>NC_047086.1:160439078-161771578 GCF_902459505.1 Geotrypetes seraphini | reverse complement strand
ACGTTTGCCCTTACTGTTTAACATGTACACTCTCATCTTCCCTCTCCTAGATGCACTCATACCAGTTCCCTCCCTCTATCAGTCTGTACTGGGATCTGACAGCAAAAAAGAGCAACATAATGACCTATAAATTGAGGAAACTGCTGCCTCCAGGTCAAATAAATGCAGCAGTATTCACATTGGGCCTTGACAGGCTACTGGAGTCCAAGGTCAACTGAAAGAATTTAGTCCTCACTACCCTGCTTGCTCCTGATTCCATCCAAAGCAGTAGTGGCCCTATGACTCACAATCGGCATATATTGCTAGCACTTCCTCCTTGCATGTGATAAATGGGAATTTTTAAAAAGGCAAGGAAAATAAGGTCATATCATTTTTATTGGACTATCTCAATACATTTCTGACAAGCTTTAGAAGGCACAGCTATAATTCTTCAGGTTACTTATGAGCAATTGATGACGGTATCAAAATGAGTATAGCAAAACATGAAAAGCAGAGGGAGGGAGGGAGAAGAGGAAGAGGTAAATGTTTATCAAAACTTGATATACCACCACAGCTTAGAACAATTATCAGCAGCTGATATTTGATGTTTACAAACAATAAAATATAAGATTTGTAGTTAAAAAATAAAATGCCCCTGTAATCTCTTTACTGTTGACATTTTGCCCCCACCCCTAAGTATTTTACTTATTTATTTAATGGAAATCTTTAACAACCAACAAAATGTGATACAGTAGAATCTCAGTTATCTGGCACCCAAGGGGATTGGTGGATACTGGATAATTGTTTTCCCGGTTGATTGAGAGTGCTGAGTTAGAACACAGATCTCTATCCCCAAAACGGTTAGGGCTCTTCAGCTTGGAAAAGAGACGGCTGAGGGAAGATATGATTGAAGTCTACAAAATCCTGAGTGGAGTAGAACGGATACAAGTGGATCAATTTTTCACTTCGTCAAAAATTACAAAGACTAGGGGACATTCGATGAAGTTACAGGAAAATACTTTTAAAACCAATTGGAGGAAACTTTTTTCACTCAGAGAATAGTTAAGCTCTGGAATGTGTTGCCAGAGGATGTGGTAAGAGCAGATAGTGTAGCTGGTTTTAAGAAAGGTTTGAACAAGTTCCTGGAGGAAAAGCCCATAGTCTGTTATTGAGAAAGACATGGAGGAAACCACTGCTTGCCCTGTATTGGTAGCATGGAATATTGCTACACTTTGAATTTTGGCCAGGTACTAGTGACCTGGATTGGCCACCGTGAGAAGGGGCTACGGGGCTTGATGGACCATGGGTCTCACCCAGTAAGGCTATTCTTATGTTCTCCCTTCCACCCTGAAGCACCAGTGCAGCAGTGGTCCTAAGCCACAAAGCCCTGCTCCCTCCCTCAAACCCCGAAGTGGAAGAAGCAGGCGGCAGTCTTGAGCCACGAACCCCCAAGTTCGCTCACTTCCTCCCTTCCTAACCTGAAGTGCAGCTGATCAGCAGGAGGCAGACTCAAAATAGGCTGCTCATGGCCAACCCCAGCAGGGCCACAAACAGTCTGCGCTACAGGTAAGGGAGGGAGCGAGTGAGGGGGTACGTGGCTCAGGACCACCACTTGCTTCCACCACTTCGAGGCTTGAGGAAGGGAGGAAGGAGGGCTTTGCGGCTCAGGACAACTGCCAACACTGGAGTTTCAGGGCATGAAGGAGGGGGCTTTGTGCCTCAGCTGCTTCTGGGCTTGAGAGAGGGAGGAAGGGGCATTTGCGGCTCAGGATGCTTTGGGTCAGGAGGGAGGATGGGTTCGCGGCTCAGGTCCACTGCCGCTTCTAGTTCTTCGGGGCTTAAGGGAGGGAGGGGAACTTGAGGCTCAGGACCACTGCCATTGGTGCTTCTGGGGACTTTTTTCCCCACCGGTGATTTTTTTGCCAGTTGAGTGAGAGTGGCAGATAACCGAGAGTTGGTTAACTGAGATTCTACTGTACAATCTCATCATAATCAAAAGTACAAGGCATGTTTAAATCAATATCATTACAGCAGCCAATCAAGATCCTTAACCTATTCTACTAGTTCAATCTCCATGACATTTACCTCCAACTATATAAAAATTGTCTAATTTCTTAACCCCCCTCCCCCCGCTACTTCACCTCTTAAGAACTAGCTACTAGACAAAGCTAGATTCCCACAACTGACTCGATATTCTTCCCGTAGCATTTCTGCATAGTGCTGTCGATTTTTCTTTTCTATAGATATATGTCCAAAATTTTGTCAGTGACCATACACTAGCTTCTTTCTAGCTGGCAGCCAAGGTCAATTCTGTTGCATTCAGGCACTCTTGCACCAACTTTATTCGCACTAGCTTATAACTCAATGTTGCCCTGTTAAACTAAAACATCCCAGCATCCCATGGTATGCCACTTAACATGAAATTCTAAGAGGGAGTGCTCAAAAGTTCTCAGCACAACCAACTTCCTAAATTCTGATCGTTATTTTGCCAGTTGTCATCCAAAAAGTCTTAGCTTTATGTCACCCTCACCAACAATGTCCTGGAGAGCCCTTGGCTCTACAATTCCACCAGCAAAACAGCAATACATGGGGATACCAATGACATGTTCTTATCTAACCCGAGACAGAATATAAGAACATAAGAGTTGCTATACTGGGACAGACCGAAGGTCCATCAAGCCCAGCATCGTGTTACCAACCCAGGTCACAAGTACCTGGCAAGATCCCAAGGAGTAAAACAGATTTTATGCTGCTTATCCTAGGAATAAGTAAGGGCTTCCCCAAACCATCTTAATAATGGCTTAAGGACTTTTGCTTTAGAAAATTATCTAAATCTTTTATAAACCCTGTTAAGCTAATTGTTTTCATCATATTTTCTGTTTATTAAAACCCAAACAGCAACCAAAACAACGTGATAACTTTTGTATTGTTGGAAGATCTTTCCTTTGACTTTGATGTCTTTGTTATTTGTTGTTTTGTATTCATAATAATAAAACAGATTTGAACATAAAACCCAAACAGCAGCAACACTCCACACTACCAATCCAGGGCAAGAAGTATTTCCCCCCATGTCTGTTTCCATAGACTATGAACTTTTCTTCCAGGTGAGTGATAGGATTCTTTGGGATGCCCTGAAAGCAGTGGTGAGGGGAGTTTTGATTAAATGGGGAGCGAGGAAAAAGAAGTTTAGGGAGCAATGGACCCTCAGACAGAGGAGATGGAGCAGCTGAACAGGGACATCCTACAGGAACTATGGAGCCTCAGGGAGGAGGTGCAGCGCTTAAGGAGCATCAGGGAGGACGAGGCCTTCATCGATGGAGCCATCAAGGAGGTTTCCCATTTGGCAGAGCTGACCCACGACAGATCCATCCTCGAGACACCCAAGTCTCCAGTTATAAATTCCACGATCGGGGTGCAAGAAATGATAGGGGATGCCGGTCCCTGGCAGCTGGTGACCTCCTCCACGGGAAAACGGAGAACCCCCCCCCCCCTTTTCTCACTTCCCTTTTCTTCTTTTTGTCCCAAACAGGGTAGCTCACCACAACTCAGCCTGAAAAACAGATACCACGTCTTGCAGGACATTACTACCGAGGAGGTAGCGGAAGAGGCTCGGGAAGACACCCTGCGCACAACTTGGACTCCAAAGCACGCTGATCAGCCCCCCCAGAAGGAGCGCAGAGTGGTAGTCATTGGGGACTCCATGCTGCGAGGAACCGAGGGTCCAATTTGCAGACCAGATTTGCAGTCAAGGGAGGTCTGCTGTCTCCCTGGAGCCAGGATTCGTGACGTCACCACCTGTCTCGATAAACTACTAAAACCTAATGACCATTTCCCTATGCTTCTTATCCATGTAGGTACAAACGACACTGCAAGGAACACCTCAGAGAACATACCCGATGACTTCAGAGCCCTGGGTAGGAAGCTGAAGCAAACAGGTGCACAGGTGGTCTTCTCATCCATCCTCCCAGTTAGAGACAGAGGAAGAGCCAGGGAAGAACGCATCCAACGTACCAACGAGTGGCTTCGCAACTGGTGCATAGAGATGAACTTTGGATTCCTGGACCATGGAAAGGCACTCCAGGGACTGCAGGGACCGGACGGACTTCACCTGACCAGAAGAGGTAAAAATGTACTTGGACACTGTCTAGCCCGCCTACTTCGCAGGGCTTTAAACTAGGTAAGTTGGGGGAGGGTATCCACTCACATTCCAGAGCAGTAAGGAATCATCCTGTGGAGGCGAGACACAACCGCCCTTCTGAGCCCAAGGTAAGCACTCACAAGACGCATGACAGCCCTAGCAAACACAAGGGATGGAGGGCCATGTATGTCAATGCACACAGTTTAGGCAATAAAATTCTGCAATTGGAGACCGAGATAGTGAATGACGACCTAGATGTGGTGGCGATATCCGAGACCTGGTTCACGGACTCTCATGGGTGGGATATGGCTATACCGGGTTACAATTTACTTCGTCAAGACAGAGAGGGCAGGTTAGGCGGAGGGGTAGCGCTATACATTAAAGAAGGCATCAAAACCACCAGAATCACAGACGTTAAGTACACCGGGGAATCCCTCTGGGTGAACCTGGCCAGAGGGAGAGAAAAATGCCTGTATCTTGGTGTGGTATATAGACCTCCAAGACAACCGGAAGACAAGGACACAGAACTAATCGAAGACATAGAAAATATTGCTCTACGGGGGGACGTTGTACTTATGGGAGACTTCAATATGCCGGACGTAGACTGGAGCACACCTTCAGCAACAACCAGCGGCAGCAAGAGGCTATTAGCCTCCATAAGAGGAGCACGCCTCAATCAAATGGTAATGGAGCCCACTAAGGCCCAAACGATCCTTGACCTAGTACTCACCAATGGGGAAAGCGTCTCAGAAGTCTTCGTGGGAGATAAGCTAGCCTCCAGCGATCATAACATGGTATGGTTCCACCTGAGGAAAGGTTTCCATAGATCAAACACTAAAACAAAGGTACTCAACTTCCGAGGAACAGACTTTGCACGCATGGGAGTTTTCGTCCATCAGGCGCTCCAGGTCCAAACTGAGACAGGGAATGTGGAGGATATGTGGTCATCCCTGAAATCTGTCATACACGAGGCAACCGGCCGTTACATAAAATCATCACACAAACGGCGAAGAAAAGACAAACCCCAGTGGTTCACCGCAGAGATCTCACGTCTCGTCAAGGAGAAGAAAAACGCATTTGCTACCTTCAAACGCACGGGGAAAAGCGAAGATCAACTGCTACATAGGATCAAGTCCACAGAGGTCAAAACGGCAGTCAGGGAGGCCAAACTTCGAGTGGAAGAAACTCTAGCAAACAACATTAAGAAAGGGGACAAATCCTTTTTCCGGTATATCAGTGACAGGAAAAAAAACACAGACGGGATAGTACGCCTGAAAAAAACGGACGGGAATTACGCAGAATCGGATCCCGAAAAGGCCGAACTACTAAATGAATACTTCTGTTCGGTCTTCACCTGCGAGGCGCCAGGGTCCGGCCCTCAATTGAAGCCACAGTCAAACACAAAAGACCCGTTTCGGAATTTTAAATTCACACCCAGCGAGGTTTACTTTGAGCTAACAAAACTCAAGGTGGACAAAGCCATGGGACCGGACAATCTGCACCCCAGAGTGCTCAGGGAGTTAGGTGATGTCCTGGCAGAACCATTAGCCGTGTTCTTCAATCTCTCACTGAGTACAGGGACAGTCCCCTTGGACTGGAAAACAGCTAACGTCGTTCCTCTACACAAAAAGGGTTGCAGGACAGAGGCTGCAAATTACAGACCGGTGAGTCTGACATCGATAGTATGCAAACTCATGGAAACACTGATCAAACGCCAATTGGACACGGTCTTGGACGAAGGGAATCTACGGGACCCCAATCAACATGGATTCACCAAGGGTAGGTCCTGCCAATCAAACCTCATCAGCTTCTTTGACTGGGTAACAAAAAGACTGGACGAAGGAGATTCACTGGACATAGTGTACCTAGACTTCAATAAAGCTTTTGACAGCGTCCCACACCACAGACTGTTAAACAAGATGAAATCGATGGGGTTAGGAGAGACTCTGACGGCATGGGTCAATGATTGGCTGAGTGGCAGACTTCAGAGGGTGATGGTTAACGGTACTTTCTCTGAGACATCGGAGGTGACCAGCGGGGTGCCGCAGGGCTCGGTCTTGGGTCCGCTCCTCTTCAACATATTCATAGGAGATCTGACTCAAGGGCTTCAAGGTAAAGTAACATTATTCGCCGACGACGCCAAACTATGTAATATGGTAAGCGAGGGCAATCTACAAGATAGTATGGCGCAGGACCTGCGTACATTGGAATGCTGGTCCTCAACCTGGCAGCTGGGCTTCAATGCTGGAAAGTGTAAGGTCATGCACCTGGGTAGCAGAAACCCGTGCAGAACTTATACCTTGAACGGGGAGACCTTGACCAGGACTTCAGCAGAACGAGATTTAGGAGTAATCATTAGCGCGGACATGAAATCTGTCAATCAGGTGGAGAAGGCTTCCTCAAGGGCAAGGCAGATGCTGGGTTGCATCCGTAGAAGTTTCGTCAGCAGAAAGCCTGCAGTCATAATGCCATTATACAGGACCATGGTGAGACCTCATCTGGAATACTGCGTGCAATTCTGGAAGCCACATTATCGCAAAGACATGCAGAGGGTCGAGTCGGTCCAAAGGATGGCCACCAGAATGGTCTCAGGGCTTAAAGGTCTCTCGTACGAAGCAAGACTAAACAATTTGCAGCTCTACACTCTCGAGGAACGCAGGGAGAGGGGAGACATGATTGAGACGTTTAAATACGTCACCGGACGTATAGAAGTGGAAGATAACATTTTCCTTCTCAGAGGCCCCTCAACCACAAGGGGGCACCCGCTCAAACTCAAGGGCGGAAAATTTCACGGCGACACCAGGAAGTATTTCTTCACGGAGCGAGTGATTGAGCAATGGAACAAGCTTCCAGTACAGGTAATCGAGGCCAGCAGCGTGCCAGATTTTAAGAATAAATGGGACGCCCATGTGGGATCCCTACGTGGGTCAGGGTAAAACATTGGCTAATCTTAAGGGGAGGGTCTATAGAGTGGGCAGACTTGATGGGCCTTGGCCCTTTTCTGCCGTCATCTTTCTATGTTTCTATGTTTTTTTGAGAGATGAATTATTGCATTTGGAGTTATATCATAAGACTACGTTGGACTCCGGGGTCGTATGTCAATTGCAGAGTTTAAGACAGGAATTACAGCAATTCCAGTTAGAGGATGTAGCTTTTATGAGAGCCAGATTGAAACAGAGTCTTTTTGAATATGGGAATAAATCTGGAGCTCAGTTGACGAGATTCCTTCGAAAGCGTAGATCCAGGAGATTAAAGGGAGTGGGGGGAGGGTCTCTCGCACGGATTCGGGAATACAGGCCTGTTTTCTGTCCTATTATAGGGATTTGTAGAAAGGGGTCAATCGGCCTTTGGGAGATGCTTTGGGTGATTTTTTGGATGGCTTGCCTTTACCTAGGGTGTCCCCTGTAGAGTATGACAGATTGGAGGAGCCGATTTCTGAATTGGAGGTGCTTGGGGTGATTAGAGGTTTGAAACCGGGAAAGGCGCCAGGGTTGGACGGGTTCTCTGGTCTGTTTTATAAAAAGTTTCAGGATGTTCTTAGTACTTTGTTGGTTTGGGTAGCTAATAGGGTTCAAAATGGAAGTCCTTTCCCGGGATCTATGGGGGATGCGGGTATTACTGTTTTGCCTAAGCCGGGGAGGGAGGCGACTAGCTGTGGAGCTTATCGACCTATCTCCTTTTTAAATGTAGATATTAAGATCATAGCAAAGGTGTTGGCTCAGCGGTTGGCTCGTGTTTTGCCAGAGCTTATTCATGTAGATCAAGCGGGGTTTATTTTTCGGCGCCAGGTAAGGGATAATGTGCGCCGTACTTTGCATGTGATGTGGGAGGCTCAGCGCTTAAAGGGGGGATGGTGATAATGAATGTAGACACGGAGAAAGCCTTTGATAGGGTTCTTTGGGATTTCTTATAGGAGGTTATGGGTAGAGTGGGTTTGGGTCCTTCATTTTGTGGTTGGGTTAGAGCCCTGTATGCTATACCTCGGGCATGTATTAAAATTAATGGGTCTTATACAGATTTTTTTGAGATTGGTAGGGGTACTTGGCAGGGGTGTCCTTTGTCCCTGCTGTTATTTGCATTATCTATTGAACCTCTTGTGGTGGCAATTCGTAAGCATCCTGGCTTGCAGGGGGTCTGGGTGGGGGATCATGAGCATCGTATTGCACTCTTTGCGGACGATATTTTGTTGTATATTAGGGATCCAGAGGGCACTCTTCCAACTCTTTTAGATATTTTCCGAACCTATGGGGGATTAGCTGGATTTAAAGTTAATATAGATAAGATGGAATTGATGGGAATTAACTTGGAGGACGGGGTGGAAAGCAATGTTACTTACAGTAACAGTTGTTATCCAGGGACAGCAGGCAGCTATTCTCACTAGTGGGTGATGTCATCAGACAGAGCCCCGGTACGGACGTCTCACAAGCACGTGTTGCTTGTAGAAACTTAAAGTTTCTAGATGCCCGCACCGCGCATGCGCCGGTGCCTTCCTACCCGGAGATCCGGGCGTGTCTCCTCAGTTCAGGTAGCTAGCCTGAGAAGCCAACCCAGGGGAGGTGGGTGGGACGTGAGAATAGCTGCCTGCTGTCCCTGGATAACAACTGTTACGGTAAGTAACATTGCTTTATCCCAGGACAAGCAGGCAGGTATTCTCACTAGTGGGTGACCTCCAAGCTAACCTCAGTGGGATGGAGGGGGAGTTGGCGACTTAAGAGAATAAATTTTTCAATACTGTTTGGCCAAACTGTCCATCCCGTCTGGAGAGAGTATCCAGACAATAATGTGAGGTGAATGTGTGAACCGAGGACCAGGTGGCAGCCTTACAAATTTCCTCGATTGGTGTTGATCTGAGGAATGCTACTGAGGCTGCCATTGCTCTGACCCTATGGGCTGTGACCTTACAAGGAAGTGATAATCCAGCCTGGGCATAGCAGAAAGAGATACAAGCCGCCATCCAATTAGAGATGGTGCGCTTTGATACGGGTCTTCCCAACTTGTTAGGATCGAAGGAGACAAAAAGTTGAGGAGTGGTTCTGTGTGGCTTGGTGCGATCCAGGTAGAAAGCCAAGGCACGTTTACAGTCTAGAGTGTGAAGGGCCGATTCTCCGTGGTGAGAATGAGGCTTAGGGAAGAATACTGGAAGTACAATGGATTGGTTGAGATGAAATTCGGAGACCACCTTAGGCAGGAATTTCGGGTGAGTGCGGAGGACCACCTTGTCATGGTGGAATACTGTGAATGGTGGGTCCGCCATCAATGCCTGGAGTTCGCTGACTCTGCGAGCGGACGTAAGGGCTACAAGGAAAAGCACTTTCCAGGTGAGATACTTCAGAGGGGCCCTGTTGAGTGGTTCAAACGGGGGCTTCATGAGGTGGGAAAGGACTACATTGAGGTCCCAAACTACTGGGGGTGGTTTGAGAGGAGGGTTAACATGGAAGAGTCCTTTCATAAATCTGGCGACCACCGGATGGGCCGAGAGGGGTTTCCCTTGTAGAGGCTGGTGGAACGCCGCAATAGCGCTCAGGTGGACTCGTATGGATGTGGACTTGAGCCCAGATTGAGATAGGTGTAGGAGATAGTCCAGCACGGAGGATAAGGAAGCTCGCTGAGGTTCCTTTGACTTAGAAACGCACCATGATGAGAATCTGGTCCATTTCTGGGAGTAGCATTGTCGAGTGGCGGGCTTCCTGGAAGCTTCCAAGACCTCCCTCACTTCTTGTGAGAATTGGTGAGGGGTTACGTTGAGAGGAACCAAGCTGTCAGGTGGAGAGACTGCAGGTTGGGATGAAGTAGTGATCCTTGATGTTGAGTAAGTAGTGAAGGAAACACTGGAAGTGGTACTGGTTCCCTGCTGCTGAGTTGAAGTAGGAGGGAGAACCAAGGTTGTCTGGGCCACCGAGGAGCTATTAGAATCATGGTGGCCCGTTCGAGTTTCAGCTTGACCAGAGTCTTCTGGATCAGCGGGAATGGTGGGAACGCATATAGAAATCGTTTCCCCCAGTTCAGTAGAAAAGCATCTGCCTCGAGGCGATGAGGAGTGTAGATCCTGGAGCAAAACTGAGGCAGTTTGGCGTTGTGGGGAGCCGCAAAGAGGTCTATCTGAGGCGTCCCCCATTGCGTGAAGATTTGGTGAAGGGGGTTGGAATGGAGAGTCCATTCGTGCGGTTGTAGCAGACGGCTTAGTTTGTCTGCTAGGACGTTGTTCTCCCCCTGGATGTATACTGCTCTGAGTAGGGCGTTGTGGCGCACCGCCCAGTCCCAGACTCGTAGAGCTTCCTGGCAAAGGAGGGCCGAGCCCGTGCCTCCTTGCTTGTTGATATAATACATGGCGGCCTGATTGTCTGTGCGAATGAGGATTACCATGTCGTGGAGTCGGTGTTGGAAAGCTTGGAGCGCATTGAAGATGGCTCTGAGTTCCAATAGATTGATTTGGTGTAGTCTTTCCGCACTGGTCCAGAATCCTTGGGTGCGGAGACCCTCCAGGTGGGCCCCCCATGCGTAATTCGACGAATCGGTTGTGAGAACTTTCTGATGGGGGGGAGAGTGCATCAGCAAACCTCTGGATAGATTCGAAGAGGTCATCCACCAAAGTAGAGACTGCCGAAGAGCAGGTGTGACTACGATGCGTTTGGACAGCGGATCGAATGTCTGATTCCACTGTGATGCCAGGGTCCACTGGGGGATCCTGAGGTGGAGTCTGGCAAAGGGTGTCACGTGTACTGTGGAGGCCATATGGCCCAGGAGCACCATCAGTTGTCTCGCCGGTAGGGTTTGGCGAGTAGCCACCGACTGGCAGAGATGAAGAAGGGACTCCATGCGTTGCTGGGGCAGAAATGCTCGGAGTCGGGTGGTGTCCAGGACCGCTCCGATGAAGGGGAGGGACTGGGTGGGTTGTAGATGAGACTTGGAGAAGTTGATCTCGAAGCCTAAATTCTGGAGGAAGTAGGTTGTAGCCAAGGCCGCCGAAGTGGCCTCTGGGGCTGACGGGGCCTTGATGAGCCAGTCGTCGAGGTATGGAAATACCTGTAGACCCCTGTCCCGGAGTGCTGCGGCCACTACCACCAGGCACTTTGTGAAGACTCTGGGGGATGAAGATAGGCCGAATGGTAGCACTCGATACTGTAGGTGCAGATTTCCCACCCGAAATCTGAGGAACTTTCGGGAGGCCGGGTGAATGGGGATGTGAGTGTAGGCCTCCTTGAGATCCAGGGAGCATAACCAGTCGTTCTGCTCGAGGAGGGGGTATAGAGAAGCCAAGGTCAACATGCGGAACTTCTCTTTGACCAGGAACTTGTTGAGGGCCCGAAGGTCTAAAATGGGTCGCAGGTCGCCCGTTTTCTTCGGGACGAGGAAGTACCGGGAGTAAAACCCTCGGTTCAATTGGTCTGACGGGACCGGCTCGACAGCCCGAAGCTGAAGTAAGGTTTGGACTTCCTGAAGAAGAAGGGCGGTCTGCGTCGAGCTTGAAGGATACTCTCTTGGAGGATGGTCCGGGGGGACCCGATGGAATTGAAGAGAGTATCCTTCTCTTATGATGGTCAGGACCCATAGGTCCGTGGTTATGGCCTCCCATCGATGGTAAAAAAGATGGAGGCGGCCCCCTATGGGAGAGGCCGAGGTTATGCTCCCGGGAGGGGCGTCAAAAGGGCTGGGGAGCCTTAGGTACAGCCGGTGGCTGAGGTTTTTGCTGAGACTTCTGGGGAGGTTGTCTCTTCGCAGGCTGTCTCGCAGCAGGCGTTTGTCTGGGCATGTAACGCCGCTGGTAAATCAGGGGTGGCCTGGATGGTCGAGACTGTTGAGGTTTGGATTTGGGCCGTAGGATGGATTGAAAAGATTTTTCATGATCCGACAGCTTCTTGGTAACAGTTTCGATAGACTCATCGAACAGGTCAGCTCCAGCACATGGTACGTTGGCGAGTCTGTCCTGTAGGTTGGGATCCATATCGATAGTACGGAGCCATGCCAGGCGACGCATGGCTACCGCGCTTGCGGCGGCGCGTGCCGAGAGTTCGAATGCATCGAAGGAGGATTGCATCAGCTGGAGGCGTAATTGGGAGAGGGAGGCTACTACTTCCTCGAACTCGAATCGAGCTTGGTTGTCTATGAACGGAGTGAACTTGCGGAGCACCGGCAAGAAGAACTCCAGATAGGAAGAGAAAAAGAAGTTGTAGTTCAGCACCCGTGACGCCATCATGGAGTTTTGGTAGAATTTTCTACCAAATTTGTCCATCGTTCTCCCCTCTCGGCCCGGCGGTACAGAGGCGTAGACCTGGGAGGGGTGAGAGCGTTTAAGGGAGGACTCGACCAGTAGGGATTGGTGGGAGAGTTGAGGGCCCTCGAACCCTTTATGGTGCACGATGCGGTATCGAGCATCGAGTTTGCTGGGGATCGCCGGTATGGAATACGGCGTTTCGAAGCACTGCATGAAGGTCTGGTCCAGTAATTTGTGCAAGGGGAGCCGAAGCGACTCCGTTGGAGGGTTAGGTAAATGCATGGTGTCCAGATACTCTTTGGAGTATCTGGAGCCCGTGTCAAGGGTCACATCCAGATCATCCGCCATTTGTCGGAGGAATGATGAGAAGGACAATTGTTCCGCCAGCGTCGGTCTGTGGGACGGGCTGGAGGATGATGAGGCCTCCAGGTCCGTGGACATCGGGGAGTGACAAGGAGAATCGGACACCGGTGTCTCCTCGTACTCCGGGCCCCTCGGAGGGGACACCTCTGATGAGGAGTATCCCCTACGTTGCAGTTTTTTCTGCGGTGACACTTCCGAATGGCGTGAGGAGTGCCAGGATGAGTGTCTCGATCGGTGCCCGTCTCGGTGGCGGGACGGGGATCGGGATCGTCTGTGCATCGCATGGTCTCCCGAGGCCCCCACGTGGATAGGGCTGGAAGCGGTGGATCGTAACTGGGTTTGCGATGCGGGTTCTTGCGATGCTACCCAAGTCTGGTAAGGAGTACGGAAGAACTCTTCCTGACTATGCCCAGGGCTTCGAGTATCGATCGGAGGTCTGGTCCCATGTTGGCGCGGAGGCGTAATGGGTTCTAATGGCGGCATATCGGTAAGCGAGGCTTGCCACGTGTGCATCGCCGCCCTCCCCCGTTCGTTCTCGTCGGTTGTCGAGGTCGAACGGTGTGGGGGAGGGGGAGGGGGCGGGCCGCCCCTTTGGATCGGTACCGGGAGGTCACCCTGTATGGCAGCGATGAGCCCGGGTCCGATGGTCTGCATGAGCTCAACGAATTGAGCTTCCAGCACGGACCGTAGCGAAGCCGATAAGGAGGGATCCGCACCGAAAGGGGGTCCTCCTGCACGGACATCGCGCTCCTTCGAGGCCGAGTGCTTCTGCTTAGTAGCTTTCGGCACTTTGATGACCATTGGTGGCACTGTGGAAGGAAGAGGTACCTGAACCGAGGAGACCGGGGCAGGCACCGACGTCGAGCTCGTGGATGGTGTCGGGGCGAGCGATGCCGGTTTCACCACGCTCGATGCAGGAGGGGTCGATGCCGGTTTTGCCCGAACCGGGGAGGTATCGGATGAAGTGGAGGCTGAGGGATCCTTAGCTGCGTCCATCTTGAACATCGATTCCCACAATAGGCAACGCCGCTTGAATGAGCGTGCCGTAAGGGTAGAGCAAGGCCTGCACGATTTCGGAATGTGGTCAGGGCCCAAACACTGCAAACAGCGCCAGTGAGGGTCCGTGAGTGAAATCGCGCGTTGGCACTTGCTGCACTTTTTAAAACCGGTGATTGGCCGGGACATAGGCCGGAAAATCTCCGCCGCGAGGTCGAAGCCAGTGGGCCTGAGCCACGTGGCCGGCCCGTTCGACCCGCCGGAGGAAATAATCTTCTTTTTTTTTTTTACGAAAAGAAAAGAACTGTTAACTGTAATTAAAAGAAAGCGAAAACGCGGACAAGGAAGGCAAATTTAACTGAATTCAGCTAGCGCATGATGAAGTTGAACTTCTCAGCTCCGCGGAAAAGAAAGAACTGAGGAGACACGCCCGGATCTCCGGGTAGGAAGGCACCGGCGCATGCGCGGTGCGGGCATCTAGAAACTTTAAGTTTCTACAAGCAACACGTGCTTGTGAGACGTCCGTACCGGGGCTCTGTCTGATGACATCACCCACTAGTGAGAATACCTGCCTGCTTGTCCTGGGATAAGGAGAATTACACGTGATTTTCCTTTTCGGTTGGCGGGGGAGAAATTTTGATATCTTTGAATTCAGATTACTAAGGATTTGACTCAACTTTATTCTGCTAATTATGGTCCTTTGGTGTTACAGGTACAACGGGATCTTCAGGAGTGGAGGGGATTGTGGCTGTCGTGGTGGGGACGTATTGCGGTGTTAAAAATGAATATCCTCCCCCGGTTGTTGTTTTTATTTCAAACATTGCCTATTCCTCTTTCTAGGGGACTGTTGGTGGGCTTGCAGAGAACTTTTTTGAGGTTTGTTTGGGGAGGTAAAGCTTCTAGGTTGACTAAAAGGGTTATGTGGGCCCCTAGAGAACAGGGTGGGCGAGCGGTGCCGAATTTGGTTTGGTATTATCAGGCAGCGCACCTCCGTTTTATTTTGGATTGGTTTTTGGAAGGGGTTAATTTGGGGGTGCAGATGGAGCAATTTTGGGTTGGGCAGCAGCCTTTACGGGAATGGATATGGGGGGGTCTATGTCTATTGGGGATAGGTTGCAGGGGGTGGAAAATCCTTTTCTTAAACATCTTATTCTTTTGTGGGGGTCGATGAGGCGGCAGTGGGGTTGGGGACCTCCACTTTGGTGGGTATACGAAGAGAACCTACCTTTGCTGTGGGTGGTTCTTCTGGGATTTTTGCTAGATGGGCGAGGAGGGGTATTCGGGTGTTTTGTGATGTCATGCAGGGTAATGAGATTATTCCTTTTACAATTTTGCAGAAGAGGTATTCTTTACCATCGGGGGATTTCTTTCCCTATTTCCAACTTAGAGATATTCAAGCTCAGGGGTGGTTGGCAGATTCTCAGGGGGGTCGGGAGCTAGTGGAAAATTTGTGGTTATTGTTGGATAGGGTGCCCCGTCCAATTTCAGTATTGTATTCTTTTCTTAGGGGATGGACTAAACCTATTTTTTGCTTTAAGGCAGATTTGGGGGCTTGTTTGACGGAGGATCAGTGGGACATTATTTGTGCTGAAATACGTAACGTGTCAGTGTGTGTGTTGGTTCAGGAAAATGCATAAAAATAGCGTCTCGTTGGTTTTATACTCTTGCTTGTTTACATGTTATGTTTCCTAATGTACCTGATGTTTGTTGGAGATGTTGGGAGGGGGGAGGTACCTTTTATCATATATGGTGGGATTGTGTTAAGGTTCAACCATATTGGGTTATGATTACTAGCTGTTTGACTGTTTGGTTGGGGGAGAGGGTTTTGCTTCACAGACTTGTTTGTTGGGACTTACCTATTTGAGAGATGTCTGGTGGTGTAGGAAACTACTCCGTATAGGTCTTTCTGTTGCCAAATGCTTAGTAGCTTTTTATTGGAAACAGACTCGGGTACCTTCGGAAGGGGAATGGAAGGATCGGGTAGGTTCTTTACTTCATATGGAATGTGTCACTGCTAAACAGCAAGGCTATTTTAATATGCATCATAGAGATTGGGATTTGATTTTTGGCACAATAAGGGGTTGATGATTGGTGGATTTAGGGGGGATTGGGGGTACTGGCTGATTTCTTTTGGATTGGGAGTTGGGGTGCTGGTTTGGGGTTGGAGGGTGGGGGGGAGGTTTGAGGGTTTTTGAGTATTGTATTGTGAGGGGGGCGTATTATGGGATGTGCGGTGAATTGACATGGGTTGGGGGTTATTTGGTGGGAATATGGAAGGTACCGGATACTGTATTTCTACTGTGACCAATGTTTGTGATGTATGGTTCTGATTGTGACTTTGGTTGGTTTCTGTTTGTTCTTTTTTCAATAAAAATTTATTGATATTAAGATCTATTGTCTGAGTCACCCCCTTCCTCCTCATACTGCTCAGAAGCAGAGAAGTCAGCAGCATGTCTACAGCCACAGCCACTTGTACTCCCCAAGCATGCTCGGGGAGTGCTGGGATCGGCAGATGGAGCACCCCATACTTCCTCAGCCTTCAGGCAGCACAAGGAGGAAGGCGGCAACTTTGAGAATGGATTTCTTTGACTGGTAGGGCTTCGGCATTCCCACAAGCAAAGGCATATCTAATGTGGCGAAGAGAGAGATGAAATGTGTGGTCCCTCTGTAGACTGCTGACTATCATAAAAAATTTAATTAAAATGCAGCCCTAGAAAGAACTCCACTCTTTCCTGCCTGGTACTGCTGCTGGTATAAAATGACTGTCGTACCAGCAGCCAATTTGAAATTACTCTCGCTTATGCTGGTGTCAATTTCAAAAAGGCTGTGAGAAGTTTCAGCAGCTATCTTAAACCAGCAGCACAAGGAAGGAAAGAGAAGGGGTCTTTTCTGTTGCCAAAGAAGCCATAAAAATACCAAGGCTTGTGAAGAAGGTAAGGTCATTGATGCTCGGGTGACCTGGGGATGGAGGCAGCTGTCCAGAGGGACCCATCTTCTGCTGGGGGAGGCAAGTATGATAGTTTCAGTTTTGACTTCAGTTCCAGCCCAAACTGAGCAGCAAATTTTGGTTGCGGATTCGGATTTGGGTAGCCTCATTTTTGTGACAGCATGTCTTATCCAGTTCTAGGTAACAACAATTCATCTTAACTCTTTCAGGGTGAGCCTTAGACATGATAAAACTCAAGCAAAACAGCCCCATGAGATCACAGAAATTGTGTTTACCTTCCCAAAATTTTCTGAACAGCTCGTTTTACTACTGTTATCAACTCAGTCAACCCTAGTGAGAGAAAAAGAAATCTGTTAGTTATCACAGCTCCTCTAATAAAGTTTATTAAAATTAGGGCTGCATTTTGATTAAAATGTTTAATCATGATAAATCACGTGATTAAAATTTAATTGTAATTAATCACACAATTAAAAGTATTTTATTTCTTTCCCATTGAAGCTCTCTTTGTGATTCTGGGCAAGTTACAAGTACAAATTAAGTAATATGTTAACTGCTTTGATTGTAATCACAGAAAGGTGGTATATTAAACCCCATCCTCCTTCATTTCCCCTACAGGACTATGAATCTTCCACCTGCCTCTAGATCCAACATTTCTCTTTTTATCTTCCTTTCCTCCTTTGTCTCTTCCCCCCAGGCCCATTATCTCTCTCTTTCTTTCCTCCCTCCTTCTCATTGTCCAGCACCTCTTCCTCTCTCCCCCCTCACTCCAATGAGCAGCGACACAAACTCGGTGGTGAGAACCAAATATTTTATGTGGCTTTTGGAGCTCACCATCTCAGCCATAGCTTCCACCAGTGGTCCCTACAGTTCTGCTCACGGGTCTGCAGCTCAGCACCCCCCTCTCCCCCTCAAAGTTCAGTATCTGCTTCTACTTCTCAATCCTCACACTCCCAATGCCGCCAGTCTACCTTAAATATGGTCTTCTGTTGGTTCCTGGCAATGTTGTACATATGTTGCCTTTGGCCTTCTCCAAAGCATTCCCCCTGTCCCGTCCTGCCTCCTCTAACATTACTTCCCATTTCTGCATAGGTGGGATGGGCTAAAGAGAATGTTTCAAAGCAGACCACAGGCAGTGTATGTTCAGTGTGGCCACTGACCACCTTTAAAGTAGACCAACACTGGGGGGAAGGCAGGGTGATATTGAATAACGAGTAGTAAGAAAGATGCCAGATTGCGCCGAGGACAGGAGTTGGGAGTGGAAGAGAACAGAAGAAATCTCTGGAGGAGACAGGAGATGCTGCAATGTGATTAAAAAGTTAATCATGATTTTAAAAATGAATCACAATTAATAAGTAATGCATTAGTGGTTGAGTTAACTGCAATTAACTTGAGCCCTAATTAAAATGCATCTCCTCTCTCCCATAGTACTCTTATAAGAAAAAGCAGAAGTCAGTAATGCTGTGAAAAATTCATTGTTCCCTTTCACCAGTGCTTTCTACAATTCAGATCACTTGAGGGTGCTGGCAGCTGGATTTGTATTACTTTCTTCAGGTGCTCTGTATTTTTGTGACATTAACGCTGCTCAGTTCAAAATGGTTTATAGGCCAAGGCTCCTGAAATATTGACCTAGAATACATTGCACCACATTTCACATCATAATACTGCTCCCTGATAAAATTAAAATAGTAAGATACTGATTTTCTCTCCTCTTTTGTTTAGATTTTGGCCAGCTAACTCAGTGGTTAGGCAAAATTTAGACACCACTACCACTGTATCTTATGCATATTCCCTGTGGATATCCTGAAAACTTGAGTAGTTGGATGTGTCCCAAAGATTGGTTTGAGAATCCCTGCTCTAACGAAACTAGAAAACAGCACAAAAGCTCCTCAAAAAGTAAAATTTTGAAACAGGGCTGCATAGATTGTGTGCCTGCCAGAACAGACAGGGAAAAATGCTTGAGTACCTGAATAAATTCATGTAAACTGTTCTGAGCTCCCATGGGAGAATGGTATATAAAATTGAATAAATAAATAAATAAAGAGCAGTATGAACAATCCTGGAGTGGGAAGTGCACTTATTGGGAAAATTAATAATTGCCTCTCAGTTGTGTCCCCTAGGAATGTGTGTGTGCAACCACACACGCTGCATAGCTAACCATAAGACTCAAAAGAAAGTGCCAGGACACCTGCTGGTGGCTGCTGATAGCTTTCTAATGTTTGTGTCACGCAAGCACATCTTTCCTACCAAACTGTGCATGTTGTGAAATCAGCATGCTAGAAGTACCAGTCCAAGAGCTTTGAATCTGCTGGTGCTGCTGGCAAAATGTTAACGGCCAGTTTGCAGATGGCGGAAAGCAGGAGACAGAATTAGGGGGACAAAAACTGGTATTTGGAGGAAGAAAGAAAAGAGTAAAGGCACAAATGTTGGTATGGAAAAACAAATCAGCCTTGTTCTGTGTTTGCAAATGTATTCCATGTTCATTGACTATGGATATTCTTAAAATTGGACCAGCTATCCCAAAGACTGGTATAAGCCCAAACAAGGAAACATGTGCATGTGACATCATCGCGTGGCATCAGATGTCCTCTTGCCCAATGGCGATTTGTTGGAAGCTTTTCAAAACCCATACAAAGTGCGGGAAACACTCTTACCTGTCCTTCCCCAAAGCACAGTTACTTACCGTAACGGGTGTTATCCAGGGACAGCAGGCATATATTCTCACATGTGGGTGACGTCATCTACGGAGCCCCGATGCGGACAGCTTTTCAAGCAAACTTGATTGAAGATTCAAGTTTGCTGTGCTGCACCACGCATGCGTGCCTCCTGCTCCACTAGAGGGCGCATCCCCTCCTCGTGGTCTCCAGTTCACATAACCAGCAAAAAAGCCAACCTCGGGGAGGCGGGCGGGTTGTGAGAATATATGCCTGCTGTCCCTGGATAACACCCGTTACGGTAAGTAACTGTGCTTTATCCCAGGACAAGCAGGCATGATATTCTCACATGTGGGTGACCTCCAAGCTAACTGAAAAGGGATGGAGGGAAGTTGGCAATTTAAGAAAACAGATTATGCAATACCGATTGGCCAAAACGGCCATCGCTCCTGGACAATGTATCCAGACAGTAGTGGAGACAGTAGTGGGAGGTGAAAATATGAACCGAAGACCACGTGGCAGCCTTGCAGATTTCCTCAATAGGTGTGGACCGGAGGAAAGCTACCGAAGCTGCCATCGCTCGGACCCTATGTCCCGTTATTCGACCATGCAGCGCGAGACCAGCCTGAGCGTAGCAAAAAGAAATACAATCAGCCAACCAGTTGGACAAGGTGCGCTTGGAAACTGGGCGACCCAACCGATTAGGGTCGAAGGACAAAAACAATTGTGGAACTGTCCGATGAGACTGAGTGCGTTGAAGGTAAAAGGCCAACGCTCTCTTACAGTCAAGAGTGTGGAGCGCCACCTCTCCAGGATGAGAGTGGGGCTTGGGAAAAAACACAGGCAAAACAATGGACTGATTGAGATGGAAATCAGACACCACTTTAGGCAAAAACTTAGGATGAATGCAGAGAACCACCTTGTCATGATGGAATACAGTGAAAGACGGGTCCGCCACCAGCGCCTGCAGCTCACTAACCCGCCGAGCGGAAATGAGGGCAAGCAGGAAAATCACCTTCCAAGAGAGAAACTTAAGATGACATTTATCCAGAGGCTCAAACGGAGGTTTCATGAGTTGAGCCAGAACCACATTAAGATCCCAAACCACTGGCGGAGGTTTGAGAGAAGGATGGACATTCAAAAGACCCTTCATGAGACGAGAGACCAAGGGATGGAGTGAAAGAGACTTCCCCTCCAGGGGCTGATGAAAGGCAGCAATCGCACTAAGATGTACTCGAATGGAATTGGTCTTCAGGCCAGAGTGAGATAAATGAAGCAAATACTCCAGAACTGAAGACACAGGGACCGACACCGGGTCCTGGCGGTGAGAGGAACACCAGGACGAGAATCTAGTCCACTTCTGGGAATAGCAGATTCTAGTCGAGGCCTTCCGAGAGGCCTCCAATACCTCCCTGACCGACTGAGATACAGGGAGAGAAGTCAGGGGGAAAGAAACCAAGCAGTCAGATGAAGAGACTGAAGATTGGGATGTAACAGTGAGCTCCGACTCTGAGACAGCAGAGAGGGAAACACAGGTAGAAGTAGAGGTTCTTCAACACTGAGTTGAAGTAGTAGGGAAAACCAAGGCTGGCGGGGCCACCGAGGAGCAATCAAGATCAGAGTGGCCCGCACCGATTTGAGATGGACCAGCGTCCGCAGAATCAGAGGGAAAGGCGGAAACGCGTACAGGAACCTCCCCTCCCAATCCAGGAGGAAGGCGTCGGCCTCGAGACGGTCCGGGGAGTATATCCGGGAACAAAAGAGAGGCACTTTGTGATTGAGGGGGGAGGCGAACATATCTATCTGAGGCATCCCCCACCTGTCGAACACTTGTCGCAAGACCTGAGAATGCAGGGACCACTCGTGCGGCTGGAGGAGGCGACTGAGCCTGTCCGCCAGACAATTTCGCTCCCCTTGTATGTAAAC
The DNA here is from genome assembly GCF_902459505.1 of Geotrypetes seraphini. Lineage (NCBI taxonomy): Eukaryota > Metazoa > Chordata > Amphibia > Gymnophiona > Dermophiidae > Geotrypetes > Geotrypetes seraphini. The sequence continues at coordinate 161,750,366 of NC_047086.1, read as the reverse complement.
TGCTCGAAGGAAGATGTTGTGGGACACCGCCCACTCCCAGAGACGGAGAGCCTCCTGACAGAGGGACCAGGACCCTGTCCCACCTTGTTTGTTGACATAATACATCACCACCTGGTTGTCCGTATGGACGAGAACCACCTGGTCGAGAAGCAGATGTTGAAAGGCCACAGCGGCGAGATAGATGGCCCGAAGCTCCAGCACGTTGATGTGGTAGCGGCGATCTTCTGCTGACCACATCCCCTGAGTGCGTAGACCATCCAGATGAGCCCCCCAAGCGTACTCCGACGAGTCCGCGGTGAGGACCTTGTGGTGTGGAGGGGTGAGAAAGAGTAAACCGTTGGAAAGATTCGAAGAGTCGGCCCACCAAAGGAGCGATCTTTGCAAGGAAGGAGTCACAGTCACCGGACGGTTGATCGAGTCTCGATCCTGACACCATTGAGAGGCCAAGGTCCATTGCGGAATCAGCAATTGGAGACGGACAAAGGGAGTGACATGGATGGTAGAGGCCATATGGCCCAGAAGTGTCATCATTCGTCGTGCTGGGAACGAGTCCAGCATCGAGATTTGTCGACTCAGATTTACCAATGCCTCCAGACGCGGAGGAGGAAGGAAGGCACGGAAACGAACCGTGTCCAGCACGGCCCCGATGAACTGTAAGGACTGAGAGGGGCACAGCTGGGATTTCGGGAAGTTTACCTCGAACCCCAGACCTTGAAGGTCTGTTGGGTCGCTGAGATAACCCCCTCCCTGGACAGAGCCTTGACCAGCCAGTCGTCCAGGTAGGGGAATACCTGAAGACCCTGGGAGCGCAAGGCAGCTGCGACCACCAAGAGACACTTTGTGAAGACCCGAGGGGATGAGGCCAGGCCAAAGGGGAGGACCCGATATTGTAGATGCAGGTCTCCCACCTGAAAGCGCAGGAACCTGCGATAAGCGGGATGCACCGGAACGTGTGTGTAGGCCTCCTTCAGATCGAGGGAGCAGAGCCAATCGCCCTCGTCGAGTAGATGGCAAAGAATCGGGAGGGAAAGCATTCAAAACTTTTCCCGTACCAGAAACTTGTTGAGGCGTCTCAGGTCCAGAATCGGGCGCAGGTCTCCCGTCTTCTTCAGTACCAGGAAGTAACGGGAGTAAAACCCTTGCTCCTGTTGACAGGGGGGGACCACTTCCACCGCCCGCAGGCGAAGAAGGTCTCAAGCCTCCGAGAGAAGGAGGGGCAATTGCGCCCGATTGGGAGGACACGCGCTCGGAGGGCTGTCGGGAGGGGTCTCCCGAAAATTGAGAGAGTACCCGGATGAGATCATGCCAAGGACCCAAGCGTCCGACGTGATAGACTCCCAACGAGGGTAAAAGGCTCGCAGGCGGCCCCCGATGGGAAAAAGGCCTGACGGTGGCGCAGAGAGGGCCAGCCCCCATCCGCGCATCCCGTCAAAAGGACGGAGGTGGCTTGGCAGGGGCAGTCGGCTGGGATTTCGACAATGCCTTAGAATGAGCCTGCTGACACCTAGGTGGAGGTCTAGAAAAAGCCGGGGTGGACTTTTGCGGGTAACGGCGAGGCGTGTCCCGTAGGGGACGAGAAGCAACCGGCTTAGGCTTGGGACGCACGAGGGAGGCGAATGACCGCTCATGCTCCGACAAGCGTTTTATAGCCGCTTCAATAGTGTCGTCAAAGAGTTCCTTGCCAAGGAAGATTGCCAACCGGTCCTGGAGGTTGGGGTCCATGTCGACCAGGCGCAGCCACGCCAGCCAGCGCATGGCCACAGCAAAGGCAGCGACCCTCAAGGAAAGCTTAAAGCCGTCGTAAGCTGCATGAAACAGGTGGAGACGGAGGCTAGAAAAATCCTCTAGTAGGAGGCCAAACGCCCCTCGGCGAGAGGCCAGCAAATCCGTCGCGAAGGAGCTTAGCAGTCCAAGCAGATGTTTAAGATAGGATGAAAAAGTGAACGTGTAGTTCAGCACTCTAGAGGCCATCATCGAGTTCTGGTACAGACGGCGGCCGAATTTGTCCAGGGTCCTGCCCTCGCGCCCCGGAAGGACTGCAGCGGAGACCCGGGAGGGGTGAGCTTTCTTCAATGAAGGTTCCACCAACAGCGATTGGTGAGAGAGCTGTGGTTGCTCAAACCCCAGACAGGGTACCGTACGGTACTTTGACTCCATTTTAGAGGGGACAGCCGTCACCATGTAGGGAGTCTCGAGGTTCCTAATGAAGGTCTGCTGGAGCACAGGGTTCAACAGGAGCCTGAGGGACTCCCGGGGCGGAGAAGTCATATCCAGCTTCGCCAGGTACTCCTTGGAAAACCTCGAGTCCGATTGGAGGTCCAAGTCAAGGGCGCGTCCCATGTCCTGGATGAATCTCGTAAAAGAAGGGCGGGACGTTCCCGTAGCCCCATGTGGGGACGGGGAACGAGACCTCCATCTTGCTGAAAAGGAAGGAGAAGCTTCCCTCGAGTAGCGAGGCTCACACTCAGACCCTCTATCCGAGACCGGGGAAACGCTGCGAAAGCGCTCCGAGGTAGAGGATCTGCGCCGCCTCGAGGAGCCCCTCGGGGACAACACCGGGGTAAGGGGCACCGACCGACGGCGGGTCGGAGACCTCTCCCCGAACTCCCTCGGCGAAAGCCTGGATCCTCGGACCGGATCCCCGGACCGAGGGGGAGTTAACAAGAGGCAAGGGTTGGTGAGCGACAACTCCACCACCTTGAGCTGTCCTCCGGAGCGAGGTGTCGGGGAGCGACCCCACAGCGGAGGCGAACTCCGGGGTTTCTTTGAACCCCGCCAGCTCGAGGTCTCGGCATGCTTCGCCCCGCGGAGCCCGGTGAGGGAAGAACGCCTAGAAGACCTCGGCGAGGAATCCGAGGAGGACGATAGGCATCGGGATCGGTGCATCTTGCCCCGAGGTACTTCGACGCGAGGCTCAGGCTGGTCCGGCGCACGCGAGGTCGAGGTCGGGGCCGGAGTAAGGTGAGTGAGGGCCGCGGACAGCTCCGACAAAATTATCGCCCGGAGCATGTCCTGAAAAACCGGCACGGACAGCATCGAGGGCATGTCCGAGGCCGGAGTGCACTCCACTGGGGGCGATCTCGTATCAGAGTATTCCTGTGTGGTGGAGGCACGGCCCGAAGATTTAGAGGACTTCGCTGGGACCGAAGGCAAGGAGGTTCCACCATGCCCGGCTGGCGTCCCCGAGGCTGGCTTCTTCGCTGATGCGGAACCTGAGGAAGGAAGTGGGGACTTACCCGGAGCCGAGGACTTCAGGGAACCCGAGGTCTTCGGGGTCGAGGCGGAGCCGAGGGAGTCGAGGCCGAGGTCAAGGCCGGGGCCAACTTCGAGGCCGAGGGCTGGTCGACCGCAAAAAGGTCTGCCATCCTGGCCCTACGCCGACGGAGCGCCCGGTTTTGGAAAGTGGCGCACCGGGGACAGGACTCGGTGGGATGATCAGCACCCAAATACCTGATGCACCAACGATGCGGGTCGGTGAGTGAAAGCAGACGCTCGCACCGGGTGCACTTTTTAAACCCAGACAGGGGCCGGGACATAAGACGAGAAATAGGCCGCGGCCAGGGAGGCCACGCGGCTGCGACAACCCGGGAGCCCCCGGGCAGTCAAAAACGAGCCGCGACTTTGCGATTCGGCAGCAGGAACAATTAATAAAACAATAAACAGGCGCCCAGCAACTTCCAACTAATTTAAAATAAGAAATTGCGGTGCAAGAAGGCACATGGGGCAGAGCCTAAGAAATACAGGACTTCTTGGCTCCGCGGAAAAAAATGAACTGGAGACCACGAGGAGGGGATGTGCCCTCTAGTGGAGCAGGAGGTACGCATGCGTGGTGCAGCACAGCAAACTTGAATCTTCAATCAAGTTTGCTTGAAAAGCTGTCCGCATCGGGGCTCCATAGATGACGTCACCCACATGTGAGAATATCATGCTTGCTTGTCCTGGGATAAAGAGTGAATTACGATGGAAGGTGGGAAGGAAGGAGAGCTGATGTATACTGACTAGGACAGAGACAAAATGGTTTTGATTTTCCTAAGTAGCAAAACGATGGGACAAGGCAGTGGGCGAGCAAGAGGAATGCTGGGATGTGTAGGAAGAGGCATATCTAACATAAAAATGAGATTATAATGTCTATGCACAAATCACTGGTAAGACCTCATCTCAGAATATTGTTTAGTTCTAGGGGCTATTTTTGTGAAAGGACAGGCTAGAAGTGGTCCAGGAAAATGTGACCAAAATGAAACAGGATCTGTACCAAAAGCCAGACAAGAGGAGACTTCAGGACACTGGAAATACCCTAAAAGAAAGGAGAGATAGGGAACATATGTAGGGTTACATGTCCTCCTTTTGAGGACAAGTCTAGGGGTCTGGATGGCTTTTCAAAACATGCCGCTTTGTCCGGGTTTTGAAAAGCTTCCAACAAATCGCCGTCGGGCAGGAGGGCATCCAATGCGCATGACATCATCTAGTCACATCCATGGATGCCCTCCTGCCCAACGAGAGCAGGGAACAAGGGACAGGGCTAGGGCGGGACTGGGGCATAACGGAGTGGGGATGGGTAGAACTGGGCAGGCCTGGGGACGGGTCTAGGGGGTCCGGATTTTCTGTTTGGAAAATCTGGTAACCCTAAACATATGGGATGGAAGAAGTTCTATGGAAATAAATTCTAAGACTAGAGGTCATGATATGAAGTTTCATGAGAGTAAACTCAGGAATATTTTTTTAATGTCTCTATGTTTTGATGTACAGTGCTGCGCATGTCTAGTAGTGCTATAGAAATGATAAAAAGTAGTAGTAGTAGCAGCAGTGGTGAATGCCCTTCCAGTTGGGGAGCCTGAAAGAATTTTTCCAATTGGGACTTACCTGAATGTTTTTGAAAGAAAAAAAGTTTTTGATTGGGATGAATTATGGATGAACTTTGGACATTACTCTTGAGCTAAGTATCACTATTTTTGATTCCGTTGTTGAGTAAATTATTGGATGAGATTCACTGGAGATATAGTCTTATATTTATTAAATTCACTTGAAGCACTTTTGTCTTATTGCACTTTACACACGTGTATGCCTATGATGGTGTGTACGTGGCTTGGAAAACAGCCTGCCGGTTGATTAAAGCCTGGACTTCTGCTTTGGCAGTCGTCGTTATAGCTAAACTGAGGATACACACACTTATTAATTTAATAAGTATTTATTCACTGTTTGGCATTTGGTCTATATCTCCAGAGGACCTCAACCTTTCTCAAGTTTAAACTAGGCATCACTGCCTTAAGATTCTAAGAGGGAATGCCCACACCTACCTAACAGAGTTAGCCACCCTATTCCAGGGTGCCTCTAACAGATATTCACCAGAAATCTTTTCCACTTAAAATTCCCAGCATGCACCAATATAAAGTTTATCATGGAAATTACCTTATCCATCCAATATCAATTAGCAAAAGGCTGAAACCTACTACTGCTAATACTATAATCACTATCACAGATTAAGAAAACTTTTAAAAACATTTCTCTACCAAGACAGGGAGCCAACCCTGAAGTAACTGAAGGGCAACTGTAAAAGCCCATTCCTAAACAGTCTAATGCAACTCCTGGGACAAAACGAAAAGTCGACGATGATCTACTTGTAACTATGTATTTGTAACTACAATCTAATTGATCTACCTACACTAACAACCATACTGAATGTCTGTGTCAAACTATCCATTGTAACTTCCTGGGTAAATGATCCAACCTCTTGAAATGTAATCCAACCTTCAACTGAATAGGTAAAGGCAGAATAGAAAACCTGATTAACATAACACTCTTATTGAGACCTAATGTTATCGATCAACCTCTGATATCAAAGCAAGGAAGCATCTGGAAAACTTCACTCATTCTTTCTACAGAATTTATTTGCCTGACTAAGCAGCCACAATACTGCTTTACTACAGCCCCAGCTTTCAAAAATGCTCATCCCATTGACTTCTGGACACTGTAGCACTCACCCATTAAAATGAATGTGGATAAGCTTTATTTTAAATGGTATTTTTTGACTGCCATCACTCTTGCAATATTGTATTGTGATAATAAAAAAAGCCACTCATACAGCTAAAAGCTTTATACTTTCCTTTTATGCAATGGATTTCAAAGACAATATTTGTCACTGCACAATTTGTTCTATCTTGAAATTTCTTGAAATTGCACTTCCATAACTCCTCTGAACTCCTGGTAGCTACAACAAATTATCTCAACAAAGAGAATTTGATTTCAAGTTTAAATTTATTATTTGATATACCACAATCAGTATAAAATAACATCTAAGAGCAGGAAGCAAAACGCTTTGACAACAGGGTAAAAAATATTGTTTTGGGAGCAATTTTCTTTTACAGGGCTATGTATGCACAAACAAAAAGCATGCAAATCATATGCATGTTATTTCTTCGGAGTAGCCCTGTAAGAGGGGAGGAACTGTGCCTGGTTCAGAAGAGCAATTGCTAAGCACAGCTCCTCCTTCTGCCTGCAGCCGCCATTTTCCTCCTCACCAGCTGATGGTAGCTTTGGAGCCACAAACAGCAAGTAGGCAGAGGGGAGAGCAGTTCGGCGGATCTGCAGCCTCCCCTGCCAGCTCCAGTGCAGGGGAAGCCGCAAATCAGAATCCCTCTAAAAACTGATACAAGCCCCCCTCCATCACCTCTGAGCCTTCCAAGAGTGACCCCCCCTCCCCCGATTCTTCCTTCCCACCGACCCACCAAAGATAGACCTCCCCGCTTTCCGTTAATCCCCCACCCACCCAAAAAAACCTGGTGGGCTGTGTCAGATCTCTGGATGGCTCGGCATCAGGGGGGCATTCTTGGAGGACTTCAGGTCAATGCGCTGTAGCTTCGAGGGGGTCAGGGGCTTCAGGAGGGTGTCCACTGGACCCCTGGGGATTTCTTGCGGGTCTGAGTTCAAGCCTTACTTTCCTGTCAAAAGTGCCTGAGACAATCAGCACTCATTGACAGGAAAGTAAGGCTACCTGCCGCTCAGCTGATCACATCTCCAGAGCGACGATCAAGATGAGCTGGCAGGGAGAGCAGGGGCTGCATGCTCAGCTGTAGATTTCTTTTTTTGTTTTGTTTTGAGGAAGGTGTAGCTGTTGCGCACTCACACAACACATGCACAACAGCTACCGGCATGAAAATGGGGGGGGGGAGGGAGGAAGGGGGCGTTATCTTTCATACATCACAAGGAAAGCTCAATAGATTACTAATGATTTCCTTGTAATGCATTTGAATAGGGTTCTCGGTGACTGCTATGAGGATTGGTGGTAGCCACAGAGAACCCTTCTGATCATCGGGAGGCATTTTCGTGCCAGTAAGACTCCTTTAACGAGTCTTTCTGGCATGGAAACCTATTGAACATCGGGACCCTAAGTGGTTTACAAAAAATAATTAAATATGGGGAATAGGATTCTTACATTGTGGAGAAGCTGGGAATATGGGTACTTTGTGACCCTCTCACTATACCTGGTTGCGTTCTAAACTCTCAGATACATTTTAGAGGAAATAGGCCATAGTACTTAACAGCTGGCCTTCTCACTAAGCTCCTTTAAGGCCTAAAAGGGCTAAAGGCATTAAAGGAGATCACATATGACACCTATTAGCAAATCTTCTCAGGAACAAAACCTACCATTTTGGAACCTACATCTAGACAGGCTTTGCCTAATTCAAGAATCCCTCTACTTCAGAAGGCAGGTGGTAGCTTGGCTCTTCACACAACTCTTTAATGTGTGAGGAAACTTAATACACACTCTGACAAAGAGGAGGTTGTGACGGAGACTACCATTCTGGGATTCAAGCGCAAGTTGGATGCACACCTTGCAAATCACATTGAGGGATACGGGTAATCAAGGTCTCCATCAGGGAGCACCTAGCTTGGCCTCCGCGTGTGCGGGTCGCCGGACTAGATGGATCTAAGGTCTGATCCGGTGAAGGCGTTTCTTATGTTAACTACTCCCACTGCAGCAGGTCTAATCTTATTGAACATTCTATATGTTCCATCTCTGAATGACCCCTTCACCATCTGTTCAGATGTTTTCATATGTAGTGTGTTGACATCACGAGTATTGCACCTGCTATATGAATTTTTCACTATGTATAATGTATACTGTTATATGAATGTTTTTACTGTGTTGGTTTAATATGTTCTGTGCTGAAATGGATCATATAATTACTATAACTTAATTTGCCTATTTTTAAGTTTGCTTTGCTGTTCCAATTGCTATATTTGAGCATTTTATGGTCACACTGTCTCTAGAAATTGCTTCTCCAGTTAAACATACAAATTAATTTGCTTAAATTTCTTCAAAAAGGCTGTAAATAAATGTTAATAAATAACAATAAAACGATGACTGCAAACTTTGAAGGCAACAGCAACATCCCTAAGCCACTGATGCCAGCAGTCCAAGCATGTGTAGTTGTCAGTGGCTCAAGATGTTGCCGACTACAGAGCTTGGCAGAAGGGAGTTCTGGCCACCTTTGGAGGAGGTCCTCAGCTGGGGATGCTGGAGGATCCCCACCAGCTATACACAAAGGTAAAACAAATGTTATACATGTTAGGGCCCAGGTCAGAATATAAAGAAGGGACCCCTCCACGATCCCATTTCTTCCTTGCCTTCCTTCCAATTTCCCCACCTGTTATTACTATCACACCAATGGACCTTCACCAAATACAGAACAAGGGATCACAAATTAGAAATACAAATATTTAGACAAAAAAAAATGAACTGGGAACCTCCAGAAGTTAACTTAGCAAGTACTGCAACACGAGAAATATAAAGTTTCAAGTTTATTCATAGCTTGATATACCGACCATCACATGTTTCTGGGCGGTTTACAATATCACAAATGAAAAAATTTAATATGAATAGATAAAATAAAATATGGGGTAAACCTAAAACTATGACAGTTGAGTATGATTGGAAACGAGAGGATTTTTGGGGTAGGAAAGTAATTAATTACAATAATAAATAAAAATAAAGGGGGATAGAGGGGAGGGAGGTAACATAAGGAAAGTAGGGATATCGCTTCGTAAAAACGTTGTTTGTTTGTTTTTTTTGTTATCTCATTCACTGATTTCCTACTTATTGGTAGGCATCTTTAAAGAGAAAGGTTTTAAGATTTGTTTTAAATCTGATTAGGGAGTCTTCATTGCGAAGATGGAATGGCATTGCGTTCCAGAGAGAAGGTGCAACTACTGAAAAAATGCATTTCCTTTTCTACTGAACACAATACAGATATTTGCTATGTACATTTCCCAAAGCTAACATATTCCCTCTAAATTAAAACATTCAAAATAAAATGCTTTTTTTTTCTACCTTTGTTAGCTGGACTTTTTTCCCACCACATTGGCTCCAGGTCTCTTTTCTGCTTTCCTGTCTGTCATCTGCTAATTCTCTTTCAAGTGGCTGCTATCATTTGTCTTTTCTCCTCTCTATTCCCTCACTATACCTGCCTCTGACATACTGATTGCTCCTTATAGCTCTCTCCTCTCTTTTTTCTTTTCTGCCTGTTGTAAACTCAAATTTCACCCTCTCTCAACCTTCTCCTCCTTACATTTCAGCCACCTATAAAATTCCCATTTTCTTCTCTCAACCACTAGCTCTCCTATTTCAGTCTCACTGATTCCTTTAATCTACTCTCCATTACCATATTTCTATCCTCTAATCACTGTCCTCTCATTCATTTCCTTTTCACCTCCTGCTCCCCTTCCTGGCCTCTCCCATATAGTACAAAAATTCACTGGTTTGCTGTTTGATGCAATTAATTCAGTTCTTCAAATATGTGAATATAAATTATACTAGTCTTATAGCCCATTACATTAACGGGTGCTAGAATATATGTGTGTGTGCCTGTCTTTATTTCTTTCTCTCTCTCTCTCCTTAGCCGCTTTCTTTCTTTCTGTCTTTCTTTTTCCTTGGCTGCCCATCACCACCCCTTGTCTGCTCCCCCTGTCCATTCTCCCTTCCTTTTACCTCCCCCTGTGTCCACCACTACCCCTTCACTGCTCTCCTTATGCAGCAGCAGCCCTTCTCCCTTTGTTTTACCTCCCTCCTGTCCAGCAGCACCTCTTTCCTTCTCCCCCTATCCAACATTAGGCCTCTGTTCCTTTTTCGTCACCCCACCTGTCCATTAGCACCTCTTTCCTTCTCCCCCTATCCAGCAGTAGGCATAGAGGAGTGTGTGGCGCAGTGGTTGGATCTACAGCCTCAGCACCCTGGGGTTGTGGGTTCAAACCCCGCGCTGCTCCTTGTGACCCGGGGCAAGTCACTCAATCCTCCATAGCCCCAGGTACGTTAGCTAGATTGTGAGCCCACCGGGACAGAGAGGGAAAATGCTTGAGTACCTGATTGTAAAGCCGCTTAGATAACCTTGATAGGCGGTATATAAAATCCTAATAAAAAAAAAAAAAATAAAAAATTCCTTACTTTTTCTCCCCCCTCCTCCTTCTTATCCCTATGATACACTTACCTTGCTCTGCCCCTGATCAGAGGTTCCCGACAGCCGCCCAGTTGCACCCATTGGAAAAGTTCCCTCTGCCACATCCCGCACCCCCCCCCCCCCCCCGACGCGACTCCCGCTGTCTTTCTTTCTGTCTCTGTCCCTGGCCCCCTTTGTCTGTCTGTCTTTCTGTGTATCTCCCTGCCCCTGTGTCTTTCTTCTTTTCTTTCTGTCTCCCTTCCTCCCTCTGTCTGTCTGTCTGTCCAAAGCAGCATTCCCTCCCCCTCCATTTCCCTCTCCCAACACCAGTTCCCCGTGCAGCAGCATTAGCATTTTCTCTACCCCACTTTCCCTTCCCGCGGGCCCAACTACAAACCTGGTGATTCCAGCAGCGTGTACAGCAGTCTCCACATGTTGCTTCGGGTCCTTCTACTGCCCTTATTTGCTCTGCCACGTCTCTGATGACATCATCAGAGACGCGGCAGAGCAAATCAGGGCAGTAGAAGGACCCGAAGCAGCGTGTGAAGACTGTTGCACACGCTGCTGGAATCGCCACCGGGCGGCGGGGTCAGTTAAAGAGCCCGGGCGGAAAGTTGCTGGGCTCCTCGGTGAGGGAACTGAGCGGCCGCGATCCCTCTCCTCCGATACCCCGCCCGCTGGAGATCGGCGGCTGGCTGCCCGACTGGTGGAGGCGATCAGCGTCGCAGTTCTGTCCCGGTGGCCTCCGAGCGGCGGCGCCGGGCGCGTGAGAGGAGCCTGCTGCCTGAAGAGGAGGAGTGGCGGTGTCTGAAGAGGCTGAGCTACGTCATAGACCTCAGCTGGCTGCAGCGGTGGTAAGCCCGATGCGTGATAAGCGCGCATGCGCACTCTCATGTCCGCGACGGATCAGGGAACATGACTTTAGAGTTCGTATGTGCAACTAACATTTTATTATTATAGATACTTTTCATATTATTTATATAATTGTTCAGTGCCCAATCTCTTGCACTGGAGCCACAGCAAGATCACATCAGGATCATCATGACACTTATGTGTCTCTTAGCTGGTTCATTTGTACTTTTATCCATCGATCTTACAATAATCACCAGAGCTGGTATTTGACTCTATGTTGTTATCACTTTTTTATATAAATGATACTTATATTTTTATTTCCAGCATTGGTGGTTATACAATGTGTGATTCTCTCCTGTTAGTGAGTCTGTGTGATTCTCATGGGGGAGTTGCCAAGAGATTCACAGACTCACTAACACGAGGTGGAGGATTCCTGCGGAGCCACATTTTATAACCACCAAGATTGCAATCAAGATCACCGCTCCGGCTGCAGAAGAGATCCAGATGAAGACCACAGTCTCCGTGCAGACCGAAGAGGACACCCCCAGATGCATGATGGAGGTCTCTGTGCAGACCGAAGCTGACCCTCAGCTGAAGACTTCGGTCTCCGTGCAGACTGATGAGGACACCCAGCAACAACCCATCGGAAACATCCTACAAGAACTGACGAGTCTGAGGGAAGAAGTACGACGGCTAAGAAGTATACGGGAGGGTGAGGCGTTCATCGACGAAGTCCTCCAAGAACTGTCCCAAAACTCCAAGCAAGTGTACGAAGACGGGTCCATCTTCGAGGCACCTGAATCGCCCAAACTTGCAGCATTGGAAGCAATGACTGGGGTGCAAGAAGAGACTCGAGACAATGACACCTGGCAACTAGTCATCTCTGCAAGCAAGCACAGAAGGTGGTCCTCCTCTTTATCTTCATGCAGGCAACAACAATCCCACACCGACACCACAAATCACCCTGAACAACAGATTTCAACTCCTACAAGAAGGACCCCACAGCGGAACTCAGGAGGATATTCAGGAGTGTATTCTTGAAACCCAGCAGATGTCCCCAACTCAAGAAGCAACAAACCAGCACCCCCTCAAGAAGCGCAGAGTGGTTGTTATTGTGGACTCTCTGCTGCGGGGAACCGAGAGACCGGTATGAAGACCAGATCTACAATCAAGAGAAGTTTGCTGTCTACCAGGAGCCAGGATCCGGGATGTGGCTATGTGCGTAGGAAAAATAATTAAGCCCCAAGACCACCACCCAATGCTCCTCATCCACGTTAGAACGAATGGCACAGCCAGGAACTCACCGGAGAAGATACCGGAAGACTTTAGAGCCTTAGGTGCGAAGCTGAAGCAGATGGAAGCGCAGGTGGTTTTCTCCTCCATCCTACCAGTGAGAAACAAGGGAAGAGCTAGAGAAGAAAGAATTCAGAAGACAAACGAATGGCTACGGGGATGGTGCAAAGAGATGAATTTTGGCTTCCTGGACCACGGAGAGACACTTCAGGGACTGCAGGGACCAGATGGGCTACACCTAACCAGAAGAGGGAAGGACGTCCTGGGGGGACGCCTGGCTCACCTGCTCCAGAAGGCTTTAAACTAGGTGAGCCAGGGGAGGGGACCCACTCTCACACTAGTAGGGTAAGTAACTCCATCTTGGAGCCCGAGGTAAGTAATCGTGCAAATACCAAAGGGGACAGAGGCAATTTCAAGGGTTACAAGGGCAAGATCAAGGAGGACAAAACATTTCGCATCAGTACAGAGGGAGACAGTGCGAGAGAGAGAGATTCCACCTTGGAATCTGAGGTAAGTATTCGCGTCATCAAAGAAGGAGACAGAGGGAGAGGCAGAGACTCCACCCTGGAGCCTGGAGTAAAAATTCACGTGAATAATGAAGAGGGCAGAGGAAATACTAATAGTGATAAAGGCAAGATTGAAAGGGACAAATTATCTCGGGCAGAAAACGCTCCATGCAGGCAGAAAGTATGGACAGCCATGTATGCTAATGCTCGTAGCTTGGGCAATAAAATTCTGGAACTGGAAACAGAAATGAGAAATGCCGACCTTGATGTGGTGACAATATCAGAAACGTGGTTCTTGGAGTCCCACGGATGGGATATGGTCATACCAGGATATAACTTACTCTGTCACGACAGAGAGGGCAAATCAGGGGGAGGAGTAGCTCTATACATTAGAGAAGACATCAAAGTTACTAAAGTCACAGACATCCAAGTATAAGGGAGAATCCCTCTGGGTGAACCTTGCCAGGGGCAATAACAAATGCCTGTATCTTGGGGTTATGTACAGACCACCAAGACAAAAGGACGATGAGGACCAAGAACTAATTGAAGACATTGAGACCATCAAACTGCGTGGAGATACAGTGCTGTTGGGAGACTTCAATATGCCCAATGTGGACTGGAACAAATTATCAGCTACAAGTGACAGTAAGAGGCTATTAGCCTCCATACGAGGAGCACATCTCAAACAGATGGTACTAGAACCCACCAGGGATCAGGCAATCCTGGACCTGCTCCTCACCAACGGGGACAGTGTCACAGAAGTGTCAGTAGGAGAAGCTTTGGCCTCCAGTGACCACAACATGGTGTGGTTTCATCTGAAGAAAGGAATCACCAGGTCAAATATAACAACCAAGGTCCTAAATTTTAAAGGGACTAACTTTCAGTGCATGGGGAACTATGTCTACAAAGCACTGCAAAACCAGAGCACAACAGACAGTGTGGAGGTGCTATGGTCAGCTCTGAAATCAACCCTGCAAGAAGCAACCAACATATACATAAAAACTGTGAGCAAACGGCACAGAAAAAACAGACCGAAGTGGTTCTCAACAGAGATCTCAGAACTGGTAAAGCAAAAGAAAAAAGCATTTGTAACCTACAAACATTCGCAACGGCCGGAAGCTAAAGAAAACTATCTGGCGAAATCTAGAAATGTTAAACGGCAGTCAGGGAGGCCAAACTCCAGATGGAAGAAAATTTAGCAAGATATGTTAAAAAGGGGGATAAATCCTTTTTTAAGTACGTTAGCGACAAGAAGAAGAACTCAAGCGGCATTGTGCGCCTAAAGAAACCTGACGGCAACTTCATTGACTCGGACGCGGACAAAGCAGAACTACTCAATAACTACTTCTGCTCAGTCTTCACCTGCGAAGCGCCAGGATCTGGACCTCAGACAAAAGGGTGCTCAGAGGACCCATTCCGGGACTTTGCAATTTCCGCGGGCAATGTCTACCACGAACTATCAAAGCAAAAGGTGAACAAAGCCATGGGCCCGGATAATCTACACCCCAGAGTACTACGGGAATTGAGAGATGTTCTGGCAGAACCGTTGGCTGAGCTTTTTAATCTTTCCCTAACAAAGGGAAAAGTTCCCTTGGACTGGAAAACTGCCAACGTTATCCCGCTCCACAAAAAGGTATGCAGGTCAGAGGCCAAAAATTACAGGCCAGCGAGTCTCACATCAATTGTATGTAAACTTATGGAAACGTTAATCAAAAACAGATTGGACACGATTCTGGATGACAAAGGACTAAGGGATCTCCATCAGCATGGCTTTACGAAGGGAAGGTCTTGTCAATCCAATCTGATAAACTTCTTTGACTGGGTAACAAAGAAACTGGATAAGGGAGAGTCCCTGGACATCGTGTATTTAGACTTCAGTAAGGCTTCTGATAGTGTCCCACACCGTAGGTTACTGAACAAGATGAACATGATAGGCCTAGGAGAAACACTGACTGCATGGGTAGAAGACTGGCTTAGCGGTAGACTCCAAAGGGTAATGGTAAACGGTATTCTTTCAAAAACGTCAGAAGTGTCCAGTGGAGTACTACAGGGCTCAGTCTTGGGCCCAATACTATTCAATATCTTTGTAAGGGATCTGCTTCAGGGACTTCGAGGTAAAATTATATTATTCGCCGGATGACGCTAAACTATGCAACAGTGTTGGCAGCGCAGCAGAACCTGATAGCGCAATCATGCCCGGCGCTATGGAGCAGGACCTACTTTTACTAGAACAATGGTCCAGTACTTGGCAACTGAATTTTAATGCCAAAAAATGTAAGGTTATGCACCTTGGTAGCAGAAATCCATGCAGAACATACACCCTGAATGGTGAAAACCTAACCAGAACTGCAGCAGAACGGGACTTGGAAGTAATCATCCAGGAAGATAGGAAAGCTGCGAATCAGGTGGAGAAGGCAACAGCAAAAGCTAGACAAATGCTGGGCTGCATCAGAAGGAGCTTTATCAGTCGTAAGCCTGAAGTGCTACTGCCATTGTACATATCAATGGTGAAACCTCACCTGGAGTACTGTGTTCAGTTTTGGAGGCCACATTATCAAAAGGATGTGAAGAGAATGGAGTCAATTCAGCAAATGGCCACTAGGATGGCCTCAGGATTAAAAAATCTCCCATATGAAGAACATTTGAGCAGGCTGCGCTTATATTCTCTCAAAGAGCGCAGGGAAAGGGGGGACATGATAGAAACATTCAAATACATCACGGGCCGTATCGATGTGGAAGAATAAATATTTTGTCTTACGGGTCCCACGGCAACAAGAGGGCATCCGCTAAAACTCAGGGGGGGAAGATTTCATGGGGACACCAGGAAGTATTTCTTCACCGAAAGGGTAATTGATCGATGGAATGGTCTTCCACCTCAGGTAGTCGAGGCCAGAACCACGCTCGACTTCAAGGGACGACGGGACAGACAGGTGGGGTCGCTCCAGAGGAATGCTTAAAAGATGGGAGGAGGGAGGGTTCTTGAGTGGGCAGACTTGTTGGGCCGTCGGCCCTTTTCTGCCATCATACTCTATGTTTCTATGTTAATCATTAGACAATCGCTGACTTTAGTGCATCTGGACCCCAGTTCTTTCTCCTTTCTGGCCCAGCATCTTCTCCTTCTTTTGCCTCTCCCTGTCCTCATAGCCTCTCATATCCTTGCCCCTTCTTTCTTCCCTCCTGCTCTCTCCCTCTCTTCTCTCACTCTCATTAAATCTCTCCATCACTCCCTACTATTTCTGAATCCAAGATCTCCCTCTTTTTCCCCTCTCCACCTCCTATGTAGCTATCCCTCCCTCATCCACCCCCATCCAGCATATTCCTCTTCCTTGTGCCATGTCCAATATCTCTCTTCCCATTCCCTCTATGCAACATCTTTCCCTTCCTCCCTTCTACCATCATGTCTAATATTTTCCCCTCTCTCCCCATGTAGAATCTCTCCCTCCCCTCCAGCCTCATATCCAATATTTTCTCTCTCTTGACCCTCCCCTAACACCATCTACAAAATGTATCCCTTTCTGACCCCTCTCCACCCCTTTGCTGCATCTTTCCCTTCCTTCCCAGTCCTCTCTACTCTATGTCCAGCAATTCTCTCTCTCTTGCCCCTCTCTTCCACCCCCCACACTCATCATCTCCCTTTCTCTCCCTCATCCTACTTCATCCACAACTCTCCTCTTGCCGGCATAGAGGGAACAGGATGGGCTCCCACGTCCTTCTCTTCATGGGCCAGGGGCAGTGGCTGCGATTTCCATACATTGCCACTGACCCATGAAGAGAAAGACACAGCCAGGACCACCGTGTTCCCTCCATGCTAGCACTGGGTTAAAGTGTACCGCTACTGGGCAGGTCTGAGCCCAAACAAAGTGGACCCAGGCCCACCCATGGCTATGGACTTGACAGAATGTTGTAGAGACAGTGCTCAAAGTACTTGGGGAAGGAATCTCAGTTACTAAGCACATACTGATGCTTATGAATTGGATTTATGGGCCACATATACCTATATCTGAAGGGAACTGTAGTCTGGCCATCAAGGGAGAGTCAACAGGGAACAAAAATGGGGTGAAACCCCAGATGGGGTTGAAAGATGATTCATGGTACTATAGGAAAATAGGGAAAGAATTCTGAATTTAGCTCAGGCCTTTTCAATAGTAGCTCACTAATTTATATTCAGGTACAGTTGATATTTCCCTGTCCCCAGAGGACTTAGAATCTTAAGTTTGTACCTGAGGCAATGGAGAGTTAAGGGAATTCACAAGGTCACAAGAAGCCTTAGTGGGATTTGAACCCTGGCTTCCCTTTTCTCAATCTGCTGCTCTAAATATTAAAAACAAAAAAGAAATCCAACACAATCTGCAGTCAGGTAGAAACAGCACAAAGAAAAACTGCAGACAAACGTACAAGATGTAGGCTATGTTTATTATATCAATTATTGAATGCAGTTAATGTTACCACCTTTTAACAAACCAAGGGATCCTACAAGGTCCGTGTTTCGGTTAACACGCCTTCATCAGGGGTCCCAGGTTGGCAAGGAATCAAATTAAACTGCAAGCAAAAATAAACATAAGCATGTGTAAATTGGAGGTAATTGCTGACCATAGGTCTCTGTTTACACAGGCTTATGTTTATTTTTGTTTGCGCTCTAAATATTAAGCCACTACTGGTTCTAAATGCTTAAACTCCAGCTGAACAGGTAAAAACCGCCAAGTTAAATAAATGAGCTGATTGTAATCATCTTGTAAGAATTATAAACCTTACAATTACTTGCCATGATCAATTTTAAACCAATGCACAATAAGGATATGCCTAAGTTTTCTTTTGATGTCTTTGGAATTCAAACATTATAAAAACTCTATAGGTTTCTTAATCAGCAACAAAGGTTAAGAGTAACTATATGGCCAGGATCAATTTGATTTAAAATTATTATATGGAAATGTCTTACCATCTCCAAGGAGGTGCTGAATGCTGGACAAATATTGCTGTTGTACTTCAGGAGGAGCAAAAATTGTCTGAAGGGGGAAAACCCATATAGCCACATGTTAAATACTGCATTTTTAACAGCAAATAATCCATTCAGTATTCATGCATCTCAAGAACATTATATGGGGAAATGCATAGCAAATGAAAGCACAGAACAGTAATCAAGTTGATAATCAAATGGTCCTTGCTGAACTAGGTTAGTGAAGATAAAAAGGGATTTATTACACAGGGAGGAATCTAGTACGGTACAGTCCCACACATTTCATGTTAGGATGTCAGGTAAATGAGAAGGGTCTTATGGGACATAAATTCAAGATCTCTCTCTCTCTCTCTCTCTACTTATAATTAAGTAAATATACTTATAATTAATATATATTATATAGTGTATATATATATATTATATTATGTAGTATATAATATATACTATATAATATATACTTATAATTAAGTAAAATATATACTTATAATTAAGTTAAAAAAAAAAAAAAAGAAGAAGAATTACTTGTAGTGCAATACCAATTTATTGGGAACCATTAGAAAATGTTCACAACAGAGTACACTTCTCCCTCCGAATCCACAGTTTCAGTATCCGCAGATTCGGTTATTCGCAATTTTTTTCTTTTTACAAAAAACCTATTTTCATTTTTTGGCTGTTTTTAAGCTGTCCAAGCCTCCCTGGAACCTTGAGACTACAACGGGAACTCATGGCAGCCATCCTGATAACAGCTCTGCACAGGGCAGGAGTACCGAAGATCGCTCCTGCCTCGCTTCACCGCTAGACCACCAGGTAAGTTTCCAGGGACGCAGGAGGGAGGTGGGGCTGGGTTAGAGCCAGCCGAGAAGTTATTCGCAATTTTTCACACTTCGCGGTCCGGCTCTGCACGTAACCTCCGCAAATACCGAGGGAGAAGTGGACAGGAGAACTTCCAGCAAAAATCCAAGGTCATAGGCACCCAGACTAGCAGGAACAATATCAACAATAATCAGATGAGGTATTATGACATTAAAAACTTGGATTTAAAAGAAATAATGCAGTGAGATTTACAAACCCTCTTTTACTCTGAACTTACAGGGCCATATTTACCAACTGCTGAGTTATCAAGGTAGATGTATCCACCAATAATATTTAACTGAACCCGCAACATCACCACAAGCATGCAGGTACTATATACTGCAACGATGCTCCTGGTAAAACCTTGACAAAAGAAAAAAGGACAGAATGTTGGTCAGTAACATCTACCAATAGAAGAGTGTCCATTAAAACCCAAAGTTGTATTGATTTCTTTGCCCATTAACTTTCTATTCCAACATTGTAAAACCTATCAAAGCACATATTTCTTTAAAGGCACTTCAGTTTTTTATATAGACTGTTTTAGGCAAGTACTCATATTTTGTACGTGGATGACACTGTTTATCTCTGACAAAAAATTCATCATGCGCATTACCACGTTGAATGCCAGCTTTTGGGCTTAGCGCTGTTCTATGGGTACAAGCGGATCAATTTTTTTAATCTGTCAAAATTACAAAGACTAGGGGATATTCGAAGATGTTACAGGGAAATACTTTTAAAACCAATAGAAATAAATATTTTTTCACTCAGAAAATAGTTTCAAGTTTATTTAAAAATATGATTTGATCACAAAATCATAATCCAATGCGATTTACAAATAACGATAAAATTGGGGTAAAAAGAAAAACACATTGATTAAACCAGACAGTTAATACAATTTTTGACCAACCAAACATAAAAGGTAAAAAAAGAAAAAAAGGATTAAACACAATTTATAAAACAAATAAAAAAGGCATAGGTAATCTATATATATATATAAAATCGGAGGTATGTATGTGTGTATGTGCCGCAATCACGCAAAAACGGCTTGACCGATTTGAACGAAACTTGGTATGCAGATCCCTCACTACCTGGGATGATATGTTCTGGGGTCTCGCGGCCCACCTGCACACATGGGCGGAGCTACAAACAGAAAATCAGATTTCACCCATTCATGTCAATGGAAAAAATGTAAAAAGCTGCCATTCTCACTGTAATTCAAAAACGGCTTGACCGATTTGAACGAAACTTGGTATGCAGATCCCTCACTACCTGGGGTGATATGTTCTGGGGGTCTCGCGGCCCACCTGCACACATGGGCGGAGCTACAAACAGAAAATCAGATTTCACCCATTCATGTCAATGGAAAATATGTAAAAAGCTGCCATTCTCACAGTAATTCAAAAACGGCTTGACCGATTTGAACGAAACTTGGTATGCAGATCCCTCACTACCTGGGGTGATATGTTCTGGGGGTCTCGCGGCCCACAACTCTATGTTGCTTGCTCAAGGGTGGGTTCACCCAAGAATTTATATGTTCTTGCTCCAGGAGGTGAAACTAAAATTGTTGTTTATAATCACGTTTTGCGTTAGTTGTATTGTAATCATTTTGTCAAATATTTCACATTATAATTTGAATATTGTACTTTTTATTAAGCTGTAAAAAAATAATTTCATTCACCACTATAAAGTATCTTTATTTGAATCCATTTACAGTGTTATTGCTATAATTAAATACCCGTGCAACGCCGGGGCATCAGCTATATATATATATATATATAAAATCGGATGTATGTATGTATGTTCCAGCATAACTCCGAAATGCATGGACAGATTTCAACCAAACTTGGTATACATATCAATTGCTATCTGGGAAAAAAATACTGTGGGGGTGGGAAGGGGATGACATGTAAAGACTCATCGAAAAAGACAGATATTGCTTTGACCAATGGTGTGAAGCTTGGGGAATGATGTCACACAGTCAGAATGATGTCACAGTCAACAGTATATAAGGAAGTGCCGCTGTGGTGTGGTGTGGTGAAGCCGAAACTGAAAATTTGTGTGATGTTATTCCTCAAGTGAATGTTCCTAAAGGGAATTTATATCCGGGCAACGCCGGGTGATCAGCTAGTGAAAAAATAGAATGGGGAAAAGGCTACCCGCTCAATTTTCACTTAACAGCATTATTAGTCCGCTAAAGAGTATCCTGAGTATATAAAATTCAAATAACTCAGTTAAAAGCATCCTTAAAAAGCCAGTTTTTTAAGGAGACTTTTAAGCTCTGGAATGCATTGCCAGAGGTTGTGGTAAGAGCGGATAGTGTAGCTGGTTTTAAGAAAGGTTCAGACAATTTCCTGAAGGAAAAAGTCCATAGTCTGTTATTGAGACAGACACGGTGCAAGCCACTGCTTGCCCTGGTTCGGTAGCATGGAATGTTGCTACTCTTTGGATTTTTGTCAGGTACTAAGGACCTAGTTTGGCCACCATGAGGAGGGGCTACTGGGCTAGATGGACCATTGGTCTGACCCAGTAAGGATATTCTTATGATCTTATGTTTACTACACACTACAGGATATACTTTTTTAGCAACTCTCTCTCAGCCAATATTGTTTAAATCACTGTACTTCAACCGCCGGTCCGCAGAAAATTTCTGACGGTCCGCGCAGGGCTGGTGAGAGATCAAGTCGGCAGTTAAATTTCCTGCCGACTGCGGTTCCTCCCAGCCTCAGGCGATCAAGACAGGCTGCCGACGTCAGGGCCTTCTCTCTGTGAGTCTCGCCTGTTAGGAAACAGGAAGTTGAAACAAAATAGGCGGGACTCAGAGAGTGAAGGTCCTGACGTCGGCAGCCTGTCTTGATCACCGCCCCTGCCGAGTTGCTGAAGAGGGCTGCGGGGAAGTTGCGAGTAGAACGGAGAGAGCTGCAGATTCGGGTGCAGGTAGAGGGAGATGGTCAGCGTGTGCGAGCAAGATCCTGGGGAGCCTTCACAGTGGCTGTCTCCCCTCCCACCAGCTCTTTTATTTGCCAGGTCAGTGATTTACCGGCAACTTCCTGCAGGCAAGTACTGAGAGCTGCTGGAAGGGGAGGAAGCTACTGTAGGAGGCTGGGAAGTTGCTGGATAAAGGGAGAGCTGTTACTGGACTTGAAGGGAGTTAGAAGGAGAGATGCTGCTGGGAGGGGAGATGGGGAGGAGGGAAAGGGATGGGAAGAGAATTAATGTTGGATAGAGGGAGGAGGGAAGGGAGAAGAAGGAGAGATGCTGCTGGGAGGGGAGGAGGGAAAGGGATGGGAAGAGAGTTAATGTTGGATAGAGGGAAGGGAGAAGAAGGAGAGATACTGCTGGGAGGGGAGGAAGGAAAGGGATGGAAAGAGAGTTAATGTTGGATAGAGGGAGGAGGGAAGGGAGAAGGAAAAAAAGGAAGGAGGGTAGGGAGAAAGAAAAAAGGAAGGAAACAGCTGGCAGGGAGATTATAGGAGGGGAGGGAGGTCAGTGTGGAATGCAGAGATCAGATGAGGGAAAGGGGAAAGAGAGGAATGAGAAAGTAGAGACATTGATGCTGGAAAGGGGGTCAGCAGAGAAATGAGAGAGGAATAAAGATGCTAGATCTGGTGTAGGAGAGATAAAAATGAAGAAGGTAGTGAAGCTGGAATGAATGATGTAAAAAGGAGAGAGGAGGAACAGGCTTGATGGACAGGGGAGAGGGGCATAGAAAGCAGTCAGATACATGGAAGGGGGAGAGGGCAGCCATTGGATGGAACAGGCAGATGCTGGATTGAAGAGACAGGGTAGACGTTGGAAGGAAAAGGGTGAAAAGAAGATGAAAGCAGAAACCAGAGACAACAAAAGGTAGAAAAAAATAATTTTATTTCTATTTTGTCATTAGAATATATCAGATTTGAAATATATATCCTGCTAGAGACATAACTGGGGACTGCAGTATTCTGTTAGCATGATATTTCTATGTAACATTCTATAATAACTTGGCTTGTTCAGTTTTCTTGATAGTAGAGGGGATATATGTGAAGGGGAGGGGAGACAGGGGTTTTGTTGGTCCATGCTCTGTATATTTGTATTTATAAAATCACAATTGTTCAGAATATTGTTTCTTTTTATACTTTAATAAAATACGTTCAATATAAAATCATAACTGCAGCTTGTGCAGATGGGATCAGATGTTTGCGGGGACTGAGCTCGTGGAGATGGGGCGTAAAGGGGATTTTTAAATTTTAGTCCTAGTAGTTTGCCGGTCCACAAAATAATTATTTTATTTCTGCCGGTCCACGGGTGTAAAAAGGTTGAAAAACACTGGTTTAAATTATTCATCTTCTGATTCACATTCCCTTCACCTCAAAGTTTATAATGTAATAGAAACCATCATTTTAGTACGGTGATCTCAAAGCAGCAACTCAGCTTGGCTTGCCATAATTTCTCCCAAAGCAAAAGAACTACGGCATGTGAGTTTCAAGCATCAGTCACTGTGAAACCTCTGTTTGTAAAACTGCTTTATAAAAATCCTTCAGGCTCCAGTCCTGTTCTCAACGCTCCCAAAAGCTAGAACGTTAAAATTAACACCCCCCCCCATAAATAAGTAGAAATACAGTTCAAAATTCTGTCATGAATAATAATTCAGATTATATAAATTGTTTTAGTAATTTCTTATTTTTTAGTAGATTAAAATTATTTAAGCAGTACAGAAATTGTCTTACAGACTTACTAATTATCTTTAGATCCTCCCATATTTCTAGCTTGTTGGATGGCCTGTGGAAAAAAAAAAAAGAAGAAAAAAATAGGGAATTCACGTATATATTTCAGCTCAAAGAAATCTGAAGTGACTTTACAGTAGGGATTGTCAAGGTTAATATACAGAAGCCAATTCTATGCTGCTATACTCAAAACTAAAGGGAGAAAAAAAAGTAATGTATAAAGGTGGATTAACACAAAACCACAGAAAAGCAAGAGAGCTCCACTGCATGCCATGTTTCTCCAAAGCACTCTTTAAAGTTAAGATAAAGTTTACAAATCACTTTGCAATGTAGTAATTCAACCTATTAGAGAACAACCTTTTCATAGAGGTTTTGCAACTCACTCTTTCATAGTCTGTATACTATACAAACTCAAAACTAAGAATTCAGAGGCTCAAAAAGGTCTTTCATCAGTGGGGCTAGAACAGGGATGGGCAACTCCAGTCCTCAAGGGCCAGAATCCAGTCGGGTTTTCAGGATTTACCCAATGAATATGCATGAGATCTATTTGTATGCACTACTTTCAATGCATATTCATTGGGGAAATCATGAAAACCTGACTGGATTACGGCCCTCGAGGACCTGAGTTGCCCATCCCTGGGCTAGAACTATGTTGAAAAGCAGGAGGCTTGATAGTATCATTCTGACAATTAAAGACTCAATCAAAACAGGGCTTCCTTCTACATGTTGGCAGTAAAATTCACCTGGGTTATGATGTTCCCTTTGTTTGGAGGCCATACAAAGTGGTAAGAGGAAGCCAAGTAAGTTGTGGATAAAACAGGAGAAATGATGAAAGGACATGCCCTCATTCCAGATCATTCATTATTTTAAAAAAACATTTAAGATCTTTAAGTGAACTTCTTTCCAGAAACCAACAATAAATGCATCAGAGAGAAAGAAAATGACAACAGACATCATGAGGGCGATTCTATAAAGGAATTCCTATATTTAGGCATCTACTAGGAGATTACTCTATAAATTAAAGTAGGTGTCTACTCTTTTATAGTGCAATTAGTATAACTGAGTACTGTATACAAGTGTATCTATTTAGGTACAAGCAGAGCTAGTGTACTGTGCCTAGATTCTGGAGATAAGGAGAGGCATAATCGAAAGGGACGTCTAAGTCCGTTTACGTCTATCTCGCAAGTCGTCCAAAGTTGAAAAGAGCCTAAGACACATTTTCGAAAGATATGTCCAACTTTTTTTTTACTTTCAAAAATCGTCTAATTATACGTCCTGCCAATCTGATTGTCCAAGCCGCTAAATCATCCATCTTTATACCACATTTCCGTCCAACTTTCCATCCAAGTCCAAAATGCCTAGAAAGCACAGTTACTTACCGTAACAGGTGTTATCCAGGGACAGCAGGCATATATTCTCACATGTGGGGGTGACGTCATCTACGGAGCCCCGGCGCGGACAGCTTTTCAAGCAAACTTGATTGAAGTTTCAAGTTTGCACACTGCACCACGCATGTGCGTGCCTTCTCGCCCACTAGAGGGCGCATCCCACCTCGTGGTCCTCAGTTCCATAACTAGCAAGGAAGCCATCCCCGGGGAGGCGGGCGGGTTGTGAGAATATATGCCTGCTGTCCCTGGATAACACCTGTTACGGTAAGTAACTGTGCTTTATCCCAGGACAAGCAGGCATGATATTCTCACATGTGGGTGACCTCCAAGCTAACCAAAAAAGGGCAGGTGGGAGGATGGCAATTTAGGAAAACAGATTTTGCAAAACTGACTGGCCAAACCGGCCGTCACTCCTGGATAAAGTGTCCAGACAGTAATGAGAGGTGAATGTATGAACCGAAGACCAAGTGGCAGCCTTGCATATGTCCTCCATCGGAGTGGATCGGAGGAAAGCTATCGAAGCTGCCATCGCTCGGACCTTGTGCCCCGTGACTCGACCCGGGGGAGGAAGGCCAGCCTGAGCGTAGCAAAAGGAAATGCAAGCGGCCAACCAGTTAGACAGAGTGCGCTTGGAAACTGGATGCCCTAATCGATTGGGATCGAAGGACAAAAACAATTGAGGAACCTTCCGATGAGGCCTGGTGCGTTGAAGATAAAATGCCAACGCCCTCTTACAGTCAAGCGTGTGAAGCGCCGTCTCGCCCGGGTGGGAGTGGGGCTTCGGGAAGAACACAGGAAGGACAATGGACTGATTGAGGTGGAAGTCAGAAACAACTTTAGGTAAAAACTTAGGATGGGTGCGGAGAACCACCTTGTCGTGATGGAAGACAGTGAAAGGGGGGTCCGCAACCAAGGCTTGCAACTCCCCGATCCGCCTGGCGGAGGTGAGGGCAATTAGAAACACCGCCTTCCAAGTCAGAAATTTCAAGAGGGACTTGTTGAGTGGCTCAAACGGGGGTTTCATCAGTTGAGCCAGAACCACATTCAAATTCCACACGACAGACGGAGGCTTAAGAGGGGGACAAACCCTGAGTAACCCTTTCATGAAGCGTGTCACCAAGGGATGGAGTGACAGAGGGCGTCCCTCCAGAGGTTGGTGGAAAGCAGAAATCGCACTGAGATGAACCCGCACCGAAGTGGTTTTCAAGCCGGAGCGCGACAAATGAAACAAATATTCTAAAACCGAGGATACCGGAACTGATACCGGATCCAGGTGAAAAGACGAGCACCAGGTGGAAAACCTGGTCCATTTCTGCGCATAGCAAAGCCTCGTCGAGATCTTGCGGGAGGCTTCCAACACCTCCTTCACCGATTGAGACAGGTCCGGAGGAGTCAGGGAACAAGAAACCAGGCTGTCAGGTGCAATGACTGCAGATTGGGATGTAACATGGATCCTTGACTCTGAGACAGCAGAGAAGGAGAGACGGGCAGGGGGAGAGGCTCTCTGGCACTGAGCTGGAGCAGCAGGGAGAACCAGTGCTGACGCGGCCATCGAGGTGCTATGAGAATCATCGTGGCCGTGGACGATTTTAGGTGTACCAACGTTCGCATGATCAGCGGGAATGGAGGGAATGCATACAGGAACCTCCCTTCCCAGTCGAGTAGGAAGGCATCCGCTTCCAGACGGTCCTGCGAGTACATCCGAGAACAATATAGTGGTAGTTTGTGTGTCTCCGGAGAGGCAAACAGATCCACCTGTGGCGTTCCCCAGCGAGCGAAGACCTCGCGTAGAACTGCTGAGTGTAGAGTCCACTCGTGCGGTTGCAGAAGTCGACTCAGTTTGTCCGCCAGGCAATTCCGTTCTCCTTGGATGTAGACCGCCCGGAGGAAGATGTTCCGGGAGGCCGCCCACTCCCAGAGGCGAAGAGCTTCGGAGCAGAGGGGCCATGACCCTGTTCCTCCCTGCTTGTTCACGTAATACATTGCCACCTGATTGTCCGTGCGGACGAGGACCACCTGGTCCTGCAATATGTGAACGAAGGCTCGAAGTGCTAGGAAGATGGCTCGCAGCTCTAGCACGTTGATATGACACTGACGGTCTTCTGACGACCACAGGCCCTGCGTGCGAAGACCGTCGAGATGGGCTCCCCACGCGTACTCCGAGGAGTCCGTGGTCAGGACCTTGCGAAAAGGCGGAGTGCGAAACAATAGTCCCATGGACAGATTTGACGAGTCTGTCCACCAACGCAGCGATTTCCGCAAGGGCGGAGTTACCGAAATGAGGCGAGACGCCGGGTCGCACTCCTGGCGCCACTGGGACGCGAGGGTCCACTGAGGGATCCTCAGGTGTAGCCTCGCAAACGGCGTGACATGTACCGTCGAGGCCATATGGCCCAGCAGCATCATCATGCGCTTGGCCGACACCCTCGATAGTTGGGAGACCTGGCGGCTCATCCGTATCAAGGCTTCCAACCGCTGGGTCGGCAGGTAGGAGCGTAGGCTCACCGTGTCCAGCACAGCACCTATGAATTGAAGAGACTGCGACGGTCTCAGTTGAGACTTTGGGAAGTTTATCTCGAACCCGAGAGTTTGCAGGAATGCAATAGACTGTCGGGTCGCTGAGATAACCCCCTCCCTGGTCGGGGCTTTGATGAGCCAATCGTCCAGGTAAGGGAACACATGGAGTCCACGTGACCTGAGGGCTGCCGCAACCACCACCATGCACTTCGTGAATACTCGTGGGGACGCGGCCAGGCCGAAGGGCAGTACCCTGTACTGGAGGTGGAGGTCCCCCACCTGGAATCGTAAGAATCTTCGACAGGCGGGGTGCACCGGAACATGGGTGTATGCTTCCTTCAGGTCGAGGGAGCACATCCAGTCCCCTTCCCCCAAGAGGGGGTACAGAACCGGGAGAGATAGCATTCGAAACTTCTCCCGGGCCAGGAATTTGTTGAGCTTCCTGAGGTCCAGTATGGGGCGCAGGTCCCCGGTCTTTTTTGGGACCAAAGAGTAGCGGGAGTAAAACCCCGTACCCCACTGGTCCTTGGGGACCGGCTCGACCGCCCGAAGCTTCAAGAGGGCTTTGGCTTCGGTTATAAGGGTCGGTAGCTGCGAACGGTTGCAGGGGACTAAACTTGGGGGACTGTCCGGCGGCGAGGCCACAAAGTTGAGCGAGTAGCCCTCGGAGACGATCCGGAGCACCCAAGCGTCTGAGGTGATCCCGGTCCATGCCTCCCGGAAGAACCGAAGACGGCCCCCGATAGGAAGGGGTTCCTGAGAAAGCGCGGAGGGGAACCCGCCCCGTCCGCTCATCCCGTCAAAAGGAAGGCGCTGGCTTAGAAGGGCCCTGCGCCGGGGCTTGGGGTTGTCCCCCTCTGCCTCGCTGAGACGGACGTCTCGGAGGCGGTCTCGAGAAAGCCGGGGTCGACTTCTGAGGGTATCGGCGCGGCGGAGGCCGAAAGGGTTTCTGCGGCGGGGGCCTAGGTTTGGGGCGGACCAGGGATGCTAGAGAGCGCTCCTGTTCCGACAAGCGCTTGGTCGCCGCATCCAATGACTCGTCGAATAACTCGGACCCCACACAAGGCAAGTCTGCCAGGCGTTCCTGCAGGTTTGGGTCCATGTCGAGGGTGCGAAGCCAGGCCAAGCGGCGCATGGCCACCGCGAGGGCCGACACCCTCGAAACCAGCTCAAAGGCGTCGTACACTGCATGGAATAGGTACAACCGCAATTGAGACAGGTTGGACATAAACTTGTCGAATCCTGCTCTTTGGGAGTCCGGTAACGAGTTTCGATATTGAGGAAGGTCCTTCACCATGCCACGCAAAAAGGAGGAAAAGGTGAAGGCGTAATTTAGAACCCTGGTGGCCATCAGGGAATTTGAATAGAGGCGACGGCCAAACTTGTCCAGGGTCCGCCCCTCCCTGCCTGGTGGAACCGCCGCAGAAACCCGTGAGGGCTGAGATTTTTTAAGAGCGGACTCCACCAGAAGAGACTGGTGTGAGAGCTGCGCCTTATCGAACCCTTTAGGGGGAATCGTCCTATACTTCGATTCCATTTTTGAAGGCACAGACGTGACTGTAAGAGGGTTTGACAAGTTCTTCAGCC
This sequence comes from Geotrypetes seraphini, assembly GCF_902459505.1. Classification (NCBI taxonomy): domain Eukaryota; kingdom Metazoa; phylum Chordata; class Amphibia; order Gymnophiona; family Dermophiidae; genus Geotrypetes; species Geotrypetes seraphini. The sequence continues at coordinate 161,721,287 of NC_047086.1, read as the reverse complement.
AGGTTTGCAGAAGGACACTGTTGAGAGGTAGTCTAGGGACCTCCCTAGGAAGAGTGGGGAGGTCCTGTTCCTCCAAAAATTCTTTGGAATACCGAGAGCCTACCATCAGGTCAATCCCCAGGGCTTGGGCCATGTCCTGAACGAAGGATGAAAATGAGGACGGCCTAGCCTGGGGAGAGGGGGTTCTCGACCGCCCCACCGAGGAGAGGGGGGAGGCCTCATGGGAATAATGAGGGTCCCTAACCGATCCCGAATCCCAGGATCCCCTCTCGAGGGCCCTCGAGGGGGAAGGGGAAGTTGTCCTCCTCGCAGAACCCTTGGGTGAGGACCCCGGGGTTCGTGGGACACTCTCTCGTTTCCTCGGCGAGGCAGCCCGGGAAGACTTCCCGTGGGGTGAGCGGAGGAGCCTCGGGTTGTCGAGGCGCAACTCCGACACCTGCAACGCCTCGCCCCCGAAGGACAAGGAACGGTCGCGCCGAGGCGAGCCTCGGGGCCGCTTAGACTTCCTCGATCGACGCCCCGTCCGAGGTCGCGTCGAGGGCGAGGCGTGTCTGGAAGACCCGGAGGAAGAGGAGGAAAGACGGCGCACTCTGCGCAACTTTTCTTTGGGCCTTACACTCCGCTCAGGGGGTTCCCCCGAGGTCGAGGTCCGGGGCGGGGCCGAGACCGAGGTGAACGGGGTCCCAGTACCCGGGACCGAGGTCGCCGAGGCCGGGGCTCCCGGGGGAGCCGAGGCCGGGGCCTCCGAGACCGAAGGCGTCCAGGCCGAGGTCGAGGCCGCCGGAACCGCAGCACGCTGCAACACTTCCAGGGCTCCCGACAGCTCCGATGAGATCAGAGCTCGGAGGAGATCCTGGAAGGCCGGAATCCCCACGAAGGTGGGGAGTTCCGAGTCCGGGGCACACTCCCTGGAGGGCGACCTCGGTTTCGAGTATTCCCTCGGGGTGTGCGGAGTCGAGGTCCGATGCGGGGCCGGGGTCGACCCACCCGCCTTGGCCTGACTCGAGGATGGCTTCTTTGCTGAAGGGGATGGAACAGAGGACTTACCCGAAGCTTGCTTCACTGACGACGCTTTCGAGGAGGAGGGCCGAGGCCCCCGAGGATGCCGAGGCCGAGGTCAAGGCCGGGGCCGAAGCCGAGGCCGACGTCGAAGCCTTAGGCGGCGCGTCGACGGCGAACAATTCGGCCATTCTTGCCTTACGGCGACGGAGGGCCCTGTTTTGGAAGGTAGCACAGCGATCACACGAGTCTGTCGGATGTTCGGGCCCAAGGCAGACGATGCACCACCGGTGAGGGTCAGTGATGGAAAGCAACCTCTCGCACCGGTTGCACTTTTTGAATCCCGTAACAGGACGGGACATCCACGAAGAAAAAGGAGAAGGCCGGGAACGTACCGACGTCCCGCGGCCACGGATTCCGGGAGCCCCCGGAGTCCGATGAAAACGAAAGACTTTTTTTTTTTTTTTTTTTTTTTTTTGAGGAGAAACGAAAAGAAAGAAACAGCACCGCGAACTAATTCGAAGGAAAACAAACTAAACGCGGCAGCTAGAAGGCAAAAACACTGGAGCTCAGATCCACAGGGCTTTCTTGCTCCGCGGAAAAATTTGAACTGAGGACCACGAGGTGGGATGCGCCCTCTAGTGGGCGAGAAGGCACGCACATGCGTGGTGCAGTGTGCAAACTTGAAACTTCAATCAAGTTTGCTTGAAAAGCTGTCCGCGCCGGGGCTCCGTAGATGACGTCACCCCCACATGTGAGAATATCATGCCTGCTTGTCCTGGGATAACAAGTCCTGTTGGACATGGGAGGGGTCTGCAAAGTGATGGACTGAACACCCAGACACGCCACCTAAATAGTGGAGTACCTTACAGGGCACCGCTGTGAACTTCACAAAAAGGATGCCATGGCTTCTCCTCAAAACAGCTCCCTTATAGGTGACGGTGAGCCCCCCAAACCACCTCCAGAATCCCCTAGACCCACTTATCTACCACCCCAATAGCCCTTATGGCTGCAGGTGACACTTATATGCCAGTCAAAAAGGGTTTTGGGGGTGTATAGGGCAGTGCACATGTTTCAGTATCAATGCAGTGATTACAGGGGCTTATGGGCATGGGTCCTCCTCTTTATGGGTCCCTAGCCCACCCCCAAGAAGACTTAAGCTGCCTATGGGCTGGGCGACTAGGCTTTCCTATGCCAGGCGGCTAGGATGGTCTGGAGGCTGAAATTTAAAGTTAATTTAAATATAATTTTTATGGGGGTGGGGGGGGTTGGTGATCACTGGCGTAGTGTGTGGGGGGTCTATGTTAAGTGTTTGAAGTGCTTATCTGGTGAGTTTAGGTGGGTTTTTGTGACTTAGACCATGTTTTACATGGTCTAAGTCACAACGTCCAAGTTTTGTCTAGGCTCTGTTGTTAAACTTTCAGTTATACATGCTGTACGACTAAGTCTAAGCCAGCCCACGTCCCTCCCAACTCCCGCCCTTGACACGCCTCCCGAAACGCCCCATTTAGTTTTGGACGTTGAGCAGTACTATGAAGACCTAGGTCGTTTAGAAATATGACCAAAAACCGGTTTTATTATCAGCACTTGGACATTTTTGAGAAACGTTCGTCCAAGTGCCAACTTAGGCCGGTTTTTGGACGTTTTTCTCTTTCGATTATGAGCCCCATACTGTATACGTATCCCTTGATTCTATAAACCTAAACATACAAGTTATGGAATAGTGCCTGATATAATTACTGAATTAGGTACTAACATGCTGTAAAAAGGTTACGCATTGGTTTCAAGTTTCAAGTTTATTCAAATTATTTGATGAAACACTTTTCAAATTACAAAGCGTTTTACAAAAATAAAAATGAGATTTTAAAGAAATCACTGATACATAATATTTATAACTAGACCAACAGGGGTAATTAAACTTGAGAAACAATAGGAATGGAGGGCAGAAATACAATTTTTCAAGAAAAGTACATTGGTCTACATCAGTGGCTCCTAACGGTGGCGCTACCACCCACCGGTGGGCACTGAGAAGTCTAAGGGGAGCATTTTGTATCCAAGTCATTTTGAGGGGGTGCCGAGGACCAGCTGTCGCTCCCTTGAGCAATTGGCAAATCCAATGGCCACGGATGGCAACACTGCCCCAAAGCTTCTCCTCTCACAAGCCGCCCAGGTGGAAACAGGAAGTGCATTCAAGGAGAAGCTTTAGGGCAGTCGCGCAGAACTTGGTGAGAACGTCACCATGTCTGGACACCTCAGAAAGAGAAAACTATGAAGAGTGCCTGTGAAGGTGAGAGGAAGGGCCCGATGAGGGGAAGAGGTTAGTGGTGCTGAAGGGAAATAGAGAGGGGGGGAAGGGTAACAGATGCTGAAGGGAAGTGAGGAGGAGGAGAGCGAGAGGGAAGCACACTGAAGGGAATATGTACAATATAGTTTACCCAAGGGGGGCGCTTTCGAATCATTCACTGAAAAAGTGGGCTCAGATTCAAAAAAGGTTGGGAACCTATGGTCTACATCAGTGGTCTCAAACGTGCAGCCCGAGGACCACATGCGGCCCGCCAGGTACTATTTTGAGGCCCTCGGTATGTTTATTATAATCACAAAAGTAAAATAAAACAGTTTCTTGATCATATGTCTCTTTAGCTATAAATTACAATATTATTATTAAGACTTAGCCAAAAAGAAAGATTTATAAACTAAAAAGAGTTTTACTTCATGCAAAATTGTCATTTCTTTAATAAGACATTAACTATTTTTTTCTGAGGCCCTCCAAGTACCTGCAAATCCAAAATGTGGCCCTGCAAAGGGTTTGAGTTTGAGACCACTGGTCTACATGGTATTCTAGGAGTATATGGACTCTTGGAGATTTGGATGTTGAGCATTGATTTAAAGCCTTCCCAGGGTTCCAACAAAAGTTCAGGTTACCATTAAAATCACTTTTTTTTTTTTTAACCAATTGCTCCAATCATGTCATGTTGTAAAGCAGGGGTGCCCAAAAGGTTGATCGCGCTCGACCAGTAGATCACGAAGGCAAAGCGAGTCGATTGCGGAGCCCATCCCAGGCTCTGTGATAGACTTGCGTTGCCTTCATGTTCTGCCTGCTTCCCGACGCCATAAAGAGGATGCAGAAGCGCCGGGCCAACCAGCCTTCCCCACCCGACATCAATTCTGACGTCAGAGAGGAAATTCTGGGCCAGTCAATTGCTGCCTGGCTGGCCCGGAACTTCCTCTCCGACATTAGAATTGACATCAGGTGGTCGGCCCAGCACTTCTGCGTCCTCTTTAAGGCATCGGAAAGCATGGAGAGCTCAGAAATCGTAGGCGGTGGCTTGGAGGAGGGCAGAGAGAAAGAAAGACAAAAAGGAAAGGGGGGCAGGGAGACAGAAAGAAAGAAAGAAAGGGGGCATGGAGAGAGAAAGACAGAAAGAAAAGGGGACAGGGAGATAGAAAGAAAGGGGGCAGGGAGAGAGACAGAGAAAGAAAGGGGGAACAGAGAGAGAAAGACAGACAGAAAGAAAGGGGGGCAGGGAGGCAGAAAGAAAGGGGGCAGGGAGGCAGAAAGACAGAAAGAAAGGGGACATGGAAAGAGAAAGGCTGACAGAAAGAAAGAGGGGCAGGAAGACAGAAAGAAAGAGGGGCAGGAAGACAGAAAGAAAGGGGGCATGGAGAGAGAAAGAGACAGAAAGAGAGAAAGAGGGGCAGGGAGATAGAAAGAAAGAGGCATGGAGAGAGAAAGACAGATAGAAAGAAAGAAAGAGGAGCATGGAGAGAAAGAAAGGGGGCATGACAGACAGAAAGAAAGAAAGAAGGGGGCAGGGAGAAAGAAAGAAAGAAAAGGGAGGGGGCAGAGAGAGAGAGGAAGAAAAAGTTGGGAGAGGGAATGAGGTTTGGAGGAGAGGAAGCATACAGGAGGCTGAAAGAAGGGAAGAAATATTGGATGCACAGTCAGAAGACGTACAACCAGAGACTCATGAAATCACCAGACAACAAAGGCAGGAAAAATGATTTTATTTTCAATTTAGTGATCAAAATGTGTCTATTTTGAGAATTTATATCTGCTGTCTATATTTTGCACTATGGCCCTCTTTTACTATACCGCAATAGTGGTTTATATCACAGGAAACCACCTATGGGCATCGAGAGCAGCGCATGGCATTCAGCGCGACTCCCTGCACTAAAAACAGCTATCGTGGTTTAGTAAAAAGGGAGGGGGTATATTTGTCTATTTTTGTATAGTTGTTACTGAGGTGACATTGCATAAAATCATCTGCCTTGACCTCTTTGAAAAACCCCCGAAAAAAATGTTAATTAACATTTTCTCTGCGTACAGTGTGCTTTGTGGGTTTTTTTTGTTTATTTTTTTATTTCTTTATTCTTTTTCAAACTTACATCAAGTGCACAAAAAGAACAACATGAAATACTATCATATAACACTTGAACATCATACATTATATTCTTAATATGTAAATTAATTAAAAACCCTCCCCCCTCCCATCTTTCTATCCAATCATTAAAACTATCATATTCCTTCAAAATTTCAATTTCGCTACATCTTATCTTCCAATCCCCCCACCCCCCTATGTATATTATCAAAGAAAAATGATGCCTATTCACTACAAAAATCAACCATCGGTCTCCATATCTTTAAAAAATTTTTATAACTTCCTTTCTGTATTGCAATTGCTCTTTCCATCTTGTAAATATGACACAGGGAATTCCACCAAAACGTATAATTGAGATTACTATAATTTTTAGGACATTGGATCATCTAATTTTTTATTGCCCCTGCATTAGGAATTTTTGGAATTCAATTTGGTCTCAAATAAATTGCTTATTGGAAAATCATGTGGAAATATCATGTGGTGCTTTGTGTTTTTAAAAATTTTATTGTTGGTAGATCATTTTGACTTGATCATTTTAAAAGCAGCTCGCAAGCCCAAAAAGTATGAGCACCCCTGTTGTAAAAACTACAAGTAGAGTGGATAGCTCCAAGATAGATAAGTGATTATTGGAAAGTTGTGCTGTCAAACTGTTGGCCTCCAGTGACAAAAGTCACCTACTTATATCTTGTATTAGCTGATGCATCGTCAAAGCCATCCATGGGTATGGAACAGACTTGGGAGGCTGATTTGGACCAATTCCTAAGCCCTATACAATGGAGGAAGTTTTGGAGTAAAACTACTTGTATTTCCTTATTAGCATCTCTCATGCAATCAATGTATTTTTTGGACCATAAGGCCATTTTTGCCCAGGTTAAATTGGCAAAGAATAGCAAAGACTCTAGCTCCTTATTTTAGTCCTGTAAGACACAGGTAAGCAATATGTCACATATGCTATTCTTTTGTTCCAGGCTGTATAGCTACTAGACCAGATATGGGCAAACTACGGCCTGTTTAGTTTTTAAATGTGGCCTGCAAAGTGAGACAGCTGGTCCGCCACGACAGCCGGTAAACGTGGAGCAGCAGCTGTAGCTGCAGCAGTAGCGCACCACCTGCTCAAGTAGCTCCTCATGCCACTGCCTAGCATTCGCGCTGCTGCCATCTTTCCCCAAGTAGCATCCAACGTCTTGGCGCTAGAGGCCCAGGAGTACGAGCTGCAGCTTTGTGCAGGCACAGTGCAGGATGTGCTGGGGAGGCAGAGTGTGGGGAAAGCATGTGCGAGGCCACAGGGTTTAATCCGCATGTGGAAAAGTCAAGGCTCGCACTGGGGATGCCCGAGCTCTGAGGTTTCGTGCCCACCGAGTGGAACGGGTTCATCCAGTCTTGCTTCGACCCATTGCGTGCATGGGCTTCTTGGTTCAAGATTTTTTTCCCCTAATGATGCTTTGCATAACAAGTGTCAAAATTAGTAGGTCAGTTTTTCAGGATATCCCTTTCATGCATATTCATTAGCGATAGCCTGTTTCTGGTCAATGCATATACTACGGATAGTTTACTTAAATAATAGGATTTAGCTCATGCCTTTTTTAGGAATAGCTCAAAATGAGTTAAATTCAGGTACATGGGGTGTTTCCCTGTCCCCAAACTAAGGGTGCAATTTTGCAACTTGGATCCTCATTTTTTTTTTTTTTTAACTAGGCGGCGTCAGAAGCGGCCGGGTATTTTTTTTTCCTTTCATTTTCTTTGAAGGCCCCACCCCCCACCCCTTCCTTGGGTGCAGCAGAGACAATCTGTTTACCTGTTGCCTAGCCCCTCTGTCAAATTTAAGAACCCATTGTGGCCCACGAGTCAAAAAGTTTGCCCACCCCTGTACTAGACAAAGGTTATAGGCTTGTAATAGTACAATCCTTAACATTCAAGACCAGCTATCTTATTAAACTGTAATACTGCAAAAGGTGGCTATGCAATCCCAACTGACCCTTAAGCAATGCTATCTGTTCACTCTTTTTTCTCTAGCCATTAAGCCTATTCTTACTCATTGGAAAGACTCTGTTGCTCCTTGCTTTCAGGAATGGTGGAACTTAGCCTGCACAATTCAAAAATCAGCATACAGCAGCAGAGTGTACTAATCGTTATTTGGTATAAGCTAAAAAAAACAACGGGATTTGCTATCTCATTTTATTGCAACACAGAAACATGATGGCAGCTCAGGGCCAAATGGCTCATTCAGTCAGCCCTTATGCTGCATCTACTATCTCCTCCTCTCCCTAAGAGATCCCGCATGCCTGTCCCATGCTTGCTTGAATTCAGACACAGTCTTTGCCTCCACCACCTCTACTGGGAGACTATTCCAAGCATCTACCACCCTTTCTGTAAGAAAATATTTCCTTAGATTACTCCTGAGCCTGAGCTTGCTTATTTTGAGCGGCTTTTACGCTGGCGGTTTTTTGCTGCTCTTCGGATGGGTGAACTAGTGGTGGCATCTGCGCGGAAGCAGTTTGGGGGATTGCATATGGGGCACGTCCAGTTGTTCGGCGACACCCTTCATGTGCAGATCACCCGCTCCAAAACGAATCAGTTGGGCCGGGGACAGACTGTCCGTCTGGGCGCTGTCCCAGGTTGTCTTTCTTGTCCGGTTTCTGCGTTTAGGGACTATGTCTCCAGCCGGCCCTTGGCCATTGAGGTTCTGTTCATTCACTTCGACTCCTCCCCGCTACACTCGCTTTCAGTTTATTGCGGTTTTAAAGAAAGTGTTGTGTGCGTGCCCTCTCACACTGGAGTTTCCTTTCAATTGACTCGCCTCATGTGTATTTATGCTACATAGGTATTTAAACATCTCTATCATACATCCCCTCAGCCGCGTTTCCTCTATTGAGATCTTTAAGTCCGTTCCCGTACACCTTATGACATAGATCACCAAGCATTTTAGTTGCCTCCCTCTGAACTGATTCCATCCTGTTGAAAGTGCAGTCTCCAAAATTGTACACAATATTCTAAATGAGGTCTGACCAGAGTCTTATTAGACAGGAGCATCAATATCTCCTTTTTCCTACTGGCCTTCCGATCTCTATGCACCCAAGCATCCTTCTAGCTTTTGCCATCGTCTTTTCAACCTGTTCAGCCACCTTAAGATCATCACATACTATCACACCCAAGTCTTGCTCCTCTTTCATACACAAAAATTCTTCACCCCTAAAAACTATACTTTTCCCTCAGGTTTTTGCAGCCCAAATGCATGACCTTGTATTTCTTAGCATTAAATCTTAGCTGCCAAATTCCAGACCATTCCTCAAGCTTCGCTAGGTCCTTCCTCATATTATCCACACCATCAGGGGTGTCTACCCTATTTCAGATTATGGTATCATCTGCAAAAAGGCAAATTTCACCTTGCAGCCCTTCAGCAATATTGCTTACAAAATTGTTAAAAAGAAGATGATTCCATGCCAACGGGTATAGCTGATTATGTGCTATGACTTCACTGCAGTGTTAAAGCACAGAGCTGGCACTCTTGAAACCAAACCACTCTGGCTGATATCTAAATATTTTAGTCATTAAAATGGTTATCCTTCCCATGGCAAATGCACAGTACTTCATGACTGTCAGTACTGGATATCCTTTATGTACACAGAATATGAAAACGCTGGCTTGTCTCTCCCCTCACATTATGGGAAAATCCAGTAATGCACAGTCAAATGAAAAAAAAAAAAAAGTTCTTCAGAAAATAGATGCCTTCAGCATAAAATACAACTAGAGATGGGGAGAGCTAATTCAGCAGTATGGTGAAAAAGAAAAAAATTTTAAAAAGCCTGATCAAGGCAGAGATGAAAAGCACAATGTTAAATTGAAAACTGCAGACTGCTGGACTATAGTTGACTGGGTGTGAGGAAAAGCAAACAAATCTAGGTCTACTGAAAAAATGGAAGACCTGCACATGCACAAAAAATAAATCTTAAGAGGCCTTTTTACTAAAGCATGTTAAGCAATTAGTGAGTGAATTAATGCATTGTTAACTGTGAGCGCAGAACATTGGTAACCATAATTATGCTGGTATAACAGCATGCACTAATTCAGCCAGTAACTCCACTGCCCATTATGGGGCAGAAAATGGTGTGGTCTGGCCAGTTAATGTGCTGTCACTCGCTATGCACTGTCACTGCCTCCACACTTATGTCGCAATTAAGCACGTTTTTGTGTAGTAATTGTATGGAAACATGCTGGGAATGTTCTCACCAGTTGGAAAATACAAAGCCTATAAACTATGCTATAATTTTTGCTAAATTTTGTAAAAAGGCCTCTTATAGTCTTTGCCAGAAAGCTCTGGAATTTCATTCTACACTTCTCCCTCGGTATTCGCAGGGGATAGGCGTAGAGCCAGACCGGGAAGTGTGAAAACCTGTGAATAATTTCTCATCCGGCTCTGACCCACCCTCACCTCTCTCCTGCCTTCCCGGCCTTACCTGGTGGTCTAGCGGGCTTTCGGGGCAGGAGTGAACTTCCTATGCTCCTGCTCCGTGCAGATCGCCAATAGGAAATGACTGCCGTGAGTTCCTGTAGTCTCTCGAGACTACGATGGGAGCTCACGGCAGCCATTTCCTATTGGCGATCTACACAGGGCAGGAGCGTAGGAAGATCGCTCCTGCCCCAAAAGCCCGCTAGACCACCAGGTAAGGAGTAATCTATAGCAGTTCTAGACAATATGGCCCCGATTCTGTTACAGACGCCGGTTAGAGAATCGGGTTAGAGTAGACGCGGTCGCTACACTTATCGCGGTAAGGGATAAGTATAGCGGCCGCCTGTCCAATTGCCGGCAGGAGGGTGCCCAACTTCTCCTGCCGGAACACCTCCCCCCCCAAACTCCCAATCGCCGCAGGAGGGTGCTGAACCCCTCCTGCCGGAACACCCCCCTAAACTCCCAATCGTCGGCAGGAGGGTGCCCAACCCCTCCTGCCGGAAAGCCGCCCCCGCCCCCCCAAAACTCTTGATCGCCGGCAAGAGGGTGCCCAACCCCTCCTGCCAAAAAGCCGGACCCCCTATAGACCCCCCATGCTAACGACCCCCTCCCCCGATGACTCCCCTAACCTTCCCCCCAACTAACCTCTAAATTGTTGGCCGGCTGGACGGGTATTGCTGCCGTCCAGCCGACAGGCCCATCTCGTCAAAATGAGACGGGCCCGCCCCTTCCCACCCATCCCTGCTAAGTCTAAGGCCTGATTGGCCCAGGCTCTAGAAGCTTCTAGAGCCTGGGCCAATCAGGCCTTAGACTTAGCGGGGATGGGCCGGGCCCGTCTCATTTTGACGAGGCGGGCCTGTCGGCTGGACAGCAGCAAGACCCGTCCAGCCGGCCAACAATTTAGAGGTTAGTTGGGAGGGGAGGTTAGGGGAGTCAACGGAGGAGGGGGTGGTTAGCATGGGGGGTCCGGAGGGGGTCTGGCTTTCCGGCAGGAGGGGTTGGGCACCCTCCTGCCGGCGATCAAGAGTTTCGGGGGCAAGGCGGCTTTCCAGCAGGAAGGGTTCGGCACCCTCCTGCCTGCAATCAAGAGTTTCGGGGGGAGGGGGCGGCGTTCCAGCAGGAGGGGTTGGGCACCCTCCTGCCGACGATCAAGAGTTTTGGGGGGAGGGGGCGGCGTTCCGGCAGGAGGGGTTGGGCACCCTCCTGCCAGTGATCGGACAGGCGGCCGCGGCCGCTATACTTATTGCGGCAGGGAGATCCCTTGCCGCGATAAGTATAGCGGCCGTGTCTACTTACAATGTAGGCCAGCATTTTGCTGGCCTACATTTTAAGCGTCTCTTCCTCTACTAGGGAGACACTTAGGGCTGCCTAGGTTCACCTAAGGCCATTAGGCGAACTTAGGCGTCTTGTGGGCCTCCCTAGGCTCCCGGAGGCGCCTTCAATATAGGCGGCCTGCCTGGGGAGCAGTTTTTTAAAAAACGTGCATCCCGATTGGCTGATTAGACAGCTGTAGGACGCCTAGCTGCCTAAAATCAGGACGGCACTTTGCAGAATCAGGGCCTTTAAATCCTGTAGGGAGGCGGGAAGGCCCTAAACTATGCTTTCCCCCCCAAAAAAAAAAATTGCGGATAATTGAAACTGTGAACCACGAAACCACGAATAGGGAGGGGGAAGTGTACTTAAGAATGCATACTGCTACATGACCCATGTGTGTGTCATGCTGATTCTTCTTTCATCTTCTGAATCAGTATCTACGAAATTCTCTAACAAGAATGACTCATACACTCTTCTAACCTCAAATATACTGTGCTTATTTGAAGTCAGAGTAAAAAAACATATGTTCAGGAGTGTGATCACATAGAAAGAAGATAAATGTGTAGCAGAAAATATTATGCAACGCTCCCTCACCTGCTTTTCAGCAGACCCGTGAGACTCTCAGAGCTCAGCTGCTGCATGAGAGCATCCCTCAAAGCCGGAAGCATCGATAAAACTGCATTCAACAGAAGGTAAAAATACATCAGCATGGGCAGTGCCAGTCATATGTAAACCTTCCTGAACTAATGTAAATCATTTCTGAAATATTACTGAAGCAGTGTTTGTGACTTCACTCTGAAAGCATCTCAGCATGCTCAGTGCATTGCCATTGTGAAAGTGGGGCTCATGGAGTTAAATGAACTCAATAACATATTACGCTAATCAGAGTAGGAATTGATCTAAATAAGGCCACATAACTGCAAGAAATATACAAGAACACTTTTTCTTTACATAAGGAAGTTGATTATGGCATATTTGATAAAACTGATGAAAGCTGACAATTTAGGTGTCTCAAGCCCAGAGGGTATGACATGAGGCTGATATGGAGTATTCAAGATAAGAAAAGTGATTTGAGAAAATAAGAAAACTAGATGCAAGAGTTATATTTACCATAGGACTTTTAACACAAAAATTTCATATAGCTAGGTTTTAACCTCACTATAAAATGCTTATTTTTACCCTCAAGCATTTGGACTTTTATATCCCAGTTATCCATGGATCTGTTTTATTCAGAATTGTAATTTGCTTTTAATGTTTTTTCTGTTCCTTCTTCCTGTTTTATTGCTGATTGAGGGCTCCTTTACAAAGCTGCAATAGAGGTTTTTACCACAGGCTGGCGAGATAAATGCTCCGATGCTCATAAGAATTCTATGTTCAATCTACCAATATTTGGCCAAGTATTGCCTTAGAAAATCAATATGTCGTTTTAAATATATTTCTAAGGTGCTCTTCAAATACGTTACCCCACTTCAATGAATGCTGCCTGTGTCAGCTTCGGAGCGCCGAAGTTAAAAAGGGTAGACCCCTGATGAAACTCTTGTGAAACATGTCGGGTCTCACCGCTAGCCTATATGGAGAACTGAAAGTTCACCATTACTGAGATAAGTGAATACTAAAATCTCTTTATAAAAATGATAAGAATTACACATTATTTAAATTGAATAGACCGGTGAGGAGTTCACCACTTGAATCTCCCCGTTGAGACACATTTGTGGAATGGAGGAGTGGTGGTTCTGAGGTCTATTGAAATAATTAGAGAACCATTTGAAGCATTCATTGAAGTGGGGTAATGTATTTGAAGAGCACCTTAGAAATATATTTAGAAACGACATAAGAATTCTATGAACATCGGAGCATTTATCTTGCTGGCCCATGGTAGAAACCTCTATCACAGCTTTGTAAAAGCCAGTGTGAATGATTATGCAATTACATATTATGGGTTACTAGATAAAAATAGGACAGACATTTACAAGGTCCCATTTACGCACTAATCCTGGCTACTTAAGGTCTGAATATGAGCACTTAAGCAGCCAAGTGCTGACTCCGCTCTCCAAAACAGCCCCAACATAGGGCTAGATTCATAAAGCAAACGATCGTGTACTGATCGGTTTCTGACCCTGGCCCGGGAATGGGGCACTTCAGCCAATCAGGGCCTTAGGCCCCTCCCCGCGCATCAGATGATGAATCGGGGCGTGGCCTAAGGCCGCACTCGTCGGCGGAGGAGGCATGCAGCAAGAGGGACTGAGAACCCCTCCTGCTCCCAACAATATTAAGGTACAGGGAGGGGGTGGGCCTTGCCCGGTCATCCTGCCAGCCTCGGAGGAGGCCTGGAGCAGGAGGGAATTCAAGCAGTGATGTGACCATGTTATTGGAGTCTAATTGCGTGGGGGGAAAAGGACTGACAAAAGACATAGACTAAGCAAACTGATCTAGTTAATGACCTTTAACATGAGTGAAGTTGGTTTGAGAACTGAAAATCCGAGAGAAACTGAAAACTGATAAAGGTCAGCAACTAAACAACCAATTTTCTATTTTTCCATTAATAGCCATGAGCTAATATTGCTATCAACGATTCTTAAAGGTAGGGGAGAGTGGGTGGACCGGGCCCGGCTGTCCGTCCATCCGTCCTAGCGGGGCCATGTTTGGGGGGAGCATTTTGTAGGGGTTTGGGGAGGGAGAAAACAGTTCCGGTGGGGGGGGGCTTTATTATTTCTTTTAAAACGAGCAGATATTTTGCTCGTGTAAAACATGCAAAATATCTGCCAGATTACAAAAAAAAAAAAAAAATTACAAGCCCTGACAGCAGTGACAGGAGGCTGCTTCTCCTGTCATGGGCTGCACATGAGCGGGTATCGCACATTTGCGATCCCTGCTCACAAATGCTCCTCCGATCGCCCCCATTTGAATATGACCGATTTGTGAATTAGTCGGACCTGCCCGAATCAGAAACGGATTGTTTTGATTCGGGCAGGTTAGTGAATCTAGGCCATAATCAGCTTTGTATTTGATGCTAAATGTGATATTCAGCAGACTTTAGCTGGTTAAGTCCTGCTGAATATTAGTGGCTAGCCCAGAGCAAACCTTTTAAAACTTTCAACATATGTATGTAATGGGATTGAAAATAAAGTTTGTGCCCCAAAGAGCAGTGAATCAGGTGCCATTCAAAAGATTTCTCCAGAAAGTGTTCACATGACAATTTAAAAAAATGGCAATATTAGCCCATGGCTATTAATGGAAAAAAATAGAAAATTGGTTGTTGGGGATTTTTTCACAATCAAAGGACCCCTTGGAGAATGTTGCTGACCTTTATCAGTTTCTCTCGGATTTTCAGTTCTCAAACCAACTGCACTCATGTTGAAGGTCATTAACTAGATCAGTTTGCTTAGTCTATGTCTTTTGTCAGTCATTTTCCCCCCACGCAAGTAGACTCCAATAACATGGTCACATCACTGCTTGAAATATTGTTCCATTGGAAGAGGTATTAGAGTAACTATAAACTCGCCTTCAAGTGCTATTATTTTAGAAATAACATGGATTCTAATAAATTTTGGTCACATATTGCTCCCACTTTACAAGATGTTATAGATAATCATTTGCAAATATTAGATCATTGGATTAAGAGAACCTGATAACTATTCAATTATTTTCTAGTTTCCTTAAATGGACTACCTTGATGGCTTTGAAAGACAGTATATCAAGAGAATAAGCTTAAATTTGCTTTAAAAAAGTTATTATACTCATACTGGTTTTAAAAACTACTAAGTCAGGTTAGGTGCTGTCGACTTGATGATTTGCAGATCTAAAAAGAAATTGGTTTTGTGCTAGTTCGGAAAGGTCCTCCAGGATCATCCCCATGGTTGTTTTCAACATGTCCAGCCATTTGATTGCAGGTCACTCTCTTCATTTGGTTCCTTCAATCTTTCCAAACATGATGTCCTCCTCCAGTGATCTCTCTTTATTGATGGTGTGCCCAAAATAAGACAGTCGTAACTTAATTTGGGCTTTGAGTGAAATAGCCAATTTGATCTCTTCCAGAATCGATTTGTTGGTTCTTCTGGAAGTCCATGGCACACCTAAAATCCTTCTCCAGCACCAAAGCTCAAATAAGCCAGTCTTCTTTCTGTCTTGTTTCCATAGTGTCCAGCTTTCACATCCGTAACTAACCGCTGAGAAAATAAGTTTGTGGACAAATCTGATCTTCGTTTGAAGTGTTGCCTCCTTGCCTTTGAATACTTTGTGGAGAGCCTTTATTGAAGAGCGACTAAGTGCTATTCTGTGGAGTATTTCCTCCCTGCTAGTTGCTTCTTTGTTTACAAAAGAGCCCAGGAGATAGAATAGAAGTTGTAAAGGATTTCAATCATCTTCAAGCTCAAAATCGTCATCGTTCCTCATAGGAGGCTGTTGAACAAACTTGAAGGGCTGAAATTAGGACCCAAAGTGGTGAACTGGGTTAGAAACTGGCTGTTGGACAGACGCCAGAGGGTAGTGGTTAATGGAAGTCACTCGGAGGAAGGAAAGGTGAGTAGGAGAGTCCCTCAGGGTTCGGTGCTGGGGCTGATCCTGTTCAATATGTTTGTGAGTGACATTGCTGAAGGGTTAGAAGGAAAAGTGTGCCTTTTTGCAGATGATACCAAGATTTGTAACAGAGTAGACACCGAAGAGGGAGTGGAAAATATGAAAAAGGATCTGCAAAAGTTAGAGGAATGGTCTAATGCCTGGCAACTAAAATTCAATGCAAAGAAATGCAGAGTAATGCATTTGGGCATTAATAATCAGAAGGAACCGTATATGCTGGGAGGTGAGAAGCTGATATGCACGGACGGGGAGAGGGACCTTGGGGTGATAGTGTCCAAAGATCTAAAAGCGAATAAACAGTGTGACAAGGCAGTGGCTGCTGCCAGAAGGATGCTGGGCTGTATAAAGAGAGGCATAGCTAGTAGAAGGAAGAAGGTGTTGATGCCCCTGTACAGGTCATTGGTAAGGCCCCACTTGGAGTATTGTGTTCAGTTTTGGAGACCATATCTGGCGAAGGACATAAGAAGACTTGAAGCGGTCCAGAAGAGGGCGACGAAAATGATAGGAGGCTTGCGCCAGAAGACATATGAGGAGACTGGAAGCCCTGAATATGTATACCCTAGAGGAAAGGAGAGACAGGGGAGATATGATTCAGACGTTCAAATACTTGAAGGGTATTAACGTAGAACAAAATCTTTTCCAGAGAAAGGAAAATGGTAAAACCAGAGGACATAATTTGAGGTTGAGGGGTGGTAGATTCAAAGGAAATGTTAGGAAGTTCTACTTTACGGAGAGGGTGGTGGATGCCTGGAATGCGTTCCCGAGAGAGGTGGTGGAGAGTAAAACTGTGACTGAGATCAAAGAAGTGTGGGATGAACACAGAGGATCTAGCATCAGAAAATAATATTAAATATTGAACTAAGGCCAGTACTGGGCAGACTTGCACGGTCTGTGTCTGTGTATGGCCGTTTGGTGGGGGATGGGCTGGGAGGGCTTCAGTGGCTGGGAGGGTGTAGATGTGCTGGAGTAGGTTTTAACAGAGATTTCGGCAGTTGGAACCCAAGCACAGTACCGGGTAGAGCTTTGGATTCTTGCCCAGAAACAGCTAAGAAAAAAATTTAAAAATTTAAATTGAATCAGGTTGGGCAGACTGGATGGACCATTCGGATCTTTATCTGCTGTCATCTACTATGTATTTTCCGTGTTCATGATCTTCGTCTTATTTATGTTCAGCTCTAATCC
The DNA here is from genome assembly GCF_902459505.1 of Geotrypetes seraphini. Classification (NCBI taxonomy): domain Eukaryota; kingdom Metazoa; phylum Chordata; class Amphibia; order Gymnophiona; family Dermophiidae; genus Geotrypetes; species Geotrypetes seraphini. Next base: position 161,704,391 of record NC_047086.1, on the reverse strand, counting down.
CATGTTATGTCTTCTTTGCTGCTGGTGATGAGCATCGTATCATCTGCATAGCACAAGTTCTTTAAATTTTGGCCTCCAACTTTGAAACCCACTCTCTTCTTCCAAATTTGCTTTTCTGAAGATGGTTTCACCGTACAGGTTGAACAGGTAAGGTGACAAGATGCATCCTTGCCTGATGCCACGTTTTATTGAAAACCAATCAGTGTTGCTGCATTCAGTTCTCACTGCAGCTTCTTGATTTTCATATAGTCAAAAGATTTGCTGTAGTTGATGAAGCAAAGATATAGGGTTTTTGGTATTCTTTGCTCTTCTCAAAAATCCATTTAACATTGGCAATAATGTCTCTTGTTCCTTGACTAGCCTTTTCTGAAACCAGCCTGAACTTTGGGTAGTTCTTGCTCAACATATGATTAGAGCCTTCATTGTATTATTTTCAGCAATATTTTGCTGGCGTGTGGAATTAATGCAATTATTCTGTAGTTGTTACAGTCTTTGGCGTCCCTTTCTTCAGTATAGGTATGAGCAGTGATCTTCTCCAATCGGTTGGCCATGTTTTTTCCTTCCAAATCTGTTGACACAGCCAAGTGAGGGCCATGATAGCACTTTCTGAACCTTTTATTAATTGGAATACCGTCGATACCAGGTGACTTTTTTTCTATAAAGCTTTAATTGTTGCTATGACTTCTTCTTTTAAAATATCTGGGTTTTCTTCGGCTTTAGTTTCCAGTTCAATTTCCCCAACGTTATCCTCAATGCCTTAAGAACATAAGAACATAAGAAGTTGCCTCCACCGGGATCAGACCAGAGGTCCATCGCACCCAGCGGTCCGCACCCGCGGCGGCCCATCAGGTCCATGACCTGTCAAGTGTTCCCTGCCCTAAAAAACCTATCCTTACTTCTATCTGTATCCCTCAATCCCCTTTTCCTTCAGGAATTTATCAAAACCTTCTTTGAATCCCTGTAGTGTCTTCTGCCCCACCACAACCTCCGGGAGTGCGTTCCATGTGTCCACCACTCTCTGGGTGAAGAAGAACTTCCTGGCATTGGTTCTAAACCTATCCTCTTTCAGTTTCTCCGAGTGCCCCCTTGTACTTGTTGTTCCCCACAGTCTGAAGAATCTGTCCCTGTCTACCTTATCTATGCCTTTCAGGATCTTGAAAGTTTGTATCATGTCTCCTCTAAGTCTCCTCTTTTCCAGGGAGAACAGCCCCAGCTGTTCTAGCCTGTCGGCATACGAAAGGTTTTCCATACCTCTTACCATTTTTGTCGCTCTTCTCTGGACCCCCTCAAGCAATGCTATGTCCTTCTTGAGGTACGGCGACCAATACTGGATACAGTACTCCAGATGCGGGCGCACCATTGCACGGTACAGTGGCATGATGACTTCCTTTGTCCTGGTCGTGATACCCTTCTTGATGATACCCAGCATTCTGTTTGCTTTCTTTGAGGCTGTCGCGCATTGTGCTGATGCTTTCATTGTTGTATCCACCAGCACACCCAGGTCTCTTTCAAGGGTACTTACATCTAGCAATGTTCCCCCCATTGTATAGCTGAACATCGGGTTCTTTTTCCCAACATGCATGACCTTGCATTTCTCTATATTAAAGCGCATCTGCCACTTTTTGGCCCACTCTTCCAGCTTCGTTAGGTCCCTTTGCAGGTTTTCACAGTCTTCCGTGGTTCTAACCCTGCTGCAGAGTTTGGTGTCATCTGCAAATTTGATAACCTCACATTTCGTCCCTGTCTCCAGATCGTCTATAAATATATTGAACAGGAGCGGTCCCAACACTTGTTTGTATAAATTTTCCATATATTCTTTCCATCTCTTTTTAATGCTTTCTGGATCATTCAATATTATTCCACTGGCATCTTTAAGCATCCCCAGTTGAGGCTGAAATTTCTGCTGCAATCTCTTAATCTCCTGATATGCTAATCTAGTTTTTTCATTTACATGTTCTGATTCAATTTTCAATATCTTCGAGAAATCCTTCTTTGTCTTGCCGAACTTGACGTTGAAATACTCAGTTCATTTGTGATATGTTTTCTTTACCACCAGATAGTTTTGCTTGTCTTCTGTCCTCTGCTACTGTACTTTTCTCATTTCTTCTGAGATCCAAGGTGATTTCTTGGCTCTCTTTTTCTTCTGGAGTGGTTTGTTTTTTTTTAGCTTCATCACTAATTACAGTTTTGATGTCATTCCATAACTCTTTGGGCTCTCTATCTCCTGTATCAAGCAAGGCAAACCTGTTGCTTAGTTTTATCCAATAGTCTGATGGAATGTTTTCAATGTCGTATTTTGGGATGTCTCTAATGATCTTCTTCTTGTAAAGCTTCACCTTGATCTTGAATATCAAAAGCTCGTAGTCACTTCCACAATCAGTTCTTGGTTTAGTCCTTGAAGTCAAAACTGCAGATTTCCATCTCTGTCCTACACAGACATAGTCGATTTGATTTGAAAAGGTCCATGTGTACTGGCGACTCAAAATATCAAAGTTTACTTATTTTATCAACATACATTAGGGATACTTTCCACAAGTTTTAACTAGCCTTTATTCCCAAATAAAAATTGGATTGTGAAAGCTGGCCATGTGTTTACTCAAGAGAATAAGGTCCCACCAAGCTGTTTTCTCTGGTATCAAGAGTTGAAAGACATGGAAACAGAAGAAAGATGTTCTATGCTATAAACTGGGCACAGCTGCAGTGCACAGAGCCCCAGGACTCCAATCTGGCAGATACTTTAGAAATGCCTTTTCAAGATACGTCACTCCCTTAGCCCTTTGGACAGCAAAAGTTTCCCAAGTCACCTGGGTCAGCTGGCTCAAGAGAAGGTGGGATTGTATAGATTGTTAAAGGAAGAAAAGCAGAAAAAAGGCTTCTTCTCTCTTTTTGGAGGGGGGAGGTGAGTTCAAAGACAAACTTAAGGCACACCTATAACATGCAGTGACAAAAGGTTATCAATCAGTGCCTCTTCACATTCATGTCTACTATCTAAAAAACAACAAAAATACCAAGTATATGAACAAAAGAACAATTTAGAAATATTCAAAAAGTAATTAAGAAATAAAAAAGAATTGAGTGCAAAAGTCTTCAAATTGCTTGTATCAACACTTGGTGAAAACTCCTTTTGTAGCAATAATTACCATGAGTTGCTAAAATTAAGTGTCTACTGATTCTGCATAGTAGGATAGTGTAGATGTCATTCACTCATTTTGGTAGAATAGCTCAAGCTCTCTCAGATTGGCTGGGGATCATCTGTGGACCACAGTTTTCAAATCTTACCACTGATCTTCTAGGGGATTTAGGCCTGGGCAACTCAAGAGCATTCATGTTCTTTTAGCTGAGCCACTCAACTGCTGCATTTGCTTTGTATTTTAGGATCTCTGTCCTGCTGAAAGGTAAAATCTTCACTCTAGTCCCTGTCTGTGACATGCAGAGGGCATATTGTAAAAATCTTTTGGAGAAACACTGTATTGCACTCTGCAGTACAGGCTGTTGTGATCAAAGAAACATGATGGCAGATAAAGGCCAAATTTACTATATGTGGGGCTCTCATAGAACATTCCTTAGGCAACTGCAAGTAGTTCACAACATTCGATAAAGTGGCACATACTTTGCTGTTGCTTCTGTCTGAATGAAGTCTTTGAGCTATGTTTCTGGCACAGCTTAGACTTTGGGAGGGAAAAAGTAAGTTTTCCACTACTCTATGCTCAGAGGGAAGGCTTCTGGGTCAGCATGTAGGAAACACTGCCCATGGCTTTGTGAAGAGAAACAAATGCATAAGTGTAAACCTCATATCTTTTCTTTCTATTTAAGCTACAATACTTTATTTTAAGGACTCTTTCTTTAATGTTTCTATAAACTGTGTACTGTATAGGAGAACAAATACACACAGATTCTTACATGATCCAAGTTATATACAAATTCAACTGAGAATGGTTTTAAAAATGGAACTCGTTCTTACGCCAGGGACTGCCTATAAATTCATAATTGTATGTGCTTAGAAGGGGTTACCACATAAGCCTGTAGCCTGCAGTAATACAGCAGTTATCAGCTTTAATCACTGAACATACTCTATTCCGCTTGGTAATTTGTGAAATAATGAGCTCCTTTCCAGGATTCTTGGATTTCATGTTTGTTTGTTTTTTAAAGTGGATAAGTTCTCCCAAGAAGAAACTGTTGATAATTGCTCCCTGAAGAATGGTGAAACATGGAACCATGCAGGAGTGAATTTTAGTTGGAGATTAATACAGATGGAAAGATTCATTGAAATTGTAGAAGACTATCATAAAGAAAAATTTTGGAAGCTCTATACAGCATTTATTGATGGATATTGGAAGTGATAGTGATCTTTATGGAAGAGAAGTAATAATATTTTTGTTTGAAGTTCACTGTTTTTTGGTATTATAGTTTTGAACAAGTATGTGCAATGACTGAAGCAGATAACTGGTGTAATGTTGCAAGCTAATACATAAGTTGAGACCCCTTCTGATCACTTATATTTATTAGTTTATTTTTAAAACTTATACCCTGCCTAAGCAGTTTATAAAATAAAACATACATAAAAATAGGATACACAATAAACCAAACAATAATAATCTCACAAACATTTGAAACATTTTGGGTTTTTGATTTAAATAGAGTGATTAAATAAGGGATGACTATACAGTGGTTATTTGTCATAAGTTTGATATACAGATTTTGAAAAGACAACCAATTTTCTTTTTTTGAAACAGCTGAATGAGAATAGAAACATGACGGCAGATACAGGCCAAATGGCCCATCTAGTCTGCCCATCCACAGTAACCATTATCTCTTTCTCTCTCTGAGAGATCCCACTTGAATTCAGAGGTCCTCTTGAATTCAGACACAGTCTCTGTTTCTACCACCTTTTCTGGGAGAATGTTCCACGTATCTACCACCCTTTCCGTAAAAAAAGTATTTCCTCAGATTACTCTGGAGCCTATCACCTCTTAACTTCATCCTATGGCCTCTCATTGCAGAGTTTCCTGTCAAATGAAAGAGACTCGACTCATGCACATTTATATTACGTCTCTATCATATCTCCCTTTTCCCGCCTTTCCTCCAAAGTATACAGATTGAGATCTTTAAGTCTGTCCCCATACGCCTTATCACGAAGACCACACACCATTTTAGTAGCTTTCCTCTGGACTGACACCATCCTTTTTATATTTTTTTGAAGGTGCAGCCTCCAGAATTGTACACAATATTCTAAATGAGGTCTCACCAGATTCTTATACAGAGGCATCAATACCTCCTTTTTCCTACTGGCCATACCTCTCCCTATGCAACCTAGCATTCTTCTAGCTTTCGCTGTCACCTTTTCAACCTGTTTGGCCACCTTAAGATCATCACATTCAATCACACCCAAGTCCCGCTCTTCCGTTGTGCACATAAGTTCTTCACACCCTAAACTGTACCTTCCCTCTAGTTTTTGCAACCCAAATGATGATGTGTCCAGTCAGGTGAGTGAATGGGTATACAATATTAGATCTTTGGATGATATTGCTCCATTGAAAACAGCTGTTACATCAGAAAGTGGATCATTGCCTGTAGAGGTCAGAGCCTCTCCTGAATTTAAGGAGTGTTGAAAAAGTATAAGCGTATTTGGAGAAAAACCATAGATGTTGATGATTGTGATAATTACCATTTTCGGTTATATGAATATCAAGTGTTTTGTAGGATGGAAAGAGGTAAGTACTATAGTGAGAAGGCAAAGCAGACTGATAATAGGCCAAGAGAATTATTTAAGAGTGTAAAATATTTGATTGAGGGCCCAGAGAAATTGGAACCAAATGCTGAAGAGTTTTTAGTTTTTGGTTCAAAAGGCTGATGCATTGCAACAGAAATTTCCAAGTGTGGAAGAGTCTGGACATGAGGATTCTAACATGATGACTGTGAGGTGGTGCAAGTCTGAGATAATGTCAGAAGCCAATGTGTTGTCTCTTTTACAATCTTTGCATCCTACTAGATCAATGGTTGATCTTTGCTCATTATCTATAATGAAGCCATGTCATCTTTGACTATGATTGTTAACAAATCTTTAGAAACTAGCATGCCAGAACTGTTGAAAGCTGCAACAGTTAAGCCATTATTAAAGAGAGATAATTTGGATGAGACTGCTTTGGGGAACTATAGGCCAACTGCAATACTGCCATTTGTAGGGGTAGATCATTGAAAGGGTGGTCCTGAAACAATTGGAGGATTCTGTGGAACAAGAAAATTTATTGGATTACCATCAGTATGGCTTTCAAACAGGGCACAATGTTGAATCACTGTTGGTCTCTACTGTTGATGATTTGAGGATAGGGATGGATAAAACTAAAACCTTTTGTGTGGTGTCAATGGATGTGTCAACTTTTGACACAGTGGATAGTCAGATTTTATTAGAAACATAGAAAAACAACAGCAGATAAAGGAAAAATGGCCCATCCAGTCTGCCCATCCGCGGCATCTACTATCTCTTCTTTTCCCTAAGAGAAGGTAAACTAGCTGCAGTAGGGATAGGTGGATCAGTATATGATTGGTTTGTTTCTTATTTTCAAGATTGATCAATACAGGTAAAGGTACAGGAGCAAAGGTTGTAACTCCAGGGTGATGCTTTTATGTAAAGGAGCTCCACAAGGATCTGCTTTAACAGCACTTCTTTTTAATCTCTATTTAGCATCATTGGGTAATGTATTTAATGAGTTATCGTCTATATGCAGAAAATGTCCAATTATTCTATGTCTAATTGGCGAAGTGAATTGAAAGATAAATTGACATTATGTTTACGAAAGGTGAATGCTTGGATGGTAAGTCAAAAACTAACCTTGAATCTTGCTAAAACTAAATTATTATTGGTAGGAAGAGTTGAGGATCCTTTATGGCCCAAGGTAGTTGAAGCCAAGGTGGCTGTAATGCTTCCATCTTGACGGAAGATAAGTCTTAGATGTCTAGTTAGATTCAATTTTATCTATGAGAGAGTGTTAACTGTTGTTAAGTCTGCTTTTTTCACATGTGGCTTTTAAGTAGATTGAAACCAATGTTATCACCTTATGATTTTCGGCTTGTGGTCCAAAGCAAGATACTAAAGAGGCTAGACCATTGTAATGCCTTATATTTGGAGATGGTATTGTCGAGATGCAGAGCGCTGCAGGTAATTCAGAATGCCTTTATGCGTTTAATCTGTGGTGATAGTAGGTTTGAGCATATCAACCCCCTTTTACAACAATTACACTGGCTACTTATTAGATCTTGCATAACATTTAAAATGCTGGTGTTGATTTTTCAGGCTATCCATCAAGGGGTGGCTTGTTCCTCGTCACATGTTGTGACACTGTATCATCCACGTCGATCATTGAGATCTGAGGTGGCGACGCATCTGTCTGTGGATAGGATGCAGAAGGTAAAATATGCTAATACCACAGTCATGGCCATTTCAGTAGAAGGGGTGAGTTTATGGAAAAATCTGATTGGACAATTAAGACTGATCAATGATGTAAAGAGGTTTTAAAAGCTTTTTAAAAACATCTCTATTTGTAGAAAATTTTTGTTTAGGTGAGTGAGAAGTAGTGACTAAAGGGATGAAGTAGATATAGGATGAGTAGTTATTACACTGCCTAATATTTTTATGTCATGTATTTTATTCTATTGTGTTTTTAATTTTGTACGTATTTTTGGAACCCGCTTAGGTTTATACAGTAGACTCTCAGTTAATTGGCACCCATGGAGCTTCATAGATGCCGGATAAATGTAGCTTCTGGTTACTTGAGAGTTACTATTAAAAATAGGCCTAACTAATACTATACTCAAAAACTTCACAATGGAAACAAGTCCACAAATTGACAGAGCTGCCCAGTGAGTAACCGCATCAATTGTTTGTTGAATATTTACAATATGGTTTAACATTTTGGCATGTTTTCTATATTTGTTATAGCCGTAGAGCAAGACCCCTGAAGAAGCCGGAGATAAGGCGAAACGGGTCCCGTTGGGCATAACGGATTACACCATTCTACAACTGACAGTATGCTGAGATAAGTGCTATTTTTTTTATTTCATTAGCACAGTAGCACTTTATTATATATAAGTATTTGCACTTTAGTAAAAAGTAGAACTCAACGAATGATATCCTTAACCTGTATAAGCTGTTTAGAAAATCAAATATGATTTTCACCCAAAGGGTCGTGGACACTTGGAATGCGCTACCGGAGGAAGTGATCAGGCAGAGTACGGTACAAGGATTCAAACAGGGATTGGACGGATTCCTGAGGGATAAAGGGATCGTGGGATACTGAGAGAGGTGCTGGGATGCATCACAGGTATAGAAAGCTAACCAGGTAATAAGTATAGAAACCCAACCAGGTCGTGCATGTGCAAGACTGGAGGGTTAGGACTTCGATGGGAAGCTAGGACTTAAATGGGAAACCAGGGTGGCAAGGGGACCCCCTCTGGGGATTCAGACAGGTCTTGACCTGTTTGGGCCGCCGCGGGAGCAGACTGCTGGGCAGGATGGACCTGTGGTCTGACCCGGCGGAGGCACTGCTTATGTTCTTATTTAACAGCACAGGTATCTGAGAGTTCTACAACATATTGTAGATATTATTATACACTTTTTACAAAGTTAGTGGTTTTTATCCCGTTTCTTATTTCAAGAGCATAAAGCTTGCACAAAGCTTTATATTATTATACTTACAAGTCCTTTATTTTTTGCTGATCTAACTAATACTATACCACATACCATAAACTGTTCCAGACAAACTACTGGACATGTGGTAGGCAAGGTTTGGGCGTACTCAGGTGTGGTGTGGTGTGCCAAGTTTACACTTAAATTTCCACCAGATTTATTTTGCTGGTTGCTCGAGTTCCAGTTAACAGAGAGTCTTTCCCCATGTCTTTTATTTTTCTATTATTCATTTTTAGGTTTAGGGTTTTTGTTTTCTCCCCAATTTTGATATATTACCAATATTAATAATAGACAAAAAGCTTGATAATCCTTGCTAATTAATCAAATTCATCAAAATTACTAGAAAAGTAGCTCTGCTTGTTGAGCGTACCACCCATGTTTGCAGAAAGAATGAGGGGGGATGGAAAATCAATATCTTAAAGTAGTCTTCACTTGTCTTCTGTCTCATGTCAAACGCTTCCTGGCAAGATTAGCCCAGCCTGCAAAGGCAGATTAGCTAAACACTGCCCAGCACAGCGATGGCAATTTCCTCCTTTTGCTTCTTTGCACTTCTCGATCAGTTTGAACTAGGTTGGGATCCGGTGCCCTAATCTTCAAACCATAATCTTCCTGAGGTTTTTATCCCTGTAGATCAGAGGTGTCCAATACGTCGATCGCGATCGACCAGTTGATCGCGGAGGCAATATGAGTCAATCGCGGAGCCAAGCGGTTTCCCTTCTCTTTTTTCCCCTCCTGACTGGCATGCAATTAATCTGCCTTGTGAAGAATGCCGGCCAATCATAATTTCCTTCTTTTTTCCCTTCCTGACTGGCGTCCAATTAATCTGCCTCTTGGAGAACGCCGGCCAATCAGTGCTGGTAGGGCGGGGTTAGAAGGTTGCCGGGGGATGGAGCTTAGCACCGTACTACACAAGCCAGAAGAGATGCGCAGGTGTTTGGGCAACCGGGCGAAGCGCTTCCAGCTCTGGGCCATTTGTTGCTTGTGAAAACCGCCTGTTGTGGTAAGAGCCAAGCTTGGGAAGAGTTGCTTCGGGACACAGTGCGAGAGACTTTCCTAGAAACAAATTGGATATCAGAGGACCAGTGGCATATCAAGAAGGGGGGGGGGGGGGCTGTCCGCCTCAGGTGCCTAGGTGCATGCCCTAAGAAGGTGCCCAGCTAGCCCACCGGGTCTGGAACCACCCTCCCTGCTCTGCCGCTGCTGTTTTCCAGGACCAGCAGCAGCGGCAGTAAACTTTAAATTGAGTCATTGTGGGACCTTTCTGCACCTCCCCATGGCTGCCGGTACACCCCTTCTCCCCCCCAACATCACTTCCTTGTTGGAGCAGCCGTGAGGAGGTATAGCAAGGTCCCGTGAAGACTACCGTATGTTTAAGTTTACAGCACCGTTTGTCACTTTTCTTACTAGAGCTGGGGTTCAATGAAATAAATTAATTGACCATGTGTGGTTTTTCAGGTTGCAGCACTATGAGACTAGTGTTTGCTGCCTACATAACTCACTCCTGAGCCAGGGTTGGAGGATGATCCCACCCACAGTCATTCAAATATCAACATAATAATAAACTTACATCGGCCAGGTTGGTTTTTCAGCTGGAGCTTGCTGTGATCTCATGGCCGTGTGTCAGTTCGAAGGTTGCAGCCTGCAACACTTTAAAACTGGCCAAGGTGATTTTATTAAACGCTTTAAGTGCTGCAGCCTACAAAATCACACACGGCGAAGACAACAAGGGCTTGCTACCAAGTGCTCAAGGGGAGGAGCAGAAACCACTGCCCTACCCCTGACTACAGCCCGGTCAGGTGAAATGTGGCCATGTGGAGCATTTTCTTTAAATAAATGGTGTTTTGCATAGGCTGGTATCTTAATGCATTCTGCTTCATTTTTTCAATCAAATTCCTTATATTCAACTTGAGGTATTTTATCTGTTCTATGTATTACTTCTTTCCCTGCCATGCCGGTATTTTCTGCATTATATTGTAAATGCCTTCTGTCTTTATCTGTTTTTAAGTCCATTATTCTAATTTGCATTTTATCTGTATCACATGTATTAGCTCACCTTGTTGTGAACCGCCTAGAACTTTTTTGGTATGGCAGTATATAAGAATAAAATTATTATTATTATTTGCTAGTCCTGCTGTGTGCATTACAGCAATCACACTGCCCTGAATTTTTTTTTTAACCAATACTGGGATTTAGAAGAGAATCCATTGCTCCCTGATCTTCCAGTAATGGGATCTGAATGTAGAGAGAAAAGCTTGAGCCTTACCCTGAAAACAGATGGGACTAGCAGCAGAGAGAGAGAGAAGAGGAGAGAGAGATAAGGAGGAAGAAACTGTAAAAAAGGAGAGGCAACCAGAAGAAGAGAGGGCAGCTCAGCCTTCCCATTACAGCAGTAGCTAGCCTAGTTTTAAACTAGCTGATCAGGTTTTGCTTGAGAATTTCAGGTCTGGCAGATCCCCAGCTCATAATTAGAACCTTGCATAATATGGGCCACTGGCATGGCTGAACTATTGATGGTACTCCCTAAAAATGGGAGCCCCCCTGCCTTCAGTTTGCACTTGCACTGCTTCACAGCTGCAAAGTCACCGGAGCCCAGATAAGCAAGCATCCAGATGATAGTTTTGGGCCAGTGGAAACTAGGACTGGGACTTAGCCGGAACAGGGCAGGCATGGCACAGTAAATAAGTGAGGCTGAAAATCCGAAGCTGTATGTGGCCTAGCTGGGAAACAGCAACAGGGCAGAGTATCATGTATACTACAGGAGCTGTTACGCTGTGGCAAGTGCTAAAAACCGTGCTAAGATTTTGTAAAAAGGAGGGGGGTTAGTTTGTGATTATGAAGGAGTCTGGGACTGGTCTTCCTGAGTTTTAAATTAAGTTTTCTCTTTAATAAAATGCTGAATTAGGTTTAGCTGCAGACCTAACTTATCTGATGTTCTAGCCTGCCTGAACTGGGTGTTTTAGCTTGGGCATTTTAGCTTCTTAAGGTTATCTCAGCATACACGATATTGCATTCCGCCCTCCTGGACATGTAACAGAAAGACTGCTAGTGACCTGCTAGTGTGAGCTTAGGATCAATGATTGTTAAGAAAAGTAACATGTGAGAAGTTCTTTCTAGAATTCAGTTGTATAGCCAGAAAAATGAATAAATATCTCTGTAACTTCCTGGTTTCGGCACTTCTGAAGCTACCAGCTTGGGGCTCAGGGGTCCGCATATGCTGAATAAAATATACCTGTCGCTTTCTTCAAGTCTCTAAGTTTTGTGGCTAACCAAAGTGACCTTTCAATTACATATTCCATACCAGGCGAAGGTGTTTTCTGTGTTCTGTGTGTACATAAGACAAGGTTCTCTGTTAGCATTGACTGTGCAGGATCAATCTGTACTAGTCTGGCTTATTTAGCTTTACAACAGGTGTACAGATGTTTTACTGCTCACTGCAGTATGTAAGATGTTGTCTTTTCCTTTTTGTGCGATATGTGGCTTGTTACTAAAAATCATGCTTTTCATATAGATGAGGGGGGGGTCAAAAACTGATGGGCCCTGGGTGTTACATATGCTAGGTATGCCACTGCAGAGGACTGGATTAGAACCTGCATCCCAGCCCTATTTCATGCTGTTATGCAAGGTAAACAATATATATTTAAAATATAAAGTACACTCGGTATATACGTAAATAAATATCTGTTTAGCATTTTTATTGTTGGTAGATCATTTTGACTTGGTCATTTCAAAAGTAGCTCACAAGCCAAAAAAGTGTGGGCACCCCTGCTGTAGATTATAACCCCTCCCCCATTCAACTTTCAAGCCCAGCCACTGAAGTGGTACTTCTCTCCAGGGCTTGCATAGATCTCCGATGTGCATAGTCTCTACAACATCTTCAGCTTCAGTCAACCTGAGGAGCAAAATACCTAACCCAGGATCTGAATCTGTGGTCTCTGCATAGGAACTGCAAAATCACCACTAAGCAATTCTAGCAATTAGAAGGTTTTCCAAAAACTACCCACAGGTGTTGTACTCTTTCTTATCCCTGTTCCTTAGATGGCATACCTAAGCAAGCTAGGTCATGAATCATTCAAGAGTCAGGTTAGTTTATTTAATTTGCTTATCCTGAAAATCACCCATTTATGGCACACAAGGACTGAAGTTCATCATTTCTGATACAAGAAAAAAACAAAACCAGTTAAGAGAGTTCTTTCTTTTCTCTATTCCTTTCCTATTAAAAGAAAACACAATATGCAAGGAACAAAACAAATGAAGAACAGATAATATAACCAATCAAAACAGTGCAAACGCTGAAACTTTACCTGTCATATTGCAAGTTCTCTGATTACTTTCAAAATGATATTGCCTTCGGGCCTGAGCAATATATTCTGCAGCTTCTCTTTCTTGTATTTCTATAATTTTTTTCTGTGCGTACTTTCCCAGCAGATAAACTCCTATAAATCCAAAATATATAAACAATCTACAATTAGAAAACAAAAATCCAACAAATGTTAAAATGAAAAATACTTCAATATAATAAAAGGCTAGCTTTGATTACTATTTCTAACATATATCTTCTACTGTACAGAAGGCACATTTTTGTATGGATGTGAATCTTGGACATTTTACTGCAAAGGCCTTAGGCTAAGAGCAATTCGACAAGTGCTCCCCGAGATCTACCTGCAATATGAAATGGCCTGATAGGCTCTCCAACAAAGACATCCTGAAAGATACCATATACCTTGGTTTAAGGAAAGAGGGATACATGTGCAGGTTTAGTGAAAAACAAAATCATAAGTGTAGAATACATTAAAATCTCCAAATTTGTGCTCTATGGCCAATTGAAAACTGGGCACAAGGAAGACCACATCTCACACACCTCAGATTCAAAGACACCCTCTTCAAGCATAACCTTAAAACCTTTAAGGCATATCACAATAGCTGGGAGGATATGACCTTGGACAGGGTCAGAAAGTTGCAGCTTTATCTCTTGGTCACACGAGAGGAGTGAGGCCAACTCCCCAATCTCATTAACTGTGGAATTCTATGCTGCTGGGGCCAAAGATGACTAGACAGACACTCTGCTCACAGTTCTCTGCATGGCTCTTTTGCAAGGAGCTAGGACGAGCATAAACTTAGCTTTTATTAGCAGAAGGCAATAAAACCAGAAGTCACAGGATCCAGATGAACACAGCTGCACTGCATCAAATGACAATTAGCACAATTAGGAGACACAACAGGCAGATAACACAGAGCCAGCAGGGATGTTCTTCTGCCCCTGTCCCAGGGAATGTGAGGGCAACAATAGTTTTTCAGACACCAGTTCTACTTGTACAAAAGATGTTTCAGCAAACCATCTACACAGGGTCCCAAATGAATGTCTCACAAAGATGTGCTAAATAACAAGATCATAGCTCTGCATCTAGAACAGTGGTCTCAAACTCAAACCCCTTGCAGGGCCACATTTTTGATTTGTAGGTACCTGGAGGGCCTCAGAAAAAATAGTTAATGTCTTATTAAAGAAATGAAAATTTTGCATGAGGTAAAACTCTTTATAGTTTATAAATCTTTCCTTTTGGCTAAATCTTAATAATAATATTGTCATTTATAGCTAAAGAGACATAGGATCAAGAAACTGTTTATTTTACTTTTGTGGTTATGATAAACATACCGAGGGCCTCAAAATAGTATCTAGTGGGCTGCATGTGGCCCCCGGACTGCAAGTTTGAGACCACTACTCTAAAAGGCCAAGGTTTAATTTGATTTATTTACTTGATATACCGCTTGGCACAAAGTATCAAAGCGGTTTACAATAAACCATCAAATTACATTACATATTGTATACATCAATTCACAATATAAAAATCACTGATAACATTAAAAGTCCATAACTTAATGTTACACTCTTTCAGTTAAATGAGCTTTTAAAATCTAAGTTTTCAAAGCTCTATGAAAGCTGAGATAACTGGAAATTTCTGTCATTTTATTAGTTACTGTAGATAGTTCCATAATACAGGCCAACATATCAAAAAGCTCTGTTTTTGGTAGATGCCAATTTAACCTGTGACAAGGTAGGACACTGCAATGATAAACACTGTGAAGAACAAAATTAAGCACTGATTTTCAAAGCTTTAAAAATCAGACACAACATTTTAAATGTAATTCTTGATGAAACCGGTAGCCAGTGAAGCTCAAATAAACTCGGAGTGATGTGGGCTGTAACTTTCTTACCAACAAGGTGAGAAGGCGTATTTTAAACCAACTGCAATCTTTTCATGCTCATCTGGGTAACACTTTGAAACAGTGAATTACAGTAGTCAAGCCTACTTGTAATCAGAGCATGAGCTAGCCAATCAGAAAAATGCAGAAATATAGAAAAATGTGTTTACAACAGGTATTCAGAGCTTGATGTGAACAAGATTTTCCCATTTTACTATGCCATGTTGTGTCTTTTGTGAACTAAGAAGGAGCCAAATGGTATTTTCTGTACCAGTTGTAGCCAGAGAAAAAAAAATATGGTTTAAAAGAGACAATTTCAGCAATGAGCTAGGCCCAAAAGTCTGAATTTCACCCAGAATAGTCTGAGTCTACCATCCTGCATCATGTGGGTTAAAGATTGTTTTATGTCACATCAACAAACTCAAACAATTAAAGGGAATTATTGAACACTCATATGCTATCACTAATGGAATATTTCATCCTCCTCCTCCACTGTTCACTAATGATTTTCCTCAGATTCTGTATCTAAAGTACAGTAGTTGAGCATTCCTGGGACTCTAGAGACAGATTTATATCTCCTAAAATAATTATTCTGTTATATTGGCAGGCAAGGCTCAAGATGATTTCTTGTAGTTTATTGCTAGCAGTTAGCCATTCCTGGTGGTCTGTATAAGAGTAGCAAACCTATGGTGCTGGAAAGATGGTCTGTTTCATCTTGAAGCTTGCATGTCATGTGTTCAAGGTCAGGTTGATTGTTTGAATGCTGAGTACCGTATTTTCGCGGATATAACGCGCGCGTTATACGTGATTTTACGTACCGCGCATACCCCTCGCGCGTTATATGCCTGAGCGCGGTATAGAAAAGTTTTTAAACATAGTTCCCACCCCGCCCGACGCCCGATTCACCCCCCCAGCAGGACCGCTCGCACCCCCACCCCGAACGACCGCTCGCACGCGCTCGCACCCGCATCCACGATCGGAGCAAGAGGGAGCCCAAGCCCTCTTGCCCGGCCGACTCCCCGACGTCCGATACATCCCCCCCCCCGGCAGGACCACTCGCACCCCCACCCCGAAGGACCGCCGACTTCCCGACAATATCGGGCCAGGAGGGAGCCCAAACCCTCCTGGCCACGGCGACCCCCTACCCCCACCCCGCACTACATTACGGGCAGGAGGGATCCCAGGCCCTCCTGCCCTCGACGCAAACCCCCCTCCCTCCAACGACCGCCCCCCCAAGAACCTCCGCCCGTCCCCCAGCCGACCCGCGACCCCCCTGGCCGACCCCCACGACACCCCCACCCGCCTTCCCCGTACC
Organism: Geotrypetes seraphini; assembly: GCF_902459505.1. Classification (NCBI taxonomy): domain Eukaryota; kingdom Metazoa; phylum Chordata; class Amphibia; order Gymnophiona; family Dermophiidae; genus Geotrypetes; species Geotrypetes seraphini. The sequence goes on along the minus strand of NC_047086.1, from coordinate 161,688,195 downwards.
TTTGTGTAGTTGGGCCAGAAGGGAGCCCAAACCCTCCTGGCCACGGCGACCCCCTAACCCCACCCCGCACTACATTACGGGCAGGAGGGATCCCAGGCCCTCCTGCCCTCGACGCAAACCCCCCTCCCTCCAACGACCGCCCCCCCCCCAAGAACCTCCGACCGCCCCCCCCAGCCGACCCGCGACCCCCCTGGCCGACCCCCACGACCCCCCCACCCCCCTTCCCCGTACCTTTGGAAGTTGGCCGGACAGACGGGAGCCAAACCCGCCTGTCCGGCAGGCAGCCAACGAAGAAATGAGGCCGGATTGGCCCATCCGTCCTAAAGCTCCGCCTACTGGTGGGGCCTAAGGCGCGTGGGCCAATCAGAATAGGCCCTGGAGCCTTAGGTCCCACCTGGGGGCGCGGCCTGAGACACATGGTCGGGTTTGGCCCATGTGCCTCAGGCCGCGCCCCCAGGTGGGACCTAAGGCTCCAGGGCCTATTCTGATTGGCCCACGCGCCTTAGGCCCCACCAGTAGGCGGAGCTTTAGGACGGATGGGCCAATCCGGCCTCATTCCTTCGTTGGCTGCCTGCCGGACAGGCGGGTTTGGCTCCCGTCTGTCCGGCCAACTTCCAAAGGTACGGGGAAGGGGGGTGGGGGGGTCGTGGGGGTCGGCCAGGGGGGTCGCGGGTCGGCTGGGGGACGGGCGGAGGTTCTTGGGGGGGGGCGGTCGTTGGGGGGAGGGGGTTTGCGTCGAGGGCAGGAGGGCCTGGGATCCCTCCGGCCCGTAATGTAGTGCGGGGTGGGGTTAGGGGGTCGCCGTGGCCAGGAGGGTTTGGGCTCCCTTCTGGCCCAACTACACAAAGGTACGGGGAAGGCGGGTGGGGGTGTCGTGGGGGTCGGCCAGGGGGGTCGCGGGTCGGCTGGGGGACGGGCGGAGGTTCTTGGGGGGGGCGGTCGTTGGGGGGAGGGGGTTTGCGTCGAGGGCAGGAGGGCCTGGGATCCCTCCTGCCCGTAATGTAGTGCGGGGTGGGGTTAGGGGGTCGCCGTGGCCAGGAGGGTTTGGGCTCCCTCCTGGCCCGATATTGTTGGGGAGTCGGCGGTCCTTCGGGGTGAGGGTGCGAGTGGTCCTGCCGGGGGGGGGGATGTATCGGACGTCGGGGGGGGGGGCATCAGGCTTTCAGGATGGGGACAGACCTTCAAGGGGGGACAGGACTTCAAGGGGGGACAGTGCACGGAAAGTCAGGGGGGGTGAACGGAGAGTCGGGACAGCGCACGGAAAGTCAGGGCAGTGCACGGAAGTCAGGGGGGTGAACGGAGAGTCGGGACAGCGCACGGAAAGTCAGGGCGGGCGAAAGGAGCGTCGGGCATCATGCGCGTTATATGCCTGAGCGCGGTATAGAAAAGTTTTGGTACATATCATCGTGATTTCTGCGCGCTATACCCCTGTGCGCGTTTTACACAGGTGCGCGTTATATCCGCGAAAATACGGTAAATCAAGCCATTAATGCCACACACATTTTCATTTCCAAAAGTCATCAGGAAAGGTCATGGCCACAGTGTTATGGACCAAACAGTTTAACACAGAATACTACTGTAACTTGCTGTGCCAATTAAAGGAGGCATTGAAAGAAAAAAAAAAAAAAAAGAGAGAGGGAAGCTGCAGAAAGGAGTTCTCTTTTTGCAAGAAAATATATCTGCTCTAAAGACTGGCAAAATGATGGATGTTTTGACACAGTTGAGGTTTCAGTGCATAGATCATCCACCCTACTCAGCAAAATCTTGCTCCATCTGACTAATTTCTATTTCCAAACCTTAAAATTAGTTTGAAAGGGTAACAATTTTTGAGCAATTCGGAGGTGAATGCAGCAATGGAGCAGTATGTTAATGACTAGATAGAGTATTTTTTGAAGGGTCACAGAAACTTCATACACGATGTGCACGATATGTAGAACTTAGGGGTGTATACATGGAATAACTTGTAAGTTTCATGGCTTCGTGTCATTCCCTTTTGGTTATGCTGAGAACTTTTCAGCACCCTCTTGTATCTTGTCCTTGCACCATTAAATTACCGTATTTTTCGCTCCATAAGACAAACTTTTTTCCCACCCAAAAGTGGGTGGAAATCTTGGTACATCTTATGAAGTGAAGGTACAAATTTTGTTACCCAGCCACACCACCTTTATTTTAAAACACCCCTCCCCCCCTGCCCACTGCACCACCTTTTTTTATTTAAACACCCCGCCCGCCTGCTGCCGCCGCCACTGCACCAATTTTTTTTAAAACACCCCCCGTCTGTGGTCATTGTCCCCCCCTTTTAACCTGGTGGTCCGCTTTTTTCCCTGGCTTGCGGCATAGAGATCAGCAACACGGACGTCAGAAGCAAGCTTTACGCTCTCCTGCTAGGCCCTGCACTGCTTTCCGAATGGCTACCATAGGTTCTCACGGGACTCGCGAAAACTTACGGCAGCTATTCGGAAAGCAGCAGGGGGCTGAGCAGGAGAGCGTACAGCTTGCTCCTGACATCTGTGCTGCTGATCTCTGCGCCGCAGGCCTGTAAATAAGGAGGAGCCCCTAAGCACCATCTGCAAGGTACCGGTAGGTGCCGCGGCAGGGAGGGAGGAAAGCCAGCTGGAGTTGCTAGGCCCACGAGCAAGGGAGGTGGGCTGGAGCCGACGGACCCACAAGCAGGGGGCAGGATTAAAAAAGGTACGGGGGGGCTGGCTGGCTGGCCTGGGGCTAGCTGGTTGGTTTGGAGCTGGCTGGTCTGGAGCAGGCTGGCTTAGGGCTGCCTACCATTAGACGTGCCCACCACTAGATGTGCCCTGTACCCTGTCCCGGCCTACCACCAGAGGGGGGACAGGGTACAGGGCACACCATTTGGTTCAGAATTTTTTTTCTTGGTTTTTCCTTCTCTAGAGGTGGGTGCGTCTTATGGTCAGGTGTGTCTTATGGCGCGAAAAATACGGCAGTAGCTAAGCAGACCTTCAAAAGGCTCATAAATAAAGACCCTCCCATTGTTATCATTTAAGGGCATGACCCAAAAGTGTTACTTACTTTTCTTCATATTTTCTATCAGATGGTAATAAGCAGGAGAGCTTTATACAATCTAGAATTAGTCTCTTTACCAGCCTCTACCCAAAATATTTTCCAAAATACAGATTCAGTATTTGTCAATTAAATCAAGCCTTTTTAACCACGAGGTCCTTAAGTTGGATACAATAAAAATAGTCAGTAGGGTGATGTCTGATCTTAATTGTAAGTTGACTATGGGGGTCTTTTACCAAGGCGCACTAGCCGATTTAGCGCACGCTAAATGTTAATGCGTCCATAGAATATTAAGGGTGCATTAGCATTTAGTGAGCACTAAATCAGCTAGTGTGCCTTAGTAAAAAGACCCCTATGTTAGATGACTGGCCATGATCTGATTTTAAACGTGGCTATCCTGTAAATCTAGATCTTTGACTAAAAAGTCAATGCTGCAAGGTAAACCACTCCCTCTTAAGGAAACAATTGTTACCTTAGATTTAACAAGTATATTAGAAATAAAATCTTGTTATTTTCAGCTACAAATGATCCAACAATTGAAACCAATTTTCAACAAATCAAATTCGGTAAAAATAGTTCAAGCCTCTTCAACACATCCTTACTGGATTCAAACAATCAACCTGACCTTGAACACATGACATGCAAGCTTTAAGATGAAACAGACCATCTTTCCAGCACCATAGGTTTGCTACTCTTATACAGACCACCAGGAATGGCTAACTGCTAGCAATAAACTACAAGAAATCATCTTGAGCCTTGCCTGCCAATATAACAGAATAATTATTTTAGGAGATATAAATCTGTCTCTAGAGTCCCAGGAATGCTCAACTACTTTTGATTTCTTAAAACTCATACAGGATAATCACATTACCTTAATCTCTTCTGGTCCTACACATGAAAAAGGTTGCACATTGGACTTCCTAATAGTCAATCCACAACACATCATCTCCTAGCTTGTCTCCAGTTCCTTGGTCAGACCACTTCCAGCTCACCTTCAACACTGAACTCTTCATAGGAAACACATCCAAGAACATCCCCAGAAAACAAATCCTCACCAGAGGTAGAATTGACCCTACCCTATCCTGGACCAAAGTCATTGAACAACTACACCAAAACACTAAAAGTACTACAAACATGATTTGACCACTGGAATGTTTCCATATCACAAGCTCTAGACACCCCTGCCCTCCTAAACTATCACACCTTACGTTCTACTAAGTGCACAAGAAATACAATCTCACTCAAATCTAAAAAACAGGCTTGCAGACGACTTGAAAGACAATGGCAAAAGAGTCAATCCCTAATGCACAGATTATTGTGAAAGAAGGCAATTAAGTCATACAAATACCAGGGGCTCCTTTTACGAAGCTGCGTTAGCGGTTTAACGCGCGTAATAGCACACGCTAAACTGCCGGCCGCGCTAGACGCTAATGCCAGCATTGAGCTGGCGTTAGTTCTAGCCGCTTAGCGCGGGTTTAGCGTGCGCTACAAAGCTACATTGCACTAAAACCGCTAACGCGGCTTTGTAAAAAGAGCCCCAAGTTGTGGAAACAAAAAAAATACTTTGCTACAGAAATTGAAAATAGCAACTTTGATTCCAAGCAACTCTCATATAATGTGCACACTAACTACACCCCCTGTGCCAGGCAAGTCAAATATCACATCCCAACCAAAGCATTCAAGAATTAGCTGATTACCTCTTTGATTAAATAAAGAAAATTCAAGCAAATATTGGGCAGATGGCCAACACCATCATGACAGACAGAATATGGAATAGCTTTGCTCCTATAACCACAACTGAAGTAAACTAATCCACATGAAGCAGTACCCTTGACACATTCACCAATAAATTGTAAGCGATTGCACCAGATGCCCTTAATCAATGGTTAACCAGATTCCTCAACTTCCTGCTCCATGAAGGCACCTTAGCATGCCAAATGGGCTGCATAACTAACTAAACACTAGGTAGGATAGAACTAACCACAAACTACACAATAACGCTGTCCTCTTCTATTGAGATTGAGGCAATTGAAACAAAGCACCTAAGTGGAAAAAAAAGACCTCACATAATAGCTACTGCTGAAAGCAAGTAAGTTCACTTATCATCATCGGTCAGAAAAAAACTCCAGTGCAGCAAAATTTCTTAAGTGCCTCAATCAACAATAGGAAAAACACAAAAATGGAAAAGTTACAATCCTGCTCACATTCAGTATTCAGGAAAGTTCACCCTATAGCAGTCCTTTACTGGTGAAGGATTTACAAAATCCAAACAACATAGGAGCAATGGGAAGCAGAAAAGCAGCGCTGTATCCCAGAATGCAATGGTCAAAGACTGCCACAAATAAAGCCAGAAACAGCCAGAACACAATTTTAAAAAAAAATCAAAAATATATGTATATTACAAAGTATATTTCAGAATATTGAAAACTTAATCCAGCAAAACAATCATTCAATTCAAACAGTTCAAAACAGTCAAAAATCCAGAAGCAGCCTATAGAGAAAAAAACACTACTGTACTTAGCTTTAAACAGCCACTGCACAGCTCAGCCAGCTCACTCCCCCGTTGTTCTGTTGTTTGCAGACTATGGTTTCAAGTAATTTGGTCAATATAGATATTCCTGCGTTAGGTCTGTAGTTGGATGGAATGGATAAGTCTGCACCTGGCCTTTAGGAATGGAAGTCTGTGTCCCCAGGCAGATGTCCCAACAAATGGGAACCTCTTAGCACCAGCCTCCAACCGAACACTTAGAAAAATCCCCTGAGAATAATAAAACTGCAGGGCAAAAACACTTCTGAGCAACTTGCTTGCAGGAAAAATTTGATGGGGTAAGGAGCAGCTCCCTAGGAAGGAGACGAAGTTCAAAAAAAGATGATTGACAGCATTCTGAAAGCAACTTGTGGGTTCAGATGCATAACCCTAGCGTTCAAACCACTAGATACAATGCACTAGAAATATAATTACTGCATCCAATTCATCCACAAAATCATTCTTCTAACCCATCCTGTTAGAAATTTCCATATTTCCACCTCACCACAAAAAATGTTAAAATGATTCAGAAACAGCACTTCACTAGAAGTTGTAGAGAGGGACTCTTAAAGCTCTCAACTGAAAGAAGTATCTATCTGAAATGTTCATCTACAGCAGACTGTGAAAGTGTTTTCAGCCTCTTTTGTTACAGAGATTTAAATTCCCAGATCCAGGTTCTACTGCCTAAGTCAACCTGGACTAGATATGCTGCAGAAGTAGTGTTCACATCCCTACATAAATGGAAGCTCCATGGCAAAATCCATCCAAAGGTCAGATTCAAGGGTTTTTGTTGTGATGTATGGGATTTCTTTTCAGCATACCTAGAATCTGCTTTCCTTTTATCTCTAAATGGAAATAAGTGGGGCTATCTATAAGGTAAGGTAAGATTCATTTAATAAAGTTCTGTTAAACTTTACTCCCTCAAATCACCTTCCACTTTACGTAGTTACTCTGATCAAAACAAACAGAAACCGTTTCTCTCTCTTCCATTATCTGTCTGAGCCTTTAACTGCCCTAATTTAGGTCCACTTTCTTTTCTTTTATCATACTTGCCTAAGAGACTTTGATCATACCATTTTCAAAGAGCACACTTATCACCGAGAACTTCTCCCCTCTCATCTGACATCAAGGGGAAGAAATCAATAACATTCAAAAACGGAATTCAATCGAGTGCAGTGCTCCTAACCAATAAACCAGGATTACACCTCTCCTGCTGTCACCATGCAATATCCATTCCAAGTGTCAACGTTGCAGATGTGGCACTATGAAACCCTGCCCCAGACTCATAATTTAAATTTATTACATCCCTACAGCGCACACCGCTGAATGCACACTATAAAAATTAATGTATTTTTTTTATTTCCTATTTAAGAATGTTTTTGTTGCTTTGGGGGGCAATATTCTTTAGGGGGGGGGGCCAAATCGATTCAAGTCATTTGGAGTAACAGATCACCTCCCAATCTCAATAAGGGTTGCTCCACAGTTAGGAAACCTTATTTCTATACCACCAAGAGCTCCTTTTACGAAGCCGCGTTAGTGGTTTAAAGTGCGTAATAGCGCGTACTAAACTGCTGGCCACGCTAGACGCTAACGCCAGCATTGAGCTGGTGTTAGTTCTAGCCGCGTAGCGCGAGTTTAGCGTGTGCGCTAAAAAGCTGCATGCGCTAAAACCGCTAACGTGGCTTCGTAAAAGGAGCCCTACATTTTACTACTGCTGCTGTGCAATAACATACCTTTTCTCAACTCAAAATAGGACTATAAATGTTCATTCTTTACATGCTAAACATCATTTAGTTAAACACATAATTACTGATCAAAAGCTGGATATTTTCTGCTAGATTCAATGTAAGCCACCCAAAGTTGGGCACACACATTTGGGTGTGGTTGCTAGATCCATACCTAAACTAATTTATCAGGCAATAACAATTTCCAGCGTTGATTGGCATTAATTAGGATTTAAGCACAGCTATGCCCTCTGCCCTTTTCTATAACAGGTGTTCATAAATTTCATAGTGCGCAAATCCAAAAAGAGCACTCACTCCCAGATGTTATAGAATACTACCAATTTGCACCAAACTGCCATAAATAAGGCACAGGCATTTACACCAGGATTTCGCAGGCTTAAATGCTGGTACCCAAAGTTAGGAGTGAAATGTGCGCTAAGCTAATATTCTGTAAAGAGTACTCAGCATGCAGTACCTTCTAGAGAACACTAGGCTTAGCATGGATCATCCTGGCTGTTATCTTTGGGCAAACGAGAAAACAGAAAATTATGGACAGTCGATGTCCAAGCTGATGGCTTGAAATAACAGAGCTGTGCTCCAAGCTCCCGGCTCGAGCCTGGGAGCTTGGAGCACAACTCTGTTATTTTGAACGTGTTGCTTTCAAGGAAGAGACCAGCAGAGACCCCTGAAGAAGTCAACAGTGTCAAAACATGGACTGTGTAGGGTCCATATGTTTCTATTGGTTCCGACCCTAGATGTATTTAGGTGGATTACTTGTTTGTTTCAATAAAGCAATCAGCTTGGACATCGACTCTCTACAATTTTCTATTTTCTCATGTGTTCTCCTTGTGGAGAGAATAGGGTCAATTTCTTTTACTGTTATCGTTGGGCGTCATTTACTGAATCACGCCTTTTGTCCCAGATTCTCTAACTGGTGCCATTGTCGGTGGTCACTTTAAAAAGTAGCCATTGATAGCATGCCAATCACGCAATGGCGTCAATCATAAAACTTCACCTCTGGCAAAGATAAGCACCAGAAATGTAGGCCAGGGTTTTCCAGGCCTACATTTCTGGCACCTACCTTTGACGTGAATTGCATCTCTGCAGGCACTTTACGGTGCCTAATGCCACTTCTGGCATTACCTACAGTGGTGTTAGGTACCATAATTTTTTAAGCACCGGTAGACAGCATGAAAATCAGTTTAATATATTTAAACGGCATTTTTCACTTAGCTTGGGCACCTACCGGTGCCTAAAAAAAACAACACCGTTTAGAGAATCCGGGCCTTCATGTCTACCACAAACACAGTTCTCTAAAGCCATCACTTCTTAATAGATACAGACCACACCATCAGGTTTTAAATATTTCAGTAGCAATAGAAGAGGGAAAAAAGGAGGAGGCTCAGCTTTTCTCTATGCAAACACTGAACTTAAAGCTCCAGAACATAGTTTTACAATTAACATTAGAAAGTCTTTCATTTATTTTACATCTAGGTCACTTTCCCTGGAATTTTTGTTGCTGTATCAGCCACCTCCAGTTACTTTAAATTCACTAGGGACTTTACTAAATCTTATCTCAAATCACATGCACAAACTTTACATCAGAATATACAGTATTAAGTGATTTTATAGTTGCTGCTAAGTTATCCATATGAACACTATCATCAGAACTGGCCAATGTCATCTGTGATTTTTCTTTCATTCAGCATCTCGCCTATCCCACACATAATTTGGGTCATATTAACATAAGAACATAAGCCGTGCTTCTGCTGGGTCAGACCTGAGGTCCATCATGCCCAGTAGTCCGCTCACGCGTCTTTCTTATGCTCCAATACTCTGTTAAGAACTTTTAACTTCCTGGATCTACCTTGAACAAACATTCCTTTAGTCTTAGTGAGCAGGCTCCAAGAGATTCTCTATGACAGAGTATTGGGTAGAGATACTACAAGGCATCGACTCTAGATAACTTCAGAAGTCTTTCCCTAGAACCTTTTACTCCTTGGAATACAGGGCATAGGATGAAGTTAAAATGTAATAGGCTCAGGAGTAATCAAAGAAAATACTTTTTTTTTTTTTTTTACAGAAAAGGTGGTAGATGCATGGAATAGGCTCCCGGTGGCGATAAAGACTGTGTCTGAATTCAAGAAAGTATGGGACAAGCACGTGGGATCTCTTAGGAAGAGGAGGAGATAGTGGATGCTGTGTGGATAGGCAGATTGGATGGGCCATTTGGCCTTTATTTGCCATCATATTTCTATGTTTCTATGTAACTTGAAAGCAGGCTTATAATGCCTTGGCTCTGATAAAGAGCTCTGATCACATATCCAAAAGAATGGAAATAAAATGATAACCATTGTGCTGGTATTGCCTAACAGCGGCATCAGAAATAGCCTAATGGTTGATGCAATAGCTGAGAACATAGCTGACTGGGTTTGATTCCCACTGTGGCTCTTTGTAATCCTGGGAAAGTCACTTACCCCAGGATACAAAAACTGAGATTCTGACCCCTCTAGGGACAGAGAAAGTGCATGCATATCAAATCCATTACACTCTACCCTTTAAATATACTTCAACTTTTGAGTTTTGAGTAAACTTAAAGACATGATACCCTTTGTCTGATATTTGAGTAGTTGTACAAAGCCTTGCCATATAGCTATCAGTGAGTTTGAGCAGTGTGCTTCCAAAATTATTGCAACTCTTTATATTTGGGTATGTCTTCTAGCAAATTTCAAGCATTGCAGATTGTTTAAAACTCAGCAGCTCGCTTGATTGCAGGGGTGTCTAAAGAGCACAGTTACTTACCGTAACAGGTGTTATCCAGGGACAGCAGGCATATATTCTCACATGTGGGTGACGGAGCCCCGATGCGGAAGCATTTTCAAACAAACTTGATTGAAGATTTAAGTTTGCTCTGCTGCTCCACGCATGCGTGCCTTCCTGCTCCACTAGGGGGCGCATCCCCTCGTGGTCTCCAGTTCACTTAACTAGCAAAGAAGCCAACCTCGGGGAGGTGGGCGGGTTGTGAGAATATATGCCTGCTGTCCCTGGATAACACCTGTTACGGTAAGTAACTGTGCTTTAACCCCAGGACAAGCAGGCATGATATTCTCACATGTGGGTGACCTCCAAGCTAACTGAAAAGGGGTGGAGGGAAGTTGGCAATTTAAGCAAATAGATTTCGCAAAACCGATTGGCCGAACCGGCCATCGCTCCTGGACAGTGAGTCCAGGCAGTAATAGGAGGTGAAAGTATGAACCGAAGACCACGTGGCAGCCTTGCAGATTTCCTCAATAGGTGTGAACCTGAGGAACGCTACGGAGGCTGCCATCGCTCGGACCTTGTGTCCCGTTACTCGACCATGCAGTGTGAGACCAGCCTGAGCGTAGCAGAAGGAGATGCAATCGGCCAACCAGTTGGACAAGGTGCGCTTGGAGACTGGGTGACCTAACCGGTTTGGGTCGAAGGACAAAATCAATTGTGGGACTTTCCGGTGTGGTTGAGTGCGTTGGAGGTAGAAGGCCAACGCTCTCTTGCAGTCAAGAGTGTGGAGCACCACCTCTCCGGGATGAGAGTGGGGCTTGGGGAAAAACACAGGTAAGACAATGGACTGATTGAGATGGAAATCAGACACTACTTTAGGCAAGAACTTTGGATGAGTGCGGAGTACCACCTTGTCGTGATGGAATACCGTGAAGGGTGGGTCCGCCACTAGAGCTTGTAGCTCACTAACCCGCCGAGCGGAAGTGAGCGCAAGCAGGAAAATCACCTTCCAAGTGAGGAATTTTGGATGGCATTTGTCTAGGGGCTCAAATGGAGGTTTCATTAGTTGAGCCAGAACCACGTTAAGGTCCCAAACCACCAGAGGAGGTTTGAGAGGAGGGTGGACATTCAGAAGACCCTTCATGAAGCGAGAGACTAGGGGGTGGAGCGAGAGGGCTTTCCCTTCCAGGGGCTGATGGAAGGCTGCAATCGCATGAGGTGTACTTGAATGGAGTTGGTCTTTAGGCCGGAGTGAGATAATTGAAGTAAATAGTCAAGGACCAGGGGGACGGGGATCGACACCGGGTCCTGGCTGTGAGAGGAGCACCAGGTTGAGAATCTGGTCCACTTTTGGGAGTAGCAGGTTCTCGTTGAGGTCTTTCTGGAGGCCTCCAATATCTCCTTGACTGATTGAGACATGGGGAGAGAAGTCAGGGGGAAAGAAACCAAGCATTCAGATGAAGAGATTGAAGATTGGGATGTAACAGCGAACCCTGACCCTGTGATAGTAGAGAGGGAAACCGAGGCAGAGGCAGTGGATCTCTGACACTGAGTTGAAGTAGAAGGGAAAACCAAGGCTGGTGTGGCCAGCGAGGAGCAATCAGGATCAGGGTGGCTTGTACTGTTTTCAGGTGGACAAGCGTCCGCAGGATCAGAGGAAACGGCGGGAACGCGTACAGGAACCTTCCCTCCCAGTCGAGGAGGAAGGCGTCGGCCTCGAGCCGGTCCGGGGAGTACATCTGGGAGCAGAAGAGAGGCAGTTTGTGATTGTGGGGGGGATGCGAACAGATCTATTTGAGGTGTCCCCCACTGTTTGAACACCTGTCGTAGGGTTTGAGAGTGCAGTGACCACTCGTGTGGCTGGAGGAGGCGGCTGAGTCTGTCCGCCAGGCAGTTTTGTTCTCCTTGTATGTACACCGCTCGAAGGAAGGTGTTGTTGGAGATTGCCCATTTCCAGAGGCGCAGGGCTTCCCGACAGAGGGACCAAGACCCTGTTCCTCCTTGTTTGTTTACATAGTACATTGCTACCTGGTTGTCGGTTCTGATGAGGACCACCCGGTCGTGGAGCAGGTGTTGAAAGGCTATAGCTGCGAGATAGATGGCCCGGAGCTCTAGCACGCTGATGTGGCAGCGGCGGTCTTCCGCTGACCACATCCCCTGCGTGCGTAGGCCGTCCAGATGGGCTCCCCAAGCGTACTCTGACGAGTCCGTGGTGAGTACCTTGCTGTGATGAGGGGCGAGGAAGAGTAAACCTTTGGAAAGATTTGAAGAGTCGGCCCACCAGCGGAGCGATCTTTGCAAGGAAGGAGTCACTGTCACGGGACGGTCGATCGGGTCCCGGTCTTGACGCCATTGAGAGGCCAGGGTCCATTGAGGGATTCTTAGATGGAGGCGGGCGAAGGGTGTGACATGGACGGTGGAGGCCATGTGGCCTAGGAGAGTCATCATCTGTCGAGCTGATACCTAGGTCAGCAGAGAGATCCTTCGACTCCGACTTACTAACGCCTCTAGGCGCGGAGGGGGGAGGAAGGAACGGAGGCGAACCGTATCCAGCGTGGCCCCGATGAACTGTAGGGACTGCGAGGGGCGTAGTTGGGATTTTGGGAAGTTTATTTCGAACCCCAGACTTTGTAGGTAGGTAATAGTCTGTTGGGTCGCTGAGATAACCCCTTCCCTGGACGGGGCTTTGATCAGCCAGTCGTCCAGGTAGGGGAATACCTGGAGGCCCTGGGAACGTAAGGTTGCTGCGACCACCACGAGGCACTTGGTGAAGACCCGAGGTGATGATGCTAGGCCGAAGGGGAGGACTCGGTATTGTAGGTGCCAGTCCCCTACCTGAAAACGCAAGAACTTGCGGTGAGTGGGGTGTACTGGGACATGTGTGTACGCCTCCTTCAGATCGAGAGAGCAGAGCCAGTCGCCCTCGTCGATCAGGGGGTAGAGGGTCGGTAGGGAAAGCATCCGAAATTTTTCCCGTACTAGAAATTTGTTGAGGCGTCTCAAGTCTAGTATTGGGCGTAGGTCTCCCGTTTTTTTCGGTACCAGGAAGTAACGGGAGTAGAAGACCTTCCCCCGTTGGTCGGGGGGAACCTCCTCCACTGCCCTGAGGCGAAGCAGGTCTCGAGCCTCGGAGAGGAGCAGGGGTAGCTGTGTCCGGTTGGGTGGGCAATTCCTTGGGGGGTCCTTGGGGGGTTGTCTGGAGGAATGGCCCGAAAGTTGAGAGAGTATCCTGATGAGATCACACCAAGGACCCATGCGTCCGACGTGACTTGTTCCCAGCGAGGGTAAAAGGCTTTGAGGCGGCCCCCGATAGGAAGGGGGCCTGGGACTATGGCGGAGGGGGCCCGCCCCCTTCCGCGAATCCCGTCAAAAGGATGGGGATGGTTTGGAAGTCGCAGGCGGTTGGGACTTGGGCATGGCCCGGTGGTGGGCTTGCGGACGCCTGGGTTGAGGCTGCGAGAAGGGAGGGGTGGATTTTTGTGGGTAGCGGCGTGGAGGGGCCCTGAACGGCCTGGGCGCGGGCGGTTTTGGTTTTTGCCGGACGAGGGAGGCAAATGAGCGTTCGTGTTCAGAGAGGCGTTTTGTAGCCGCCTCGATCGTGTCATCGAACAGTTCTTTTCCCACGCAGGGTAGGTTAGCCAACCGGTCCTGTAAGTTGGGGTCCATGTCGACCAGGCGCAGCCAAGCTAGTCGGCGCATGGCGATAGCAAAGGCTGCCTCTCTGGAGGAGAGTTCGAAGCCATCGTAGGCCGCGTGGAATAGATGGAGGCGCAGGTTGGAGAGGGACTCTAGAAGCAGGCCGAACGCTCCTTGGCGGGAGGCCGGTAGGTCAGTCTCAAAGGCTCTCAATAGTCCAATGAGGTGTTTGAGGTAGGATGTGAAGGTGAAAGTGTAGCTTTGCACCCTAGAGGCCATCATGGCATTTTGATATAGTCTCCTGCCGAACTTGTCTAGGGTTCGGCCTTCTCGGTCTGGGGGGACCGCGGCTGAGACCCGGGATGGGTGGGCCTTTTTCAAGGAGGATTCTACTAGCAGCGACTGGTGGGAGAGCTGTGGTTGTTCGAATCCTGGGTAGGGTACTGTGCGGTACTTGGCCTCCATTTTGGAGGGTACGGCTGTGACCATGTAGGGGGTCTCCAGGTTCCTGAAGAAGGCCTGTTGGAGTACCGGGTTAGGCGGTAAGCGGAGGGACTCTCTGGGCAGTGATGGCATATCCAGCTCCGCTAGGTATTCCTTAGAGTATCTGGAGTCGGACTGGAGGTCTAAGTCCAAAACGTGGCCCATGTCCTGGACAAAGCGAGTGAAGGATGGGCGAGATGTTCCCGGGGCCCCGTGCGGGGTCGGTGAACGAGACCTCCGTCGGGTGGAGAAGGATGGGGAGGCTTCCCTCGAGTATCGAGGTTCCTGCTCCGATCCACACTCCGAGACCGGGGAAGTACTGTGAAAGTGTTCCGGGGTCGTAGATCTCCGACGTCTCGAGGAGCCCCTCGGAGACGATGTCGGGGTTCGAGGTACCGATCGATGTCGAATCGGTGACCTCGACCCAGACTCCCTCGGTGAGGACCTGCAACCTCGGGTCGGAGTCCCGGTCCAAGGGGGAGTTCGGAGGATGCGCGGGTTGGAGAGTGATAACTCAGCCACCCTTAGCGGTCCCGTACGAGGTGTAGGTGAACGGCCTCGTAGAGTGGGGGAACCCCGGGCCTTCTGGGAGGTACGGCGGTTCGAGGTTTCTGTCGTTTTAGCATGACGTTTTGCACCGCGGCGGTCTGTGGAGGGAGAGCGCCTCGGGTGCCTCAGTGAGGAGTCCGAGGAGGATGGAATGCGGCGAAGCTTGCGCGCTTTTCTTCGAGGTGGCTCGACGCGAGGCTCAGGCTGGTCTGGTACATGCGGGGTCGAGGTCGAGGCCGGTTGCAAATGGGCCATTGCAGCGGACAGCTCCGACGAGATCATCGCTCGGAGTAGGTCCTGGAAGACGGGCACGGACAGCATCGAGGGCATGTCCACTGCCTCGGTGCACTCCACCGGGGGCGACCTCGTATCAGAGTATTCCCGTGTGGTGGAGGCACGGCCCGAAGGCTTGGAGGGCTTCGCCGGGGCTGTAAGCATGGGACTTCTGCCATGCGTCGCCGGTGTCCCCGAGGCCGGTTTCTTTGCTGGTACAGAACCTGAAGAGGGAAGAGGGGACTTACCCGAAGCCGAGGTTTTCTGTTGTCCCGAGGACTTCGGGTTCGAGTCTCGAGGCGATGCCGAGGTATTCGGGGCCGAGGTCAAGGCCGGGGCCGAGGCCGGGGCCGACCTCGAGGCCGAGGTAGAGGGTTGGTCCGGGGCGAAAAGATCCGCCATGCGGGCTTTCCTTCGACGGAGGGCCCGGTTCTGGAAAGTAGCGCACTGGGGGCAGGAGTCGGTTGGATGAGCCGCCCCCAGGCAGAGGATGCACCGGCGATGCGGGTCTGTGATGTAAAGAAGCCGCTCGCACCGGGAGCACTTTTTAAAGCCGGTCAAAGGGCGGGACATAGAATCGAAGGTGGCCGCGGCTCGAATAGCCACGCGGCCACGGGGACCCGGAAGCCTCCGGGTCAGAGAAAAACGAAGCAGGAACAGTTGAAACAAGAAAAAACTCGCGCACAGCGACTAAATCGAGAAAAAACAAGAAAAAATCACAGTGCTAGAAGGCAGTTGGGGCAGAGCCTGAAAAAACACGACTTCTAGGCTCAGCGGAAAATTTTGAACTGGAGACCACGAGGGGATGCGCCCCCTAGTGGAGCAGGAAGGCACGCATGCGTGGAGCAGCAGAGCAAACTTAAATCTTCAATCAAGTTTGCTTGAAAATGCTTCCGCATCGGGGCTCCGTAGATGACGTCACCCACATGTGAGAATATCATGCCTGCTTGTCCTGGAATAATGACTCATATTATACCAGTTCTGAATTGGTTACCTGTGGTGTTTAGGGTCATGTTTAAAATTTTGGCCCTGATTCACCAGAGGATTTATGTCAAAGTTCCAGCATATTTTTCTAACATATTAAGCTTCTATTGGCCAAGGCACACTAAGAAAAGAATCTGCTATGCAGTTAAGTGTTTCCACTGCCTCAACTTATCATTATGCTTCTTCTTGTTTGTTTTCTGCGGCTGGTGTTATAATGTGGAATCATTTGCCAGGATATCTGAAACTCTGTTCAAATTTTCAACAGTTTAGAAAAGGATTGAAAACTCATTGCTTTGTGAAAGCTTTTATGGAGAGTTAGGCTTTCAACTGTGTGATATTTTTTGATTTGGGGGAGATTCTGTGAAAGCCATACTTATTTTATGAGGTACAGTATATCTGTGTTATTGTCAGAGAAATTTTATATATGGTTTATTGTGAGCTGCTTTGGTTTAAAGCAGGATATAAATGGTGAAATAAACAAATAAAATACAACAACTAAAATAAAGCTTTTGGCCAGTCTTGGTTTTCAATTACTGAACTGCTTTATAATATCTGTAACATAGTAACATAGTAGATGACGGCAGATAAAGACCCGAATGGTCCATCCAGTCTGCCCAACCTGATTCAATTTAAAATTTTTTTTTTTTTTTTTTTTCTTCTTAGCTATTTCTGGGCGAGAATCCAAAGCTTTACCCGGTACTGTGCTTGGGTTCCAACTGCCGAAATCTCTGTTAAGACTTACTCCAGCCCATCTACACCCTCCCAGCCATTGAAGCCCTCCCCTGCCCATCCTCCTCCAAACGGCCATACACAGACACAGACCGTACAAGTCTGCCCAGTAACTGGCCTAGTTCAATCTTTAATATTATTTTCTGATTCTAAATCTTCTGTGTTCATCCCACGCTTCTTTGAACTCAGTCACAGTTTTACTCTCCACCACCTCTCCCGGGAGCGCATTCCAGGCATCCACCACCCTCTCCGTAGTTTTTCATTTTACCGTTTGAAATCATTGCTGCATCATGATGGGGGACATTAAAAGTTCAGGCTTTCCAAATCTTCCTGGATCTCGGTAAATTAGCAACTCTGGGCTATTGAACACTTATTGGCCAGTAAGTAGTCAAGAAAGCAATGTCAGTATGGCACACCATTTGCCTCAGCTCCATTCAGATTGTGGCATACTCAGCTGTAGCCCACAGACTGTCCTGGGCAATGAGAAACATTGGATATAGGTAAGACTTCGTGGCTGGCAGCTAGCACTGTGTGGAGTGTGTGGACAGAATACTTTGGGCAGGCTTGACAGTATTTTTCTGTTGTCATTTACTGCATTATGATAAAAACTTTAAAAAGTGTGTTATTCTAGTTTGCATCTGACAAAGTGGACTCTCATTCTCAAAACCTCATGCCTCTACAAATTAGTCTATATAAATTACCTCATAATAATGTAAATGACAGAAGCAGGTGGCATGTACAGAGGTCTGGTTCTCAGACACGTGGAATTCAAAATAAGTTGGTGTGGTGTCCATTTTTAACATTAACAAAGTATCTTCTTTTGTTGTTTATTGAAAGCTTCTGCTACTGGCGAGTCAATTCAAAGCAGTTTGCATGCTTCTGTAACGGTGTTACAATAGAGTTAGCATTGTTGTTTTATTTCTATTTATTACCTGGTATTCTAAAGAAACCTCAAAATAACTAGTTTTACAGGTTATCTTAAATAAATGACTCACATTGCTCTCAGTAGATCTACCTGATTATACCTCAGCAGTATTACTTCATCAGCACCAGTGTGGCTGCAGAAGGGCCAGTGAACAGACATTTACTTCCATCACTCTGGCCTATCACAGTTCCTTTCACTCCAGGCACACACAATTGCTCTCCCTTCAGTCTATCTCCCCCCTCCCCTTAGCCTGCAAGCTTCCACCACAGTTTGCTAATTAACCTCAACAATAAAGATCATCACACAAACATTCTGTAAAAAAAAAAAAAAAAAATGCAGGTTCAAAATATGCGCTATTGGTTGAGTTTGTGGGTCTGTCACGATCAACTGTTTTGTTTAGTCTGAAGCTGTTCTTTGCTGGCATCAAGAGGCTACTACCCCAAGCGATCATGGTCGCGCCAACCCTGGTTTTCCCCTCTGCACTCACCTCCGGCGGCGGCGCCCAAGAACAGCAGCTTCCTCCGGTGCCGCTTCAGGAAATTCCAAGCGGACAGCATGACGCGAGGGCACCGGGAAGAGGGGCCCGGACCCACCACCGCCTGGAGTACTGAAGCCACTGGGGATCTCAGCAACCGGTGTTACCTGTAAACGCTTCCCCCTCCGACTCTCTCCTCTGAAAGCGGGTTCCGCAGCACGACTGCCACGGAAGGGGGCGTGGCGGCAGGATGGCGAGACGCGCGCCACGCACAGGCCCGCCCCTCGCGTCTCAATTGAGCGTGTGCCTCGCGCCGTGCTCTTACCGTCTGTAGCGCGCTTGTTCTTCCGGCCATGGGGAATGGTGCGGAGTGGCAGCGCTGGATGGAAGAAGCTTTCCGCGTGGTATGGAGTACACATGGTTGATGGATATCTAAAAATCTAGAACTTTAAAATTGCTCGTTGGGGGGAAGGTTGCAATAAACTTATGTAGCTCATAATAGGGGGACTTTTACTAATGATTTGCACAAGTTATTTCTAGCAGGGCCTATAGGAATAAATGGAGTTCTGTGGCAGGTAACTTGGTCTTTAGTAAAAGGCCTCCATTATTTGATTTAAAAAAAACCCAACAAAAAACAGTACCGTGAAGAAGGTGAGGTGGTTTTTAGGTTTTTTTAAGGCCTTCCTTTTTATCATTTTGTTCTCTTTTATTGGTTTTCACAATTTTATAGTGCTCCTTAAATGTGCAAGATATTTTAATCTATAATTAAAGCAATTAACTTTATTTTTCTTATTGCATGGGGGAGGGCGAGCTACTATGGATTCTATGGATTATAAAGTAACTATGAAATCTATGGATTATAAAGTAACGTGCTGCAGGTGTAATTTAGCGTTCAATATTGTCACTCCGTTTGGATTGTGAGATGAGCAGAGTGAAGCAAGCCAAACCTGCATCTTTTATCAGTTATAAAAGACAAGATAAAGGGGGAAAAAGTAAACGAGCAATGAATTCCCGTCCTTTATCCATTCAGAAGGAAGCTTCATTGAAGAAATTTTAGTCCCCTAAGTAAAGCACAGTCACTTTAGCGTTTTGAGAACAGGAAAGAAAAAGCCTCAGTACAGTGATCCCCCGAGATTCGCGAATCTCGAAAAACCGCGAATATGGTTTTTCATGGGTGAGCCTGAAGAGGGCAGCAGGAGAGCAGCCAGAGCGCCGCAAGTGCAGGAAATCACTCACACTATGCTCCAACCGCCTCTTCCTGCACTAAGTTGGGCCTTCTCCAATCAGGAGCTGCCTGTCAAAGCAGCTCCTGATCGGATAAGGCCCGACTTAGTGCAGGTAGAGGCGGTCGGAGCATACCGCGAGTGATTTCTCGCTGCCCTCTCCTTGTCGGCGGTTCATGGTCCAAAAATACTGCGAATGCCAGGGACCATGAACAGCCGGGGGAACACTGTATATTCAGGCTCTATTCAGCTGACATAACAGGCATAAAAAATTTTATCCCAGGACAAGTAGGCAGCAAATTCTCACATGTAGGTGATGTCTTCCACGGATCCAGGATGTAGACAGCTTCGCAAGCAGATTTGCTTGTAGAACTTCAGAAAGTTCGAGACTGCCACACCGCGCATGTGCGAGAGCTTTCCCACCCAGCATAGGGCACATCTCTCCTCATTTCTCAGTTTTCTGCGGAGCCGAGAAGTCCTATTTTGCTGCGTTAAACTCAGTTCTACTTCGTGCCTTCTATCACCGTGGCTCGTGCTTTATTTCTTTTCAGGGTCACTGTATTTCTTGCGCATTAAGTTTAAAAAAAAAACAAAAAACTTATTTTACTTCTTTCAGTCACAGCAGGGCCTGCCTCGCGGCCTCAACCGGCGGGTTTCGAATTAGCTGCAGCTATCTTCCCGTTTATGTCCTGGCCAGTCACAGGCTTCAAGAAGTGTAGCCGGTGCCAGCGCGCAATCTCCCTCACCAGCCCACATCATTGGTGTATTCAGTGTTTGGGACCTGACCATCGTCCGGAGTCATGTGTTCACTGCACAACCCTTCGGCCTCGTGCCCGCAAACGTCATCGAGTTCAGGTGGAAAAACTCTTTGGAGGTATGGATCCACTTGCCCCGACCTCAACCTCGAATCCGGTCAAGCTTACAGGAGTTATGCCTTCTGCCTCGACCTCGGCCTCAACTTTAATCAAGCCATCCTTGTTCGACACGTCCTCAAGTAAATCTTCTATCTTCTCCTGATGAGATGCTTGCCTCACTGCCTCCCTCAGGTCAGGTGCCAGCAGTAGTTATCAAGATACCCAAGAAGCATGTCTCCAAATCGAAGGGTCATTCTTCCTCCTCTTCCACGGAGACTATAGCCACACCAAATGTACCAGATCCTCAAGTCTTGGTGTCGCATTTGGAGGCTATGATCCAGACCATCTTGGATCGTCAGTTTGGTAATATGCTTGCCAAACATGCTCCTATCTCGATTCTGCTTCCTGCAGTCCAGCCTGAGCACTTAGCAGTATCATAAGGAGGCGAGTCCTTGGCTGTACCTCGAATTGATCCTCCTCATTCTATACAAGGAGTCATGTTCTTGGGAGTGCCTCGAGGGGACTCTTCACACACTATGCAAGGAGTCGAGTCCTTGTCAGTGCCTTGAGATACCTCGACACCAAGCGTTCAGTCGCTTTTGGTGTCTCAATCTTGATCTCCAGCTTAGAGCCCTCTTCCTCGTATAAGGCATCGCCCTTCCCGAGGTATAGGGCAAGGGCTCCTCGACTTTCTCAAGACATGCCTGGTTCTCCACATCAGTCGAGGCATTCATCGAGGCATAGAGCCTCTTCTCGAGACAAGACTTGTCTCTCCAGACCTCGAGACTCTACAAGGCCTCCAACTCCGAAGTTGAGGACACCATCTCCAGATACCTGCAGCTGCTTCTCCTGCGAGAGATTCTTTCCATTCTCTCAGCGAGTCATTTATACCTGCATATTCAGGCCTCAGATATCAGTACTCCGGAGAATCTTCACCCTCGTTCTCTGCCTTGTGAGGCACCTCGAGGTCACCTTCTTCTCGAGGTCAACCATCCTTGGAGCAGATATCTTTTTCTTCTTTCCTACGTCAAATGAGTAAGAAACTCAATATTAATTTGGATTCTGATTCCAAATACTCTCAGGAGTATTTAGAAGAAATGGGTATGTCTTGTCCTCCTGTGGAGGCTCTCAAATTGCCCATTAATAAACTTCTTTCTCAAACCTTCAAGAGACCTAGAGAGACCTTATTCCATTCCTGCTGTCCCAGGAAAGCTGGAATCTCGTTACAGGATGGTCCACTGCCAGGGCTTCGAGAAATCTCAGTTATCCCATCAGTCCCTTCTTGTGGAGTCCTCGCTCAAAAAGACCAATCCTGCCAAAGTTTATTCCACTGTCCCTCCTGGAAGAGAGGGCAGGACCATGGACAAATTTGGTCGCCGGTTGTATCAAAATTCTCTCATGGCAACTAGAGTTTTGAATTACAACTTTGTTTTCATATCTTATTTCAAGCATTTGGTTGACACAATGCCTGAATATTTCAAATATATTCCTCAACATTGTCTTCCAGGATTTCAGCAGACGATCACCACTTTGACTCAACTCCGCATTCATCTCCTTCAATCTTCCTATGATGCATTTGAGCTTTCCTCGAGTGTCACTGCCTTCTCAATAGCGATGCGCAGACTTGCCTGGCCAACATCTCTTGCCAGGGCAATGAATTGTTTGATGATTCCATCGAGGCAGCTAATAAACGATTGTCTGAACATGAAATATCATTTGTTTCCATCACTTGTTCTAAGCCTTCCACTTCCAAAGGCTTCAGACCTCTTCCATCTTATTCATTCCACAGAGAGCAGCTCCTTATACAAGAGCACCTCCTAAGAAACAACCACAACAGCAGCAGAGGCAACAGAAACCTCAGAGTCCTGCTGCGCCTAAGGCCTCTCAGCATTTTTGACCATCTAATACAGAGCATAACCTCCATCATTTTGCCTCTGTCCTCTCCCCTTCCCATTGGAAGTCGTCTCCATCATTTTTATCACCGCTGGAAGCCCATTACATCAGATCTCTGGGTTCTGTCCATCATCAGGAAAGGATACTCTCTTCATTTCACCCAGGTTTCTCCAGATCTGCCTCCAAAAGAGTATCCTTCCAATCCATCCCAGACCACCCTTCTTCAGGAAGCTCAAGCTCTACTTCGTCTCTGTGCCATTGAGGAGGTTCCACTGGAACAGCAGAGCAGGGGTTTTCCTCCCGTTACTTCCTAGTTCCGAAGAAGACGGGCGATCTGCAGCCTATTTTGGACCTCGGAGCCCTCAAAAAATTTCTTTTTAGAGAGAAATTTTGGATGCTGTCTCTGCCATCTCTATACCCCCTTCTAGATCAGATCGATTGGTTATGTTCTCTAGATCTCAAAGAGGCTTACACTCACATTCCCATTCATACAGCCTCTTGACAATTCCTCAGATTTCGGGTGGGGAATCTGCATTTTCAGTACAGAGTGCTACCTTTCTTCCTGGCTTCCTCTCCAAGAGTGTTTACCAAGTGCCTCATGGTAGTAGCAGCAGCTCTATGGAACCACAGTCTCCAGGTGTTCTCGTACATGGACGACTGGCTCATCAAGGATTCAACATCTCAAGGGGTTATTCTAGCGACCCAATAGACTACGTGGTTCCTCCAAAGTTTGGGAATTAAAATCAACTTTCCCAAATTCCAGCTACAGCCCTCTCAAACTTTGCACTTCATCGGAGCTATTCTAGACACTGTCCGACTCAGAGCATTCCTTCCTCAACAATGTCAGGATGCTCTCATTCATCTCTGCCACAAGTGTCCTCTGCCACATGATGGTTCTCCTGGGTCACATGACTTCTACAGTTCATGTGACTCCTTTTTCCAGACTTCACCTCAGAATTCCTCATTGGACCCTGGCATCTCAGTGGGCGCAGGCTTGCGACCCATATTCTCAACACATCAGAATGACTCCTTCGTTGAGACAATCTCTCCACTGGTGGATGCTCTCTTCCAATCTCTCCAGAGGTTTACTGTTTCAAACACCTCCTCATCACAAGGTCCTCACGACAGATTCTTCGATTTAAGCTTGGGAAGCTCTTCTCGATGGTCTCCGTACTCAAGGCCATTGGTCCAGCACAGATCGTCAGTGTCACATCAATCTGTTGGAACTCGGAGCAATCTTCAATGCTCTCAAAGCTTTTCAGCATCTTCTTCATGACCAGGTAGTCCTCATTCGGACGGACAACCAAGTTGTCATGTATTATGTCAACAAGCAGGGAGGAACAGGATCTCTCCCTCTTTGACAGGAAGCTCTACAGGTGTGGGATTGGGCAATCCTTCACAACACCTTCCTCAAAGCTGTCTACATTCAAGGAGAGAAAAACTGTCTGGCAGACAAATTGAATCGTCTTCTACAACCTCACGAATGGACTCTCAATTCCTCGCCTCTTCATCACATTTTTTTTCTCAGTGGGGGACTCCTCAGATAGATCTCTTCGCGTCTCCCCACAACAACAAACTGCTTCAGTTCTGCTCCAGGATATATTCTCCTCACCAACTGGAGGCAGATGCTTTTCTACTGGAATGGGCGAATCAGTTTCTCTATGCGTTCCCTCCATTCCCTCTCATTCTCAAGACACTTGTCAAACTCAAACAGGAACATGCCACCATGATTCTGATAGCTCCTCGGTAGCCCAGGCAACTCAGCAGCAGGGAGCCACTTCTACCAGTTTTTCCATCTCTGCTTACACAGTCAGGGGTCTCTGCTTCATCCCAGCCTGCAGTCTCTACACCTAACAGTTTGGTACCTCTCAACTTAACTGCCGCTCTACAGTTTTCTCAATCTGTACAGGACATTTTAAAGGCTTCTAGGAAGCCTGTCACTAGACAATGCTACAATCGGAAATGGACTAGATTTTCTGCTTGGTGCACCATTCATCACAAGGAACCCCAATCTACCTCCTTGTCTTCAGTTTTGGATTACCTATTCCATTTGTCTCAATCAGGCCTCAAATCCACATCCATTCGAGTCCATCTCAGTGCCATTGTTGCTTTCCATCAGCCTATGGAAGGGAAACCCCTCTCTGCTCATTCTGTGGTTTCCAGATTTATGAAAGGACTTTTCAATGTCAAACTGCCTCCAGTGGTTTGGGATCTCAATGTTCTTGCTCAATTGATGAAGCCTCCTTTTGAACCAATGGATTCAGCTCATCTTAAATATTTCACTTGGAAAGTGAGTTTTCTCATTGCTCTCATCTCCACTCGCAGGATCAGCAAACTCCAAGCTTTCCTCCTTACTCATCCTAAATTTTCACCTAAAGTGGTTTCAGAATTTCATCTCAATCAATCCATTGTACTTCCAGTGTTTTTTCCAAAGCCTCATTCTCACCCTGGAGAAACAACTCTTCACACTCAAGACTGTAAGCGTGCTTTGGCTTTCTACTTGCAACGCACTCAACCACATAGATCTGCACCTCAACTTTTTGTCTCCTTCAATCCAAACAAGTTGAGACATCCATTTCCAAGCATACCATCTCCAACTGGTTAGCTGCTTGCATCTCTTTCTGCTATGTTCAGGCTGGACTGCATCTACAGAGTCGAGTCACAGCTCACAAAGTTAGAGCCATGGCGGCATCAGTAGCTTTCCTCAGATGTACTCCTATTGAGGAAATTTGCAAGGCTGCCACTTGGTCCTCGGTTCTTACAACGCTGGGCAGGAAGGCACTCGTGCATGCGCGGTGGACCTGTGGACTTTTGAATTGCTAATTATAATGTACCTTTTTAATGCACTTTTTGCTTTGCTTAGGAGACTGTTGCATATTTGAAAGAAAATGCCAGTCAAGATTGCAGTTTATAAGGTCAACCAAATGTGTGCCATTGCTGTCATTAAATTGATTTTTTCCATTGTAGCAGGAAAATAATTGGGAAGAATGAAGGTGAAACTTAGGCCCCTTTTTACTAAACCACGCTAGCATTTTTTAGCGCCAGGAGCCGCACTGAATGCTGCACACTGTTCCCTACACTCATAGGAACTCTTATGAGCTGCTCCTGGCGCTAAAAACCACTAGCATGATTTAGTAAAAGGGGCTTTAATTTGAGAGGAATCTTTTTGATTTAGTAAATGTTTAAGCCCCCCCATTTTTTATATTTATTTTTTTTACAAGCCACAAAAACAGTTTTTAGCACCAGCCGGTGCATTGAATGCTCTGTACATTTCCAACACTATGAGTTCCTATGAACATCGGGAGCAGCGCAAAGCATTCATTGTGCCAGTGGGCTCCAAATGCTTTCACAGTTTTGTGAAAAGGGGAGTTAATTTGGTATCTGTTTGTAATTTTAGCTGTTCTCACCTGTGCTTTATGATGCTTGTTTTTAAAGCCAGCTGATTAAAAGAATATTGTGCCACTCAATATTTCTTATTTTTCAGGCTAAGGAAGCTCTAGAGAGTGGTGAAGTTCCTGTGGGATGCCTCATGGTTTATAATAATACAGTCCTGGGACAGGGAAGGAATGAGGTCAATGAAACAAAAAATGTAAGTTTTCAAAATAAAAAAAAGAGCCTGAGAATTACGCTTGACTGAGGTCTCTGAGTGCAGGGATCTTCAGCTACCATTACAGTTAAGACACTTCTAGTGGTTGTGTTAGAAAAAGGAAGGTCTCACAAAATATCAATGAAATATAATAAAAAAATTTTAGTGAAGTGCTCAATATGCTATACCTGCCAAGCAATCAGTAGTATAGACATCATAGCACCAGCCCTCCCTAACCAAGCACAGAGGTAGGGGAACAAATATCAAGGCAAAAAGACAGCTCAAAAAATATAAAGTAGATGACTTATCTTAATAAATATGTTGTAGATGTTTCCACGCTGTAATTCCATGACGTCGTTAAGCCTGGTTAGTAATCCCCAAGTGCAAAAAAACTGAAAAATATGTTGAAACTTAAAGTCCAAAACCACAAATATTGCTCATCCTCAACACGATACGTCTTTTCACGTGCTGCTTCTTCAGGAGGAGATATCATCCTAAGGAACAACATACTGAAAATTGGTAATTGAATATACTTAATGTAAGCCAAAAAATATATAATACTTAAGTTCATTATCGGCGGCTACCCAAAGGAAAAACCGCCGGTTCCACAGCTGACACACCCTCCAACTGACGAGCTGGATCACATCATAGAGCATGCGAAAGATGTCAATTTATGGAAAGCACAAAAAGTTAAAGGAAAGAAAAAGGAAGGTACATAAAGACCATATGGCCTATTCAGTCTACCCATCAATGCCATCTACTTTTTCTTTCACTCCCTTAGAGATCATATGTACTTGTCCCAAGTTTTCTTGAATTCATTTAAGTTTTCATCTCTATCACCTCTACCCGTTGGAGCCTGCTCGGTGGGTGCTTGAACACCCCCACTATTGAACAACTCCTTGACTGTGTTCAAGGAGGTATAATTTCTGTTGGGTTTCGCACCTACAAGCAAGTTGGCTCCTATGCCTCCACAAATTCACCACCCTTTTAAGTGAGGAAGCATTTCCTTTAGTTAGTTCTGAATTAGAGAATGACACGGTGGTTGTTGCCTGCAGGTAGCCACAGGTAACTCACCGAAACGGAGGAGAGAAAGAAAGTGATCGCTGCAGGTGAAACGTGGAACGGTGAATGGCCTTGTCTCCTGTGACCAGTCAGGTTCCATGCCTGCCTTGGTCACTGTGGTTTACCTATTGACCACTAGGAGAAAAAAAGAGAAGCAGGACCTGAAAGCAAGCAAAGGTCCTATTATCTAGGTCACCACCAGGGAAGCCAGAGAGAGGAACAGATCCTGCTGACTCAGGTAGATCAGGGCGTGTCCCTCCCCTAGAAAGGCCAGCAGTCCTCAACAAACTGAGGCAGGATAGGGAGGAAGCTGAGGGCTCTCTCCCAGGAGGACCTGCCTGGCTCAAGCAGGGGTAATGGCTCTGTCCCCATGGAAATGGAGGAAGCTGGAAGGAAGCTGGAGGAAGCTGGAAGCTCTAGAATTACTAGGAGCTGATGAAGAAACTCCCATGGAATTACAAGGAGAGCTGCCTGCTGAGGAGCTGGGTGTGATTCCAGAACTGATGGATGTGGGAGTAACAATCAGCTCTGGCTGAGCAAAGACTGTGAGTTTTTTATACTATCTTTTTTTGGGGCTGGGTTCTTTATCTGCTCCCAGTCATTTTCCAAGGACTTACTGGACTACATTTGTTTGTAAAGCTAAGAGTGAGTGGGGGGGAGAAGTTTGCTTCCATCTGGGTGGGAGTTTGGAAGCTGTTTTTGTGTGCTTTTGAAAGGCAAACTTATTACACTCCTCTTTTCCCTGCCCTGCTACATTTTAGGATGGAGGCTTTATTTTTGTGTTTGTACTAGAGAAGTTGGAGTGAAAAGGCATATCTCTAGGAACTGATTTTGAATACTGAAGTGTGCTTACCTGAGCTCTGTTGTGGAGCAGACTTGGGGAGAAAGGAGTTTAGGATAAGCGGCTCTGTGAAAGAATATATCACAGACAGGACTGGATTATTGAGAGAGAAATCCTGAATGCTGACAGGGTATTCCCTCTGCCTTCTGTTTTGTTTTTTCTTGTTTGAACATTTATTTGCTACAATGAACTTTGAGCATTTTTGATTGTTTAAGCCATTCTGACTATATTTTTCAAAGTAAATTTTCTTTATTTGCCATTCAAGCAACTGTGTTGGTGTTTTGATTGAGTTCCTTAAAAATCCTGCAAAGTGACTCCAGTCCGAGTCACACGCCGGTGCACTTTTTGTTGGTGGCCACTGAAGGCACTGTTGAGTCCTGGCCTAGGGCTCCAGTGTGGCTACATTCCGCAGTGAAGGGAGGGAACGCGCGCTGTCACCGATCGCGCTCCCTCCCTCCATTCTGATAGCCGCCGCCGTTGAAGCATCTCCCTCCCTTCATCCTGATCGCTGCCCGAGCCGATTGCTGCCCAAGCATCCCCCTCCCTCCATCCTGATCGTTGCCGCCTGAGCCCGATCGCATCTCCCTCCCTGCCTTATCTTCGCGGCAGGGAATTTCTCTAAATGTGCTTCTATACCAGCAGCCAGAGCATTGAAATCACGTGTGGCTGCCATAAAGGTCATCTCTGACGCAACCGGAAGTTGCATCAGAGACCTTTCCTGCAGCCATACGCGATTTCAATGCTCCGGCTGCTGGTAGGAAACATATTTAGAAATTGCCTGCAGCGAAGGTAAGGGGCAGGGAGGGAGAAAAGGAAGAAAGGTGGGGTGGAGAAAACCAGACGCTGAAGGGACCTGGGGAAGGTGGGGTAGAGGAAGTGGGGAGAAGACGCTGGGAAATGGGGGAAGAGAGAGTGGGGTGAAGACGCTGGGAAATGAGGGAAGAGAGAGTGGTGAGAAGATGCTGGGAAATGGGGGAAGAGAGAGTGGGGAGAAGACGCTGGGAAATGGGGGAAGAGAGTGAGGAGAAGACGCTGGGAAATGGGGAAGAGAGAGTGGGGAGAAGACGCTGGAAGGGGAGAAAACAGAGATGCCAGACTGGGGGAGCGGAGGGAGGAAGATGGGTGCCAGACCAATTGGGGGGGGGGAGAGAAGGGAGAGAGGCACAGTAACCGAGCAAATGGAAGGCGCAGAGAGAAGACAGACAGTGGATGGAAGGATTTGAATGAGAAGATGAGGAAAGCAGAAACCAGACAACAAAGGTCGCTTTAGGATAAAGTAGTATATTATTTGTGTTGCTAAAAATGTATAAACAAAGCTCTCCCAGCTGAACATCTTTCTCCAGTTCAGCAGCCAGAACTTTGATTTATAAGTAAGGAATAAGCTAAATATTGCAGTATTGAGGCTTGTGTGGATGCTGCGGGGGCAGTGACGGGGCGGTGAAGAGGACGGTGGGCCGGGGACGGGGCAGTGACGGGGACAGATTTTTTCCCCGTGTCATTCTCTGTTCTGAATCTATCCCTGTTCACTGTCATCCTATGCCTCCTCATTCCAGAGTTTCATTTCAATTGAAAGAGACTCATCTCCTGTGCATTTATGCTACAAAGGTATTTAAACGTCTGTATCAATAACTTTCCTTTACCAGAGTTTGCATATTGAGATCTTTAAGTCTGTTCCCATATGCTTTGACACAGACCACTGACCATTTTAGTGACCATCCTTTGGACTGACTCCATCCTGTGTATATCTTTTTGAAGGTGTGGTCTCCAGACCTATAAACGATGTTCTTTAGCACTCTCCAGACCAGTAGAGGTTAACTTTACGAATGGGTATATATCTAATCATGACCAGCAGGTGGAGACTGAAAACAAAACTTTGGGACAGTATATACTATCCTCCCTTCTCTATTTCCCTCAGTCTTCTTTCAGTCTCCAGCAGGTGTTGAGTGATCTGTACCCATCTCTCTTGGTAGGGCTGTTGGAATTTGTTTAGGGGTTTATTGTCCCTGTTTTTGGCCGGACGGAGCTTGGTCGGGCCCTGTTTGGGGGTCCGTCCGACCTCGGGGGTGTCAAACCCGGCGGGTCACGAGCGGGGTCCCTCCCCCCACTTCCTCCACCTCCCCACATTTTTTTAGAGGAGCCTCAGCAGTAAGCCTTGCCCCCTAAGTCAAGCAAGGCATATTGCTTCGAGAGCCTGTGGAGTCTGTTCTGTAAAAAAAAAAAAAAAAAAAAAAATCCTGAGGTAGTGCTGGTCTGAAGGGTTGTTTCCCTTTAAGAAAACTGTATTTTACTGTATTTTTTCATGTAACCAGCACTTTTTTATAGCTAGGTCGCGTCTGGAGCAATTGTGCCCTTCTCCGGGGGAGTAGGCCACAATTTTAGTCCAGCCGCGAGGCACTCGCGGCCGGCCTGAACTCGGCGGTTTGGGTCGGTGAGGTGGTGGAGCTCCGTCGGCAGCGGCTGCAGGCGCCCAGAGCTCCCCGCCGATGGTGCCTCGCGAGTCGGCTTGGAGCAGTGGGGAAGCCCGGTCTTCCACAACCGCCCACGGAGGGATTCCCCGAAGGATTCCCTCTCAGCTGATTTTTTGACAGCTGATGCCGACTTGCCTGTCTTAGCGGCTGGGACTGTTCAGTCTTCTCAGCCGCTACAGGCCATGGAGGGAGCATTTTTGGCGGGAACTTCGCCATTTTCTTTGTCTGGCCCCTCCATTTTGTCTGCAACCTCAGGTGACCTTCCCCCTGTATGGCGAACACAGGGGCAGGTTTCAGCATGGACCCCTGCTGGGTCAGGGAGTCCCTGGGGACCCCCAGGGGTTTTTTGCCCCCAATTTATTTTCTTTCTTTGTGCGGACTTTTGGGGGTCCCACGTGCGCCTGGGGGGTTTCGGGGGGGGTTTCCCTCCGCGCCCCCTATGGCTTTGCCTCCCTCTTTTCGTTTGGCGTCCCCTCTTCCTCCTCCCTCATCCAAGCGCCCGCGGGGGGGCTTGGATTGCGAATTGGTGGGCGGAGGAGCGTGTTGGCCTGGTTGAGGACCTGGCTGCTTTGGCGGGCTTCCAGGATCCTCTAGAGGGGACGCCTGTTGGCAGCGGGGCGGCGGGTTTCCCGTCTTCCAGAGCAGATGCGTCCGTGGTGCGCTTTTTTATTCAGAGGGATGAGCTTTTAGACCTGTGTAGCAGGTCTCCTTGGTGCTGCATTTTTGCAGTGGCGCCGCCGGAGACCCCGCGTATGGGGGCCCCTCTGCTTCAGGGGGTCTGTCCTGGTTCCCGCTCTTTTCCTGTGCGTCAGGATTTGCGGGATTTTGTGTTGGCGCAGTGGCCTATGGGCGCAGTTTCGTTTGGTGTGCGCCTTGGCTCTTGGGTATCCCGTCCCGGAGGGAGGTAGGGCTACCTTAATTTCGCCAATGGGGAACGCGGTGGTCTCGGCACTTCCTAAGCGGCATACCGTGCCTGTTATGGACGGTTCTGCTCTTAGGGTCTCGGAGGCGCGTGCGTTAGAGACTCTTCTTAAGTGTGATTTTGATGTCTCTGCCTTTGGGGTCCAGGCGGCTGTTTGTGGGGAGCTAGTCGCTCGCGCCGTGTTTCGGTGGGCTGAGCGTGTCCTGGATCGGGAGTCTGATGACTGGTCTCTAGTGGATCAGGAGGTAGCGAAGATTGCGATGGCTGCCTCGTTCCTCTCAGATGCTCTTTATGACTTGGTGCGGATTTCGGCTAAGTCTATGGCATGGCCGCGCGGCGTATTTTGTGGCTGCGCGCTTGGGCGGCGGATTCTGCGTCCAAAGCTAAGTTTACTAAAGTTCCCTTTAGGGGGTCTTTTTGTTTGGAGAGGAATTAGATGAGTTGATTCAGACTCTGACGGACTCGAAGGTGCCCCGTCTGCCTGAGGACCGTGCCCGCCCTGCGTCTAGGTGTGGGGCTGCCCGGGGGCGTTTGCGGGAATTTCGCAAGTATCGCCCGGGGCGTGGGGCTGCTTCTTTCCCGGCTCAGGGTTTTTCCCGGGGTCGGTTCTTCCAGCGCATGCAGCCCTTTCGGGGGGCCCGTCGGGGGGCAGGGAATCCCTCCGCCGGTTCCCCCGCTTCCCGTCCTGCGCAATGACTCCTTGCCGGCGCCCCCTTTGGTTCTGGTGGGGGCCCGGCTGCGCAAATTTTTCCCCAAATGGGCCGAGATCGCGTCCGATCAGTGGGTCCTTGAGGTGGTGCGGGACGGTTACGCTCTGGAGTTTACCCGCTCTCTGCCGGACCTTTTCCTCGCTTCTCCATGTCAGACTCCATGGAAGACGCAGGCTTTTCGTCAGACCCTTCAGCGTTTGCTAGATCTCGAGGCAGTGGTGCCGGTGTCCCCTACGGAGTGGGGCACCGGCAGGTACTCCATTTACTTTGTGGTGGCCATAAAGGAGGGAACCTTTCGGCCCATCCTGGATGTCTCTCGATCTGACGGAGGCCTACTTGCAGGTTCCAATTCGGGCCTCTCATCAGCACTTCCTTCGCTTTGCGATCTTGGGGCGGCACTTTCAGTTCTGTGCGCTTCCCTTTGGTCTGGCCACGGCTCCTCGGACGTTCACCACGGTAATGGTGGTCGTCGCGGCAGCCTTGCGGTCGGTGGGCATCCTGGTTCTCCCCTACCTGGACGACTGGTTGATTCGGGCAAAGTCGTTGCAGGAGAGCTCCCGGGTTACGGCTCGGGTGGTGGAGTTTCTCCGGTCGCTGGGCTGGGTGGTCAACCTTTCCAAGAGTCGGTTGGTCCCGGCTCAGCGTCTGGAGTGCCTTGGGGTTATGTTCGACATCTCCTTGGGGAAGGTCTTCCTTCCAGAGGCCCGGGTGAGCAAATTGCAATCTCAGATTCGCCTGCTTTTGGCGTCCCGGGGTCCTCGGGCGCGAGATTTCCTCCAAGTCCTGGGGTCAATGGCGGCGTCCCTGGACGTGGTGAGGTGGGCGCGGGCCCACATGCGTCCTCTTCAGTATGCTCTGCTCCGGAGGTGGTCTCCCCGGAGGCAAGATTTGGATGTTCCGGTTCCCCTGCGAGGCTTGGCGCGCTGCAGTCTGCGCTGGTGGCTCCGGACCCCTCACCTGGTTCAGGGGGTGGGTCTGGATCTCCCGCAGTGGACGGTGCTCTTTACGGATGCGAGTCTCCTCGGTTGGGGGGCTCAGTTTATGGGCCACTCAGCTCGGGGCACCTGGTCCGCGGAGGAGGCCTCCTGGTCGATCAACGGGTTGGAGACCAGAGCGGTCAGGCTGGCGCTGTTAGCTTTCCACTCCCTTTTGCTGGGCAAGTCGGTCAGAGTCCTGTCGGACAATGCCACGGCGGTGGCTTATGTCAATCGTCAGGGGGGCACCAAGAGCACTCCTGTGGCGCAGGAGGCGGCTCGGCTCATGGTTTGGGCGGAGTCCCATCTTCTGGACCTCTCGGCTTCTCATATAGCCGGGGTAGAAAATGTTCAGGCAGACTTCCTCAGTCGTCACTTCCTGGATCCAGGAGAGTGGTTTCTCGGCGCCGGAGCATTTCGGTTGATAGTGCAAGATTGGGGGCAGCCCCTGATGGACCTGATGGCCACGAGTGGCAACGCCAAAGTGCCCCGCTTCTTCAGTCGTCGCAGGGAAGGGCTGGCCGAGGGTCTGGATGCTCTGGTCCAGCCGTGGCCAACGGAGGGGCTGTTGTATGTGTTCCCTCCTTGGCCGCTGGTGGGCAGAGTGTTTCTTCGCATTGTTCACCATCCGGGTTTGGTGGTGCTGGTGGCTCCGGATTGGCCTCGACGTCCGTGGTATGCGGATCTGGTGAGGCACCTGGTGGCGGTTCCTCTTCCTCTGCCTCTCTCGGACGACCTTCTGATGCAGGGTCCCATTCCCATGTTCGACCCGTCTCTCTTCTGTCTTACGGCGTGGCTCTTGAAAGGGGTCGCCTTAGCAAGAAGGGATATTCAGACAAGGTGATCGCTACACTGTTGGGGTCCCGGAGGCTTTCTACCTCTCGGGCTTATGTGCGGGTTTGGCGTCTCTTTGAGGAATGGTGTCGGGCGCGGGGAGTGACCTCTTTTCGCGCTTCTCTGCCTAACATTCTAGAGTTCTTGCAGGATGGCCTGGATAGAGGCCTGGCTTGGTCTTCTCTCCGGGTTCATCTTGCGGCCCTGTTGACCTTTCGAGGGTTGGTGTCAGGTCAGCGTTTATCGGCTCTTCCTGATGTGATTCGGTTTCTGCGGGCGGCCACGTTGCTTAGGCCTCCCCTACGGCCCTCGGTTCCCTCTTGGGATCTTAATCTGGTTCTCTCTGTTTTGGTGCGCCCGCCTTTCGAGCCCTTGGACGACTGTTCTTTGAAGGACCTTACTTTGAAGGCGGTCTTTTTGGTGGCCATTACTTCTGCTAGGCGTATTTCTGAGCTGCAGGCTTTCTCTTGTAGGGCTCCCTTCTTGGAGTTGTCTAGGGAGCGGGTCGTCTTGCGGCCTGTTCCTTCCTTTCTGCCGAAGGTTGTTTCTCCTTTTCATGTCAATCAATCGGTGGTTCTCCCGGTCTTGGGTGGTCGGGAGGGCTCTTCTGAGCAACGGCAGCTGCGCAAGTTGGATGTCGGTCGGGTCCTTCGCTCTGATGTGCAGCGGACCCAGGAATTCCGGAAGTCCGATCATCTCTTTGTCCTCCTGGCTGGTCCTCGTCGGGGAGCTGGCGCTTCTAAGGCTACTATTGCGCGCTGGATCAAGGAGACGATTGCTTCCGCTTATCTTCTGAAACAGCAGCCTGTTCCGGAGTTTCTCAAGGCTCTTTCCACTCGGGGTCAGGCGGCTTCTTGGGCTGAGTCGTCGCTCGTGCCTCCGGTGGATATTTGTAAGGCTGCGGTTTGGTCCTCCTTGTATTCTTTTGTTAGACATTATCGGGTAGATGTTCAGGCGCGTCGGGACGCGGTGTTCGGTGAGCGTGTTCTGGTATCGGCCCTTCGGGGGTCCCGCCCGTGAGAGGGACTGCTTTGGTACGTCCCATTCGTAAAGTTAACCTCTACTGGTCTGGAGAGTGCTAAAGAAGGAGAAATTAGGTTCTTACCTGCTAATTTACTTTCTTTTAGCTTCTCCAGACCAGTAGAGGTCCCCACCCTGTCTGTTGTTGTTGTTGTTGTTGGGGCTGTTTTCGCGGGCAGTTTTTGTTTTTTGCTGCGGGTTCTAGTATTTTTCTAGGGCCGGGGAGAATTAAAGAACAGCGGCTGTGGCTCGGCTGGCTTAGCTGGCGAGCTGTGGGGACATTTTCCTTCGGGTATTTCTCCTCTGCATTTTCCAACAGCATTTGGGTATGTTATTTGTTACTCCTGTTCGGAGTATTGTTTTCTTCCTGTTTTCCAGTTCTTGGTTCTGCTTGGCTATTCGGCAGACTGAGGGAAATAGAGAAGGGAGGATAGTATATACTGTCCCAAAGTTTTGTTTTCAGTCTCCACCTGCTGGTCATGATTAGATATATACCCATTCGTAAAGTTAACCTCTACTGGTCTGGAGAAGCTAAAAGAAAGTAAATTAGCAGGTAAGAACCTAATTTCTCCTTCTAAATGAGGTGTCACTGGTGTCTTATACAGGGGCATCAGTATCTCCTTTTTCCTACTGACCAGTTCTCTCCCTATTCACCCAAATATCCTTTTGATTGTGAGCCTTTGGGACAGTTAGGGAATTTCCAAGTACCTATCTTATTTATTTTTATTTATTGTATCTTTTAATGCATTCATTTTTGTAAACCGCTTAGGAACCTCACGGTTATTAGCGGTATATAAAAATTAAATTAAATTAAAATTAAATTTTGCTGCAATGTGTATAGTAGTCCTGAACGCTAGGGTTATGCATCTGAATTCACAAGTTGCTTGCAGAATATCACTTATTTCAACTCTGCCTCCTTCCCAGTAGGGTTGCTCCTGCCCCCTCAGTAAGTAAGTTGCTCAGATGTGTTCCTGATCAGATTTGTGGTTTTATTTTTTTTGGGGGAAGTCCCTGTTTTAAGTTGAAGGCTTAGTACCCTGAGGTTTCCTCTTGTTAGGACAGTTACAATTATATTATTTGATATAATGCCATTTTTAACAAAAGTTAAATGCTGACACAGGAGAAGACGCAGATTCATGCGGCGGAAGTCTGCTGGTAACCTGTCTAGCCAGCCTGCTGTAACATTTTTGGAGCTTGTGGGTCGTCTCCTGAGTAGCTGCTCACATCCCTGATTTATCAAGAGCTTGAACACAAAGTGTTTGGCTCCTTCCAGGCATAGCGGGCTGGCTGCATGGTCTTCTCTTTGCAGTGAGAGAGTTTATCC
The DNA here is from genome assembly GCF_902459505.1 of Geotrypetes seraphini. NCBI lineage: Eukaryota > Metazoa > Chordata > Amphibia > Gymnophiona > Dermophiidae > Geotrypetes > Geotrypetes seraphini. The sequence continues at coordinate 161,652,389 of NC_047086.1, read as the reverse complement.
CAGGACAAGCAGGCAGCATATTCTTGACTGATGGGTGACGGCACCGACGGAGCCCCGGTACGGACACTTTTAGAGTGATTGCACTCTAAGAACTTGGAAAGTTCTAGAGACCGCACCGCGCATGCGCGAGTGCCTTCCCGCCCGACCCCGACGCGCGGTCCCTCAGTTTCTTAGTTTCCGCGGAGCTAAGAAGTCGCATTTTCAACGGCTGTTGAAAAATTTTTTCATTCGCCTTCCCGCTCGCGTAAACTTTTTCGGGTTCTTTTTGCCCTTCCTTTTTTCTTTAAAAAAAAAAAATAATAATTTTCTCTTGTTTTGTCGAGTTTTCTTGATTTGACCCGGCGGGGCCTACTGCCATTATCGAGGCCTCGGCCTTCGATTTGGCAGAAGCCGTTTTTCCGTTTATGCCCCCTCAGCCCGGGTTCAAGAAGTGCCAGCGGTGTGCACGGCCTATTTCCCTAACAGACCCGCACAACTGGTGCCTTCAGTGTCTGGGTCCGGAACATCAGGCCTCTACCTGCACCCGCTGTGCCACTTTGAAAAAGCGGACTCTCAAAAACCGAGAGATACAGCAGAGACTGCTTTTCGGCACCGACATGTCCGACCCCACGTCTTCGGCGCCGGTCTCGGTACCTGTTTCATCGGCACCCACCTCATCGACGCCACGCGATACCGCGTCGACGTCGCAACATGCAGGTAAGCCGGCTAAGAAGCCTTCCCCGCTGGAACGTCCTCCGGTCTCCATTGCAGAGAGTCCAATCCTGCCGACCGTGAGGCGCCAGCGGAAGCGCTCCGCCCCTATTGAGGTGAGTCCCTCGACATCGGGCTCCTCATCTCCGGGGCGTCGAGCGGCACCGCAGGTACCGCAGAAGAAAAAAGCGGTACCGGTGCCCTCCCTTGATGATCGCATTGCGGCCATCTTGCAGGTGCAGCTGAAGGAACAGCTCAAACAACTCCTTCCAGCTCTCCTGACACCGAGCCCTCCGGTATCGGTCCCCACTGAGCAACCGGTACCGATCGTGGAACAGTCCGTATTGTCACCATCCACTCCTTCGGTACCGGTACACTTGGCCTCATCGGCATCGATGCCTGTCCTCGCACCGGAGCCCAGGTCTCATCACCAATCGGTTCAGACATCGGCTCCGGTGCGACCGATAACATCGCCCGGTACCGCGTCGGTGAGGTCGGGTAAGTCGGTACAGAAGTCCCGACACCGAGAACCATCCACTCCTGAGTCTCGGGACCGTGGTCCCCATGTTCGAGACCCTGATCTGTGGGGCGATTCTGAAGAACCTCTTCAGTCTGAGGGTGAGTGTTCATCAGAGGAAGACGAGCCTGTTCTACAGGATATTTCCTCCAAACCTGATTCCACCTCTTTCTCTTCTTTTTTAAGAGATATGTGTGAATCTCTTTCCATTCCTTTGGAGGCTGAGTCTAAAAAGTCCAAAGCTTTTTTGGACGCTCTTGATTTTGACCAGCCTCCAAAGGAATTCTTGAAACTCCCTTTACATGACATCCTGAGGGAGACCTTTTACAAGAATCTGGAGACTCCTCTTACTATCCCGGGAGCTCCTCGCAAATTGGATTCCCTTTATAAAGTAATACCCATTCCTGGTTTTGATAAACCACAGCTCTCTCATGAGTCTCTTCTTGTAGAATCCACCCTCAAGAAGTCCTTGGGAGCTAGTGTCTATGCCTCTGTCCCTCCTGGCAGAGAGGGTAAAGCCATGGACAAATTCGGTAAGAGACTTTACCAGAATGCGATGCTTGCTAATCGTTCTGGTAACTATGCTTTTCATTTCTCGTTTTATTTAAAGCATCTCCTTACCACCATGGCTTCCTTTGAGCAGTACCTTCCTGTGGGGAATCGTGAGGCTTTCCATCAGTGCTCTTCAGCTCTTTTCCAGCTCAGAAAATTCATGGTAAGGTCTATATATGACACTTTTGAGCTTACCTCTAGAGCAACAGCCATATCTGTAGCCATGCGCCGTTTGGCTTGGCTCAGAGTCTCTGAGCTTGATGTTAATCATCAAGACCGGTTGGCTAATGCCCCATGTTTAGGGGATGAGCTGTTCGGAGATTCTATGGACTCAACGACCCAGAAGCTCTCAGCCCATGAAACCCGCTGGGATACCCTTATTAAGACCAAGAAGAAACCTCCACCTTCACGGCCGTTTAGACAGCAAACGGCCTATCAGCGGCGTTTTGTGGCTCGCCCCTTACAGCCTTCCACTCAGCAACCTAGGAGGCAGCGTCAACAGCAGCGGCAAACACCTAGGCCTCAGCAGCAACAACCAGCTAAGCCGCCTCCTACACAAAAATCGACTCAGCCCTTTTGACTTGATCCTCGAGGGCATAGCCAGCGTTCAACCATCTCCTCTCCTCCCTCAACCGATAGGAGGACGTCTGTCTTTCTTTCTCAGCCGGTGGGAAGTTATCACTTCGGACCAGTGGGTCCTCAACATCATCCGCCACGGCTACTCTCTCAACTTTCACACCCTTCCGGGCCAAAGTCTACCAAAAGAGTCTGCTTTGCACACTCCTCAATCTGCCCTCCTTTGTCAGGAGGTTCAATCCCTCCTGCTTCTGAACGCCATAGAGGAAGTTCCTCTGGACCAAAGAGGGCAAGGATTCTACTCCCGGTATTTTCTAGTTCCCAAGAAAACAGGAGACCTCAGACCAATTCTAGATCTGCGAGATCTCAACAAATGTTTGGTCAAAGAAAAATTCAAGATGCTATCTCTAGCTACGCTTTATCCTCTCCTCGATCACAACGACTGGCTATGCTCTCTCGATCTCAAAGAGGCCTACACTCACATTCCAATTCATCCGGCCTCCAGACAGTACCTTCGCTTCATGATCAATCACTGTCATTACCAATACAGAGTGCTCCCCTTCGGTCTTGCCTCCTCTCCAAGAGTGTTCACAAAATGTCTGGTAGTGGTGGCAGCATTTCTGCGCTCCCACCACCTTCAGGTTTTTCCCTACCTTGACGATTGGTTAATCAAGGCCATTTCATCTCAGACTGTTCTTCTGGCCACCAACCAGACCATCTTTTTTCTTCAACTACTGGGGTTCGAAATCAACATACCCAAGTCTCACCTTCTTCCTACGCAGAGACTTCAATTCATTGGAGCGGTACTGGACACGGTCCAGATGAGAGCCTTCTTGCCGGACAACCGTCTTTACAACCTCCAATCGCTCTGTCAGCAGGTGCTGTCCCAGCACTCCATTTCTGCAAAGCAAATGATGATTCTCTTGGGTCACATGGCCTCCACAGTTCATGTCACACCCCTGGCACGGCTTCACCTGCGCACTCCTCAATGGACCCTGGCTCTCCAGTGGTCTCAAGCGACAGACTCTTGCTCACGACACATATCTGTGACATCGTCTCTTCGTCAGTCTCTGCAATGGTGGTTGATATCCTCAAATCTCTCCAGGGGCCTTCTGTTCCATCTGCCTCCTCATCGTCTGATCATCACCACCGACGCCTCCCCTTATGCTTGGGGAGCTCATCTGAACGAGTTCCAAACTCAGGGCCTTTGGACTCCTCAGGAAAAGAAGCATCACATCAATTTCCTGGAACTCAGGGCGATGTTCTATGCCCTCAAGGCCTTCCAACACCTTCTATTTCCTCAAGTCCTCCTACTTTGCACAGACAACCAGGTGGCTATGTACTACATCAACAAGCAAGGGGGAACGGGCTCTCGCCTCTTGTGCCAGGAAGCCCAGAGAATCTGGTCTTGGGCATCATCGCGCCGCTTATTCCTGAAAGCAATTTATATTCAGGGAGAACAGAACGTCTTAGCGGACAAGCTCAGCAGAGTTCTCCAACCCCACGAATGGACTCTCGATCCATCGACTCTACAGTCCATCTTTGCACAATGGGGCACTCCTCAGGTGGACCTTTTTGCAGCTCCTCACAATCATCAGTTGCCCCAATTCTGCTCCAGACTTTACTCTCCTCACCGTCTGGCAGCGGATGCGTTTCTTCTGGATTGGTCCAATCTGTTCCTTTATGCTTTCCCTCCTCTGCCTCTCATGCTTCGGACCTTGTTCAAACTAAAGAGGGAACGGGCCACCATGATCCTGATTGCTCCACGGTGGCCCAGACAACATTGGTTCTCCCTTCTACTTCAACTCAGTTCCAGGGATCCATTTCTACTTCCACTGTTTCCATCTCTGCTTACACAGGATCAGGAAACCCTCCTCCATCCCAACCTGCAGTCTCTACACCTGACAGCTTGGTATCTCTCGGGCTGACTTCAGCTGATCTTTTGCTATCTCAGTCTGTTCGCTCCATCCTGGACGCCTCCAGGAAACCAGCCACTCTGCAATGTTACCATCAAAAGTGGACAAGGTTTTCTTCTTGGTGTCTCCTGCATCATCATGACCCCAAGTCTCTTGCAGTGGAACACCTATTGGATTATCTGCTTTCTCTGTCTACTTCTGGTCTCAAGTCTACTTCCATCAGAGTTCATCTCAGTGCCATTACGGCCTTTCATGAGCCGGTCCAAGGGAAACTCCTTTCAGCTCATCCCCTGGTCTCCAGATTCATGCGAGGTCTTTTCAATCTGAAACCACCTCTCAAAGCACCTCCGGTGATCTGGGATTTGAACGTGGTTCTCTCCGCCTTGATGAAGCCTCCATTTGAACCCCTGGCTACTACCTCTTTCAAATTTCTCACTTGGAAGGTACTTTTTCTTATTGCTCTCACCTCTGCCAGGAGGGTCAGTGAGCTTCATGCACTAGTTTCTGATCCACCTTTCACTGTTTTTCACCACGACAAGGTGGTTCTACGTACACATCCAAAGTTTCTCCCTAAGGTTGTTTCTGAGTTCCATCTCAACCAATCTATTGTACTACCTGTTTTTTTCCCTAAACCTCACTCCCATTCCGGGGAACAGGCTCTTCATACTTTGGACTGTAAGTGGGCTTTAGCTTACTATTTAGACCGTACTAAGCCCCACAGATCATCTCCTCAACTCTTTCTGTCCTTTGATCAGAATAAATTGGGACGTCCTGTGTCTAAGCGCACGCTATCTAATTGGCTTGCTGCTTGCATTTCATTCTGCTATGCTCAGTCGGGACTGACACTAGAGGGTTCCGTCACGGCCCATAGAGTAAGAGCTATGGCAGCATCTGTAGCTTTCCTCCGTTCCACGCCTATTGAGGAAATCTGCAAAGCTGCTACGTGGTCCTCAGTCCATACTTTTACATCTCATTATTGTCTGGATGCTTTCTCCAGACGGGATGGACATTTCGGCCAATCTGTTTTGCAAAATTTGTTTTCCTAATGGCCAACCTTCCCTCCATCCCTCTTTTTGTTAGCTTGGAGGTCACCCATCAGTCAAGAATATGCTGCCTGCTTGTCCTGGGATAAAGCACAGTTACTTACCGTAACAGGTGTTATCCAGGGACAGCAGGCAGATATTCTTGCGTCCCACCCACCTCCCCGGGTTGGCTTCTTAGCTGGCTTATCTTAACTGAGAGACCGCGCGTCGGGGTCGGGCGGGAAGGCACTCGCGCATGCGCGGTGCGGTCTCTAGAACTTTCCAAGTTCTTAGAGTGCAATCACTCTAAAAGTGTCCGTACCGGGGCTCCGTCGGTGCCGTCACCCATCAGTCAAGAATATCTGCCTGCTGTCCCTGGATAACACCTGTTACGGTAAGTAACTGTGCTTTCTGGGGTTGAAGCTCAGTCCAACATCAGACCGACTGGCAGGCCAATGACCAAGTTTGTAGTGCAAGCTTGTGGGCAGAGTTCTTTTTCATTTGTTCCAGCTGCACTTCTGAGCTTGAGGACAGGCAGGCACCACATGGCACAGTGAGTAAGGCTGTTACAGCCAACGGGAAAAATGGGGGGTGGGGGGCTGGAAAAGTGACATATGAGGGTTTCTGGGGCCACAGCTAGGATACCCCTCCTCCAAAACCACTTTCCCTGTAGTTTATGAACATCAGGGGAGCGCCCCTCCAGAGGCCATTTTTTGGCATGAATTCACTAGTGGTGGCCATTTTGGATTTTAAACAATATTTTTCCTTTTTTTTTTTTAGCCTCCATCTACCTTAAATCCCCTTAAATTTTCTTGAAAATTGACAGGGATGGACCCCTCAGGCCTTTTTAACCCTGTATCATGGCAAGTTTGTGCTGTATGGTTGACCAAGGAACATCCATGTGCTGCAGGGGAGGGGCACGAGCCCTATCCTCCCTACTGAAAAACCCAACAGTAGTCATATTAGACTCTGTGGCTGGCTATTAGTCCTTTGGAAGAATTGCTTTTACTGCAAATTGAGGTTGTAACCGAAGGTTTAAAGGCTGAGGTGCAGCAGTGATTTGTGAGACATCAAGAGACCAAGATGGAGGATTTGTCAGCTAGAGATAAAGATCTTCAGAAATCTGCAGTTGCTGTAGTTAAAGACAAGATTGGTGTTCAAAGGAAATTGGAGATTTTGAATAATCAAAATAGAAGATTTAATTTACACTTTCTCAACTTTCCTATGTCAACAGTAGTTCCACCTGAAACTATATTAAGGAAATATCTGACAGAGGCACAGAAAATATGGAAAATATGTCTACAGTAGTGAGAGCATATTTGAGAAATAAAAAACAATAAGCAATGAAGAGGAATCCAAAGAAGGAAATATGATATTGGAGGCTAGCTTGAATATCACTGACTCTGAAGGCTGATAATTTAAGAGCAGAAAAAATATCGAGCTCCATTTTGGTGGTAACTGTAAGGATTTGTAGGTGGGGTACAGGGAACGAGCCCCCTTGAGTTCTACCAGAACTAATTTTTGAAACTGAATTTCCATTATAGAGATGTCAGGTTTTGGGGCAAAAAGATCTGTGTAGGGCAACACAGAAAAGACATCAGGAGTTACTGAATTGAGAGAGCAAGCAAGCACATGCTTTGGGCATTAATCTTCTAATTCAATTTCCTTGTAAATGTGTGTTTTTTCTCTTTAACAATAACATAATGTCTTTTTGATGCAAAACAATTAAACCAATTTCTGGATTCTAGAGTTAACTCTGGGGGATGGTTATTCAGGTGACATCTGGTTAAGGTTGATTTGAAGCAAATTGAATTTGACTGTTTTGTTGCTTTCAGTCCCTTTTTTTATGATGATTTTCTTTTACCACTGACGTAGATTCTCCTTATTTCCTTTTAGGCTTCTATGAAGCTAACAATAGTAGGAGTGCTATAGCACTGATGAGAATATCTGGTTTATTGACGGGATTTTGAAGTCAAAATTTCTTGACTTAGGCAAATGTATCTTCTACCAGCTAAAACAGATATGTCAAACTGGCCCGCGGGCCAAATTTGACCCGCCAGCCAATTTCAAATTTCCCCCAAAGCTGACCCACCAGTACAAGCACTGCATCATTTGTAGGGTCACTGCAGAGAATCGCTGATCGGCAGTAGTGATCCTCGTAGGCCACCGTAGCCTCAGCTGCACATTCTCTCTAACACGGTCTCATCCCTCCTCTGATGTATGGGACCGCGGGAGGCTTCATGCATTCTAGGGAACATTTTTTATTATTTCAACACCCACCTGCCTGCATGCTTCTCAACCTTCTCTACCCTAATCCCAACCCCCTACTCCCTTGCTCCAGGCCCCTGCAGTTATATTATTGTATAATAATGCACAACACCATCGCCTCACCAAGAGCGCACACACACACACAAAATCAGAACAGACTGACTAATCCAAAATTTGATATCCATGCTTGTCTAGGACCTAGAAGAGAGAGGAAAGTCTTTTTTATTTATTTTGTTTTCATCACAGAGCCGGCGTAGGGTTGGAGAGGTTGTAACCCTATACTTCTGCTAAGACTAAGGGGTATTTTTATTAAGGTGCGCATTTAGTGAGCGCTAAATCGGTTAGCGTACCTTAATAAAAGGACCCCTAAGTATCTAAAAAAAAACTTGGCCCGCGACTTAGCCTTTTTTCAGATTTCGGCCCCTTATGTGATTGAGTTTGACACCCCTGAGCTAAAATGAATAATTAAAAATAGATGACATAAGATGCCCTAGCTAGGGGGGCTCCCTTTCTAGATATTTTATGAGCTATATTTTCTAGATCATTTGGTACTTCATAACAGGTGAGCAGAAACGCAAAACCTAAAAAAAATGGAAACGATTAAGCAAAACAGCAGCACTAATATACAATATGAAATATCCTTTTTTTCTAATAAAGGAAAATTCATTTGAAATTAAATTAGTTCAGCTTTTTATGCTCTTGTATTCACAGGCCACTCGGCATGCAGAGATGGTGGCGATTGATCAAGTCCTAGCCTGGTGCCATGACCACAGCAAGAATCCCACAGAAGTGTTTGAGCAGATGGTCATGTATGTGACGGTAGAACCTTGCATTATGTGTGCTGGTGCATTGCGCCTACTGAGTATCCTTTTTGTTTCAATAGGAAAAAAACATTAGACACAATAGCTTGCTAGTACAGAGCTTTAACTAGTTAATAAGGCAAGTTTTCATGTACACGTTAACAATCTAGGTGTCTGTGTTTGGTTGAAGTTGTTACACCAAATTTGTTACACTAAGTTCGTAAAGGAATGTAAGTGCATTTAAACTGGGCAATTCTGTATAGAAGATGCTAACATTTATGCAGTGATTTATGTGTGTAAATGACTAGAATATTGGCATAAATCCGCTTAAGTGTTTCTAGTAGTGCTGCCCGAATCAGGAAAAAATTTTTTGATTAGATTGTCTATTGAATTGGTTTTTCGATTCGATTCGATTTTCCTGCCCAATTGGGTGTTTTTTTTTCAAACATCCTGGTGGATTTATTTTATAGCCTCTTCACCCCCTTTTCCTTCTCCTAACCACACTGGCGCTGTGGTGTAAATAGAATAAACAAACAAAAAATACTTTTCCTCTCTCTGTTAAATCCTAGCTCACGTTTGCGGTCTAACACCAGCTCTGGCAGGATATACGTTTCAAATCTGACATATTGTAATCACAAAATGGAAAATAAAATTTGTTTTTCTACCTTTTGTTTGGTCATTATTAAAATCTTGTTGGTCCCAGGCTCTGGTTGTCTTCTGATAACTTGTTTGCCAGGGTCTCCTTCTTTCTCTGTGCTAACCATCCATCTGCCATCTCTGTCCTCCCCTTCCGTTTCCCTTCCCTCCCCCAGAGGTCTGACATCTTAATTTTTTTTTCATCTCCATCCACAGATCCACCTTTTCTTAACTACCCTTTCATCCAGCATCTCTCCCTCTGTCCCCACCACCCCAGGGTCCACCATCTCTCCTTTTCTTTTCCCAAGTACCCTACTATCCAGTATCTCTATCCCCCTTCCACACCATCCCTTGTGTCCAACTTCTCTCCCTTTCTGTTCCTTCCCACCCTAAATCCCATTGTCCATCATCTCTCCCTCTCCTCTATTTTTAGACCCATTATTTCTTCCCCCCGAAGTCCGGCATATGCATGTTTCTTTGAACCCCCCTTCCCTCCCTCCCTCTATGTACTTCTACACCAGGGCCCCCCCCTTGAAGGTCTGTCCCCCCCTGAAGGTCTGTCCCCCCCTGAAGGCCTGCACCTCTCCTGAAGGCTTGTTCCCCCCCCCTTGAAGGCCTGTCCCCCATGAAGGCCTATGCCACCATCTCTGGCCTGTCCCCCCCTTGAAGGCTTGTCCCCCCTGAAGGCCTATGCCACCATCCCTGGCCTGTCCCCCCCTTAAAGGCCTGCAACTCCCAAGGCCTGTCCCACCCCCCACTCCAAAGGACTGCGCACCCCACCCTCCCGGGAAGGCCTAGAACATAGAACATGACGGCAGAAAAGGGCCACGGCCCATTTAGTCTGCCCACACTAATGGCCCACCCCCTAACTACCTCCATGAAGAGATCCCACATGCCAATCCCATCTTTTCTTAAAATCTGGCACGCTGCTGGCCTCAATTACCTGTTGTGGAAGATTATTCCAGCGATCAATCATCCTTTCGGTGAAGAAATATTTTCTGGTGTCGCCATGAAATTTCCCACCCCTGATTTTCAACGGATGCCCTCTTGTTGCCGTGGGTCCTTTAAGGAAAAAGAGATCCTCTTCCACCTCGATATGGCCTGTGACATATTTGAACGTCTCGATCATGTCTCCCTGCTCTGCGTTCCTCGAGTGAGTACAGCTGCAACTTACCCAGTCATTCCTCATACGGGAGATCCTTGAGACCTGAGACCATCCTGGTGGCCATTCGCTGAACTAACTCAACTCTCCGCACATCTTTTTGATAATGCGGCCTCCAGAATTGTACACAGTATTCCAGATGGGGTCTCACCATGGATCTGTACAACGGCATTATGACCTCGAGCTTACGGCTGACGAAACTTATACGGATACAGCCCATGATTTGTCTAGCTCTGGATGAAGCTTTCTCCACTTGATTGGCAGTCTTCATGTCTTCGCTAATGATCACCCCCAAGTCACGTTCTGCTACAGTCCTTGCTAGGATCTCACCATTTAGGGTGTAAGTCCTGCATGGATTTTAGCCGCCAAGGTGCATGACCTTGCATTTTTTGGCATTGAAACTTAGTTGCCAAGTCTTTGACCAATGCTCCAACAGGAGTAGGTCCTGCGTCATACTGTCGGGCATTGAGCTTTTGTCGGGCACTGTGCTTTCATCTGTTGTGCGGTTGCCTACTATGTTGCATAGTTTGGCGTCATCGGCGAATAATGTAATTTTACCTCGAAGCCCCTCAGCCAAGTCTCTTACGAAGATGTTAAATAGGATCGGGCCCAAGACCGAGCCCTGCAGCACTCCGCTGATCACCTCCGTCGAATTGGAGAGGGTACCGTTTACCACTACCCTCTGAAGTCTACCTCTGAGCCAGTCCCTAACCCATGCGGTTAATGTTTCACCCAGTCCCATCGAACCCATCTTGCTCAATAACCTGCAGTGTGGGACGCTGTCAAACACCGCAGGTTATTGAGCAAGATGGGTTTGATGGATTCGACGGAGGTGATCAGTGGAGTGCCTCCAGGCCTCCCTGCACCGTTTACCTTCTAGTTGAAGCCTGCACAGAAGATCGCGGTTATAGCATCTTTGCAAACTGCTTTGAGCTGTTTCCTCTGCTGCAGTTCCACCCCTCCTCTGACGTCGAAGGCAGGATTGCAGAGGAAACAGCTAAAAGCAGTTTGCAAAGACGCTATAACTGCGATCTTCTGTGCAGGCTGCAGCTAGAAGATAAACGGTGTGGGGAGGCCAGGGTGGGAAACCAGACGCCGGGGGGGGGGGGGGGGGAAGCCGGACAGCAGCACTTCCCGACTGACCCTGCCTCCTCGCTCTCTAAAGCAGGTGTGGCAGTGGCCGGCCAGCAAGAGCAGCACTGCTGCTCCTGCTTTAGGTGGCGAGGGGGGTGGGTGCAAATCAGGAAGCCGATTTAATCGATTCGCCCGAAGAGAATCGGTGAACCGATTCGAATCGGGCAGCACTAGTTTCTAATGGTCTTAAACCATAGGGTTTTGCATCTGAAGCCATAAATTGTTTCCAGAAAACCTTCAGTCATTTTTTCAACTCTCCTTCGCAGGGAGCTGCTCCTGCCTCCTCAGCTTGTTTTCTGCAAGCAAATTGCTCAGAAAGGTTTCTGCTCCACAGTTCAAACTTGTTAAAACACATGCAGATTGTGAAAAATTTCAGGCGGACCTTAGGAAATTGGAAAACTGGGCATCCAAGTGGCAGATGAAATTTATTGTGGACAAATGCAAAGTGAGGCACATTGGGAAGAATAACCTAATCACAATTACTGAATGCTAGGGTCCACCTTGAGGATTAGCGCCCAAGAAAAGGATCTGGGTATCATCCAATACAATAATCCTTCCGCCCAATGTGCAGTGGCGTCCAAAAAAGCAAACAGGATCCTAGGAATTTTTTTTTTTTTTTAAATGGGATGGTTAGCAAGACTAAGAATGTTATAATGTCCCTGTATCTCTCCATGGTACAACCTCATTTGGAGTATTGCGTTCAGTTCTGGTCTCCTTACCTCAAGAAAAATATAGTGGTGGTAGAAAAGGTTCAAAGAAGAGCAACCAAGATGATAAAGGGGATGGAACTCCTCTTGTCTGAGGAAAGACTAAAATGGTTAGGACTCTTCAGCTTGGAAAAGAGACGGCTGACGGGAGATATGATTGAAGTCTACAAAATCCTGAGTGGAGAAGAATGGGTACAAGTGGATCGATTTTTCACTCCGTCAAAAATTACAAAGACTAGGGGACACTTGATGAAGTTACAGGGAAATATTTTTAAAACCAATAGGAGGAAATTTTTTTTTTCACTTAGAGAATGGTTAAGCTCTGGAACGCATTGAAAGAGGTTGTGGTAAGAGCGGATAGCGTAGCTGGTTTTAAGAAAGGTTTGGACAATTTCCTGGAGGAAAAGTCCATAGTCTCTTATTGAGAAAGACATGAGGGAAGCCACTGCTTGCCCTGGATCAGTAGCATGGAACGTTGCTACTCTTTGGATTTTGGCCAGGTACTAGGGACCTGGATTGGCCACCATGAGAACGGGCTCCTGGGCTTGATGGATTATTGGTCTGACCCAGTAAGGCTATTCTTTATGTTCTAATGGTAGTTACAATTCTATATAACCTTAGATTACCTTGATAGGTGGTATATAAAAACCTAATAAATTTGAAGCTATATAAGAACAGGTGTCTTACCAAAGGATCTGGCTCTGTTGGAAATAGGACCTGTGTCACATAGTAGATGGTTCATAGTATATTTAAGGTTCATGAGAGTATGGATTTCCAAGCATAATTTGAAAAATTTAATGATCGTAGAGTTCTGTGTTGGGGCTTACATGGTAAGTAGGTTCAATATAAAAATAAATAGCAATTGGACACAAGGTCCCAGGCATCTCCTCTTCCAGCTGTGAAGAGGTAAGGAAGGTAGTCATGCTGCCAATCAGAAGGTGCAACAATAGTAAGATAGATCATCTTTGTCCTTCTTGCGAGTTCTCATAAGGGAGATGGCGCTTCCAAAGCTACCATTGTGTGTTAGATCAAAGAGACTATTGCGTCTGCATATCTTCTTCAGAAAAAGCCTGTTCGGAATTTCTCAAGGCTCATTCCACTCGGGGTCAGGTGGCGTTTTGGGCTGAGTCTTTGCTAGTGCCTCCAGTGGACATTTGTAAGGCTGTTGTTTAGTCTTCCTTGCATTCCTTTGTCAGACACTACTATGTGGACGTTCAGGCGCGTCGGGACGCGGTGTTCGGTGAGCGTGTTCTGGTGTCTGCCCTTCAGGAATCCCACCCATGATGGGGACTGCTTTGGTACGTCCCGCTTGTAAGATTCCTATGCCAGTCTGGATAGTTGCTAAAGAAGGAGAAATTAGGTTCTTACCTACTAATTTACTTCCTTTTAGCCTCTCCAGACCAGCATAGGACCCCACCCTACCTATTGTGTTGTTCTTGTGGCTGTTGCGCATGCAGATTTTGGTTTTTCTGCAGGTTCTAGTATTTTTCTAGGGCTGGGGAGAATTGAAGAACAGTGGCTGTGGCTCAGCTGACGAGCTGTGGGACCATTTTCTTGCTGGGATCTCTCCTTTGCATTTTCCAACAGCATTTGGGTATATTAATTGTTACTCCTGTTCAGAATCTTGTTTATTTCTGTTTAAAGTTTTTACTTCTACTTGGCTATTCGGCAGATTGTTAGGAATAGGGAAAGGCACCTATTATGTACTATTCCAGAGTTTTGTTTGTCGCGACCTGCTGGTCATGATGAGATATATATACCCGCTTGTAAGATTCCTGTGCCGGTCTGGAGAGGCTACAAGAAAGTAAATTAGCAGGTAAGAACCTAATTTCTCCTTTTCCTCTTCTCTTAAATAAGTCGGTAATGAGTTCCAATGTTTGGGTGCACTAACGGAAAAAATCCATTTCTAAATAGTATCGTAAAAGAGATGTCTTACAGGAGGAATATGTAAAAGATTTTGAGTATTAGATCTTAATGTTCTAGAAGAGCAATAAGGAATGATCAATCTGTCCCAAAAATTTGCTGTATGAAGAGATTTTGTTTTAAATGTTAGCAGTAAGATTTTATATGTAATTCGGTGTGTTATCGGAAGCCAATGTGATTTTATTAGAAATGGGGTAACGTGATCAAATTTTTTTCCTTTGTGAATTCAATTTAACAGCAGTGTTTTGAATGATTTGTAATCTGCGAAGTTGTTTTTGGGGAAGTAGTTGGGAGATGACTAATGAGTGAAGGAGGATATTAAAATAGGATGGTTCTAATAGATTTGAGATGGACCTAATCATTCGTAATTCATAGAAACATTTTTTTACGACTATTTGTTTATGAAAAGTCAGTTTATCAAGTATAACTCCAAGAATTTTTACAGAATTTGTGAATTTTAGCGGAGTAGATTTAAGAAGGATAGGAGAAACAGGTACATCATCGATGTTATTATTTGGGGAGAAGAGCATCCCTGTTGATTTGAGTGGGTTAAGAAATAACATGTTGAGTAGCCATTGAGCTGAAAGATAAGCAAACAAGATATTGCCTTTTTGCTAGATTTTGTTAACTAACGTTAAGGTTCTCTCTCATCAAGCTGCATAAGAGTTTTTATCGCAGACCACTATGTTAAAAGCTCCAATGCTCATAGGAATTCTATGAGTGTCTGAACTTTTACTGTAGCGGTTTGTTATTTTAAAAAAACCCTTGCACAACTTGATAAAAGGGGGCTTAAATTAACTGCATAAATGACATTTTAAAGACAATAGTGTTACAGAGATAGTTCAGGCTATTTGTACATTCATATAAATATTAATTTCTACATATTTCTACTGTGATTTGATGTAGGTTGACTTATTTTAAGCAGTTTCTGACGATAGCTTTAGATTCAACATACAAAACTGCATAATTTGGTCACTAGTATTTTGTAAAGTTTGAAGAAAAAAATCTACCCCTAAAATTTACATGCACTAATAACACAGCAGTGTCTGCAGGGCCTTGGAGATCATTGAAATTGTCTGTCTTATGTGATTGCCATGTAGACTACATTTGAGCTCCTGATTTTTTGTGTTTTTTTAAATTATTATTATTTTTTTCACTGTGTGAGAATAATGGTATGTGATATGATTTGATACTTCATAATGGTGCAGTGGTGATATAACTCTCTTCTTAGAGGCTGGTGATTTTGATCTTATGGAACCTGGCACTGCACTGGGTTTTTGTGCTTCTGTTTTTATGATGGTCCTTAACTTTGCCTATAAATTCCTTTGGTTGTGTATGGGTGCCGGAATGAACGATTTGGAGGTTGTGGTTCAGTTTTAAACGTTGCTGCTGACGACTTACCAAACACTGGGACATCATTTCAAGTAAAGTACCTTCTTTGTATTTTGTTTCCCATAACATCGATAGACTGTAACTCTATCCGTATTTAGAACTGGTAGCAGAATGCGTAAGGGAAGCAGCTGTAACACACGCAAATGCATGGGTAGTAATTAATTCAGTGCTGAACTTCAATTACACTGCTTGACAGATCATTTTTTCTAAAGTAAAAAATAGCCTGCTAAGTAGCAGAGTGTGTTTGTACTTGATGAAATTTTTCCAGGTTTATCAGTGACAGTCAAATAAAAAATTCACAAATAGTACTTACTTATCCTGCTAGATGAGTGGGTTGTCTTCCCCAACCAACACAAGAGGTAGAAACTGAGCTTGCCTTAAAGTGACATCACTGCTGCAGCCCTGGAACATTTCAGTATCCTCTGTTTACAGCAGATGGTTGCAGTTTGGACTGGTATAGCAGGATCTCTCATGTGACCTGGCCGTCTGGGGGTGCAGACTGTAGTCGGTAACCTTGAGGTCAAATCTCGGTACCTCGGTGATGGTCTTAGGGATTGGGCAAAGCAGCAAGGAAAAGGCTTGGTTTCAAGACTCCAACCTACAGGTCCCGGTCTTGAGGATTTGGTCACCCAAAGTAGGGAAGACCCATAAAACCCTGCAGTAGGGGAGGGTTTGTGAGTAGAGTCCCTGAGAAGCCTACTGGTTCTCCTATCCCTGTCCTCATTTTGGCCAATGGCTGAATGTTGTTGCCTTTCCTGGCTCTGCTTAAAGCAGCACTGGAGTGGATAAAGTGTATTCATAGAAAAGGGGGAGAAAAAGAAGATTAGGAAGTCCTGAGGCTTTGGGTAGTGGATTAATCCAGGAATGCTAGAGGAAATATCTTTAGCAGCAGAGGTGGTGGAGTTAATAGCTACAATGATAGAGACAGGAAGAATGCATTGGATGTTTACTCACAGCGGGAGTTATACCTTTTTGTTTCAACAATTTTTATTAAGAGCTGCACTGTTGCCTGATGTCCTACAAATTAATATCTGAATTTTTGAATAAGAAACCAAAAACAAGCCTTCGGGATATTTGGAGCATTGATATTAAGCAACAGATTTCTGCTACTCAATGGACATGTATTTGGTCTTGGAGGATGAGATGTACAGTGTCGGCATCTATGAGACAAACATGGGGTTTTGTTTTTTTTTTTGTTAATAAAAGTTTTTGGACCCCTGTTCATTTACAGAAATTAGATGGTTCTAAATCAAATAGATGCTGGCACTGTCATCTTGAGATTGGGACACTGGATCATCTGCTCTTTTATTGTCCGTTAATACTTATGTAATGGCATTATCTTTGGGGTCATATTAATATGATTCTGGAGACTGTGATTCCGCTATTTTATGATATGGTAATTTGTGGGACATTATTATCCCCTAAGCCACTACTTGATAAATATAAAAATAGATTGTTGGGAATCATGACTGGGATAGCCATTCAAATGATCACAAAAAATTGGAAAAAGTATAATCATTTAAATTTTACTTTTTGGTGGCACACCTTATGTTTGAGTTATAGGTTCGAGAGAACGTTTTCTGATCAAAGGGGTAACGATAAATTATTTAAATTGACATGGGGTCCGTTGACTAATTTTATTAATAATTGAATGATACTTCTCTATACTTTTGTTCATTCCTTACTCATCCAGGGAGGAATGGGGGAGAGAAGGTGGAAGAAAGTGTATTGGAATTGTTGCAAAAGATGGATATAATATTGTTTGATAAGATTACTTGATTATATTGAAATAATGGGGGGGGTGAAAATAATTTTTATGGTATTTATTGAAAGTTGTAAGTGTTGTATTTAAGATATTTTGTAATGTACTCCTGTATAACACTGTTTAGGTTAGAAAATGAATAAAGAATTTTTTTTCAGAAAGAGGTGTAGTTTTTTAAAGGGGGCTACTGCATTGGGTCAGTTCCACCTCTTTCTCTAATTTCAGGCCCACAGTAGGTCTAGCAGGGGAACCAGATAAGCAAACTTGGTGTGAGTCAGTGAGAGTGCAAGGAGGTGGTAGGCTCCTCTGGGTCTATTGCTGATGTGATTTCCTACCAGAGGGAGCAACAGTATTGTATAGATGGGGCTGCAGGTTGCTTGTATTGCTATAGGGAGAGGAGAGAAGTTGCTATGGCACAGAGTGAGGTCTTCTTACATTCCTCTCCCCTATGGTCAGCAGTCTTTGTCAGGGACTTTCATTGGCAATTGGGGACCTTGGATCAGTTGATTCTATTTTGGTGTGGTTGGATCCTTGCTCAGTTCCCTTTCTCTCTCCCTCCCTCCTTCCCTCTCTCCTAAACTGGATATTCTAGAAGGAATGACTTTTTTAAAAAAATGGAATAAACACACAGGATTTGTATGAGACCAGTTTTTATTTGTCAAAGAAAGTTCAAAAGGTTCTTAGAAAGCGCTGGCATTTACCCTTGAAAGTCATGAATGCTTTAAAGGAAAGAGATTTATAGCCTGCCCAAGAAATACAGTTTTAAAAAGTTAAATGTTCCATTTGCTTTTCTCAAAAATATAACACAACATGTTATTGGGGGAGAAGCATTCAGAACATTGGCTCATAGAATTCTTTTCATGCATGGTCTGAAATTTGACAGCTAAGATTTAATGCTAAGAAATTCAAGGTAATTCATTTGGGCTGCAGAAACCTGAGGGAACAGTACAATTTAAGGGTAAAGAACTTTTGTGCATAAAAGAGGAGCAGGACATGGGTGTGATCATATGTGAGGATCTAAAGGTGGCCAAACAGGTTGAAAAGGTGACAGCAAAAGCTAGAATGATTCTTGGATGCATAGGGAGAAGAATGACCAGTAGGAAAAAGGAGGTATTGATGGCTCCCTGTATAGGGCTCTCTGTTGAGACCTTATTTAAAATACTGTATTGTGTATAATTCTGGAGACTGCACTTTCAAAAAGATATAAACAGGATTGAGTCAGTCCAGAGGAAGGCAACTGAAATGGTGGTTGCTCTATGTCATAAGGTGTAAGGGGACAGATTTAAAGATCTCACTATGTATGCTTTTGGAGGAAAGGCAGGAGAGAGAGACTTTTCTTTTTTACCGCTTGGTGCCTTGTGACTAGCATTCTATTAAATACCTATGTGGTATAAATACACATGAGGTAAGTCTTTTAATTGAAAGGAAACTCCAAAGTGAGAGGGCATAGAATGAGGTTAAAAGGTGATAGGCTCAGGAGTAATCTAAGGAAATATTTCTTTACTGACAGGGTGGTAGTTGCATGGAATAGTTTCCCAGTAGAGGTGGTGGAGACAAATAGAAACATAGAAGATGACGGCAGAAAAGGGCCACAACCCATCAAGTCTGCCCACTCCAACAACCCTACCCCCTTGAATTTACCCCCTTAGAGATCCCACATGTGTATCCCATTTCCTTTTAAAATCCTTCACGCTGCTGGCCTGAATCACCTGAGGTGGAAGTTCATTCCAACGATCGACCACCCTTTCGGTGAAGAAGAACTTCCTGGTGTCGCCATGAAATTTCCCACCCCTGATTTTCAGCGGATGGCCTCTTGTGGCAGAGGGACCTTTAAAAAAGAAGATATCATCCTCCACCTCAATATGGCCGGTGATATATTTAAACGTCTCTATCATGTCTCCTCTCTCTCTACGTTCTTCGAGTGAATATAGCTGCAATTTATTCAGCCTTTCTTCATACGGGAGGTCTTTGAGTCCCGAGACCATTTTGGTGGCCATTCTTTGAACCGACTCAACTCTCAGCACATCCTTTTGGTAATGTGGCCTCCAGAATTGTACACAATACTCCAGATGAGGCCTCACCATGGATCTGTACAATGGCATTATAACTTCGGGCTTCCGGCTGATAAAACTTCTTCGGATGCAACCCATCATTTGTCTTGCCTTTGATGAAGCCTTCTCCACTTGATTGGCAGTCTTCATGTCTTCGCTAATGATCACCCCCCAAATCACGTTCCGCCTTGGTCCTAACTAAGGTTTCACCATTTAGTGTGTAAGTTTTGCATGGATTCCTGCTGCCGAAGTGCATGACCTTACATTTTCTAGCATTGAAGTTTAGCTGCCAAGTCGAGGACCAATGTTCCAATAGAAGTAGGTCCTGCATCATACTGTCTGGTAAAGTTTTCTCACTTACTATGTTGCATAGTTTGGCGTCATCGGCGAATAATGTGATTTTACCCTGAAGCCCCTGAGTCAGATCTCCCACAAATATGTTGAAGAGGATCGGGCCCAAGACCGAGCCCCGAGGCACTCCACTGATCACCTCCGACGTTTTTGAAGGGGCACCATTTACCACCACTCTCTGAAGTCTACTGTTTAGCCAATCACCGACCCATGTAGTTAACGTCTCTCCCAGTCCCATTGATTTCATCTTGTTCAATAGTCTGCGGTGCGGAACGCTATCAAAAGCTTTACTAAAGTCCAAGTAAACAACGTCTAGGGACTCACCCACATCCAGTTTCCTTGTTATCCAGTCAAAGAAACTAATTAGATTGGATTGGCAGGACCTGCCTTTGGTAAATCCATGTTGGCGGGGATCCCGTAGATTCTTCTCGTCTAGGATTGTATCTAATTTATGCTTAATTAGTGTTTCCATGAGTTTACTCACTATGGATGTGAGACTCACCGGTCTGTAATTCTCAGCCTCTGTCCTGCAGCCCTTTTTGTGGAGTGGGATTACATTGGCTGTTTTCCAGTCCAAGGGGACTTTTCCCGCCTTCAAGGAAAGATTGAAGAGCACAGACAATGGCTCTGCCAGGACATCACACAGCTCTCTAAGCACCCTGGGGTGTAGATTGTCCGGTCCCATGGCTTTGTTCACTTTGAGTCTTGATAGTTCGCAGTAGACGCTGCTGGGTGTAAACTTGAAATTCCAGAACGGGTCATCTGAGCTATGCCTTGCTTGCAACTGTGGACCGGACCCTGGCGCCTCGCAGGTAAAGACTGAGCAGAAGTATTCGTTTAGTAGTTCGGCTTTATCGGAATCTGATTCTGCATAAGTCCCGTCTGCTTTCCTAAGGCGTACTATCCCATTTGTGTTTCTTTTCCTATCACTGATGTACCTGAAGAAGGATTTATCCCTTTTCTTAATGTCCTTTGCTAGATTCTCTTCTATCCGAAGCTTGGCCTCTCTGACTGCCGTTTTGACAGCTTTGGACTTGGCCAGATAGTCTTCTTTACTGCTTCTCTTCCTGAATGTTTGTAGGAAACAAATGCTTTTTTCTTTTTCTTAACGAGGTCTGAGATTTCTGTAGTGAACCACTGGGGTCTGTTATTCCTCCGTCGTTTGCTTGTTGTTTTTATATAGCGATTTATTGCTTCATGTAGGGTAGATTTCAGGTTTGCCCACATAGCCTCTACATTATTGGTTTCGGCATGGTCTTGTAGTGCCCGATGGACGAAGTCTCCCATGCGTTTGAAGTCAGTGCCACGAAAATTTAGGACCTTTGTTGTTGTGGTCGATCTGGAGAAACCCTTCCGAAGGTTGAACCAAACCATGTTATGGTCGCTGGAGGCCAGCGTATCACCTACCGAAACTTCCGATACGCTGTCTCCGTTGGTGAGTACCAGGTCTAATAACGCCTGGTCCCTAGTGGGCTCCAATACCAATTGTTTGAGCTGTGCACCCTTTATGGAGGTTAACAACCTTCTGCTGCCGCTAGTTTGTGCGGTAAGTGCATTCCAATCTGTATCGGGCATATTAAAATCCCCTAACAGTACTGTGTCCCCACGCAAGGTGATGTTTTCAATGTCTTCGATTAATTCCATATCCTTGTCTACCTGTTGTCTTGGAGGTCTGTAAATCACACCAAGATACAGGCATTTTTCATTTCCTTTAGCCAGGTTCACCCAGAGAGATTCCTCGGTATACTTATCATCTGTGATTATGGTAGTTTTGATGTCTTCTCTAGTGTATAGAGCTACCCCTCCTCCTAACTTGCCCTCCCTGTCTCGACGGAGTAAGTTGTAACCCGGTATAACCATATCCCACCCGTGTGAGTCCGTGAACCAAGTTTCGGATATCGCCACTACGTCTAGGTTGGCGTTCATTATTTCCGTCTCTAAATCTAGAATTTTATTGCCCAAACTGTGTGCATTGACGTACATAGCTCTCCATACCTTATGTTTGCTAAGTCCCTGTACAGAGTTTCCCGCCTGAGTTAGTGTGACCCCTGATGTATTGTTTACAGTGTGTGCACTTACCTCAGACTCAGAGTGGCGACTCACCTCCTCAGGATAGTTACTTACTGCTCCAGAGAATGAATGGATACCCTCCCCCAACTTACCTAGTTTAAAGCCCTTCGAAGTAGGCGGGCTAGTCGACGTCCGAAGACGTTCTTACCTCTTCTGGTCAGGTGGAGTCCGTCTGGTCCCTGAAGTCCCTGCAGTGCCTCTCCATGGTCCAGAAATCCAAAGTTCATCTCCCTGCACCATCCATGTAGCCACTCGTTAGTCCTCTGGATACGCTCCTCCCGGGCTCTACCCTTACCTCTTACCGGGAGGATTGATGAGAAGACCACCTGCGCTCCCAACTGCCTCAGCTTCTCACCCAGGGCTCCAAAGTCTTTGGGTATGGTCTCCGGGGTGTTCCTGGCAGTGTCATTCGTCCCAACGTGGATGAGAAGCATGGGGAAGTGGTCCTGTGGTTTGAGAAGTCTATCTAGACAGGTGGTGACATCTCGGATTCTGGCCCCAGGCAGACAGCAAACCTCCCTTGATTGTATATCCGGTCTGCAAATTGGTCCCTCGGTGCCCCTTAACATGGAATCCCCAATGACCACCACCCTGCGTTTCTATGAGGGGAGCTGTTCAGTTGTCCCTGGGATTGGGGTCATGTGTTGGACGTCTTCCTGTTCCTCAACTGCAATCCCTTCCTGTAAGATCTGGAATCTGTTTCTCAGGATGATTTGTGGGGTCGATGTAAAACTGCCCTGTTTGAGAGAAAAGGAAGAAGATGAAGAAGAAACTGAGAAAGGGGGGGGGTCTCCTGTGCTTGCCTGTGGAGGAGGTTACCAGCTGCCAGGAGTCGGCGTCCCCAGCCATTTCCTGTACCCCAGTCGTTGGTCTCAAGGCTGAGGG
Source organism: Geotrypetes seraphini (assembly GCF_902459505.1). Taxonomy (NCBI): domain Eukaryota; kingdom Metazoa; phylum Chordata; class Amphibia; order Gymnophiona; family Dermophiidae; genus Geotrypetes; species Geotrypetes seraphini. The sequence goes on along the minus strand of NC_047086.1, from coordinate 161,629,975 downwards.
TATGGGTGTCACGAGGATGGATTTGTCCAGTGCCTGCTCGGAGATTTGGGACAGCTCCTGGACTACGCCGTCGATGAAGGCCTCATCCTCTCTGATGCTCTTCAATCGCCTCACCTCCTCCCTTAGGCTCAACAGTTCCTGTAATATGTCTCCTTCCAGCTGTCCCATCTCCTCTGTCTGTGTAGAGACAGAGGTGTATTGCTGGGGGGGGGATGGCCTCGGTCTGCACACACGCCTCTGTCCACCGTCCAGGGTCATCCTCCGTCTGTACATAGGCCATAGCCATCCCCTGGATCCCTCCGGTGACTGGAATGCTGGTCTTGATTGCAGTCCTGGTGCTTCTTGTTCTCCCTGCCATTTCAAATTGTTGTTTAGGTATGCCTGCTTGTTAGGCAGTTGAGAAAGCCTGTCTGTTAAGTAGTTTGTGAATTTGAGAGAAAAGTTTAAGAATACTGTCTGAATTCAGGAAAACGTGGGACAGGCACCTGGGATCTCTTAGGGAGAAGAGATTGTGGTTGCTGCAGATGGGCAGACTGGATGGGCCATTTGGCCTTTATGTGCCTAAATGCTTGTGGGAGCTGGGGGTTGCTGTGTGTGTGTATGTATGTATGTGTATATGTATGTGTATATATGTATGTATATATATATATATTTGTGTGTGTGTCTCTGCATGTACATTAGTATGGGTGTGTCTGTGATCAGAATACAAAGCAGGTGACAGGTACAAGAGTGACTTAATACGCATATTCTGGAGCTGTTGAACTCCTCCAAAAAATACCATAATACATTTTGATGAGAGACAGTTACATTTCTCTCCCCACCTCACCATGCATACCACATGCAGAAATAAAGTTACACAGCACAGAAACTTCTTCCAGTTCTCTTCCTGTGTCTAGAGCAGTCTTCAGTCCTCTGGCCTCCCATTGGGTGGATCCTACCTACAGTCTCTCCTGCTAGTCACAATGGAAACAGCCAGGGCAGGCTCAGTCAGTTGGGGAGGGGTATGGGGACGGAGGAATTTGGGAACTGCAGATAGAGGGTTAAAACGCAGAAAAATATCCAGACAAAATTACCCATTCTACTACCTTCTGAGCATTAAAGAAAATTTCTGCTGACTTGTGAATAAAGTCATAGTTGGCAGTGAGGTCGGCCAGTTGTCTAGGCCTACCCCGAGATAGAGACCTCACACTCTATATACTGGTATCAATCAATAAGTATATTTATTAACAAATCAGTAACAGCTTACAAGAATAAATCATTCAGCATATAGAGTAACAGAATGTGATCTTCAGGCCTGAGGATCCTCTGATGTCTGTTCTCCTTTCACAATCACAAAGGCTGTCTCTTATACAATTCTTGACAGCTTGAGGCCACGTTGGCACATATCATATTGTTAGTTTTTATTGGTCACTTACAAACGTCATTACATTCATCAGTTTATTAATTGGTTCATAATATCTGTGTCACACCATATGCATGTCCTGTTTACCAGAAAATCTATCTTTTCCCGCATATGTCCCTTTAATCTACCACATCAGCAACTTCAAGCCATCGTCCAGTAAAAGCCTGCCCATCACAGGATATTCTTGCAAAATAATGTATTTTTATATTCTTGGTTAAGGCATGTTCTCATCCTTCTCAGATCCACTTCCCTGGCATTACAGCAGATGTGACACCAGTTGCCATGTAAAAGAATAAGTTTCGTTTCACTCGCTCATTTTTCGCTTGGCTTACTGATTTCAGCAAGCATAGATTGTGCAAAGGTTTGACAGTTTTAGTCAGAGCATTCTCAGCCATCTTAGTCCTTTAGTTGTGTAAATTGGCCTAATACGTTAGGGGATTTCAGGGTAGGCTCTTCACCTGTTACCTGTACAGGTCTCTCGCGCTCTCTCTCTCTTCTCCCTTCTCATCAGTCCTAACTTTTTGAGTCATGTACACATCTCACAGGGCTCCCTAGATAGGTGGGCAGAAAAAAATGAGTGGAATTTGCCAGTGGCTTAATCTGGCCAGCCCACAGGAGTAATTGTGAGGGATTAGTTTTGAGGTGGGACATTTGCAGAGGGGGTAGTTTTTGCGGTGTGTCAGGTTCTAGGGTGTTATCAGTTTTCTAGTACTATACATGTACACTCGCTGAATGATGAGCAGTCCAGTAAATAAACCTAAGTGATCCCTTGTGTGATAAAAGGATGTTTGTCCTGGTACATGAAATTTGTTGTTTATTCTTTAGAGCAGTGTTTCTCAACTCGGTGGTCCTGAGTACCCCCTTGCCAGTCAGGTTTTCAGGATATTCACAATGAATATGTAAAAACTTGATTTGCATGCATTGCCTCCATTATATGCAAATGTTTTTCATGCATATTCATTGTGGATATCCTGAAAACCTGACTGGCAAGGGGGTACTCAGGACCACCGAGTTGAGAAACACTGCTTTAGAGCATCATTCATTACTGTCTGTTTAACAATATGAAACTTAAAGCTCTAAATTAATAATAGTAAATTGCAAAACTTTACTGTACTTGATTTATGTTATTCTATAGTTATGGTACTTTGGTGCTTTCATGTGCTCCATCTTCTGATTTTAACAGTGCATTGCTGGGTATCGAGCTGAAGAAGCTGTAGAGATGTTAAAAATTTTTTACAAGCAGGAAAACCCAAATGGTGAGAACTTATATTGGCCTTCTTTAAACAGTATAAAGCTTAGTGAAAGCTTGTGCAAGTGGTTTTAAGCAAACATTTGCTCATTATTGCATGTTCCAATTCTTCCTACAGCACCAAAGTCAAAAGCACGGAAAAAGGATTAAAGTGAGTTAGTTCCTAGGTGACGAAGGAGTCCATGATTGCGTTCCTACAAAGGAGGACCATGCCTGGATTACAGTGCCATTTTTTGGGACAAAATACGATAATGAAATTGAAATCCAGTGCTGGGATTCTACTAGTTAATGTTAATCGATTTCTGTTTCTGGTGATGTCTAGTAGTCTGTAATAATATTTATATAGACACTGTTAACCATAAGCTCCTTGTTAAATGACCCTGTTGAAAAGAACTTAGTCTGGGTTGAAAAGATGGGACATTACATGACTGACTTAAGAAGGAACTTGAATGCTCAAGCCTTAACCTGACATTTCTACTTAGTAATAGACACTGGGGCATACTTTTTTATATGGTCATAAGAACATAAGAATTGCCGCTGCTGGGTCAGACTAGTGGTCCATCATGCCCAGCAGTCCGCTCACATAGCGGCCCTCTGATCTAAGACCAACACCCTAACTGAGATTAGCTCAACCTGCGTACGTTCTGGTTCAGCAGGAACTTGTCTAACTTTGTCTTGAATCCCTGGAGGGTGTTTTCCCCTATAACAGCCTCTGGAAGAGCATTCCAGTTTTCTACTACTCTGTGGGTGAAGAAAAACTTCCTTATGTTTGTACAGAATCTATCCCCTTTTAACTTTAGAGAGTGCCCTCTCCTTCTCTCTACCTTGAAGAGGGTGAACAACCTGTCCTTATATATCAAGTCTATTCCCTTCAGTACCTTGAATTAGAGAGCTGCACAGGGATGACAGGAATCCTTCGGGTTCCCTCTTCGGGTTGCGGGGAACCTGTGGAGACGCCCCCTCGGGTTGCGGTGATCCCATGGGGACCCCCCTCGTGGTCTTGGGGATCCTGCGGGGTTCAATGCAACTCGAGCCGCGAGGCTCATCTTCTTTTTCTACCTGCCCTGATGTCTTCTATTTCCTGCCTGCCCTGCAGCAAGTAGCCAACCGGAAGTCTTCCACAATGTCAGCGCTGACGTTGGAGGGAGGGCTTTGCGTCAGTTACGTGCCAGCATGTAGGGCAACGAGCCCTGCATGTGACTTGACGCAAAGCCTTTCATCCGACATCAGTGCTGACCACGGGGGAAGACTTCTGGTTGGCTACGTGCTGCAGAGCAGGCAGGAAATAGAAGACATCAGGGCAGGTAGGAAAAGAAGATGAGCCTCGCAGTTCGAGCTACCTCAGAGAAAGTTGCTGAAAGGAAATTTGCTGGAAGATGAGGGCTGGACATGAATGTGGGAGGCAAACGCGGGACAGAAGGGGGTCGAACATGGGAGGCAAATGCGGGACACAAAAGGGGGAGGGAGTGCATTTTTGGACACAAGGCATGAACTTGTGAGAGGATGAAGGAAGGGGAGGGAAAGAGATACTGAGGTGGGAGAGGGAATGCGTTTTTGGACACAGAAGGCATGAACTTGGGAGAGAGGAAAGGAGGGAAAGAGATGGTTGTATACATGGGGAATGGAAGAAAGGAGAATTTTTGGTCATAGGGAGGGAGTGAGGTACAGATGAGAAGGAGGAGAAAGATTAGAGGGAGAAATGTGGTGGAAAAGGAACAGTGAGTGGGACAGATTGAAATGGATGCAAGAGGGAGGAATGTTGGACATAGTGGTGAAGGGAATGGAGGGAGAGATGTGTCATAGTGCTGGAGAGGAGTGATAGAAGGAGAAATGTTGGGCATGGGGCTGGTGAGCAGGGGCAAAAGATGAGAAAGGGATAAATGCAGGACCATGGTAGGAGGAACCAATGGACAGCAACGGAAGCATTTACAGAAGATGGGAAAGCGGAAAAAAGAAACTGGGATCAACTTTATGGAAAAATAAGTCTCCAGACAACAAAGGTAAAAAATGGAATTTACTGACTAAAATATGTTAGCCTTGGGAAATGTATATAGCAGATGTCTTTGTATTGTGTTCAAAAGAAATGCATTTCTGGTTTTATTTCTACAGTGCTGAAATACTTGCTGACCCTTGCTGTGACTGGTGGGGATCCCCAAGTACCACCATCAGAGGACCTCCTCTAGAGACGGCCAGAACTCCCCTCCACCAAGTGCGCAGTCGCTGGCAGCATCCATGAGCCACTGAAGTGCCAGCATCTGTGACTCAAGGACGCTACTGCTGCCTGCCAAGCTTGGCAAAAGGGACCCCCGGCCAACTGCAAAGGAAGTCCTCAGCTGACAGCTTGGGGGTTCTCATCAGCTGAGTATTTATATTTTATATTTACATTAGAAGCTCTGGTAGAAACCCATTTACAAAGTATGTATTCTTCCCGGTTAATATTTCCAAATTAATAAAGTGTCTTTGCTTATTTGTAAATGGGTCTCTATCAGAGCCTTTAATTCAGTAGCATAATTAAATGAAATAACTATTTCTGAGGTTTATAGGGATGGGTGGGGACGGAGGGGATTCCTCATGGGGACGGTGGGATTTCTATCCCCGCGCAACTCTCTACCTTGAATGTTTCGATGTGAGAAACTAAATCACAATACACTGGAATTGTGGTAGCTGATATTTTTTTTCTCAATAATCCGATTGAGAAATATACATTTAGGATTTGTATATTATCGTTTTATCGCATCATTTATCCTACTAAGCCACCTTTTAAACTCCTGATGCAGAACACGGCCATGTCGAGTCAAGGGAAGAATTTACAATATAGATAGTTGAGTAATTTAGTGACTTTATTATTGCTATTGTTTCTTTGCCTTTGGGACTTATTGTGGAGCTCTTCCGTGTCATCTTTGCTCATACACTGAGATGACAAAACCATCTCTTATCAACCTTAGAAATCGTGCGCTATAGTAATGGCCATTGTGGGTGACAAATGAGTATAATAATTCTCTTTATGATTATCCTGGTTTTTTTCTAGACAGTACAACTGACCTGTACAACTGAGGGCTAGCTAATCCATTATAATGAATATCACATACAATTTAATATTATTTCTAAGACCAGCTTAGGTTTTATTATAACACTTTTCATCCAAACATGATTCCAGTATACTATATTCTGTTTTATTCTTGGGTTACTTAACACCTTACTACCAACAAGATGAATACTTCAAAAGGGAAAGGGGATGGGACTTGATATACTACTTTTTTTATGTGGTTTCAATCAAAGCGGTTTATATATTTTAGACAGGTACTTATTTTGTACTTCTGGCAATGAAGTGTTAAGTGACTTGTCCAGAGTCACAAGGAGCTGCAGTGGGAATTGAATTCGCAATCTAAAGGTGCTGAGGCAGCTGCTCTAACCGCTAGGGATAGGTTCAGCTATCTCAAATGTATGGCTAGGCAGCGATCTAAATACAAAGTGGGAAAATCTAGGAAGACTATAGGTTCAAATAAGAGAGGGAGACACACAAACAGCTTTAGAGCAGTGGTTCCCAACCCTGTCCCGGGGGACCAGCAGGCCCGGTCGTGTTTTCAGGATAGCCCTAATGAATATGCATGAGAGAGATCTGCATATAATGGAGGTGCCAGGCATGCAAATCTGCTCCATGCATATTCATTAGGACTATCCTGAAAACCTGACTAGCCTGCTGGTCCCCCAGGACAGGGTTGGGAATCACTGCAAAGAACTATCTGATGTAAACATGAACATATCCAACAAGACAGCACTAAATTGAGAATTCTGATCAACCACATGATGTAAAAAATCTACTATGTTATCCAAAACAATATATAGGATGGATTTCTTCAGCTTTGATTCTGCTTGAAGTCACACTAGATAGCCTTCCTCAACATTCATCAGTAACTTGGAAACCTGCCCAAACAAAATCTACAAACTATATATAATGGCAGATGAAGACTAGCTGACCCAAACTCTTCCCTGAATGAGTCTATAGTGTCTACCATTTGATCAGCAGAGCACACCAATTACTATTGCCTAAATCAAGCTCCAGGTCCCTCCTTCATATCTCCTGTCCTTCATCTCAACCCTGCTCTTACCTCTGCAACTGTGGTTTCAGTATTGTTTAAAATATGTTTTGAGTGTATATTACATATTTGTCTACATTCAGGTGATTCTCATGTAGTTTAAGCTACATAATTTGGGTCTTGTATCCAACTCAAATACCTACTACAGTATTAAAATGTTAGAATCGAATGAACACAAGTGTAGAACAAAGAAACTGCCAAAAAAAGCCATATGGTGGAAAATAACTGTCCTTGATGTGCAAAACTTACTGTTCTTTTAAGGTGCATTTAAATAGTTCCAGCTGGAATGCGCTTCCAGAGGGTGTGATAGGACAGAGTACGGTATTGGGGTTCAAGAGGGGATTAGATGATTTCCTGAAGGAAAAGGGGATAGAAGGGTATAGATAGAGGATTTCTATACAGGTCCTGGACCTGATGGGCCGCCGCGTGAGCGGACTGCTGGGCATGATGGACCTCTGGTCTGACCCAGCAGAGGCATTGCTTATGTTCTTATGTTATGTTCTTAATACTTAAGAGTGGCAAATTATATCCCCATTACGGCTGTTTCTTATGTTGAGTATCAAGTTACCCAGATTAAGGACAATAGTATAATATTTGACACTTGGAAAACCTTGAAATTTATTAATAAATTAACAGAATGGTATGCAAATGTATACAATTATTAAAATGGTCACTAGCCGATGCACATTTAGAGCAGACCTTTTAATGATGGAAATTTAACAGCAGGTCTGGAGGTGCTGGTAGCAGGGAATGTGCGTGTGTTATAGGCATGACTCATAAGCGTAACTCATACGTTTGGTACAAGTTTTCACCGTCATGAAGTACCGGTAGCATGGCAGGGAGTCAAAATAAAAAGGAGTATCCTTTTTTTTTCTCTCTCTGCTTTTACTTCTTACTTTCCTGGGTGGGGGTCGGAGGAATAGTGTCGCACACCAAAGTAGGCAGAAAAAAAGGATTTTTTTAACCACTTGCATGGTTTTTGATTGGCCTGCCTCCCCCCAGGTGGTGTTAATGGATGCACATCTATGGCATACATCGACAGTGGATGCAGGTTCCTTTATGGCAAATACCACAACGCATGCTGGGATTGTTTGTTGTTCAGAAGCCGGCTTATGAACACGTACTTAAGAAATTTTAGAAAACAGAAACACGTCACCATTAAGTATTCTCATGGACTTTGAGAGAGCAAGCCTGCAAGCTGCCAGCAGGGTTTTCCCAAATTTTCCATTTCTGGCTGCCTCTTTCATCTTGGACAATCCTTGTGGCAAAAAATACAGCATGAGGGCTTGTCCAGTAATTACCTTGATAACGAGGATATCACATTGTACACAGGCAAAAAACTCATATTTATGATGGACTGCCATTGGCAGACCCACCACCAGCTCTACGAGCGTGCCTCCTTCCTGCAGCCAGTAAGTCTCTGCTTCTCTCAGTAGTTTGTGAGGTGGTTGAGGTCAGGCATGGGTTGTCATCAATGATCTCTAGACTCTCCCTTTTATTCTCCAACTTTCTTTGCTCTCTGCTTCTTTCTGGTGTTGGGGCGGGTTATGGGCAGTCATAGTCGCTCACCACATTGTCACCATTAAGTATTCTCATGGACTTTGAGAGAGCAAGCTGCCAGCAGAGTTTTTTTTCCAAAATTCTTCAGTTTGTGGCTGCCTCTCATCTTGGACAATCCTTGTGGCGAAAAATACAGCATGAGGGCTTGTCCAGTAATTACCAGGATGACGAGGATATCACATTGTACAAAGGCAAAAAACTCGTATTTATAATGGACTGCCATTGGCAGACCCTCCACCATCCTCCTTCCTGCAGCCAGTAAGTCTCTGTTTCTCTCAGTAGTTTGGGGGTTGGGGGAGGTCAGGCTGATCTCTAGATTCTCCCTTTTATTCTCCAACTTTCTTTGCTGTCTGCTGCTTTCTGGTGTTGGGGCAGGTTATGGGCAGTCATAGTCACCCACCTCCCTAAGTATTTTGTTGCAATTTTGGTTCCCAGGTGAAGAATTGAAGAAGCAGGCACATCTGCTTTGGCTGAAGCACCCAGAGAGGGTATCTCAAGTGAGGACCACCCAATCTGGACAACACCCCAGGTAAATATTGTTAAAGGTTTAAGTACATATGGGTGGATACAATGGCGGCACAGATAGGCATATGTGAGAAAGGGGGCCCGGAAAGTGGTGTTAATGAATGCACGTCTATGGTGTACGTCGGCAGTAGATGCAGGTTTCTTTATAGCAAATACCACAATGGATGCTGGGATTGTTCAGAAGCCCGCCTACGAATGCATACTTAGGAAATTTCTAGAAAGCAGAAACACGTCACCATTAAGTATTCTCATTACGAGAGCAAGTCGCCAGCAGGGTTTTTCCAAATTCTTCCATTTCTGGCTGCCTTTCATCTTGGACAATCCTTGTGGTGAAAAATACTGCATGAGGGCTTGTCCAGTAATTACCATGATAATGAGACTATCAGATTGTACAAAGGCAAAAAACTCGTATTTATGATGGACTACCATTGGCAGACCCTCCACCAGCTCTACGAGTGTGCCTCCTTCCTGCAGCTGGTAAGTCTGCTTCTCTCATGAGTTTGGGAGGTGAGGAAGAGGTCAGACATGGGTTGTCATCTCTGATTTCTAGATTCTCCCTTTTATTCTCCAACTTTCTTTGCTCTCTGCTTCTTTCTGGTGTTGGGGCGGGTTATGGGCAGTCATAGTCGCCCACCACATTGTCACCATTAAGTATTTTCATGGACTTTGAGAGAGCAAGCCGCCAGCAGAGTTTTTTTCCAAAATTCTTCAGTTTCTGGCTGCCTCTCATCTTGGACAATCCTTGTGGCGAAAAATACAGCATGAGGCCTTGTCCAGTAATTACCAGGATGACGAGGATATCACATTGTACAAAGGCAAAAAACTCGTATTTATAATGGACTGCTATTGGCAGACCCTCCACCAGCCTCCTTCCTGCAGCCAGTAAGTCTCTGTTTCTCTCAGTAGTTTGGGGGTTGGGGGAGGTCAGGCTGATCTCTAGACTCTCCCTTTTATTCTCCAACTTTCTTTGCTGTCTGCTGCTTTCTGGTGTTGGGGCAGGTTATGGGCAGTCATAGTCACCCACCTCCCTAAGTATTTTGTTGCAATTTTGGTTCCCAGGTGAAGAATTGAAGAAGCAGGCACATCTGCTTTGGCTGAAGCACCCAGAGAGGCTAGCTTAAGTGAGGACCACCCAATCTGGACAACACCCCAGGTAAATATTGTTAAAGGTTTAAGTACATATGGGTGGATACAATGGCGGCACAGATAGGCATATGTGAGAGAGGGGGCCCGGAAAGTGGTGTTAATGAATGCACGTCTATGGTGTACGTCGGCAGTAGATGCAGGTTTCTTTATAGCAAATACCACAATGGATGCTGGGATTGTTCAGAAGCCCGCCTACGAATGCATACTTAGGAAATTTTTTGAAAGCAGAAACACGTTGTCACCATTAAGTATTCTCATTACGAGAGCAAGCCGCCAGCAGGGTTTTTCCAAATTCTTCCATTTCTGGCTGCCTTTCATCTTGGACAATCCTTGTGGTGAAAAATACTGCATGAGGGCTTGTCCAGTAATTACCATGATAATGAGAATATCAGATTGTACAAAGGCAAAAAACTCGTATTTATGATGGACTACCATTGGCAGACCCTCCACCAGCTCTACGAGTGTGCCTCCTTCCTGCAGCTGGTAAGTCTGCTTCTCTCATGAGTTTGGGAGGTGAGGAAGAGGTCAGACATGGGTTGTCATCTCTGATTTCTAGACTCTCCCTTTTATTCTCCAACTTTCTTTGCTCTCTGCTTCTTTCTGGTGTTGGGGCGGGTTATGGGCAGTCATAGTCACCCAACTCCCTAAGTATTTTGTTGCAATTTTGATTCCCAGGTGAAGAATTGAAGCAGGCACATCTGCTTTGGCTGAAGCACCCAGAGTGGGTGGCTCAAGTGAGGACCACCCAATCTGGACAACACCCCAGGTAAATATTATTAAAGGTTTAAGTACCGTACATATGGGTGGATACAATAATGGGCATATGTGAGAGAGGATTCCCAGAACGTTTTCAGATTCCTGCTAGGGTTTGCGGTCCCAGAAAATGTTTTATGGCTTAAATAAAAGATGTGCATGAGTAGCGTGCACGTGCATGGGGTAAGCATGGAAGAGGAAATAACCACGGATGTAAGGAGTGCGAATTTGGCGTCTCTTGGTAGCCTGAGATAGCAAAGTTGGGGGGAAGGAGCAGAGAGTGAGCTTGAGCTGCTTGGTATGCTGGCATGAGAGAGGAGAAGCAGAATAGCTGTATGCACAACCAACTTTAAGATAATGCAGCTAAAATATTTATTTTACATTTGAGAAGTTTTAAGTTTAGTGCAGGATTATACTTTGGATCAGATAAGCTGTTCTGGAACTGCATAAATATATGAGTGGACATGTAAGAGTTCTGAGTGGTGGTGTGCATGCGAGAGTTCTAAGCGGTTTTCAATGTGGTTAGAGACAGGACTTGTTTGGGTTGTGTGGAGTCAAAAGGAGGTTCTTTTGGCTCAATTTGAGTTTTAAGAGTAACTAGATCTAATGGGTTTTATAGTTGGAAAGTGTAAGAAGACATTTCCAATTGGTTGAAGAGATTGTAAAGCAATTTCTGGATATTTAGCAAAACATTTTGGAAAGGGTAATTTTTTTATTTTTAATTCTTTATTCATTTTCAAACTTACAATAAGTGTGACATATGTTCAAACAAATTAACAATAAATACATCACTTAATAATCATCATTGGTACAAAACATAAACTCTTATCACCCCCCTTCCCACCCTTTCCTACCATATAATCAAATATCTTACTATTGAACTTGTAAATTTAAGGGAAACAATTTCATCTAAACAGTACAATATTTTGTTAATGGCTCCCACACATCTTTGAAATTTCCTGAAACATCCCCGCTGTATTGCAATAAATCTCTCCATTTTATAAAAATGACATAAAGAATTCCACCTGAAATTATAATTTAATCTACTCCAATCTTTCCAATTATACTAATTTGTTGAATGGCAACACCAGTCATTATGAGTAATAATTTATTATTGTTTGTAGAAATCTGACTTTTTGCTCTCATTGCCATACCAAATAGCACAGTATCATTGAACTTCTATGTTTCTGCAAAATTTTGAAGATAAAAGTATTCATTAAAAAAAAAAAAAGATGGCTACAGTAAATTCCGTTTTGGGAAAGTGAGGGTTGCCCCAATGGAAGGTCAGTTCATGTGACCTCAAGCAATGAGTTTAAACAAGTGCAATGAATTGAAATATATTTTACATCTCATTCTATAATCAGCAGAGAGTCTTAGTGCCTAGCCTGGTGCCGTATTTTTGACACTTGGATTGTTTGAAAACTTCCAAAGGAATAAGGAAAGGTAGAATGGGTATCTTGGAGCATATAGAGATTTGACATTTGGTTTCAGGATTTCACTGGGCTTGCAGTTTAATGCTCTGATAAACAGCTCAAGCATAAGCTAATAATCGGTTATTTGTCAACTCCCTTTTTTTTTAGTTCTTCCCCCCCCCCCCCCAACACACACACAAAACTAAACAAACTCTTAAATACTGGAGGAGTGACCTAGTGGTTAGAGCTGCTACTTCAGCACTCTAAGGTTGTGAATTCAATCCCAACCTACTCTCTTTGACTCTGGGCAAATCACTTAACCTTCCATTGCCTCAGGTACCCCAGTTAGATTGTGAGCCTGCCAGGACAGATAGGAAAATTACTTGAGTACCTGATTACTATTCAGTGTATTGTAAACCGCTTTGGATGAATCTCTTCATGAAAAAAGGCAGTTAATAAATCCCAATAAATATACTTGCTTGCCTGTATGCACTTAACTTGTAAGCTATTCAGCCTGTTTCAAACCAAATTTAGGTTATGTATTATATTAAAGCAATACATAACCAAAATTAATGTCCCATAAAAGTTAGACCTAGCTCGCAATTAAAAACAAAATTATTTTTTTCCATTAACGTTAGAGATCCAACACACAATTTCAGAAAAAAACATTTGTTCAAATTACTCTATAATTCTCTTAACGCTTATTTTACAAACTTTTGCACTTCTGTTCTTCCCAACAAAGACACTCTGGGTTGAGAGGAGGGAAATGGTGGGTGATGGCTGCAGAGGAACATTTTCAGACTCTATACACACTACTTTCATGGCCTAAATTTTTTCTGGCTAACCCTAAAGATAAAATAATTAGATCATCACTGTTTAAATGGTCATGACTACTCGATCTCAAAATCTATAAAAATATTGGGAGTCAATTTTGATTCACAGTTAACCGTGATAGAACATACAAATTTATTGGTAAAGAAGTGCTTTTTCACACTATGGAAATTAAAAACTATAAAAAAATATTTTGATCCACTATCCTTTAGACCAGTAGTTCTCAACCCTATCCTGGAGGACCACTAGGCCAATCGGGTTTTCAGGCTAGCCCTAATGAATATGCATGAGAGAGATTTGCATATAATGGAGGTGACAGGCATGCAAATCTGCTCCATGCATATTCATTAGGGCTATCCTGAAAACCCGATTGGCCTAGTGGTCCTCCAGGACAGGGTTGGAAACCAATACTTTAGACTATTGGTACAGTCACTGGTTTTGTCTATACTGGATTACTGTAATATTGTTTATTTGGGGGCACCAACGAAAATCCTAAGAAAACAGAATAGTACAGAATACAGCAGTCCGATTGATATTTGGATTGAGGAAAAATGATCATGTCAGTCACTAACATCATCTGTTACATTTGCTCCCAATAGAGGCACAAGTACTATTCAAATTTTCTTGTATCTGCTTTAAGCTGATCTGGGGAATTGCCCCAACTTACCTTTTAACTCATTTTACGTTATACAGCCCAATGAGGACAACTAGGAGTTCTAACTTTTTTGCCTATCCAAAAATTATCGGCTGCAGATACAAGATTTTTATGGATAAGACTCTTGAATTTCAAGCAAGTAAGCAGCAGTCTTGGTGGGATAATTATGTCGGTGGAGTTATGATGTCTTATGGAGAATTTTGAAAAGTAATTAAGTCAGCGTTGTTTGACAAATTCATTTCCTAAACATGGATATTAGGGTTAACAAAAATTGTATATTGAATATTAAGTAACATGTATTTGTAATTATCTGTTTTTCGCTGATTGTCCAGCTTTCTGCGTTAAACTGCTAAGAAATTGCTTGATTATGGCGGTATAGAAGAATAAAGTTATGTTATGTTGACTGACCCTCAATGAATGAAGTATTCTGCTCAAATTTCTTGTGGAGTGTAATCTGCCTTGGCTTTTTTCATTTTAATGTAAAAGGTTCTAGAATGTTCTTAGTTTCCTAGCATGTAGTATAAAACTTCCTACTAAGAAAGCAAGTTTTTAAAAGTCCAGTTTCCAAATGTCAGTTCATATACATTTCTTTTTAATTTATATTTCTTGCAAGTTTATATTAGATATACTGAAATATTTAAGCACTATCAGCTACATGTAGAGAGTTACAGATATGTATTTTTTTTCCAATGTTTTCTTTTTGACACCAGACTGGCTTTCCACATGTTAAATTTAACAAAAGCCATGGAAGATCCGGCCTTCTCTGTACCCTTGGATACATAGAAAGCCTTTGATTGTGTAGAGCGAAGCTTCATGTATCAAGTAATGGATTGGTTTGGTATTGGTTCTGGATTCATACAAATGATTCAAACCTTGTACAGTTCCCCTTCTGCCAGATTATATATTAATATAATACTTTTTTGGAATGTTTCTGGCTGGAGAGGGGAATTAGACACCGGTGTCCGTTATCTCTGTTGCTTTTTGGCATTGTATTGGAACCCTTGTTATTGGCTGTTCAACAGGCAGAGGAGATACAGGGTATTCCTTATACAGGTCGGGAATATATGCAGATGATATTTTGCTTTATTTGAGGAATCCTGAAACTACCATTCCACATTTACTAGATTTGATTGATAGATTTGGAAAATTTTCAGGGTATAAAATAAATTGGAGTAAATCAGAAGTTCTTCCGCTAAATGTACATTGTCCAAAAGGATTGTTTGATTCATTCCCTTCAATCCCAAAATCCTTGGCATCACCCTGGACCGAAGCCTGACGTTTGAAGATCACACTAATGCTCAAGTCAGAAAATGCTTTCTCACTCTATGGAAACTTCGTACCATTAAACAATACTTAGATTTATTTTCCTTTCGACTGCTGGTTCAATCCCTGATCTTAAGCACCTTAGACTACTGCATTATATACTTGGGATCTCTCAAGAAAACCATCAAACGACTGAGAGTCATACAAAATGCTGCAGTCCGTCTCATTTACGGCCTCAAGAAATCAGACCATGTAAGCCCATATTACAAAAAACTACACTGGCTGCCTGTGGAAGCAAGGGTCATTTTTAAGTTTGCTTGCCATTGCTTCAAAACCATGACAGGTTCATCCCCATCCTATCTGTCTCACCAATTCGAATTCCCAGGCACAACTAGGATGTCTTGGCGGAACCACTGTCAGCGCTCTTCAACCTCTCCCTTAGTACAGGCAGCGACCCGTTGGACTGGAGGACGGCTAACATCATTCCACTCCACAAGAAAGGCTCAAAGATGGAGACAGCAAACTACAGACCAGTGAGTCTAACATCAATAGTGAGCAAACTAATGGAAACTCTAATCAAACACCAATTGGATACGATCCTGGATGAGGAAAATCTACGGGACCCCCGTCAACATGGATTTACTAAGGGGAGATCATGCCAATCCAACCTGATCAGCTTCTTTGACTGAGTGACGGGGAAGCTGGATGTTGGGGAGTCCCTGGACATCGTGTACCTGGACTTTAGCAAAGCATTCGATAGCGTACCACACCGCAGGTTGCTGAGCAAGATGAGTTCTATAGGATTAGGTGACACATTGACGAAATGGGTTGGGAACTGGCTTGGTGGTAGGCTTCAAAGGGTAGTGGTGAACGGCACCCTCTCTGAAATGACGGAGGTGATCAGTGGAGTGCCACAGAGCTCGGTCTTGGGCCCGACCCTATTCAACATCTTTATAAGAGACTTGGCAGAAGGGCTTCGAGGTAAAATAACATTATTCGCCGATGACGCCAAACTAAGTAATGTAGTGGGCAAATGCACAACGGACGAAGATTCAATGCCCGACAACATGATGCATGACCTACTCCTACTGGAGCGCTGGTCTAGGACCTGGCAACTTAGCTTCAATGCCAAAAAATGCAAAGTCATGCACCTAGGCAACCATAATCCATACAAGATTTATACCCTTGAGATCCTAACAAGAACGGTAGCAGAACGAGACTTGGGGGTGATCGTCAGTGAGGACATGAAGGCTGCCAGTCAGGTAGAGCAGGCCTCATCCAAGGCAAGACAGATCCTAGGTTGCATACGCAGGGGTTTCGTCAGCCGGAAGCCGGAAGTCATTATGCCATTGTATAGATCCATGTTGAGGCCCCACCTGGAATACTGTGTGCAATTCTGGAGGCCACATTATCGCAAAGATGTGCTGAGACTGGAATCGGTTCAGAGAATGGCCACCCGGATGGTCTCGGGACTCAAAGATCTCCCGTACGAAAAACGGTTAGACAAACTGCAGCTATACTCGCTCGAGGAGCGCAGAGAGAGGGGGGACATGATCGAGACGTTCAAGTATCTCACGGGCCGCATCGAAGCAGAAGAAGATATCTTCTTTTTTCAAGGGACCCATGGTAACAAGAGGGCATCCGTGGAAAATCAGAGGCGGGAAACTACGAGGTGACACCAGGAAATTCTTTTTCACTGAAAGGGTGGTTGATCGTTGGAATAGTCTTCCACTGCAGGTGATTGAGGCCAGCAGCATGCCTGATTTTAAGGCCAAATGGGATCGACACGTGGGATCTATTCACTAGGCAAAGGTAGGGGAGGGTCATTAGGGTGGGCAGACTAGATGGGCCGTGGCCCTTATCTACCGTCTATTTCTATGTTTCTATGTAACTAATACACGCAGTACCTACTTGTTCACTTTTCCATCCCTAAAGGGCTGCACCTACAAGAAATACCTCGATAGAACACTATCATTCCAAGCAGGCAAATGGAACAAATGTTTAACCAACTTCATCTCAAATGCACTTTCGTACCAAACGTTTAGGAAGTCAATAAAAACTTATCTCTTTGACAAATTTCTCTGACCTCACTTCAACCTGATGTACTTCCAAAACACTTCCAGATAAACCTGACTAAATTTAGCATGCCAATGTAATTTCAAAAGTTCTCTGTAATGTCACTGTCTGTATACAGTCTCTTCCCTTGTAAACCGCTTGGAACTGTTTGTGGTATGGCGGTATATAAAAATAAAGTTATTATTATTATTCTTTGGAAGGAAGAGGGTATAAAATATTTAGGTATTGGATACAAAAAATATTGGAAGAGACGATGAAAGTAAATTAAAAATCCTTATTGCTAAAGGTCTCAGAAATGTGTGAGCAATGGAACCCATTACATTTCTCTTGGTGGGGGAGATTGCAAACGGTTAAGATGATGATTTTGCCTGTGGTTTGTTACCAAATGGGTATGTTGCCAGTGTTTTTTTCAGGGGTCTTTTTACAAAAAAATAAATAGTATACTTATCAAATTTATTTGGCTGGGTAAAGCAGCTCGAATTGCTCTAGTATCCTTACAAAAGCCAGTTGCGGAGGGAGGGATAAATTGTCCCAATTTTTATAGGTATCATCAGGCCTATATACTGCATCAGGGTATGTATTGGATCCTCCCCGAGCTTATGGAAAATCTTCTGGATTTATTTTATTTATTCCGTTTTCTATACCGTTCTCCCAAGGGAGCTCAGAATGGTTTAATTAATTTATTCAGGTACTCAAGCATTTTTCCCTGTCTGTCCCAGCAGGCTCACAATCTACCTAATGTACCTGGGGCAATGAGGGGATTAAGTGACTTGCCCAGGGTTTGTAACAATGAAAAATTGTTTTTTGGAGGAAAAGTGTGCCCTCAAGTTTTATCCCTGGGAGCCCATTTCTTTTTACGTTTTCCCTGTAAATGTTTAATCTTATATGAATCGAATAGGTATCTTTTCTTTGAGCCCAAACAATTAAAGGCTTTCCTTGAAAATAAGCGCAAGATACAGGTCCAGGTTATGGGTTCAAGGGAAGAAATTGGAGATTAGTTTAATGAAGATTGTAATTAAACTTCAGCTGAGATGTCATTAATCTATTTGTATTATTTTTTAAATTATGCTGTGCCTCTTTTTCCTATAATTTTCTTCCCCTCTAATTTGAGGACTTTAGGGGATCTAGCTTTATAAATTTGCCTAATGTATGATTTGTAATTTGTTGATGAATATTTTCTAATATTTTTGTAATAAGTTATTTTCTGTTTCTTGAGGCATGTAATGTTTAATAAGTTCAATTAAAACTGAATAAATAAAGAATTTAAAAAAATTGCTTTGTATTGTAGCAACATCCTTCTCTTGTATTTGTGGGCTAGAAGGAATTTCTATTATGTGTTATGATTGTTGTTTTTCCTTTATTTTTCTTTGTGAAGTTTCTTATCTTTAATCTTTTGTATTTCCAAAGTGTGAGAATTTTTTTTTTCAATAATAATAATAATAAAAAGGTGATAGGCTCAGGAGTAATGTAAGAAAATACTTTTGTACAGAAAAGGTAGTAGATGTGTGGAATAGTCTCCTGGTAGAGGTAGTGGAGACAAAAGCTGTGTCTGAATTCAAGAAAGCATGGGCCAGATACGTGGGATCTCTTAGGGAGAGGAGAAGATAGCGGATGCTGTGGATGGGCCATTTGGCCTTTATCTCCCATCATATTTCTATGTTTCTATTATATTTGTTACCATTTTTCCACTTTTTATGGCTGTTTTCACTTACCGTTGTTCTTGCTATGCTGCAGTTGTTCTTGCTATGTTGTGATGTTTCATCCACTTATCTAACCAGCCACTACTACACTTGATGTCCCTGAATCCTGCCTCAAGAAACTTTATTAGTTTCTCTTTTTATGTATTTCCCAGTAATGCCTATGCCTTGCTTGCTTGTTTCAAAAAAAACAACATTTAATTGGCTGTTCAATTTCAGAATCATATGCTTTTCTACCACCATCCAGTCTGTGTTGAACCATATTCATGTTCTTGGCGAGTCTTCGTTGCTTATATTGATCCATCCATTCCCAAATTTGTTTTCTGTCAACATCCAAATTCCTTGAGGCTTCAGAAATGCTGTGTTCTTTTGTGAATTTGACAGCTGCTATTTTGAACTTCATCAAGGATCTTGTGTATTGGGGCATGATAAATGGACTCAAATACTCTATTGTCGTGTTAGAAGAATAGAACCAAAAAAACAGTTCAATAAAATGACCCACAAAAATATAGACGAAAAGTGGGATAGGAGAATGGATTTCCAATGAAGAGCCAGAAGAATCTACTATAATAAAATGCTAAGCGCGCATGCGCACTCTTACCTGCATGATCCGTAGATCCATGGCCGGCAGGAGTGCGCATACAATGGTCTCTGCGTCTTGCCGGATCCCTTACACTTCACGCCCGGCTTGGCTTCCCCTCACTCGCTGTAAGGCAGTTCATTGTCGGTGCATCCACACCCCTCCTTGGCGCACCTGAAACCCCGTTGACCCTCCCACAGTGAGACGACCTACAAACCTCCCGACTCCAGCAGCGTCCACAGCACTCTAAACACGCTGCTTCGCGGCCTTCTACAGCCCTGATTTCCTCTGCCACGTCCCTGATGACATCAGCAGATGCGGCAGAGGAAATCAGGGTAGTAGAAGGCTGTGAAGTAGCGTGTTTAGAGTAATGTGGATGCTGCTGGAGTCGGGAGGTTTGTAGGTTGTCTTGCGGTGGGAGGGCCAGTGGGGTCGGCTTCACGGCAGGGGGGAGATGGAAACATGCTTACTGGTTCTACTGCACAGGGGATGGGAGGGAGGCAGGCAGGCTGGCTTCGGGGGGTGGGGTGGGACAAAGTCTGGAAGGCAGTGAGGAGGACATAGGAAGGAGGCACGGGCCAGTAAGGACATAGGAGGCACTGAGGGCACTAAGGACAGGATGGAGGCACTGGGGGCACTAAGGACATATGAAGGGGTACTAAGGATGGGAAGGAAGCACTGGGGGCACTAAAGACATAGGAATGAGGCACTGAGGGCACTAAGGACATAGGAGGCACTGAGGGCACTAAGGACATGGGAAGGAAGCATTGAGGGTACTAAGGACATAAGGAGGCACTGGGGGCACTAGGGACATAGGATGGGACACTGGACATAGGAAGGGGGCCATGGAGAGACAAGTAGGCAAGGCGCAACAGAGAAATGCAGGCAGGGAGACAGAAAGAAAAACAGACAAGGGGCCAGGGAGAGACACAGACAAAGAATGACAGATAGCATCCAAGGAGAGAGAGAGACATCTGCTCTAGCACCCGTTAATGTAACAGGCTAAAACACTAGTAGATAAATAAATTAATTGATCTATGTGAAGTCCACAAAAGTTCAAATCTGACACGGCACCATGTTTCGGTGCCACACATGCCTGCTTCAGAGGTCACATACACTGGGTAAGATTTCATACATTGTACAAACAGGAGAACAATAATACTTGTGGGTCTTGCAAATTGGAGCCTGATGGGAGGAGGCCTGAAGTTTCTGCACAGAGATGAGCTCCTCCTCCTTCTTCATCAATTTTTTCTACTCTGCCCCTCCCTTTCCATTTCCATTACCTTATTTGGTCCCTGGGTTCCCTTTCCTCTTCTGCTGCCAGCAGTTGGCTCCTCAGGGACAGTCTGGCTTCCTCTTCACTGAGGCTGCATTACTGGAGGGTCTTCCTGCCACTGGGAGATGGGTCCCTGTCTGCACATTCATAATGGTGGTTTTAGCTCCCCTTTCTTCAAGTAACAGCCTGGCTTCCCTGCCTCCCCACTCACTTTAACTTCTGCTTCCTCATGTCTCAATCCATCTACATAGTTTTGTTTGCACAGGGGTAAATAGGCCTATGCATATGAACAGAGGCAGACAAATGGAAGAGCCTTCTCCAACATGCACCATTGTAAATGTGAACCATGCCTAATAAGGGTTTAACAAATGTGACTCAGACCTACTGTATATGCCTAGTGCCTCCTGTTATTAACCTTGTTCTCCAAAAAAACTCAGGTCTGGCTACACTACTGAACTCTATGTGCAACAGAGATTTTGAGGCATGAATTGTAATTGTTCTATAGTGACTTGGGGGTTACTGAATTCAAAACTGACCTTAATTTTTTGGTATAACCCTCTTCTTTTTGGCATAAGAGCATTATAATGCAAAAATGAACATTTCTGATATATTTTTTAATGCTTGGATTAAATAAGAACATAAGACCGTAACATAAGCATCGCCTCTGCCGAGTCAGACCATAGGTCCATCATGCCCAGCAGTCCGCTCCTGAGGCGGCCCCCCAGGTCAATGACCTGTAAGTGATCTATTACTCTAAAGCGTTTTGTACTATATAGTAACCCTCTAATTGTACCCCTCAATCCCCTTTTCCTTCAGGAACTCATCCAATCCCATTTTGAAACCCAAAATCGTACTCTGCTCTACCACCTCCTCTGGAAGCGCATTCCAGGTGTCCACCACCCTCTGAGTGAAGAAGAACTTCCTAGCATTAGTTCTGAACCTATCCCCCTTCAATTTGTTTGAGTGCCCTCTAGTTTTTGTTGCCCCCGCCAGTCTGAAGAATCCGTCCCTCTCTACCTTCTCTATACCCTTCATGATCTTGTAAGTTTCTATCATGTCCCCTCTAAGTCTCCGCTTTTCCAGGGAAAAGAGCCCCAACTTCTCCAGCCTCTCAGCATATGAAAGGTTTTCCATGCCCTTTATCATTTTTTTGCTCTTCTCTGGACCCTCTTGAGTATCGCCATATCCTTCTTGAGGTACGGCGACCAGTACTGAACGCAGTACTCCAGATGCAGTCGCACCATCGCCCTATACAGCATGAGGATAACTTCCTTGGTTCTGGTAGTGATACCTTTTTTGATAATGCCCAACATTCTGTTCGCCTTTTTTGAGGCCACTGCGCATTGTGCCGCCGGTTTCATTGTTTTATCCACCAAAACCCCCAAGTCCTTTTCTAGGTTGCCTTCCCCCAATATCTTCCCCCCCATCATAAAGTTATACATCGGGTTTCCTTTTCCTATGTGCATGACTTTACATTTTTCTACATTGAAGCTCATCTGCCATTTATTTGCCCCCTCACTCAGCTTGTTCAGGTCCCTTTGAAGTTCTTTACATTCCTCTATAGATCTAACCTTACCGGAGAGTTTTGTGTCATCCGCAAATTTTATAACTTCGCACTTGGTCCCTGTTTCCAGGTCATTAATAAATATATTGAACAGCAGTGGTCCCAGCACTGACCCTTGCGAGATGCCACTCATGACCCCTTTCCACTCAGAATAGTGGCTCTTTACTCCTACTCTCTATTTCCTGTCCGCCAGCCAGTTTCTGATCCATCTATGTATGTCCCCTTCCACCCCATGGTTCCACAGTTTCTTTAGTAGGCGCTCGTGAGGTACCTTGTCGAAGGCTTTCTGGAAGTCCAGGTATACTATGTCTACGGGGTCACCTTTGTCCAATTGTTCGCTTATTCCCTCAAAGAAGTGCAGTAGGTTTGTTTGGCAAGATCGTCCAGTACAAAAACCATGCTGGCTTGTTCTCATCAGCCTATTTTTTTCTATATGCTCATTGATACGGTCCTTGATTAGTGATTCGGCCATCTTCCCCAACAATCTCTGAAATATTAAAAGTTTGCCTCAAATTAGATTTTTAAGCTAAAGTATTTTAATGATGATGTAATAATGTGCTATATAATTATGGGTGAGGAGGCAGTGCTGGAATATACAGTTCTCTAGGCCTATTGTATCAGCAATTTTCAAGCTTCATCAGCACAGTTGAGATTAAATCATCAATTTTGTATCGGGGTTTTGCTTCTTAGTTAAATTGGTGAAATGCGTTATATTATGACTTCTCATGCTATAAATATTTGCGATTTG
The DNA here is from genome assembly GCF_902459505.1 of Geotrypetes seraphini. Taxonomy (NCBI): domain Eukaryota; kingdom Metazoa; phylum Chordata; class Amphibia; order Gymnophiona; family Dermophiidae; genus Geotrypetes; species Geotrypetes seraphini. The sequence continues at coordinate 161,607,141 of NC_047086.1, read as the reverse complement.
CTCAAAAAAACTATATGCGATAGGAGAAAACAGGCTATTTTCATACACAGGAGGTCAAATTCTATAAAGTAAACCTCATTTTCTTCATGCCCCAGAAAAAAAAGTTAAAATGTGTTATGTAGTGAATTGCTGTTAAAGAGCTTTGCCTTGGTGATTACTTTATATGGGGGTTTTTTCTTTTCAATTTTAAGCTTGTAACAAGTCAGTAGCAGCCTTCCTTATCTGTATCTGATCAAAATATGGTGTATCCATACTTCTGTCTTAAGTTAATACATGTGTTGCATCTGCTATTTATTCTCCACAATTCCTCTTTCCCCTTCCTAACAGGTCCTAATTATGGTGTATAAACAGCCTAATGGCAGTCATCCAGGACATTATGGGGAGCTCTTTTCCAGGCTACCCCAAGCCAAGCAATAGCTGCCAACCCACATGCATATTTACAGTTCTCCAGCACTACCAAATCCCTCATCCCCTTCCCACTTTACCCTCAGTTCCCTGGATCCAGAGCATTGTCTTTGTGTCTTTCTAGTCTAGGCTTGACCCTAGCTGTAGGTTTGGAAGCTGAATTTGTATCCTCCTCCTTAGCATCAGAGCAGTCCTGAATGTACCTCTGCATCAACATCTTGCAAGTTGCCACAGAAACAAAGGCTTAGCTGACTTTATCAGTCTGCCTGTGTGCGATTTCTGAGATTGGGCGGACATAGAACATGAAATGTAGTTGTTTGTATGGGAGGAAGTGAAAATGTGCTGTGTGGGAAGAGAAATAAGTTAGAGATTGGAATACCCCTGATTCTTTAGGGGAGGTGTACATTGGATTGGGTTTCAGCATGCAGCAATCCTCAGCCCACAAGAGGGCCTCACTGTTCCATGAATAGATTAAAAATAAATGTGAATCCAATTGTGTTCCCCTGTGTGGCTCCACTCCTTTCAATGGGAAAGCATCCTGCAATTCAGTTTCCTCTTTTACTTTCCAGGAATTTCTTTTGATGTCTTATAAAAAGATTTTTAAAGCTTAAAGTCAGGAACACATGGAAAAAGACAGTTGGAAGGAACCAGCCACTGAGCAGCATCTCTAAAGCTTTATTCTTCTCTTTATTTTTAAGTCCAAGAATTTCAGTTTTCCTATTTAAATTATATTTTATATAGCCGGATATAAATTTCCTGTAATATGCTGAACATTGTGGCACAATAGTTCATAACTGGTACTGGACAGTTTGGGATTGAGAAATTAAATAGTCTCTAGGTCATGTTTGTTTATTAGTATTTATAGATTTGCAGTTAACAAAAATATATAAAAGAAAAGAACGCCATTGTAATAAGTAAAAATAAAATCAATAAAAATAGTTGCCTCTGACTAGACTCCTTTATAATGCAGACTCAGAGTAGGTAATTGATAGGAAAGCTAGACCAAAAAGATAGGTCTTCAAAAGAGACCTAGATTTTGGGTAAGTTCACAACATATCTCATTTTATAAAATTCCAAAGAGTGGGAACAGAAATAAAGCAGACTTATGAGTTGAAGACAGCCTAACTAAGGGCTCCTTTTACGAAGGTGTGCTAGCATTTTTAACGCACACACCAGATTAGAGAGCGCTAGCTGAAAATCTACCGCCTGCTCAAAAGGAGGCAGTAGCAGCTAGCGCGTGTGGCAATTTAACATGTGCTATTCCACGCGATAAGGTCCTAGCGCACCTTCGTAAAAGGAGTCCTAAGTGAACCGAAGGTAAAGATAGTTGATGGGAAAATAAAGAACACAGATTATATGTTGGCCTATACGGAACTAATAATTTTACCAAATAATCTGGTTGACCTGATTATACATAGAAACATGATGACAGATAAAGGCCAAATGGCCCACCCAGTCTGCCCATCCGCAGTAACCATTATCTCTTCCTCTCTCTAAGAGATCCCACACTCTTGAATTCAGACACAGTCTCTGTCTCCACCACCTCTTCTGGGAGACTGTTCCATGCATCTACCACCCTTTCTGTAAAAAAAGTATTTCCTTAGATTACTCCTGAGCCTATCACCTCATTACTTCATCCTATGCCCTCTCATTCCAGAGCTCCATTTCAAATAAAAGAGACTTGACTCGAGGATGGAGTAGCAGACTTGGAGGAGCTGAGGGAGACAGAGAAATACATAGAGGAGGCTTACAGGTATGTTGTAGAGAAGTCCCACCTCCAGTCTGGTAGCCCCTGTGCTGCCTTGGAGGAGAGAGGTCTCCTAGAAGGGGTATCTGCAGCTTGTTTGTTGATTGGGACCGGCAGTAAGTTGAACATCACTGGACTAAGTGACATCGCTGAAGCTAAGTCTCCCTTTCCATTTTCTGCTTTATTGTACAGTGTTGTGGTAGCTTTGATTAACAGCACATGTTAATGCTGAATGATCTTCTGGGATTAGACCTTGTGAGTGTGTACCATCTGGGACTGTGCCTTCAGAGCATAATTTGAATCAAATTGAAGATTTCAAAAATATAACTGAGTGAATATCACCCATTTTGGAGTGTTTTTTAGACCCATGAAACCCTTTAACTGAGGTCTTTTTTTTTTCTTCTCCAAATATTTATTTTGATGTGAGATGTTCCTCGGTAGGAGACAGTATTGCTCTAACACTGCTCCAGTTTGGACTTTTCTTTCATCCTGAGGGTTCTGTATATCAGTTAGACTGAGACATGTTTCTAGCATATGCTTTTTTGATATTTATATGAGTGAAACATCATATGCTTCTCAATTTTGCAAATAGTATGATTTCAATTACCCCAACATTGACTGGTGCTAGGGAGGTAAAAGTCCTAGATGTCATAAATGACTTGCTTCTTGGAGCAACTGGTCCGGGAACCGACAAGAGGAGGTACTATTCTAGATTTGGTCCTTAGTGGAATGCAAGACATAGTACAGGAGTTAACTGTGTTGGGTCCGATGGGAAACAGTGATCATAACGTGATCAAATTTAAGCTGATACCGGGAGTAATGTCGCAAAAGAAATCTACTGTAGGTGCGTTTAATTTTTGAAAGGGCGACTATGATAAAATGAGAAAAATGGAAAAGAGAAGCTAAAAGGATCAGTTGCAAAGGTTAGGACTGTAAACCAGGCGTGGATGTTATTTAAAAATGCCATTGTGAAAGCCCAGACCAGATGGATTCCACGTATCAGCAAAGGCGGAAAGAAGAGGAAAAGAGAGCCAGCATGGTTAAAAGGTGAAGTGAAAGAGGATATTAGAGCTAAAAAAACATCCTTTAAAGAATAGAAAAAGTGTCCGAATGAAGAAAATAAGAAGAAACATAAGCACTGGCAAGTTAGATACAAAGCATTGATAAAGACAGCTAAGAGAGAATATGAAGAGAAACTTGCAAAATAGGCACAAACTCATAGCAATTTTTTTATGTGCATCAGAAGCAGAAAAACTGTGAGGGAATCTGTGGGACCGTTGGATGATCAAGGAGCAAAAGTGGCCCTCAGGGAGGATAAGGCCATAGCGGAAAGACTGAATGAATTCTTTGTTTCAGTCTTTACGGAAGAAGATGTAAGAGATCTACCTGAACCAGAAATGGTTTTCAAGGGTGATGTGGAGGAACTAAAAGAAATCTCGGTGAATCTGGAAGATGTACTAAACCAAATCGACAAGTTAAAAAGTGATAAATCACTAGGATGGGATAGTATACATCCCAGGGTACTAAAAAAGCTCAAACATGAAATTGCTGACCTGCTGTTAGTGATCTGTAACCTGTTGGTAAAATCTTTAGGTAGTATCTAAAGATTGGAGGGTGGCCAAAGTTACACCAATTTTTAAAAAGGGCTCCAGGGGAGATCTGATAAGCTTCACTTCAGTGCCGGGCAAAATGGTAGAAACAATTATAAAAAATAAAATTGTGGAACACATAGACAAACATGATTGAATGAGACGGAGTCAGCATGGGTTCAGCTGATGGAGATCTTGCCTCACCAATTTGCTTGTGGATTAGGAATTGGTTATCAGATAGAAAACAGAAGGTAGGGTTAAATGGAGGAGAGTAAACAGTGGAGTGCTGTAGGGGTCTGTACTGGGACTGATGCTATTTAACTTATTTATAAATGATCTGGAAATTGGAACGACGAGTGAGGTGATTAAATTGCAGATGACACTAAACTGTTCAAAGTTGTTAAAACGCATACGTGTTGTGAAAAATTCCAAATGGACATTAGAAAATTGGAAGACTGGGCGTCCAAATAGCAGATGAAATTAAATGCAAAGTGATGCACATTGGGAAGAATAAGCTGAATCACAGTTACCAGATGCTAGGGCCCACCTTGGGAATTAGCGCCCCAAAAAAAGATATGTGTATCATTGTAGACAATACGATAAAACCTTCTGCCCTATGTGTGGCGGCGGCGGCCATAAAAGCAAACAGGATGCTAGGAATTATTTAAAAAAGGGATTGTTAGCAAGACTAAGAATTAGAGAATGACACGGTGGCGGTTTACCCGCGGCCACCGCATTTTAGCCGCGGGTCACCCGCCGAAAACGGGGAAGAAAACTAGCAGTCGCTGCGGCGACGGGGACAAGGCCATTCACCGCCCGCGGGGCGGTGAATGGTCTTGTCCCCCGCAGTGAGGCATGAAGGATCGCGCGGTCCCCGCAGCTCACACCCGCCCGCCCAATCGATTCCAGTGTCCAGCCAGCTCTCTCCCCTCTCCTCACCCCAGTCCGCAGATCCTCCTCCTCGGCGACCCGCACGCTACCAGAGAGCCGCGCACACCCGCCGCTGCTCAGCCTCGATCTTCTGCTCTGACGCAACCGGAAACAGGAAGTTGCAGCAGAGCAGAAGATCGAACACTGAGCAGCCGCGCGTGTGCGGCTCCCTGGGAAAGCGCGCAGGTTGCCGAAAAAGAAAACCCACAAACCAAGGTGAGGAGAAGGGAGAGAGCCGGCCAAACACCAGGATCGACCAGGCAGGTAGTGGCCGCGGGGACCGTGCGATCGCTAGTGTTCCCGGCTCAAATTGGAAGGAGGGAGTGAAAGGAAAAAGGCTTATATGGATGCAGCGGGGACGGTGACGGGGCGGTGAAAGGGATGACGGTGACGGGGCGGTGAAGGGATCGGCGGTGACGGGGCGGTGCAGAGGATGGTGGGCCGGTGACGGGGACAGATTTTTTCCCCGTGTCATTCTCTACTAAGAATGTTATAATGCCCCTGTATTGCTCCATGGTGCAACCTCATCTGGAGTATTGCGTTCAATTTTGATCTCCTTATCTCAAGAAAGATATAGTACAAACAGGGCTTTAAATAACTTAAAATGGCTTCAGCTAAGACACACTAAACGATTTAGTGCGCGCTAATCAATTTAGCATGCGCTAAAGATTAGCACGCACTAAATGCTAAGGCACCCATAGAATATAATGGGTGCCTTTGCATTTAGCACGTTTAATCGGTTAGTTCACCTTAGGAAAAGGCCCCCTTGATGGCCTTTTATTTATGATTTACAATTTAGAGGGGCATAATCGAAAGGGACGTCTAAGTCCGTTTACGTCCATCTCGCAAGTCGTCCAAAGTTAAAAAAAGACACATTTTCGAAAGATACATCCAACTTTTTTTTACTTTCGAAAATTGTCTAATTATACGTCCTGCCAATCTGATCATCCAAGCCACTAAATTGTCCATCTTTATAACACATTTCCATCTAAGTCCAAAACGCCTAGAACAAGCCCTGTTGAACGTGGGAGGGGTCTGCAAAGTGATGGACTGCACACCCAGACATGCCACCTAAATAGTGGGGCACCTTACAGGGCACCACTCTGAACTTCACAAAAAGGGTGCCATGGCTTCTCACTACAGCTCCCTTATAGGTGACGGTGAGCCCCTCCCCCAAACCACCTCCAGAATCCCCTAGACCCACTTATCTACCATCCCAATAGCCCGTATGGCTGCAGGAGCCACTTATATGCCAGTAAAAAAGGGTTTAGGGGGTGTATAGGGCAGTATCAATGCAGTGATTACAGGGGCTTATGGGCATGGGTCCTGCTCTTTATAGGTCCCTAGCCCACCCCCAAGATGACTTAAGCTGCCTATGGGCTGGGCGACTAGGCTTTCCTATACCAGGCAGCTGAAATTTAAAGTTGTGAATAAAATTTTTATGGGAGTGTGGGGGGTTGGTGATCACTGGGGTAGTGTGTGGGGGTCTGTGTTATGTGTTTGCAGTGCTTATCTGGTGAGTTTAGGTGAGTTTTTGTGACTTAGACCATGTTTTACATGGTCTAAGCCACAACGTCCAAGTTCCGTCAATCCTGGGCTGTATAACTTTTGGTTATACATGCTGTACGACTAAGTCTAAGCCAGCCCATATCCAGCCCAGCTCCCGCCCACGACACGCCTACCGAAATGCCCCGTTTAGCGTTGGACATTGAGTGGCACTATGAAGGCCTAGGTCGTTTAGAAATACGTCCAAAACCCGTTTTTATTTTCGGCGCTTGGACGTTTTTGAGAAATGTTCGTCCAAGTGCCGACTTAGGATGGTTTTTGGACGTTTTTCTCTTTCGATTATGAGCCCCATATTCTTTTAATCTGAAACAGATGATTCATATTTGACTTATTTATTGTTATTGCTTTTTGTTCATTTTAATATTTTATGTGTATGTTCCTTGTGCAAGCCACAAAGAACTGAAGATTGCACAAATTCTAGATATTTTAAATAAATAAATAAATTTGGGATTAAGGAAAGGATTCAAGGTGTATTGGCAATAGGATTAGGAGAAAGTTGTGACTGAAAATACAGCCCTTTGATAAGAAAGAGACTGCATTATATAATTATTCTTAAAAGTCAGCACCTAGTTACTAACCTACCCTATATTGGAATGGAAGAATGGAAGTTCAGATGAATGGAGGTTCAGATATATGCATTTTGCTGTGAATGCCTTCAGCAGGAATTTACCGTATTTTCACGCATATAACGCGCGCGTTATATGTGTTTTTACAAACCGTGCATACCCTTGCGCGGTATACGCGTGAGCGCGTGGTACAAAATTTTTTTTACATAGTTCCTCCCCCCCCAACGTCCGATTCACCCCCGCAGGACCGCTCGCACGCACCCCCACCCCGAAGGACCGCCGACTCCCCAACACGATCGGGGCAAGAGGGAGCTCAAGCCCTCTTGCCCCCCCGACTCCCCGACACGATCGGGGCAAAAAGGAGCCCAAGCCCTCTTGCCCCGCCGATTTCCCAACTCCTCGACAATATCGGGCCAGGAGGGAGCCCAAGTCCTCCTGGCCCTGGCGACCCAGCCCCCCCCCCCCCCCCGCTAGTTTTTCGGGCCAGGAGGGAGCACAAACCCTCTTGGCCACGGCGACCCCCTAACCCCACCCCGCACTACATTACGGGCAGGAGGGATCCCAGGCCCTCCTGCCCTCGACGCAAACCCCCCTCCCCCCAATGACCGCCCCCCCCCCCAAGAACCTACGACCGCCCCCCCCAGCCGACCCGCGACCCCCCTGGCCGACCCCCACGACACCACCACCCCCCTTCCCCGTACCTTTCTGTAGTTGGCCGGACAGACGGGAGCCAAACCCGCCTGTCCGGCAGGCAGCCAACGACGGAATGAGGCCGGATTGGCCCATCCGTCCCAAAGCTCCGCCTACTGGTGGGGCCTAAGGTGCCTGGGCCAATCAGAATAGGCCCGGGAGCCTTAGGTCCCACCTGGGGGCGGGGCCTGAGGCACATGGGCCCAACCCGACCATGTGCCCAAGGCCCAGCCCCCAGGAGGGACCTAAGGCTCCCGGGCCTATTCTGATTGGCCCAGGCACCTTAGGCCCCACCAGTAGGCGGAGCTTTGGGACGGATGGGCCAATCCGGCCTCATTCCGTCGTTGGCTGCCTGCCGGACAGGCGGGTTTGGCTTCCGTCTGTCCGGCCAACTACAGAAAGGTACGGGGAAGGGAGGTGGGGGTGTCGTGGGGGTCGGCCAGGAGGGTTGCGGGTCGGCTGGGGGGGCGGTCGGAGGTTCTTGGGGGGGGCGGTCGTTGGGGGGAGGGGGGTTGCGTCGAGGGCAGGAGGGCCTGGGATCCCTCCTGCCCGTAATGTAGTGCGGGGTGGGGTTAGGGGGTCGCCGTGGCCAGGAGGATTTGGGCTCCCTCCTGGCCCGAACAACTAGGGGGGGGGTTGCCAGGGCCAAGAGGACTTGGGCTCCCTCCTGGCCCGATATTGTCGGGGAGTTGGGGAGTCGGCGGGGCAAGAGGGCTTGGGCTCCCTTTTGCTCCGATCGTGTCGGGGAGTCGCGGGAGGCAAGAGGGCTTGAGCTCCCTCTTGCCCCGATCGTGTCGGGGAGTCGGCGGGGCAAGAGGGGAAGCAGCAGGACAACGGTAGGAGCTTCTACATGATGGGAGGGGTCGGGAGGCTGTGGGGGTGCGAGCGGTCCTTCAGGGTGGGGGTGCGTGCGAGCGGTCCTTCGAGGTGGGGGTGCGAGCGGTCCGTCGGGGGGGGGCATCAGGCTTTCAGGGTGTGGATAGGACTTCAAGGGGGAGAGGAGAGTCGGGGCGGGCGAAAGAAGAGTCGAGGTGGCCAGAGGAGAGTCGGGGCGGGCGACTGGAGAGTCGGGCAGCATGCACGGTATACGGGTGTGCGCGGTATACAAAAATTTCTGTACATAAATTTGTGTTTTCCGCGCACTATACCCATGTGCGCATTTTACACGGGTGCGCGTTATCTACGTGAAAATACGGTACATACAAATACTGTAGTTATTTACAGGGGCAAATAGGGAAAGCATTCTTAGCTATTCTTATATGGCAACCTTTTACTACTAAAATCATCATATTTGTATTTATAAAATTTATACCCCATCTGAAAATAAACAGCTTACAGGAAAACATGCATAAAATTCACAAATAGTTAACATAAGACATGTTTTTGGTTTTTTTTTTAATCTTTATTGATTTTTAAATTTTGACAGTGCAATACAATTACTTGAACATAAATATTTCATAAAATGCACTATTAAATACACAATTTAAACATAAAACAATTATTTTCTCCCCCTCCTCCCAATTATTAATACAAGAAGACAATTATGTGTTTACAATATTATAATTAAGCAATTTTAATAATCAAAATACATTTCCCTCCCCCCACCCTCCCCTGGATGTGTAAGGAAAACCAACAACAAATAAATAAATAAATACTTGACAATTATTACAATGTAACAAATACAGTCAATGGGCTCCACACTCTATTAAATTTACTACTAAACCCCAAACACTCCGCATTCATTCTCTCAAATTTTATACGTGGTACAAACATTTGTCCACCAAAACGTGTAATTCAGTCTGTCATAGCTCTTCCAATTATGTATAACCATTTGAATAGCTATTCCCGTCATGATCAAAAAAAGACGACTTTTATATTTATCCAAAGAAGGCTTGACATGTAAAAGCGTACTACAAATTATGGCTTCATAGGTTAAGGGAATTGCTGAATCAAGAATAAAATTAATTTGTCCCCAAATTGACTTCCAGAAATTAAGTATCAAAGGACAATAATACAACAGATGATCCAAAGTCCCTATATCACTATGACAATACTAGCATCTATTAGACTTGGAACTATCTAATTTTTGTAAACGAACTGGGGTCCAAAAAAATCCTATGTAATAAAAATAACCAAGTTTGTCTCATAGATGCTGACACTGCACATTTTAACCTCCAAGTCCAAATTCGTGGCCATCGAGATGCAGAAATATACTGTTTTATCTCGATGCTCCAAATGTCTCTAAGACTATTTTTTGGCTTCTTATTCAAAAATTCAGTAACTAATTTGTACCACTGGGCAGCCTGATGTCCTACTAAATCTGCCTGGTAGCAAAGGATCTGCAAGCTATAATAAGTTTTTAAGTTTTTCTATTCAGGGAACCCACTCTGAATAGCCTGCTTCAACTGCAACCACCTATACTGTTGAGATTTAAAAATGCCAAATGATTGTTGCAGTCATGAAAAATCAAGCAGTTTTCCATTAGAAATAACATCATCCAATGTCCGAATACCTGCCTGCATCCAATTCTTCCAGGAGATCCCAACACCACCTACTTGGATCTTGGAGTTTAACCATAAGGACTGAAAAGTAGATTTTATTATAGGAATATCTGTTAATTTATCAATAAATGTAATTGTTTTCCATGTGTCCAATATTATAATGTCCTTAGCATATCTAGGTATACTGATACTTAATACATGAGATAATCTCATAGGGGACATAATTATCCATTCTAGATATAGCCAATCTGGAAGATGCTCCATGAGCTCGGGGAGGATCCAATACATTCCCTGGCGCATTATATAGGCCTGATGATACATATAAAAGTTGGGAAAATTTACCCCACCCTCCGCAATTGGCTTTTGTAAAGATACTAAAGCAATTCTAGCATTTTTTCCCAGCCAAATCAATTTAGTAAGAATACTATTCAATTTCTTATAGAAAATAAACCAGCAACATACCCATTTTGTAACAAACTACAGGCAAAATTATCATTTTTACTGTCTGAACTCTCCCCCACCAAGACAGATGTAATGGGTTCCATTGCTCACACATTTCTGTGACCTTCAGCAATAAGGATTTTTCATTTACTTTTATCGTCTCTTCCAACGTTTTTTGAATCCAAATGCCTAAATATTTTATGCCCTTTTCTTTCCAAAGGAAAAGGAATGTATCAAATAATCCTTTGGAAGTTTCCAAGTTTATTATATAGTTTGATTAATCGACTAATCTACATTCTAGGTGATGTACAAAATAGTACAAATATTTAAAAACATAGGTAAATAATTACATAGACAAACAATATTTCAAAAACGAACAACAACAAACAAAACAAAACAAAAAAATATAGAAACAATAGGAAAATTATTTAAAGGTTACAATCTGTATCAAGTTCAATATATAAAGGTAACGACATTAGGAGGGAAGACGAACATAAAAAGAAGGAGATATAAGATAAAAATGGATTGAAGAATCATTTATTCACTAAAAGCATCATTAAAAAGGAAACTTTTTAGATCCAAGATGGCCGCTACTGCTATCTGACTGCTGGGAGGACGCCGTGGATAGTCCATTTACCTTAAGAGCTGTCGGCTAAAATGCCGAAAAGAAGGGGCAGAAGCGTCGGTGGAGCCTCCCGACGTTCGGTAGCCCCGGTGCCTACCGTCAACGACATTTTTCGGCGACTTCTGAGCGAGCAGGAAGCGTTGGGGAATCGCCCTGTGAGTGTCCCGGCAGAGAGTAGTGCCGCGGGGTCTCCTCAAGGGCTTGACATCACGCTGAGCCCCGACGTAAGGACGCCTCCGCTTCAGCCACAAGCGCTGGGAGCCAGTTCAACGCGAGGAGAGAGCACACCCGAAGAGGAAGTGTTCTCCCCCCGAGAGGCCAGTTCGTTGGAGGGCTCGTTACAGGGAACAACCCAGAGTGATTCTCTCCTCTGGAAAGAACCAGCGATTGGGACAACGTTGGCTGAAGGAACTCAGGACTTCAGAGAGGTAAAGCACTCAAGTGAACAACATTTAAAGACACAAGTTACGTTTATTCCACCTGACAAGCCCTCTGAAGTCACTTTAGATTCTCTATGGGACTTAGTATCTAATTTAGGGAATTCCCTTAATCCGCAAATAAAATATTTGGATCAAGAAATAAAAATCCAGAAAGGAGAAATTAATTTATTAAAGCAAGATATGGTATTGTTGAAGTCCGAAATACAAGAAGAAAACAAGGAACTTAAAACAATTAAAAGTAATCAAAATCTACTTGTTAAAGATAATTTAATTATGAAAACAAAATTGGAAGATCTTGAAAATAAGACTCGGGCTAATAATTTGCGTTTAATCAATTTTCCAAAAATTTCATCAATTTCTCCACGAGAAATGATAAAGCGCTACTTTCTGGAGATACTAACAATACCTGAGGATTCTTTACCACCTCTTACAAGGGTATATTATTTGCCTACAAAAAATCAGGATCCTCAAAAGAAAGAAGATGAAGGAACACCGCAGGAAGCACCCTTGGACGTTTCCACTTTATTGGAACAATCAGATAGAGAATTGGCTACTCCAGCCACCCTCTTACTGACTGTAGCTTTGGCTCCAGATAAGGACTGGATACTTAAACTTTTCTTTAAAAATAGGTCTAAGGACTTCCTGGGTCTCCATATTCAAATATTTCCTGATGTCTCTAGGGAGACTCAGAAGAGAAGAAGGGAATTCCTAATGTTGAAGCCAGGTGTGACTCAGATTGGAGCTTTTTTCTTTCTTAGATATCCATGTAAATGTGTCATCAGATATCGTTCCTTTAAATATGTTTTTGCAGAACCAGCTCATTTGATTGCTTTTCTTTCTCTGAAACGTCTTGAATGTGGAATACCAACTGTACCTAAGTGATAATGAGCTCTGCATCAGCACAGATTCAGTAAATTTTCCTTGTAAAATTATTCTTCAATTTAATTACTCTTTTCATTAATCTTGGATTCAAATTGAGGACTAGTGTGTGATTAAGATAAGGAATGTTTTCTTTTTTCCTTTTTACTTTGATCCATTATTAGGATTGGAAGTTAACCTAAATGTTATATTTTCTTGATTATACTTTCTGTACAAGTTATGCTTGATAATAATGTAAAATCTTATAAATAAATAAATAAATTTAAAAAAAGGAAACTTTTGAGCTTAGTCTTGAGTTTGTCTAAGTTCTTTTCTTCTCTTATATAAAGTGGGAGATCATTCCAAGACTGGGGGGCAGTCACTGAAAAAATAGTAAGACGTCTCGTATTAATGACTCTCAATGAGGGAATGGCCAATAAATGTTGATCCTGAGATCTCAGTGTTCTGGAAGTAATGTAAGGAATTAAAATTCTAAAAATAAAAGCGGGGGTTTGAAATATTAATGATTTAAAAGTAAGCAAACATATTTTATATAAAATGCGGTGTGCAACGGGGAGCCAGTGTGACTCCTTAAGTAAGGGTGTGACGTGGTCGAATTTTTTGCTACTTCAGCTTGTCTGCGGTGTTCTTTGCTCACATGTTTAAAGACAATAGACTGTTTTCAGTCTAATTCTTTATATGTGAGGTTGCAAACCATTGGACCCCTGAGGAAGGCGTATTCGCTAAAACACGGACCGTGTAGGGTCTGGTTGGATTTTTATCACAGTATTTTTTATCATTGTACTTTTTAAATTGAATTTTCATGATTTTATATGTCAGTGTTTAATAAATTATCTCCAGAACATCTGTATCCACAGTTTTTGTTTTTGTCTTCATCAGTGGATTGTTTTCACTGTGGATCATTGGGTCTCCCCATTTTTCTTTGTTAAACTCTACAGTGAAACCATCGCCACCTGGAGTGGATCCAACTCTAAGGGACTTCAATGATGTTTGTAATTCTTTCATTGATATAGGTGCCTCAATACTTTCTCTCATATGATCAGGAATTTTAGGTCCCTTAATTAATTTCAAAAATTCTAAACCCTCATTTTCCTTATTTGAATAAGACTGAGAAGAATACAAGGTTTATAAAACTCTAAAAATTGTTTTAAAATATTTGCAATTTGAGAGTGAATCTCACCCTTTTCATCTTTAATTGCAACAGTTTCCAAAGCCTGTTGAGAAAATAATTAAGAACATAAGAACATAAGCATAAGCAATGCCTCCACTGGGTCAGACCCGAGGTCCATCGTGCCCAGCAGTCCGCTCACATGGCGGCCCAACAGGTCCAGGACTTGTGCAGTAGCCCTCTATCTATACCCCTCTATCCCTTTTTCCAGCAGGAAATTGTCCAATCCTTTCTTGAACTCCAGTACCATACTCTGTCCTATAACGTCCTCTGGAAGCGCATTCCAGGTGTCCACCACACGCTGGGTAAAGAAAAACTTCCTAACATTCGTTCTGAATCTGTCTCCTTCCAACTTTTCCGAATACCCTCTTGTTCTTTTATGTTTTGAAAGTTTGAAGAATCTGTCCCTCTCTACTCTCTCTATGCCCTTCATGATCTTGTAGGTCTCTATCATGTCTCCTCTGAGTCTCCGCTTTTCCAGGGAGAAGAGCCCCAGTCTCTCCAATCTTTCAGTGTATGAAAGGTTTTCCATGCCCTTAATCATTCGTGTCGCTCTCCTCTGGACCCTCTCAAGTATTGCCATATCCTTCTTAAGGTACGGTGACCAATACTCAACACAGTACTCCAGGTGCGGACGCACCATTGCCCGATACAACGGCAGTATGACTTCTCTCGTTCTGGTCGTAATACCCTTCTTAATAATACCCAACATTCTGTTTGCCTTCTTCACAGCCGCTGCGCATTGTGCTGTTGACTTCGTTGTTATGTCCACCAGTACACCCAAATCTCTTTCAAGGCTACTTCTCTCTAACACTAATCCCCCCATTTGGTAGCTGAACATCGGGTTCTTACTCCCTAAATGCATGACCTTGCATTTCCCTACATTGAAGTCCATCTGCCATTTATTCGCCCACTCCTCCAGTTTGCTTAGGTCCCTTTGTGGATCCTCACACTCTTCCGTATTTCTAACCCTTCTGCAGAGTTTAGTGTCATCCGCAAATTTGATAACTTCACACTTTGTCCCCGTTTCCAAGTCATTGATAAATACATTGAACAGCAGCGGTCCGAGTACAGACCCCTGCGGAACTCCGCTCGTGACCTTCCTCCAGCCCGAGTAGTGACCCTTCACTCCAACCCTCTGCCTTCTGCCTGCCAACCAGTGTTTGACCCATCTGTGCACGTCCCCTTCCACCCCATGGTTCCACAGCTTCCTAAGTAGCCGCTCATGGGGTACCTTGTTAAAGGCCTTTTTGAAGTCGAGGTAAATGATGTCTACGGGTTCCCCTTTGTCCAACTGACTGTTTACCCCCTCAAAGAAGTGCAGTAAGTTTGTTCGGCATGATCTTCCCTTGCAGAAGCCATGTTGGCTCGCTTTCATCAGCCCATTTTTTTCGATGTGCTCACAGATGCTGTCCTTTATCAGTGCTTCTACCATCTTGCCCGCAACCGATGTCAAACTGACCGGCCTATAGTTAGATAGGTGTAACATTTGCTATCTTCCAGTCCTCCGGGATCTCTCCAGTTTTCAAGGATAGGTTGCAAACTCGGAGTATTCCCGCTATCTCATTTCTTAGTTCTTTTAGTACCCTAGGGTGGATACCGTCCGGGCCTGGTGATTTGTCGCTTTTCAATCTATCTATCTGTTGGAGGACATCCTCATGGCTCACCTCTATTGTTAACAGTTTTTCTTCTTGGTCTCCATGGAAGATCACGTCGGGTTCTGGTACACTGGATGTGTCCTCGCTTGTGAAGACTGACGAGAAAAATTTGTTTAACCTGTCGGCTACCTCTTTTTCCTCCTTTATCACTCCCTTTCTGTCTCCATCATCCAAAGGTCCTACTTCCTCCCTCGCCGGTTGCTTCCCTTTAACATATCTGAAGAATGATTTGAAGTTTTTTGCCTCCTTGGCCAGCCTCTCTTCGTATTCTCTTTTCGCTCTCCTAACCACTTGATGACACTCTTTTTGACTTTTCTTGTGTTCTTTCCAGCCAGCTGAGAAGAAATCTCATTGTATTTATATTTAGCTTTTAAAAGAGCTTGTAGAATAAATTGTTCCCACTTCAAAGCCAATTGTGACTCCAAATCTTTAATATTTTCTTCCAGATCAGAAAATTCCTTTATAAGTTGTTTCCTAATATGAACCGAATATGAGATTATTTGTCCCTTCGTGGTAGCTTTAAAGGCATCCCACAAGGTCTCTAATGAAATTTCCTCAGGCATTAATTTGAAAATATTCATTCATTTTTAATTAAAATTATTCAAGAAATTTTGAGTCTGTAAACAATGTATTAAATCTCCATACAGGTCTACTAGAATCTTTATCTGCAAATTTAAATTCAATCCAAACACCACCATGATCAGACAAAATAATTGGATCTATGGCGGCCTTTATTACATGCTGTACTAAAGTATCTGATACAAAAACATAATCAATTCGTGAAAAGGATTTATGAACCTGGGAGCAAAAAGAAAATTCCCAATCATTAAAATGGAAAATCCTCCATATGTCCTTGAGTACACATGAATGCACCAGATTATCTAATCCTAATGACTTTATTATTCTACTAGGCTTTTTATCCAATAATGGATCCATCACAGCATTAAAGTCCCCTGCCACAACTACATTAGAAGCAGCCAGTGGTAGTATCAACTGTTGAAGAGTCTTAAAAAATTCATCCTGATGCGAATTAGGGGCGTATACATTAAAAAGCGCCATCTTATTTTCCCCTAAGCTCATGTCTACATGGATCCATCTGCCTAGGGGATCTGCAGATTTTAATTTAAATGTAGCTAAACACTTACTACTAACTAAGATAGCCAGCCCAGCTTTTTTACCAACAGCAGGGGCAAATAAACATTCACTAATCCAACCTCCTTTTAGCTTTTTTGATTCTGTGGCAGTTAATTGAGTCTCTTAAATGTAATGGATATCAGCATTCTGTTTCTTTAAAAAATTAAGTGTTTTCTTTCTCTTAATGGGATTATCGAGGCCATTGACATTTAATGAGAATATTTTTAAAGACATCCTAGATAAATAAACCAAACATTCCAATCAGAATCTTTCCTACTAAAGTATTCCCCAATAAATAAATTCCCATATACATCCAGGACCCTATCCGTCCCTCCACCCTCCCAAACCCCTATCCCAACCCTCCCCAACCCCCTCCCACCCTTACCAAGACAAATTGGCATGGTGAATTTGGTTCGAGACAACAGACCCTCAACCCACCCCTTCCCCTCCCATGCCCTTTATAAACTTAATTCCTATAAAGCACAATATCTATCTCCTAAGGAAATCTATTTACTCTAAAATCCATTTATAATCCCTATAATTAATCAAATTTGCATCAATATTGCAATATTACATTACTAATTACTATTAATACTTAAATTTTTGCATTCTGGTAAAGCAACGTTGTCTTCAATTAACACAATATATAAAACCTATAATTCATTCATATTAAACTTATTCATTCAATACTATGTGAATCTTACAATAAATAACCTTAGAATATTTATGACCAATATGCATCAATCTTAATGAGGACAATTAATATAGATATAGAATAAAAGAAAAAACTAAGGGGTCCTTTTATCAACGGGGTTAGCCAGTCTGACATTTCTTCACGTGCTAACCCCCGTGGCCGGCTAAAAAACTAATGCCTGCTCAATGCAGGCGTTAGCGGCTAGCACGGCAGGCGGTTTAATGCGCGGTATTATGTGCATTAAACCCCTACTGCAGCTTGATAAAAGGACCCCTAAATAGTGCTCAGTTCTTACTTTACTATCCAAAAAAATCAATAAGTGATTTCCTCCCAAAATTTCCCATAACCTATAAGTATCATAAATTCCTAAGCTTCTTTAATCGCTTAAAATAAGTACATATGAACTAACACTAATATTACCTCATTTTTAACAAAATCTAAGGCATACATGACAAATTGAGTAACTAAACATTAATTAAAAATACTAAGAAGTATAATATACATATGGAAATTGATAAAAACTGAATATTGTAAAACAAAGAAAACTGGACTATGCAATTTCCTTGTGCCCAATTAACTTTAAACAATCAAAATAATCACTTTCTAGCATAAAAAGGATTAAATAAATACTATAGAATCAAATGAAACTATTCCATCCTCTAAAACTTTTCTTTTTTAGTTCAAACTTTTTTTAGGATTTTGCAATATAAATACAAATAAAAAAATAAGAAGATACAGGGAAATCCACACCTTGAACATCTAGGTAAATGTACACCTCGACAACAAACATCTGCAAACATATCAAGGTATCAGCTAAGGTGAATATATGATGAAAGGGAAAAGAAAGGAAAGGTGAAGAAGGAAAAAGTAAAAGAGGATGGGACGGGAAGAATACAGACTGGAAAAGTAAAGAAAACAGAGGAGACAGGAGTAGTCAAGTAGGAGATTGAGAGTGCATATAATGGTCCAAAAATTGCCAGGGTATGATATTGGCGGAGGTTGAAGTAAAGTATCTCAAGATTCTTGATATACGGAGTTTTTCAGCTACGTATTGTTCATGTCTATTGTAAAGACATAATGATTTCCACCAAAAGGAATAGTCTAAAAGAGGCTGATTTCCAATTTTTAAGGATGTGCATGAGGACAGTTGCAAACATAGTTTCAATCAGTTTAGAAGGACAAACTGAGCTAGCAAAATAAGGGTGTTGAGAACGAAGTATAACCATGTCAAAATTAAGGTCATGGGAATACAAGGTGATACTTTTCATAGTTACCCAGATACGAGACCAAAAGGAGTGGACGACGATGCAATGAAAAAGCATATGATCCAGAGTTCCATCAGCAGTAAGACAATGCTAACATTTTGAGTCTGATCTTAGTTTTGCCTTCCCCACATATGGTGGGGAGTCCACACAGCATGCCACATAAGGAAGTACAAGGATTGTGAGGCTCTAGTGGAAAGTAGAGGATGGTTAGTTTTAGTCCAGAAAGATTTCCAGTCAATATCGATGATAGGAGAAGTCAGCATAGTGGTTCAATGATGTAGTTCTTGGGGAGAGAATGTGTGTCGGTGATCCCGTAGGATTTTATAAAAAGTAGAAACAGCTCTTCCACGGGAAAGCACAATGTCACTCCAGTGATGAAAAGTGTTCAGAGAGAGGGGAGCTCTCAAGTGAAGGTTAAGAGAGTTGATAGCCGAGGAGAGTGATACCCACTGAGAATGGCAGCATTTAATTTGGGGATATTGAGAGCATAGAGTAGAAAAAGGGATAGTCGTATTGTTATACAGTAATTGATCAACAACCCAAATTCCAGCACTTTGCCAAGACTTCCAACAAAAAGGTTTACCATTATGCTTAAGTTTGGGATTATTCCAAATAGACATTTTAGAATTGTCAAAAAGCGATATTTCTGCTATATCATCAAGATAGCGAATAGCTTGCTGTGTCGCACTCATTAGGGTATATCCTTTCAGTGATTTGGGGATATGCATTGTGCATAAAACCGGTAAAGGATATGGTTGACATATATATGTTTCCATTGAAGTGGGCCCAATGGGAACCATATTTTGCAAGGGAAGCTAATGAATAAAGTTGAAAATCAGGGAGGTTCATACCACCATTTTCTTTTGATGCATTCAATTTAGATAAATTTATTATTCCAGATGAAACAGGAGAGTTTTGGGTTGATCCACTGAAATAAGGATTTCTTACTGTTTGAGGGTAGCATGGATAAAATATAGGTGAGTCTGGGGGCCAGGGTCATCTTTATTGATGCTATTCTGCCCCACCAGGAGAGGAACAAGGAGGACCAGGTGGAAATAGATTGATTAACTATTTGTTTCATCTTTGACAAATTCAGGTCCATAACTAGTAATGGATCTTTATGAATCACGATATCCAAATATTTAACAGCAGTATCTGTCCAGTGAAATGGAAAATTAGCAAGATCAGAGAGTGAAATAAGATAATTTAGAGGGAAAAGTTCCAATTTGTCCCAATTTACTGAATAACTCGAAAGCAAGGAATATTCATTGATGATAGAAATAAGCGCAGGAAGGGAGTGGATTGGGTTGCGAATAAAAAGGAGAACGTCATCTGCGTATGCTGCGAGTTTTATTTGTCTGGAAGTGATAGGGATGCCCTTGATTAGGGGACATTGACGAATAGTGGACAGGAGAGGTTCTAAAGCCAAGTTAAAAAGTAGAGGTGAGAGGGGGCATCCCTGCCGAGTGCCTCTGTGTAGTGGGAATTTCCTAGAAAGAGTATTATTTATAAGGATTCTTGAAGCTGGATGGAGGTATAGCATTTTAATCCAGTCAATGAAATAATCACTGAAATTAAACCAATGGAGAACCCGGAAGAGGAATGGCCATTTGACTCGATCGAACGCTTTCTCAGCATCTATGGCCAAACCAACCACCGGATCAGGGAGATGTTTGACAAAAGCATTAATATGATGGAAAAGACGTAAATTATCTCCAATGCATCATTTCTTAATGAACCCTACTTGATCTTTGTGGATTAAAGTGGCTATGATTTTATTCAGTCTGATGGAGAGTATTTTGGCCATAATCTTGTAGTCTAAATTTAGGAGGGAAAAGGGTCTATAATTTTTTACCAACGTGGGGTCCCTATCTGGTTTCGTAAACACAATTATAGTAGCTTCTGCAAAATTAAATTGTTTTCAGGGGTAAGGTGTATGAAATTATAATAATTTAAAAGATGAGGAGCCAATAGAGAATTAAATTTTTTGAAAAATTCATTAGTGATCCCATTGGGTCCGGAGGCTTTGTTTTTGGCTAAAGAGGAGATCGCAAATATAATTTCTGATGAGGTGATAGGAGAATCCAGACTTAATTTGGTTGCATCATCTAGTCTAGAATGATCTATGGTGTCTAGGAAATCACTGAAGTGGGGTTCCAGGGAGGGTAGTTCAGATTTGTAAAGATTTGTGTAGAAGGATTCAAATTGTTCTAAAATTGAATCATTAGAGGTAACAGTTTGGCCTAATGTGGCTTGGATGGAGGAGATAACGGTTCTCTTGTTTTTCATTTTAAGGTATTTAGCTAAAGGTTTACCCATAGTATTATCTCCCATGTAATGACTGGATGCAAGCACGAACAAATCATGTCTAGCTCTATAAGAGGAGAGGGAATTATATTCATATTTAAGTTTCAATAGTTGATGATAGAGAGAAGGGTCATGGGTAAGACCTGACATGTGTTGTGATTCTAGTTGTTTAATAGATGATTCTAAGTCCTTTTCTTTTTGCATTAGGAGTTTCTTTTTCTATGCGGAGAGTTTGAGTTCACCCGTAAGAGTGGCTTTGTAAGCTTCCCAGATGATGGAGGGACAGATTTCGGGATCTTTAGAGTTAAAGGCAAAAAATTCAGTGGTGAATAGCCATATTTTTTCTACAATGTCATGATCTAAAAGTATATGATTGTTCAATCTCCACGCAGTGGATCTAGAAGTTGAAGATTGCAATGTTAGGTGTAAAGAGATAGCCGCGTGATCAGTCAGGGTGATCGGATGAATGATTGTATTAGATAGATTATGAGTGAGCAGGGATGAAACAAGATAGTAATCAATTCTAGTGTAGGTATTGTGAGGTGGAGAAAAGTGAGAGTACTCCTTATCTTTAGGGTTCAAAAGTCTCCAAGGATCAATTAGGGAAAAGTTAGTTTTGAGATTGATCAATTCCTGGTATGATTTTGATTTGGAAGGTTTATAGGAAGAAATTAAATCAAGGCAATAATCTTGAATTTGGTTAAAATCTCCCCCAATAATTATGGGTCGTGAATCAAACTCAAGGAGAACAGTCTGGAGCTCTCTGAAAAATTCTGGGTGATCTAAGACAGGAGCGTAGATATTTAGAAGTACATATTCCACTGAGTGGAATATAACATGTGCTAGACACCATCTTCCCTCCGCATCTGATTTGTGGGCCAAGATGGTGATAGGGAGATGATTATGAAAGAGAATAGAAACACCATTTTTCTTTTTAAGAGTTGCAGGGGATGAGATTTGAGAAGAATAACCTTTAATAGAGAGTTTAAGTACAGCAGCGGAGGGAAGATGTGTTTACTGAAGAAAAAGGACATCAGGGTGTTTGGAGTTAATATAATTTGAGATTTTTTTTCTTTTAATTGGGTGGTTCAGCCCATTAACATTGTTTGATAATATATGTAAATCAGCCATAATCTCTAAAATACATCAATAAGGCTATGCAATCACATATGAGCAAGCACAGTGTACAGATATCATGACTACTCCAGCAATATCGAGTCATGAGGATAAAAAAGGAAAAAGAGGAAAGAAGAGACTAAGAGAAAAACTAAGAGCTGAAACAACCAGGTCCCAATTTGTATTAGCCTCATTCTGCTGTCCTGCTGTCACATACACACACACAAACACACATGCCAATATGCCATGGGATATATCCTTTATTCAGAGTACTGTAACATATATATAGCATTTCACATGGGTCAGTTTTCTCAGCATATGACTGTAGGAAAGACCTTATTTGGTAACAGGATACATAAAAACAACTAAAAAAAGGTATAAAACATAAGGAGGGGGAAATAGTGGGAAGTTTCCATTAAAGCATATAATACATAGTATGAAAAAATATAAAA
Organism: Geotrypetes seraphini; assembly: GCF_902459505.1. Classification (NCBI taxonomy): domain Eukaryota; kingdom Metazoa; phylum Chordata; class Amphibia; order Gymnophiona; family Dermophiidae; genus Geotrypetes; species Geotrypetes seraphini. The sequence goes on along the minus strand of NC_047086.1, from coordinate 161,584,968 downwards.
TACACGTGCTTATGTGTACGCTAACCAAACTGTTTAATGGTGTTCCTGTAAGAGACAGTGAGAAACACCAGGAGCAGTGGGCCACTCCACATCATAACTGGTAAATATACAGAACTATTCAAGTGGATAAAAATGAGAAGATGGACATCAACAGCAAATTGTTCAGTTCATGGCATTTTTAACGGAATCCAGAAATTCTTTGAGATCAGCAGGATCAGAATAGGAGGTAGTGCAATTATTGTATGTGACCTTCTTCCGAACCGGATACATGAGGCCGTATTTAGCTCCAATATCCTTTAGATCTTGGCAATGAGAAAGGAACGTTTTTCGCTTGAGTGCAGTGGATTTCGCTAAATCCGGGACAATAAAAAACTTTTCCCCTTTATAAAGCAGTTGTGAATGAGATTTCGCAGCGGTCATAATTTGCAACACGTGTGGAAAGCGCATAATTTTTGCGACAATAGGCCGCGCTGTGGTCTGGTGTGCAGAAAGATGTGATGGAACACAGTGAGTGCACTCAATTTCGAGCGGAATTGCAAAAGTTAGGCCCAGGGATTTAGGCAGGAAGGTGGTGTCAGACCCTTCTGCTGATTCCGGTAGGCCAATGATTCTTTTGTTGTTCCTACGGCTGCGATTAGCTATGTCCTCCAGGTCGTGCTGAAGTGAGGTGATGAGTTTTTCATGTTTGTCCACAAGAAGACATTTGCTTTGCAGTGTGGCGGTTTGCTCTTCCATAGCGTCGAGTCGATGTCTAGCATCTATAAATTGGGTATTTAAAGATTCAATTTCTACACGTACCATTTTGGTTTCTTCAATCTGCTCTTGTATTACGTGTTTGAAGGATCGCATTTCTTTAATTAAAATGTCAAGCTGCGACTCCTCGTGCTTCGACACCATCTTTTCCGGAGAATCCGTCTTAGGCCGCTTGCCACTGGGCAGTTGGGAAGGAGTCGAGTCACCTTTGGAGTTTTTCGGTGGTGAAATGGAACAGAGTAGGCTCGAGTGGATAATATAAAAAAGCGCTGTAAACGAGGCTGGAATAGCTTCAATAATCAGAGAATTGGTGCGGGTGTGGAGGAGCGATTACTCCATGCGTCTGCTCTCCGCTCTAGTCAGGCTCTGCCCTCCATAAAACTTTTCTTAAGCCCATCTTATAATTAGATACCTCAATTCTATCATAAATAATTTACTAACTTCTTCATTTAAAGTAGATCAAAATGATTTCTAGCATATATATATGTTAAAAGATCCAGTGAATGGTAAGAACTAAAAGAAAACAATTTCACAATTAGCTAAACAAGTGTCAAAGAAACCCCTAAGTCTTGATGTAAATTGCATACACTTTCTTTTATTAATCCATCTCAAACCTCCTGCCATAGATTCTTTTCCAGCTGACTTTACATAGCCAACAAAACATTCATCAATTTCGATCAGGAACTTTTGTTGTTGTTGAACTCCATGTTGTCATACTGTGCTTTTAACTCTTGCATTTGTTCTAAACATGAAAGCCACACAGTCATTTAGACTCCATGCAGGAAATTCCCTTTTCTGCCTGTTCCCAGTAACACAGTACTTTTAAAACTGTCCGTGCAGCACTTAACACCACCTAAAACAGTGCAAATGGTTCCTGATAAGAACACCCTCGAAAGTTACCTGAGTGAGGAACTTTTATCTATCATTTTAATGAAACAAACAGTATATACACAGCAGATATTTCCTCCAGCATCCACTTCACATAGTCACACTGACATCCGTTAATGTTTCCTGCTCAATGAAACTGCTTCTTCTTTCCAAATTAAATAAATCTTTTCAGTCATTCCTTATCAAAGAATTTTATTATTATCTGCACTTTAAAATGTTGAAAATATAAGCTGTCATTTCAACTGAACTTATTATGATGAATTTAAGAAATCATGCAGTTATGAAAGAGGCTGTTATTCTCAACTGTCACTGACACTCCAATTGTATTCCAGGACGCAAACTAAGTCATTTTATTCAGTTCCTTTTCAATAAAATCTTCCAACTTAGCAGGATCCTGAAATTGTTGTGTCTGATTCATAAAAGTAATTTTCATTATCGCAAGGTATATTAACCCATTAAGGTATATTAACTCCAAGCTCCTTTAGCTTCGGTCTCAGATTTAAAAATTTCTGTCTCTGCATGGCTGTTTGCTTAGCAAAATCAAGAAGAAAAATCAAACAGGAATCTTTCCACTGTACCTGTTTCTGCTTTTCTGCAGTCAAAATTTCTATTACCTGCTGATATCTGAGTACCTTTATGATTACTGGTCTTGGGATTGACTGAGAAGCTCTGAAAGGAAGACGATGTGCCCTTTCAATTTCAAACGGCTGTTTGAACCTCAGTGACAGCACTTCTGGAATTAATTTGGTTAGAAAATCAATCATTTTCCCATTTTCCAAACCTTCTTTTATACCAAGAATTCGTATATTATTTCTACGATTTCTGTTCTCCTGTTCTTCAATTGCCTGCATGAGCCGGTTTATTTTGCCTTGGTCCATTTTACACTGCAGATGTGTGTCCTCAGCTCCTGACAAATGATTTTCCATCTGATCCATCCATGCATTACATATAGCCATTTATTGTTTTAATTCAGCCAATTCTTCTTTAACTCCACTAATCTCCACTGTTACTCCTTTTAATAGCTCCTTGATTGTATTCAAATCCACACACACTTGCTCAATTAATTCAGCAGGATCCTTAGGCAGTGGAACTTTAGAGGGTAAAGAAAGATCCTCTTTTACCCTTTTAGCAGCTCCTACAATTTCTGAACGATTCTGTTTGTTTGAAGCCATGTTCAATCAAGTAAACTCAGTATCCCACAAGTTCTTACCAAATATCTAACAAAAATAATAACTTTAAATCAAGTTAAAGAAAATAGGCATAAAGAGGGAGAGCAAGTGAATCAGCCGTCCATTCTCTAGCGAGTCAAGCTCCATCCCCAGACATGTTTTCTTATAGGTGTAGATGTGCACAGGACTGAAAGTTCACCTAGCGCATCTAATATCCTTGTATGAGCCCTGCCATACTGTCTAAGCTTATGTGTTTCATTTGCTTGTGTGAAAATTAATGTGTGTTTGGAAATTTAGCCTACAGGCAGTCCCCGGATTAAGAACGAGTTACGTTTTTAAAGCAGTTCTTAAGTCGAATTTGTATGTAACTCAGAACTTGTAGATTTTAAGATTCTTGCTGCTTACCTCTGTTCCCAGCTGCCAAAAGGGTCAAGTGTTCCCTCTAAGGTACAGCATGCACAACCACACACTGTTCTTAATGTGGCCATGCAACGTCCCTGTATCTGCTCAAGGTGAAGTTCAGGAGTCTATGCCACTGGAAATTCTGCTCGGTGAAATCAAATGAAGCTGCAACCGTGTTCATAAGTATGAGTCGTACTTAAGTCAGGTGTCTGTAACTCGGGGACTGCCTGTATATTTTTGTGCTATAGTGATATGGCAGGCTCATCTTTTTAAGTGCCTTTTGTTAGATTACCTATTGTGGAGGGTGTATCCATCTCTCTTTATACCCACCCTACACATTGCAGTATGCTCTATTGTGTGCATATGCAGTCATTCAGCATTAAGAAGGCATATATTTATTTATTTGGATTTGTATCCCATCTTTCTAGAAGAACTCAGAACAGGTTACAAGTTTACATATACAATAAGGCATAACAGGGTTCACATAATAAAGTAGAACAGGATATAGTAATGTAGAGCATGAGAGTACATTTTAGGTCATGACATGATAGGACAATACATAGGGGAGCACAATACTAGTCAAAAAGTATAGCAGTACTGAGTAGTGCTGCCCGATTCACAATTCAAATTGATTCACCAATTCACTTCAGATGAATCGATTCAAATCAATTTAAAAACACAAAAAAAATCAACCTCCCGATTCGGTGACTGACCCTCCCCATCGCTGCCTAAAGCAGGATCGGCAGCGCTGCCTCTTGCTGGCTGGCTGCTGCCACTCCTGCTTTAGAAGGTGAGGGGGGAGGGTCAGTCAGGAAGTGCTGCGGTGTCCGGCTTCCCGCGTATCCATCTACCTAATTCCAGTAGCGGAGCAGCCTGCAGAGAGGATCGACAGTACTTTAACAATCCTTACAGGTTGCCATAGGCCTCAGGAGCTGTCTTTCCTCTGCCACAATCCTGCCTCTGATGTCAGAGGAGGGGCGGGACTGCGGCAGAGGGAAGACAGCTCCAGAGGCCTATGGCAGCCTGCAAGGATCGCTAAAGTACCGGTGATCCTCTCTGCAGGCTGCTCCAATGCTGGAATTAGGTAAATGGATGTGTGAGAGGTCACAGGGGTACACGCAGACCTTCCGGGTGGGGGGGAACAGGCCTATGGGGGAAGGTGCAGTCCTTCGGGGGGGGGGGGGTCAAGCCTTCAGGAGTGGTGATACAGGCCTTCAGGGGGGAAGTGCAAGCCTTCAGGGGGACAGGCTTTCAGGGGTGGGGTGCAGGCCTGTGGGGGAGGGGGGCCCTGGTTTAGAAGTACACGGAGGGAGGTAGGGAAAGGGGGTTCAAAGAGACGTGCATATGCCGGACTTGGGGGGGGGGGAAAGAAAGAGGAGAGGGAGAGAGATGGTAGACAATAGATTTAGGGAGGGAAGGAACAGAAAGGGAGAGAAGTTGGACACAATGGATGGTGAGGAAGGGTGTATAGCCAGCTTCTTCAATGGTGTGGATGGAGGGATAGAGATACTGGAAAGGAGGGTAGTTGGGAAGAGAAAGGGAGAGATAGTGGACCCTGGGGTGGTAGGGAAGGAGGGAGAGATGAAGGATGAAAGGGTAGTTGAGAAAAGGTGTATCTGGGGATGGAGATGAAAAATAGGAAAGATGCCAGACCTCCAGGGAAGGAAAGGGAAACGTAAGGGGAGGACAGAGATGGAAGATGGGCAGGAGACCCTGGCAAGCGAGTTATCAGAAGACAACCAGAGCCTGGGACCAAAGTGATAACAAAAGGTAGAAAAAATAATATTATTTTCTATTTTGTGATTACAATATGTCAGATTTGAAATGTGTATCCTGCCAGAAGTGGTGTTAGACTGTGAACGTGAGCTAGGATTTGACAGAGAGAGGAAAAGTCTTTTTTGTTTAGGGCACAGGGGGTGAAGAGGCTATAAAATAAACCCACCAGGATGTTTGAAAAAAAACACCCACTTGGGCGGGAAAATAGAATCGAATCGACAAATTGATTCAACTGGCTGAATAGAATCAAATTGAAATTTTTTTTTCCTGAATCGGGCAGCACTAGTACTCAGTGGTGTAGTGAGGGTGAGAGGCGTCCCAGGCTGTGGCACCCCTTCCCCGCCCTTGTCTCCATTCCCTGCTCCCGCCTGCTGCATTTGCCCCCTTCCCCCCTTTCCTTTCTCTGTATCTCTAGTTGAAGTTGTTGCTTGCAGCGGTCGACAATGTGTAATGTAATGTAATTTATTTCTTATATACCGCTACATCCGTTAGGTTCTAAGCGGTTTGAAGAAAATATACATTAAGATTATAAATGAGAAGTAAGAAGGTACTTAAAAAATTCCCTTACTGTCCCGAAGGCTCACAATCTAACTAAAGTACCTGGAAATTAATAAAGAAGAGAAAATAAAGATGGTTGAAAAAAGAAAAATTCTATGTGAACTTATAGGATGGAAATTAAACTGACAGTGAAGAACTGTATGAAAAATACATATGGAATGCAGTTAGAGAGGGTAGGTTACAATCTATTTATGGTATTTGTTTAATTGGAAGGTGTTAAGGTGGGTAATTTGGGGGAAGGTTATCTGAAGGTAGGTGAATCTTCAATGTGCTCCTCGCAACCCCGTCTGCTCTCCCTCTGATGTCATTTCCTATGCGAGGCACTCGGAAGTGACATCAGCGGGAGAGCAGACGGGTTTGCGAAGAGCATGTTGTTACCGCCATGAACAGCTTCCACTAGAGGTATGGGGGAAGGGAAGGGGGTGCGCCCATGGCAGGGAGGAATGGGAAGAGGCAGGGGTGGCAGAGAGGAGGAGGAGTGTCAGCGCCCCCACCAACATGGTGCCTGGGATGAACTGTCCCCCCCACCACCTTACTACGCCACTGGCAGTAGGATATGACAGGTCAAGACCTCATGCAGGGGAGAAGCAGTGAGAGTCTATAGAGCCTCCATTACTTGTCACCTCTGCCAATCTCATAGCAAAGTTGGACTCCGGAGGAACCATAGCAGTCCATTTCAGTGCCAGCCCAGCCACAGTACAGGTCCTCAAAAGAGCAGTGCGATCTATGCTGCCACCTCTGTGGCATTTGTAGAAAGGGGGATAGGAAATGTGAGGTGATTCTAGTTGGGATGAGCAAGGAAAATGTGTCACTGCGCAAAGCTTCTAGCATTTATTTTACAACTTTAAAAAAAAAGTCCACTGGTTATTTGCCATTGTATGAAAAGAAGGAAATGGGTACTGACAATCTCTTTCAATTCTAGCCAGGCAGTAGGCAGAGTTCAGTCACTGTATGTCAGATCTATTTAAAGTGTTTCTTCTCTTTCTTCTAATTACACAGGGTGTACTACAAGATCACATGTAAAGCATCATATAATTAAAGTAATAAGTATCTGCTTCTGTGAACTGGGTAACATGTAATAAAGATTTACCAAAACCTTTGCAAATTGCTTGTTTTTGTCTCGCACGTATGCTGTTAAGTTTTCCATTTCCCTGCTGCTTGAGATGGATCAGGAAATAAAAGAGCCCAGGTTTTCTTCCAGTTCCATGCTATTGTGAATTTTCCAACTGCTAACAAGTAATTAATCAAGGTAACCACAAATCTGTTTCATAGGTCTTGACTAGCTCTGCCAGTAAGAATTCTCCACTATCATCAGACACAAAGCTCCTTCTGACGTCTTTGATGCAGCTTCTGACCATTAATAGTAGGGCTTGAATACCAGCTAAAAATGTTGGCATTGCAGAAAATCCTCTATTTACCTCTTCTCCTATCTTTCCTGTAGCTTAATGATTAGAGCAAAGGACTGAGAAACAAGGAAGCCAGGGTTCAAATTGTAATGATACTCTGTGATTTTGGGCAAACAATTAACCTTTTTTTCCTTAGGTACAAGCTTAGAGGTTGAAATTCATCATGAAAGAAATGCTCCCTGGCTAGTTAAATAGCCTGTTTGAGCTAACCAGTTATATTCAATGACACTAAACTGGATGGTGCCCCTGAAAATGGCTTAATGTTCAACTCAAAACTGGCTATTTTGAGGGGTCTTCCAGGTGTGGAGTTAGCACTTGCCTGGTTGTGTCCATATTCAGCAAGCAAGCCTATCATGAATAAACTAGAACCTCTGCTTTCTGTTTCGTTGCACCAAACCTACGGAATGATCTTCCCTCATCCATCCACTCACAATCAAGATTTTCTAAATTCAAGACTTTACTAAAGACTTATTTTTTGATAAAGAGTTTAACCTACTAGTCACCCAACCACTTTCCATGGCCCACCACCCCTGCAGGCTATCAAAGAGTACACACATAAGGCCTGATTCTATAAATGGCGACTAACTGTGCTTAATTGTAGGCACCAGTAGAAGCAGTTGTCAATCAACCGTTAGGCACCACTTATAGAATCACGCTTAGGTGAGCTTAGGCATCGCTAGGCATCATAGGGGTAGGTGCCAGGTTTTACCTACCTTGATTTAACGGTGCCTACCTCTGATGCCTAGTGGTGCCTAAGTCAACCATGCATATTCTCTGCTCCTAACTACACCTACTTTTCCAGTAGGTGTTGGAAGACACCTCAACGAAGGAGTCATTAGACACCACGCTGATATTAACAATCAAATTAAATTAGCAATTTAAAAAAATAGTTTTTAATGTTTTTTTTAATGGTGTGGTCAATTATCACACCATTTAACTCAGGGGTAGGGAACTCCAGTCCTCGAGAACCGTATTCCAGTCGGGGTTTCAGGATTTCCCCAATGAATATGCATGAGATCTATTTGCATGCACTGCTTTCAATATATTCATTGGGAAAATCCAACTGGAATATGGCTCTCGAGGACCAGAGTTCCATACCCCTGATTTAACCCATTAAGAAACAATTCAGTTATGCGCAGATTTTAGTTAGGAATAACCCAGGCACCATTTATAAAATTCCCCCCTAATGCCTTACTTTTCTGCCTTGTATGAGTGCTTGACTTTTCCTATCCTATGTTTTGGAGTTCCCTTCTTTTATAATTGTGGGGGGGTTTGTTATTGTACACTGCACTGATCCATTCACTGGAAAACATGGTATATCAATTGTAAATAAACCATAATTCACAAAAAGATGCCCTGGCTAGCTGACCACTGGAAGGATTAAGGTGCAACTCTCTCCCCCCCCCTTAATCCCCCAGTGGTCCATGAACCCCTTCCCATCCCAAATGGGACAGTACATTGCAGGCTCTGTAGCCATTCCTATTAGATAGCAAGCTGGTCCAAAGAGTTTGTTATGCGTCAGTGCAGTGCACTGTAGAGAAAAGCACCCAGGTTCATATTTCACTCAAACTAATACACTTGAGGTGGAAATTGTGAGCCTTCCAAAACCCACAAGATACCAACTGTGCCTATAGATACCTACAGGTGTTCCAGAGCTTAACTATTCTCTGAGTGAAAAAAAAAATTTTCCTATTGGTTTAAAAGTATTTCCCTGTAACTTCATCGAGTGTCCCATCGAGTCTTTGTAATTTGTGATGAAGTGAAAAATCGATCCACTTGTACCCGTTCAATTCCATTCAGGATTTTGTAGACTTAAATCATATCTCCCCTCAGCCATTATTTCTATAAAACTTTGCTTTTGTGACCAGGATAGTCAAATTTTGTAATTTACCCATTTCAAACTTAAAAATGCCAAATTTTCATCTTTTCATTCTTATAAAATCATAAAAAGCAACATATGAATCACAATTAACATGTCTTTATTTTGAAGTTATACAAAGATGACCACACAAGTGAGTAGTTTTTTGAGATTTGCGATTATATTGTAAGTCACTTTCACAAATCTGCCCCAAGATGTAGTCTCCCATCATGTTCTTATTATATTGTCCTTGGTAGCAGCGCTCAAAGTCCAGTATATCCTGGTTGAAGCACTCACCTTGCTTCTCTGAGTATGCCTCCATGTTATCCTTGAATGTCTCAAGATGAGCATCAAGGACATAAACTTTGAGAGACATGATAGAGCCCATTTTACAGTAATTCTTCACCAGATTCTCAATCAACTCCACATGGTTTTTGGCTTCACTTGTGATTACCCGGGAAGCCCCGAACCACTTCAATAAAGCTGTTCTAAGCCACTTTCTCCTTTCTAGTTAGCTTCTTGGGAAATTCCTTGCACTCCAGGATCTTTATCTGTGGTCTGACGAAGACACCAGCTTTGAACTTTGCCTTAGACAGATTAAGGAAGATGTCTTGAAGGCACTTGAAGGCTGCCGACTCCTTATCTAGAGCTCTGACAAATTGTTTCATTAGGCCCAATTTGATGTGCAGTGGTGGCATCAGCACCTTCTGGGATTTCCACCAGTGGTCCCCATTTGACATTGTTTTTCCCCCACAGAGAACTCAGTCTGCTGTGGCCAGTCCAACCTTTGGTAGTGCACCTTTGTGCCCCTGCTGTCCCAAAAGTAGAGATAGCAGGGGAAACTTGGTAAAACCACCTTGGAGACTCATTAGGAATGCCCCCATTTTGAAGTTTCCAATGACCTCCTACCCATACTCATCATACTTCAAGGCGCCTAGAAGATCTTGATGCTGTTGTAATCCCTTTGAGGTGCAGTGAGTGAGCCAGTGAAAGATGGATACTTGTTTTCATTATGGAGCAGAATAGCTTTGATGCTCCTGGATGAGCTGTCAATGAAGAAATGCCACTCTTTCGGTTTATAGGCGATTCCAATTACCTCAAACAGACTGGTCACATTGTGACAGAAGCAGAGTCCATCTAGATGAGTGAAGAAGGTGGAAAAAGCTTGGTAACACTTCCTCTGATCTATGACTTGCACACTTTCATCCATCATGTTCCACTGCTTGAGCCTAGATATCATAAGCTCGACATTGGATTTCGTGAGACCAAGATCTCTGATCAAATTGTTAAGGTCATTTTGGTTTAGATAGTATGAGTTTCTCTCATCAGCTGCACCACTGATATTGTAAACTGGATCTACAACCTCTGTCTCACTCTTTGATTTGCTGCTTTCTTCTGAAGACAGCCGCTCTCTCTCTCTGGGGGAGTGGATATGGGGAGCTCAGGGCAATGTGGCACCGGTTCGATGGATGAAGGAACGTCCGGATATGTGATTACAGATGCATGCTTGCCAGTTCGACATATGGAAGGGTCCACCATGTAGAAGTAGCAGTTGCTTGAGTGGTCAGTGGGTTTCCTATAATGTGAATTGCGCCTCTCTTGGCATTTTAATAATAATAATTATTATTATTTATTTATATGCCGCCATACCAGGGAGGTTCTAAGTGGCTCACAGCATGAGAAAAACAATACATACATACATTTTCAATAAAAAATCTCAATAAAATACAATAAAAGGCAGTACATACATTTCAATAAAATTGATCATAATAAAAGGTACAAACATTTCAATAAAATTGATCAAGATGAAAATGTAAACCATGCAGGTAAGAAACATAAGAAATAAGAGAAAATGTAAAACCAATTCGATGTCAGCTTTTAGGCCACCTAACACCACTTCCAGCATTAGTCATGCCCCCCAGTGGTGTTAGGTGGCCTAAAGCGCCTATGGAGGTGTGATTCTGGTGCCAATTTGTAGGTGCCTAAAAACCAGCCTTATCGAAAAACAAACTGGTAAAGGAACAGTGCAGCTACTTCAAAAATCTTTTAACCTTAAATGGTGCTCAGATTCCGAGATGGAAGTAAAGAACTCCATGTGGGGACTGATCCCCTAAAGAGATTCTTATGGTATCTATCATTGCACCATATGGAAAAGATGTTTTTAAAGTGCTTACTAAAGTATTAACTCATAATGTTCACTAATCCATGAAATTGCAAAGTTATTGTCCAATCTTTAAATAACTTCAATGTAGATGAACTTCAAAATGAATAAACTTCAAAAAAGAAGACTTAGCTGAAGAATACAGAAAGCGTTGGTTTTACTGGGTCCTGACGCGTTTCGCCACCCTGGCTTCCTCAGAGAACCCGCTACTTGCAATCTTGTATTCAGTGCTTGTCCTAATAAAACAAAGGACATGATGCAAATGAATGTAAAACTATAGATAAGTTATAAGCTGTTATAAGCTGAAAGAACGTTACCAAGCTCTCGACGCTATCGGCAGGGTACCTGATTTGAATCAATGAATTTTCCGTTTCCTGTGACGTAAGCGCTCAGCTGAGCGCCCGATATTTATACACTGGAAGAAATGTCAATCACCTAGTGGAGGAACGCCCACCACTCCACTTCTTTGTTCAAACCCGAGGGAGTCACCATCTGCCAGTGGAAAATCCACCTTTGTTTATGCTTCCATAGCCAAGCCTGAGAATTTCCCCCTCTTTTACCATGAGCCACCTCAAGGACTGTAAACTGTAACTGGTGTGGAGCAGCCTGCCAATGTTGTACTAAGGGGGCACTAATGTCTCCCCTTCTGTTTTTGCTCAGATGTTCAATGATGCGTGTCTTGATACTTCTGGTAGTGTGACCAATATAAAGCAGTTTACATGGGCACAAAATGAGATAAACAACCCCATGCGTATCACAATCCGAATACTACTGTAAGACATGTTTAGTGACGGGATTAGTGAACATTATGAGTTAATACTTTAGTAAGCACTTTAAAAACATCTTTTCCATATGGTGCAATGATAGATACCATAAGAATCTCTTTAGGGGATCAGTCCCCACATGGAGTTCTTTACTTCCATCTCGGAATCTGAGCACCATTTAAGGTTAAAAGATTTTTGAAGTAGCTGCACTGTTCCTTTACCAGTTTGTTTTTTGATAAGGCTATTTAGGAACATTTTGTCTTTTTTAAATTTACCCAGTCGTTCATATTGGGCCTAAAAACCAGCGCCATTTAAAGAATCCGTGCCTTACTGTCCAGGAACAAAAGTGGCATTTTGATGTTAATAATTCTTTTTGTATTTATGGCAAATTTTTTAATGCATTTTCCCACTAATTTGTGTGCTGGATCTTTTTTTTATTATTATTATTTGTTATCCGCCTTGGACCATTTTGAGAGTAGGCTGGATGTAAATGAAACGATATAATTACATTAGATTAGATCAGCCTTTCATCAATCCTGTGATATTTCTCCAGTCCCCATCCTTCAGAGAACCCATCAAAACTTATCGAAACTCCCTCCGCATCTGGAATGTATTTTAGTTGGCCCTATGGCTTTGTTCATAAACACTTTTTTCCTTGAATAGTGTGTTATCCACACTATCTCCATATATATCTTTGTCAATCATCTGTGGCCTTTACTAGGTTTTTCCTTTGTGAATGCCAAAATGAAGTAATTATTAAGCAATTCTGCTTTTCTCCCATTTCTATTGGCACATTGACTGTTAGAGTCTTTGAGACTTAAAGTTCCACCTCTGGCCTTCCTCTTTTCAGCAATATACCTGGAAAAAGTCTTGTCAACTCACTTTATCTCTTTAGCCATTTTTTCTTCGGCCCGTGAATTCTTTCTTCTTCTTTCTCAACTTTATGTGGTATTCATTTTTGGGTTCCCCTTTTTGTGAACCATACCTTTTTTAATCCCTTTATTTTGTGCAGCTGCCTCCTTGGAGAACCAAAAAAGGTTTCCTTTTCCTCTTGCTTTTACTTACTTTCCTTACATAAAATACTGCATAGAGTACTTACATAAAGATCTGATGCATTTTTTCCACAGCCTCTTTTAGTTTGATGTACTATCCATCCGCTTCCTTTATCTCCTTCCACCAAAGACTGTGCTTTTGAAATCCACAACTTTGAGTCTGATGTGATTGGACTTTGGTTTAGCTCTTGTATCAAAGTACACTGTGTTTCAAGTTTCTTTATTTTTGATATACCGTTTATCATACAGATATCTATTCTAAACGGTTAACAATAAAATAGAATATAAAAATTAAAAAAGTAAAATCATATCTAAGCTAATAGTAGGGAAGCACTTACACATTGATGTACATGATACGAAAGGGAAAAAATGGGAGAAGGAAATTATTAAATACATTGAGATGGAAAATAAAAGGAGGAAAGTAGAAAAGGGAAGTATATTTGGGTAGGGGTCGCTTCAAAAGAAGAGTTTTGATTGTCAGAGAAGTTCTGCAAAAGAGGATCAATTGTCATAGAAGTCAGAGTTTACAGGGTGTAGGCATCTTTAAAAAGGAAGGTTTTAAGTTTGATTTTAAATTTATATAAAGAGTTTTCTAATCGAAGGTCATCAGGAAGGGCATTCCACAGAGTGGGAGCTGTGACAGAGAAGATGGATTTGCGGGTAGTGTCATAGAAGAGTTCTCGTATTAAAGGGATGGTGTACAGATTTTGGTTACTAGATCGAAGAGTCCTACAAGATGCATACGGAATTAGAAGTTTATCAATGAAAGCCGGTTGGTGGGAGTTTTTTGTTTTGAAGGCAAAAAGTAATATTTTATAGATGAGGTGGTGTGTGATGGGCAGCCAATGTGCTTTGCGGAGGAGAGGAGTGACGTGATCGTATTTTTTTGCATGGTAGATTAGTTTAACTGTAGTATTTTGTATTGATTGGACGTGATTGATTTCCTTCTGGGTTATGCCTTGATAGAGAGCATTACAGTAGTCTAGGGTCGAGATGACAAGGGAGTGGATCAGCATATTAATGGAAGGAGGATTGGCAGCAGATAGAGCGGACGAGTCGTAGCTTGTGAAAGCATTTTTGTGCTACAGCACTGATTTGCTGATGGAATGTAAGATTTTTATTGAGGATAATGCTAAAAAGTTTAACTTTGCTGTCCATTTGAATGGAAGAGGAATCAATGCTAATGGGAGCACAGAGTGAGGTGGGGAAGAGGACACCTGTAGTTTTAGAAATGTTAAATGTGAGTTTATTTTGTTGGAGCCAAGAACTGATTTTGTCAATTTTGAAGTTGATCACACTTATTTCTTCAGGGGATGTAGAATTTAGTGGATGATGTAATTGGATGTCGTCATCACTGCCTCTCAGGTGAGTGCCTACTACTACTATTACTACTTATTACTTATATAACATCAAGATATCATAACACTAATACCACTGTGTAACACAACTTTTGTTCCTGGACAGTAAGGCCTGGATTCTCTAAAAACGGTACCAGATTTTAGGCACTGGTACACACCCAAACTCAGTAAAAAAAAAAAACTTTTGAAATGATTCAAGTCCATACCATACATTTTTCTTCTATACCACAAGTTCTGACTAGGATTCAGTGTGGTTTACAATAAGATTTTCGATCACAAATTGTGAACAATGGCTGAAAACTTCATGAGATAGTGTTACTGGCTTGAGGAGAAAAGGTGGGTCTGTAACCTTTTCCTAAAGATAGTGTACATGCATATTTGCCACATTTTATACCTGGAAAAAAGTGTTTATAAAATTTCTCCACTTACTACTACAGCAATTTATCACTTATATAGCGCTGAAAGGCGTACACAGCGCTGTACATTATGACATTTATAGATGGTTCCTGCTCGGAAGAGCTTGCGATCTAACTTGGACAGATAAGACATGACATAGAGGGTGGGGGATGCAGAACTCAAGGTGAGAGGAGTTAGGAGTCGAAAGCACTCTCGGGCCTTGAACACTGCCAGAGAGAGAGCCCGCTGTAGGGATTCGGGCATTAACAGAGACATTTAAACATACTCTCTCCATTTGTGAGCATTAAATCCAGCAACAGCTCTTCCCTGGTGGGTTCTCTCCCCATTTGTCTAAGCAAAAATCTCTTGTAGGACATCTACTATCTTTCTACTTCTTCTTTATGTTTCTCACACCAGACATGCAACACCTTGTTTCTCTCTACTAGCATCAATTCTCTGGTGCACACCATCCGCACATGTCTAAGATGCCAGCTCTTTCTCTCTGTTTTTAGCACTAAATCAGAGACACATCTGTTTCAACTTGCCTTCCCTAACACTTAATTGCATATTGTCTGCTGGTCTATTTCTGACATATTATGTTTTGAATTCTTTATTGTAAGGCTCCCTGGGCAGGGTGCCATATAAAAGAATGGAGGAAAAAACGATAGAACAAAATGTGTCGTTTTATTGCATCCTTTATATCACTCTGTGGTTAGATATTGCCTTTACATAATATTGTGTTCTGTAGATCTAGCTCCTTCTACGGACTTCTTTTTATGTATAATTTGTCAAATACAAAATGTATCCTCCCGCTATACAGAGGTCTCTCGGAAAATCAGAAAAGTAAAAAAAGAATTCTGGTGTAGAACCGAAAATAGAGGTGTAGCCATGGTTTCACTCACACAGTCTTGGGCACCAGCTAGCTCTTCGAGTCAGGTACCTTTGACCAGGATCTATAAAAAGAAAATATGTGTTTGAGCTGGGTGCAGGCTTGAAATGGACTTACTCTGGTAAACTGAAGGATAGTTTTCCTTGGGTTTCCAATCACTTCATGTAGTCTTTTACTTAATTGGAATAAATCAAGCTGAGACTGATGAAAAGTTGATTATTTGAACTTTGCTTTGAAGTTCTAAGTTGCAGTTCTTAAACTATTTTCAAGAGCCTTTCCATCCAACTATTCAGGTTCATTCTCAATACACAGTCATTTTTATAAGTCCCTTTTTGTGTTTCCAAGCTCTCCATACAATTTCTTCTTTACTTGGGGTAGGCTTAGGGCAGGATTAGGCAATTCCAGTACTCGAGAGCCGGAGCCAGATCAGGTTTTCAGGATATCCACAATGAATATGTATGAGATGGATTAAATCTATCTCATGCATATTTATTGTGGATATACTGAAAACCTGACCTGGCTCTGGCTCTCGATGACCAGAATTGCCAACCCCTGGCCTAGGGTTACCAGATTTTGCATCTGGTAAAAGGAGGACACGTGGCCCCATCCCATTTTGCCCTCAGGCCTGCTCCTATCCATCCCAGCCCCAGGAAGTGAAGTTAGAAGGGAGATGCCAGCATGAGGAGGTGGAAGATGCCACTCGTGCCAGCGAACATTTCAAGAGGTACGTGGGGAGGAGGGGGGCAGAGAGGAGAAAGGTACCGGCACCTCTTCCAAGTCAGTACCCAGGGAGGTCGACCTCCCCGCCCCCGTTTAGTATACCATACCATATTGTTTCTTATACCCCGCAAATGTCAACTGGCAATCTTTGCGGCTTACATAAGATTAATAAGGTTAGCAACATAGGCCTAGATTCACTAAACTCCCCTTGCCTTTACGATCCGTGTCCAATACGATCTGTGGCCGGGCAACCGATTCACAACGAGCCTGCATGCAAATGGACACGATCAGAAGCACGCCCCACACCAACCCCAGAGCGATCCCGATGCATGCCCAGACCATCTTCTTTGCCTGTAGATGGCCTGCGCATGCACTTGCTCTCAGCACAAGCGAGGAAGGGGGGGGGGGGAACTAGCAGGGAGAGCCAAAAAGCCCGGGGCAGGAAATAGGAGCTAACAGCTAGCTTGCTTTTTGCTGTTTTAAAAGCTGGGGAAGGAGCAAGAAATCGTGCAGTGCAGAGTCTGGGGAGCTGCAGATGCTAATGGTAACTAGCAAGACGGTAAAGGGAGATGAAAATGATTTATCACGCTGAAGTGGCCACTGAGAGAGAAGCCTCCATACACACGAGTGGAGAGAACCATCCCTAACACATGCTGTTTCTGGCACCTTCAGAAGAAAAGAGGCCTACAGCCAGTCTTCTCCTTCCCGCGAGCCTGTGATTTTAACCCGCGGGTTTAAAGTGGGGGCTAAAACCACGGGCTTGCACTGAGGGCGGCAGAGAGCAGGAGAGTCAGCAGGAACATGAGCGACTGGTCCTCAGCAGTCGCTTCTTTTGTGATTGGGCAGCCAAGTCAGTGTTCCTGAATTGGTTTGTGAATCGCTGCCTTCCTACTTTTGGATGCCCTTCCCCTCATTTGCACACGCGGATTGGTTCGGGTGTGGATCGGATCGGGAGGAAGGTTAGTGAATCGGATCGCAAACTGGTCGGGACACGATTGGTGGGCTTAGTGAATCTAGCCCATAGACATTATGAATCATAGCAAGATTATAATGAAAACAGATGCGATTTTTAGCACCTTCCTAAATTGAGGTCTGATGTAAGCAGGTTGGGAGGCAGTTCCAAATTTTGGGGCCTTGAAAATCGAAGAGTGATTTCCTCTGATGCATTGATCCTCAGTTAAACAGTTTTGTGGACTGTTGTTACTTATGGGTGAAGTTGGGCAGAGATTTTAGCTTGGTCCTATTTGGTCCACACAAAGATCCCTTTGGCATGGCCCTTCGGTGTGGCCCACCAATAGTCCTTTAAAGAGCTGCTTAATCAGGCCCAGGAGATAGTAGGTGGGGCCTCAGTTCAGCTGAGAATCCTCAAGGGAAGAGAGGAGGTTTCTGCTGAGTATACTACAGGAAGGAAATCCTATGATCCACTAATGCCTCAAACTGTGCTAATGAGAAGAGATGTCCATAGACAAACAAATCTTTCATCCTAGTAAGATTAGGATTACCAGACATCCGTTTTTCCCCGGACATCTCCTCCTTTGAGGCCATATCCGGGGGTCCAGATGGCTTTTCAAAACCCGGCACTTTGTCCGGGTTTTGAAAAGCTTTCCATCGTGTAGGAGGGCACCGACACATGTGTGGATGTGACGCAATGACATCATGCACACGCTCACCGCATCTGCGCATGCACAGATGTCCTGCCCGATAAGAGAAGGTAGCGGGGGGGGGGGGCAGGGCTGGGATGGGCTTGGAGGCGTGACGGGGCGGAACCTGGGCGTGATGGGGCAGGGATGGGCATGTCTGGGGGAGGTGGTTCTAGAGATCTGGATTTTCCAGACGGAAAATCTGGTAATCCTAAGTAAGATCAACCTTACCTATGTCTCTCTCACTTGTTCCATGTACCCTGAATAAGGGTTGATAATCCCTAAATTTAGATTGTGAGCCCACGAGAGACACTTTGGCTGTACCACTGAAAGGCAGTACATCAAATCTATATCCCTAACCCCTCTCTGTCCTTCCATTCTTCCTCTACAGAAACAGAGAGTTGTAGCAGAAAGAAGGCTGTAGGGCCAATGTGAGCAACATGTGTCAGTTTCAGTGCTGGTGTTGATAGGCTCTTTATAAGGTAGAAGGGAGGAAAGATTATGGGAGTTTTTAGCTGGTGGGGCTTGGGAATCAGAGATGTGCCACAACTGGATGGGCCTGGGCCCATGGGCCCATCCATAGCCTTACCACTGCATTCCTCAAGTTTGTACCCCTGCACTATGGGCTCTTGGATGACTTTCTTTTCCTGTGCAACACAGGGCTGGAAAATCTTGCCCGGAGCTGCAAAAACAAGAGTGTGACTGAACAGCACAGAAAGAGACAGCAGCCTGAGGCACCAAGATGTTGCTACTGTGCTACAGTTCTTATGAAAGGAAGCCGTGATTTGTGCACACCAGGTAATAGGTAGGGAGCTTAGGTGGAGGGGATGGGGAGAGACCCAATTGTCCTTTCCTTGTTGCCTGTGGAAGTTCCATGGAGAAGAGAATCTGCTGGAAGGCTGAGCTTTGCCGCTTTCAGGGCTGCAGATTTAGGCAAGACACTGATTATGAATAACTTCATTCTCATACAGTATGTGCAGCTGTCATACTGTTCTTTCCCCCCTAATTTCCCAAGAAACCAACATTTTCCATATTGATTTTCCATATCCCTTTTAGCTTAATATTTTACATATTTGGCTAGTTCGCTCTCTATTTTATTATATGTTTTGTTATGTAAAATATATTTCAAAAAGAGTAAATCTTTCATTCATTCATTCCATACTTGGATGAAGAAGAATTGTGGGGCATAGGGGTTCTAAAGCTTTGAATGGGAAATGCAAACATCAGTAGAAAAGAAAAGACATAAGAACATAAGAACTGCCACTGCTGAGTCAGACCAGTGGTCCATCATGCCCAGCAGTCCGCTCACGCGGCGGCCCTCTGGTCCAAGACCAGCACCCTAACTGAGACTAGCCCCACCAGCGCACGTTCCTGTTCAGCAGAAACTTGTCTAACTTTGTCTTGAATCCTTGGAGGGTCTTTTCCCCTATAACAGCCTCTGGAAGAGCGTTCCAGCTTTCTACCACTCTCTGGGTGAAGAAGAACTTCCTTACGTTTGTACGGAATCTATTCCCTTTCAACTTTAGAGAGTGCCCTCTTGTTCTCCCTACCTTGGAGAGGGTGAACAACCTGTCCTTATCTACTAAGTCTATCCCCTTCAGTACCTTGTATGGGCACAGTAGGAGAGGCACAATTTCATTTTCAAAAATATTAGGAGTCCTTTTACTAAGCTGTGGTAAAAGGTGGCCTTAGAATACGCTTAGGTCTTTCCTGTATGCTAAGGCTATTTTTACCACAGCTGGATAATGGCCGATTTTCTATTTTCCCAATGGTCATGCACTACTGTTGCCATAAACGTGTGATCATTAACAAAAATTAGGGCCGTTATCGCCACCGATTTTGTATGCAGTAAGGGCTTGTGTGCTATTCCGTGTTGACCAGCGTATGGAAATGAGGCTGTACAAATTGATTTGTGCTGTCACCCCTCCAAGAAAAGTTCAGAAATATTTTTTGGTGTTTGGCTTGCACACACACATTGGGATTTTACCTCAGGACACCTCAGTGTTTCCTTAAATAAGCCCTTTTAAGCTGATGATTTATGATTATGAGGCTCATTAAAATAAAAAACCAAAGACATCCAAAAGACAGTATAAACCAGCTCTTGGACATCTTACTAGACAAAACGTCCAAATGGGTATTTTTGAATCTGCATTTTAGTCACCTTTCTGGTTGTTTTGTCTCCGGTGTGTCTAAATCTTAAAGGGGGGGGGGGAGTGTTAGAGGCATATTGTATGCAGGATTAGGGCAGGTTTAGCACTTGGACATTTTACAATGATAATCAAACATTTTACAAAATGTCCAGGTTTGGGGGGAGTTTTGGAGGGCTCACCATATAATGTAAAGGGTTTATGGTGAGATGTGTACCTGCTGCCTTTAATGTGAAGTTCACAGAAGTGCCCCCTAAAATGCCCCAGTGTTCTGCTGTCATGTCTGTGTGGCCAGTCCATTAAAAATACTGGCCTCTCCTACATACAAATGGCTTGTTTTGGATGATTTTAATTTGGAAGGGTTTTTTTTGATGATGGCAAAAAAAAACACAAAATAGAGGTCTAGCTGGACAAAACATCTAGCTGAGCTATTTTTGGGGAAAAAAAAGATAGACTTTGTGCTGGACAAAATGTCTAGCTGGGTCATTAAAAAAAAAAAAGATGACGTCATGCAGGTTCAAAAGTGGACAGTTTATCCACCCGTTTTTATCATTTTTCTCAAAACATCTAAAGTCGGACTTAGACGTCCTATCATAAATGCCCCTCCACATATTGCCAGGGACCCTGCCACATTTGTCATCCTCTTCCTATATATTTGTCTGAACTTAGCTAAATTTACTTTAGTTTTTAGAGTCTAAAGTTAAGTCAAGAGCTCTTTAAGAACCTAAGAATAGCCATACTGAGTCAATCTAGACCATATTCTGTTTCCAAAAGTGGCCCATCCAGGTAACAAGTTCCTGGCAGAAACCCAAATAGTAGCAACATTCCATACTATTGAATGTTCAACAGTTTTCTCTCTCTTTATTATAATGATATACAGGACTCAATTCTTTGAATAAAATGTGCGCTAAGTGCTATTCTGCAAACAGAGCTCCAAGTTAGGTGCCATTTATAGAACTTAGCGCCAGGATCCATGCCCAATTTTAGCCATGAGAACTTACAGTAACTGAACTCTGGTGTAAATCTCTGCATCTAAGTCAGGCATGGATCCTCCGAATTCTATAACATTGAGCGCAAATCCTCGAAAGACATCTGATCTGCACATGTCCATCCCATTGCCAAACCCCCTTTTCACATCTGCGCAGAAAAATTCACACACAAAATTAGTGACTATAAACATAGAAACATGATGGCAAATAAAGGCCAAATGGCCCATCCACTCTGCCCATCTGCAGTAATCATTAATTCTTCCTCTCTCTAAGAGATCCCACGTGCCTATCCCAGGCTTTCTTGAAATCAGACACAGTCTCTGTCTCCACCACCTCTTCCGGGAGACTGTTCCATGCATATACCACCCTTTCTTTAAAAAAGTATTTCCTTTGATTACTCCGGAGCCTATCACCTCTTAACTTCATCCTATGCCCGCTCATTCCAGAACTTCCTTTCAAATGAAAGAGGCTCGACTCATGCGCATTTACGCATGTAGGTATTTAAACATCTCTATCCTATCTCCTCTCTCCTGCCAATAATTGTTATATCCAATGATTGGTGCTAATTGACTCATTAAGCAATTAAATTGTGCACAAAATTTGGGCGCACACCCAAATTTGAGTGTGCAATATAGAGCACTATATATATATATATATATATATATATATATATATATATATATAGAATTAGATGGATTCTGTTCAGTTTAGCCCAAATTCACTCATTCCAGGTACTACAGCAGTTGTCTGCACTGCAAAATAACCTTGAATTTAACTGATGACCTATTTTTATGTACCACTCTGAAGTGTCTGCTACAATCATGTCTTGGTGATTCAGATCTTTTGAAGATGAGTTCTAAGTTATCATTTTACTCTTTCTGTTCCTCCATAATATGCTACAAGGCCGTAACTAGAAGTGAGTGAGAGTGACAGCTGCACAGGGTGCAAATGACTAAAACACACCTAGTGTCTACCTACTAGTGGACAAAAAGCTGGAAAAAGTGTTGGGATGCACGAAGTAGGGTCTGAGTACCATGTAAGGAGGGTTCTTTTTCTTTATATGGTGTTTTGGCCTTGCCTAATGGGGGCAGGGTGCCACCATTTTGGAAAGGGTGACCCAGAGGCAGGCGGGAGAGATGTCTACTTCCTCCTGCCTCCTACGATTAAGGCATGTGGAGGAGCGGGGCTCTACTAGAACACCAGGGCCAGTAGCAGTGGGGCCAGGGACAGGGTCTGAATGTCACTAGACCACCAGGGCAGTGACAGGGGGTTTGGACTAGCCCACCCTGGCACAGCAGGGAATGGGGGAGTCGGGTCAAGTCAGACTGGAGGGGGTTCGGTTCGATAGTCCACTGGACTACCATTGCCAGTAGCAGCTAGGGGTTGAGCCCGGATGGGTCGCGTCAGGTTGCTCATCCAGCAGGGTGGGATGGATGGTTAGTGATACCTCTACCCTCAACCAACCCTCAAAGACTTATAAAGAAACTTCAAATCCTTCAAAACTGTGCAATCCAATTGCTCTGTAAGGTCAACAGATACACACATGTCCTCATAGGAGGCTGTTGAACAAACCTGAAGGGCTGAAGTTAGGACCCAAAGTGGTGAACTGGGTCAGAAACTGGCTGTCCGACAGACGCCAGAGGGTGGTGGTTAATGGAAGTCGCTCGAAGGAAGGAAAGGTGACTAGTGGAGTCCCTCAGGGTTCGGTGCTGGGGCCAATCCTGTTCAATATGTATGTAAGTGACATTGCTGAAGGGTTAGAAGGAAAAGTGTGCCTTTTTGCAGATGATACCAAGATTTGTAACAGAGTAGACACCGAAGAGGGAGTGGAAAATATGAAAAAGGATCTGCAAAAGTTAGAGGAATGGTCTAATGCCTGGCAACTAAAATTCAATGCAAAGAAATGCAGAGTAATGCATTTGGGGATTAATAATAGGAAGGAACCGTATATGCTGGGAGGAGAGAAGCTGATATGCACGGACGGGGAGAGGGACCTTGGGGTGATAGTGTCCGAAGATCTAAAGGCGAAAAAACAGTGTGACAAGGCAGTGGCTGCTGCCAGAAGGATGCTGGGCTGTATAAAGAGAGGCGTAGTCAGTAGAAGGAAGAAGGTGTTGACGCCCCTGTACAGGTCATTGGTGAGGCCCCACTTGGAGTATTGTGTTCAGTTTTGGAGACCGTATCTGGCGAAAGACGTAAGAAGACTTGAGGCGGTCCAGAGGAGGGCGACGAAAATGATAGGAGGCTTGCGCCAGAAGACATATGAGGAGAGACTGGAAGCCCTGAATATGTATACCCTAGAGGAAAGGAGAGACAGGGGAGATATGATTCAGACGTTCAAATACTTAAAGGGTATTAACGTAGAACAAAATCTTTTCCAGAGAAAGGAAAATGGTAAAACCAGAGGACATAATTTGAGGTTGAGGGGTGGTAGATTCAGGGGCAATGTTAGGAAATTCTACTTTACGGAGAGGGTGGTGGATGCCTGGAATGCGCTCCCGAGAGAGGTGTTGGAGAGTAAAACTGTGACTGAGTTCAAAGAAGCGTGGGATGAACACAGAAGATTTAGAATCAGAAAATAATATTAAAGATTGAACTAGGCCAGTTACTGGGCAGACTTGTACGGTCTGTGTCTGTGTATGGCCGTTTGGAGGAGGATGGGCAGGGGAGGGCTTCAATGGCTGGGAGGGTGTAGATGGGCTGGAGTAAGTCTTAACAGAGATTTCGGCAGTTGGAACCCAAGCACAGTACCGGGTAAAGCTTTGGATTCTCGCCCAGAAATAGCTAAGAAGAAAAAAAAAAAAAAAAATTTTAAATTGAATCAGGTTGGGCAGACCGGATGGACCATTCGGGTCTTTATCTGCCGTCATCTACTATGTTACTATGTTACTATGTTACTATGTAACTCCATTATTGAAAAAGCATCACTGTCTTCTAATAGAGGAACAAATTAACCCCCCCCCACCCCTTTTATAAAACATAGTGCAGTTTTTAGCGCCAGCCATGGCGGTAACAGCTCTGATACTCATAGAATTCCTATGAGCATCGGAGCTGTTACCACCGCGTCCAATGCTAAAAACTACGCTACGATTTTGTAAAAAAAAAGGGGGGAGTGTTAAATTTAAAATTCTCTCTCTCACTTTCAAAGCTCTTAGACATGAGTTACCTGAATATCTTTATCGGCTGTCTTCTACTCTCCATCTCGTAGTCTCTGCTCTACAAGTGATCATAGATTAGTATTACGACCCCTTCCCTTACAAGTTTTGAATCAACCAGGTGCTCTGCATTTTTCTTTACCGCCCCAGCACTCTGGAATTCGCCTTCTCAATACATTTGAAATGAACCCCAACTTAAGAAGTTTAGATCTGCCATTAAAACAAGGCTATTCACCCAAGCATTTCCTGAATGATGAGATGGCAGCCCAGTCCTTATGTTTTGGCTCTTTATGAAACACTCCTTGACCTACATAGTCTCTTACATAATTGCTCCTGTCCTATTGACTGTATTGCAGTTCCTTTCTTCCCTTTTTTGTTTTTTTAGAATTGTACACTGTGTCGCTCTGTTTTAAACAGCTAAAAGCGGTAAAGTAAGTCACCAATAAATAAATAAACGCTGTCCCAGACCAGGCGTTCATTTTCCAGCAGTAAAGGCACTGGACAGCACCCTTTCTTTTTTTTTTTTTTTTAAAGCATATAGCGGGCTTATTGATGGCCGCATTTAAATTTTATTTATTTATTTATTGGGATTTATTAACCACCCTTTCATGAAGAAATTCACCCAAAGTGGTTTACAATATGTCAAATATTAATGCCTTTATAGGCATTTAAATGTGGTTTGCACTGTGGTTTCAACCATTAGCGCATTCTACGCACCCTAGTGCCGGTGCTATTCCGGCACTAATCACCTCTAGCGCCAGTGTTAGTTTTTGAGCAATGGCCCCATCAGTGCTGAATGATTTTGAAGGACTGATTAAAACATCCCTATTGTCAGCAGACGTGACTTTTATCTGCTTCTCATTGAAGAGGATTGTAAACTTGCTTTTAGGTTTGATGCAAGGGTATTGCGCCCCCCCCTCCCCCCCCCCCCCCCCCCCACACACACACACACATCAACTTTCAGGTCCTTTTGCCTCCCCAATAATCCTAATCATTCCAGCATTAGTTCTTCTAGAATAATCTGGGCAAGTGGTTAATCTAAAAACCGTCCATCTTCCTTGCTGATACATGTACCTCCTATTGTTCCTGTGAGTCAGTGTAGCCGTCAAGACTGATTATTTTGCTTGGACTGCAGCTGCTCTTTGGCACCTCTCAAAAGTTGTTGCACTAGGTGACTGCCTAGTCCTGCTTCAGGACTGGGCCAGCCCTGCTTGCTTTATTGAATACACAAGGCAAACAAAATAAAGTAAAGCAAAAAAATAGCACCTTGTGATGGGAATCGACATGCAGAGAACCCTGGCTGCGAAGCACACATTAGCAGCAATCATACAAATATGATTCATTGCAGAGCAGGCCCAGTTTTTGAGGTGGGTAGGCTGTAAAGTTTGGAGGGAATGCCAAACAAAAGGCTCTGATTACAGATCCATCAAGCGGACAAAACCACAGTCCCACAGCTTACACTGCTGCTTTTCCAGGAGTCTTACACTGATGGAAAATTGTTTGTGTGCTGTAAAAAGAGGATTATGGTTTTGTCTCACAGTCAGAGACTTAATGATTAAGTCTATCTTTGCTCGAACTTGACTTTCTTTTGGTTTTTCCATCCTCCTCCCCCCCCCCCCCCCCCCCGCCTCCCACTGACAGAAAGGTAAGTTACATGTATGGCTTAGGCTAGGACACAAACTGGCCTGGCTACCCTTTTTCTACAGGTATATGCCAGATAAACTGACATATTTTATGGTCAAGGGTTGAAAATCTTGTGGGCACAATTAATAATTATTATGTTTCAGTAGGTAATCATCAAGCAAGGAAAATGTCCTCTGGGCCAATCAGAGCCTTAAGCCTCTCTTAGGTGCATCCCAGGATGCACAGGGGAGGGGAAGGCCCACCATTTTGAAGAGGCAGGCTTGCTGGCCAGAGGGATTAGGCAATCCTCTGGCCAGCCATTGTAAACAAGGTAAGGGGGAGGGGGTCATTGAAGGCACGGGAGGGAGTTTCGGGGGTTGCGTAGCAGTTGGAAGGAGTGGGCATCTCTCCCACTGCTGGGAGGGGGGTGTTGGAGGGCGTTGCTTGGCAGCGGGAAGGAGTGGGCATCTTTCCCGCTGCTGGGAGAGTGTCGGGGAATTGATTGACGGTGGCAACATTTTCTGATAGGTATGAGCCGTCAAGCCTTACTTTCCTGTTAGTGCCTGAACCAATCAGCACTCAGGTACTGATCAGAAAGTAAGGCAATGACAGCTCAGATTTGTTGGCAAATTTTGGCCACAAATGTGGCACAATGAGGTTGGAGAATCACTCAGCGATTATAGAGAATTGCTTGGAGTGCTTATTTTAATATTAATGACCTCATTGTACTACATGTGCATTGCAGTATCAGAGACTGCTAGAAAACTCGGAAAAACACCACGGCAAGCCGTTTTAATAATCTGTTGATAAAGTACATGCATACTAAACTGGCTGGAACCAGTTTAGTGAGCACATTAAAGGCAGATTTTAGTTTTGAGAATCTGTCCCTTAGAATTTATGCAAAGAGCACTAGGTTGACTCTCCTAGAGAGAAGGGGGGAAAATTAGAATCCTGAGCCAAGCTCGGGTTGAGAAGAAGAGCCTGACTTTAACACCAAGAACCCCCCCCCCCCCCCAAACAGCATCCAAACGAGCTGCCACATTAATTTGGTAAAATGAGGAAAGGTAAGAAGAAAGAACCAAGTAGCCACCCTGCAAATTTCATCTGGATGAAATACGCGAGACCCCACCCACGACGCAACAACACTTCTAGTCGAATGGGTCGGAAGAGAAACCAGTGGCAGCTTTCCACGGGCAAATGGACAACTGAACACCGGCCAAACACGGCGAGGCACAGCAGTCAAGAAAAATAGGTGATCAGACAGCCGGAAATCATCAGTCCTCAATAGTGGAGCAAGACTCTTCTGACATCCAACTTGTACAACCTGAGTCTGGGCATCCTATTGCCTGTAACCAGACCAAGAGGCTGTGGATGGTGAAAAAAGGAAGTTGGGGTTGTTTTGGGGATTTTTTGCTCTTTCAGAACCCCAGCAGTAAAAGGGGAGAAAATCATGCATTAAAGTCTTGCTAACGGAGGGGTCAACCAAAACTAAACTCCCAGGGCGACCATGTGGACTAGCCCTGGCAAGGGTATCAGCTGGATCCAAAACAAAAGCAATGTCAGGAGACAAAAGTGGCATAATATCCGAATGGCATAAGGACAAAAGGGCTCCTGTCATGGGAGCTCTGCCACGGGCTCAACAGGACTAGTAGAAACTGACGCACCCACCATCTGCATCCAATGAGTTGGATCTGAAGAATACATGTTCCAGAGGAGCTGAAGAAAATTCCAGTGAAAAGCCACACTGTGAGTCCTGCAGGGCCTTGTTGAGGCATTCACTACATGCCAAAAAAGTCCCCAGACTCGCAACGCAGGCATTTGGCGCCAAGCTCCAGAACAGCCTTCAGGTGAGATATTTCCTTGAAATTGTGGATCCAGGCCAGCTCCCCAGCTCTGTGGGATCTGAAGGAGGTGAAGCCCAAAGTTCTCGCCCCCTCCCTCGGTGTGCTGTGGCATGCAATATACGGTCACAGATCCGATGCCAATCTGGTGCAACCAAGGTACACATCCGACAGATTAGGTGCTGGAGAGTCCATCCCAAATGATTTTCAATCAAATCAAGGGGTTTTGAGGCAGAAATACAACTTTGAAAAAAAAAAGATCGCTTAAAATTCAAAATGGCCACTGCCAGCGAATTTGCACCAAAAAATGGCAAAAATAAAATCTAAAAATAAAAACTAGTGATATGAGGTCTGGGGAAGTGGGGGACCTGAACCCTACCCTCAGAAACTGTGAAAAATGACTTTTAAATCAATTAACATGCCACCCCCAAAGTTCCCTTAGGAAATAATAGAGGGTTACTCACAGTCACTGAAGTGCCTTGCCTGTCAGCTTTTTCACACAGCAGCTGAATGGAGGAAAAGGATTTTCTGCTTCAGAAATTGCTCCATATGACCAGAACGGAAGATCTTTGAACTAACAGTCGGCCGGACACCGACTATGACCTCTGCCCCCACGGATTCTTGTCACATGGTCAGAGTGGGAAAGGCAGCCTGTGCCTTGAAACTTGGGTGGGTTTCACTCCAGATGCATACAGCCTGTACTAAAAACCCGTGACAAGGTCAGAAGGCAAGCAAACTCCCAGGGGAATGGACCCTGATTCTAGAAAGGGAGGCATACAGGCATACAGCAGGCTGGCTCCACAGATCCATCAGTTTCTCTGTGAAGCAGCAGTCCGGCTCCATGGGACTGCATCCTTTTCTCTGACAGGAGACCACCAGAAAGTGGTCTCAAGGCACTGAAGCCACTGAAAAAGTGAACTTTGTGAAAAAATAAGAAAAAGAAGCAGAGTAATTGAAAAGAGTTCTGCATGGATTGCTTGCAGAAATTGAAACTGGATATAGCTCTAGTTCTCAGTCTAGTGGGGAGGAGCATTTGCTCAGAAAAGTGTTGGATTTCTGCAACTCCCGGATTGCGGATTGAACACGTGGAGGGGCATAATCGAAAGGAAGGTCTAAGTCCGTTTTCGTCTAAGTCGCAAGTCGTCCAAAGTAAAAAATCAGCATAGGACACATTTTTGAAAAATACTGTACGTCCAAATTTTTTTCCCTTTCGAAAATCGTCTATGTATACGTCCTGCCAATCTGATTGTCCAAGTCGCTAAATCGTCCATCTTTATACCACATTTCTGTCCAACTTTTCATCCAAGTCAAAAATGCCTAGAACAAGCCCTGTTGGACGTGGGAGGGGTCTGCAAAGTGATGACACCTAAACAGTGGGGTACCTTACAGGGCACTGCTATGAACTTCACAAAAAGGGTGCCATGTCATCATCTCACTACAGCTCCCTTATAAGTTATGTGAGCCCCCCCAAACCACCTCCTGAATCCCCTAAACCCACTTATCTACCACCCTAATAGCTCTTATGGCTGCAGGAGCCACTTATATGCCAGTACAAAAGGTTTTGGGGGGTGTATAGGGGAGTGCACATGTATCAGTATCAATGCAGTGATTACAGGGGCTTATGGGCATGAGGCCTCCTCTCCATGGGTCCCCAACCCATCCTCAAGACGGCTTAAGACGCCTCTGTGCAGGATGACTAGGCTTTCCTATGCCAGGCTGCCAGGTGATGATGGTCTGGAGGCTGAATTTTAAAGGTGTGATTACAAGTTTTATGGGGTTGGGAGGGGTCGGTGATCACTGGGGTAGTGTGTGGGGGTCTGTATTATGTGTTTGCAGTGCTTATCTGGTGACTTTAGGTGGGTTTTTGTGACTTAGACCATGTTTTAAATGGTCTAAGTCACTTCGTCCAAGTTCCGTCGATCCTGTGCTGTATAACTTTCGGTTATACATGCAGTACGACTAAGTCTAAGCCTACCCACGTCCCACCCAAATCCTGCCCTTGACACTCTTCCTGACACGCCCCGTTTAGCTATGTCATTCAGCAGCACTGGGAAGGCCTAGGCCGTTTTTAAACACATCCAAAACCCGTTTCAATTATTGGCACTTGGACATCTTTCGTTTATGATTGTCCAAGTGCCGACTTAGGCCGGTTTTTGGGCGTTTTTCTGTTTCGATTATAAGCCCCTTAGTGTATGGAATCCGGAAGGGATGTAACAGAATATGCTTTTATGTTCTGTTTGCATTTAATCAAGTGCAAAAAAAGTTATTTAGGGCAATCACTTGCAGATGAAAACACTCTTTAATAACAAATCTTCCGCTTGTTCTCTTAGCTAGAACAATTAAGACATATGCCACTGGTGGCTGGAAGCTGGGGTGGGTGGGTAGGAAATAAGACTGAGGGATCCTTTTACAAAACTACAGTAGAGGTTTCTATCGTGGGTCAGTGAGGTAAGTGCACCAATGCTCATAAAAATTCTAGAGCATTTATCTCGCTGGCCTACGGTAGAAAGCCAGCATGAATTCGGTTCTTGCTCTGCTATCCACTGGCTATCTTTTAACATTCTAGGCTGTGACAGTTAAGTTTAAAACACTGGCAGAAAGTTTAAGTTTAACAGTGTAGAAAAAATAGTTTTACACTATTTAAACAATAAACAAATAAGTAATGTTTCCTTTTTTATGAAATTTTATCAATAATCCAACACGATTCTCTTCTATTACAATCTTTTCAGTTCAATCATCTTTATAGAGTTTTTAGTATACAATACAAGAAGTTATTGATCATAATCAACAGATACAAGCAACACGCACTGAGGAAAATAATGTTTCTTTCACAGAGAAATGTCCTTTTCTATCCAAACTCCCTCAGAAAAGAAAGATCTTTGGATGAATTTCTTTTATTGCTGTATAATATTGCCTCCACATAAAACGAGAGAGGGAGAGAGAGAGATTGCCTCTGTATGTATGTTGATTATTAATGTTGTGATCTGAATATAAACTTTCCCTTCATAAATCAAGTCACTAACCCAGGGCATTTTTTTGATCCAGTCCTGAACATTGACAGGTGCAGAAACATTGCCAACATTCATTCTGATTGCTGTCATAAGTGGAGCCAGACACTATTAAAATTTGGAAGTGACTGCTTGTGTTTTTCACCACGGAATTGCTTCTTTTCAATTCTTAATAACATTGAATGTGGAATGGTTTCAAATTCTGATCATTCTGTAAAACTGCATATTTAATGGAAAAATAATTGCGTTGAAGTGATTCTTTAAAGCTCGTTTTAAATAGATTCACAAAATCAAGATTTCATAATGGTTTCTACAATAGAGCAGCAGGACTCCTACATGTGCTTTTCATCCAGCAACCTTAGGAACATTCTCAGTCCCTGGTCCAGAGATATAGTGGGGGTCGTGCTAAAATAGGCCCCAGTTATAGGAGGTGATTCTTTGAATTTGGAGAGAACTATAAAAAAAACTATCCATGAAGGGGAAACAGACTTCTTTACACTTCTCCCTCTGTAGTCGCTGTGATAAGGGATTAACAGAACCGCAAATAACTTTTTCATATGTTATTTGCTGTTTTCTATTAAAAACCATCGTGAATATGGTGAAACTGCGAATAACATGGTGGGAGACCTGGCCGATTCCTGAAGAAGAGGAAAACACGGTGAAGAAAGTGCCGGGAATTGGCGATTTTTCTCTGTAAACGCTTGGAATTCAGCGATTTCGCTAAGCAAGCTGATGTAATTGGGGGGAGGAGCCAGCAAGCTAAAAACCGCAAATAATCGAAACCGCAAATGCTGAAACCGCGAATACGGAGGGAGAATTGTACTTATAACCTGCCTTGAAGAAAATTGGAGAAGCAAGGAGTAGGGTTAAAGGAGCCTGTGTGCTAGGCAGCCTAGGAGGCTGTCCTGGATTATTTGCTAAAGGGATCACTGCAGGGACCCTAAGACAGAGCCTAATTAGCTTTAATGGTAAGTGGTTATAGGAGCAAGAACTAAAACATGGGGACCTTCTGGGTTAGTCCATCGTTCTCAAAAATGTAAATCTCGCTACCTTCTTTTAATCACTAACTCTTATTATGTTTTTCCTTCCTTATATTAAAGTTCCTGCAAACCGTGCCGAGCTCCATCTCTATGGAGAGGATGCGGTATATAAACTTAAGGTTTAGTTTAGTCCACCACCACCAAAAAATACCTTTCTTGTATCATAAAACTCAAAAAGTATATCTTAAATGTACTCCTGGTATATCATTTACTGTTGCCTTGTTATATTGACCTTAGCAAAGGAGGAAAAGCCTCAGATCCCTAGATGCTTACACGTGCAAAGCTGAAAAAAGCATACTAGATAGAGAGATAACCTCACAGTCATGCAAACAATGCTTCAATGTACATTCAAACTCTGTGAGAGGTCAAAAAAGAATCAGTCACTTATCTTTGCTCGAGTCGCTGTACTGTTAGTACTGTTGGTACTGTGTGTTATTAGTACTGTGTCCCCCCACTGCTGATGATAGCTAGCTGGGCGTTTCGCCGATAGGCTGCGTCAAGGCGTGGGACTTCTCACCTTCAAAGAAAACAATCATTAACAGTCAGACAGTGTGTTATGCAAAGCGAAAAAACTTATTCCTTACACCAAGATAACAAAACTTACTGTCGGCGCTATGATTTAACGCTCACTCATAAGGCAAAGATGGCTGAAGTTCTGAGCAGCGTCATGATGTCACTGCTGACGTGTTGTTGCAGCGGCGGGAAGGCAAACTGGTTTTAAATCCCAGTGAAAAAGTCACACGCGTGCAGAACAAACTTGCAGAACATCTCTTGAGTAATTTGTCGTTTGAAAAGATCATAGTACCTGATGAAATGATTTTTTAAAAAAAGATTAGTGTCAAATCTGTATACGCACTGATATGTCATCGGGACATCAACCAGCGGATTTCATTGGGATTTAAAACCAGTTTGCCTTCCTGCCGCTGTAACAACATGTCAGAAGTGCTTTTTTCAGCTTTGCACTTATAAACATAGGGGAATCTGAGTCTTTTCTTCCTTTGCTAAGGTCAATATAACAAGACAACAATAAACGATATACACCAGGAGTACATTTAAGATATACTTTTTGAGTTTTATGACACAAGAAAGGTATCTTTTAGTGAATTGATTATTCTTTCTGTTTCTGCATATCTTTTGGGTGAGACCATCTGGGTTAGTCCCAGGGCACTGTGTTCATCACCATAGTGACTGAGAGTGTCACTGCGGGTAAAGGAGGATAAGTATCCTGCATGGGATCTGGCAAGGAGCAGTGGAAGAAAAGTGACCAAAGAGGATAGAGAGAAAGAGGAAGGATCCTTTGAGGGATTTGACTAAGAAGAGAATCCAACAAAGGCGATGACAGAAAATAGGACTTCTGGTTTCTTCTGATGCTCTGTGTGTACAGAGCATCTGAAGGAGCTGGCTTATTTGACCTGCTTTATTAAGTCTGTTAGTTTATATTTTCCTTCTTACTAATTCTTGATTTGTGCATTTTTCATACTGGCCACATTTGTGGACCTTGAATATTGTAGGGTATTTTCTTCCTCAGAAGGAAGAGGCCTGCCAGCTTAAGCCTTGAGAACATTGTCACACTGTCCACCAGGACCCATGTTTGCTGTTCTGTGTGCTGGGCTAAAGTGTGATGGAGGTGGGTTCCACAAGAGCCACAGATATCTGGACAATAAACTTATCTTTGATAGTACCTTTAAAGATGACAATCAGAAGATGGGCTACAACAGAATGTATCATCAGGGTTCACCCATCAAAGCAGAATTCTAGGGAACTCCGTTACTTTGTGAAAATCACACCTTCATGTTGTCTGTGCGGTCAACTAGAACTAGTATCTACTGAGTTTATTGCTAAAGGAATACATGTTCACTTACAATGCAGCAGAAACACATTAGGACAGGGCTCCTCAATTTTATTTTAGTGACTTCATAACCAGTAAAGACTTTCAGACTATCCAAATGAATATGTTTAATGGACTCTCATATCTGTGGGGTTAAGGGATACCCCAGAGGCCAGTTCACAGACAGGGTTTGTGGCTAAACTACTCCAGTTTCCTCAAAACGCACTTCCAAATGCACATAAACTTGATATTCAGCACAGAATTCACAATAGAAGTTAGAAACTGTGGAACAGCAGGTCAAATCACAAGCCCTGAATATGACAATTATTCAATATACCACCAATACCCAAATTAAGTTGGAAAACTGGTCCACTTTTGTGGAATACTTTACTGGAAGACTTACTGTACATGTGAGGTCTGACAATTAAGTTCATGAACTTGCTATTGTGCGCTTACATTGGCAGCACTGAACAAACAACTCGGTAAGGTTTCATAACCTTGGTATATCAGTGTCTCAGAGCTGTGTTTGTGTCGATGTGTGTCGGTGTCTTGCTGAGTTGTGTTCATTATTGTTATTGTTGTATGTTTTTGTGTGCCATTGCGAGAATGTCGGAGCTTGAATTAGAGCAATGAACAAGCATTAAATTTCTTGTTAAACTTGCCAAGAGTGGAAGTGAAATCAGGGACATGTTAGTCCAAGTTTATGGGGATAATGCCCTGAAGGAAACGGCAGTGTACAAATAGATTAAATATTTTTCTGAGGAGAGAGAATGTGTCACTAAAGAAGAGAGGTCAGGACGGCCAATAACAAACAGAACTGATGAAAACATTGCAAAAATTTGTCGAATTGTGCATCAAAATTGTCGATAGAGAAACAGGAAAATCTTAACTGAAAATCTTGGCATGAGAAAAGTGTGTGCAAAAATAGTCACCAATGAACAAAAGCAAAGGAGAGTCGAAGTTTGCCAAAACCTTTTGGAGAGGCAAGATGTTGCTTTGGGCTGTGTTATCACTGGTGATGAAACTTGGGTGTACCAATACGATCCTGAAACAAAGCATCAAAGTGCATAATGGAAGTCAGACAATTCTCCACGACCATATAAGTTCCGTCAGTCCAAATCAAGAGTCAAAATGATGTTGCTAACCTTTTTTGATATCAGAGGGATTATTCATTATGAATTTGTATCAATTGGACAAACAGTTAACCAAGTTTACTATTTGGAAGTGCTGAAAAGGTTGCGTGATAAAGTTAGACAAAAACAACCTGAACTTTTTGCCAACTCGTTGTTCTTGCATCACAACAATGCACCAGCTCACACGGCACTGTCTATGAGGGAGTTTTAGCTAGTAAACAAATAACTGTATTGGAACACCCTCCCTACTCACCTGATCTGGCCCACAATGACTTTTTCCTTTACCTGAACATAAAGGAAATATTGCAAAGGAAGACATTTTGATGACATTCAGGACATCAAGGGTAATACAACAGCTTTGATGGCCATTCCAGAAAAAGAGTTCCAAAATTGCTTTGAAGGGTGGACTAGGCACTGGTATCAGTGCTTAGCTTCCCAAGGGGAGTACTTCGAAGGTGACTGTAGTGATATTCAGCAATGAGGTATGTAGCACTTTTTCTAGGATGAGTTCATGAACTTAATTGTCAGATCTTGTAGTACTACTTTTTTCACATTTTTGGAAATGTATGCAAGTGTATCTATTCAGTCAAGGGTTTTAATTATTCTTGTATATATTCTGAAATTTATTTTGATTTATTTCTTATGCTCACATTAACTTCATTTTATTGCCTGTTGACCTCCACCTGATTGTGTTTGTTATTTTCTAAGTGGCCTAGAATTGCTTAGATAGAGCGGGTTATAAATAATTAAAATAAATCATAGCATCTGAATTGAAGCCTCAGTCATAAAAGTCTCAAGAAACTGAGTCACCTTACCCCTCAGCCCCTTAATCTTCATTACCACCACCTTCAAACCAGAATTATATGTAACTCATAACACAGAGAGAGAGAGAGAGAGAGTCAGGAGTTAACTAAAGCACCTCCAATATATAGGGCTTAAGCATTTCAGAAGCAGAAATCATTTTACAATAAGGAAAATTTGTGGAATGTAAATTATAATGGAAAGCATGTTTTCATTAACCAGAGTGGCTTAGAATGCCTCTAAGATTGAAATCTTCATATTACTATCTTGTACATTGAGGATGAGTCCTTCCACAATGCCATCCCAAGACAGAAACGTAGGCAGCTTCTCCAGAAAAAAATGTGTATATTTGAGAGAGACATCCAGACATTCTTTTTAAAGATTAGGTCAGTCTTATTTAGAAATGTTATTTTGGACTCTTTTTACAAAGGTGCGCTAGCGTTTTTAACGCACGCACCGGATTAGTGCACGCTAGCCAAAAATCTACCGCCTGCTCAAAAGGAGGCGGTAGTGACTAGCGCGGGCCCTATTCCACGTGTTAAGGCCCTAGCGCGGCTTTGTAAAAGGAGCCCGTTGCCGTTTGAGTGATACTTTATTGACAGCTTGTTTCATTAAATTTGGTTTAGAAAGGTTAATAGTATCAGCGTAATTACTTGTTATCAAATCCATTTGATGGCGTTTCTCATGTTTTTGCTGCAGTGGTAAAATAGCCAAATCTTGATTAACCACTAGAATTCCCTAGATGTTCCAAATGTGAGTTTATAGCCATCCAAAATTAAAGTATAATGGGAACTCAGTGTATTGTTATCTACAAAATCATAAAAATCCTCTCTAGCAGACACCCATTTCCCAGGAGGGCAATGGAAAAGAATACAAATGAAATTCATTTGTATTCTTTTCCATTGCCCTCCTGGAAAATGGGTGTCTGCTAGAGAGGATTTTTATGATTTTGTAGATAACAATACACTGAGTTCCCATTATACTTTAATTTTGGATGGCTATAAACTCACATCTGGAACATCTAGGGAATTCTAGTGGTTAATCAAGATTTGGCTATTTTACCACTGCAGCAAAAACATGAGAAATGCCATCAAATGGATTTGATAATAAGTAATTACTCTGATACTATTAACCTTTCTAAACCAAATTGGTGGCTGACACGATGGTTGGATCATTTTTAGCAGATACACTGTATTACTATTTATTGACAAAAAAAAACCCAAACAAAACCCCAGAATAATAAAACTTAGCAAATTCATAGAAATCAAATTGTTAAAGTTAAAATTGATCAATCAAAATTTTGGAAAAAACATTATGTAAGTGCAATTCCTAATTCAGAGAATGATCAAGTAAAGTTGCTCGATAATTGGATCAATCACTGTGAACATTTAGGGCTCCTTTTACGAAGGTGCGCTAGGGTTTTTAGCGCACGCACAAAATTACCGCGCACTATAGCATGCGGTAGCTGAAAATCTACCGCCTCCTAAAAAGGTGGTAGCGCACTCAGGAATTTAATGCACGCTATTGCGTACATTAAGGCCCTAGCGCACCTTTGTAAAAGGAGCCCTTAGTAGATGAAATTGCCCCCAAATAAGAGAGAAAAATCAGTCGCCATAGAATAAATGGTATTATGTCAATTTATTATAGCTGAAACAAAAATGCGAGAAATATGAATAGAAATGGCACAAACAAAAATAATTCTAAATGCATTAGATTAAACTGGAAATTAGCTGTACAAGAATATCTCCCTCCCCCCGCCTAAGCTGCGTAGGCTTTTTTATCGTCGGCTGTAGTGGTAAAAGCTCCAACGACCATAGAATTCCTATGAATGCTGGAGCTAATACCGCGGTGGCCAGCAATAAAAAAAAGTCTAATGCGGTTTCATAAAAGGAGGCTTAAGGTAGCCATAACTAATTCAAAGAAGGTTTGCTATTTGAATATAATCGACAGGAACATATCCAAGACCAGAAAATTACTCCACATAATTAATGATTTAACAGGTGCTAAACATATTACGTAAAAATAAATTTTAAAAAAGTCCCAACAGCTTCTCAGTTAATAAATTATTTAATCCATTCTAAACCTTCATTGGCAAAAGTCAGATTATACAAAGTGTAATTGTAACATGTAATTTATAACATAGGAAGTCATTTTAAAAGCATCTCCACATTTAGATTTACAAATATAACATCCCTCCACCCCTTTTACTAAACTATGATAACGGTTATTAGCGCAGAGAGCCATGCAGGGAGGAACTCTATGAGCGTCGGGAGCTGCACGGAACATTCACTGTGGCTCCCTGCGCTAATAACCACTATCACGGTTTAGTAAAAGGAGGGGTTAGTTACGATACACATATACGTAAATGCAATTTCAGAAAGCCATTATTTAACCATGAAGATTCACACCATACAAAGGGTCATGCTGGTTTGGGTGGGACATGGACATGCCTCCAAAATAGATTTGTATTTCCTATTTTACAGTAGGAAGCCACATCTACAGTATATATATTTTTTTTAATGTTGCATATTGACTTTTGCACATGTCCTGATGCACATACAAATGCCAACTCCCAGGTTATACCTGGGGTCTCAAACAAGGGGCAGGACCCTTGTCTCCTAACATTCTGATTCCCTCAATACAAGCCATACCTCCATGCCATCCTAATCCAATACTATCACCAGACCCCTCCTCCCTATACTTAGACATAAAACACAGAAATTGCCATACATCTATCCTAGAATACTGCTTCCAATAGTGACAAAATCCCAAATACCTGACAGAATCCCTCAAAGTAGGAAGCTTCTATGCTACGTACTCCCAGGGATAAGCAGTGGTATTCCCCAAGTCTGCTGTAATAGTAATTTATGGACTTTACCTCCAGGAATCTGTCCAAACCTTTTGTGGGACCATTAAGAATCTGGCATTTGTAATGCTTGATCAGGCTCACAGCGTCTCTACTTTAAAGCACCAAAAGAATAAAACCCTCTGGCTGACCTCATTTTGCAGGCAGACAGACTGGTGCCCTAGAGGTAAACTTTCAGACACTTTCTAGAGAGAGCAAGAAGTTGCAGAATACTGGTAAAACAAAAGAAGTGTCCAGTTTAACCAGTGGGAGGCTCCGATGGTATCAAAATCCTCCTCAAACTACAAAGCAGAGACTACACTTGAAACCATGTCTTAGGTTTTCCGCCTCTCGATCTCTGATCTTTTATCAGTTAGGGAGAGCCTTCAAGTCAAGTTGTAGAAGCTAAAATAATTTTAGATTAAAATATGGCCATTAGTAGCTGTTATTAACAAGACAGGGTTAATTGTTCATCACTAACATAATATTACATTATAGGTGCAAGTTAAATCACAGAAGAAACAGACAACTGTATTTTGATCCCTAATTCAAAGAAAATAAAAGGCTCATACATCAAATCTACTAATGATGAGGAAAGTCTATGAATGGTCTTACAGAGTAGATAAGCACCAACTGGGCAAGAATGAAACTAGAAAATTGCTCGGGGATATAAATCAAACCTGTCCCCATCTGTCCCTGTTGGAATCAAACCCATCCCCACTAAGATCCATTCCATCCCTGCAAATAATCTCTTCCATGGCAGGATCCTAGATTTTGTTGTCAAATAAGTGAAAATTGGGTGTGCTCAAAGTCATCTGCAGACATTTATGTCTTCTGTAAGTTGGTCTCACTGTTGCACGTTGCATGTTATTTGTTATCTGCTATTTGGTCAGGAGGGGACACTACAAGAGTGAAGCTGATTGAGGATTCCATGCTGGGGTTCACCATAACAGAATCATTTATCAGAACTCATTCCTCTCTTTCTGTTTAAAAGTGTCTGGTTCCACCTTATAGATGAAAATTCACAAGTCATAATCAAGCTCTAAAGTAGGAATTAAAAGCATTAGACAGTGCTGTTAAGGGAAGGGACTGGGTGTCAGGTAACAGAAAGTACCAGACACTGCTCCTTACAAGTGAGGACTGGGTGGAATAGAGGAAAAGCCCCAGCACCCTTCCCTTTGGGAAACATAGAAACATGATGGCAGATAAAGGGCAAATGGCCCTTCCAGTCTGCCCATCTGCAGTAACCATTATCTCTACCTCTCTCTAAGAGATCCTAAGGCTCTGATTCTGCAAAATGCATCCCGATTTTAGGCAGTTGTAGGTGTCCTACAGCTGTCTAATCAGCCAATAGGGATGCACGTTGTTTTAAAAAATGCTCCCCAGGCAGGCCGCCTATATTGAAGGCCTCCAGGAACCTAGGGAGTAGAGGTCTGCACGGGAACAGGGATCATGGGAATCCCGCGGGTCCTGCGGGGGTCCTGCGGGAGTCCCCCTTAACCTACGGGACTTCCACAGGAACCCCCCTCTGGCCCACGGGACTCCCACGGGGACCTCCTTCTAGGCAATGGGACTCCCACGGGGATGGAAGGCTTTGGAAGCAGGGTTCTTCCATATAATATAATGGACACGTCAGCCTTAGTAAAAGAGGGGGTTTATAAGTTAATTACCTAAGAGATCACGTGATGCTGTGAGCTGAGCGGCTGTGTTTCCGTTCGGCTCCGGAGCCCTGCGCTTCATCCGGCACAAATTTGCTAATCGGCACGAAAAATTTTTGACCCCCGCAACCGCGAAAAACGTGCTCCTTGTATGGACAGGTTCCTTTCACCTTCGGCGTCTCAAATGGCTACTAAATCGGGGAAAAAAGATCAGGAGAAGGTGCGGCCCAGCGAAGACAAAATGGCGGCCGCACCTCGAGTAGACACACCGGCACCTGCTTTTACCCCTGAAATGATTATGGAGCTGCAACAGGTAATTTTGCAAGCGTTGGGGCCGCGAATGGAAACGATTTCCTCACAACTAACTAAACTCGAATCCCTCTTAGAGGACAATGCGAAGCGAGTGACTGAGCTAGAGGGTCGGGTTTCCGCAGTGGAGGACGGGGCCACAGCGCGGGATACCACGGTGTCCACCTTATCTACACAGCTCCGTTTTTGCCAAGAAAAAATTGAAGATTTGGAAAACAGGTCTCGTCGGGGAAACCTGCGTTTCATCGGCTTACCTGAGACAATATCTGACTCGGTGCTTCTTTCAGTGGTGGAATCGTGGCTGGCAAGTGAGCTTCCTATGCCGTCCTCCCTGGGCCCTGCGCGATTTGAGCGTGTACACAGAGTGGGGCCTCGCTCGGGAACAGATCAGAGACCCAGAGTTGTAATTGGTAAACTCCACAATTATAGACACAAAGTAGAACTGCTGCGGGCATTTCGCACTAAAAGGGAGCCTCTGACATATGAAACATTACCTGTACGCATAGGTCAAGATTACTCTGCAGCACTGACTGAAAAACACAAGATTTTCCATCCTCTCTGCTCTAAACTTGTGGACCAAAAGCGGAGGTTTATGTTTCTCTACCCTGCAATCCTCAAAATACATCATAATGGAAAGTGGCATACATTTGATACTGCGGACTCAGCTGGAGAATTTATTAACCGTCCAGATTTCACTTCTGGAGCAACTTGACTAACATGATTATCAGTTCTTGTATGCCTGGTATTGGGGGTCTCTACATTTTAGATTGAGAGTTATAAGTTTTATTGTGCATATATTATACAATGATTACAGAAGGCAGGGCTCTGATAGCCTCTAAGATGTGATCTGCTTTCCTAAAACCTGGAGGGTTTTGGGTCAGTACAGATTCCAGAAGGTTGGGGAATAGATGGGATAAGGGGGAGTATGGGGGAACGGGATGGGGTGGGTAGGGATGGAGGGCAAGGGGGATCTGTAGATGTGAATTTGGTATTATCTGTTATCTTTCATGTTTTTCCTTCCAGTGTGGTCTCTGAGAATGTTCCATATACAATCTTCTGTTTAGCTTTACTGCTTTGGTTGCCTGCATTGTCCCTCTGGTATGGCTAGGAGCCGGGGGATATGGGTAAGAGGTATTGTGAAATGTACATTCTGCTTGATTTCTTGTGAATACTAAAACATTTCGCATTTTGTCCTGGAATGTATGTGGGATTACCTCTCCAATAAAGCGCAGTAAAATCTTACAGCGTCTCCAGCACCATAAAGCTGACTTGGCCTGTCTTCAGGAGACCAGGCTCTCAGATGCTGAACATGCTAAACTTCTGCGAGGCTGGGTGGGACAGGTTTGTTATTCTTCCTCTACTAATGGGAAGGCAGGTGTGGTTTTGTTGGTGAGAAAGGGATTTCTGGGAACAGTAGAACAAATCTATCACGATACTTTGGGGAGGACTTTATTATGTAAGGTTAAAATGTCAGGCTCTACACTTACCTTGCTTATGATTTATGCACCTAACCAATATGATCATACATTTTTTACCGCATTGGCAGGGCTTGGCGTCCGGGTCCCTAATAACCCTTTGATACTTTTGGGTGATTTTAATCAGGTACTGGACCCTAGCATGGATAGAACGGGCCAGGGTTCTTCTCAGTCATTCGGTCTTACTAAGGGTATACCATATTTATGTGATACATTAGACCTTATTGATCCATGGCGTCTGTTACACCCTACCGACCGGGATTTTACACATCAATCTCGTGCATATCATACCTTTTCCCGCATAGATTACATATTGACATCGTCAGCATATTTACCTAACATACAGGCTTCAGAAGTGGGTCCTCTTTCTGTGTCTGATCATTGCCCCATTTGGCTTGACATACTGACTGGTATCGATCCAGTACATGGGGGAACCTGGAGGTTCCCGTCCTATTTATTTAGAAACTTGCATTTTCAGAAATATCTAACTCAGAAATGGGACGATTATGTTACCTTCAATTCTCAGCATCAGGTTCAACCGTTATTATTTTGGGAAGCGGCTAAATCCGTGCTTCGGGGAGACATTATTTCCTATGTTAGTGCACACAGACTTCGGCTTTCTCGGGGAATTCTACATTTGGAGGACGAGTATAAACGTCTAAAGAGGGCTCATATTGCACATCCATCCCAACAGTCACAGGAGGCGTTGGCGGCATCCCAGCATGCCCTAAATACTTTATTGCATGAACGCACTCAACACTATTTTCATTATTGCAAGTTTAAATTTTACAGGTTTGGGAACAGAGCAGGGCGTCTACTGGCTAACTTGACTAAACCTAAACGTCCCAATCGTCACATTTCTCGCATTCTTCTTAGTTCAGGTAGAGAACTTACTACAACGCCGGACATAGTGGATGGATTTCTCCAGTACTATAAAGATTTTTACGCATCCAGAGATGGCCGGGGGGGTCCAGAGGTGGAGGATTATCTGTCGGATGCAGGGGTACCCAGACTAACCTCACCTGATCGTTTCATGCTGAATCGTCCCATCCAGGGCAAGGAGTTACAGGGAGCGGTTAAACAGCTTAAAGGGGGTACATCACCGGGCCCAGATGGTTTTTCCCCAGAGCTCTACAAACTTCTTTTTCCATCTCTCTGTGGACCTCTGGAGGCCTACTATAACGCTGCTTTAGAGGGTGGCTCCTTTCCCCAGGGGGCAAATCAGGCCTTCATAACTTTAATACCTAAACCGGGTAAACTGGAGACGGACATTGAATCTTACCGACCGATATCCCTAATTAATGTGGATATTAAAATATTGGACAAAATATTGGCTAATAGACTTGCAACTTTATTGCCCCGCTTGATAGTTCCGGAACAAGTAGGCTTCGTACAACATCGTCACTCAGTTCTCAATGTTCGCAGACTACTTACCGCATTACAACGTTCCAAAGACTCTGCATATCAGGGGATATTGGTGGGCTTGGACGCAGCTAAGGCTTTTGACCAAGTTAATTGGGAGTACCTTTTTAATGTACTAACATATATGGGCTTCGATGGGTGGTTCCTAGACATGCTACACTTGCTATATAAAGATCCCACGGCTTGTATTTTGGTTAATGGTACGCGTTCCCCTGTCTTTCAGATAGCACGTGGGACGAGGCAAGGAAGTCCGCTTTCTCCACTTCTTTTCTTACTATACCTAGACCCCTTTCTGTGCACTATACTACGGGATGACATCCTGATAGGGTTACCAGAGGGGGATTCCCATTTACGAGTACTGGCTTATGCCGATGACCTTTTATTAACATTGGGATCTCCTGCAACATCACTCCCTAGGGCCCTGGAACTGTTGGATGAATTTAGTATGTATTCGGGCATGCAGTTGAACAAATCAAAATCTATGGTATTGCCTTTGACTGTGGAGGTCCAGACGCAATGGCAGGGTGTTTTTCCCCTGGTCTGGGCGTCGGGTCACCTTACATATTTGGGTATCATTATAACACCTGATCCTGCTGAAGTGTACAAACTTAACATAGACCCTCTGGTTCTTACTTCTGTTCAAAGGTTGGAGAACTGGAGGGTTTATCCACTCTCATTACTGGGTAAAATAGCATTGTATAATATGGTTTTGGTGCCTCAATGGCTTTATATATTTCAAATGATTCCTGTTTTATTAAGTGCACGACATGAAAAGCAACTTGGTAGAAGCCTACAACGCTTCCTGTGGAATGGAAAGAGAGCACGAATATCTTTGTCTGGACTGGCACGCCCTAGAGACCGTGGTGGTTTTGGTCTTCGTAGCCTCCGCATGTTATCTTGGGCGTGTCAAATGCATCATCTCAATGACTGGTTCAGGGGCACTGAACATTTCTCGGTAACTTCTCAGGAACTATTACTGAATGTTAGGTGAAGAAGAGCAGTGTTCTGGTGCTCATTTCTTTCAGTTGTACACTTACATTCAGGAAGTTTGTGTTTTATTCTGAAAAATCAATAAAATATACTTTTCAAAAAAAAAAAAATAAATTAATTACCTGAACAGAAAACAAAAACAGGGTTCCACCAAAGAGATTCCACAAGGAAAACAGCAGCGCAAACACAAAAGAATTGATGATCCTGTCAGAAGTAATTGCTGCTTTTTATGGGGACGGGCGGAGAAGGAGGTAATTCCTTGTGGGAATGGGTGGGGACGGAGAGGATCCTGACGAGGACGAGCGGGGATGGGTGGGATTTCTGTCCCCGCGCAACTCTCTACTAGGGAGGCCTGCAAGACCGACTAAGCTCACCTAAGGGCCTTAGGCGAACCTAGGCGGTCCTACGCATCTCCTTAGTAGAGGAAGAGACACTTATAATGTAGGCAAGCAAAATGCTGGCCTACATTGTACGTAAACGCGGCTGCTATACATATCGTGGCTGCCCCCCCCCGACACTCCAGAT
Organism: Geotrypetes seraphini; assembly: GCF_902459505.1. Classification (NCBI taxonomy): domain Eukaryota; kingdom Metazoa; phylum Chordata; class Amphibia; order Gymnophiona; family Dermophiidae; genus Geotrypetes; species Geotrypetes seraphini. The sequence goes on along the minus strand of NC_047086.1, from coordinate 161,540,389 downwards.
CGCCGACAGGAGGGTGCCCAACCCCTTCTGCCATAAGGCCGCCCCTTCTCTGGAAATCTCCACGCTAATGCCCCCCCATTCTAACACCCCCTGATGATCCCCTTAACCTTCCCAACTAACCTCTCCCCCCCCAACTAACCTCCAATTGTTGGCCGGCCGGCCGGGTCTTGCTGCTGTCCAGCCGGCAGGTCCACCTCATCGAAATGGGGTGGGCTTGCCCCTTCCTGGCCCATCCTCACTAAGCCTAAGGCCTGATTGGCCCAGGCTCTAGGAGCCTGGACCAATCAGACCTTAGGCTTATCGGGTCCGTCCATCCCCGCCCATCCCCACTAAGCCCATTCGAATTTAGCTATGAGACATACAGAATTCCACCAATATGCTCTATCCTCATAAAATCTTTCCAAAGGCTAAGAATTGTTTTTATTGTTAAATTTAGTAATATTTGCAATAATTTAGCCAGCTCATCTGTGATTGGGGCCTTTAGACCTATTCTGCCCAACAGAATAACATTCAGCACTCTTTCTAGTGTAACCATAACTGAGATTGTGATGTCATAATGCCTTATTCCACCAATAAGAGCCAACCTCATCAGCTATATCACAATGGCTTGATTGTATTACACTTTTATTACATACGAGGGGATGCTAAAAAGTTCTCAGCCCAACCAACCAACTTCCTAAATTCTGAGCGTTATTTTGCCACTGTAGCTGAAAAGAGTGTTATCTTATTTCTTCAAGTGCCAATTTGCAGTAACAAAATTCTATGTTTTTGACACTGTTTCAAATCACAGATTGAACCATATCCGCATCATTCTCTTCTTGGTTGGGTTGAGAACTTTTCAGCATCCCTTCATAAATGCTCCACTGCTCATTCAATTTCTATGAACATCTGAGTATTTACCTCGCCAGTCCGCAATAAAAAGCTCTACTGTGGTTTGATAGAGGGCCATAGTTAAGTTCTAGAACTCTTGGTAAAAGCAATTAGCACAGCTGGATTTTTAAAAGGAATACTCCCAATTTAGTATACGCACCTAAGTGCCTGCCTAGCGCTTGCCTCGAGTGGTGGAAACCAGGTACATAAACAAATGTATTGATTGCTGGGACCCAGGCTGAGACTGGAATAATCCAGGAGGTCAAATAAGCAGTTCAGTCTTTTAGATAAATAAGTCAACCAACTCCATACATGTTGTTCCAAAGCAGTGTATTGCAAACTGTGTGCCACAGCACACTAGTGTGCCTCCTGAGATTTCAGGTGTGCCATGGCACACTGGGGAGGAGGAGAGGCGCTGGCTGACTGCCTACAGGACGCTCCTCTTGTGGCAAGAGGCACGTCCTGTAGGCAATCAGCTTGCCTGTCCTTCTCTCCAGGCCCTCTTCCCTGTTGGCACTCTCCACTGGCATCTCGGGGCCCATCTGAAGGGCCTTTGCGCATGCACAGATGTCGATGTGAGACATCATGCATGAGCATGACATCATCACGGCGATGCCCATACACTTCCGGGTGCCTCGAGCTGGGCCAGTACCTTTAGTGTGCCGCAGCTTGAGAAAGTTTGCGGGACACTGTTCTTTTTTTTTTTTGTAATTATTTATAACACGGGACACTGTTCTAAAGCAACATTTACTTGCTATTTTGCAAAGTCTCATAAAGGCAGTGGTGGCAAAGGTAATAACTAGGTAGCAAATAGAATGATAACTGTAGTAAAGTTCATTCCTGTTTATCAGCTGTGCATTACTCTCCTTATTTTCTATGTTATGTTATAACAAAGTTTGTACTCCATTTATACCTTAACAGTTCTAGGTCGGAGTCCACAAAACAAAAACTGTATCATTTCATCCAGGAATTACAAAACTATTACTTTAAAAGCAAAACAGATTAATTAATCAGGAGATCAAATTTGTGGAAAAGAAAACTTTTCAGGATCAATATGAACCTAAACTACTGGTCACAGGATCCTTAAGAAAATGGCACTTGATTCCACAACTCGACCATATGATATTGAATAGAATAATAATAATAATAATAATAACTTCATTCTTCTATACCGCCACAATCTTGCGACTTCTAGGCGGTTTACAGTCAAGAGAGCTGGACATTCAGCGAGTTACAATATGCAGATAGTCAGAGGAAATACAGAGTACAGAAACTTTAAGAAAGCGAAAAATAAAATATACAATTTGCTAAGAAATTTCCGAGAGGACCTGTTTGAGAGAGGTCGCGAATTACAAAAAATACAGCGAATATTACAATATACAGTTTGTTAAGAATTTTCAGAGGGGACTTTTTAGATGAAAGGTCCAGAAATTACAAAATATAGTTTAATTAGGATTTCAGAGGGGGCATATTGGGAAGACAAGAAAAGAAAAAAGAGTTCGGTGCAGAGGAAAGTTACCTAATTGATCTAAATTCTTAAACATAGGGAATCTTAACAAAACTGAATTTTGAGTATTATAGCTCGTGGGAGAACCCTGTAGTAAAGTTGCTATTAGGGGCATAATCCAAAATCTAAAATGTCCAATAAACCACCTAAGTCAACACTTGGACATCCAAGTACTGATTTTTGAAACCGTTTTCCTGGACATCCAATGAGACATTTTGCCCACTGTGAGTCCAGAGTTCCAAGGGGCGGGCTTTGGGTGTACTAGTCTTTGACATCATGCGGGAATAATCCAACCTTTCCCGAGATGTCCTGGCCGGAACTTAATATCAATATCCAACAAACCCAGACACTTAGGGCTCCTTTTATCAAGCCGCGCTAGCGGTTTAACATGCGTAATGGTGCGCGTTAAACCGATGGCCATGCTAGCCGCTACTGCCTCCTCTTGAGCAGGCGGTAGTTTTTGGCCAGCACAGGGATTAGTGCGTGATGAAACATCATGTGCGGCTTGATAAAAGGAGCCCTTAGACTTATTCAGCCTTGTTCCTGGGCCTCTGGGAGGAGATCGGTGGAATGAGCGTTTAATCATCCCCTGAGGAAGGCATCTCCGGATGTCGAAACTGGGATCCTAGTTGGGACAATCTCAGAATCCCCTTCTATGAGACTTCTTAGAATTTCATTCACAGATTGGACATTTTTAAAGTGCACTTCTGTGTATTACATTGCATTGCATTAGAGATTTCTATTCTGCCATTGCCTTGTGGTTCAAGGCAGATTACAAAAGAATTACAATAAAGGTACTACATGAAGAAGATATCTGGTAATTTCTAGAGGAGATACGGAGTAGATGAGGTTGCTTTGGGGAATCGGGAAGGTATTAGGGAGTGGTATTGGGAAGTGTTTTATGATTCATAATAAAGTCACCATTGGTTGTTCTCTGACATCTCACTTGCCTCCTAGTATTTGTTGTTTGTTACTATGTTAGCCTGGTCTCTTTTGTCAGCCTTCCTCCCTTCAGTGGCTGGAAATGCTGAGGGCATTTGGCAACTGCCCTGCTGCTTCTGTTCCCTGCTAGGAAAGAAGCTCTGTCTCAGAGTGAAGCTTCCTTCCCTCCTCTCTCTCTCTCTGCCTGATCTCAGATTCATCACCTGTTTAACTGCACTCGCAGGTGCAGCTGAGACTCTCATTGGCTGTGCCTTAGGCTGCCTGCCTGTTTTCATTAAAGCTTTTCAAGCCATTGTGATATGAGGTTGGCTCTTATTGGTGGAATAAGGCATTTATGACATCACAATCTCAGCTCTGGTTACACTAGAAGGGGTGCTGAATGTTATTCTATTGGGCAGAATAGGTCTAAAGGCCCCAGTCACAGATGAGCTGGCTAAATTATTGCAAATATTACTAAATTTAACAATAAAAACAATTCTTAGCCATTGGAAAGATTTTACGAGGATAGAGCATATTACTTAGTAGAATTCTGTATGTCTCAAAGCTAAATTCAAAAGGGCTTTTGCTGAAAAAAGAGGTCATTTGCATACATATCGTAAGATATGGAAACCTCTCATAAAATATAGTGATGTAGCAGATTAATTTTGTTGAAATTTATTAATGCATATCCATGTTGTTAATTATATGTTGATTATTGTTATCTATTAGTAGTTGCTAGTGAGCTACCTTTATTTGTGCTTTGTTTTAATTGTGTTAATTGATACTTTTTTAATGTATTATAAAACTGTTATTGTATAGGACGATTGTCGATTCCTATGCATAATGTAAATCTGTTATGACTTGGTTGTATCTATGAGTATTATATAATAAACTTTAATGAATTTAAAAAGAAAAAGGAGTGCTGAAAAGTTCTCAGCCCAAGCAAGAAGAGAATAAAGTGGATATGGTTCAATCAGTGATCTGAAACAGTGTCAAAACATAGACTTTCGTTTCTGCAAATTGGCACTTAACGAAATACGAGAGCACTCTTTTCAGCTACAGTGGCAAAATAGCATTCAGAATTTAGGAAGTTGGTTACTTGGGCTGAGAACTTTTCAGGACCCTCTCGTACATCACTGGCCCACAGTAAAAAGCTCTGCCACAGTTTGTTAAAAAGAGGCCCTATGTATTAAGTGTAATTTCATTGCATATCCCCCTCTTGACAAATTCTTTTCCAAGCTGAGGAACCCTCATCTCTTTAGCCTTTAGCTAAATATGCAATCCAGTTTGTGGTACAATAAGGGGGTAATTCTCTACAGATTACCTAAAGGTAGCTGCCAGGATGATGTGTGCTAAGTGCAAATTCTATATTTCTTGAAGTCTGGCTCTGCCTTGATTCTTAAAGAGAACAAAGGAAGCTTTTATGTCCTTATTTTACCGAGCGTCTGCTCAGTAGAGATTGTTGCAATATAGTGAGTAATACTGATCCGCATAATTGTATTTTCTCAATGCTCACTTGGTTTTACATTCTGTAAACAAATATTTTGATTTGCTATTACATTGTGTAATATAATCCATGCAATTTGGTAGTCCCCAGGTAACACCTTGCTAATCATACAAAGTGCTCAGGAGATTATGTTTGTCATACAATTTTCCTCTTCAACAGCACCCAGAGTGCTTTGATTGAGAAGAGTGAGAGGGCTGAAGGCATCATTGATACTAACAGTGAAGGATAGCAAAGGGAAGCAGATATCAGCTGTGGAACAGAATCCAGAGCCGGTGGAACTGCTGAGGTCATTGGTAAAGAGAATAGTAATAAAATGCAAGAATGCAGTGATGTCACATGAAGTCTAGTCTCGTGTCAGAGGGACATGACACATCTCTGAGCTAAGACAACTCTGTATACAGTATACAGTACAATACTAAAGGGTTTTGGCTTGTCAGCATAATTTACCCTGGCTGTTCCAACTCAGTTTTATCATTCAGTTATTTCCAAATATAATTGCAGTTAACCTTCTCAGACCTGCCGAGGGGTTCATATACCTCAGCGGTCTCAAACTCAAACTCTTTGCAGGACCACATTTTGGATTTGTAGGTACTGGGAGGACCGCAGAAAAAATAGGTAATGTCGTATTAAAGAACTTTGCATGAGGTAAAACTCGTTATAGTTTATAAATCTTTCCTTAATTGCTTCTGATAATTTCAGCAGTGCAGCATGCAGAAAGTGAAAAACTATCTAAACTTCACTTTCTGCATGTTGCACTGCTGAAATTACCAGAAGCAATTAAGGAGAGATTTATAAACTATAACGAGTTTTACCTCATGCAAAATTGTGATTTAGATTCTAAAGTATCAACTGCAAGAGACAAGATTTTGGTGTAGTCCTCTAGGCTTTTTTTGTAGAGGGGAGAATCAATATCCGACTTGTGCCTGGAAAACTTGTGCCTTAAGTGTCCGGTGGTCGCGTCCGCAACCGCCTTCAGCTCTCACCTCGCCCAGCAACGGACACGCCATCTTACATTAAGCAGTCATCGCTAGGAGAGATGCCGAATTTTGCGAGAGTTCACAAGATTCCGTACACATGCAGAAACCTCCAATGGTTACCTTATGTTCTAGAATGTTGCCCGCCTCACTGCTGTAACCTCACGTAAGCGCTTTCCTGCATCTGTAGACGATTGTCTTCTCCACTCCACTTCACAATCGCGTACTGACGCAGGAAAGCGCATGCGTGAGGTTACAGCAGTGAGGCGGGCAATGCTCCAGAACAATGGTAACTTACCGAGGGCCTCAAAATAGTACCTGGCGGGCCACGAGTTTGAGACCACTGCCCTACACACACTCACACACACCACAATTACCACCACCAGTTGATGCCACTAGCCTTAATCCCTGCAAAGATCAGTTGTAACTGCAGCAGGACAATCAATTAAAACCTTTATATGTTTTGATCTTATATTTTCTTCATCTTTCTTTGTATTTTTTCTTTGATCCTTCAATGCCCTTCCTGTTTTGTTTTTTTTTTATTTAGAGTCTCATATGTATAATCTTTCCTTATTTAATCTATTTTTCTTTAATAAGACATTAACTATTTTTTTCTGCGGCCCTCCAAGTATCTACAAATCCAAAATGTGGCCCTGCAAAGGGAGTGAGTTTGAGACCGCTGGTGTGGGTGTTGAGAGATATAATAAAGAGTACTGTGTGAGTCTCCGTATAAAAGAAAGTGTCAGTGGTGGTGGGGAGAAATCTAATTCATGCCTATTTGGGAGGAGAACTAGAAATTTCACTCTCCCTCTTATCCACCCTCATTAATCTGACAGCAACTCCAAGCACAGCAAGCAAAATATACCCATGGCCTAGTGGCTCTGCAACAGTGCTAGGTTCTGCCATGTTAAGCAACTTAGGTTTCATTCCAGACTCAGGTCTTCCTTTCCCAGGTAGGCCAGAGCTGGAAATGCTTGCAGAAGCGGAACCCAAAGCATCTGGGTAGAAGTTACTATGGTGTCATCTTGTTGCTACATTCTCTACACCCATGATTGCAGGATTCTGCAAAGAACTGTGCATAGCCCCAGGCTTTCAATGCAGTGACTGATCTAGTTGAGAGAGAAAACTCCAAAGGAATGGCAGCTATGTGTAAATGTGTCTCAGTTGACCTGGAAGCCCTAAGGAGCAAGAGGAAAAGTGCTGGGTCAAATAAAGAAAGAAATACAATGCACTGAGTTAATCTTTTGGCTGGTCAGAATGGAAAAATTATCATCTCTTTTTTTAATTTGGAATTCTGGCTTGACCTCCTGAAAGGTCACTTGGGAGCGCTGTCCGGTTCATGACAGCTTGTGGTTAGTTGAGATATTTGGCATTCAGGCTAATTGAGAAAATGCTTCATTTATACAAGCTACATCCCCCGTCCCCCTGATAACTGGGGGAAATTTCATAGCAATTATGTCTGTCTTTTGTGCTGGAATGAGATGTCTTTCTAACAAAAGAGGGTACTCAGACTAATGTATGCTGGCAGGCTCAAGGCCTCATTTTGCCAAACCACAAGTCCTGGAATTATCTCTCTCATAAATGCCTAGAGTCCAAAGCTAATAGCAATTATTCTGCAGATGTGGCAAAGACTATAAAAGTCAAAGCCTGACAATGTTTTCTCTAAGAAAGTGAGTAAAATGGTGATGCATCACCCTAGAAGCATCATAGCAGGCTAGAGTTGGGAAGAGGAAGAGAAAGGCTTGTGCTACATTGAAAATCAGCATTACAATGTGAGCTGATTTGCAAAATTCTCCCATTTTCAGTTCAAAGGATGGCAATAATCTCTAGCTACTACTATTAATCACTTATATAGCGCTGGAAGGCATACGCAGCGCTGTACATTTTTGACATTTAATAGATGGTACCTGCTCAGAAAAGCTTACAAGCTAACTTGGACAGACAGGCAAGACATATAGGGTTAAAGATGTGGAACCCAAGGTGAGAGGAGTTAGATATTGAAGGCAGTCTTAAAGAGGTGGGCTTTTAACTGGGCCTTGAACACTGCCAGAGATGGAGGGATTGCGGGCAGCTTGTTCCAAGCATACGGCGCAGCAAGGTAGAAGAGACAGAGTCTGGAGTTGGCAGAGGAAGAGAAGGGCACAGATAGGAGGGACTTATCATCTGAGTGGAGCTTATGGGGGGGGTGGTCAAAGGGGGAGATAAGTGAAGAGAGATAGTGAGGGGCAGCCGAGTAAGTGCATTTGTAGGTTAGTAAGAGGAGTTTGAGGTACATACTCTTGAGTCTTTTTACAGTGAAAATGATCTTTGTATTTGGACATTTTTTTGTACATTTTAAGGATTCACCTGGGTTTTCAGGATCTTCTTTATGTATTTATAATACTCGATTGACTGCTGTTCAATGGTACGATCACAGTAGTTTATGATAAAATAAATAACACATTAAACTTAGCTACAGAAAAGACCAAATATGGCATATATCGGAACTCATTTTCAAAAGAGAAAAATGTCGATAAAGTGGAATAAAGTGCCAGATGGATGTTTTTCTCGCCAAACCGTCCAAATCACTATGTTTGCAACCTATTTTCTAGACAGATTTCTATGCTTTACATCTGCAGTTTGTCTAAATCTCAACAGTGTATGATAGAGGCATGTTTTGGACGGGACTAGAACGGGCTTATGACTTGGGTGTTTTTCTATACAACGGGGGAGTCGTGAAAGAAGGATGTCAATAGATCAGCTAAGGGTGTATTGTTCAAACAAACACTTTACTGATGAATATGCCGCAATGACTCAATACACCCTTGGCTGATCTATTGACGTCCTGCCCTCACGACTCCCCTCTTGTGTGCTTCCGTCTCATCGTTGAGGCCTGTCCTTGGCTTCCAATTCAGTGTCTCCACGTCACTACTTGGATGTTTTTCTGCCATAATCAAATATTTTAGAAAACATCCAGGGCACAATTTGGACATTTGGAGCTAGACCTATTTTAAAAATGAATAAGTGCCAAAAAGGAGCTCAAACCGAGCAGATGATCATTGGGGGAATAGAGTGAACCAAACAAACAGGAAAGGGAAGGATACTTGCCTCAAGATATGTCAAACCAAACAAACAAAAAAAAAAAAGGCAAATGAGATGTTAACAACCAAAGGGTACATTTATTGACACAAAACAGTCCTAGTGGGTTTACTCATTAATAGCATAGAATCACTGACCCGCGCCCCCCCTCCCTCAGGGGTCACTGACCCCTCCCCCACACCGAAAAATATAAATGAAACAGTGTATACCTGTCTGTATGGCAGCTGTAGATGTTATGGCCAGCCCTATAAGAGCAGCAAGCAGGTCTCTGAAGTAGCCTGGTGAGCACTATAGTGGACTCCAGAGAAGGGGACCCAGGCACATATACCACTCAACTACTACACTTGAGGTGAAGAGTGTGAGCCCACCTAAAACCTACAGCTCGAATGTTGATGGGAGTGTCTCGCTATGAGCATTATTATGCCCATCTTTAAAAAGTTACATTGGTCACCCGTATCATTTTGTGTTCAATTTAAAATCTTAAAATTGGTCCAACAGGGTGTTTACGACTTTCTGCCAGATTCTCTGGCAAAATGCCTGTCGATGTATAGACCACCGAGAGCCCTGAGGTCTGAAAACTGTTTGTTACTTGATACAGGGAAACGAACAGCGTTCGATATGTGTGAACCATAAAATCGTGTTTCTCTACAACTGGGACGGTCCTATGGAATGCTATGACTGGTACCTTGAGGTTTTGCGGTAACTTGATGCAATTAAGCAAACTGCTTAAAACCTCTCTCTTTGCACAGGTGCTTTTCAGCTAGGTCCATGCTCACAGTTATGATCATATGCCCCTCTTTTATGATGAATATGGCAAAGTGTTTATAACCTTTGCCCCGGCCTTTTGTCTGTTTTATAGTTGGTTTGTTAGAACTGTGTACGTTTAAAGCAGTGTATGTAAATTGTGAGCCGCTTTGGTTTAAATGCTTTAAATAAATAAATACTGTACCATCATATAGGTGACACCTGCAGGCATAAGGGCTATTGGAGTGGTTTACAGTTGGGTTCAGTAGGTTTTGGAGGGATCACTATATTCCATAAGGGGATTATGATGAGATGGGTACCCGAGACCTTTGATGTAAAGTTTAATGCAGTGCCCCGCTGCTCTGCTGGGATGTTTGTGTGGCCAGTTTACTAAATATGCTGGCCTTTTCTATATCCCAATCACTTGTTTTGTGCATTTTTCATTCAGGCGTTTTCTTTTTTTCGAAAATGGTCAAAAAGGGATGTACTAAGGACAAACACGTTTATAAAGGTTATTTTGGGGAAAAACGATAGATGTTTTGTGGTTTTGACCATTTTCTTTACCTGGTTTTTGAACGTACTTCACAAAATGCCCAAATTTAGATGTCATATCGAAAATGCCCCTCATTGGCCACTGCCCTGAGAGCACCCAAAGCACAAATCTTGTCCCAGACAGGGCACAGCTGCCTCCCCTCTTCTTTTCCCTTTCTCACCATCCGCTTTTCCTAGGGGATGTGCATGGAAAATATTTTTGGTTAGTATATGGATCATATTTGGACTCTTTCCCTAATTTTCAGACTTTTAAAAATTCATTTCACACATTGGCGGTGGCAAAATTTTTTAAATGCATTTTAGTCAATTTTATTTATATTTAGCTTACAGCTTACATTCAGGTCATTTTCCTGTCCCCAGAGGGCTTACGATCTAATTTTGTACTTGAAGTAATGGAGAGTTAAGAGGTCTTTTTACTAAAGCTTAGCACGTGTTAAATGCCACATGGTCCATAGGTATAAATTAGTGCATACTTCTTCATTCCCAACAAAAGGTATAGAGCAGAATTAGGATGTTTGCCATTATACAGAGACTCCCAGACTGTGTGGGTCAGGACCCAAAATGGATTCACAGAACCCATTATTGGGTTCAAGAGCTGGATGGGCACTCCATAACCCTGAGGTTGTGGATTCAAATCCCACACGGCTCCTTGTGATCCTGGGCAAGTAACTTGGTCTCACATTGCTCCAAATACATTAGACAGATTGCAAGCCTACCAGGACAGGAAAAATGCTTGAGTACCTGAATGTAAACCACTTAGGTTATAAGTGGTATATAAATTCTAAAAATAAATAAATAAATGCATTATTCTGCATCTCTGGTGGGGGGTCGCACAATTTTATTTGGCCTTGATCATGGGGTCATAGCCACGAGAAGATTGATAAGCACTGCCATTACAGCTCTCCTTAGCAAAAGCAACAGACTTCCTGGCACATTGGGAGCTATACAGAACCCTACCAAATCGATGCAAACCTGCCATACCATAATAACAAAAACATATGGATGAAAAGGCAGCACTTCAGTATTACAAAGGGAAATAAAACATCAAACACAACGCCTACTGGAAAAAACTAGATCCCTAACAGAAACTGTACACTAGCAGAACACTCCATCACAATTACACATACAGAACTTAGAAGCAGAAATATGCAGACAACTCTGGAACAGCTTTACTACCCCGCTTCGGAGCCTGACCTCCCTCCAACTCTTCCGAAAACATTTGAAAACTTGGCTTTTCTCTAAAATGCAATGACCCCTCCCTCATCGATATACGAAGTCCCTCTAAACTTCTCTTTCTAAGTCCTTTTACTTTTCATTGTAGTTCCTTTCTATACCAACTCCTGTAAACCGTGCCGAGCTCTACTTCTGTGGAGATAATGCGGTATACAAACTTAAGATTTAGTTTAGTTTAAACTCTGAGAACCCAGACTCTGTGTATAATGTGAAAATGGGGACATAGAAATGCATTTCCTCTTAAGAGTATGCTGAGCAGGAGACTTAGGGCTCCTTTTACAAAAGTGCGTTAGGGCCTTAACGCACAAATAGCGCGCACTAGACTTTAACTTGAGGGCTTGGGCTCCCTCCTGCCCCGATGTTGTGTGTGTGTGTGGGGGGAGGGGTTAAGGGGGATTCTGTAACCGGTGTTGTTTTTGACAGACACCGGTTACAGAATCCAGCTTTTAGGCGAAGGACTGGCTCCTCCTTCACCTAAAAGCCCTTGTGTTGGACGTTTTGGGCTTATGCGTTTTTTTGGTTCATTATGGGGTATAAGTGTAGACGTCATTTGGGTGTACTTGTAGACTTAGTGGTTGGCTGGCTGTTTAAACAGCTGAAGGTAGAGGCAGGCCATAATCAAAACAAGGACGTTTGTTTTGGTTATGGACACTTTCCCTGCTTCTGCTTTCAACGTTTAAGGCCTTAGGCCAAAAAGGGACTTAGACGGTTTTTTTGATTATGCCCCTCCACGTATTTTTGTGTAGATATTTAACCTAATGTGACTATTATTATGTCTTGATTAAAAATATCTGTATTTTACTGTGAATATTTTATTATTAGCTGCCCAGGAGTGTAAGTGGGTTATATGATTCAGAAATGAAATGTCATAGAGAAGCACATTCTTGAATTGACACATCCTAAATACTAACCAGAAAACATATGGGAGGTTGGTTTTAACTTTGGATTTGGACCTGGAGAGCATGCACCAAAAGCAACGCTTACTGACCAACTGCCTTGCTTGACAATTCCCTCGTGCTGCTTCAGTCATTTCACAGGAAGAACTTTAAATCAACAACAAAAACTAACCTTAAATGCTTTGCTGTATTGCGGAAGAGGGACAGTCAATTAAGGATAAAGTACTAGAATTACGCATATGGACAGTTCAAAATCAATCGATCTCCATCTGTTGCTTATGAGAAATAAATGGTTCTGGGAACAGGAAGAAAAAGAAAATACCATTTGGTGTTTCAGATGTAATTTAAAAACTGAAACCCATCAGAGAAGAAAAAGTCCTCACTGATATTAGCAAATGGCTGTCTGTTCTTGCTTGTGTTATTCAATGTCACAGCCAGAAACAGTGAAAGTCATTTGTATAGACTACGAGGGAGTGCTGAAAAGTTCTCATCTAAAGCAGCTTCCTAAATTCTGAGCTGAAAAGAGGGTTATTTTATTTTGCAAAGTGCCAATTTGCAGAATCATAATGCTATATTTTGACATTGTTTCAAATCATTGATTGAACCATGTCATTGAAAAATATGGAATTTTCAAGTGTAGAATTCCAAGCCATCATGAAGTTCCTATTCTTCCAGAAGAAAATTCCAAAGGAAATCCATGAATGTATGATTCATTGAATAACAAATGCCTATCATACTCTACAGCAGGGGTGCCCACACTTTTTGGCTTGCGAGCTACTTTTAAAATGACCAAGTCAAAATGATCTACCAACAATAAAATTTAAAAAAACACAAAGCATACTGTACGCAGAGAAAATGTTAATTATCATTTGTCTTCGGGGCTTTTATCAGAGGTCAAGGCAGATGACTTAAAAATATGCAATGTCACCTCAATAACAACTATACAAAAATAGACAAATATACCCCCTCCTCTTTTACTAAACTGCGATAGCGGTTTTTAGCGCAGGAAGCTGTGCTGAATGCCCTGTGCTGGTTTTGATGCTCATAGGCTCCCTGCGCTAAAAAACACTATTGCGGTTTAGTAAAAGGGGGCCACAGTGCAAAATATAGATAGCAGATATAAATTCTCAAAACGGACACATTTTGATCACTAAATTGAAAAAAATCATTTTTCCTACCTTTTTGTCTGGTGATTTCATGAGTCTCTGGTAGCACTTCCTTCTTCTATAAAGCCAATATTTCTTTATTTCTGCTTTTCTTTCTCTCTCCCCCTGGCCCTGCTCTTTCTGCCTTTCCTTCTCTCTTTCCCCGGCCCCCCTTTTTATTTCTGCCTTTCTTTCTCTCCCCCTGCCCCCCTCTTTCTTTCTCTCTCCTCCTAGCCCCCTCTTTATTTCTGCCTTTCTCACCCCCCCTTTCTGCCTTTCTTTTTTTCTCCCCCTGGCCCCCCCTTTCTTTCTCTCCCCCCCTGCCCCCCAAGCCATCGTGCCAATTTCTCCACTTCACCGATTCTTGCCATACCCCTAAGCCACCAACGCGATTTCTCCCTGCTGCTTCCCCGAGCCAGGCCTGGTGCATACAAGCGCCAGGCCCACAAGACTTCACTTCCGTCAATTCTAACGTCGGGGAGGAAGTTCCAGGCCAGCCAGGCAGTGATTGGCTGGCCCAGAACTTCCTCTCCGATGTCAGAATTGACGTCGGAGGTGAAGGTTTGTAAGTCCAGTGCTTGTACGTGCCAGGCCTTGCTTGGGGAAACAGCAGGGAGAAAAAGATCGCAAAGGTTACGCGATCGACTCGCGTTGCTTTTGCAATCTACTGATTGATCGCGATTGACCATTTGGGCACCCCTGCTCTACAGCAAAAAAGTGGTGGGCAAACGTTCTGTGTGGAGATATTGAGACCAAAGATGCAGCAAGATCTGGGAGGGCTGAAACGGTGCCAACTCCTGAAATTGTTGACCATGTCCATGAACTGATTTTGGCAGATTGGCGAATATCAGCTAAACAATTGCTGAGACACTACAGATATCCAGGGAACATGTTGTGTGTATAATCCACGAGCAGCTGGGTATGCAGAATCTGTCAGTCAAGTAGGTGCCCAAATGTCTGAATGCTAAGTTGATTTTGCAGTTGGTGCCAACTTTTTGGGACAACTAGTTACTGTTGATGAAACATGGCTACACCACTATGATCCTGAGACAAAACAACAGTCCATGCAATGATGGCACACAGGTTCTCCAAGGCCAAGAAAATTGAAAACAAAAGGTCAGCAGGAAAGGTCATAGCCATAGTATTTTGGGATCAGGAAGGTGTTGTAATGACTATCTTCCAAGGAGCCAAACAATTAATGCAGAATACTACTGAAATTGCTGTGCCAATTAAAGGAGGCACTGAAAGAAAAAAGGAGACGGAAGCTGTGGAAAGTTCTATTTTTGCATGACAATGCACCTGCTCACAAGGCTGTGTCTGCTATTGAGACAGACATGGGACAGTAGCATGGAATGCTGTTACTATTTGGGTTTTTGCCAGGTACTTATGACTTGGTCTCTGCAAAGAAAGGATACTGGGCTAAATTGGTTTGACCCAGTAAGGCTATTCTTATGTTCTTAAGTTGAACTGCAAGAACTAAGAATTAATCTGTGATGAAAATCCTCAATGACACCTTATGATGAAATGTATATCTCCTATCCACTTACATGACTGAATCTGAAGTGAGAAATTAATACAGTAGTAAACTTTGCTATCTTGCTTAAAATGATTTTTTTTTTAACAATGCAAACTTTAAATAGACATTGAATTGATAAGTTTTACTCAAATCTTGATTTTTCCCCAATATTTAAGACAATTTCCCAGAAGGTAAATGCCTTCATAGGTGCAGTTCAACAGTGGCATGTTCCAGTACTCTTTCAGGATTGAAAAGATGCTAAGGGGCCCCTTTTACTAAGTCATGTTAAGCAGCCAACACATATTATATTGCATGATACATGGTAGTACACACTCATGCTAAGAGGCAATGCACATTAAAACAGCTAGCACAGTAAAACCCCCACAGCAATTGCTTAATATGGGTAGGCACAGTACCTGGGCATGCCAGGGAAGGAGCAAGGGAGTGGCACTGGTACCACGAGCTAGTTGTCATGAATGCCAATAGTGTGGCTGCACTTAACTCCACCTTAGGAGGGAAATCAAAATGGTGAAGATGCTGCCAGCGGTAGTCTCATGATGCTACTTGCTAGGGACTATCTTTTCATCAATGTAAGCCCTGGCTGGGAATGGTGGTGAGGGTCAGGGCTTGTTTTTAGGGGATAAAGTTTGTGGATGGGGGCGACATGTCACTTTTTTTTTTTTGAGGGGGGGTTGTTAAGAAGAGGGAATGTAGCAGGGAGGATTGTAAGATTGAGATGGATTGGGGCGGGGGATGTGTGCTGCTGTGATTGCCCTTTTATTTTTTGAGTGGGCCTACACCACATTACATGCTGTGGGAGATAGCGCGAGTGCTCCCATGCTATCTGCCACTTTATGTAATAAGGTACCCATGTGTTGAGCGTCGTCCCTGTGAAGTAAATGCAGGGCAGATACTAGGCAAACCCCACTGCATCTACTGCGTAGCTTTAATACTTAACTTATGGTAACTGCAAAAACTTACTGCACTTTAGTAAAAGGGCCCCTAAAGTTTTCAATATGACTTAGAGAAGAACTATGGTTTTCAATATCATCCTCTTTATTTAAATGTAGCTCCTACCTTTTCAGGAGAAATTCAAGGTAATATTCAGGTTCAGCAGGTATTTCCTTGTCCCTGGAGGATTTACAATCTAAGTTTATACTAGAAAATGGCATGGGGACAAAGTTTCTCCATCCCCACGGGAGCTCATTTTCCTGTCCTGGCGAGTTCTTTTCCTGTCCCTGCCCCATTCCTGCAAGCTATGTCCTCAGCTGCACAAGCAAGTGTTCGAGGCTTGTGCGGTTAAGGCAGAGCTAATAGGAATGTGGCAGGGATGGGTTGCGGAAACTGAGTTCCTGCAGGGATGGGGACAAATTTGTCCCTGTCTCATTCTCTAGTTTGTACAGCAATGGAGGGTTAAGTGACAAGCCCAAGACTGCAAGGAACAGTAGCAGAATTTTGAACCAGGCTTCTCTGGACCAGTGCTCTAACCACTAGGCTACTCCTCCATTCTAGAGAAATTTTATATTTTGTTCCAATAAGTCACTACACAGTCAAAATTTAAATGTCTAGCCTGAGAACTGGCTAGGAATGCTCTGGACTGAAGGAATAAGTTATATACAATGAATGACAAAATTCAGCAGGTCTCCAATTTAATTTATAATTCTTTATAACCCAAATAATCCAAAGTTTTCAGCTAATTATAACATTCCTATCAATAACATAAAAATTGATTAATTTCTATCATGTTGAAGCTGACTCCTGGCAACTATACTGACTGACTCTCCAGAACATCATGTCTTCTGTTTGTGTGTGGAGGCTTTTTAATGGAACATTCATTCCTGTTGTAATTGTGTCAATCCATCGTATTGCTGGTTTTCTATGCCCTCTTTTTCCATCAAACATTCCTAGCATGATTGCTTTTTCTAGGGATTCTGGCTGTTGCATAATATAGCTGAAATGATAGTTTCAATTCAGTCATGTGAGCTTCCATTGAGAATCTGGGTTTTATTTGGTCAAGGACCTATCTGTTTGATTTCTTGACTGTCCATGATATTTGTGATAGCTGTCTACAGCACCACAACTCAAATGCCCTTTTTGTCCTGCTTTTTCATTATCCAATTTACACATCCATACGGTGTAACAGAAAAATTCATTGTCTGTAGAACCCAAATCTTTGCTAGTAATGAAACATCACATGATTTGAAAATCTTCTCTAAACATAAAAACACATTCATTAAATTATATACTGATGTTTGGCCAAACAGGTAACGCGTATAGCTTCAAACATAGATGTTTAAGGATAACAATGTTACTCACCTGTAGCAGGTGTTCTCCAAGGACTGCAGGCATATATTCTCACATCTGGGTGATGTCATCCATGGAACCAGGCATGGACAGTCACTTTAAATCTTTTTAAGACCGCCCATACTGCATGCGTGCTGGTACCTTCTGACCTGACATTGGTTCATGATACCTGCAATTCAGTAAGATAGCTAAGAAGCCAACTAGGGGAGGTGAGAGGGTTGTGAGAATATGTGCCTGCTGTCCTCAGAGAACACCTGCTACAGGTGATTAACTTTGCTTTCTCTGAAACTAGCAGTAAACATATTCTCACATCTGGGACTCCCAAGCTGCCAATAACCCTAGCAAAACTAAAGGGGTTGGAGGGTAAGTTAGCATTTAAATAGAGAATATATTTTGTAGAGCTGCTTGGCCAAACAAACTATCCCATTTGGAATAATTCTCCATACAGTAATGGGGAGTGAAGGTATGCTGCTTTACAGATGTCCTCAATAGGAGTGGAACGTAGATGGACTACTGAAGTCACCATTGCTCAAACTTTATGTGCAGTAACACAGCCTTCAAGCATCAGCCCAGCCCAAGCATAGGTAAAGAAGATACAGTTCATCAGCCATGTAAAGATGGTTTTCTTGGTGACAGGAGCTCCATGTCTGTTAGGGTCAAATGACAGGAAAAGTTGAGTAGTATTTCTGTGAGGCTTGGTTTGATCCAATCAACTAGTAATCAAATGACTAGCCAAACCAGATGACAACATCCAGCTAGAACAGACACAATTATGAATTGAACTCCTGCATTGTGATTGGCCATTATTCCTGCCATGTGATTGGACATTGCTCCCGAGTTCCTGGCTTGGTGATTGGACTGGACGTCAGGCCCCCCCCCCCCCAGAGTCTTTAAAAGGAGAGATTAATCTAAGCGTCTCTCTCTTTGGATCATTGCTGGACATTGTACAACACACCTTACTGTAATCTCTTCTCTACATCCAAGATGCCATGAGCTCCCAGTTAATCTGCAACTGAAGAACCCTACTTCCAGCAAGGGCCTTTATCAGGGTGAGTTACTTTTAATCCAGCTTAACATAGAAACATAGAGAAGCACAATGATGATATTAATTTATCTTATGTAACGATCCCTAAATTGTAACTGAACTTACTGCATGGCCTGCATAATCTTGTAATTAAGCTTGGCTCTGTAAAAATAAAATTCAAATTCTTCCTTAAATGCTTTAAGTCTATGTTCTTGAATATCACACAGAGCTGAGTTATAGCAGGTAGTGCATTTCCCAAATTAACATCTAGTATATATAGCTATGTAAATAAATAATTATCCTTCTCTTCCAAGTGTTATAGCACAAGCACCTATGTTGATAAGGGTACAGTAGGTGCTTGCTGAGTTTGTGTTGAGCTGTCAGGGACCTTGATGCTGAAGTATGCCTCTGAGGAGACATCAATTGCAGAGATGGTGATTGGACATTGGTGCATCAACGCTTGGCATGTGTAGATGGGGATGGCACCTGAGACAATGCCGATGCATGCTTTGAGGGGAATGCTGGATATTTTGGAGGTTGGGTAAAACATTGGAGAGTTGTGTAACATGATTCCCAACCATAAATGAAATAGATTTAAATAGTGCCATCTTTAGTGCAAGTGCTTTGAGGGGGAGACATGTTTGTGCTTCTTAGCTCGCTTACAAGGCTCCAATGCCAGTAGCACCGAAGATGAAGATATGGAATGAGTCATCAATATAGTTACTGCTGGTACTGTAGTAGTATGTAGTTGAGAATCAGGGATGGAGAATCTAACCATGCTCGATGTCCCCAGAAAGACAAGGGGGCAGAGAGAAGAAAAAGATTGATGTCTTCTGCAAGCAACTCACGAGTTGAGGTGCTTAACCCATCCATAAGGAATTATATGCTGTTTGCATAGAAAAAAAGATTAAAGTTTTATGTGCTTTCAGAGAACTCGGACAGCTACCCAGCTCTGTGAAAAACCAAGAACTGCAGGCTCCATGAGCTGATTTTGGGCAGGAAGGCACCAGCATCCACGCAGTATAGGCAGTCTGAAAAAGTATACCGTGACTTTAAATTTTTGACTTTCCGTGCCAGGTTCCATGGATGACATTACCTAGATGTGAGAATATGTCTGCTTGTCCTCGGAGTATCACATATATTTAGTAATCCAACTTAAATGTTTAGGATTGCTGAATATCAGACAACTATGTTAGAGGACAACTAAATGTTGATTTTGGTGCCTAAACTGGGCTGAAATCTCTATCTAGTCCCATTTTGGTTTTAGCTGAAAATTATGGTGCTAGGTTCCATGGCTCTTATCTTCCCTCCTGCCCTACCTCTAAACTGAAGGAGCTCCCACTTCCTCTCTCCTCCTGAACATATGTCATTCCCCTTCCATTCCCACCTATAGACCCCCACCCCTGGCCTTCTAGTAGCTAGTCGGGGCAGAAGCGATCCCCAGTTGCTCCTGCAATCTCCGCAGTAAAAATGGCTGCGTGACATCCAGTGGCAGTCTTACGAGATTGCTGCTGGAGGTTACAGCAGCTATTTTGAGACGAGATGGGCATATTTTAATGATAAAATAAAAAATAAAATTATTTTTTCATCTTTGCTGTCTGGTTATTTTATTTTCCTAATTGTATTGATCTGAGCTTTGGTTTTTGCTTTCCTACATCTTCTCTTAACTCCTTTTTTTGTTTTTCCTCTCTCCTCCTTTTCCTTTTACATTTCTGCCTCTATCTATATTTGATTAATTCTTAATATCCCATCTTCAATTTCCCTCCTTTTATTGCATATACTACAGCTGCTCATCTCTTTCACTCATCCTGGCTTTTTTATTCCCACTTCTCTTATTCTATAGTCTTTCACTAAAACCTATCCTCTTCCCCCTCCCATCCAGTATATCTGCTCTTTATTCCTCCTCCCCATTCATTTAGCATTTCCCCTCCTTGTCAACTTTCTGTTCCAGACAAGGAACCGGTAGACTGTGGCCCTGAGAATGCTTTGGATAGTGGCAGCACTCCCCACCACACTGAGATTCAGTGCTGTTCACAACCCAAATAGTGGTACTGAATATTTGTGAATATTCAGCAGTTGGTGCTGAAAACAAATGTCAACCACAGAGTTTAAATATTGACCCAACAGAAGCTAAAATACATAAGGACTGAAATAAATGAATAATATCTAAACAAGAGGACACTGATAATTTGAGGAATTTAACTAGTACTATTGGAAATGTTCAATATAGCAAAAGTATCCAGTCGACATTAATACTGACAAGATTTTCAGTTTCAAATGATGTGATGAATTAAGACTATTCTGTAAATGCCATTTAATGTTAATCCTTGATAAATCACTTTTATTAGTGACACAAAGTGCCGGGGAGATAATCACTCAGGATAAGATTACTGTTTAGCTAAACAACTGATCAGTTAAGATTCTCCCTTATAAAAATAAATGTATAGCCTTGCATGCTGTCCATATACTGGCAATTATTTCCAGAGTATTAAGCTGTCTTCAGTTAGCAATGTTATTCTTTCTTCGTTGAATGCAAAATTTAGTCAGCTTTATGCTTTTCTTGTTCATTCTTCAAACCTGGAAATAAATACATAAATGTATTACAGAAACATACAATATGACGTCAAGATCCATCTAGTTTGACAATTTTCCCTATTTTTATTATAACTGATCTTATTTGATATCTAACTCTACCTTTGCTTCCTCACAGCTAAGGATTGTTTATGTTTATCACCATATTTGCTTTCACTGGGAGATATATTAGCCCTGATTCTATAAATGGCAACTAGGTCAGCGGCACCCGGCCGAGTTCCACGTGGCACTCAAAATTGTTTAATTGGTATGGTACTTGCCCATGCCGTTAAAAGCTAATGTAAAAAAAAAAAAAAAGTTTAATTATGAGTTCTGTGTGGAACCTGGCAAGGTGCCTACCTGAAAATTGGGTGTGGTTATAGGCAGAGAATAAGCGTGGTAAATTAGTCCAGGAAAACCCTGCCCTAATATACCTACATCTAACATTATGATGCCTATGTTGAGATAGATGCCGCTAGACACAATTCTGTAAATGACACCTTATGACTAATTGACAGTTCATAGACAAAACCGCCGAAGACAAAGGCGCGCACCGACAACTGAGCGCAAGACGGAAGCGCATGCCGAAGAAAAAGAGTGTTTTTAGGGGCTCCAATGGGGGTTTTTGTTGGGGAACCCCCCCACACCTTTCTTAATACAGATCGTGGCAGTGTTGTGGGGGGTTTGGGGGGATGTAACCGCCCTCATTATACTGTAAACTTAGCTGTTTCCCTGTTTTTTAGGGAAAAAGTGAAGTGGCGCGATCTGTATAAAGTAAAGTGGGGGGGTTTCCCCCCACACCCCCCGTCGGAGTCCTTTAAAACAGTCATTTTCTTCGGCGGGCGCCTCCGCGTTGCGCTCAGTTGTCTGCGCGCGCCTTTGTCCCGGCGCACTTTTGACCTGACACCCTGATTGACAACTGCACTGAATAGCGCAGGGGTAGGGAACTCCGGTCCTCGAGAGCTGTATTCCAGTCGGGGTTTCAGGATTTCTTCAATGAATATGCATGAGATCTATTTGCAGGCACTGCTTTCAATGCATATTCTTTGGGGAAATCCTGAAAACCCGACTGGAATACGGCCCTCGAGGACCGGAGTTGCCCACCCTTGGGTTAGAGAGACATTCCAGTCTAGTCAATGCAAAAAGATGGCAATGTCAAAATGCTAGTCAAGGTAAAAATTAATATAATACATTCTTAAAGAATTATCTGATAGGTTCCAACAGAACATTTAGGGGGGAAGTCATCAATGTGTGCACCTGTTGAGATGGGCTATTTTATTACAATTTGCACAATTTTAGCCCAAGGTCTCATTGGATAAAATGGGACCCTGTACTAAAATAGCATGACTTGTGGTAAAATAACCCGTCTTAACAATAGAATGCATTGATGAATTTCCCCCTTAATTTCTCCAGGGTCACTTTAATCTACACTGGAACCTCTTATGGAGCCACATGATCCAATAGAGACCATTTGTGGCTGGATTCATGCACACTGCTTCGGTTTAATAGTCACACATCCACCTACTGATGAAACAAGTTGACAAGGTGGTTTTTTCATTTATAAATGCTTTTACCTATAAGTCAAGTATGAACACTTGAAACAGAAAATGCATTCTATACCAACACAATCAAAATAAGGAAATATGCAATATTAAAGGGGGAAAAAGCAGGAATGTTTGCATAAAGAATCCCAAAGTGGTACCTTGGATTACGAGCATAATTCGTTCCAGGAGCATGCTCGTAATCCAAAATGCTCGTATATCAAAGCAAGTTTCCCCATAGGAAGTAAGGGAAACTTGCTTTGATATGTTCCCCCCCACCTTTCCCCCCCCCCACGAGAACTGGCATTGCTCCCCCCGAAGGCTCCCCCCACGAACCGGCACCCTCCCCCCGCGATCCAGCACCCCCTCACCGCCATCGGGTACCCCCCCTGCCGCGACCTGAGATCCCCCAACCCACCCGAACCCTCTTCTTACTTCCAGTGTAGCCTCCGCATCGGCACTGACACCAACATGTCTTTGCATTGGTACCGGTGCCCAAAAATCTGCTTCCTGTGCCGGGCCTTGAGCATGTGCGCACAGGAAGCAGATTTTCGGGCACCGGTACCAACGCACAGGACATGCTGGTGTGGGTGCTGATGCTACACTGGAAGTAAGAAGAGGGTTCGGGTGGGTTGGGGGATCTCAGGTCGCGGCGGGGGGGGGGTGCCCGATGGCGGCGGGGGGGGGGGGGCGGGTGCCCTATGGCGGCAAGGGGGGGTGCCAGATCGCGGGGGGGGGGGGGGTGCTCTTACAGCGAGGCAAGCTCGGTTTACGAGGCACCAAGTTTGCGAATGTTTTGCTCGTCTTGAAAAACACTCGCAAACTGGTGCACTCGTAAACCGAGGTACCACTGTATAATGAAATCAAGAGGGAAAAGGGAATAAGGAAAAATTATCCCACAATTTAAGCAATATATAAACATGTTTTTCCAGAGACCTAAGGTTACAAACTTATTATAAGATTTAACTATGCAGTAGAGGCCATAGCCAAAATAGGAGAGGATGCTATTATCGGAACTGGAGGGTCCCTAACTTCCACAAAATTTCTAAAATGAACTGGGTCAAGGAATACAAAAGATTTATCCCCTAACTTCATCATACACTTGCATGGAAATTAAAGGAAATATGTCCCTTCCAAGGATAAGATTTGAAAGCCAAGAAGGCTTTTCTTCTCATTTGCATAGCCCCAGAGAGGTGACTAACAATTGACGCTAAACTAGTTTAACCTGTTTAGCATTGAAATAGTTCAGCTATCAATGCCCAAAACAGCAAATCACAGTCTTTTCTGTGGTTTGTAGCAGCCTCCATTAATCATATGGAAATAGATTACAACAAACTCATCAGTATTAAAATGATTACTCTGATTGAAGCCCCCATAATGCACAAAATAAAGTGCTAGTTTTTAACACTCCAAAATTTTCCGACATGTCTAGAGGTGCCGGTAGTGTTAAAAAAAAAAAAAAAAGTACCTCGAACAGCAGCTTTATTATTTTTCATGGGCACAGAAGTTGTGCGTGTGTTACATACACATAATATCTGTCCCCATTTTAAAAAGTCACGTTGGGCCCTCCCCCACTCCCCTGAACATTAAAAAAAAAATAAAATCATCATGAGGGAAGCCCACTCCCTCCTGCCTAAGCCACCTGGACAATACACATACCCAACTCCCCCCTCCCCCACCTTTAAATTGAAGATCACTAGGATGGATGCCCATTCCCTCTTGCCATTGGAGTCCCACCGTGACCTCCTTTACCTCTAAAACTGAAGATCAGCAGGAGGAATGCCCACTCTTTCCTACCACTAGGGCTCTGCCATGAACCCTCAACCCCCTCCCCAGACCCCCTCATGTACCTCTAAATTGAAGATTGACAGAAGGGATGCCCACGCCCTCCTACCACCTGGGATACTCACCACGAACCTCCCCTATACCTCTATATTGAAGATCAGCAGGAGAGATGCCCACTTCCTCCTGCTAAGGCCCTACTGCAAACCCTCAAACCCCACCTCATACCTCTAAAATGAAGATAGGTAGGAGGGATGCCCACTCCCTCATGCTGGCAGGCCTGCCTCAACAAAATTACAGGCCTTCCTCTTCCAGGTACATCCTGGAATGCCTTGGGGGGGGGGGGGGCTAAGACTGATTGGCTGAGGAGCCTTAGGTATCTGACCCAAAGTCTTAGGCCCCTCTTAGTGCATCACTGAATGCACCGGGAGGGGGCCTAATTGGCCCTAGTGCCTAAGGCACCTCCTAATGGCAGTGCTTGGGGCCATTGCCAATTGTTGGAAACACGTGGTTACTTGGCAATGCATGTTTGGAAAGAATGTTTGGTGTTTATATATTGAATAGAGAAGTCAACCGATCTCGGGCATCAAAGATTTTGTAAAGATGTTGAAGAATGGACTCTGATAGACAGTTGTTGGGTTTGTTTGGTTTTTTGGGGAGGGGAGTTGATGAGGGCAGGCAGATTTATATTTGTTGTATAGGAGCTTGGGAATTTGTTTTAAAGACATTGTCTGTATCATTGTGTTGTTATATTTTCAATAAAATCTATATACAGCGGTACCTTGGTTTACGAGCATAATTTGTTCCAGAAGCATGTTCGTAATCCAAAGCGCTCGTATATCAAAGCAACTTTCCCCATAGGAGATAATGGAAACTCAGATGATTCGTTCCACATTGTTCCTCACTCATGCTTTAATGGCACGTCCTGGGTATGTCTAACTTCACCCCCAGCTTAGTATTTTACTCAGTTCCAGTAAAACGAATCAGGAAGCATTCCTGTCGGGATTTTGAATATGATTGTTTCTTTGTTGAACTAGGACAGGACAGTAAAGCGGTGTGGGAGCGGCACAGATCTCCTCGTGCACTTACTTTATTAGCCATTCTCTTGTGCACCGTTTCAGGCCTGCATTCCCTCTCCTTCAACGAAGGATCCATCCGCTGCCAGCAGCTGGGGAACAACAAGCCGGCCCCAGTCAGTCTTCTTCCCAGCTCGAAGGTACAGTAGGTCGGTCCGGATCCCTGAGCTGATTTGAGTGTCACTTTCTACCCGCACAAGGTGAGACACTTGGGACTGGCTGTTGCTCGCTGCTTACTTCTCTTGGGTTGGGCGCACGCAGGGCTTGGTTCAATGGGATTGGCTGTTGCTCGCTGCTGGCTTCTCTTGGGTTGGGCGCGCAGGGGGCTTGGCGAGAGGGAGAATTAGAAGGCCTTGAGCATGCGCAGATGCATGCTCAAGGCCCGGCAGAGGCAGGAAGATCTTCTAGCGGCACCGGCTCATCCTTTGGGCTGCGTGCCGCTGCCAGACAGGGGTGTAAGTTCAAGTTGTTCGGGCGGGGGGTGCCAGTTCGTACGGAGGGGGGGAGCAGCGCCGCAGGCCTCTGGGGGGGGAATGTATCAAAGCGAGTTTCCATTATTTCCTATGGGGAAACTCGCTTTGATATACAAGTATTTTGGTTTACGAGCATGCTTCTGGAACGAATTATGTTCGTAAACCAAGGTTCCACTGTACTTAGCAGTACAGCACCAGTAAAACAGCTTAAATAGAAACAATGAATATTAGACAAAAGTCCAATGACTAGAAAATGGCAGAAAATACATTTAGGGGGAATTCATCAATGTATGCCACTGTGAAAATGGGTTATTTTAGAAAAGGTCTCACTGGATAAAATGAGACCCTGTGCTAAAATAGTAGCATACACCAATGAATTCCCCCCTTAATGATGATACTAGATATACTGGGGAATGGAGTTATTTTGGAACAAATATTTGCAATGTCAGTCAGCAATGTTAATTGGTTTTTAGGGCTTCATATTTATGTTTATTAAAAACTTTATATACCGCATAACAGCCTAAAAAGGATCCAAGCGGTTTATAATATATAGTTCACATTCACATGCTTCATATTTAACTTGCTGCTTCTCCTTTCTAAAAGTGGCTGCAGAGTCAGCATCAGCGTGTGCATCATGTCACTGGCCCTGTCAGGTCCAGAAACAGGAAATTACATCAGATATTGATGTAATTTCCTGTTTTGGGGGTGAAGCAAAGCCAGAGGCAGCACCCATTTGCTGGTACTGCAGCCATTTTCAGACCCGGAGAAGCAGCGGGGCATTACACAGGAGCAAATAATTGCTTTAATCGCACGATGAGGGTTAGTGTGACTCCTGTAAAATATGTGCACCAGAGAAAATATTAAAAAGCAGAAGAAAAGATTTGAGCCCACGGAAACTCTACACCCCAGCCTCTGGCTAATGATAATTCAATTAATCCTTACTTACCCATTCAGTGAAAAAAAAATCCGACTGAAGGCAAAATTTAGCCCCTAAACCAAGGTGCCTGTATCTGTACAGCAAAATATCATAGTTCCTCACACTAGATATGGGTAAACAAGGTCTTTAGCAGGGAACACCGGGATTGGCCTCCGTGTGTGCGGATCGCCGGACAGGATGGACCTAGGGTCTGATCCGGTGAAGGCATTTCTTATGTTCTAACCTAGCAGCACCAACCAGTAATAAATCATTTATAGCACGCAATATCAAACAACTGATTATGTGCCAGATCTCATGGGGATATAACTTGGCTTCAATCTAACCCTTTAATGGTTCCAAATATTTATTTACCTGGGAACTTCAATCATTTTTAACAGGTAGGAAATAATGGAAATTAATTAATATAAATGTTTCCTCAAAACTGGAATAAAAAGATATTCATTTAACTCACATATTAAATAAGAATTCTTTCAACTTATCATGTGCCCTCTCCAACACTTGGAGCAAGCACAGAGATTTCTAGGGGAAAAAAAATTCAGATAGCAAAATAATTAGCAGTTGGGTCTGCTTCTATGGTTCTTCTTTCTTATTGTTCCTCTGCTATTATTTAAATGTCTGTTCATGATGGTGTTTATTGTAGGAAGTCCAAGCCCACTCCTTGGCTTGTCACATAATAAGAAGCCTCACTGTCAAGAAAATACCATTGACTTAGTGAATTTTGGCACAGGAATAAGCTATAGTAAATGAATCTGCAACTTGTTCAGCTTGAAAAGATGACCAAGGGGCGATACAGTAAAGGTCTATAAAATACTGAGTGGAATGGGTAGACGTGAATCTCTTATTTACTCTTTCCATAAGTACAAAGACTAGGAGGCACACATCGAAGCTACTTAGGGCTCCTTTTATTAAGGTGTCCTATATGCTAACGTGCCCATTATAAGTCTATGGACATGTTAGCATGTGCTAATATTTAGCGCACGCTAAAACGGCTAATGCGCCTTTGTAAAAAAGGGGGTAAGTAGTAAATTTAAAACAAAATCAAAAAACATTTCTTAACCTAATGTTGAAGTAAACTCTGGAATTCATTGCCACAGAATGTGGTTAAAAGCAGTTAGCTTAACAGGGTATAAAAAGGGATAATATTGTGGGTCTAATGTAAAGAGGTGAGCATTAGGAGTGTACAACTCATAAAATTTAATGTTGTTTAGTTTATAGCTTCTGCCTGCAGCTGCTGCTTGATTTCAGGAATTGCTTGTGTTTGTCATACTGTATTTTCTTTTAAAATATCTTAGTAATTGCATTTAATCAATACTGTACAATATGATTAACATTTTTAATCTTCCTGAAGCCCTAGTTCTTTTTCTTTCTAGTAAAAGATTTTTCCTTTGTTGGTTCAGTCATTAGTAAGTAGCATCATTCCAATTCTGAAACTTAAATTTGCTATTAATGTTTTGTGCTTTCTTTGGATAGCAGTTTCTTCCTGCTTCTTGGACATACAGTTCTATTAGAACCAACCTCTACTAAGCTACGGTACATTTAGATTTTAAAGTAGTAAAAGAGTGGGGATGGAACTGCACACATCAACCAGAGATAAAATGAGTAAACAAGTATTATTGATTACAATGTTGATAAAACAGTCTTTCATCAGGTATTGAGTCCAATTAATACTTGTTTACTCATTTTCTCTCTGGTTTATCTGTACAGTTCCAATCCCCACTCTTTTACTACTTGTTAGTTCCACATGGGGTTTGTTTTCCTTGCTGTTTGTTGTGTACTTTGACATTTAGACTTTATCCACAACTATCCTATGAATTGTAATCTATTTATATCCCACTCAGCTCAATGACCACAAGCCACAGTTATTGTGGACCCTAAGTCTTGCCATGAGAATGACACGGAGACAAATTTTTTCCATCCCCGTCCCTGCAAGCCCTGTCCTCATCTGCACAAATCTCAAACGCTTTAAAACCATAAGCGTTTGAGGCTTGGGTGGTTAAGGAAGAGTTTGCAGGAATGGGACAGGGACAGAATTTACGGGGATGGAACAGGCATATTGAGATCCTGTAGGGATGGGGACAAATTTGTCCCAGTGTCCTTTGCCACTACAAGAACAATCCTATAAAAGTGTGCCGGTAAGAGCATATTGTATAAAGGAGCATAAGCACCTAGTTTCCTTTGTAGAATAGTAGATTAATACCCAAATTCTATAAAAAGCACTAACATTGTGTGCACAAATCTGGAATTGAATTGAATAATTGAATTGAATAATGAGTCAATTAGTGGAGGGAAGTGGTCTTCTCACCCTGAGGTTGTGAGTTCGATCCCAGCCAGCTCTTTGCGACTCTGGACAAGTCACATAATCCACCATTGCCCTAGGTACCATATTCAATAATGAGCCTGCTGGGACAGATATGGAAAATTTGAGGAGTGTGTGGCGCATTGGTTGGAGCTACAACCTCAGCACCCTGGGGTTGTGGGTTCAAACCCCATGCTGCTCCTTGTGACCCTGGGCAAGTCACTCAGTCCTCCAAAGCCCCAGGTACATTAGATAGATTGTAAGCCCTCTGGGACAGATAGGGAAAATGCTTGAGTACCTGATTGTAAAACGGCTTAGATAACCTTGATAGGCGGTATATAAAAACCTAATAAACTTGAAAATACTTAAGAGTACCTGATTTT
The DNA here is from genome assembly GCF_902459505.1 of Geotrypetes seraphini. Lineage (NCBI taxonomy): Eukaryota > Metazoa > Chordata > Amphibia > Gymnophiona > Dermophiidae > Geotrypetes > Geotrypetes seraphini. The sequence goes on along the minus strand of NC_047086.1, from coordinate 161,511,059 downwards.
TGTTCAATGCACTGTAAACCACTTTGGGCGAACCTCTTCATGAAAAAGGCAGTAAATAAATCTCAATAAATAATTAGGGTATTAATGAGTAATTGGTGCTAATTGGATTTAATTAAAATTTACACACCTAAGTTTTACACATGGGTCCAAAAAGGGGCCACAAAAATGGGAGGGTCATGGGCAGATCAGGGGCATTTCCTTGAATTAATACACATAGTTATAAAATAAAGAGGATCTGCACCTAATTTAGGCATGAGAATTTACACCATGCCTAAAGTTAGGCATGGTTCCTAGCACTAAGCACTATTCTATAAATCAGGGGTGCCCACACTTTTTGGGCTTGCGAGCTACTTTTAAAACGACCAAGTCAAAATGATCTACCAACAATAAAAACACTAAACATATACCCCCTCTTTTACTATGGTGCGCTAACCGATTTAGCGCGCGCTAAGTGCTAATGCGCCCATTATATTCTTTGGATGCATTAGCACTATATCGGCTAGCATGCCTTAGTAAAAGACCTCCATATTTATTTATATATATATATATCGAGTGCACCTCTTCTGTCCTCCAGACCTCGTTCCATTCCCCAATCAACATCTCTCTCTGTCCCTGCAGAAGTCCAACTTTTCTTCCTCTCTCCTCCACCCCTATTGGCAACATGCCTCCCTCTCTCTCCCTCCTCTGTTATGATCGTGCATCTATCTGTTCTTCCTCATGGTCTCTCCCCCTCTGTCTGCACCTTCCATAGCTAACATCTGCCCCCCTCTCTTCAGCCTCCCTTTGTTTCAGGTTTCTCCTTCTTTCTATCTTCCTTCTGCTAACATTTTGAGTCCTCCCACCTTTGGTGCAGGTGTTTGTCTCTCTCACTCTGTCTTCCCCCTCCCCAGGGCCTGGCAACTCTCTTTCCTCGGTTCGGGGAGTTTCCCTTCTCTAACCACTCTGATAGTCCAGGATCTGCCCTGTCTTCCCCCTCCCTTTTGGTTCAAGGCTTTTGGTTGAAAGCTGCTCTCCCCCTCCCCTCCTTAAGGTCCTTTTGTCTCCCCCCACCGATCCAGCATCTCTAAGGCAACCCCCATCCCACCAGGGCCTTCGCGATGGGCACAGTCAGTGGCGTACTAAGGGGAGGGCAGGGGGGGGGGGAAGTCCGCCCCGGGTGCACGTCCCAAGGGGGTGCACAGCCGGCCACCTTCCCTATTCTGCCGCTGCTCCGTCTCACCGCCGCATCCCAGCACCAGCTCCCCCGCAGAGTCATTCCTTAACCCGGCAACTGGTAGATGGAGACAAAAGGTGAGGCGGGCTGGTGTGCGGGGAAAAAGCATCGGGCCCACAAGGCTTCACCTCCGGCGTCAATTCTAACGTCGGAGGGTAAGTTCTGGGCCAGCCAATCGCTGCCTGGCTGGCCGGCAACTTCCTCCCCGTTAGAACTGACGCCGGAAGTGAAAGCTTGTGGACCCGATGCTTGTACGCGTCGGGCCTGGCTCGGGGAAGGAGCAGCAGTGTTCTCCTCATCTCCTGCACAAAGCGAAACCAATCAGAAAGAAGAGAGGCGGAAGCTCATAGCTGCGTGCTTCAGTAACTGCTGCTGGCTAACGGAGGGAGAAGGTACCTAAGATAAATGAAGTAGGTCCGAGAAATAGATTCGCTACAGGCTAAGATAGGGCAGGGAGAAAAGCTTACAACTTGGTGTTCTTGCTTGCTTTGGGCCTTCCTCGTTGCCGGGTCCTGCCGACTTTCTGTTTCCGTGAAGGCAGGACCCGGCAGCGAGGAAGGCCCGAAGCAAGAAGAGCTCCATGTTGTAAGCTTACCTCCTGCCTTAGCCTGTAGCGAATCTGCCGACCGAGGCGGGGGGGAGGAAGAAGTGATGGGGGGGAGAGAAATGCTGTTACTGCTGCACCCAATTAGGGGGAAGAGAAATTCTGCTGCTGCACCCAATGGGGGGGGGGAGGAAGACCAGGGAAAGGAAAGGAGAGGAAAGAGATGCCAAGACCATAGGAGGGAGGGAAAGGAAAGGAGATACCAGACTATAGGGGGGAGAAGGAGACAGATGCCAGACCAGGGAAAAGGAAGGAAGGAGGGAGAGAAAGGAAGGAGTGGAGATGCAAGATAATGGAGGGAGTGGGGGAGAGGAGAGAGATGCCAGGGCATGGGGGAGGGGAGGGAAGAGAAATGCTGCTGCTGCACCCAATTGGGGAGAGGGGAGAAGGAAGACCAGGGAAGGGAGAAGAGAGGAAAGAGATGTCAAGACCATAGGAGGGAGGGAAAGGAAAGGAGCTACAAGACCATGGAGGGGGAAGATATGTCAGGGCATATGGGGGGAGGGGGAGGAGACAGATGCCAGACCAGGTGAAAGGAAAGAAGGTGAGAAAGGAAGGAGAAGAGATGCCAGATAATGGAGTGGAAGGGAGAGATGGAAGGAGAGGAGAGAGATGCCAGGGCATGGGGGAAAAGAAGGGGATAGAGGTGCCAGAGCATAGGGGAAGTGGTGGAGACAAAAAAAAATGGAGAGGGGGTGAAGCTGAAATGGAGAGAAAGGGCACAGGAGTACAAAGGCACAGAGTACAAAGGAGAGAAAGGGCAAAGGATATACAGTTTATTGAAGGGACATAGAAAGAGGGAAGTTGCCATATGGAACAGAGAGAGGGCGGACACTGGATGGAAAGGGCAGAGAGGGTGGACAGTGGACGCAAGGGGTAGAGAGAGAGGGCAGAAGCTGGGTGGAAGGGGCAGAGAGAGGGCAGAAGCTGGGTGGAAGGGGCAAAGAGAGGGCAGATGTTGCATGGAAGGGAGAGAGGACAAGCGCTGTATAGAAAGAAGAGAGAGAAGATGATTAAAGCAGAAATGACAAAAGGTAGAAAGATTTTTTTTGTTGCTTTACTTAGAATCAAGTAGTATTGTAACTGTATTGATAAAAGTTTATAAATAGGAAATGGAAATAAGGCAATTTATTGGACTACACCCCTTTCCTCAGGACAGAATAGCATAACAGCAGTATACTGTACTGTTCTGAAGAAAGATTTGGCCTCTGAAAGCTAATTGAAAAATGGATTAGTCCAATAAAATGGTATTTTCTTATTTCTCATTATTTGTTTTATTTTTATTTGTTAATTTGTAAAGTGGTGATTGTTATGTTTCAGTTTTTTCAAATTTACATCTACTGTCTTTATATTTTGCACAGTATAATGGTACATGTGTCACTGTTTTTGTGGTGTTGTGGTGTTGCATTGCATCCAGAGTCTGGTTTCTTGGCGGTTCAGTTTAACTTTTGTCTACATATTTCTATTTTTAGTTTGTGATTATTCCATATTGGGCGAGGGTGTATCTCTGTTCTGTGTGTATGAAAAGGACATAGTTTTCAGTTGGCATTGACTGCAGAATCAATTGACTGTGCGGGATCTGGCTTGTTTAGTTTTATAATGTATGTGTTAGTGTTCTAGTGCTCACTGCAGTGTTTAAGATGCTGCCTTTTCCTAGGTACACTATTGTTGTGCGATATGTGGATTGTTACTAAAAAATATATTTTTCATATAGATGGGGGGAGGGTGTCAAAAAATGATGGGCCCCGGGTGTCACATATGCTAGGTACGCCACTGGACACAGTCTTACCTCTTGATTGCAACTTGAGCTAATTCCCCTTTATGCCTCTGAAACTAGACAAAACAGTAGCAAACTTAAAATGAATACATTTCAAAGTGCTCAGCAAACGGATGCCACAGGCAGCTGGGAAGACACTCTGGGGGCCTTACTGAGAGGAGTACTTTCCTAAATGCTATGTTTCAACAAGAGGATGGATGAGGGTACAGACTTACTTTCTCATAGTTTATCTTCAAACTGTCCTCATCTCTGTTCTTCCCTCTGGGCCTAGCTACCACAGTTGAAAGTTAATTATGGCAGCCTGCAGAGCAAACGTAGCAGGCTGCAGTCAGCCTATGTAGCACGTACTCTCTCCTCTAAAGTCAGGGGCAGGACCACGGCAGAGGAAACGTGCTAGAGACCAACGGCAGCCTGCTACGTTTACTCTGCAGGCTGCCGTAATTAACTTTCAACTGTGATAGGTCCAGAGGGAATAATGGAGGACGCTGAGGGGGAAGCGTGTCATCTGAGCAAGACAGCCAGGTGCTCACCTAAATTAGTTGGGCAGAACGCCCGGCTAAAAGATGCTAAAAACACTAGGGAGAAGACTGGCTCAGCGATCTACCGGCATTGCCTTTGCGATCGACCGGTAGATCGCGATCGATGTTTTGGGCACCTCTGCTATAAATGATACCTGAGAGGGTGGTGGATGCGTGGAATGACTTCTCTGAAGAGGTGGTAAAGGCAAAAGCAGTGATGGAGTTGAAAAATGTGCAGGATAGATACAATGAATCCTTGAATTAAAAGAGTCTAGTATCAACACAAAACTCTTCAGATCAAGAACTATAACTTAATTTATGGTTTGCAGGAGTGGTGCTTAAATGACAGCCCCAGCAGTGAAACCGATGCCAGTCAGACTTCTACGATCCAGTATGTGGCAAGACAAATTGAGAGAGGTTGGAGTTAGCTTGGACAGCGACTCCAGTGGTGCTAATGCCAGGCTGATTTCTAAGGCCTGTGTCTCATGTGCGGTAATATGGATCAGGCCAGTATGTGGGTCCAATATGTGGGTCAGGCCAGTATGGATGGGTCCCTTGGACAGCGACTCCAGCGGTGGGGCAGTGTGGCCGAAGCAAGGCTGACTTCTAAGGCTTGTATCTCATGTGCGGTAATATGGATCAGGAGCAAGAATGCACATTTCTACCACATTCATTTAGTCAGAGACTAGGTCTTGCCTATCTCAGGTGAGAGAGGAAAAATATCTTATAGTGGAACTTAGCAAGTAAAATGAATAAATTACTGGATTATTGGTTTAACATTGTCTCAAAAATGAATGTGACTGTTACTAAGTATAGATCAGTCCAAAGTGGGTATATACAGTATACGTGCTTAATATTTAGGCATGAGCATTTATGCAAACTATATACTGGTGTATTATTGACTAATTGCTGCAGATATACATGTGGCTTACAATATTCTATGCTATGCATGTACGTTTGATCCCAATCCGTGTTCCACCAAATATTTGCCCATATGTATCCCCCTTGAAAATTAGCGCTATGTAAGTTAAGTGGGTATTTGCAGAATAGTGAACATGTAGTTTTGGCATTTACACATGTATGTATAGGTATGCATATACAGTCATGAGAAAAATTTAGGACACCCCATGAAATATTTAGTTCTTTCTTAAGAAATGTTCACGTATCGATGCCAAATCTTTTTTTTTTTTATTTATCTCTGGAAAAGAAAGTGATGTAATTGCAGGTAAACAACAAACATTTTCCTTGATTTACTCATGAAACAAAAGATATCCACAAAAATATGTATTCTAACTGTGGGGTGAAATGTGAGCAATCAGACTTCTTGATTGAGAAGGCAGGCCAAAACACTTTTGGCAAAAAGTATGAAACTATGTGTAAAGAAATCCCTGCTTCGATAATTTTGAGGAATGGCTCCCTGCAACAGAGTGTTTGTAATTCCGAGACCCGTCTCGCTGAAGCAATCACCACCAAGAACACTGATAGGTCCAGTAGGGAAGCTTCCTGCAAAGGCTCTTATGGAGCCTTGCTGAGCCCTTGAAGGCCCAAATTAAGATTCCAGGAGGGGAAGGGTAGCATCACTGGAGGATGCAGCCGAAGAGCCCCCTTTAAACATCTTGTCATATCCTGGTGAGAGGCCTCAGAAACTTTCTCCCCTCAAGCTTTGAAGCATGAAAGACCTGCTACCTATACTTTCAGAGAACCAACTGCCAGACCCTTTTCAAGTCCTGCTTGCAAAAATGCCAGGATCACTGATATTGGAGCTCTTAAACAGCTCTACGTAGTCCTTGGCACACCAGTGATGAAAAATCTTCCAGGCCCTAGCTTAAGCCACAACTGTTGAAGGCTTCTTTGCTCTAAGAATAGTGATGACCACCTCTGAATAACCTCTTCTTAATAGGGCTACCTGCTCTAGAGCCATGCTGTAAGCCCATAGTGTTCTGGATTCTCTATGGGACCTAGATCTTAAGACAAGATCCATATGGACCAGTAATCGGAGATTCTTGTTCTTCTGCAAACAAATCAAGCCTGCGGGCCCAATCTAGCACCACTAGAACAACCAAACATAGAAACATAGAAATAGATGGCAGATAAGGGCCCACGGCCCATCTAGTCTGCCCACCTTAATGTCCCTCCCCTACCTTTGCCCTGTGAATAGATCCCATGTGCCGATCCCATTTGGCCTTAAAATCAGGCACACTGCTGGCCTCAATCACCTGTAGTGGAAGACTATTCCAGCGATCAACCACTCTTTCAGTGAAAAAGAATTTCCTGGTGTCACCTCGTAGTTTCCCGCCCCTGATTTTCAACGGATGCCCTCTTGTTGTCGTGGGACCCTTGAAAAAGAAGATATCTTCCTCCGCCTCGATGCGGCCCGTAAGATACTTGAACGTCTCGATCATGTCCCCCCTCTCTCTGCGCTCCTCGAGCGAGTATAGCTGTAATTTGTCAAGCCGTTTTTCGTATGGTAGATCCTTGAGTCCCGAGACCATCCGGGTGGCCATTCTTTGCACCGACTCCAGTCTCAGCACATCCTTGCGATAATGTGGCCTCCAGAATTGCACACAGTATTCCAGGTGGGGCCTCACCATGGATCTATACAATGGTATAATGACTTCCGCCTTACGACTGACGAAACCCCTTCGTATGCAGCCCATGATTTGTCTTGCCTTGGACGAAGCCTGCTCCACTTGATTGGCAGACTTCATGTCCTCACTGACGATTACCCCCAAGTCTCGTTCTGCTACCGTTTTTGCTAGGATCTCGCCATTAAGGGTATAAGACTTGCATGGATTCTGGCTGCCCAGGTGCATAACTTTGCATTTTTTGGCATTGAAGTTGAGTTGCCATGTCCTAGACCAGGGGTCTGCAACCTTTAAGACATAAAGAGCCACTTGGACCCGTTTTCGAAAAGAAAAAAAAACTTGGAGCCGCAAAACCATTATAAAACAAATCTAACACTGCATATATTGTTTCTTATCTTAATGCTATATACAGGATCACTAAATTGAAAATAAAATCATTTTTCCTACCTTTGCTATTTGGTGATTTCATGAGTCTCTGGTTGCACTTTCTTCTTCTGACTGTGCATCCAATCTTTCTTCCTTTCTTTCAGCCTCCTGTATGTTTCCTCTCCTCCAGACCTCATTCTCTCCCCCAACTTTTTCTTTCTGTCTCCCTGTTCCCCCTTCTTTCTGTCTCCGTGCCGTTCCCCAAGCCACTCGTTTGCTGCCACCGCAATCGGGGAACAGCCCCCAAGCCACCGCCGTCCCAAGCTTTCCCTGCAGAAGTGTTGCGCTGACCAGCATTCCGCTCCCTGACGTCAATTCTGACGTAGGAGAGGAAGTTCCGGGCCAACAAGGCATTTCTCCTCATTCCATCCAGCCTGAGCCCCATCCCTCCTTGATCCAGCATTTCCCTTCTGTGTCTGTCAGAATTACCATTCCACCTATTTTCCAGCATCACCCTTCTTTGTGTCCATCTCACCTATATCCCTATCTCACCACTTTTTCAGAATCTTCATTTGTCTCTGTCCTTGTCTTTACCCCATGTTCACCATTTGCCCTTTCAATGTCTTTATCTCCCCCCCACCACACACTTTTCCCTTTTTCCAGTATTCTCTCCCCCCCCCCCCCCCCCCCCCATTCCCCCCCCCTTATTTTTTTTATTTTTCACCTCCTCTTCATGTCCCTCTGTATCTCTATCCTTATTCAGTAGGTCCTGCTTACTCTTTCTCTTCTTTGTGTCACTATCTCCATTTTCAGCTTTCCCCCCTTTTCCTTTGTTACTGCACCCTGTAGCCAGAATCTTTACACCCTCCCTCCACTCCGGCCCAGCCCAGTATGAAAATTTCCTTTTGTTTCCCTCCCCTCTCTCTTTCTCTCTCTCTTCTCCTCCCTCACCCACGAGTCCTGCATCTGGCCCTCTCCCTTCTACCTGCTTCCGGCCACATCCCCTGCTCCGCGGCTCTCTTCAGCAACTCGTCAGCAGCAGTGATCAAGACAAGCTGCCGACATCGAGGCCTTCCCTCTACGAGTCCCGCCTTTGTGGAAAAAGGAAGTTGAAACAAGCGGGACTCGCAGAGGGTAGGCCCCGACGTCAGAAGCTTGTGTCGATTGCTGCTGCTGAGTTGCCGAAGAGAGCCGCGGAGCAGGGGATGTGGCCGGAAGCAGGTAGAAGGGAGAGGGAGATAGGAAGGCTGTAGATCTCCGGAGCATGACACCGACCCCGGCCAGGATGATTTCTTTTCAGGCACCTTACAAGTCCAGCGTTGCGACGGGAAATAGCCATGCTGAGCAGTGAGCTCAGCACTACACAGATGAAAGCCTTGCTTGCTGATTGGTCTGGCGGCACGGCGGGGCGGGGCCGCCGGACCAATCAGCAAGCAAGGCTTTCATCTGTGTATGTGCTGAGCTCACTTCTCAGCATGGCTATTTCCCGCGCGACGCCGGACTTACCGGAGCCGCAGCAAAGGTGGAAAAGAGCCGCATGCGGCTCTGGAGCCGCGGGTTGCCGACCCCCGTCCTAGACCATCGCTCCAGTAGGAGTAGGTCGTGCATCATGTTGTCGGGCACTGAATCTTCGTCTGTTGTGCATTTGCCCACTACATTACTCAGTTTGGCGTCATCGGCGAATAATGTTATTTTACCTCGAAGCCCTTCTGCCAAGTCTCTTATAAAGATGTTGAATAGGATTGGGCCCAAGACTGAGCCCTGTGGTACTCCACTAATCACCTCCGTCATTTCGGAGGGGGTGCCGTTCACCACCACCCTTTGGAGCCTACCTCCAAGCCAGCTCCCAACCCATTTCGTCAATGTGTTACCTAATCCTATAGAACTCATCTTGCTCAGTAACCTGCGGTGTGGTACGCTATCGAATGCTTTGCTAAAGTCCAGGTACACGATGTCCAGGGACTCCCCAATATCCAGCTTCCCCGTTACCCAGTCAAAGAAGCTGATCAGGTTGGATTGGCAGGATCTCCCCTTAGTAAATCCATGTTGTCGGGGATCCCGTAGATTCTCCTCATCCAGGATCTTATCTAATTGGTGTTTGATTAGAGTTTCCATTAGTTTGCTCACTATCGATGTTAGACTCACTGGTCTGTAGTTTGCTGTCTCCATCTTTGAGCCTTTCTTGTGGAGTGGAATGACGTTAGCCGTCCTCCAGTCCAACGGGACGCTGCCTGTACTAAGGGAGAGGTTGAAGAGCGTGGACAGTGGCTCCCCAAGACATCACTCAGCTCCCTAAGCACCCTGGGTGCAGTTGTCCGGCCCCATTGCCTTGCTAACCTTGAGCCTTGACAGCTCACCGTAGACACTGCTGGGCGTAAACTCAAAGTTACTAAACGGGTCAACTGAGCCAACCCTTGTCTGTAGCTGAGGGCCGAGCCCTGGCGCTTCTCGGGTGAAGACTGAGCAGAAGTATTCATTTAATAGTTGGGCTTTTTCCGAATCTTTTCCACATAGTCTCCGTCTGGTTTCCTAAGACGTACAATCCCGCCTGAGTTTTTTCTTCTATCACTGATATACCTGAAGAAGGATTTATCTCCCTTCTGGATGTTCTTTGCTAGAGACTCCTCCATGAGGAATTTAGCCTCCCTGACTGCTGTTTTGACGGCTTTTGATTTGGCCAGGTAGTCTGCTCTAGAGTCCTGCTTCCCTGATTGTTTGTAAGAGATGAATGCTTTTTTCTTCTCCTTGATCAGGTCTGAGATCTCCGCAGTAAACCACTGTGGCTTATTGTTCCTTCGCCATTTACTTACTGATTTTACATAGCGGTTTGTTGCTTCTTGTATGGTTGCTTTCAAAGTCGACCACATGTCTTCCACGTTATCGGTTTCTTCTTGGCTTTGTAGCGCCTGGTGAACGAAGTCTCCCATTTCTTTGAAATTTGTGTCCTTGAATTTGAGGACTTTGGTTAGTGTAGTAGATTTAGTGAAACCTTTCCTGATATTGAACCATACCATGTTGTGGTCACTGGAGGCCAATGTGTCGCCCACCGAGACCTCTGTGACACTTTCTCCATTGGTAAGTATCAGGTCCAGTATTGCCTGATCCCTTGTCGGTTCCAACACCAGTTGCCTGAGGCTTGCTCCTTTCATAGAGTTTAATAGCCTCCTGCTGCTGCCGGAAGCAGAGGTAAGTGTAACCCAATCCACATCAGGCATGTTGAAGTCACCTAGCAATACTGTGTCCCCACGCAAGGTGATATTTTCTATATCTTCGATTATTTCCATATCCTGGTCATCCTGTTGTCTTGGGGGTCTGTAAATTACGCCAAGATACAAGCATTTGTCCTTCCCTCTGGCCAAATTAACCCAAAGGGATTCCCCAGTATACTGGACATCTGAGATTCTCGTGACCTTAATGTCATCTTTAGTATATAATGCTACACCCCCTCCCTTCCTACCGTCTCTGTCCCGGCGAAGCAAGTTGTAACCCAGTATGACCATGTCCCACCCGTGGGTGTCTGTGAGCCAGGTTTCGGATATCGCCACCACATCCAGGTTGGCATTCCTTATTTCTGTTTCCAACATTTGCAATCTGGCAAATGACTTGACTTATAATGGGACTGGTTTATAACCCAAATAGGACCATATATTTTGGATACAACCTGTTTATTGATTATAGACTTGGTATTTTGTACATCATTGCTGCAGTTTTCTTTTTTGTTTGCTGTTTGACGTATCACTGCACTTCTGTTGGACTTTTTGCTTGTGTTTGCCTTATGTTATTGTAAACCGCTGAGGTGTAAACGGGCTAAAAATTTTTTTAAATAAATAAGAGCCTGTAGTTTGTCGCTCAGAATCTGGATGCCCTCTCCAGGCACCTAGCTGCCAAATCCTTGATCCCTCAAAAGGAAGCTGAATTTAAGGCTGTATCATTCTCGGATGATGTCCAGCACTCATCGATCCGAACTGATCCGTGCCCATGCCTCCTAAAATTCTGACTCCTATCTGTGGGACTTCTTGGAAGCAGTGATGGAATGCAGTCCAGAGGATTGTGTATGCCTGAGGGTGTCAAATCTCTGATGGGACCTCTGACACACATTCTGGGCAGAGGGTCCTCCAAAATACTGTTGGAATCATCTAAAGGCACAAAAATTATTCCGATTGGATCCTCTGGAATTCCGAGGTCTACCGTCCAGAAGCGTTTTTGGCTGATGGATCGGTCAACACTGGTCATAAAGTCATCCAGGCTCTTTCTGAATAGCATCTGTCCCTTAAAGGGAAGATGGCCTTAGAAGCTGAATCTCTCATCCACTGTTTAATCCAGAGCATTCTGCGAGTGGAGATGAAATAAGCCGAGACTTTGCTTAGGACTTGAATGATGTCATACAAGGCATCTGCCACGTAGTCAATCCCCGCTAGGGGCACATTTCATTGCCTGTGCCGGAAAGTCAATGGACTCTGGTATGACAGGCTCATGCAATGAAAGAGGCCACTGAGGCCACCCTAAGCCCCAAGGCCAGGGCTTCAAACTGACACTTAAGGTCAACATCAGACTTGAGCATCCTTCAATACAACACCCCCCCCCCCTCAATAGGAAGGGAGGTATGCTTGGTGGCTTGAGCTAACAGCAAGTTCACCTTAGGTTGGAAAATTAACTGCTTAAAACTCAGGAGCCATGGGATTCAGAGGCCCTCCTAGGCTTCCCAATGCTCCATAATTAAAGCAATAAGGTCTGGATTTGATGGAAAGCACTCATAATTGAGCACTGTATTGCCATTACCTGAAGTGGCTCCAGACTCAGTTCCCTCAGCACTTCTGAAATAAGCTTTAGTAACGCAGACACTTTAAAGAGGAGGCACACTGTCAGATCTTCCCCTTGCTCAAGAGAAACTGTCAGTTCCTGGAATCCAGCCTCAGCCTGTGACTTTGAATCCCGCAGGATAGAGGTCTCACTATGAGACAGTAATGGCATGGAATACGACCTCCAGTTTCCCCTAACAGCATTGGACTAGTCCTCTGGCTCTTCTTCAGCCACTTCTGCTGGCAAAAGCACAATGGGAGAATCTACATCACCCTGCACTGCCCCCAGAGTCCCCTCAGCCAAGGAAGGAGACCCCTGACAGTTTAAATAGGCTTTCCATAAAAGCTTACAAAATATGGGGTAAATCCCTGATGAAGGACCCCTGAGGAGTTCATTCGGGGATCACTCTGTCTTTTCTTGGGCTCCAGTGTCCATGTTTTAGGATATGCTGGGTTCACCCTCACTCCTTCCAGGGTTCCAGAGGACTTCTTTTTCCCCAAGAAGAGGCCTTTTATGATCCCCACAACCACCTAACTGGTGCTAAACCTGCAGCTCCTGCCCTTCCCTCATGTGCCCCACAGCACGTTGCTCCAACTGAAGAGGTATAACAACTTCTCTGTGGCTGCTAACAACAGGGCAGATATTCTCCTGCCGAAACTCTAAGCAGAGTGAAACGGGGTCGCTCCGTTAAGGGTTTTTTGACTAATGATAGCTTGCAAGTGGCTGACTTGCTAAGACATGTTCTAAAAACGGGCAGCTGCTAGCCCTTGAAGTCTTTTTCCCCTAGGCTAAAAATCGCAAGGGAAAGTTTACCATGGTTAAAGATCAAAGCTGAATTTTCAGGAAGATGTTTCCACACTACCATTAATTTTTTAGGGTTATTTGTCTGTGACAAGATTTTTATAGGAAGATTGATTATTTAAAATCTAAATACACAACATTTAGCGGTTCCGTAACTAAAGCACAGGATGTATGTGCGCCGCTGGTCCCGCCACTTTAAACTGGTAATGTTACCGCTGTGAGGGGAGTATGGGGGGAAGCCCCCAGTACATGTAGAAGTCCTCACGCTCCCATTGGGGGGGTGGGGTGGGGTTGGAGGGGTTAACCCCTAAGTACACTGAAAACTTCCATTTTCTGTTCAGTTTTCGGAGTTTGGGAGTTTTTTCAGTGTAGTGTGGTGTGTGGGGGGGGGGAAGGGGGGTCTGCTCCACACATCCCTCACAGCGCTAACATTACAACTTTAAAAGCGGTGGAACCGGCGGCACGCATTCATCCTGCATGCGATTGTCGGCACGTCTTTGTCAGAGCGCTTTTGTCCTGCGCTCAATTGACGGGTCACCCATCTGGTTCCTTAACTAGCACACTCCCTCTATCCAATTCTCTGGTCACCCAGTCAAAGAAATTGATCTAATTTGTCTGACAATACCTACCTCTAGTGAATCCATGTTGCCTTGGGTTCTGTAATCCACAGGATTCCAGAAACATCATTATTCTATGTTTTAAAAGAATTTCTATTAATTTATTTATCCCAGAAGTCAGAATTATTGGCCTGTAGTTCCCTACTTCTTCCTTACTACCACTTTTGTGGAGAGGGATCACATCCACTTTTCGTCCAGTCCTATGGTAACCCACTCTCGACTCTAGAGAAGCATTGAAAGAAGGTCAGCCAGGCGGAACTGTCAGAACTTCCCTAATTTCTTTCAGCATCCTCAGATGTACACCATCTGGCCAAATCGCTTTGTCCATCTTTAATTTAGCTAACTCCTCACATACACAATTCTCTGAAAATCAATCAGGGTCTACCACACCTCTATCACTATTTGCGTTTGTCTTCTGCGGTCCTGCTTCTGGTGCTTCAGCTGTGAACATAGAACAGAAATATCTGTTAAGTAACTAAGCTTTATCTTTATCAGCTTCTACAGATTTTTCACTTTCATCTTTGAATCTCACAATGCCAGTTTTGCCCTTCTTCCTATCACTAATATATCTAAAAAAAATGTTTTGTCCCCCTCCCCCCCTCCATTTTACTGTGTCGGTTATTTTTTTCTTCCAATGAAAATGTAAAGAATTAGAGTACAACTACAAACTACTATACAATGTGTTAAAATTTTCAGGCCTTTCATGAGAAAGAAAGAGAAAAAGAGATGAAGTGATATCTTACTTTTATGAATTTTAATGAACCAAAACAAATGTTATATGAAAAAAGATGAAATATTACTACTTCTGAAAGCAGTACTTACATTTCTGTGTGTCCCATATGTAGCTGTTCAGTATTTCTCCCACCATGAAGTAAATATTAATTATAATGGTAACCACCAGAAAGAAGGCTATTTTTGCTTCTGGACCAATGTAGTCCAAAACAGGATACACCCAAACCCCTGTTACATGGTGAACCCAGCATATCCTAAAACACAAGTAAAAGAACAGCTTTATTTTATTTTTTTTACAAATATGCTGCATAACATGGTTTATTCAGAGTATTATGGAGGTAACCTTAACAGGGGTCCAATGTGAGAAGTACAAAAAGACAATACAGATGATAATGTGCCTTTATAAAAGAAGCCACCAGAACCAGCCCTAACAGCATACAAATGTCAATGCAGATTTATGCCTACCCCCAAAAAGGTATAAATATACACTGTACATGTGCCCACATATTAAATTAAAAAAGCATATACATCACAGCTCCAGTTCTGCTTCCGTGAAACTCTTTCTGTGCACCCAATGCTTCTTCTAAGGGCTGAGTTGATGTGAGCAATAACTTTTTTTTTCGTGAGCCAAGGACTGAGTTGATGTGAGTAAAACCTTTCTGTTACACATGTGAACATTTCTTACAAACACACACTTATCTAACTATACTCTCAACCAAGTTCACAGCACAGTAAACATATAAAACATGAAAAAACAGCGGAGCTATTAAGAAAATACTTATATGGTTATCTTCACTTGAATTGGAACTACAAATGGAGACCACTAGATGAGCACCTCAAAAAAGCTTTTACCGTGAAAATTACCACGAGGGTAGGAAAAAAGCCTCAGATCCCCCCCTCCACCGAACCAACAGCTAAAGTTGTAAACAATTTGGAGTTGTAGCTTTAAAATTTGTGATTACATCATATACAGCTGTACCCAATCACAATTGGGAATTGGAAACCGGTGCATAAAGGTTAAATAGGCGGGGCATTTTCTACTTTCTGTGTTCGAGGAGCCACCATGTTTAATCTCGGAGCTTTAGTGAAAGTACATTGGGGCTTGCGTTTATCTGAGGAAGCGGAAAAGATCTTCTGTAGAAGCTAAGTACTTTAAATATTTTTATTTGTGTTTTGTAGGACTGACCACCTTTACATCCTGAGGCAGCTTATAATTAACGAAACGCTGGTCATCGTCGATGTGTGGCGTGCTTTTGTTTTCCACCATGATGATTTAAGCATTATAGTTGCTAATTTATCTTCCTGGCTAATTAATAGTAAAGTGGATACCTCTTTATTTGCATTGCACAAGGCTTTTTCTTAAGTGAAATATTTATTATATGAAGAGGTTTTTTATGCCAATGATTTAAATGTACCCCGATTAGCCTCCACTTGTTTACAACTTTAGTTGTTGGTTCAGTGGAGGGGGGGGATCTGAGGATTTTTCCTACCTCGTGGTAATTTTCACAGTAAAAGCTTTTTTGAGGTGCTCATCTAGAGGTCTCCATTTTTAGTTCCAATTCCAGTGAAGATAACTATATAAGTATTTTCTTAATAGCTCCGCTGGGTTTTCATGTTTTATATGTTTACTGTGCTGTGAAACTTGGTTGAGAGTGTAGTTAGATATTGTTTTCTTGAATGGGCTTGTGTTGGGTTGGCACACACACACATATATATAAATAAGAATTCCATTAGTTAATGTTCCTTATGCTTTCCCTATTTGTTTATGTGTAATTTAACTATAATTCCTTGAGATCTTGGATACCTTAGCTTGTAAAATCAAAAAAGTGAGAAAACTGCCTGATGTTTTCAACCACAAACTCCCCAAAAAGCAATGACATGGTTGTTTCCTTTTATTAAAAAAAAAAAAAAAAAATAAGATCAGGAAAAGAAAGCCTTACCGGGTCTGGTGCATATCACAAATCAGAATGCTACCATAACGGATCCCCACTACAAACATTAGTGAACACTCCTGTAGCATTTTATTTAACCAAACTCAAAAAATATTATATGTTCAAAAGGAAAGTGTGAATTACTAGACCGAAAGCAGACGATTCAAGACAAAGTTAGACGAGTTAGACAAGTTCCTGCTGAACCAGAACGTACGCAGGTAGGGCTAGTCTCAGTTAGGGCACTGGTCTTTGACCAGAAGGCCACTGCTTGAGCGGACTGCTGGGCACGAAGGACCACTGGTCTGACCCAGCAGCAGCAATTCTTATGTTCTTATGAGAGATCAAGCGAAATACTATGTCAGATGAGTGCTGGTTAAGGGACCTTGACCCAATTTTAGAAGACTGTGTTCGTGAGAAGTTAGCTAAACTAAAGGTAGACAAAGCGATGGGGCCAGTTGGCATGCTTCTGAGGGTACTGAAGGTACTCAGGGAGTTTCTGGCAGGCTGACATTTTCAAGAATTGGAAGTGGTCCCAGAGGACTGGAGAAGGGTGGATGTAGTCCCTCTCCACAAACGTGGAAGTAAGGAAAAGGTTGGGAACTACAAGTCAATTAGTCTTACCTCAGTGGAAGGTAAATGAATGGAAATGCTTTTAAAATCAGAAGGCAGAGAGGTTTCTGGAATCAAATGGATTGCAGGACCAGAGGCAGCATGGTTGTATTAACTTCTTTGACTGGATGACTAAACAGTTTGTTTAAGGGGGAGCACTAGATGTGTTGTACTTAGATTTCAGTAAAGCCTATGACACAGTTCTACATAGGAGATCAATAAACAAAGTGTCCTCGATCTGGACTGAAAAGTCACCAACTGGGTTGGAAACTCAGTAAGTGGAACTAAACAGAGATTGGTGGTAAATGGAGTTCACTTGGAAGAAAAGGATGCTACCAGTGGTGTACCGCAGGGATTGGTCCTTGGCCCAGCTCTTCAACATCTAGTGAATTAAATTTCAGAAGGGCTATTGGATAAGATTTGCTTTTTTTTTTGCAGAAAATACAAAAAACTTTAATAGCATAGACATCCCTGATTTCTGGACCAGACTTTTTAGCTTAACTAGATCCCTCCTCATGCTACTGTCAATGCCCCAGCCTAGGTGTTTGCCTAGTCATGTCTCCAGAGCATCCGGCAGGGGTAGGGCTGCTTTTCAGATCGGCTGTTTCCCAATGATTTGGATCTCTCCACCTCCCAAGTGACACAGGACAGAGTCCTTCAGCAAGCTGTTCTCAAAACAACACTCTTTTATTTAATCCAGGGTGATAAGATGCAACAGGGGATCCTTATCTCTTCATAAGAGAGCTTGTAGACAAATAAAAACAAACAAAAAAAAAACCCACTGAAAATCTTTTTCTCTAATTCCGCTCCCCTGAGCCACAATGAAATTGAAGTATAGAAAGTTCTTGGTTCAGCTAGATTCGTGAACCTCCTTCTGTCAGTTCCAAAAAAAATAAGCAGTATTTTGCTCTTCTTTTAAAACACAAGCTCCAAATATTTCCATATTTCATTTTTATTCTAGGCTTCAGCACTGCTGTTAGCTTCAGTTCCTTAATAAAGTTCAGTTTTTTTTTAAAAAAACAACCAAAACTTTACCTTCTCACTGTCAGCAAGGTATAAACAAAAAAAAGGAAGAATGGGAGAACTCTACCCAATTCCTGCATTAATCAGGCCTTCCCCAAAGTTAAAACTAGTTCCTTAGGATAGTTTAGTCTTAAATTTAGGGATTTGGCTGCCAAGATGATTACTCTCTGAACAATCCCTCCCAGTAAAAACACACATCCAAACTGTTTTCTCTTCCAGCAGGGTTTAAAAACACAATTACCCAAGCAATCAGCTCTTCTAGCACTGCTCAGAAACTACATACAGAAAATTTTTAAACCAGTCACTTATCTGACTTGTGTCTCATTTGTTATTCAAAATCCATAGGAAGATTGTAGGTCATCTTTCTCAACATTGCTCTGCCAGATTTTTGTTTCTCTCTCTGAGGTTTGAGTCTCTATGGGCTCAAACAGATCTAAAAAAATCCCACGCTGTCTTACCCGTTTCTCTCCCATATCTTCCTGACCAGTGGGGGGGGGGGTCCCCCTTTTCAGCCAGGGTCCCCCTTTTCAGCCAGTTCACCTCCCACTTTCATGAATTCCTCAGTCTCTAGGAAATATTTCTTCACTCAGAGGGTGGTGGACACCTGGAATGTGCTTCCGGAGGTTGTGATAGGACATAGTACATTAAGGGGATTCAAAGAGGGATTGGACAAGTTCCTGAAGGATATGGGGATTAAGGGATATAGATAGAGGTAGAGATAGGATCATGAAAGGGTATAGATAGAAGAAAAATGGGGATTAAAGGGTTTTAGACAAAGGATCACTTACAGGTCACGGACCTGATGTGCCGCCGCGGGAGCGGACTGCTGGGCGCAATGGACCCCTGGTCTGACCCGGCAGAGGCAACTTCTTATGTTCTTATGTTCTATTGGTGGGTTTTGATGCCCTTTATTTTGTTCCCAAAGGGAGATTAGTTCAGGTTGGCTCTCAGGGGATTTCTTGATTCCATGGCAAGAGATTTCTCTCATCTCTTGTACTACAGGACCTAAGTCTGCCTTTTTCTTGGTTCCTCCAGGATCCTAGAGTCTCCTTGGTTAAAACTGTCCTATCTTTATGCACTTACCTGACTTTGAGCAGCAATCCTGGCTGATATCCTTCTTTCAATTGATTCCGAAAAGGTTTTGTTTTCTGGACTGGGAAATAATTTCATGCTCCCTCCCCTCTATCCCAGCTAGGCACTACTTTCTCAGCCCTTTCCTTCCAAGAAGATGAGGTCACTGGATCACACTATCCACACCAAGATTTAGTGCTAATAGCAGTAGTGGTAGTAATAAATGAAGGGTCATATACCTGGGCTACAGAAACTCAAAGGAGAAGTACCATTTAGGACAAGGTGTCAAACTCAGGACCGCGGGCCAAATTTGGCCTGCGATTTGGCCCGCCATTCCTTCCCTCCCTCCATCCCAGCTTCCCGGTCTCATCTTCAAAGCAGCCTCCAGAGGATCACCGGTAGCAATCCTTGCAGGTTGCTATCGACCTCTGCAGCACATTCCCTCTGTCGCGATCCCTTATTTCAGAGAAGGCCAAGGCAGCCTGCTAGGTTCGCTACAGCCGACTGGTGATCCTCTGCAGGCTGCTTTGAAGATGAGACCGGGAAGCCAGGAGGGAAGGAATGGCAGGCTAAATCTCGAAGGTGAGACCGGGAAGAAGAAGGGGGGAAACATGCAGGCCTTTGGGGTGGGGGGTGGGCCCTGGTGTAGAAGTAGAGGGAGAGAGGAATATAATTAACCAACATTGTAAACCAAGAAATTACATATGTAGGAATGTTACAAAAAATGTATGAAGGAACAGGATCAAGCAAACATTTTTTGTGACCAAATTTAGCACAAAGTTTCAGAAGTTGGCATTCTGTTATTGTACTGAAATTGTGCCAATATCTATCAATTGGAATCTCATTAGAGGACTTTTCATTACAAGGTAGATTAAATGGCACTAACATGTTAGAAAATGATGACCTTATTTTTAAAATTTTGTCATTAAAAAAAGTAGCTAATTCTTCTACAGAATGTTTAATAAATTTATCGGTCTGCTCTGATGCTGTTGTAATAGATTTCCATAATAGACATAAAGCCTTATTTTGATCTTTTGCTGTATTGATTTTGTTGCCATAATATATTTTCCTAGCTTTAATGATCTCACGATTATATTCCTTTATCGTCTTTCTCCAATTTATCTTGTCTATTTCTGCATCACTTTTTTTTCCACTTCCTTTCTAATTTTCTACACATCTGATAAGTTGACGATGGTACTGGGAATACCAAAGAGCTTTTTTCTTATAAGAAATCTCCTTCGTTTTAATAGGAGCTAATGATTCAAAAATCGATTCAGATTTTTTTGTCCAGATTTCTAAAGATCTATCCACATTAAATTCATAAGGAGAGTCAGGTAAATTTTGCATTAATTGTTGCCAAAAACTATCAGGATTAATTTTATTCCTTATCGTAATTGTTTCTTTCAAAGGGTCATTACAAATCTTAGACATAAAAATAGGAGCTCTAAAACAATCCAGGAAATGGTCCATCCACGGCTGCTTAAACCATTGTCCCAGCATGAAAATATTGGAGGATGGCGATACCAATTACAATTTTAGGCATACTCACCCATGTTTGGGACACACGCTGCAATTAATCATAAGGGAACCTTATTTCACACAGTCGTCTGTGGCGGATTGGGCAGTGTGATGGGGGCGGGTAGGCATAGAGGGAAAAGAAAGGAGAGCAGCATCCTCTTTACAACTGCATTTTTTAAATTTTTTGACAGAGTTTAAAAATGCTCTGGTAAAATATTTCCCTGCCCTTACTTTTGTTTTTTTGGGACTACCAAACAAAATTTGTACTAAAAAAGCAATTCAGTTTAAGAAATATCTACTACTTGTCATTGTCAGAGACAGGATCTTGGGCTACATGAACCTTAAGTCTTGTTCAGTTTGGTATTTCTTATGTTCTTGTGTTCTAAAGGTTAACATAATGTTGCTTTGGAAAGACCACTGCTTACATAGGATTGTTCAACAAATTCCTGTTATGTGAGGTTTTGGCATTTACTGTCTAAAAATATAAGCATCAGGGGAAATCAGACAAAGCTCAGGTCTTGGAGCTATTGAGGCACATTGTACAGATCTGGTAGTGATTATAACCTTAATGAAAAATGTGCCCAAATTTAGAGATGTAGAAGGTAAAGTGATATGAAAACACAGCATGCAGAAAGTCCTTACCATAATATATAGCCAACAGAGAAGGCACAAACTGCAGCAAGACCACTGCTCCTGCTGGGATACTGATGATGTGTTGTTCTCATCTCAATTAGTATAAAAGGCAACACTGTTGTATGCTAAAAAAAAACACACACACATAAAAATAAAGTAGGTAATATAATAATTTAACTACATTAAAGTTTCACAGGAAAAGAACAATCCCCCTCACTACAGTTTTAAAGGTCTCAGTTCTATGCTCTTGAAATTTACCTCATTTATTCTTTCCAACCCAACAGAATGCTGGAAAGAAATTGTACAGTATATACTGTACAATATTAAAAATGTCTGTCTGTTTGTTTGGAAGCAAAATAACTCTTTGAAAACCTAATTTGGTATCAAGAAAAAACTAAGGACCTGTTTTACAAAGCCGCGCTAGCGGCTGCAGCGTGGCAACAGCCCCGAAGCCCATAGAGATTTAAAGGGTTTCGGGGCTGTTGCCGTGCGGCAGCCACTAGCGTGGCTTTGTAAAACAGGCCCTAAGTTAATTACATATTCCAATCAATAAAGGAGAAACATGCAACAGGTATGTTTGTCTTCATAGGAAAAGGATGCATACTAGAAAATACTAATAAAGAATTCCTATCTGTTACTTTAGCGTACACTGTAGTCTCAAAATGATCTCCATTTATCTCCACCAGTACATCCAAAAAAGTAATATTCCGGGAATTATACTGACTGAATCTCAAAATTAATATCAGGGTGGCATGAATAAGATAAGTAGTTTTTGTTCCTTTTTTAGGAGCTGTGGATGTTGTTAGAAATTATGTTATATAGTAATGGTGGGTGAGACTGTTTACAACTCATACAAAATACAGCAATTAAACTCATCTACAAAATAGGTAAATTCGAACACGTCACCCCACTTCTTAAAGAGGCTCATTGGCTCCCTGTCACCCACCGTATAACCTATAAAATTATACTGCTCTCTTTTAAAATCAAACTCTCCCACTTGCCCTTATTTCTTGATAAATTATTAATACCTCAAAGTTCTCCCCGTTCCTTAAGATCTACTGACCAAAAACTCCTTTTCATTCCATCCTTAAAAGAATCCTACTATACTAGGAAAACTAATTTCGCTATAACTGCCCCTACATTATGGAATTCTCTCCCTCAATTTCTCCGCGATGAACTTCATTTACCAAAATTCAAGACTAATCTTAAAATCTTCCTATTTCAAGATGCCTTTGACAAATCTTAATCTCTAATTATATCTGTTTTTTAATTTTTTTTTAATTTATAAATTTCTTTTTAAGTGCAGTTTACCTGTAACTCTCAAAATTAACTTTTCTTCAGCGCGTATCACTTCTACCATGTATCCCCATTCCTCATGTTCTATCCCTTCCCTCTATCTCATTTCCTCTAATAATATGTAACTTTTCCCTTCCTCCCCACTTATCCTCACTTTCAGGTCTGTCAGTATATGTTATATATGTTTACTCTAATTATTCAAATACACCAAACTACTATTTCTTTCTAACCTATTTTAAATTTTATTGTTAACCGGTCAGATATTTGTTTTATGATCGGGATATTAAAAACTAATAAACTTGGAAACTTGAACAAGCAATGATGGTCTCTTTACACAGCTTCTTTGTGATATTTCACTGGGATATAGTTGTGGGTCTGAGAGTTCACTATTAAGCACGTATCATATTTTGTGTGGTCATTTTTTATATACAAAGAGATTTATAGATTGCTGATGGGTGACTAATCAAAGCATGAATTTAGAAAGACCATAAATTGATGGAGAGTATCCAAGGATCTCTTCCATAGGCAGATGAAACGAATCCAACTGAAAAAATGAAAAATGTTAATCCCATTTTTTCTCAAAAGTTGCCATGAACAAATTGACTACTGTGAGGACAAAAAATGTCCCCCCCGCCCTCATTACTACTCCAGAGCATTGTTCTCTAAGGCAGTGTATCACAAACTGTGTGCCATGGCACACTGGGGAGGAGGAGAGGCGCCGGCGCCAGTACCAGCTGACTGCCTACAGGACATGTCTCTCGCGAAGAGAGGCACGTCCTGTAGGCAATCAGCTGGCACCAGCGCCTCTCCTTCACTCCAGCCGGCCCTTTTCTTTGCAGGTATCCCCCCACTGCCAGTGCAGGGCCCGTTTAAAGGACCTTTGAGCATGTGTGGACGTCGACGTGACATCATCATGGCGATGTCGTGCACTTCCAGGTGTCTCGAGCCGAGGACACTATGTTTAGTGTGCCCCAGCTCGAGAAAGATTGCGAGACACTGCTCTAAGGATTGGCAGTGGGCGTGCAAAATTTTTCTAATGTGAGCAACAAGCTCTAAACACAGACAATTTTCCAGATTTGCAAGTATTTTGGTGAGTGACTATGTAAAATCTGTGAGCGATGCTCCTAGAATGTTATGCTCTGCTTAGAGCAGTGTATCGCAAACTGTTGCCTCCGATAAGAAGTTGCCTCCGCTGAGGCAGACCAGAGGTCCATCTTGCCCAGCGGTCCGCTCCCGCGGCGGCCCATCAGGCCCACTGCCTGAACAGTGGTCTCTGACTAATTTTATAATTTACCTCTAATCCTGTCCCTATAACCTTACCTCTACTCCTACCTGTACCCCTCAATCCCTTTGTCCTCCATGTACCTGTCCAGACCCTCTTTGAAGCCCTGTAGAGTGCTTCTGCCTATCACATCCTCCGGCAGCGCGTTCCATGCATCCACCACCCTCTGGGTGAAAAAGAACTTCCTGGCGTTTGTTCTGAACCTTTCCCCTTTCAATTTCTCTGAGTGCTCCCTTGTACTTGTGGAGGAAGAGAGATGCCTGCCAGCTGACTTGCCTACCCGGTACAGCGCCAGCGAAGATATGAAGACAGCCAAACAAGTGGAGAAAGCCTCATCCAAGGCTAGACAAATGCTGGGTTGCATCCGGAGAAGTTTTGTCAGCCGAAAGCCCAAAGTGGTAATGCCGCTGTACAGGTCGATGGTGAGACCACATCTGGAATACTGTATGCAATTTTGGAGGCCACACTATCAGAAGGATGTGCTGAGAATAGAATCGGTTCAACGGTTGATCACCAGGATGGTCTCAGGACTCAAGGATATCCCATATGAAGAACGTCTAGGTAAGTTGCAGCTATACTCTCTCGAGGAACGCAGAGAGAGGGGTGACATGATAGAGACGTTCAAATACGTTACTGGTCATATTGAGGTGGAAGAAGACATCTTTTTCCTTACAGCTAGGGCGACAAGAGGGCATCCGCTAAAAATCATGGGTGGGAGATTTCATAGTGACACTAGGAAGTACTTCTTCACCGAAAGGGTGGTTGACCGTTGGAATGATCTTCCACTTCAGGTAGTTGAGGCCAATAACGTGACTGACTTTAAGAACAAATGGGATCAACATGTGGGTTCACTTCAAAGAAGAACTTAGGGGGGAGGGTTATTTGAGTTGGCAGACTTGTTGGGCCCTTTTCTGCCGTCATATTCTATGTTTCTATGAATCACAGATTCGAACCAATTCGTTTTCTTAAAAAATTGGGCTTGCTAATTCGGTGACTAACCCTCCTCCCCGTACCTTCGGGCCTCCTAAAGCAGGAGCAGCAGCGCCCTTGCTATCCATCTACTGCTGCTGCTGCTCCTGCTTTAGGGGGTGATGGGGGAGGGTCAGTTGAGAAGTGCTGCATAGGCGCCAGCGCTGAGTACCCTCAGCTCCGTGGATTTGGGAGGCCCCCCCCCAAAGGCCAGCATGTTTCCCCCTTATCTCTAGCATCCTCTGGCTTCTCCCCATACCTCCTGGTCTCACCTTCAAAGCTAATTATAGCAGCCTGCAGAGGATCACCGGCACTGTTGCGATCCTAGCAGGTTGCCATTGGCCTCTGCAGCATGCTCCCTCTGCCCTCCTCTGAGGCAGGACCGTTGCAGAGGGAACGTGATGTGGAGGCCAACGGCAGCCTGCTAGGATCGCTACAGCACTGGCAATCCTCTGTAGGCTGCTGTAATTAGCTATGAAGATGAGACCGGGAGGCCGGGGGGGGGGGGGAAGCCGGAAGACGCTAAAGAGAAGGGGGAACATGTAGGCCTTCGGGGGGGGGGCTAGTGTTTCCTGACTAAACGATCGTACCGAGTCCATAGTGATAACAATCAATTCTCCAGCTGGGTAAACCCATGCGGAGTCCCACTCTGTTCAACATTTACCTAGCCTCGTTGGCGAACCTACTGCAAAAAATTAAAAATCAAATTTTACATCTATGCTGATTACATCACCATAATCCATCCTCTAACAAACCTGACTCCTGAGACAAAGAATCATCTAGCATCAACATTAAAGCAAATTGAGTCATGGATGACCGAGTTCAAACTGAAACTCAACTCTGAAAAAACAAAATTCTTCCTGGTGAGCCTGAATGACAAAATCAAAGATACTTCAATTTCCCTGAATGGACAGGACTTCCCTATCGCCGATTCCATAAAAATCCTGGGAGTGACGCTAGACCGTTACCTCACTCTAGATATTCACACAGAGTCACTGATTAAAAAAGGCTTCTCGACACTATGGAAACTTAGAACCATCAGAAAGTACTTCGACGCAGCATCCTTTCGCCTACTGGTACAATCCTCCATCTTAAGCCTGCTTGACTATTGTAACATCATCTATCTGGGGTCCCTCAAGAAAACCATTCAAAGACTCTGAATCATACAAAATTCAGCAGTGTGACTGATTTTCGGCATAAAAAAATGGGATCACATAACCCCCCTACTATCAAAAACTTCATTGGCTGCCCCTAGAAGCAAGAGTGCTGTTCAAATTTGCTTGCCTTTGTTTCAAATCTATTCTTGGTATGGCCCCCCCTATACCTGATCTCCCATTTTAAATTGGATTGTTCCACCAGGCCTACACGCAGAATACATATGTTCAGCCACCCTATAATAAAAACCTGCCGATACAAAAGATTCCTTGACAAAACTCTAGCCTTCCAAGCAAGTCAACAGAACGAATGGCTAGGCAACATCATCAAGCACTTCTCATCCTATCTTAACTTCAGAAAACTAGTTAAAACCAATTAGTTTAACCGATTTGTAACCAAGAACTCTTAAACCTTCCCCTGTACTCTTATCACATGTACTCGATATCCCTACATTGTGACTTTATGTAACTAAAGACTTCATTGTTATTTTTTTCACTAACTGTCCAGCTCTTGATGTAAACCGCCTCAAACTACTATGGCTTTGGCGGTATATAAAAATAAAATTATTATTATTATTAGAAGTACATGGAGAGAGGGTGGGAAGGAGGGTCCAAAGAGATATGCATATGTCGGATTGAGGGGGGGGGAAAGGAAAGAAAATTGTTGCAGGAGGAATGAGAATAATGAAAGAGAGAGAAATAGACATGGGTGGAGGAGAGGGAGAAATTGTGCATGGGGAGAGAGTATGTTTGGTTGGGTGTGGGAAGGATGGATGTCACTCGAGGGAAGAGGCAAGGAGAGAGAGAGAAAGCATGCAGAAGGCAGAAAGTGTTGGACTCATGGAGAGGGCAAGATAGATGGAGATGATAGAAAGAGGGAAGGAGAAATGTCACACTCGGGGGAAGGGGGGGAGGGCAGAGAGTGAAAAGTTGGACTCATGGAGAGAAGTTGGTTGGGGGAGGGAAGGAGGCCGGGAAGCAGCATGCAGGAGTAAGAGAGAAAGAAATGTTGGACTGGGAGGGGGGCCAGAAAAGAGGAAGGGAGAGAGAAATGTTACACTGGTGGGGGGGGGGGGGGGGGAAGTAGGAGAGATGACTAAAGGAAGGGAAATATACCAGATCAGAGAATGGAAGGGAAGGAGGGGAGTCTGGTAGAGCTATAGCAATAATAATAATAGTAATAATAGTAGAGAGAGATGGCAGATTATGGGAAGGAGAAGAGAGATGCCAGACTGGGAAGGGAGGAAAGGAAGGAGAGTGATGTTAGACTACTGGGGGAGAAGGAGGGAAGGAAAGAGATGTCAGACCATGGAAATAGGGAGGGAAGGAGAGAGAGAAGAGAGATAGGAAGGGAAGACATGGAAAAGTAGATTTTGAGAAGAAAGCAGAAAAATGGAAATATTGAATGTTAAATTAATGACAAAGATGGATGGAAACCAAACCAAAAAGGAAAAACCAAAAAGGAAAAACCAGAGGTCCAACTGTCTGCGGTTTCCACATTTAATTTTTCTTTCTCAGTTAGCCCATAAGCTTTTTTGTAATGCGTTTTGTCCTGGCTGCAATCAAAGTAATATAGTGCAATGGTGTTACATTTATATGTGTTGGTTTCAAAATTTATCGTAGTTTAATTTTAAAATTACTGCTGTTCAGAAAGTGATGACGTCTTAGGACTGTTTTATATATATTTATATTTTTAGATATATTTTTAGTTTTATTCTCTGTGTTATTTTGGGATGCTTTTGTAAAAATTGGGATTAGTAATGAGTAAATATATACAATTTCAAGAGCTAGTCTGTCTCTTATAATGGTAAATCCACATTTGTTGGTTTTAAAATTTTATTGTAGTTCTGTTTTAAATTCACTGCTGTTCAGAACATTATGACGTCTTATGACTGCTGTATATATAATTATGTTTTTATTTCCTGTTTTGTTCTCAGATATTTAATAAGAATGTTTATTTGTAATTTTAAATATCATTTAATGGTTGTATTTTATTGTTTTTTAAATTGTTTACTGTTTTTTAATTGTTTTATTTCTTATGATCATTGCTACTGTGTTTAAGTTTATTGATGTGGATCTGGGAGATTTAAGATGATTAACCAGCCACTGTTGATCTACTTCATTCCACACTATATGATTTATTCCTTTATTTTAACTTTTTTATTTCAACTCTGATATGATTATATTCTTAAGCTTACAAGTCTTTTTCTATGTCTCTTGATAGCTATTTGTCCAAGGCTATTCTTTTGATAACTTTTCCTTTTATCAAAAGTGGTATGTATTATATATTATACACTTATTTTCATCTTTTTATACACTTTTCAATTTTAGATAATCTCCCTTTTTTCTGTCTCTTTTTTTTTTTTTGGTTTATATATATCTTTCTGGATCTTTTATGGTTTAATATAATATACTGCTTTGGACTTCTTATGGTTTAATAGAATCTCTTACCAGACATATTCAAATTAATTATGGATATAAAATTTAAAATTCTTTTCTTCTTCTTTCTTCTCATCTTATTATTATCCTTTCTACGTTCTATTCTTTTATTGCACAAATTTGGACCACTATAATATTTGATTTATTTTTCTAAAATTATCCTTCTAAATATGTTGGTTTTAATATTGTACTTATACCTATTAGGACCCCTGATGAAGATTATACGAAACACGGACCGTGTTGGGTCCCTTGCCTGGTAAAAGGTTTTTAATCAATGATTTACTTGTTATAAATAAAGTCTGCCTGCATCATGTACTAAGTCTGCAGTTTTTGGATTGTTTGTTCAAAGATGGATGGAAGGCAGAAAGTGGAGAGAAAAACAGTTAATGGATAAGAAGGCACTGGAAACATAGTTAAAAGCACAGAAAAATAAAGTCACCAGACAACAAAGGTAGGGAAAATGATTTTATTTTCAATATAGTGAATGAAATGTGCCAGTTTTGAGAATTTATATTTGCTGTGTATATTGTGTGTATCACTTATAAAATAATATTGTTGACTTTTAAAACTAGACAAACCGGGCAACCAGAATTCATTAATAGACTCCTTATACCCCACTCCACCCATTGTACACTCCATTCATCTTACCAGAACTTACTTGCAATCCCATCATTAAGGGTTATTAATACTATGAGAAATTGCATTTTCTCTGTCACCGCACCCACATTATGGAACTAAGCGCTAGCTTATATTCGAGAAATTAATTCATTAGACACATTTAAATCAAGCTTAAAAACTATGCTCTTTGAGGATACTTTTGCAGCGCAACCGTACTTTTAAGGATGTTCTTTTAACCAAATAGTAGTTTTCTTCTGATCAGCCTTCCTGCTCAGAAAAATCTGCTGTGTCCACTCTACCTTTTGTTTTATCCTTATTTGTTCTTTCCTTTCAAAAATATTGCAGTTCTTCCCCCTCCTTTTTGTGCCAGTACAGTTGTATGTTTTAATGCTTAGTTGTTGTTGTCATTGCTGTTTTTGTTCTGTTTTTTAAAAAAATGATGTCATTTTAATATTTGATGTCTTTTTATTATTCTATCTTAATTGTCTTTACCCCTCTTAAATGTTTTATGAATGTTAGCCACTTTGAAAAGTCGGGATAACAAAATTCAAATAAACTTGATATTTGTTAGACTTAGGGGGAACTTAGCTTGAAGTAGTTGAGAAACACTGCTGTAGGCAATCAGCTGGCACCAGCCCCTCTCCTTTTTTCCGACCCTCTTATCTGCTGGCACCCCTACTGGCGTCTTAGGGCCCATCTGGAGGGCCTCTGAACATGTGTGGACGGAAACGTGATGATGTCACCATGCGCTTGATGTCATCATGACGACATCTGCACACTTCTGGGTGACTTGAGCCATGGCCACTACTTTTAGTGTGCCCCAGCTCGAGAAAGTTTGAGAGACACTGGCTTAGAGGGAGCATTACTGAAAAAAACAAATCTTCAATCAAAAAATAAATTTTGCATCATAGCTAGGTCACTTAAATCCACTAAAAAATCTGTTGCAACCAAATGTGGAATGGGAATGTTGGTTCAAAACATCCCATACTACCAACAGGGCTTCATTCTGAGGAATGGAGGTTTATAGAGCAGAGACATCCAAGGTGACTAATTATGCAATCTCTTCGAAAGCCATTTCCCACTGCTGAAGCTGTTGCAAAAAAAATGTGTGGTATCTTTCAGCAAAGATTTAACATTTAACAATCCCCACTGTAATCTCTCCAAAAGCCATTCTGTCTGACTGTCTTTCTTTTTTCTCTCCTTGCAACTGAAAAAGTATGGACATTTCTAATTCTGACACTTGTTATCAAATAGAAGAATGGGATTCCCCAACAATCTACACCTATATTATATCCCTCATCTTTTCCAAGCCTTTCTTCACAGGAGAACTATTCCATCACCCCGATTATTTTGATTACACCTTTTTAATTCCAATGCATCTTGTCTGAAATGAGGAAACCAGAATTGTACAATAGGCTCAGGGGGTGATTACACTAGAAATCAATACTAAAAGCTTTATGATATTCTCTAAAAAGAATAGTGACAAAATCAGAACAAATCAAAGCTGTATTTGAATTTTGATCATTACTGCATATTAAAGTTGAAAATTCCAGTCCCATTTTTATATTTACACATTAAAAAAAAATAATCTTGTTCCCCTGTTTTACATAAGCTATTTTTGCTTCCCAAAAGAGATCTATAAAAAAAGACAACTGATAAAGACCATACTACCTACCCAGCCTGACTATTCACCAACTAATAATACATAATAGCATCATTGATGACAGTAGATAAATACAATTATTGCAGGATAAAAACCAAATAGATTCAAAACTCAAACCACATACAAAAGTTGTTCAATTAAGGTCACTGACCAGCATTACATTTCAAACCCAGCTGCAAAATTGTTTGAGGGAGAAAAAAGCCTCATATTCATTTGGCAGGATATAACAAACTAAAACTTTAGGCTGCATTTCAGTATTATCATCGGCACAAAAACTCTCCCTCAACAACAACCCCAAGCTTAGAAATGAAGACTGCCAATCAGGTGCACAAACCAGGACTTATCTCAAAACGGGACCCTCTTCCTCTTCACCGTAACTTGGTCATCATCTCATCACTCCCAACAAAAGACCTTGTTTCGCCAACATCTTTGGCTGCTTCAGGGGAGAAATTTTCAAATTCAACACGCACGCCACCACATCCACAAGCAGTCTTGGGCAGCAGGACACCAAACTTTCGCAGTCAGAAATACTTCCAGTTTCATGATCCTCTGACGACTGTTTTGCCACCTCCCAATCATTCGGCATGCCAATAAAAATCCACTCAATTCTTTGATTTAGTCCTTGTGGCCATACAGTTTTTAATGAAAAATTCCAGCACTGTTCAAGGTGCAGTTTCTTTCTAACATCACCCCCTCTGTTGGGACACAGTTAGAGTCTAATACAATACATTTTAAATCCTAGAATCTATGCCCCGATCTCACAAAATTGCCCCAATGTGTCTACTGATGTTATGACGATGTTCCTATGAGACGTATGGTTACATTATGACGATATACAACATGTTTCTGCCTTTGTGATCTACATTCTTATATGTCCATGTCAGTTCTGCTACACTGGACAAACATCTCGTCCATTTAAGACTCATCTATTTGAACATCGTCATAATGCTGCCATGTGTAAACATTATCAACCATCCCGTTTTTCTAGCACAAGATAAGTTCTTTTGATTATTCTACTATTTATTGGGTTTTGCAGTGTTGGAGTATTTGTGAGATTGGTCTCCACTTATTTTATTATCTCTATTTGTTCACATTATTATTTTTTTAAGTGTTTTTTGCACTTTGCACCATTAATTATGCACCCTGGAAGATCCTATGATGTGTGCTGCATTGAGCCTAGTGTTCTTGCATGAGATAAGTATTGAACGCTTCGCGTTTATCTGACTTATGCAGCTCACACTGAGGACTTCCAAATTATAAAATTATTAATAATTACAATAATTTTATGAGTGGATCTTATACTTCAAATATCATCAAATGCAACAAATACAACATCAAAGCACATCAATAATGCATCAACTATTAAATATAATATACTTAATAAAAGACAGATTCCAATTTCAAAACCCCCCCACTTTATCTATATGTGTTTGAACCTTTACTGTCACTCTCCCCACCCACCCCTCCCCACCCAATAGTACTCTCTACCCAATGATACTCTCTTCACTTAACTAAATAAAAGCCCAATTAAGAGATCCAACTTAAAATCGCACTACGGCCCTTAGGATGCAAATCTTGCAAATATGAATACCAAATTTATATAAATAACATCTTTCGCTTTCTTATAATTCCAGAATCTCTAGCTTCCCAAACGGCCAACTGATGTAATTGGTTCCGTCAATGCCAAAACCTTGGAGGATCAGGGATCTTCCAATATTGTAGTATACATTTTCTAGCCAAGAGACTCATTTTCCTACACAACGCCCTATTCCCTTTAGGTAAATGGCCAAGAACTTCTGGCAAATCCAAAATAAAGAAAGAAGGAGAACAGCACAATGATCTTCCAATTATTTTTGACATATAATTTATTATTCGCTTCCAAAAGTGCTGAATTATGGGGCAAGACCAAAATGCATGACCTAATGTATGACTCTCCCTCCCACATTTATGACATAAAGGAGTAGGAAGACCTCCATTATAAAACAATTGTGTTCGTGTATAATAGGCACGTAATGTAACCCTATAATACGTTTCTCTTAACCATGAACATGATGTCACCCCAGGTGTCGCTCTTAAAGTACGGGCAACATCCCAATGTCTCAAATTAAGCTGTAATTCTTTCTCCCATTTATCCTGAATTTTCTGATAGTCTTTGGTTGTAATTTTTGCAAAATAGAATGAATACAAGACACCAAAAGAGACATCCCCTCCTCTTGAGCTAACAACTCTCTCAATCTAGCACCCAAATGCAAACTCAACTGTACTCTGTCAAGGGATCTTACATAATGTTCCACTTATATACATGCAAATTGCGCTCCCCAAGTCTCTCCCACCTTAGCCAACAATTCAGTATGAGTCAATAGTTCCCCCTCATTTCCCAGTATATGTTCCAATCTTAAAATTCCTCTTGTACCCCATAATCTATACTCCCTAGAGTCTCTACCCGGAAGAAAAGCCGGATTACCCTGCAAAGGCAAGAGATCAGTAACCATTGGATTCCCTCCCCATAATTGCACAAACCAACGCCATATCATCTGTAAAGTATTAAATACAACACTTGAACGAATAAGAGATGGTAGAGAGAGTTTTTTAAAAAAATGTTGAGCAGTGGCGGTAGCAGCAGGATTTGTGATCGAGATGACAGCCGGGCGGTCATCTAAATTAGCCGGTCGGAGCACCCGGCTAAAAGGCGCTAGGGAGAACACTGGACTTATTCATCAATGTTCCCACAATACAATGCGTTGCTCCAGGAACCATTCTTTGATCAAATTAGGACACATGAAAAGTTTAAGGCATAGGTATTATAATGGGAGGAGCCACATGCACCCCCTAAATTTTCCTCCCCTTCTTTCCTTGTGAGGTGTTCATTTCCTTCCTCTCCCCATGATGTCCAGCATTTCTCTCTCCCTCCTCCTCACTGGTATCCAGCATGTCTTTTCTCCCATTCCCCTTTTTCTTCCACTGCCAGCTATTGAGTTGCTTACCACCCTTCAGTGGGATGGTGATACTGCAGAAGCAGTTCAGGTGGAGTGGGATCTTCAGTATCTGCATAGGCTCACAGCCTGCTGGCTTTCACTCCTTCTGAAATAGGAAGTTTGGAGGGAATAGACAACGACAGGCCTTTAGCCTGCACAGATGTTTGAAGTCCCACACTGCTGTCCACGGTGCTGGAGATAAGGCAAACAACTGGTGGGGGGAAGAAAAAAAATATGTTGGAGTATATTGAGGGGAGGAGAAATGCTTGAAAATGGGGGGGCAGGAGAAATGCTGATCATCATGGGGGGATTGAAAGGTAGAGGAGAGAAACATTGGGCAGCACTGGTAGGGGAATAGAGTTAGGAATGAGGAAAATGTTGGACACTATGGGGTAGCTATCTGGCTGCGAAGTAGAGAATGACGCGGGGCCACATTTTCCCCCATCCCCTGCGGGAACTCATTTTCCGTCCTTTCCCCGCGAGTTCTTTTCCTGTCCCTGTACCATTCCTGAAAACTCCATCCTCATCTGCACAAGCCTCAAACACTTTACAATCATAAGTATTCGAGGCTTGTGCGGTTAACACAGAGTTTATAGGAACGGGGCAGGGACAGCGACAAAACTCAAGGGAAATTGAGTTCCTACAAGGACGAAGACAAATTTGTCCCCGTGTCATTTTCTACTGTGAAGTTCTGATGGCTGAAATCTTTTATACAGAAAGGCACAATAAAGTGACATATCTCATTCTCTGGAAGCTTTGCAAATATTATATTGCTGTACTGGAAAAATACTGAGATTACAACCCTAAAATGGTTATGGTGAATGAAAAGACTATAGTCATTTTGGACATCCCTATTCCAACAATAAAAAAACATGAAAGCAAAGAACACAATGATATGAAAAGCATTAGAACAGCATTGATCACAGAGATGCCAGTCCCCAGTAATTAACTCTGTGAATCAAACAGAGAGAATATACTTAAGTGCCAATAAATGCAGAGACCGACAAATATGGCAGAAAAATACAGAAAAATGTCTCATCTTAATTGGATACAAACAAAATGTCCCCAGAAAAATACTGCTATAGATACTTTAAAAGAAACTCCAAAAAACAGTTAAAGTCAATAGGTTCTTAAAGGGGGACAAACCTGCTTAGAGAAGCACCTGAGCAACAGTGTTTTAATAAATATATTAATAAATTTAATATATGAAACTGGGTTTCCTCAGTGTGTAAGGTCAGCAAAAGGAGAAGAATCTCCATCGCTTAGCATATAAGACACAGATTAGCCAACACGTGCCCGCACACCATCACTGGACACTAGTGCTGACCGATTCACGATTTGAATCGGTTCACCGATTCGAACTGATAAAAAAAACAAAAAAAAAACGGCCTCCCAATTCTGTAACTGACCCTCCCCCCTCGCCACCTAAAGCAGGAGAGGCAGTGCTGTCTTTTGCTGGCTGGCCGCTGCCGCATCTGCTTTAGAGGGTGAGGGGGGAGGGTCAGTCGGGTGTCCGGCTTACCCCCCTGGCCTCCTGCTGGTGTCCTGCTTCCCTCCTGGCCTCCCGCGCACCATTTACCTACTAGCAGCAGCCTGCAGAGAAGATCGCTGGGGTTAGCGATCTCTGCAAGCTGCTATAGGTCTTTGGAGCTGTTTCCTCTGCCGCGGTCCCGCCTCTCCTCTGACATCAGAGGCAGGACCGCAGCAGAGGAACCAGTTCCAAAGACCTATGGCAGCTTGCCAAGATCGCTAGCCCCTGCGATCTTCTCTGCAGGCTGCTGCTAGTAGGTAAATTGTGCACGGGAGACCAGGATGAACACGCAGGCCTTCCGGAGGGGGGGGGGGGGGGTTGCGCAGTCTTGGGCTTTCAGGGGGGACAGGCAGGCCTTCAGGGGTGGGGTGTAGGCCTTCGGGGAGGGGGGGTGGTGGTACAGGCCTTGGGGGGACAGGCAGGCCTTCAGGGGTGGGATGCAGGCCTTCGGAGGGTGGATTGCAGGCCTTCGGGGGGGATGCAGGGTTTCAGGGGTGGGATGCAGGGCTTCAGGGGGGAACAGACCTTCAGGGGAGAGGAGTCCTGGTGTAGAAGTACACAGAGGGAGGGAAGGGGGGGTTCAAAGAGACGTGCATATGCCGGACTTTGTAGGGGAAGAAATAATGGGTCTAAAAACAGAGGAGAGGGAGAGAGATGGTGCACAATGGGATTTAGGAAGGGAAGAAATAGAAAGGGAGAGAAGTTGGACACAAGGGATGGTGTGGAAGAGGGGATAGAGATACTGGATAGGAGGGTAGTTGGGAAAAGGGAGATATGGTGGGACCTGGGATGGTGGGGAAGGAGGGAGACATGCTGGATGAAAGGGTAGTTGAGAAAAGGTGGATCTGTGGATGGAGATGAAAAAAAGGAAAGATGCCAGACCACCAGGGGAGGGAAGGGAAACGGAAGGGGAGGACAGATATAGAAGATGGATGGTTAGCACGGAGAAAGAAGAAAGAAGGAGACCCTGGCAAGCAAGTTATCAGAAGACAACCAGAGCCGGGGACCAATAAGATTTGAATAATGACCAGACAACAAAAGGT
This sequence comes from Geotrypetes seraphini, assembly GCF_902459505.1. Taxonomy (NCBI): domain Eukaryota; kingdom Metazoa; phylum Chordata; class Amphibia; order Gymnophiona; family Dermophiidae; genus Geotrypetes; species Geotrypetes seraphini. Next base: position 161,475,291 of record NC_047086.1, on the reverse strand, counting down.
AGAAAAAATAATTTTATTTTCTGTTTTGTGATTACAATATGTCATATTTGAAATGTGTATCCTGCCAGAGCTGGTGTTAGACCGCAAACGTGAGCTAGGATTTAACAGAGAGAGGAAAAGTCTTTTTTGCTTGTTTATTTTGTTTAAACTACAGCGCCAGTATGGTTAGGAGAAGGCAAAGGGGGTGAACAAAAATTGTGCTAAACAATTTGTGCTAAACAAAAATTGTGCTAAATACTTGTTGATGCTTATAATCTGTTAAATGCTTGCTGTTTTTCTTAATATTTGATAACTGTTGTCGATTCTTAAATAATCTGTTAAATGTTTATTGTATCCAACAATCTATGCTAATTTGAGCACTGAATCAATAGCCAGAATATCTTCACTCCCCTTCCACTAGATCAATTTCAGAATTTTTCCAAATTTAGAAACGCTCTACTAGTTTTCTTCTAATATTGTCTGTGCTGATACCTAGTACGTCATTATCTAGCCACTCCTCTATCCTTAACCTCTCACACACCCCAAACAGGCCTGTCTAGCCCATAGGTCCCCCAACTCTCATCGTGAAGCCAGCTTCTTGGCTCCTTCTTCTCCTACTCTGCTCTTCTCTCAAACTCTCCCCCTGCCTGACATCCCCTTCCCCCAACTTCCTCGACCCTGCAAATGCCCGCAGTACCTGCCCTGGCCTCAGAATTCCCACGCTGATACGCCCCAAACACCACCCATCCTATAAAAACCCTCGTAAAGTGAACCACGCCTCCCTAAAACCTGTCCCCGCTTCCACTTTCTCCGACCTTGCCTCTGATTCTCTCACCCCAGTCCCAACACTTTATTGCAATGCTAGATCCGCTTGTAATAAGATTCAAATCTTGAAGGACCTACTCGAGGATTCAGACCCCGGATTCCTATTCATCACAGAATCTTGGATCACAAAAGATGATCAATTTACTCAAAACGAACTTTGCTCCCACGGCTACCAAGGCCTCTTCTCTCCCAGAACTAACCGAAAAGGAGACAGTCTGGCTCTCCTTTTCAAATCATTTTTCGATGTCCAGCTCCTTGAAAAGGGCAGCCTCTCCTCATTAGAATACATGCTAGCCTCAGTTAACGATGAATACCACCCTCATCCACTGGGTATCCTGCTCCTATACCGCCCACCTACCCCTTGGAACAATTCCTCCGAACTCGTCTTTGAAACCATAACAAACGCCTTCCTCAAATTTCAAAGATTACTGATCATCGGAGACATCAATCTCCACCTTGACGATGTCACCAGCAAGGACGCATCCGAATTTAATAGCTTCCTCTCCTCTTTAGGCTTTCCCCCTCCCACTCTCTCCCCTACCCACGAAAAAGGCCACACACTAGACCTCATCAGTTTTCTGGATCTCACTCCTCACAAAACCTCAACTACTGACATTCGCTGGGAAATCGTTCCCTGGTCCGATCACTTCCTAGGGGCTTTCTGTCTCCCAATCTTCATGTCACATTTTGGGCCCCCATCCCGCACCTCAAATTCTATTACCTTCTGCAAAAAAAAAACCTTGAGCAATCTGTTCTGGACCAATTTTCTTGACAAATTCTCCCCCATCCCTAAACCTGCAAAACCAGAAACAAACTGGCAAAACTGGGTCACCCTCTCCGAGTCCATCTTCCTTTCCCTCACCCCTCTCTTCACTAAAACCATCTCCTATTCCCACAAGGCCTCTTGGTACCTCCCATTCCACAGAGAACTGAAACAGAAATGCCGAGCTCTGGAACGAAAATGGAAAAAATCTAAATCCCCTACAGACAGACACTCCTGGAGGGTCAATATTAAATTCTACAATACTGTTCTAAAAAAAGCAAGGAAAAACTTCTACGGTGACAAAATCTCCAAATCCAACAACCAGAGTAGCACATTATTTAACATCTGGCGTTCCTTAACCTCCAATAATGCCTTCATCCTCCCCCTCAGCCGATTCTCTGGCAAAGTTCTTCAGCGACAAGGTCTCCACCTTGAGGCGCTCCTTCCCTCCTGCAATCTCCTACAAATCTCTGATTCCAATCGACCCCAACCCTATCCTTACAGACTCCTACCCTATCCCAGCTGACAGATCCTGGTCTTCCTTCGAACTTGTTTCTGAATCCCTGGTCCATAATCTCTGCCTCAAATTGAAATCCTGCAATTGTACCTTGGATCCATTCCCTGCCTACCTTTACGAGAACACTCCCCCTCAAGCCATCTCATCTCTTACCATTCTCATAAACTCCGCCCTCCATTCGGGTCTATTCTCCTCAGAAATGGGCCATATCTCCTTAACCCCACTACTGAAAAAACCTGATCTAAACCCCTCTACACCATCCAGCTACCGTCCAATAGCAAACATTCCTCTCCTCACCAAGATGCTAGAATCCATCATATCCACTCAACTATCTTCCTACCTTGAAAAATTCACCATTCTGCTACCCTACCAATACGGCTTCCGTCCCAACTTCAGCACCGAATCCCTTCTGACCTCGTTAATCTCAAAAGTTCAACATCTCCATTCTCGCAACAAGTTCGCCGTCCTTCTTCAATTCGACCTCTCTGCAGCTTTTGATGTCGTCCATCATGATATCCTACTTTACCAACTCACCGAGATAGGCATTAACTCCACAGTCCTTGACTGGTTCTCGAAGTTCTTACGCTCCTGCTCCTACACAGTCAACATGAAGGGCACTTCTTCATTCCCCTGGAACCCGATCTGTGGAGTCCCACAAGGCTAACTTCTCTCCCCTATCCTTTTCAACATTTATATGTCCTCCCTTAAACTCCTCCACCTCTCCCCCCTTGAAACACTTTACACTTACGCAGATGACATCTTTGTCCTCCTTGAGACCGACCGGAACCTCACCAACCTCTCTGCGAACATATCCTCATGTATATCGAACCTTCAATCCTGGGCCCACACTGTGCAGATGAAACTGAACGAATCCAAAACAAAACTTCTCTGGCTCGGCCCACTTCCATCCCTCTGTCCTCTGGCCCCACTCTGCATCTTGAATACTCGAGTAAAATTCTGGGAGTCATCATTGACTCTACACTTTCCTTCAATGATCACCTCAACTCCCTAATAAAAAAATGTTTCTTCAGCCTTCACATGCTGAGGAAAGTGAAAACCTGTTTCCATTAAAAACACTTTGCCGTCCTTGTCCAATTCACCATCCTCTCCAGACTGGACTATTGCAACTCTATCTACCTAAGCCTAACAAAGTAAAACCTTCAAATACTCTAGCAGATTCAGAATGCTGCTGCTAAGCTTATCTTCGCAAAAAGCAAATTCGACCACGTCTCACCGCTTTTGTCCAAGCTCCACTGGCTTCCGATAATCTCCAGAGTCCACTTCAAATGTGCCTGCCTTACTTTCAAGATCCTACACGGCATCCTCCCCCCTTTATTCCTCTTTCTTGGAATTCCTCTAACCCCAATTCCACCAGATCCACCCAAAAACTGAAACTCTCCTTTCCCTCTCTAAAAGGCGTCTCCCTTGTAGGAAAACTAGGTTCCTCCCTCCCTTTTAGAATCACTGAGCTCTGGAACAACCTTACCTCCCCTCTTAGGAATCTGAGCTCCCTCCAACTCTTCCATAAACATCTGAAAACCTGGTTATTTTCAAAAATGTAACTCTTCCTCCCTCTCTGATTATTCTAGTCCTCTAAATTTCCTCTTCATCCTTCCCTCCTCTGGAGTTCCTTTCTACCCTAACTCCTGTTAACCGTGTCGAGCTTTGCGAATGTAGAGATGATGCGGTATACAAACCTAAGGTTTAGTTTAGTTAGTGAAGAGGCTATAAAATAAACCCACCAGGATGTTTGAAAAAACACCCAATTGGGCAGGAAAATCGAATTGAAAAATTGATTCAATAGGCTGAATTGAATCAAATTTTTTTTTCCTGAATCGGGCAGCACTACTGGACACCTCTTGTGTGCTCAAAACAACTAATTATATAAATAACTTAAATAATGATATAAATACATTTATCAACCACACAGGTGCTTAAGAAGAGCAGGAGTCCCGCTAGAAGAACCCCCAGCCAACTCCAAAAAGTAAACTCAGACTTAGCTTGATCGTTAATCCATTGGTCTATAATCAAGGCAGGAAGACATCATTAGTACACATCCTGGAGATCAGGTTCAACCAAGCCCGGTTTCTGAGACAAAAAGTCCCTTCATCAGGGACCCTTTGCCAATCTGGAAGCAGAAAATCACCAACGTTGTCAGGATCGACAAGCAGTTGAAACACTGAGCCAGCTGAGAGGAGTACGGAGCTATCCAAGGCAGAGCGCACAGCGTGCTTTAAAACAGAGCAGGAAGATGTCAGAAGAATGAGAGCCAATCATGATAATCCAACTGATGGAGAAAATCACACTATAGTATTCCACTCAATTCTGTCATTAAGACCATAGGGTTGTACAGTGTTGAAATGAAAAATCCAAAATTGTTCCCGTAACTGAATGCGGGCAACCTTATCTCCCTTAAAGTTCCATGGAATTTGTTCTATAATAAACCAGGACAAATCATAAAAATCGTGGCCCTTCTCCACGCAATGAGGAACCATGGGAGCAGATAAAGTACCAGTATTAAGTCTGCTTTTATGCTCCGATAATCTTATCTTGATCTTTCTACTGGTACGTCCCACATACAACAGCTGACAGGGACACGAGATAACATATATCACCCATTGGGACAAACAGGTGGTATGATGCCTCAGTTTATATTCACGATGGGTTTGGGGATGGTACCAACTGAAATAGAAAGAGAGCTGCGGCACATGTTGCACTGGCTGCAAGCACTATGACTACTCCCATTGATGGAATTGCTGTTTGTAAAAGTCTGAGTCAACAAATTTCCTAGGTTCTTAGGACGGGAATAGGCAATACAAGGGAGGTCCCTAAAAGTGGGGTGGACCTGAAAAATGCGCCATAGGCTTAATTAAAATGAATTTATAAGCACACCTGCATAGGGTAGAAGGAAGCTCTCTTTGGCACGATGCATGCACTAAGGTGAGAGTTAATACATTTTAGAGACTAAGATTATACTCCACAAACTCTGGCTTAGAACAAAGTCTATTTGGAGTCACTGCCCCCTGAAAACAACCTATACAAAGTTATTCTCCCTGTCTCTTAGAGCCAGTATATTTTTAAAGGCTTATATCTAGCTGGCCAACTCCATTGTTAGTCAGCTAGGTCTTTTTAAAATTTCTCCCATATGACTAAAGAACATTATTGCTTTTTGCAGTCTGTTGTTCAGTAATTATCCTTGACTTATAATAGGCACCTTTAGCATTTGCTGCTTTACAGGTCATGAACCACTGAGGCACATTAATATAGAAAATGTATTTTCCATTCATATCATTTCAGAGGAATTTCAATTAAAAGATAAACCATCATGCTTAGCAGAAAAGCATCTTATCTGAAAACATGATTTCCTGGTGTGCATCCATAAAAGCAGATTATGTTAGAATTAAGAATGACAATGAATAGGAATACATATTTGGTAACAATTTTAGCAGAAGAGCCATATACAGATTAATGTCTTCTGCTAAGAGACAATAAGGGGTAGATAAGGAGTTTCTGCAGACAAAATCCAAGAAATCGAATAGAATGATTAACTACTCCCTGGGGGTATGCATAACAAAATGCAGGTGAGAGGATTTTTCAAGCTGTTATTTTTAAGAAGACAAAAAAATTCCCAGGTTTGCAGTTTGGTAGGAGTCTAAGATGGTACTGAGACTGATATTGTGAAGGAAGACAAAAGAGGGGGGAGGGGGGATGTGGGGTATATCTATAGTTTATGGATGAGCACTTTGAAGAACACACTAAGGCCCGGATTCTGTAAACAGTGTCCCCGATTGTAGGCAGCGGTAGGTGTCCAACCGCTGTCTAACCAGCCAATTGGGATGCACAATTTTTTTTTAAAAAAAAGCTCCCGAGGCAGGTTGCCTACATTGGAGGTATCTCCGAGAGCCTAGAGAGGCTCACATGCCCACCTAAGGCTAGGTGTGGGCGTGTTTTACCCTGGAAGTAGCCTTAGGCAACCGTACGCATCTCCCTAGTCCAGTGGGAGACACATACAATGTAACTGGCCTACATTGTAAGTAGACACGGCTGCTAAGCTTATCACGGCAAGGGATCTCCCTGCCAATCCCCTCACCCACACCCAAACAAATGTGGCAGGAGAGATGAGGCGGGCCTGCCCCGTCTTGATGCATTGTAGGGTGCCGATGTGCCTAAGGACCCGCCCATGCTACCAAAGATTCCAGTTGGCCCAGGTGCCTAAGGCCCCTCCTAAGGGCGGGGCCTTAGGCGCCTGGGCCAATCAGGCCTTAGTCCCCTCCTCAGTGCATCCCACAATGCACCGGAAAGGGGAAGGCCCGCCTCATCCCTCCTGCCACATATGTATGGGGCGGGTGAGGGGACCTGTCTGGCCGGCCATCTTTAAAGGTTAGAGGAGGGGTCCAGCAAGGGTGGGAGGGTTTTACAGGTTAGAGGGGGGGGTCCAAGGAGGGTGGGGAGTCGTGCTATCTATGGGATGGGAGTGGGGAGTTTTCTGGCAGGAGGGATTGGGCGCCCTCATGAACTTTTGAAAGGTGAGTATAATCATGTTCAGTTGGATAAAGGAGTAACCAGAGGTTCACAAGGTCAAAAGAAGAACATATACAGTATATGGTAGGCCCCTGGCAGCCCCCATATCTGGGTAAATGCGTAGGGAAGACAGATCCAAAAGTTGATCATATACTTGGTTCAGGTTCCTTGCCAGAATCAAAGGTATAGATAGCTATCTTATCCCTTGCTATATCAGTTATTTAAAAAAAAAAAAAAAAGCATGCTCATGAACACTGGACGAATTAAATTACTAAAAGATAAGAACATAAGAATAACCTTACTGGGCCAGTCCAATGGTCTATCTAGCCCAGTATCCCATTCACACGGTGGCCAATCCAGGTCACTAGTACCTGGCAAAAACCAAAAGAGTAGCAACATTCCATGCTACTGATCCAGGGCAAGCAGTGGCTGCCCCCATGTCTCTCTCAATAACAGACTATGGACATTTCCTCCAGGAAATTGTCCAAACATTTCTTAAAACCAGCTATGCTATCCGCTCTTACCACAACCTTTGGCAATGTGTTTCAGAGCTTAACTATAATCTGAGTGAAAAAATATTTCCTCCTATTGGTTTTAAAAGTATTTCCCTGTAACTTCATTAAGTGAATGCAATACTCTAGGTGAGGTCACACCATGGAGCGATACAGAGGCATTATAACATTCTTAGTCTTGTTAACCATCCCTTTTTTAATAATTCCTAGCATCTTATTTGCTTTTTTGGCTGCTGCTGCACATTGGGAGGAAGGATTCATCGTACTGTCTACAATGACACCCAGATCCTTTTCTTGGGTGCTATCCCCAACGTGGACCCTAGCATCTGGTAACTGTGATTTGGATTATTCTGCCTAATGTGCATCACTTTGCATTTGTCCACATTAAATTTCATCTGCCACTTGGATGCCCAGTCTTCCTATTTCCTAAGGTCTGCCTTCAATTTTTCACATTATGCATGCATTTTAACAACTTTTCAAAGTTTAGTGTCATCTGCAAATTTAATCACCTCACTAGTCGTTCCAATTTCCAGATCATTTATAAATAAGTTAAATAGCCCCAGTCCCAGTACAGATCCCTGCAGCACTCCACTGTTTACTTTCCTCCATTGAGAAAAATGGCCATTTAACCCTACCTTCTGTTTTGTATCCGATAACCACAACTGTTTTGTATCCTAATCCACAACTGAACTTTGCCACCTATCCCATGACTCTTTAATTTTTTCAGGTGCCTCTCATGAGGAACTTTGTGAAAAGCTTTCTGAAAATCTAGATAAACTACATCAACCAGTTCATCTTTAGCCACATGCTTATTCACACCTTCAAATAAGTGAAGCAAATTGGTGAGGCAAGATCTCCCTTGGCTGAACTCATGCTGACTCTGTCTCATTAAATCATGTTTGTCTAGGTGTTCCACAATTCTATTTTTTATAATTGTTTCCATCATTTTGCCCGGCATGGAAATCAGGCTTACTAGTCTGTAATTTCCCAGATCTCCCCTGGAACCCTTTTTGAAAAACAGCATAACATTGGCCACCCTCCAATCTTCAGGTACTACAGACGATTTTAGTGGCAGGTTACAGATCACTAACACCAGGTCAGCAATTCCATGTTTGAGTTCTTTTAGTACCCTGGGATGTATACCATCCAGTCCAGGTGATTTATCACTTTTTAACTTGTCGATTTGGCTTAGTATATCTTTCAGTTTCACCAAGATTTCTTTCAGTTCCTCTGCATCATCACCCTTGAAAACCATTTCAGATTAAGGTAGATTTCTTAGATCTTCTTCCATAAAGACCGAAGCAAAGAATTCATTCAGTCTCTCTACTATGGCCTTATTCTCCCTGAGAGCCTCTTTTGTTCCTTGATCATCCAATGGTCCCATGGATTCCCTCACAGGTTTTCTGCTTCTGATGTACCTAAAAAATTATGAATTTTTGCTTCTTTGGCAAGTTTCTCTTCATATTCTTTCTTAGCTTTCTTTATCAATGCTTTACATCTAACTTGCCAGCGCTTGTATCTCTTCTTATTTTCTTCATTCGGATACTTAAGGAGGGGTGTCAAACTCAATCACATAAGGGGTCGAAATCTAAAATACAGGCTAAGTCGCGGGCCATATTTTTTATTAAGATACTTAGCGGTCCTTTTATTAAGGTGCGCTAACTGATTTAGCACACGCTAAAGATTAGCGCAAGCTAAATGCTAAGGCATCCATTATATTCCTATGGGCATCTTAGCATTTAGTACATGCTAATCTTTAACGCGTGCTAAATCAGTTAGTGCACCTGAAGTAGGCTGCTGCAAAGCCCCTTCAGAGTAATTATAATGACCTCACACCGACAACCCAATTGCTGTATATAAAATAGATTTATTAGTAATGAACAAAAGTCAGCTTACATGTAATAAAGTAACAGCAAATTAGGCCAACGGATAACATACAGAGTTTCCGGCATCTGATATGTGGGATCCGTTCTGAAGCTTAAGGCAGCCGGTCTGCTACTTTTATACTCTAGTACAGTAGCCTAAAGTCAAGAGTACTATCTGGTTACAAATTACATACTCGCTTTCTATTGGCTTGTCAGATTTGTAATTTCTGTTAGGAAGGACAGAGATGGTCAAAAAGGTGGAGGAGTAGTTCTCTATGTAAAGATCAATATCCAAGCGACTGAAATGCAAGGGACCTGGGGAGAGGAAGAAGCGATATGGATTATTCTTAAAAGAGAAGATGGAATTTTTATCTACTTGGGTGTAGTCTACAGACCTCCGACTCAATCGCAGCAAATTGATAAGGATCTGATTGTGGATATCCAAAAGTTTGGAAGGAAAGAGGAGGTTCAGCTGTTGGGAGATTTCAACCTGCCGGATGCAGACTGGAATGTTCTGTCTGCGGAATCGGAAAGAAGTAGGGAGATTGTGGATGCCTTTCAAGAGGCTCTGCTCAGACAAATGGTGACAGAACCCACGAGGGAAAAAACGATATTGGATCTGGTCCTCACAAATGGAGAGAGTATCTCTAATGTTCGAGTGGGTGCTCACCGGAAAGAGGAGGTTCAGCTGTTGGGAGATTTCAACCTGCCGGATGCGGACTGGAATGTTCCATCTGCGGAATCGGAAAGAAGTAGGGAGATTGTGGATGCCTTTCAAGAGGCTCTGCTCAGACAAATGGTGACAGAACCCACGAGGGAAAAAGCGATATTGGATCTGGTCCTCACAAATGGAGAGAGTATCTCTAATGTTCAAGTGGGTGCTCATCTGGGAAGTAGCGATCATCAAACGGTTTGGTTTGATATAACGGCTAAAGTGGAGCGCGGCCGCACAATACTTAAAGTCCTAGATTTCAAATGTTCAGACTTTAATGCAATGGGAGAGTACCTGAAGAAAGAGCTGTTAGGATGAGAGGACATAAGAGAAGTAGAAAGACAGTGGTCTAAGCTGAAAGGAGCGATAAAAATGCCTACGGACCTTTATGTGAAGAAAATCAATAAAAACAAGAGAAAAAGGAAGCCAATATGGTTCTCCAAACTAGTGGCGGAGAAAATAAAGGCGAAAGAGTTGGCGTTCGTGAAATATAAAAAAACCCAAGAAGAGGAGTGCAAAAAGGACTACAGGGTGAAACTGAAAGAAGCCAAGAGAGAATTACATCTGGCGAAAGCACAGGCAGAAGAACAAATGGCTAAAAATGTAAAAAAGGGAGACAAAAATTTTTTCAGATATATTAGTGAAAGGAGGAAGATTAAAAATGGAATTGCTAAACTAAAAGATGCTGGGAACTGATATGTGGAGAGTGATGAGGATAAAGCAAATATGCTAAACAAATACTTCTGTTCTGTGTTCACAGAAGAAAATCCTGGAGAAGGACCGAGATTGTCTGGCAAAGTTACACGAGAAAATGGAGTGGATTCTGCGCCGTTCACGGAGGAGAGTGTTTATGAGCAACTTGAAAAACTGAAGGTGGACAAAGCAATGGGACCAGACGGGATCCATCCCAGGATACTATGGGAGCTCAGAGAGGTTCTGGCGAGACCTATTAAAGACTTGTTCAACAAATCTCTGGAGACAGGAGTGGTTCCTGGGGATTGGAGGAGAGCGGATGTGGTCCCTATTCCCAAAGTGGTCACAGGGATGAAGCAGGAAACTACAGGCCGGTGAGCCTCACTTCAGTTGTTGGAAAAATAAAAGAAGTGTTGCTGAAAGAAAGGATAGTGTACTTCCTTGAATCTAATGGGTTACAGGATCCAAGACAACATGGCTTTACAAAAGGTAAATTGTGCCAAACGAACCTGATTGAATTTTTTGATTGGGTGACCAGCGAGCTGGATCAAGGACATATGCTAGATGTAATTTACTTAGATTTCAGCAAAGCCTTTGATACAGTTCCTCATAGGAGACTGTTGAACAAACTTGAAGGGCTGAAGTTAGGACCCAAAGTGGTGAACTGGGTTAGAAACTGGCTGTCGGACAGATGTCAGAGGGTGGTGGTTAATGGAAGTCGCTCGGAGGAGGAAAGGTGAGTAGTGGAGTCCCTCAGGGTTCGGTGCTGGGGCCGATCCTGTTCAATATGTTTGTGAGTGACATTGCTGAAGGGTTAGAAGGAAAAGTGTGCCGTTTTGCAGATGATACCAAGATTTGTAACAGAGTAGACACCGAAGAGGGAGTGGAAAATATGAAAAAGGATCTGCAAAAGTTAGAGGAATGGTCTAATGCCTGGCAACTAAAATTCAATGCAAAGAAATGCAGAGTAATGCATTTGGGGATTAATAATCGGAAGGAATCGTATATGCTGGGAGGTGAGAAGCTGATATGCACGGACAGGGAGAGGGACTTTGGGGTGATAGTGTCCGAAGATCTAAAGGTGAAAAAACAGTATGACAAGGCAGTGGCTGCTGCCAGAAGGATGCTGGGCTGTATAAAGAGAGGCGTAGCCAGTAGAAGGAAGAAGGTGTTGATGCCCCTGTACAGGTCATTGGTAAGGCCCCACTTGGAGTATTGTGTTCAGTTTTGGAGACCGTATCTGGCAAAGGACATAAGAAGACTTGAAGCGGTCCAGAGGAGGGCAACGAAAATGATAGGAGGCTTGCGCCAGAAGACGTATGGGGTGAGACTGGAAGCCCTGAATATGTATACCCTAGAGCAGGGGTGCCCACACTTTTTGGGCTTGCGAGCTACTTTTAAAATGACCAAGTCAAAATGATCTACCAACAATAAAATTTTAAAAAAACACAATGCACACTGTACGCATAGAAAATGTTAATTATCATTCCTATTCCAGGATTTTTCAAAGAGGTCAAAGCACTATCACCTCAGTAACAACCATACAAAAATAGACAAATATACCCCCCTCCCTTTTTACTAAACCACGATAGCAGTTTTTAGCGCAGGGAGCTGCGCTGAATGCCCAGCGCTGCTCTCGACACTCATAGGCTCCCTGCGTTAAAAATCTCTATTGCGGTTTAGTAAAAGGGGACCTTAGTGTAAAATATAGACAGCAGATATAAATTCAGACACATTTTGATCACTAAATTTAAAATAAAATCATTTTTCCTACCTTGTCTGGTGATTTCATGAGTCTCTGGTTGCACTTTCTTCTTCTGATTGTGCATCCAATCTTTCTTCTCTTCTTTAGCCTGTATGCTTCCTCTCCTCTAGATCTCGTTCCCTCCCCTAACTTTTCCTTCCTCTCTCCCAGCCCTTTCTTTCTCTCTGCCTCCCTTTCTTTTTTTTCTGTTTCTCTTCTTTCCTTCTGTCTCCCTGCCTGCCCTTTTTCTTTCTTTCTCCCTGCCCTCCCCCAAGCCACTGCCATCAGGGACCAGGACCCAAACCGCACCAATAACAGGCCCCAAACCGCCACCAATAACAGGCCCGAAAGCCGACGCCGCCCCAACCTCTCCCTGCTTCGGCCGACCAGCATCGCGATCGAGTTGTTGGGGGAAATGCTGCCGGGTCCTGCCTTCGCGGAAACAGAAAGTAGGCAGGACCCGGCAGGAAGAAGAACAAATGCTTCACTAACATGTCTCCCGCATTAGCCCGTAGCGAACGCTTGCTTCAGGGCTCTCAACATATGCGTGCAGGCTTCCCTTCTCCCCCCCCCCCCCCCCCCCCGGACATAACTTCCGGTTTCGGATGGAAGAGAAGAGAAGCCTGCACGCACACGTTAGAGCCCGGAGCATAAGTTCGCTAGGGGCTGAAATTTCCAAGCCGGTTTTTTTTGGGGGGGTTTTAATGTTCAGCAGCGGCAGAGGACAGCTGGACGGACCGCCCAGCTAAAAGGCCCTAGGGAGAACACTGGAGAGGAAGGCTGATCGGCCGGTAGATCAGGACGGCAACACGAGTGCGATCGACTCGAGTTGCCTTCCTGAGCTACTGGTCGATCGCGATCGACGCGTTGGGCACCCCTGCCCTAGAGGAAAGGAGGGACAGGGGAGATATGATTCAGACGTTCAAATACTTGAAGGGTATTAACATAGAACAAAATCTTTTCCAGAGAAAGGAAAATGGTAAAACCAGAGGACATAATTTGAGGTTGAGGGGTGGTAGATTCAAAGGCAATGTTAGGAAGTTATACTTTATGGAGAGGGTGGTGGATGCCTGGAATGCGCTCCCGAGAGAGGTGGTGGAGAGTAAAACTGTGACTGAGTTCAAAGAAGCATGGGATGAACACAGAGGATCTAGAATTAAAAAATAATATTAAAAATTAAACTAAGGCCAGAACTGGGCAGACTTGCACTGTCTGTGTCTGTGTATGGCTGTTTGGTGGGGGATGGGCTGGGGAAGGCTTCAATGGCTGGGAGGGTGTAGATGGGCTGGAGTAGGTTTTAACGGAGATTTCGGCAGTTGGAACCTAAGCACAGTACAGGGTAAAGCTTTGGATTCTTGCCCAGAAATAGCTAAGAAGAAAAAAATTTAAATTGAATCAGGTTGGGCAGACTGGATGGACCATTCGGGTCTTTATCTGCTGTCATCTACTATGTTACTATGTTTATATTGGTCATTGAATCATATTGAAGCATGATGTCACCTGATGCCAAATATGACTTCTCTATTTCCCATAACAATGCATTTTTAATACTAGGTCAATAATTCCTGAGAGTGGGCCCCTTTCCTCCAGGGCTTGATAGCAGATCTGTCAGCGCTTTTCACCTGTAGTTGATATGACTTTTGGTAAGTCATCCTGACCTGCTTATGTGGTTTGGTGACCCAAGCATTTCTTGGAAAGTCCCAGAATATCCAATGCTGTCACAGTCAGCAGATATTTGCCAGCTTCTAAGGCAAAGATGAACTTCTCATCAAAACATGTTATTTGCGCTGACAGGGAGAGATATGATTTTTGCATTGTTCATAAGGCTTGGGTAAGTTCAATTCAGCATATTTCTTCTGGATTCTCATTTTACTGGGGTCTCATGGGGGTCTTCACCTTCATTCTTCATGAAGGTCTTCTTCCTTATTCTCCCTCACACCTTAATAAAAAGACCCCCTAGTCTTAGTAGAAATATAGGGTTACAACCTCTCCAACCCCACAGTAGCTCTGTGGTGTAAACAAAATAAATAAAAAAGACTTTTCCTCTCTCTTTAAGGTTCTAGTTCATATTTGCTGTCTAACACCAGCTCTGACAGGATTCACATTTCAAATCTGACATATTATATAATCACAAAATAGAAAATAATTTTATTTTTTCTACCCTTTGTTGTCTGGTCATTTTGTTTTTCCATCATCTTGGTCCCAGTTTCTCTTTCTGCTTTTTGTCTATCTTCTACTAATTTTCTTTCCAGTGTTTGCTGTCCATTTTTTCTCTTCTCTCTTATTCCATTCCCTCCTTAAGCCTGTCTCCAACGTATTGATTTTTCCCATTCAGCTTTAACTTCTGAGCTTCCTATGCTCAGGGAAGTGTTTTTCCCAGGGACCTCTCCTCCCACGGGGACTTCTCTGAATGAATTCTAAACTGCAACAGATATACTGCTCTCTGCCTAAGTCCCTCTCTTCTGAGGCAGGAAGGGCCTGTTTTGGCCAGTTAGTGCTACCTCCTGGAGGATTGCCAGCTCAATGAACCAGTGCATTTTGCTGCCCATTGATATGATAGCATCATTTGTGAGGGAGAATACCCGACACCCTCACAGACTGTTATTAAATTCCATAAATGAATAAACAAGTTAGTGCCCTGAAACCTCCCCCATCTCCTTAGCAGAGCATTTCCTTATAGCCTTGTCCAGATGGAGGAAACAGAATTCCAAATGTTTTACCTCAACAAATACATATGTAAAATATTTCAAAGCTATTTTTTACCTTAAATAACACCTCAGTATATCATCTGTGTTGAAGAACTGCTTTAGGAAACAAATATTTAATTTTTATTGCATTTCTTGGATTCTGACTCGGTGAAATGCAAATTCCACTGCGCAACAAATTTTAACTGGGGCAAGAAGAAAATGAAGTTTACTTTACAGAATTTGACCTCCTGTGTATGAAAATAGCCTCAGTTTTCTCCTATCACGTATAGTTTTTGAGCAAATCGTAAATATTTATAGCATGAGAAATCATAATGTAAAGCATTGCGCCGATTTAAGAGTTCCTATAAATATTATTTTCTAGAATTGTTTTGCTGTTGAAATGCGTTTATAAACGAGATTATATGTTCAAATAAGTCAGCCAGCATTGATGAATTCCATCTGCCCTGATATTGTTTCTCCATTGTAGCAATGTCCTGGTGAAACTTTTCCCCGTGCTCATCACTAACACTACCGAGATTATTGGGGGAAAAATCCAGATGCGAGTGGAGAAAATTAATTTTCAATGACATTTGCATTTGAGATCACAAAATGCTTTAAAATTCTCGATTACATTCTTCAATGCTATCCATGCACTTTTCTCATGTCTTTGCAAGACTTCATCAAAGTGCCTGTCTCTCAACAATTATCTTATTTGTGGCCCCACCAAAATGCCTTCCTTTACCTTCTAAGCACTTATGAAAGGAAATTTTTATGGTAATAGTGAAATCCTTCACCTTCTTTGTTCATAGCCTTAAAGTTCTTCATAAGTCCTAGCTTTATGTGAAGAGGTAGCAGTAGTACTTGTTTTAGATTGATAAGAGGATGGTGAATTACATTTTTTCTTCCAGCAGGATCCAAATTATTACGAAGTGGCCAGTTTTTAATGATGTAATGGGATCCTCTGTCTTGGCTATCCCACTCACAGATAAAACTGCAGTACTTTGTGTAGCCCAACTGCAGACCAAGTAACAATGCGATGACTTTCAGATCAGCACAAATCTGCCACTTGTACTCGCTGTACTTAATATGATCTACGAGGAGCTGCAAATTTTCATAAGTTTCCTTCATGTGGACAGCGTGACCAATAGGAATAAATGGATATACATTAGGGTAATGACTTTGACCAAATGCTTGGAATAATCCATTTACGTCATGACAAAATGTCAATGAGCCTGTCATAGAGAAATGTGCCACGACAGCCTTGTGATGATTTGGTCTCAGGTACCAAGAGATTCCACTGACAAAGCCTGGAGCCTAAGAGTTCAGCTTGTGTCTTAGATAAAGTAAGATCTCGAATGAGGTCATTTAATTCTGCCTGAGTTATTAAGGGAGGCTCACCTGAACTTGAAATCAAGAACTCAGGATCATTTTCGGATTTCAATTCCATAGAGTAATCAGCACATGCTTCAGAGCCTTCTTCCAAATCCAATGTATAAGTTTCAGGTGGTGTGGGAATTGGAAGATTGTCATCATGAGGCACAGGTCATATTGCAGATTCAAGATTAGGATACTGAATTTGACTCTTTATTTTCAAAGAAAATCCAGACACTTTTGTTAAGCAGAAATAACAATCTGTGCAATGGTCCTTCTGTTCCCTCCAAACCATTGGAACAGCAAATGGCATCGATGGACAAACGCCTTTCAGCCATGCTCCAAGGTTGTTGGCACAAGATTTACAACACACATGAGGTGCCCAAACCTTATCTTGATCTCCAATTTTGCAGCCAAAATAGAGTTCATAGGCTTTCCTTATAAGTGGAGTCATATTTCTCTTCTGAGACTTTAACTGTATACTCCCCACAGATGTAACAGATGATGTCAGGGTGGTTCACACACTTTCTTGACATTATACTAACAAAATTACAAAAACGTTTCCAAAGCAACAACTTGATAACTAAGAAGCAAAACTCTGATACAAAATTGACAATTTAATCTCCACTGTTTCTGATGAAGCCTGAAAATTGCTGATGATGCAATACAATGCATTGCTGATGATGCAATAGGCCTACAGAGAACTGCATATTCCAGCTTCGTCTCCTCACCCATAATAATTTAATTATATAGCACATTATTATATCATTAAAGTTAATATTTTAGCTTAAAAATCTAATGAGAGGCAAACTGTTTTAATATTTCAGAGATTGTTATAACATTTACTCCAAGCATTAGAAAATATAGCGAAAATGTTAATTTTTGTGATATAATGCTCTTTTGCCCAAAATCAGAAGGTTATACCAAAAAATTAAGGTCAGTTTTGAATTCAGCGACTCCAAATCACTATAGAACACCCACTACAATTCATGCCCCAAAACTTCTGTTGCACAGTGCCTAATCAAATCCTTACACTGTGTTAATCAGCTGACTTCATCATGAGCCATAATTTTGTCAGCTCCCATCCATATCTGTCTCCTACAAGGGTCATATAATAATAATAATAATAATAAATTTATTTTTATATAACACCTGAGCAGGAATGGTTTTAGGCGGTTCACAACAAGTAAAACTGAACATGCATCGAAAAATACAATTTAAAAGTGGAAATACATCAGATAATAAACATAGGAAATGTATAAAATTTTAAGACAACAGAATGCATTAAGATACAAATTTATCAAATAATTGTGGGCTCCTTTTACGAAGCCGCGTTAGCGGTTTAACGCGCGTAATAGCTCGCGCTAAACTGCTGGCCGCGCTAGCCGCTACCGCCTCCTCTTGAGCAGGCGGTAGTTTTTCAGCTAGCGCGGAGGATAGATAGATGATAGATCATAATCACCCCAATCATGAAAGACCACAAAGGCCCAATAGATAACCCCTCCAACTACAGACCAATCGCTTCAATACCAATATACATTAAAATAATAGAAGGTCTAGTTGCACAATACCTCATCAACTACCTGGAAGACCATAATCTACTTCACCCCTCACAATCAGGATTTCGAACCAACCACAGCACAGAAACACTACTTGTAACACTACTAGACACAGCTCGACAGCAAATTAGCAAAGGCAAAAAGATGATGCTAATCCAACTTGACCTCTCGCAGCATTTGACCTGGTCAACCACTCCATACTGCTACAGATACTTGATGCCATTGGGATCTCAGGCAAGGTCTACAATTGGTTCCAAGGATTCCTCAAATCAAGAACCTACAGGGTAAAGTCCAATAATATCAAATCAGAACCATGGTTCAACCCATGCAGAGTTCCACAAGGATCACCTCTATCACCTACGCTCTTCAATCTCTTTATTTCCTCCCTTGGAGCCACTTTAGATAACTTAAATGTTACATCCTTCAGCTATGCAGACGACATCACCATACTCCTCCCCTTCGACCCATCAGATCCCACCACTACAGCAAAACTGGAAATAACCCTAGATGCAGTGGAAAAATGGATGGTAGACCACAAGCTGAAACTAAACTCAGATAAAACAAAATTACTTCTGCTCGAAAAGGACAAAACTCCCACCATTACAGAACTGAAAATTAAAAACACCAAATACTCAATACAGCCCGAACTCAAACTCCTAGGAGTAACGATAGACAGATGCTGCACAATGCAGTCCCAAATCAATAAAACATCCCAGAAAGCTTTTTTAATTATGAGAAATCTACGTAAAATAAGAAAATTTTTCGACCCAGCACAATTCAGGCTAATTGTCCAATCCCTAGTCTTAGGTCTACTGGACTATTGCAACTCCCTCTATCTACCTTGTCCTGCCAACATGATAAAACAACTTCAGACTATACAAAACACTGCCCTCAGACTGATCTACTCCCTGAGAAAATATGATCATATTACAACTGCCTTCCTAGACTCTTACTGGCTACCTATGCAAGCACGAATTCAATTCAAATTCTACTGTCTATTATTCAAAGCATTAAACGGCTCCGTCCCCCCCTATCTAAACAACCGCCTAAACCAGATCCTCACCTCAAGACAAAGAAGAACTCCGAACCCTTTTGCCTTCCCTCCACTCAAGGGCACTCAGCACAAAAAGATGTTTGATAACCTTCTGGTGATGCAAGCAGCAAAACTTAACCACTCCATCTCCAACCTGTTGACGGCAATGGGCGACTTCAAAACTTTTCGAAAAGAAATCAAATCCCTACTTTTCAATAAATTTATCCAGATATTTTAACCCAATCCTTCCCCCTCCTCCTAGATAAATTCTCCCCCAATTCCTCCACTTAAATAATCTCTTCCTCCCCAAAACACCAACCAAGTATTCAGATCCCTGAAATGTAACGTAATCTTATTTGTACTCTAACTGTAATCTATTTGTTATATCACACAGTAACGTACAGTCAATTTAATATCCAATTTGCAAGTTCTTCCAGAATTAATCCAGGTACCTCTCCTCCCTTGTAACAAAAAAAAAACCCCAAAAAACCCCCAAAACTGTTGTAACTTCACTGGAAATGTCCAGTTAGCTCTTTTGTAATCCGCCTTGAACTGCAAGGTATAGGCGGAATAGAAGTCCCTAATGTAATGTAATGTAATAGCGCATGATAATTCCACTAACGCGGCTTTATAAAAGGAGCCCTGTGTCTTCAATAATTTTCTAAAATCAAGATAGGAAGAAGCTCCTAGCATAATTTTTCCAAACCAAACATTCAATTTAGCAGCCTGAAAAGAGAGAGTTCTCTCAAGAAACCTTTTATAACAACACTAGTCTTTAAGCCCATTATATTAATGGGTGCTAGAATAGATGTCTGTCTGTCTTTCTTTCTTTTTCTCTCTCTTTCTCCTTGGCCGCTGTCTGTCTATCTTTCTTTCTGTCCGTCTCTCTCCTCGGCTGTCCACCATCCCTTGCCTGCTCCTCCTGTCCAACAGCAGCCCATATCCCTTCCTTTTACCTCCCCACTGTCCAGCAGCAACCTTCCTGCTCCCCCTATGCAGTAGCCTTGTAGTACATTTTTTTCCTTACCTGCTCCCCCTGTCCAGCATCTGCTAGCCTGTGCAGCCTTGGGCCTTTTGCCAGGCTGGCCTGACTCACAATATTGAAGTGGGCCGGTCTAGTAAATGTTCCATGGCTGCTTGAGGAGACCATGGCTGCTGCTGGTCCGGGAGTAAGAAGAAGAAGTGTCCCGGCAGCGACAGCAAGTCAGCCGGTGTCGGAGATGGAAGAAGAGGCGTCCCGGAAGCCTGGAGGAAGGTGAGGACAGCGCTGCATGCGCTGCAAATTGCCACAGGCCACACACGCTGCACTCTGTAGTACCGTACCCTGGCTCTGCCATAGAGCTACTGATCACAGAGGCAGGGATCACGGCATGTCAACTGCGCATGTACGGTAAGGGTTTTATTATTAGTGATAATTTAACAGAAGGGAATGTAAACAAACAAACTCTACATGTAAACTTATTTGAGTGGTTCAAAGAAAAATGGGAAATAAGGTAGCCAGGTGACATGTCAAAGATTGATTTATAACAAATACAAGCAAATTTAAACAAAACTCAATCGGCAACCAATGAAGTTTCTGATAATATGGAGTAATATGCTCCCATTTTTTTAGACCAAAAATCAGTCGAACTGCTCAGATATAAAGAGACTTCTAATCATTTGCAAATGGCTCATGTGACTGGGGGGAATGAGAATTAAAAGAAAAAATATGTGTCTCTATGCACACGTACATGTGTGAGATTGCTAGTTGTTTAAGTATTAGGCACTTCTTAGATGCCAATGTCCAGTACAGTAGCCTATCAGGAAGTAGTGCCTTCCTTTCACTGTTCCATTAGGTTAATAATATACATTATAAAGCACTTTGAAATGTTCTTCCAAAGTCACTCAAAGCTATTAGTCATGTTCTTTAGGTGTTTATGACTTGTTCAAGCTTTAAAAATATCTCATTGTACAACGAAGCCACAACAGGGAACATTAGGAATTTACTCTTACATTCCAGCATTATCATAAATTTAAACATATGCATTTAGTTATCAAGTAACACAAGAAAGTAGGGCTGGTGTTGGGTTGAGGGGGAAACAGGGTAGCTGCCCTGGGCCCCATAGCTCCAGGAGCCCCCCCCCCCCCCGGGCTGTCATGTCTTCCCCTTATCTCCATGCCCATCCATCTTCTTCACCTTCCCAATCTACCTCTAAAATCCATTTTTATTTGCAGGGGATCACTGATGTGGCAGCGATTCTGATGTGCTGACTATGACCCCCCCCTATATGCTTTCCCTCTGCCATGGTCTGCCACCCTTCCTGGGTGGACTGTGACAGAGGAAATGCATGGAAGAGGCCACAGACAGCACATCAGGTTTGTTATTTTCCTCAAGGAGCTGCAAGGGGCAGGAGCGAGAAGGCTTTGCTCATGCTCTCACTGACCCCACTAGACCACCAGGGATAAGAGATAGACCCAGGATAGCCTATCAAGAATGAGGGGGGGGGCACTATTCCCTGGAGGTAGGGTAGTTGTTCTGCATGGTGGCGGGGGAAAGAGAAGGGGGCTTTTGTAGGGGCCAGGAGGGGGATTCCAGGGCTCCAGGGAACCCTTCAGCATTATGCGGACCCCAGTGGATGAATTTAAAACAGCTTTTGAGCTGTTCCAAATTCACTCACTTAGCTATATGGGTCTCGGTACTAAATATTTATGGCACCCGCAAGACTCTGTGCTCCTACCCAACACTACCCTGACCCATTCAAGCCAGTCAGCCAATATTCAGGGGCACTGCCCAGTTAAGTGCTGCTGAATATATCGGCAGTTGAGCGACCCCCCAGACAATTTAAGTGGACAGGAATATCAGCCAGAATGTGTCTTGAGTTCTATGTGTTAGTTCATTAGAGCTGTGTTAAGCTGCTGTGCTGGAATTGGGCCAAGAATCTTGAGCCTATATTATGCCAGAAGTACGGTTCTTGAGTTTTTGTTATCAAAAGACTTTTTGGTTTCAAAGCCTCTAATCTGAGCCTTGTCTACTGCAGTAAAGGAATCATCTTTAGGGCCAGGCGGCATGGACCAGTCAGCTCCTCCATTCCTGCTGTGTCAACAGTTCTACTGTATACATTCATCTCCCCCAGGGGGGTGACAGGCTCTATATGGGCCATAATTGCTTTTTAAGACTGTAAAAAATACCCCATCATGCAGGGACAGATTAACATCTGCCAACACACTCAAGAGTGGTTTAATAGCAGTTTTGATTAATCATGATAAACAAGGCACCGAGTACAAGCTTTAGGTTTCATGCAAGCTGTCAGTCCCACCATTTTTCCAACAGTTAACCAATGAAAACTACTCACCTAGGTTTAATACTAGGTATGTAGTCACTAGACTGAAAAGTAGAGACCCATCAGGGAATTATTTCAGGATACAATTTGAACATATTCATTAGCAATTTATATGACAATGTTTCTGCCAATATATGCATTTTTTTAGTCATTATAGATTGGGCTTTTCTCCATTTACACTACTTCATGTAAATCAAGAACACATAAATGCAAACACAAAAGAACCTCATCAGGAAAAAGTCAGCATCCTATTTCAAGAGTCAATCGAAATGATGACATCCAATATTTTGTAGCAGCTGTAACTCAAACAATGCAGGGTCTACAGAGCATTAGTCAATTTTGATCCAGATAGGTCCACCACCCATATATCTCCACTACGCCTCATCATACAATTTACCCCTCTTTAAATGTCCCTGTTACTTTTATATTTAGACTATGAAGTATGTATTAGAGGTCTGCACAGGAACGGGGATCGCGGGAATCCCACGGGTCCCGCGGGAATCCCCCCTTACACCATGGGACTCCCACGGGGACTCCCCTCTGGCCCACGGGGACCCCCCTCTAGCCAACGGGACTCCCACGGGGATGGAAGGCTTTGGAAGCAGGGTTCATCCATATAATATAATGGACATGTCAGCCTTAGTAAAAGAGGGGATTTATAAGTTAATTACCTGAACAGAAAACAAAAAAAGGGTTCCACCAAAGAGATTCCACAAGGAAAACAGCAGCGCAAACACAAAAGAAACTGTGGAATTGATGATCCTGTCAGAAGTAATCGCTGCTTTTTATGGGGACGGGCGGGGATGTAGGTAATTCCTTGCAGGGATGGGTGGGGACGGAGAGGATCCTGGCAGGGACAGGTGGGGATGGGTGGGATTTCTGTCCCCGTGCAACTCTCTAGTATGTATGGCAGCGGCTCTTCTTTCCTATTTTACAATGACTGATTTTCAAGAATCAGACGTGGCAACACTGTGCTGGTTCTTGTGAACATCATACATCATTTCTGAACCTTCAATTGGAATACCGTAGTCTTCATTGTTGGGTCACAACGCGAGGAAGAACTTCGTATGTTGCATCATGGCAGATGAGGAAGACGTGTTATGGCAAGCATATGGTGGTGAAACAATTAGTCGTGCAGCAGTATTACAGTAGTGGAAGCCATAATATTTCAAGACTTTTGTTACCGTTCTTCCCAAGTTTTATACAAAATTCAATCACATACCTTTGGCGTACTCTCACAGACATGTCTTCCTTATCTGCCATGACGAAGCATATGAAGTTCTTCCTCTCGCTGAGACCCAACAATGAAGACTATGGCAATCCAACTTCAGGTTTAGAAACGTCGATGTATGAGCTAAACAAGAACCAGCACGGCGTTGCCACATCTATTTCTTGGAAAGAAAAATAGAGGCAGTCTCATTACTTTTCAATCAGCCCTTGTATGCTGAAGTTCTTTTCTGTACTTTCAGATAATTTATGTAAACTACTTTGATTTGTGCTCAATAACTGCGGCACAGCAAACACCAATAAATGATAACGATAAACGATATTTACTAACACACTTTCAAGGAAACTCAACATATACCGTATTTTTCGCTCCATATTCCATAAGACACACTTTTTCCTCCAAAAAAGTGGTTGGAAAAAAAGGGTGCGTCCTATGGAGCAAATATCCCAATCCCCTCCCCCCAGTTACCTTATTTAGATCACTGCCTGCCGCCGCTGCTGGTCGCTCGCTGCTGCCGAACATAAAGGAAGGGAAAGGTCAGGCGGGTGCAGCAATTCTGACGTAGGGGGTAAGGCTTCTGGGCCAGTGGCATGCAATCTTTACACCCGCCTGGCCCTTTATAGCAATTCCTTCTGTTCCGGTGCCATGCTGTTGAGCCAGGAGTGACATCCCCTCCTCCCCCCCAGTGCTTCATTGATGTGTCCTCACAGCGGCAGCAGCTGGAGGTAATTTAATTCAGTGGGTAGGCAGGCAGGCAGGCTTGGGGGAGGGGGCGAAAGAGGATAGAGGCTGGAAGGCAGTGAGGGGAACACAGGAGGGAGGGAGGAAGGGACAATTGTTGGGCCTGAGGAAGGAAAGAAAGAAATCACCAGGCAATGGGGAGGAAGAGGACAAAGGCTGGAAGGCATTGAAGGGGGACTTAGAAAGGAGGGAGGGAGGAAGGGACAATTGTTGGGCCTGAGGAAGGAAAGAAGAAAGGAAAGGAAAAGAAAAGAAAAAGAAAAAGAAAGCAAGAAATGACCAGACAATAAAGGTAGGAAAAATGATTTTATTTTCAATTGAGTGATCATAATGTGTCAGTTTTGAGAATTTATATCTGCTGTCTATATTTTGCATTATATTTGTCTATTTTTCTATAGTTGTTACTGAGGTGACATTGCATATTTTAAAAAGTCATCTGCCTTGACATCTGTGCCCTGACCCTGCCCGCCCCATCCCAGTCTACCACCAGACCACCAGAGGGGGGACAGGTTACAGAGCCTGGCAAGGAATGTGGGGTTGGGTGCAGATCCTGGCAGGGAGAATTTGGTTCAGATTGGGGTTTTTTCCTTGCTTTCCTCCTCTAAATCTAGGGTGCATCTTATAGTTATGTGTGTCTTATGGAGCAAAAAATACGGTAATTAAACTCTGGAATTTGTTGCCAGAAAATGCGGTAAAAGAGATTAGCTTAGCAGGGTTTAAAAATGTTTTGGATAATTTCTTCAACAACAACAACAACAACAAAAAAACCCCAACAAAAAACGAAGTGCAGGGGTCTACAGAACTGAGACAAGATGTTTTTTATTTTGCTAAGCTGACACTGTCAGTGTTTCGGCACATGGCCTGCATCAGGGGTCTTTAAAATTCTGTCACACAATATTTTCCTGGAAAAAGTTGTCCCAATATAAAATAATCTCAGGAAAATATTGTGTGACAGACAATTTTAAAGGCCCCTGAAGCAGGCTGTGTGCCAAAACACTGACAGTGTCAGGTCTTAACAAAATAAAGAACGTCTGGTCCTATTTTTGTAGGCCTGTGCACTTCTTTTTTTGATGTTATTACTTTTTTGTGTATTTGTAGATCCCTTTCAAGTTTCAAATTTATTAAAATTTAATATATCGCCTTATCAAAATTCAAAGCGGTTGTACATTATTAATAATTTACAAAGTACACAACCAAAGGGGGAGCCACTAAACAACATAAAAATAAGACATAAGACAGTAAACCCACTGACATTTATAATGGACTAGTACAAAAGGGACCGGGAAGGAACTACAATATTTGAAGAGAAAGGAACAAAAATAAGTAAAAACAAAAAGGGGGGGGGGGAGGAATCAAAAGAAAGCTTAGCCAAAAGACTGAACTACTGTAAAGTTTTTAAAAAAAATCCTTAAAAGGACGATTATGGTCAAACACATCTTTGAAGAGAAAAGTTTTTTAAAACTGGATTTAAATCTGTCAAGAACTGTGATTTCTCTTAAGTGGCTTGGGGTAGCATTCCAAAGCGAGGGGGCCGTGACAGAAAAGATACAGATTCTCATACTATTGATATATCTAAGTGAAGGGATAGCAAGTAAATTTTGGTTTGTAGGTCTAAGGGAATGTTGGGAAGAGTGAAAAATCAAGAGCCGGTTTATAAATTTTGCTTGATGTGCAATCTTAGTTTTAAAGGTCAACAACATGATCTTATAAGTAATTTGGTATTCGATGGGCAGCCAGTGAGCTTAGATCAGGAGAGGAGTGACGTGGTCATATTTGTGAGCATTAAATATATATAACCACCCTCAAGCACGAGGGGGAAGAAGAACCTTCTCCCGACATGTACCACACGGGGACGACTTGAGAGCTTGCAATTGCTCCAGCATCCACTCCCTCAGGACTCTGTTTTCTTGACCGGAGCCCAGAGCTCGCGTAAGAGCGCCCACACAGCCGGCTATAAATCGCTAGGGAGTGGAAAGGAAGGAAGCTGAGTTCACCAGGCAGTCGGGGGCCCCCCTGATATTTTCAGGCCTATCCTTTAATCCGGCCCTGGTCTTATGCAGGCATCGAGTGAATATCGGACAGGACCCGCATAATTTCCATGCAACAAATTCCAGCCTCTCTTCTTACCTCTCTGCTGCTGCTGCTAATCACCGTCAGAAGCCTTCTTCCTGACGTCAATTCTGACGTCAGAGAGGACGTTCTGGGCCAGCCAATTGACGTCGGGAAGAAGGCTTCTGGGCGGCGATTAGCAGCAGCAGCAGGGAGGTAAGAAGAGTAGCAGCAGCAGTGGTGGCGGACCAGGGGGAGTTGGGGTTTAAATCAGATGCTGGAGGGAGACTCTTTTTTTGCGCACGGCAGGGAGGGACAGGAAGCGATCGCCTGTCCCGTTGTTCCCGTGCATATCTTCGGGACGCTGTCCCTGAAAACGGGACATTTCGGCGTCACAAAGCTGTGTGTGGGGACAATGGGACAGGGGATCCAAAAATGGGACGGTCCTGTTCAAAAAGGGACGTATGGTCACCTTAGGCATAAGGGCACTCTTCTACTGCCCATCCTTTGCAAACAAGGCATGATTGCAAGGATATCAGAGTCAGAGGACTCCATCCCTGGCACTTTGGAAGCATAGCAAGGTGTTTTGGAGAAGATTAAGAAATCAGAAAAAAAATAAAATTGGGAAAATCCATGATGGCCACCTCTATTGAATTTTAGTGCTAAAAATCAGCTTAAAATCACTTCAGGGCTGACCAAAATCCTCAAAAAACAGGATTTTAGGGGACAAAGAACAGGGCCCTAGCTGTAGAAACAGTTAAAAACAGCTTTTGAAGACACACCTGCCCCCCAAACATTTTTCCACAGGATGTCAAAGCTTTACTCACAGACCATGTGCTGGGGAAATGGTGCTGCTGCTGACTGCTTCAGCTCCTCCCAGGTGTAGTTGTTCTAGGAGAGGCCCTCTGCTTCCAGTCACTCAACCACTTTGCTGGGATTTTTGGGCTGCCAGTCAGATCTCCACAGATCAACCCTCAATCCCCCCAGACCTCTCACGAAAAAGAGGGAGGGGGGGAGATGAAATGCAGCTGGTACCATGAGCACCCCAAGGGTGCCTAGTAGCGCCTAGACAGCCTGCGTTCCAGCCCCTGACAAAGCCAAAAGGGCGAGCAAACAACAGGGGAATGGACCCTGAGCTCTACTAATTTTCAGAAGGCTGGCTGAAAGAAGACCCAGTAGAATACACCTGCCAGTTGCAGATTTAAAATCTGCTTCTCTCCACACAGGCAGAGATCAAAAGGGATCTTTGATTTCACGAAAAAGACAGTGACGAGAGAGAAAAACCACAAAATCGATAAACGCCCTAATAACCCAACTGAAAGCATCCCTCCTTCAATTCTAAAAAAATTATTTCCTATTTTCGGCCCATTCATCTTGGAAATGATAACAAAAAAGTCTTACTTCTAATTTTGTTCCAAAAGCTTGGAAATCTTCTTTAGTTTTCCCAAAACTGAAAAACTAAAATCTAGACGAAACATATCTAGCAAATTTTTGTCCTATTGCCAGCCTTCCTCTCATCTCTAAACTTACGGAAAAAAGTAGTACTGAACCAGCTCACAGAATTCCTCGACAAAACCAACGTGCTTCACCCATACCAAACCGGTTTCCGCTCCAACTACTCCACAGAATTATCATTACTTGGTCTCACCTCTACTACACACTGCTTCCATGATCACCGAAAATCCGTCCTTCTTATCTCTCTAGACTTGTCAGCTGCCTTCGACACTGTTGACCATCACCTCCTTATTGATCATCTTAAGACCTGCGGTATCATAGGTTCTGCCCTCTCGTGATTTGTTTCCTACTTCCAAGACCGTAATTTCAAAGTCCACTTGAAAGAGAAAGTCTCATCTCCTATTATTCAAACTTTCAGCGTTCCTCAAGGCTCTATTCTTTCTCCTTTACTATTCAATATTTTTCTTGCCCCTTTTCTCACTCTCAGTCCTCATTGGCTTTACTATCTTTGCTTACGCAGACGACATCCAACTTCTTCACCCTGTTGTTCCTTCAAATATTTGCAAAATACAAAGAATAAACACCAAACTTAACAAAATCAGTAACTGGCTCCGCATAAATAAACTTTCCCTCAACATCAATAAATCCTGTGGTATACTTTTCCCGATCAGGAACAATAATATGATAAATGGACAAATCTTTATTAAATCTTGCCCGGTAAAAATGGAATCAAAAATAAAATTGCTCGGAGTTATTCTAGACAAAGATTTAACCTTCCATGACCAGATAAGCTCCGTCGTAAAAATCTGTTTCCACAAACTTCGGCTCATTCGTTCTTAATTTCAATTCTTGAAACTAATGCTATTACAACCCTCATTCGCTCAGTGGTCATTTCTCATTTAGATTACTGCAACTCCCTATACAATGGAATTACTCAAAAAGAATTACGTCGTCTGCAGCTCATTCAAAATACGGCAATCAAACTTGTCTATAAGGTTGAGAAATATGATCATGTTACTCCTCTTCTGCGAGAAGCTCACTGGCTACCATCACCCACTGCATCACCTATAAAACTTTAATGCTGGTCTTTAAAATCAAACTTTCGCGTCTCCCATCTTTTCTTGATAAACTCATCATCCCCTTTTGCCCTCCCCGGACCCTTAGATCGGCTGATCAGAATTTACTGACCATATCTTTCATCAAAGAATTCTACTACACTAGAAAAACTAACTTTTCTGTTGTAGCTCCAACTTTATGGAACGCCATGCCACCTCAACTCCGCCTTGAAAATTCACTCGACAAATTCAAGACTAAACTAAAAACATTCTTATTCCAAGACGCATACCATAGCGTCTAAATAGTTCTTTTCCAACAGTCTGCAAAATAAACACGAACTGCTTTTAAGAAGCGATCCCCATTCCTGGTGTTTAATCCTCCCCCCTCTTCCCTTTAATTAATTTGTTTTTAATGATGTAATTATTAACTTTCCCCTCCTCCTTTCCCCTCAAGCTCATGTTCGTATTTGTAATTTGTCTATTTAATGTTCACATTTCCCCCCCCCCAACAAAAATTTATTTTAGCCTTTCATTTTTATCATTGTAAACCGGCCAGGTGCACGTTGATGGTTGGTATATTACAATTAATTAAACTTAAAACTTGCAAAATAAAAAAAGAAATAAACTGAGCAGATCAGAAGACACCTTTCATGCTCGCCTCAGAAAGAAAACCTGAAGGGGGCAGCAGACTCCTGGGAGAAGGAAGATGTTTCAAAAGCTGCAATTGACATCTTTCTGCAGAATGGTCACAAGAATGGATAGAAAATCCTAAAGTTCCTATTGCAGTGGAATAATTTGCTATACCACCTTACCACTTCAAATCAAAGTAGTTTACAATTAAAAAACAAAAAGGAATAAAAAAAAGGGACTACAATCTGATAGGAAAGCAGAGAATCATTCAAGATCCATCAAACCAGGATTTCTGACAGGAGTAACAGGATAGGATAGTGGCAGAAGAGACATCAGAAAATGGAAAGTAAAATACAACCAACTTCAGGTCATTGCACAAGCTTGCTGAAAAAGTCAAATTTACAACTGAATTTTGAAATTCTTGGATGAGAGTTCCTGTCTAATGAATAGGGATAGGGAATTCCACACAGGAGAGGCAAAAAAAAAAAAAAAAAGCCCTATCCTTTGTGGATTCTAGTTGGCCATTTTTTGGGCCTGGTAATAATCACATTTATTTCTACTTAAGTACTGTAATAGGCATTTACTTTTACTTCTCTTTTAGTATTTTGGCCAAATACTTTGAATAACACTTGAATCAGAAATATTATAGGGAAGTATTAATGCTGTGTATTCTAACCATGCAGACTGGGATCACCATGCATACTCCATTTACTTTTTAATACGATATATCATCTCTTATTCATCACCTGCTCCCATTTTTCAAGTAGTTATGGCACAGCACAGTAATAAGATGGCACTCTGTTTTTGTGGTACTTTGAAGAAATTAATTCAGTGAAATGGCTTAACAACAAGATCCATTTTTTTTTTTGCCTCAATGCCTGTGATCTGAATCTAACACTGTACAACATTTTGGAAAATGTTACCCATTTCTGCATTCAGCTGAATAAATATTTTGTCAGTTGTTAAGGATGAGCTAGAGACCCAACAATGTGTCTAAACTCAGCAGTAAGAATTAGAACTGCTTTAGAATTTTTTCCAAATTGTGATTTGTAATGTGTTTTAGAAGCCAGTAGAAATACCAATTATTTAACTACAGGGTGTTTTCTCTCATTGAGAACTGGATGTGTCTGAAAGGCTTAAAGCAATACAGAAAAGGCAAAAAATCTCTGGGTGGGGGATAAGGATATGAAACCCTTAGAATTCCCTATTATAGTAGGGTGTATCAATTTTGGAGATGTCATAATTTTAAAAAGAACTAGTGAAAAACTGGTACAATTTCATGTGGAAAATCAACAACTAGCTTTACATTTTGTGTAATATGTTGTTTACTTATCTGTAATTTCTAAGAAATTATGCAAAAATATACAAAGGACTGAAATATATTTAAGTGCTCTGATAATAGTTTTTATGTATTTGTATTGCAAACTAATGCCTTTTGTGCCCTCAATTACCAATTTATCTTACTTATTTTCTCATATTGACACTAACACATTAGTTTCATTTTCTCATTCAGAGGTTTTCAACATAGTGTCATCATAGCAATAATCCAATTCAACCTAAGCAGTGCTCATCTTCCAGAGGTCATGGGTTCAAATCCCAGCACATATTTTAATTGTGGCATTCTACCTTGCAGGCGCACCTTGATGATCTCACAATGAGGTCAGCATTCTGCAGCTGCACACCTCCATTTGCAATGAAGTAGAAGCCATGCTAAGGTCTGTATCTGTTTTTAAGCTTTTGCAAATGAAGTTATATATGCAATATATATATTTTTTCATGTGCTTTCCTTGCTTTCAGTAATGAGCTGATTGGAGCACTGTTTAGTCAGAAAAAAAAGAGTAGTTTTTTTAGCAAGAAACATAAAACTGTGTTTTTCATGTGCTGTGCTTCAGTTAATGGATGTTTTCCTCTAACTAGCAAATAGCATTGCTGTTTGTCCACAAAAATAGAAGGTTCAGCATGCAATATATCTGTTTTGATGTGCCCTGTTTATGTGGTGCCTTATTAAATGTATTTTGAGCTTAATAAAACAAAAATAAAAACCCATAGAACTATTTAGCAGATCGCATTAAGGACGTCCAATCTGTGCCTAAGTTCCGTCCATAGAACTCAGGTCTATCTGAAGCCCAAACTATGCTGAAAAGTAGACATCCTTTACAATGCCTATAGGACCTAGTTTTACAACTGCTATGCAACTTGCTAGCTCACTGTGTAGCACACTGGTTAAACCATAATAATAAAATATTATAACATTAAGGACATTGTTTGGACGTCTAACTCTCACCTAAAACCTGATTCTCTAAAGGACGTCTCAAAAATTAGATGTCTAAACAGTGTTGAGCGTCGCTGAGTGCGATTCTACAAAGGACGCCTATCGTGGATGCCCAAACTGCGCCTAACTTTAGGTGTGCTTTGCAGAATCAGGGCCTTTATCTCCCCAATCTAAATTGACCTGGACAGGAGCATGGTCTGAGAGTGTAGCAACACTTATGGTTGCCTAGTTTAATGACTGAAAAAGAGAAGAGGAGACTAGAATATAATCAAAGTGGGAATGCCTTGATGTGGTTTGGAATAAAAAGTAATGCAAAGTTTGGAGGGATATAATATTCGCAAGTTGTCCAAGAGATCAAGCTTGCTGCATAGCAGATTGACTCCTCGAACCTTATCTCCCCATCCCTCCATCTTAGTAGGACTACAATCTAAGGTTTAATTAGCTACACAGTTAAAATCTTCCCCTAGAACAACTTGGTAATCAGGGAAGCGCAGTGTTACCCATACAATATATTGGGAGCAAAAATATTTGCAAAAAGAATATTTTCCCCATACAGAGAACCTGTTAAAAGAAGGTAACAGTCTTGATCATCTGCTACCTTGGTGTGAACTTCAAAAGATAAATGTTTCCAAATTAAAGTAGCTACCTCATACTTTGTACTATTAAAAGAAGAATGTGCACATTATCCTACCCATTCCCTCCTCAGTTTTTGATCTGAGAAAAAGGTCTCTTGCCAAAACACTATATCAGCCTTGAGTTTCCTGAACATTATGAGCAACTTTTTTCTCTTAATGTCAGAACGCACCCTAGTCACATTTACAAGTAAAACATGAAAGAATTGTAAATTGCATCCTGAAAAACCCAGCATGTCCTCCTGCCAAGACACTCCAAGTAGAGAATGAAACGGGGAAAAAATATGTCCCCGTTCCTGCTCCGTCCCCGCGATCACTGACCCTGTCCCCGCAACCACTGTCCCCACACCATTCCCGTGACCACTGTCCTTGCCCTGTCCCCGCAGTATCCATACAAGCCTCAGTACTGCAATATTTAGCTTATTCCTTCCTTATAAATCAAAGATTTGGCTGCTGAACTAGAGAAAGAGATGTTCAGCTGGCAGGACTTTGTTTATAAATTTTTATCAATACAACTAACATACTACTTTATCCTAAAGCAAAAATAAATAAATAAATAAATATAATTTTTTTTCTACCTTTGTTTTCTGGTTTCTGTTTTCCTTATCTCCTCATTCATTTTCTTCCATCCACTGTCTGCCTTCTCTGTCTCTTCCATATGCTCTGTTACTGTGCCTCTCCCTTCCATCTCTCCCTCCACCCCCACCCCAATTGGTCTGGCACCCATCTTCTTCCCTCCATTCCCCCCATAGTCTGGAATATCTCTCTTCCCCAGTTCCTCTGCACACCACCTTCTCAAGTTCCCTTCGGCGTCTGTTCCTCCGCACCCCACCTTCTCCAGTTCCCTTCAGCATCTGTTCCTCTCCACCCCACCTTCCCCAGTTCCCTTCAGCATGTTCCTCCCTACCTCACCTTCCTTTATGTGTCTGTTTCTCCCCACCCCACCATCCCCAGTTCCTCCCCACCCCACCTTCCCCAGTTCCTCCCCACCCTACCTTCCCTTCTGCGTCTGTTTCTCCCCACCCCACCTTCCCCAGTTCCCTTCTGCGCCTGTTCCTCCCCACCCCACCTTCCCCAGATCCTTTCTGCGTCTGTTCCTCTCCACCCCATCTTCCCCAGGTCCCTTCTGCGTCTGTTCCTCCCCACCCCATCTTCCCCAGGTCCCTTCTGCGTCTGTTCCTCCCCACATTCCCCAGGTCCTTTCTGCATCTGTTCATCCCCACCCAACTTCCCCAGGTCCCTTCAGCGTCTGGTCCTCTCTAGCTCACCTTCCCCAGGTCCCTTCTGCGTCTGTTCCTCCCCACCCCAACTTCCCCAGGTCCCTTCAGCATCTGTTCCTCTCTAGCCCACCTTCCCCAGTTCCCTTCAGCGTGTTCCTCTCCACCCCACCTTCCCCAGGTCCCTTCTGCGTCTGTTCCTCTCTAGCCCACCTTCCCCAGTTCCCTTCAGCGTCTGCTCTTCTCCACCCCACCTTTCCTCTCTTTTTCCCTCCTTGCTTCTTAACTTTGTGGCAGGCAATTTCTCTAAAAGTGATTCCTACCAGCAGCTGGAGCGTTGAAATCGCATGTGGCTGCAGGAAAGATCGTCTCTGATGCAACTTCTGGTTGCATCAGAGATGACTTTTACGGCAGCCACACGCGATTTTAGACCAGAATATGGAGGGTTCTATGTGTTTGCGTGAGGTGTATGTTACTTTATTGAGTTTTGTTATAGTTTTTTTGTTGTTTTTGGTCCAGTTGATGTTGAAAGTGTAGGTGTAGTGGTCTGACTAGATGGATCTGGACCATGTTCCGTTAGATGTATGAAACAACCCCAAGGACTTCATCTTACATTGGGAAAGACTTTGCTCCAACACCCTTGATGATTTAGCCCCACTGCAAACTAAATCCAGACCCAGCAGGAGATCAGATAAATGGTTCGACTCCGAACTGCTACAACTCAAAAGACAATGTAGACGACTAGAGAGAAAATGGAGAAAATCGAACTCGGATCATACAAAATCCGCCTGGAAAAAAATCAACAAACAATACAAATCACAATTAAAGGACAAGAGAAAAGCACACTACACCAACCTACTAGGCACTGAAACCCAAGACACCAAAAAACTATTCCAAATTCTAAAAACCCTAACCGACACCAAACCCTACCTGACCACTAATAATACTACCCCCACCTCAGCCACTCTATTAGCAGAACACTTCCAAAATAAAATTACCAATGCAAGAGCTACCCTCAATGACACCTCTACCCATCCTAACGAGTTCACAATTCTCCCCATAGATAGAGATTCTACTGCAGCAGATAGAATATGGTCTCAGTTCCCCAACATACAATGGCCTGAATTCAACAAATACTACAAAAAATACAGCCATGCATCCTGTGACCTCAACAACTGTCCACCATATCTCCTAAAAACATCCAGCACAAAATTTCGCGCTCTTCTTCTAAACTGGATACAAATCTCGCTAATAAACGGCCACTACCCTACCAACCTCAGCGAAATCATCATCACCCCGATCCTCAAAGACCCCAAAGGACCGATAGACCAAACAGACAACTACACCCATTGCCTCTATTCCACTCTACGTCAAAATAATAGAAGGACTAATTGCCAAATTCCTCTCCAATTACCTAAAAAACCATAACATACTCCATCCCACACAATCCAGCTTCAGAAACAACTTCAGCATGGAAACACTATTAGGATCTCTCTTGGACACATCCAGACAACATCTCAGCACATATGTATGTTTTGTGCACAGGAAAAAAAATTATGCTCATACAACTAGACCTTCCCGCTGCATTCGACTTGGTGGACCATAACATTCTACTACAAATCCTGGATACAATAGGTATCACAGATAAAGTATACACATGGTTTGAAGGATTCCTTAAATCAAGAACCTATAGAGTAAAATCAGACAAACAAAAATCTGAACCTTGGTCAAACCCCTGCGGAGTTCCCCAAGGATCCCCTCTATCCCCAACTCTCTTCAATCTCTATACAGCCTCCCTTAGCTCTCACCTGGACAAACAAGGCATAACCTCCTACAGCTATGCTGATGACATTACCATTCTCATACCCTTCGATCAACTTGAACTCTCCATGACGAACACAATATACCAAACACTAAAATCAATAGCAACCTGGATGAAAGATCACAAACTGAAATTGAACCCAGATAAAACAAAATTCATCCTCCTAGAAAACAACAAAATACTAACCATAACCAACATTGAAATCAACGCAATCAACTACCCCATACAAACCACCCTAAAACTGCTAGGAATAACTATCGACAGATGCTGCACCATGCAACCGCAAATCAATAAAACAATACAAAAGTTATTCTTAGTCATGAGAAACTTAAGACAAGTTCGGAAATTCTTCGAGAAAACTCAATTCCAGCTCATAGTTCAGTCCTTAATACTAGGCCTACTTGACTAGTGTAATATCCTCTACCTCCCATGCCCTACAACCATAACAAAACAACTACAAACTATCCAAAACACAGCACTAAGACTCATCTACTCATTAAAGAAACATGATCACATTACAGAAGCATATCTCCAATCGCACTGGCTTCCAATCCCAGCAAGAATAAAATTTAAATTCTACTGCCTACTATTTAAGACTTTATACGGAGACAGTCCAAACTACCTGAATAACCGCCTCATCCAAAACACCGCAACCAGACATAGGAAAACTTACACCCCATTCTCATACCCCCCAATTAAGGAGGTCAAACGGAAAAAACTATATGATGGCCTCCTGGCCACTCAAGCAGCCAAACTAGACAACCAAATCGCCAATCTACTGACGGCATCCCTCGACTACAAGACTTTTAGAAAAGAAATAAAGACCATACTCTTCAAGAAAACTCTGAAAAAAGAAATAATAGCGCAAGTCTCAAACTCCACCTCTTACTAAAGCCAACTACCCCAAACAAATAACCTTACCCATTTCTTACTCTTTTTGAAAATGACCAAATTTTTTTTTTTTTTTTTGGGGGGGGGGGTAAGTTCTTGTTGTAATACATCTTGGATAATTCTTTTGTAATCCGCCTTGAACTGCAAGGTAATGGCGGAATAGAAATCCCTAATGTAATGTAATGTAATAATACCAAATTTTAAAAGAGCAATATTGCAACTCAGCAACAACACTTGCAAGGATAATAAATGTCAAATACACTGGGCCCCATCTCAGCCATCACACTTATACTTCCCATAATGGCTTTCCACATCCCTGTTATCATAGGCCAGGGCCACTATGGAGACCTGACAAACCGTTTTCACATGAGACAAATAACAGTCAGAACCCCCAACCACATAAAAATTCCAACAAACCCAGAACTACCCAAAACAAACTACATCGCAGGAGTTCTAGTTAACACCATATCTGTAAATGGCAACGACTTCATCCTTCTAGATGCCATAATAGACAACAGATGGTATCTCCTATTAGTAACTGAAACATGGCTAAAAGACAACGGGGCCACTCTGGGTGCTCTATGCCCTCAGGGTTACCAAACACTTGCATTTTCCCACCCTATAAAAAAGGGGGTGGGGTTGCAGCTATCATAAAATCCAAATTAAACCCAAGACACATAAGCTCCATCTCACAAAAAAGCCTGAATGGCCTCATTTTCTCAATAGGCCATGACAGAAAAACCATATTCATACTAATCTAGAGTCCCCCTCCTCCTCAACATCTGTACTTGAAGAACTAATAACTTTTATAAGCGATCTCTCAGTCAACCAAAAACAAATTATCATCTTAGGAGACTTTAACTTTTCGGAATACCCAGAAATCACCAGTGCACCAAGGGAATTCACAAAGATGCTGTCCGACCTGGGTTTCATCCAATAAGTCCATTCCCCTACTCGCTCCTCAGGGAACACTCTAGACCTGATCTTCACCTCTAAAGGCCCACTACTCGATAACAAAGCAACCCCACAGACAAATATTCAGCTCCCTTGGACTGACCACCATGTAATCTCGTTCAATCTACACGTCAAGACCATAGTAACATAGTAACATAGTAGATGACGGCAGATAAAGACCCGAATGGTCCATCCAGTCTGCCCAACCTGATTCAATTTAAATTTTTTTTTTTTTTCTTCTTAGCTATTTCTGGGCGAGAATCCAAAGCTTTACCCGGTACTGTACTTGGGTTCCAACTGCCGAAATCTCTGTTAAGACTTACTCCAGCCCATCTACACCCTCCCAGCCAATGAAGCCCTCCCCTGCCCATCCTCCTCCAAACGGCCATACATAGACGCAGACCGTACAAGTCTGCCCAGTAACTGGCCTAGTTCAATCTTTAATATTATTTTCTGATTCTAAATCTTCTGTGTTCATCCCACGCTTCTTTGAACTCAGTCACAGTTTTACTCTCCAACACCTCTCTCGGGAGCGCATTCCAGGCATCCACCACCCTCTCCGTAAAGTAGAATTTCCTAACATTGCCCCTGAATCTACCACCCCTCAACCTCAAATTATGTCCTCTGGTTTTACCATTTTCCTTTCTCTGGAAAAGATTTTGTTCTACGTTAATACCCTTTAAGTATTTGAACGTCTGAATCATATCTCTCCTGACCAAAGGGCCAATAGAAAATCCAGTTTCACAAAAAAAAAAAAAAAACACATTTGACCCAAAGACGGTCAACCTTCACAATTTTTCCATAGGCATCTCCAAAATAGACCTAAACACAAGTTCCACAACCAACTCGCTAGAGGAAAAGGCACAGACTTGGCATTCTGGCATAAAGTCACTGTATGAGAAATTGGCAAGAGTCAAAAAAGTCAAAACAAACACAAGATCCTTCTCTTCTCCCTGGTTCACAGAAAGCCTGAGAGAACAGAAAAGGAAAGTCAGGAAAGCAGAAAAGACCTGGTGCAAAATGCAGAACGCTGAGGACAAATCCACCTGGAAAAGCCTCCTGAAAGAATACAAACTAGCAACACTCGAAACAAAAAAGGCATATTTCACAAACCTAATGTCCAAAATCCCAAACAGATCAAAGGCCATTTTCTAACTGTCAAAAAACTTTTTCACCTCCTCCCAAGGATCACACTGCATCCAAAAATAAAACCTAGACAGTGAATTCTTCTCAAATTTCTTCCATGACAAGATATCAAAGATATGAGAATCCTTAAACCTAGAAGCCAAAGCTCTACTAACACCCTGAAAATTATACAAAACAACCTACACAAGACAGACACTCTAAACAGCTTCAAACCAGTTTCCATTGACGACCTAAAAAGTACAATAGTCTCCTTACACCCCACAACATCAATTCTGGACCTATGCCCCTCAATCCACACTTCTAGCCACCAGCAAATCTTTCCTGAACCCCATCTTATCTCTAATTAACGAGTCCCTACAATCAGGGATAATACCACAGAGCTGGAAATCTGCTGTAGTAAGACCACTCTTTAAAAAAACCACCATAGATCCGGATAATCCAAGCAGCTACAGACCAGTCTCAAATCTCCCATTTATCTCAAAAATACTCACATAACTACGAGAATTCATAGAAACAAACGCCACCCTATCCAACTTTCAATCAGGATTCCGGAAGCACCACAGCACAGAAACGGTGCTTCTAGACATCTTATATGACTGCTGGAAAATCCTTGATGAGGGGAAAGACGCACTGCTGATTCTAGTAGACCTGAGCGCCGCCTTCGATACTATTGATCATTCAATCCTCCTATTCAGACTACACTCTATCAAAATCCGTGATGTCGCACTGACATGGTTCTCCTCCTCCTTAAACGAAAGGTCTCAGAAAGTACTATTGGAACCCTCCTTATCGGAACCAAAACCTCTTGACTACGGAGTGCCCCAGGGTGCATTATTATCCCCACTCCTCTTCAACTTATATGTCAAACCAGTACTTGACATTGCAAAAAAATACCAAATCAAAATACACTCGTACACAGATGACATACAGCTCTATCTTCCCCTAGGTCAACACTGAGATACACAAATAAAAAAAACTTTACTGCTGCCCAACAGAAATAAAAAAACTGGATGACTGCAAATAAACTACAACTCAACACATCTAAAACTGAACTTCTCTGGATACATAAAGATTCCTGCGCATACCCCCGCCCATCTCTCTCCTGGGGAAATGACACCCTTGGAGCCAAAGACAACGTCCGCAGCCTCAAACCTGTCACTCTCAGACCATGTATCAAAATTAGTGTCATCATCTTTCTATTAGCTCCACCAACTAAAGTGAATCCGTGCTTATTTCTTAGAAAGCGATTTCACCCAGCTACTATATACGTTTGTACTATCCCGCTTAGATTATTGCAATGCTCTACTAGTGGGCTTACCCACAAAAACACTCTCCCGTCTCCAAGGTGTGCAAAACGCCGCTATCTGACTCCTAAAAAACTTGGGCTTCCGCAACCATGCCACCCTTGCACTAATATCCATGCACTGGCTTCCTATCCAAAAACAATGCGCCTTTAAAGCCTTGGTGTTAGCCTTTAAGACTTTCCACAAAATGGCGCCAAACTACATAGCATCAAAACTACAAATTTATGTCCCCAACCGATCACTGAGATCCCAAACAGAAAAACGGCTGGTCCTGCCACCTGGCCGCTCACTCACATCTGAGACATCCCGAAGACGCTCATATTCACACTACATACCCAGAATGTGGCACACCATCCCCCCATCTATTAGATCATTAGACAGTCTTTGTAACTTCAGAAAAGCTGTGAAAAGCTTCCTCTTTGCAAACCCAGCTCCTTGAAGACCCACGTCTACACCTCTGACAGATGGATCTCAAAGATATGACCTAAAACTCCAAACGGAATCTCACAAATACTCGCATGCCACCGCAAATATAACATGAATTACGACTATATTCTCCGACAACAAACATGCACCCACTTACTAAGAAAGCTATCTTACTTCCATGTGATATCTACACTGAATGTGCTGGAATTAAATCCACCCTATGCCCACTAAGTCAGTACTTTATGTCTGCATGTTATGTCTATACTGTAATTTAACCCCTTTGTCTATACTGTAAATGCTGTAGAGTCTGTATTTCTCACCAAAGTATGTCCTAACCATACTATAAATGTTCTCTTGTAACCCGTTCTGGGCTCCTTTGGGAGGACAGGCTAAATAAATGAATAAATAAATAAATGTTCTCGTTTTACCCATATTTCACCTATTCTGAAACAAGTTCACTGGCTTCCCACTGAGCAAAGAATAAAATATATCTCTTTTTTTTAAAGCCTCCCACTTTTACAAAGCTGTGTGGCAACGTCACCAAAGCCTATTAATTCTCAAAGGGCTTCAGTGCGATTAGCACAGGCCGCTGCAGTAACTGGCTTAATAAAAGGGGGCCAGAGTTTCTGTGATTATTGCTACAGGGCTACATCTATGGGTATCCTAATTTATTCCTCAGTTAGAATACACATTTTTGTGGATATCTTTGGTTTTATGAGTAAATCAAGGAAAATTTTTGTTGTTTACCTGCAATTACATTACTTTCTTTTCTAGAGATAAATAATAATAAAAAAAAAAGATTTGACATCAATATGTGAACATTTCTTAAGAAAAAACTGAATTTTTCATGGGGTGTCCTAATTTTTTCAAACCACAAGAATAATCATAAGGGGCAAAGACCTCAGAGACCTCTTAAAGATATTAATGATGACTGTAATCAGGCCAGAGGCAGTTACTCTGAATATCAGCAGGTGGTCATAATAATGTGATCTGACCATATACACACAGTATAAATATTCACAAATACTCCACTTTGTTAACTGAAGGTCAAATCTAACAGAAGAAAAAGCCTCAGGTCTAATCTGGTTGATCTTAAAGTAAAGCTCAAACCACCTCCGCCCACATCATTGGCTTTAAGCTCTACCAGATTAGACCTGAGGCTTTTTCTTCCGTTAGATTTGACCTTCAGATAACAAAGTGGAGTATCTGTAAATATTTATAACATTTATTATCCCATTTTCACCTATTGGATATTTATTAGTTTCACTATATATATATATATATACAGTATATACATACACATATAAGCTGCAAAAAAAACCCCACTTTTTTGTACAGACGTTCCTCTGAAAGGTTGTGTGTTTGTATTTAGGACAATTTTCAGTATCATTATTGAATTATTTTCTATGTATCTGATTATTTTCAATGTTTTGTTTGTTTCAATGATTTTGGATGTTTTTATTGTAAGCCGCCTTCTATGTCTAATTTCCAGATACATGTGAGCCACAAATTATCATCTAGAGGTGTATTTGCAGACATTTCCATATAAAATTTGCCAAGTAATTCCATTCTTTTTTTGAACAGGTAGCTTTCTAGAATCAATGCTCCCAATGCGTTTAGCAAAGCCTTTTGTAAAATTAACGGGGGAACTGTGAATGTTCTGACCTGAATGTCCCAATTCCTAGTTCAACATCCTATGCAAAAAGAAGCTTTAAATAGGTATACATGTAGCTACAAAGTGTCTGCATGTGTCTTCAATTGAAGGAAATGCTGCCTGCCAAGCCTAAGCTGAATCGATCATAGGTCTACAAAAACCCAAGGCAATGGAATTCTGTTGCTATAGCTGCAAATTAAACAAATAAATGAGATACCATGGAATGCTACAAAAATATTTATAGTATGATGAAGTCATATTCACCAAATGTCAGTTTTCAGGTTTTGACTTCTTTAGAAGAATATAAGGTAGCGGGTGTTCACCACAGAGCCATACAGAAACTCATGAAACATAAGAAATCATAGCAATGAACATTCATAAACTTACAGCCCTTCAGGGCACAAAAATTTACATATTCCTTTATGTCTTTCTCACCATCTGTTTAGTCTGCATTTAAATTTTGTGTTTGTAATAGAACAAAGCCCATCCAGACCCCCAGTTTATTTCCTGGTACAATGTTTTGCACATTAACTGACTTCAGTTTCTAACTTTGCTATATCCTCTTTCACTATAAAGTTACAAAACTTTGTTATAAGTAGGGACAGAATGTGGAGCATAGCTCAGAATTCTTTCCAGCCCCTCTGCATGTATGTTTGTATCTGTATTCCCTGTGCATTTGTTTGTGTATGTTTTGTCTCCATGTTCTCTGGCCTGAAGGAGATGGAGAAAGGCAGCTAGAATATACTTATACACACATATTAAAATGAAGCCAAGTGTGATAATATTGGTCCCATTTTCAAAAGACAAACACATCCCAAAAAAACAGCATAATGTGTCACTTGGCTAAAACATCCAAATTGCCATTTTCAAAACCTATTTTCTAGACAGTTGTCAGCAGTTTGTCTACATTTCAAGGGGGCGTGCTTTGGATGGGACTAGGGCAAGCTTATGAACTCGATGTTTTGCAGTGATAATCGAACATTTTAAGATCCAGGACATAGGGCTCCTTTTACGAAGCTTTATCGCACACAACTTTTTAGCGCGCACTAACCCCCATGCTAGCCGAAAAACTACCGCCTGCTCAAGAGGAGGTGGTAGCGGCCAGCGCAGCTGACAAATTAGCGCGCACTATTAAGCACGTTAATCCGCTAATGCGGCTTTGTAAAAGGAGCCCATAATTTGGACGTTTGGGGGCTAGACCTGCTTTAATAACAAATAAGTGCCAATAAGGTAGTTCAATACGGTTTCAGATTAATAATGATGGTAATTATTTAGACTTGTGCAAGCCTCACAGGCTATAAGTTATGCATTTTATGTTGGTAATTTAAGAATGTACTGAAATTTATGAAACTTAGCTAGTTCCAGTGAGCTTTAAGCTAAGTTTCATAAATTTCAGTACATTCTTAAATTACCAACATAAGATACATAACTTATAGCCTGTGAGGCTTGCACAAGTATAAATAATTACCATCATTATTAATCTGAAACCGTATTGAACACTGCAATGATTGGGTGGTGAGGCGGTGGTATCTGCCTTCATGTCTCTGAGCAGAATTCGATTAGTAGTAGATACTGATCTGATTTAGTCTACTGTAATTTGACTTCTAGAGTGACTACTTCAAAACATTTGCCATATTTAAAGTTAGGAAAAATAACACCCCAGGATTCATAGATCAAGTCCTCATCCCATACATCCCAATGAGGACACTTCGATCTAGCCAACAAAATCTTTTAACTATTCCTTCTTCAAGGCATATGACATATGATATTACGCAACAGCAACAGCTCCCACTCTCTGGAATGCTATTCCATTAAACCTCCATTATGTTCATTAAAAGTTTTAACTGCAGTTACGTTTATCAACAGCATAGTGTACAAAATATATAAAAACAAGAAATGAAAAGAATGCCATAAAAAATAGGAAAGCAAAGAAAAACCAAAAAGTAAAATTGATTAAAATCAATATGAATCTTCATCAACTAAATTTAAACCCAATCTCAAAACTT
This sequence comes from Geotrypetes seraphini, assembly GCF_902459505.1. NCBI lineage: Eukaryota > Metazoa > Chordata > Amphibia > Gymnophiona > Dermophiidae > Geotrypetes > Geotrypetes seraphini. The sequence goes on along the minus strand of NC_047086.1, from coordinate 161,431,708 downwards.
TTCTATTTAATGATGTCCATGATGTGATATATTGAAGCAGGGAAGAAAACATTAAAAAATAATCCCAAATAGATCAAATATTTAATTTCAACCTGATCTAAGATTTATTTAAATAATTCCCTTATCCTTTTTCCTTTTCTGACTTTCCCTCACTCTCTTTCTATCAAAATATTGTAGTTCTTCCCCCGCTCCTATTACTTATTATCATGTATGTATCCCTCCTTAACATATAATTTCTCTTTTTTCTCCATTTTATTGTACATCGTTCAGTTTTACAATGAACAGTATATCAAAACCTAAATAAACTTGAAACTTATGTATGCTTCTTTGAAGTCTACAGAACAAAGCCCCAGTCATTCTTTTCCAGAAGGGTAGTAAAGTTCCCAGAGAGATCATTCAAAATTTCTCTTTCACCAGATATTCATTCAGAGTACAGAGATCTAGGATAGGATGGAGTCTTCCAGTTTTTTTTGGTATGAGGAAGTATTTGGAGTAGAACCCTTGGTGCTTCTCCTGTAAAAGAACTGGTTCTATGGCATTGAGCTGGAGAAGGGCTGAGAGTTCCTGCTGAAAGAGGGTTTTCTGCTGGGAGTTGAAAACTGAATCTCTTGAAGGATGATTTGGAGGCCTTTTCAGAAATCAGAGGGCATAGCCCCATCTCACTATTTGTAGAACCAAACATTTACCGTATTTGCCGGCGTATAAGACGACTTTTCAGTACCTTAAAATCCTCCCCAAAGTCGGGGGTCGTCTTATACGCCGGGTACTGTTTACATGCCCTTACTTTACATTAGAGAGATGCACGGGGACGCCCCTAGGGTCGCGGGGATCCCGTGGGGACGCCCCCTAGGGTCTCGGGGATCCCATGGGGACGCCTCCGAGGGTCGCGGGGCTCCTGCGGGGCTGGATGCTCAGTCTTCTGGATGTACGCGGCTCTTCTTCTCCCTACCTTCTCTGCTTGCAGCACAGAGCCGAACGGAAGTCTTCCCGACGTCAGCGCTGACGTCGGAGGGGAGGGAGGGCTTAAACAAAGCTTAAACAAAGCCCTCCCTCCCTCCGACGTCAGCGCTGACGTCGGGAAGACTTCCGTTCGGCTCTGTGCTGCAGGCAGGGCAGATAAGGAGAAGGAGAGTAGCCTCGCGGTTGCAGCCCCGCCCCGGTTGCAGCACAGCCGGCCAGGTTCCCTTACTTTTGTGGCACTTCCCCGACCGACCGATAACAGCCCGGGTCCGACAATCCTCCCTGCCCTGTAGCCGCGAATCTAAATTACCTTCTTACAGCAGCTGTTAAGGTAGTCTTATACGGCGAGTATATAACAAAACTCTATATTTTAACTAAAAGTTGGGGGGTCGTCTTATACGCCCAGTCGTCTTATACGCCGGCAAATACGGTAGTTATTATAAGGGTCCAATGGTTGCAGAAGTAAGTGAGATGTCCTCCTACAAGGAGAGTATAGGGAAGAGACTGAGACTGGCTAAGTTCTCCAGTATGGAGTCAAAATGACTGCTGGGACTTTTGTTGAGTATGGGACTGTGATTTTTGAGTCCTCTGTTGTCTGGGACTTCTTTGTGTTGGTAGTCTAGAGCAGTGGTTCCCAACCCTGTCCTGGAGGACCACCAACCAGTCAGGTTTTCAGGATAGCCCTAATGAATATGCATGAAAGAGATTTGCATGTAATGAAGATGATAGGAATGCAGATCTGCCCCATTCATATTCATTAGGGTTAACCCAAAAACCTGGCTGGCTAGTGGTCATCCAGGACAGGGTTGGGGGCCACTGGTCTAAAGGATGCAGATGGCCAAGTGTACCTCCTCTTACTGTAATAAGAGGAACATTGAGATGGATAGAACCTCTTAGAAGGTTGAGGTTTGGATAATTTTGAGGAGGATAAGGTGACCATAGATTCCCCATGCCTCTTAATCTTCTGGGTGACCTCCTCTATTTTATCACCAAACAAATCCTCTCTCAGACATGGCATATTTGCCAAGTGTTCTTGCATGTTAGCATCCAGGTCTGGCCCTCTTGTCATGCTTGGCATCTCATGGCAATAAACATCTCTGATGTTCTTGATGTTACATCAAATGCATCAAAGACTGACCGTACCATGAATTTTCGTGTCTCAAAAAGATTATTGGTAGTATTTTGAAGAGAGTCCAATTGATCTGTAGATACTGTTCATACTTAGAAAGTTGCTGAATCTAAGGCTTGAAATAGAATGTTTTGCAGAAATATGAGAATTCTACTTGCAAGCATAGAACTTTGGTAAATCCTGCAACCCAATTTGTCTAGAGTCCTTTCTTCTTGGCCAAGTGGATTACCGGCATAGGATCTGGAACTACTGGACTTCTTTAGTGCAAGAAAAGAAAAGAGACTCAGTGTTCCCCCTAGCGCCTTTTAGGTGAGTACCCAGCTGTCATCTGTCACGAATCCTGCTGCTGCCGGTCCGCCGCTGCTCAACATTGAAGAGCCTCCGAAAGTTCAGCTGCCAAAAGTTCCCTCTAATGGTACCACAGTTCGTGACGGCTTCCCTTCTCTTCCCTTCAAAAGCGGAAGTTACGTCCCGGGGGGGGGAGGGGGTTGGGAAGAGAAGGGAAGCCAGCACGGACAGTGGTACCTTTAGAGCCCTGGAGCATGCGGGAGATAGGTCAGCAACGGAAGGAAGTTAAAACCTTCCTTGCTTCGGGCCTTCCTGGCTGCCGGGTTCTGCCTACTTTCTGTTTCCGCGAAGGCAGGACCCAGCAACGAGGAAGGCCGGAAGCAAGCAAGTTGTAAGCTTCTTTCCCTTCCTTCCTTTGATTCGCTGCCCTATCTCCCGCCTTAGCCTGTAGCGAATTGAACCCATGGTTTGGGGGTGTGTGGCTGCGTGCGCTCTCCTCATAGGTGTGGTTCACCCTGCACGGGGAAAGGGCCAGGCTAGTAGCAGCAGCCTCCTCCTGCTCCCCAGCCACCTCTAAGCGAGTTTTGGGCTGGTTCTGTGCACGGCCCCCACCTCTGGGGTGGCGCTGCTCTCTCCTCTCTCTGCCGCTGGTACCCTCCTGATGGCGGCAGAATGCCCATGCAACCCACTCCTTTGGGCCCCCTGAGTTGGTTTGCATGGCTGAGGTTACAAAAGGTAACGGCAGGAACCCTGGCCGGGCAATATGGCACACCGTGGGGCACAGTGGCTGAGGGAGGGCATCTGACTCGTTTTTCCTGCCCTGTCAGAAGCAAATCCCCCCCCTCCAATATAAGTTAGCTCGGTTTCGCCTCTGATCTGTTGAGCGAACGGCTAACTGATAGAGAAACAGTAAGGGCAGACTTTAAAGCTGGCACATAGGACTGCAGTAACACTTTGAACAAACCCAACTCGAATAAAAGAAAAATAAACAATAAAAAAAGATCCTTTTGTAAAGGCTGCAGGGTAGTTTTTTTCATTACCGTTTCTGTTTTTGTATTTCATGAAAAGGAGTTTTGATTTTCCAAAAGCCATTGCATAGGTTTTATGTATTTTCCACCATCGCTTACCCCCAGTCTATTAAGATATTTTAATGTGTACTGCGTTGTCCTTGTAAACAGAATACTATGATGCCATAATGCCTACTGTGAAATTAATATTTGTGCTGCAGTCAATGTTTATTGCCTTATGTCTGATTTATACTTGCTATAACCGCTTTGGGTGATTTTTTTTTTTTTTCCCTAAAAACACAGCGCATAAATCCAAATAAATAAGCCAATAACAAGATCTGGTCTCTAATGTGTTTGTCAAGTTTTAATCACTGTATTTTCTAAGTCCCATAGGTACATTAATTTATTAGACTGTTATACATGGTGTTTTTGCCGCTTACCCTCATTATATTTTGTTTATGTTGTTGGCTTCTTTTGTACTTTTCCTTGAATCAGTTGGTAATGAAGTGAAGTAGCCCTATATTGCAGGCTAGAAACTACCAGGCCTGGCATGTCACCAGAAAAAAGAAATCATGTATTCCAATCCAATCCAATTCTTAGTCTTGTATACCGGGTCATCCTGACTATGGGGCTCGATCCAATTCACACAAAGTTATTGAAAGGACAGGAAAGCAAATAATTGGACAAGAAAATCATTAATTGCAATCCCTTATTTATCATTTAAAGCATTCTAAAATAGATAGGTCTTTAAAGTTTTCCAAAAGATTATTACAGAAGGGAAAAGTCTAATTTCTATAGGAAGATCATTCCAGATTTTTATAAAAGAAAAAGCCAAAGAATGATAGATCCATGAAGGCAGGACCCGAAGCAAGCAAGAGCAGCAAGTTGTAAGCGTCCCTCCCTCCCTTCGACTCCCTCGTTGCCCATCTTCCGCCTTAGCCTGTAGCGAGTTTTGAATGCTGCACTGCTGACGGGTGTGTGAAACAAGGAAGGGGGGTAGGGGGAAGAGAAATGTTGCTGCTGGGGAGAGAGGGAAGAGGGGGAGAGAGGGAAGGAGGGAGAAGGAAGACCAGGGAAGGGAGGGAAAGGAAATACTAGACCACAGAGGGGGGAGGAAGAGATGTCAAGGCATGGGGGGGTTAGGAGACGGATGCCAGACCATGGGAAAGAAAGGAAGGAGAGAGGGAAAGAAAGGAAGGAGAGGAGATGCCAGATAATGGAGGGGAAGAGGAGATGGAAGGAGAGGAGAGATGCCAGGGCATGGGGGAAGGGAATAGAGATGCCAAATCATGGGGGTTGAGTGGGAAGAAAGGAAGGAAAGGAGAAGAGAGAGATGCCGGAGCACAGGGGAGGGGGTGAAGCTGAAATGAATCATGTACAAAGGAGAGAAAGGGTACAGGATATACAGTTTATTGAAGGGACATAGAAATGGGACAGGATGAACAGTGGATGGAAGGGGTAGAGAGAGAGAGAGAGGGCAGAGGCTGGATGGAAGGGGCAAAAAGAGAGGGCAGATGATGCTTGGAAGGGAGAGAGGACAAACACTAAATAGAAAGAAGAGAGCGAAGAGAAGATGATTAAAGCAGAAACGACAAAAGGTAGAAATAATTTTTTTTTTGTTGCTTTACGTAGAATCAAGTAGTACTGTAACTGTATTGATAAAAATTTATAAATAGGAAATGGAAATAAGACAGTTTTTTCTGGACTAAACCCCTTTGCTCAGGTCAGGACAGGACACTATAACAGCAGTATACTGTACTGTTTTGAAGAAACATTTGGCCTCTGAAACTTAATTGAAAAATGGATTAGTCCAATAAAATGGTATTTTCTTATTTCTCGTTATTTGTTTTATTTATGTTTGTAAAGTGGTGATTGTTATGTATCACATTTTTCAAATTTACATTACTATCTTTATATTTTGCACAGTATTAGGGGACATGTCTCACTGTTTCTGTGGTGTTGCATTGTATGTAGAGTCTGGTTTCTTGGCAGTTCAGTTTTTTTTGTCTACATATTTCTATTTTTAGTTTGTGATTATTCCATATTGGGCAAGTGTGTAGGAAAAGGACATGGTTTTCTTTTAGCATTGACTGTACAGGATCAATTGACTGTATAGGATCTGGCTTGTTTAGTTTTACAATGTGTTTGTTGGCGTTCTAGTGCTCATTGCAGTGTTTAAGATGCTGCTTTTTCCTAGGTGCATCCTTATTGTGTGACTCATGGATTATTACTAAAAATAACATTTTTTATATTGAGGAGGGGATTGTTAAAAAGTGATCAGTACTGGCTGTCATATATACTAGGTACGCCACTAGATTTAATGACTCTATTCCAACCACCAAATTTCCGCAACTCGCCCCACCCGGCTACTTTTTCATGCTACCCGGCTGGAAAAAAATTCTGGGGAAAACACTGAGACTGATGGAGGAGTTGAGGTTTGTCAAACCCTGGACAGGCTTGAACTCTATATAAAGTATAAAATTCCTTGGTGCTGCTGGAATCAAAAGTGGAGTTTCCCAGTTCCTAAGCATTGTTTCTTTCTTTAAATTGTAAAATGGTAATTTTAAACAGTCTCTTGCCCATTGCTTATAATCTAGAGTGTCCATCAACTCAGCTCTTGGCTCTGCCTCAGACTCCATTTTTATGGGGAGAGCATGGCCCATTTGCCTGATGAATCTTGTAAAAGACAAGCTTTCAAGTAGGGAGACCTTCTGTGAGGAGGTGGTGGAGATGGGTCTGAAGGGATCCTATAAGATTCCTCAGCAGAGAGGTCTGAGTAATCAGAGAAAAATATTGTGAAAGATCTAAGTCATATTCCTCGATGCCCTGCTTTGAAAAGGGCATCAAGGAGAACATTGACATAGGCTCTGAGATTGTGGAGAAAGTCGACTGTATCGATAAGCGGAACATCTAGATCAGTGGTCTCAAACTCAAACCCTTTGTAGGGCCACATTTTGGATTTGAAGGTACTTGGAAGGCCTCAGAAAAAATAGTTAATGTCTTATTAAAGTTTCTAAATCTTTCATTTTGGCTAAGTCTTAATAATAATATTGTAATTTATAGCTAAAGAGACATATGATCAAGAAACTGTTTTATTTTACTTTTGTGATTATGATAAACATACTGAGGGTCTCAAAATACTACCTGGCAGACTGCAGGGCCGTGAGTTTGAGACCACTGATCTAGATGGTCGACGAAATGTATCACAAAGTTGGCCCGATGAGCGCCTCAAATGGGAGGAAGAACTCTGCTCCCTGGAAACCACAGGCCTTCTTGATGCAGAATGGCAGTGAAATCTGAGACCGATTCTTTGATGTTCGATGAGAATGCTGGTCAGACTGGGTTCACATGAGATGCGTTGAAGCCAGTACCTGCACTCTGTGCAACTTCATCATCTCTGCCAATTCCTTCTGTACTAGGTCTCTGATTTGTTCTTGTAAAGATGGTGCGAGTACCACTGCTGTAGTTGGTACAGACTGCAGCAGGTGTCGAGGCGTTGGTGACCTCAATGTCAAGGTATGCCTCTGAGGAGACACCAGTTGTAGAGATAGTGATCGAGTTTCAGTGCATATATATTTCAAGTGTGTTGATGGACTGGACACTTGGGAGGACTCAGATTAATGTCTGGAGGGAGAAGGATATCTGTGCTTATTAATTTTCTTATGGACTTGTCCCGACAGAGGCAAAGGAGATGAAGCGGTAATAGTTGGAGGCATCAATGTTCTCTGTGCTGACATGATGTCAGCAGTGGTCGGCAAGTATCGGCACTGGAGTCAGCAAACATGCTCGATGTTCCCGGTATTCTGAAAAGTTTTTGTATTGTACTTGTCAGGCCCTGAGCGACCTCTTTTGTAATTTAGAACAAAGGATATAAGAAATAACACGGTGTTCGGGACCTAAGCATTGCACACCAGTTATGTGGGTCAGAGACTGAAATAGTCCAACTACACCAAGTGCACTGTTTGAAGCCACTTGGAGCCCTTGAGAATGAGGGGAACACTGACAACGTGAGGTCAAAGGATTCAATGGTAAGGTGAAGCCGAGTGAATGTTAAGCCAAAAAAGGATTGAAGCTCCCAGCATGAAAACAGGCTGAGAGGAGCCCAGAAGCCCCAAACAAGAATATGTTTAGTTACAAATGACAAATTTTTAACTCAGACAAAAACCAAAATGAAAGGTAAAATAATGAGGAAAAATCGAACAGGAAGGCAAAAAAGTCAAAAGTTGAATGCGCTTGGAGAGACTCAAAAAAACCCCCACAGCTTCTTAGCTCTCCAGAAACCTAAGAACTGATGGTCCCATGAGTCGTCAGATGGGAAGGCACCAGCAATTATGTGGTATGGGCAGTCTTGAGATTTAAAAAATTTTTAAAGTGTCACTACGCTTTTAACACTGTCTGTACCATGCTCCGTGGATGATGTCACCCGCGTGTGAAAATACTTTGCCTGCTTGTTCTAGGACAGGGGTGCCCACACTTTTTTGACTCACGAGCTACTTTTAAAATGACCAAGTCAAAATGATCTACCAACAATAAAATTTTAAAATAACACAACGCACACTGTACGCATAGAATTGTTAATTATCATTCCTATTCCGGGGTTTTTTCAAAGAGGTCAAAGCAGATGACTCTATGCACTGTCACCTCAGTAACAACCATACAAAAATAGACAAATACCCACCCCTCCCTTTTTATTAAACCACAATAGCAGTTTTTAGCGCAGGGAGCTGCGCTGAATGCCCAGCTCTGCTCTTGACGCTCATAGGCTCCCTGCGCTAAAAACCACTATTGCGGTTTAGTAAAAGGGGACCATATTGTAAAATATAGACAGCAGATATAAATTCAGACATATTTTGATCACTAAATTTAAATTAAAATCATTTTTCCTACCTTGTCTGGTGATTTCATGAGTCTCTGGTTGCACTTTCTTCTTCTGACTGTGCATCCAATCTTTCTTTCAGCCTGTATGCTTCCTCTCATCCACACCTCATTCCCTCCCCCAACTTTTTCTTCCTCTCTCCCTGACCTTTCTTTCTTTCTCTCTTCATGCCCCCTTTCTTTTTTTCTGTTTCTCTTCTTTCCTTCTATCTCCCTGCCTGCCCCCTTTCTTTCTTTCTCCCTGCCCTTCCCCAAGCCACTGCCACTGGGAAACAGAACCCAAACTGCCACCAATGGATAACAGGCCCCAAAGCCGCCGACGCCCCAAGCTCTCCCTGCTTCGGGCCGACCAGCATTTCTCTCCCCGACGTCAATTCTGCCGTCAGAGAGGAAGTTCTGCCCAGCCAGGCAGCGATTGGCTGGCCCGAACTTCCTCTCCAACGGCAGAATTGATGTCGGGGAGAGGAAGACTGATCAGCCCGATAGATCGCCAAGACAAAGTGAGTCCTGGGTGATCGACTCACTTTGCCTTGGCGAGCTACCCATCGATCGCGATCGACCTATTGGGCACCCCTGTTCTAGGATATCACAAACACAATCAAGTTGAAAGGAAGCAGCAACATTAACGCACTCTTCTTATTGATCCCATTGCCCTGAAAAAGTGGCTCTGGCCATGAAACATGGGACTACATTGGGGGGACTATATTGACAGTGTGTGCATTTATAAGTCTGTATCTCCATCTGTTTGATTTAACCTAGAACTTTGGAGGTTTTTTATGCCTGTGATGTATGTAGGTAGAGCTTTTTTACATTTTAGCTCACCGTGATTCTAAGGCTTTTTCTTTCATTGTTTCTTATGGTGTATATGGGCGATATTCAATTAGTGGGGTTTTTTGTTGGATTACTCTTTTTGAATCCTCCACTCCTGTTTAAATTGCATTGTTTTACATAACATAATATTAAAGGTGTCCAACTATTAAAGGATCATGTTTTATGAGTATTTATTTTTGTTGATTTTACTATGTTTATTTTGACATTGTTCTTTACTTCCAGCTATTTTTAATGTATTTCCTCATACTTAATTAATGGCTTCTTGTAATGGCTTCTAGCTGGGATTTGTGCCTGGTAATAATTAGATTGTGCGATTAATCATGATTTCAAGTTTTTAATCAAAATGCAGCCCAATTTATTATACGTCCCTCCAAAATCTTAAGCATGCTTACGAGCAGGGATTTCCTAGGCAGTAAGACTGTATCATCCCTCATTAGTTTAGCTGGCACTACTCTGGAGTAGGAAACCAGAATGTTCTTCCTGTTACTACACAGGAAGGTACATTGTGGCATCCTGCTACAAATGAGCTGGACCAAAACATATACTTAGCATTTAAGTACTCTTTAAAGGTCCTTTCCCCTTTCTAATGCCCTTTATCTTTTTCTCATTCTCATCCTCTCCGTCTTGAGGATATCCATTTTTTCTCCCCCTAGAAGCTCTTTCTTCCTTCACACTCCCTCCTGCCTAATGCACAACCCCCCTTTTCAAAACCTTCCTCCTTCCAAATGTTAATCTTCTCATCCTTTCTTCTCTTCATCATCCTGCTTTCCTTCAGTTCTCACTTTTTCCTCTTTCTCCTCTCAAGCTGAGCAGGTCATAGGGTTGCCTACTCTTAAAGCCCCTCTCACTGTACACTCCAGCCCCACAAGTCAACAGCAGGAGAAGGGACATTATAGGAAATTTATGGATGTTTGGGAACCATTGACAAAATTCTGTAAGGAATGATAATTGATCTTATTTTTGGCCCTTTCAACATATACATCCAGGGTGGGCGGGTGGAGGAGGAAATTGCACTATTATTTCAAATTAGGAAAGGTTATTGAAAGATTCTATGGCTTTGTGTTTTCTTGTTAATTATTGGGGGGGGGGTTAAAATGATTGCTCGTGTATGTCTGTGAGATGAATGTGCTTTTCTTGGTATTATTATATGTAAATATATATTTGTGTTTTGCACTGTTGTTGTTTGGAAAATCAATAAAGAACAAGTAACAACATTATTCACATGGTCAAATGTGACTCGGACAAGAGGTCATGGACTGAAGCTGAAAGGGAACACGGCCAGGACAAATGTCAGAAAGTTCTGCTTCGTACAGCAAGTGGTGAACGCCTGGAACTCTCTCCCAGAAGAGGTGGTGGAGGAAACCACCATTCTAGGATTTAAGGAAAAATTGGACGCACATCTTCTTGCAGGACACATTGAGGGATACGAGTGACTAAGGTATTCGCCAGGGTACGCCTGGCTGAGCCTCTGCGTGTGCGGATCACCAGACTAGATGGACCCCAGGTCTAATCCAGTGCTGGCATTTCTTATGTTCTAAGATTAAAAAAACAAAAAACACAGCAGGAGAAGGGTTTACTCTATCCCTCTTCTGATAACTGCCTTGAGATAAGAGCTACAAAAATTCTCAGCTCTTATCATGAGACTGACCCTGCAAACAGCAGAAAATGATCCTCCCTGCCAGTCTGGGGGAAGGGGACAAAGGAAAAAGAGCTGATTCTGCCCCCAACCAGAGAAACACTATTCATTACTACAAGTAAGGACACAGGTATAGTGAACCATGTGTGCACATTTTAACTGCTCTGAGAACAATTTTTGAACACTCCAATTTACTCCGGTAAATTGGTATTCACCTCTATAAAAGGCTTTGAAAAGTCTCATTATTATGTTTCCTTAAGTGATTTTTTTCACCATACATTTTCTTTAGTATAATTTAGTGCTATTTACTGTATATAAGATTCTGTGCTGCAATTTTTTTTAGCAGATTTGACTTTTTCTAGCAATAAGTACTCACCATTCCATGATTCAGCCACGGTGGTATAAAATTATCAAGCAGCTTTGGATAGACAAGTTCTCTGTCATAAAGGTAGAGGGCCCAAAACATAGTCACAACAAACTGCAAAAAAATGAAAAGATGGCAGTCAATTTTCAATGGACTGTTCAGATAATGGATGGTTACATTTGGAACATTTTCAGTAAAACCAAAAAAATTCAGCTAAATCTAGGTAGTCAATATTTGGCTAGCAGGATTTAAGACAACTCTTTGTGGCTGGGTTAGCCTTCAAAGTCAGCACAAAGTATTAAACTCTAAATAAATAAAATAAGGCAACAAAGATGGCATCAGAATTATAGCATCTTATAAAAAGTCCTGGTTCCCTCACTTTCAGCAGCCAATACATAGTATAAAAGAAAAACTGTGTCCCCACCCAAACATACACACCCTAAGCCCCCTGGGGCAACAGCAGTTCCAGAAGTTTTTGAATGAGAAGATATGGAGCAGTTGCAATGAATTTCAGGCTGAGCAACTTATTTCTGCTGAAATAAATCCTAGTGATTTAGATTAATTTAGGTGGAACAGTTATTTATACCACCTGTATTAACCACCCAAATTCAATACAAAAACAACTTTCAAGAAGTCCCTATATTATGAAAACATTAAGAGGGTAATTTCATAACAGGAAACCTATGTGAAAAGCCAAAAAAGCAGCCCATATTTTGAGGGTAATTCTATAAATTACAAAGGTGCAGTTAAAAAGAAAAAAAAAAAAAGCCTCTCATGCTAAGGCTATTTTTTATTGTGGCTGTAAATTGGTCTGTTTTCTCTTTTGTATTAATGGAAATGCACTAAGATCAGACTTACAAACTGGGGTCCTACCTCTCCCTTCCTGTGTCAATGGGCCCCTCCTCCTCTCGTGTCCCAACGAGCCCTTCATTGTCCTTCCTTCCGTTCTGCATCCCAAATTTGTGCCTTCCTCCCTCCCACAGGCATTTACTTCCACTGTCCAGCTGTATTTCTCTTTGCAAAGCCGCGAGCAGCGGCTCCTGCACATGGCACACAACTGACCCGGAAGCCTTCCCTCTGACACCAGGAGGAGCCTATTTCAAAAGGATGGACTCCACTTTAACCAGGCTACTGGCACTAATGTTTTAAAAGGAGATAGAGCAGCTTTTAAACTAAAATGGGGGGGAAAACAGACAGTCGCTCAGGAGCAGATGGTTCGGTGTGGAGTATCCTTGAAGGATACTGTTGAATTTAGGGAGTTCCAATAGAGATGTTTCAAAAATAGTGAAAGAAAGCCAAGCGTGCTTAAGAGGGAAGCAGAGTAAGAATGTCAAATTATCCCTGTCATCTTCTCAGCAGCCTGTAGATATACGGAAAAACACAATTTGAGGTGTCTGTATACAAATGCTAGAAGTCTAAGAAATAAAGTAGGAGCATTGCAGTATACTGTATAGTACTGAATGATGATGTAGATATAATAGGCATCTCAGAGACCTGGTTGAAGGAGGAAAATCAAGGGGACACTGTGTTTACCTGGGTACAAATTATATCACAATGATAGAGTAGATCAAATTGGAGGGGGGGGGGGGGGTTGCGCTATATTTTAAAGAGGGAATTAAATCAAACAAAATAAACATTCTGCATGACACAGATAGAAGTATGGAATCCATATGAATAAAAATTCCATGTGTGAAAGGAAGGACTATAAAGATAGGGTATACTACCGTCCCCCAGGACAGAATGAGCAGACAGATGATGAAATGTTTTCAGAGATTAGGAAAGCTGGCAAATTGGGCAACAGTATAACAATGGATAAAGCAATGTTACTTACCGTAACAGTTGTTATCCAGGGACAGCATGCAGCTATTCTCACTAGTGGGTGATGTCATCCGACAGAGCCCCGATACGGACGTCTCACAAGCATATTTTGCTTGAAGAAACTCAGAAGTTTCGAGATGCCCGCACCGCGCATGCGCCAGTGCCTTCCCGCCCGATGGTCCGGGCGTGTCTCCTCAGTTCAGGTAGCTAGCAGAGAAGCCAACCCAGGGGAGGTGGATGGGACGTGAGAATAGCTGCCTGCTGTCCCTGGATAACAACTGTTACGGTAAGTAACATTGCTTTATCCCAGGACAAGCAGGCAGGTATTCTCACTAGTGGGTGACCTCCAAGCTAACCTCAATGGGATGGTGGGAGAGTTGGCAACTTAGGAGAATAAATTTTGTAACACTGTTTGGCCAAACTGTCCATCTCTTCTGGAGAAAGTATCCAGACAATAATGAGAGGTGAACGTATGAACCGAGGACCAAGTGGCAGCCTTACAAATCTCCTCAATCGGTGTCGATCTGAGGAAGGCTACCGAGGCTGCCATTGCTCTGACCTTATGGGCTGTGACCTTACAGGGAAGGGGTAATCCAGCCTGGGCATAGCAGAAAGAGATACAAGCCGCCATCCAATTGGAGATGGTGCGCTTCGATACAGGTCGTCCCAACTTGCTTGGATCAAAGGAGACGAAAAGTTGAGGAGCAGTTCTGTGTGGTTTGGTGCGATCCAGGTAGAAAGCCAAAGCACGTTTACAGTCCAGAGTGTGAAGAGCTGATTCTCCAGGATGAGAATGAGGCTTTGGAAAAAACACAGGAAGAACTATGGATTGGTTGAGATGAAATTCAGAGACCACTTTAGGCAGGAATTTCAGATGAGTGCGGAGGACCACCTTGTCATGATGGAATACTGTGAAAGGTGGATCCGCCACCAAGGCTTGAAGCTCACTGACTCTGCGGGCAGAAGTGAGGGCAACCAGAAAAACAACTTTCCAAGTGAGAACTTTCAGCGGAGCCTTGTTGAGAGGCTCAAAAGGAGGTTTCATAAGTTGAGAAAGGACCACATTAAGATCCCAAACCACTGGAGGAGGTTTGAGAGGAGGATTGACATGGAAAAGTCCTTTCATAAATCTGGAAACCACAGGATGAGCAGAGAGAGGTTTCCCCTGAAGAGGCTGATGGAAAGCCGCAATAGCACTCAGGTGGACTCTTATAGATGTAGACTTGAGCCCAGACTGAGACAGGTGTAGCAGATAGTCCAATACAGAAGACAGGGAGGCTCGCTGAGGCTCCTTATGATTTGAAACACACCAGGAAGAGAATCTAGTCCACTTCTGGGAGTAGCAGGCTTCCTGGAAGCCTCCAGCACCTCCCTCACCGCCTGGGAAAACTGGTGAGGAACTACGTTAAGAGGAACCAAGCTGTCAGGTGGAGAGACTGCAGACTGGGGTGAAGTAGAGATCCCTGATGCTGAGTAAGCAGTGAAGGAAATACTGGTAGAAGGAATGGCTCCCTGCTGCTGAGTTGAAGAAGAAGGGAATACCAAGGTTGTCTGTGCCACCGAGGAGCTATTAGAATCATGGTGGCATGGTCGGACTTCAATTTGACCAGAGTCTTTTGAATGAGAGGAAATGGAGGAAACGCATACAGAAAGCGAGTTCCCCAATCCAGGAGAAAGGCATCTGCCTCGAGACGATGAGGAGTGTAGATCCTGGAGCAAAATTGAGGCAGTTTGAAGTTGTGGGGAGCAGCAAAGAGGTCTATCTGAGGTGTTCCCCACTGAGCAAAGATCTGATGAAGGGGGTTGGAATGTAGCGTCCATTCGTGAGGCTGGAGAAGACGACTTAAGTTGTCCGCCAAGACATTGTCCTTCCCCTGAATGTAGACAGCTTTGAGGAAGGTGTTGTGGCGAACCGCCCAATCCCAGACTCTGAGAGCTTCCTGGCAGAGGGAGGCCGAGCCCGTGCCCCCCTGCTTGTTGACGTAATACATGGCGACCTGGTTGTCTGTGCGAATTAGGACCACCATGTCGTGAAGCAGATGTTGAAATGCCTGAAGAGCATTGAAGATGGCTCTGAGCTCCAGAAGATTGATTTGATGGAGTCGGTCCGCACTGGTCCAGAATCCCTGAGTGCGAAGACCATCCAGATGAGCTCCCCACGCATAGGTCGAAGAATCGGTGGTGAGGACCTTCTGGTGGGGAGGAATGTGAAACTGCAATCCTCTGGATAGATTCGAAGAGGTCATCCACCAAAGCAGAGACTGCCGAAGAGCAGGAGTGACTGTGATGTGCTGAGTCAAAGGGTCGGACACCTGAGACCATTGAGAAGCCAGGGTCCACTGAGGAATCCTGAGATGAAGTCTGGCAAAAGGCGTCACATGAACTGTCGAGGCCATGTGGCCCAGGAGCACCATCATGTGTCTCGCTGAGATGGACTGGCGAGAGGACACTGACTGGCAGAGGTGAAGAAGAGCATCCAGGCGCTGAGGAGAAAGGAATGCCCTGAGCTGAATGGTGTCCAGAACCGCCCCGATGAAGGGGAGAGACTGGGCAGGCAGCAGGTGAGATTTGGGGAAGTTGATCTCGAAGCCCAAACTCTGCAGGAACCGAATCATGGACAGGGTCGCCGAGATGACCCCCGGAACCGAGGGGGCCTTGATGAGCCAGTCGTCGAGGTAGGGGAATACCTGAAGACCTTGGTTCCGGAGTGCAGCGGCCACTACCACCAGACACTTCGTGAAGACTCTGGGAGACGAGGACAGGCCGAATGGAAGCACTCGATACTGCAGATGCAGATGTCCCACCCGAAATCTGAGGAATTTGCGAGAGGCCGGATGAATGGGAATATGAGTGTAGGCCTCCTTGAGATCCAGAGAGCATAACCAGTCGTTCTGCTCGAGAAGGGGGTAGAGAGAAGCAAGGGCCAACATGCAAAATTTCTCTTTGACTAGGAATTTGTTGAGGGCCCTGAGATCCAGTATGGGCCGTAAGTCGCCCGTCTTCTTCGGAACAAGGAAGTACCGGGAGTAAAACCCCCGGTTGAGTTGGTCCACCGGGACCGGCTCGACGGCCCGAAGCCGAAGCAAAGCCTGAGCTTCCCGAAGAAGAAGGGCGGTCAGAGTCAAGTTGGAAGGATACTCTCTTGGAGGGTTGTCCGGAGGTACCCGATGGAATTGAAGAGAGTACTCCTCCCTGATGATAGTAAGGACCCAGAGGTCGGTGGTGACAGCCTCCCAGCGATGATAAAAGTGATAGAGGCGCCCCCCGATGGGAAAAACAGGGGGAGGCAGAACGAGGTTGGTTATGCTCTCTAAGAGACAGTCAAAAAGGCTGAGGAGCCTTGGGGACAGTAGACGGCTGAGGCTTTTGCTGAGCTTTCGGAGGAGGCTGCCGCTTTGTTGGTTGCCTCGCATGTGGAGCTTGCCTCGGCTGATAACGCCGTTGATAAATCAAGGGCGGTCGAGAGGGTCGAGACTGCTGAGGCTTAGGTTTCGGCCGAAGAATGGACTGAAAGGACTTTTCATGATCAGACAGTTTCTTCGTGACTGTCTCGATGGACTCGTCAAAAAGATCCGCCCCAGCACAAGGAACGTTAGCTAGTCGGTCCTGAAGATTCGGGTCCATGTCAATGGTACGCAGCCAGGCCAAATGGCGCATCGCCACAGAGCAGGCAGCAGCCCGGGCCGAGAGCTCGAAGGCATCATAGGAAGATTGCATCAACTGAAGACGAAGCTGGGACAGCGAAGCAACTACCTCCTCGAACTCAAAACGAGCTTGGGACTCGATGTAGGGCGTAAACTTCCGAAGCACAGGAAGAAAGAATTCCAAATAAGTGGCAAAGTGGAAATTATAATTCAGAACTCGGGACGCCATCATAGAATTCTGATAGATGCATCGTCCAAACTTATCCATGGTTCTGCCCTCGCGGCCCGGAGGCACCGAAGCATACACCTGGGCAGGATGAGACCGCTTGAGAGAGGATTTGACCGGAAGGGACTGATGCGAAAGCTGAGGTCCCTCGAAGCCCTTATGATGCACCGTGCGGTACCGAGCATCCAATTTTCCAGGGACCGCAGGGATAGAGTAAGGAGACTCAAAACATCTCATGAAGGTCTGGTCGAGGAGCTTATGCAGAGGCAGGCGCAGGGACTCGGCTGGGGGATGAGGTAAGTGCATGGTATCGAGGTACTCCTTGGAGTATCGAGAACCAGAATCAAGGGTAATGTCCAGGTCATCCGTCATTTGTCTCAGAAACGAGGAAAAAGACAGCTGGTCCGCCAGCGCCGATCGTCGAGAAGGACTGGAAGAAGTCGAGGCCTCGGGCTCTACAGAGGCCTGCGAACAACAGGGTGAGTGAAAAACATCGGGGTCCTCGAACTCCGGTCCCGGAGGAGGAGACACAGCCGAAGCAGAGTACCCCATACGAGGCAATTTCTTTTGAGGAGAGACAGTCGAGTGCCGAGAGGAATGCCTCGAAGAGTGCCTGGATCGATGCCCTTCTCGATGCCTGGAGGGGGATCGAGACCGCCGGTGAGTATACTGATCCCCAGAAGCCTCCAAAGAGCAGATAGGACTCGAGGCCGTAGATCGGAGAGGCGGAAGATTCGACGCCTCCCGAGACGCCGCCCAGGCTTGATAGGGGGTTCGGAAGAACTCGTCCTGTTTCTTGCTATGCCCAGGACTGGGAGGCCCCGAGGGTGGATGCCACACCGTGTCATGGGGAGGGGTAATAGGCTCCAGGGGAGGCAAGTCACTAAGGGAGGCCTTCCTCGAGGGAAAAGGCTCCAAGGGAGGTATGTCACCAAAGGAGACCTTCCTCGAGGGACCGGTCACCGACCGCCGCTCCTCCTCGCCGAGCAACGAGGTCGTGCGGCGCGGAGGAGGAGGAGGGGGGTGGCCCGCCCCTCGGAATCGGAACTGGGAGGTCACCCTGGATCGTGGCAATCAGCCGGGGTCCCATGGTGGTCATGAGTTCCACAAACTGAGCCTCCAAGATGGACTGCAACGAAGCCGATATGGAGGGATCCGCACCAAAAGGGGGCCCTTCCGCACGGTCTCCGCGCTCTTTCGGTGCCGAGTGCTTCTGCTTGCCAGCCTTCAGCACTTTGAGCACCACCGGTGGAACTGTAGGAGTCGGTACCTGTTCCGAGGAGACGGAGGAAGGCACCGGCGCCGAGGTCGAGGCCGAAACCGGTGTAAACGATGTCGGTTTCAGAAGGCCCGAAGCAGCAGGGGAGGCAGAGGGCTTCGCAGACGGAGTCGAAGCACCAGTCGATGTTGAAGCCGAAGGATCCAACACAGCTTCCATCTTGAACATCGACTCCCACAAAAAACAGCGGCGCTTAAACGCTCGCGCTGTTAGAGTGGAGCAAGGCCGGCACGATTTCGGAAAGTGGTCCGGACCCAGACACTGCAGGCAGCGTCGATGCGGGTCCGTGAGTGAAATCGCGCGCTGGCACTTGCTACACTTTTTAAAACCGATGATCGGCCGGGACATAGGCCGGAAAAGCTCCGCCGCAAGGTCGAAGGCGCGGGGCCCAAGACACGCGGCCGACCCGGTGTCGGAAGGAAATTTTTTTTTTTGAAAAAGAAATCAAAGAAAGAAACAAACGCACGGCAAGAGCAAAAGAACTCAAACCGCAGCGATGCAGAAGGCAAAAAAACGGGTTCAATAGGCGCAGAATTGAAGTAAACTTCTCAGCTCCGCGGAAGAAAAAGAACTGAGGAGACACGCCCGGACCATCAGGCGGGAAGGCACTGGCGCATGCGCGGTGCGGGCATCTCGAAACTTCTGAGTTTCTTCAAGCAAAATATGCTTGTGAGACATCCGTATCGGGGCTCTGTCGGATGACATCACCCACTAGTGAGAATACCTGCCTGCTTGTCTTGGGATAATTTCAATTACCTCAAATATTGGAGCATAAGAAAGTTTGCAATAACAGTTCTTTCAACAATTCTTACATATCTATATAATAAAACCCTAGCCGCGCATGCGCACTCCTACTTGCGTGTTCCATTTTCCCTGATCCGTGAGATGTAGGTCCGTGGCTGCAGGAGTGCGCATGCGCCAGTCCCCAGCCTTACTGCTTCCCAGCACCTACCTACACTCGCCAGCAGGACTGGCCGCCAGCGCTGGACTCCCTGCTCTCCACAAGATTGCGGTGTCGGCTCCTCTCATGAGCCGCACCAGCGTCGGAGAAGGCTTCCAACGCTGGCGGGGATCGAGAGGTGGGGCAGGCAGGGAAGCGCCAACAAAAAAAGACTCCAGCCACGAGCAGCTCAATGGGACCAGGCAGGCAGCCACGTGAGGGAGGGCAACAGAATGGAAAAAAAGTAGCGTGCAGAGAGAAGCTGGGCCTGCCTGCAGGGAACCCTTCTCGTTCCATCCCTTCCCCTCTATCTCATTTCTTCTAAATTATGTAACTTTTCCCATCCCCCCCATTTTATCCTCACTTTCCAGTTTGTCTGTGTATGTCATTTACATTTAATTTATTCACTTTCGTGCACTTACTATTATCTCTTTCTAGTTTCTTCTTTTTTTTAATTCTACTGTTAACCGGTCAGATATTTGTTTTATGATCGGGATATTAAAAACTAATAAACTTGGAAACTTGGGGCCCTTGGAGCAGGCTAGACCGCGGGAAGGGAAGGGGAAGGGGCCAAAAGGAGCAGGCCACATCGTGGTAACAGTAGGGAAGGGGGGTGGGAGAAAATGCTGCTACTGCTACACAGGGACCTGGAGGGGGATGGAAATGCTGTTACAGCTGCACAGGGAAATGCAGAGAAAGAATGACAGACAGACAGATAGCAGGAGGGAGGGAGACAGAAAGAAAGGAAGAAAGACACATGGACAGGGAGAGGGACAGAAAGAGAGAAAGGGGGCCAGGGAGAGAGAGAGACAGTGGGAGGGAGAGAGACAGAAATACATATATTCTAGCACCCGTTAATGTAACGGGCTTAATGACTAGTATATATATAAGCAGGGGTCTTTTTATTGACTCAGGAACACCGTATTGCTTATCCTTAATAACATTACTGCAAAACTCCAAGCTTCACAATCTTAAAACTGGGAGAAAAAAAGGCCTCAGTTATGCTTCATAGGCCAAAAAAAACTCCCAGCTTTATCTGTGAAGAGTTTATATCATACATTCTCTTTATTTAGCTCACAATCAAATTTCAGCAAAAACAGCTCCCTGTAGAAAAATCTTCCTGCCAAATACTATGGCAACCAGTATCAAAAAATATCACTTAGCTTTTGTTGATAGCTGGGCGTTCTTTATTCCCACTGCAATGATTTTCACTCGCAGCGTTTCTTTCATTCACTTCAATTTTAAATTCAAATGCAGGGATCCTACAGGGTCATCCCTGTTTCCCTCCACAGCTTAAACAGGAATCATCCACAATAGCAAGAAGAATGGGTTTAAATCAAGCTAAACAAGCTTGTTACCCACTCTTACACAGCTTGTTTAGCTTGATGTTGAACCCGTTCTTCTTACGAGTCGAGTGTTGCTGTCCTTTCTAAGCTGGACTCTAGTTCCCTCTCGGAGTAACAGTTCTCCAGTTACTCCTTCCACTGGAGCACTTCCAGGTTGGGGAGGAACCAGTCTTTGCTCCAGGCTCAATGAGACCTGGTCTGCTTCTAGACTGAGATCTACTGAGAGATTTGGGTTCTCCCCCGAGGTAGGCTGGGAAGTATCCACCGAGTGAGTAAATGCTCCGACAATTGTTGTCTGAACCATTCGCAGTGGAGCCACCGTCGCTCAAGGGTGAGGGAAGGAGGCTCCTTTCCTCTTCCCCATATCCATTGTTGGGGAGCGCAATTACAAGCGCTAGGATGAACAAATGGAGTAACCAGCTCAGGTGCCTGCTCTTGACACCATCTTGACCTCTATGAGGTGATTAAATTTGCAGACGACACTAAACTGTTCAAAATTGTTAAAATGCATGCGGACTGTTAAAAACTGCAGAAGACCTAAGGAAATTGGAAGACTGGGTGTCCAAATGGCAGATGAAATTTAACGTGGACAAATGCAAAGTGATGCACATTGGGAAGAATAATCCAAATCAAAGTTACTGGATGCTAGGGTCCACCTTGGGGATCAGCACTCAAGAAAAAGATCTAGGTGTCATTGTAGAAAATACACTGAAACCTTCTGCCCAATGTGCGGCGGTGGTCACGAAGACAATTATTAGAAAAGGGATGGTAAACAAGACTAAGAATGTTATAATGCCTCTGTATCGCTCAATGGTGCGACTTCAAGTATTGCATTTAGCTCTGGTCACCTTATCTGAAGAAAGATATAGTGGAACTAGAAAAGGTTCAAAGAGTGACCAAGATGATAAAGGGGAAGGAATTCCTCTCATATGAGGAAAGACTTAAAAGAGGTTAGGACTCTTCAGCTTGGAAAAGAGATGGCTAAGGGGAGATATGATCAAAATGTACAAAATCTTGAGTAGTGTAGAAAAAGTAACAAGTGGATTGATCTTTTACTGCATCAAGATTTACAAAGACTAGGGAACACTTGAAGTTATAGAGCAATACTTTTAAAACCAATAGGAGGAATATTTTTTCACTCAGAGAATAGTTAAGCTCCGGAATGCTTTGCCAGAGTATATGGTGAGAGTGGTTAATGTAGCTGGTTTTATAAAAGGTTTGGACAAGTTCCTGGAGGAAAAGTCCATAGTCTGTTGTTGAGAAAGAAATGGGGGGAAGCCACTACTCGCCCTGGATCGGTGGCATGGAATGCTGCTATATATGGGTTTTTGCCAGGTACTTGTGGCTTCGATTGGCCTCTGTGAAGACAGGATACTGGGCTAGATGAACCATTGGTCTGACTAAGGCTATTCTTATGTTCTTAGAAACGAGGTTAGTGCTGTATAAGGTTCTGGCCCAGATTGTGCATATTTTAATCATGAAGAATAAAAATTGTAGCTTTCTCATTGTCCCTATCTTTTCGCTGCCCTCTTTTATATTTTATGCTGTTAACCGGCATGCATAAGACGTGCTTTCAACATAAATGCTCAAAATGAACATATAACACATGTATACGTCCCTGCTATTGTAGTGTGGTGCAGTGGCTAGAACTACAGTCTCAGCACTCTGAGGTTGTGGGTTCAAACCCACACTGCTCCTTATGACACAGGCAAGTCACATAATCCCCCCCATTGCCCCAGGTACAGTAGACAGATTGTGAGACCACCAGGACAGACAGGAAAAAGTGCTTGAATACCTGAATAAATTTATGTAAACTATTCTGAGCTCCCCTGGGAGAATGGTATAGAAAATTGAATAAATAAACTGTATTCATGGTATAAATGTTATAAATATTAATTTCAAGGCTGAACTATTGATAAGACACGTAAGCGACTGGTCTTGGCTAGCTGCTTTTTTTGGATCGCTAAAAGTGATCACTTTTTTGTGCATCGCGAAGCAATGTTAGAGCATCAATTGATCGGCTAATTTACACGGCATTTCAATATTAATGACCTTATTTGCATGGCGGGATTGGAGAATGAGCGATCATACAGAAAACCATGCGGTGAGCCATTTTCTGCATCGGGTCGCAAATGTGATCATTGCTAAACTAATCAAAACCAGTTTAATGACGATTGTTAGACCATAGCTGACTTTAGTGCATCTAGCCCACAGAGACTAAACAGTTGGGGTAGAACAGCAGGATCCGCTGGGAAAGGCAAATCCCCTCAATTCCCTTGGAAGGTCCATACATGCTATGGGCTTCTAACTTATTCCAAGTTCCAATGGGGAGTGAGCTAGCATCTCTCATAAGGAAGCTTCCTGAGACAGAGGGCAGAATTGGCTGGGAGTTCTCAACAGAGCCTACTAACATAATTCTCCTGAGGAAACCGAGTTTTCTTGATGGTACTTTTGTGATTGAATTTTTTTTTTTTTAACTGTTTTGAACTCTGACCTGTTGACTAGGAAGCCACTTGGGCCTAGATTCTCTAAGCTGACCGATCATGTCCCAACCAGTCTGCGAGCATTCCTCGACCCGATTCACTAACCAATCTGATCCGCACATGCAAATGAGGGGAAATGGCATGCATAAGTAGGAAGGCAGCGATTCACTAAACAGAAGAAGGAACACCAATTGGGTTTGCCGATCATAAATGAAGCAACTGCTGAAAACCAGTCGCTACTGTCCTTGCCGACTTTCCTGCTCTCTGCCCCCCTGAAATCTCCCTGCTCTCTTCCACCCTGCCTCTCTGCCAATCTGCGGGTTTAAAGTGTGTTCTGCTCTGTAGTCTGGCTGCAAAGCATGTTCTGTTCCATAAATGATTCCTTATGGGAGCTGCATAATGTCAACCTGTCTGTACCTATGCCACCCCTCCCCCTTTGTTTTGACCTTGCTTGTACGGAGAGCAAGTGCGTGCACGGATTGCATCTATAGCCAACTAGGATGGTCTGTGCGTGCATCACAATCGCTCTGCAGCTTTCCGTGGGGCATGTGTCCGATCAGATAATTTGCATGAGGACTCTTTAGTGGATCAGTCCCTTGGCAAAACTCGGCCACAGATCACCCAACAATGGTGAGTTTAGTGAATCTAGGCCTTGGAACGGTGAATTTTCTTTTTGACTGCTAACTACATCCCTATACTGGTCTTTTAGCTGAGGAAGGGATTCATAGGGAGGAGGGGGTAGGGTATAATCCCCTTTCCACAAGAGCGTAATTAATAAATCTGTGAAGCCAGCTGAGTGTAGCTGATCAGGGAGGCTTCTGAATTGATGGGATTAGAGAATTGTTTGCTACTAAAACTGTTTACTGTTTGCAGCATTTTTTTTGGGGGGGGGAGGGGAGGTTCCTGAAGAGAAATTTTGTGACAATACTCTGTGGATTAGGGGCTGAGAAGTGTGATCAGCCCTGAAGAACTTTGGAACACTGTTTTTGTTTTAAGCTTTTGCCTAAAGATTATGTGGGAGCCCATAAGGGAAAAGGGAGGGGATTGGCCCTAAATTTGGTTAAGCTTATGAGACTAGAGGCATCACACTAAACATCACTGAGCTAACCAGGGTGACATCTCTTTGGGAAAAGCACTTTGTAAGACTAGAGCACTGCTTCAATGACTTTATGGTAAGAATATTAAAAATATATTTTATGATGTGCCTCAAGAACAAATTTTAAAAAGCTGTTGAAAACACACTTGTTTGTGCAGGCATTTAAGACAATATATGCATATTTATCATAGTCTGGTATTTGATGATGATAGTGAGCATTTTTATATCTGTTGTGTAGTGTTGTATATGTGAGCTGTTTACATTATGTGTGTTTTTATTGTAAACAACAAAAGAAATCCAACGGTGTCTGCAGTACAGAAACAGCAAGCCGCATTTAACATTGGGTAAAATAAACTTAGCCTGCATCTTGTACATATTGTCTGCATTATTTTTGTTTTTGCTTGCTGTTTTTATTGTAATCCATATAGGCATATGTGGATTGTCATTTACTTTTAAAAAAGAACTTATCTAGGAACATTTGAAGTTACAATTATGAAATATTTTGATTCACACCAGAGAAGACTTAAAGATCTGTTTCCTATCACATTATAAATCATAAAATTATACTGTTTTATCACCCTCTGATCATCATCCATCTCTCCCTATTTCTCACCATGCCCCAACCCACCACCACCTCTACCCTTCCCTGTGACACTGTAACTGAATGCTTTTGTGTTTCAATTATAAATTCTGATATTTGTCATTATTTGCTCATTTCTAAGAATGGCCATACCTGGGTCCAGATGCACTAAAGCCAGCGATTGTTGCTAAACTTGATAGCTTTAGCAACGATCGCATTTGACGACTTGATACACAAAATGGCTCACTGCATATTTTTCCCCTCGATCACCTATTTTCCGATCTGGCTATGTAAATTAGCTACAACCCCATGGAAACTAGCCAAGCGATTGGTTCACTAACATGGCTTGGCTATGCACAAAAAAAAAAAAGGTAAGGGTTTTAGCGATCCGAAAAAACCAACAGGTTTGCCTGTTTTTTTTTAATAGCACAGATATTGTTTTCTGTGTTTGGCGCAGCTTTTTCCGATGTGCGTCTATGAAATTCTGGATGCCTATTCTGTGAATCGTGCATAGCCTTTGGACGTCTTAACGCTCAATTATTGCTTGTTAAAGTCATTAATTATGCTTATTATTCAATTTATTTGGACGCCTAAGTTGCTGGACATCCACATTGTAGACGCCTATCTTTAGGCATCCCGACAATATGATGCACGATCTACTCTTACTAGAGAACTGGTCTAAGACATGGCAGCTCAGCTTCAATGCCAAAAAATGCAAAGTTATGCACCTGGGTACCCAAAATCCATGCAGGACTTATACCCTTAATGGCGAGATCCTAACAAGAACGGTAGCAGAACGGGACTTAGAGGTGATCGTCAGTGAGGACATGAAGGCTGCCAATCAAGTGGAGCAAGCTTCTTCCAAGGCAAGACAAATCATAGGTTGCATACGCAGGGGTTTCGTCAGCCGAAGCCTGAAGTCATTATGCCTTTGTATAGATCCATGGTGAGACCGCACCTGGAATACTGTGTGCAATTCTGGAGGCCGCATTACCGTAAGGATGTGCTGAGGCTGGAATCGGTCCAGAGAATGGCCACCCAGATGGTCTAGGGACTGAAGGATCTCCCATACGAAGAACGGTTAGATAAATTACAGCTATACTCGCTCGAGGAGCACAGAGAGAGGGGAGACATGATCGAGACGTTCAAGTATCTTACGGGCCGCATCGATGCAGAGGAGGATATCTTCTTTTTCAAGGGTCCCACGGCAACAAGAGGACATCCGTGGAAAATCAGAGGCGGGAAACTGCACGGTGACACCAGGAAATTCTTTTTCACCGAAAGGGTGGTTGATCGCTGGAATGGTCTTCCACTTCAGGTGATTGAGGCCAGCAGCGTGCCTGATTTTAAGGCCAAATGGGATCGACACATGGGATCTATTCGCAAAGTAAAGGCAGGGGAGGGTCATTAGGGTGGGCAGACTGGATGGGCCGTGGCCCTTATCTGCCGTCAATTTCTATGTTTCTATGTTTACAGAATTTGCCCCTAAGTTCTTGCCCTAAACCGAGTAAATAGATTAGCCATGTGAATGGTGAAGAGTAATATTTTGTGCCAGTTTTTTCTTTTTTCCCTGTTGTGAAGATAATGTGATAGAAAATAAAACATTTTTTGGTTTTTGGAACTAGAAAGGCTCAGAGACTTTTTGTTTTTAAAATCCTGCATAACCCAATTGGCACTCCTTGGACATGGGCACATGGTGAGAGTCTGGGCCTTGCCCTGCTGGTGGGTCTTGACCCTGCTACAATATGCACAATTCAGTAATCAGCCTCATTGTGTTTCTTCCACTGCTTTAGGTGACAGGAGTTATTCCCTCACGAACTGGTTCATGTAACCCATGAGACAGCCCAGCATGCCTCAGGAAAAACAACACAATACGGCCATTCAGTGGACAAGGTCCATTATGAAGTGATCCTTCAGACTACTGAAGAGTTCAGGTAACTTGATAGACTGCAAATGAGTTCCTATAAAGCCCTCAGAAAGTGTACAACATTCATTGCATACTGTATGCTGCTAATAATTTCCTGAGGAATACACCATTTAAGGCTAACAGGGGGTTTGCCTCAGTAGATGATGCTCGTTCTCACCTCAGGTAGACAGCAACAGCTGCTCCCAAAGTTGTCAGGAATAGACTGATCCAAAGGCCTTTTAAGGGCCAAAGGTGAGATATTTAATAAATGTGTTAACAAACAAAAAAAGTACATATACAGTATATCAATAAAAATGTTTAGATCCCTATCCCTCCCTCTGTATGCCCACTTCCCCACTTATGTTCTTCTTCTCAATGATCCAGTGTCCAATGTTGTACTCCCTCTTATGCATCATTCCCCCCTGGTAAATGTCCAGGCAGGGACACAGTGCCCCGAGAGATAGTCCGTGGGAAAGAGTGATGTCCCCCTAGACCAGCTTCAACAAGACCTGGGCACAATATGTTGCGTTAGCTGTTACAGGGAGGCAACAGTGCAGGCCAGACTTTGGGCCTACTCATGCTACAGTGCCAGATATTCCTGCTGGAGATGATATTGTACTTGTGTCATGTTGGTCAGTTCTAGATGTTCCTGCAGCAGTGCAAGATGTTGCTGTTGCATTGCCTGATAGCTCTCACATCAGCCACCATCTGTGAAGTTTGGGTGGCCATCTATTCCTACACCAGCCGTAGTATGCACTCTTCCTTCTCAACCTCCTGCTGCTCCCCTTTTTTAGGGCTTCCATCTGGATAGTATGGTGAGGGAAGATGCAAGGCTGCTGACCTTTCCAGCTAGCTCACAGCTGGTACTGTCTTCCACTGGCACCCAGGAGATGATTGCTCTTGTCGCTGCTCTTTGGAGAATGGAAGCTCCTCAATCTCTCCTTCCAGTGGCGGAGATTCCTCTGGCTGTTCCTCATCTGATGTTGCCTCTTCTGGCTGTCCCTCAAGTGGTCTGCTGTCCTGAAGTCAGGAAGTACCTGCCTGTGATCCCCCTGTGGACAAGGTTGAAAAAGGATGACCATAAGATACTAATTTCCCAAACTAATCATGCATTCTTCCTCCTCTCTTCCAAAGATATACTATCTGAAAACATCTACCTGATGTAGTAGTACCTGGCAATGGGTAAGCACCATGTTTTTGCACTGTCTCTTAGCCTGTCACCCTTCCTGTGAGTATATATATGTCAATGACAATATGAGTCTATGTGCACCAGAGATATCTGAAAGCAGAACCTCCAAGTCTTCCTGAGGCATATCCTTCCTGGCTCATGAAGCACTGTTAATCAAAATGTGTCTACCGTGTTAAAATATGGACTTTGCATATGCATATGCTAACCCCGAAGATCTATTGTACCTTTTCAATGAGATATCATCCTGTATGCCCACCTCACCTTCAGCCTCTATTCATATATCACCTGTATCATAACACATTATAATAGTACACAGAACTGAACTCTAGCCAGAAGAAACAGCACCCCTGAAAATGCAGTTTCACATATATTATTATTATTTAAAAGCTTGATAAACCACCCAGCCTTATCAGTGCGGGGCAGTTTACAAAATCTAACATACATCAAAATAAAGGAAACAGATCTCCAATTTATAGATAGGAAAGACCTATCAGAGTCATATCAGAAGAATCATTCATGCAAACTTACTTAATATATATACAGGTTGTAACTCTTCGTAAATATCAAATAAAATAGATATTCTTTCTTTTCTCTTAGAACTAGCCATTATGTATTTCTCTATTAACTGGTTAAATCCTCAAATGCCATTTTAAAGAAATGTGTTTTCAATAAAACCTTAAAGTTTTTAAAAATTTATTTCTGCCCTGATATTTTATTCCAAAGATTTGGACCTGCCCAAAAGAAGGCTCTCCCTCGTGATGGTCCAATGGGCTAATTTTAGATGTGGGACCACTAATTTGCAGTGACTTTAAACATCTGGTGGAAGTATATACAATTGTCCACCTATTCAAATTGATTTCTAAAAGAGATAGGTAACCAGTGAAATTGCTTATATAAAGGGGTAACATGATCATACAATTTAGTGTTTCCTAATAACCTTATCCCTGCATTTTGTAGTGAATGTAACCGTTTTAGCAGGGATTGTGTCAATCCTATATTCACAACATTCCCATAGTCTATTCAAGAAGTAAATAATGCTTGCATCAATTTTGAAGTGCTGATAATTTTAAAAATGTCTTGACCAATTGTAATTGTCTAAAAATAAAGAAGTCTTTCTTCACTATTAATGACACTTGATTTTGAAATGTAAGGGCTGAATCAAAGATTACTCCCAAATATTTAAACCTGGTGACCAACTGAATAGTTTTCCCATTTAGTACTGGTGCCATTGTTGGACAATCATTAAAGCCTGACAGCCAGCAAGCTAGTCTCAGCAGTGTTTAAAACCAATTTATTGTTTTGCAGTCATTCTAATACTTTATACATTCTGTTTTGATACTCGGTGAGTTCAAGAGTGGAAGGGGAAATTGTTGCTAATTTTAAAATATTGTCTGTATAACAGTAGATATTCAGTTCCTGTTCTTGAATTAAAGATATCTAAGGACTCAGAAATATGTTAAATAATACAGGCGACAGAGCTAATCCCTGGGGAACTCCACATATCACAGGTGTTTCTTTTGACCTATTATCTTCATGATGTACCACAAAAGATCTTTCAGTTAAAAATGATTTAAATCATGCTAGGGCTACACCTGTTTATTCCTATATTAGCTAGTCTAATAAGCAGCAATTCATGAACCATCAGGTCAAATGCTGCTGTTATATATAGTCGCTGACTGCTCATAAAAATATATGTGTCTTTGGGGAAAGGAGGGTAGAGTGTACAAACAGATTAAGGCATCTAATATAATAAAACGCTAGGCCGCGCATGCGCACTCCCATCGCGTGTGTCCGTTTTCCGTGAGCTGTAGCGGCCCGCAGATAGGAGTGCGTATGCGCTGCTTAGGGTTCCGTTTTTCCGTCTGGCCTGCTCCCTGCTGCTCCTTGTCGTATTGTATTTTTTAGTTGAAAGACGCAGCGGTGGCTCCTCTCACGATCCCCGCCTGCCCGTTAATGTAACGGGCTTAAACACTAGTTCCATATAAAAAGATAGGAAAGAAGCACCATTCATACCAAGCCAATCATAACAGTCTTCAAATAAATATATCTTCCGCTAGGAGATCTGGCCATTCAGTCAACCACTATATATGTACTGTACTAGCAAGAAATCACTAAGGTGAAATACAGTAATGAGTTTTCACAAGAGTTTTAAACTTGGGAAAAGATAATTCAGCATGAATCAGTAGGAAGAGGTCATTCTATAATTTTGGAGCCAGAAAAAAAAAAAAAGCTCAGTTATGGGTTGATTCATAGGAAGCAAATTTTGGATTTGGCAGAGCTAACCAAATGGAATCCATGGAACTTAGAGCACGGACAGGCGCATAAGGTGTAATCATTGATGATAAATAGAGAGGTTTGTCTGAATAAAAAACTTCATGAGTCAGTAAAAGAATTCTGAAAGAGATTCAATATGTAATGGGTAACCAACATAGACAAATACCATCATGGTCACTTGGCTGGGAAGAATCATGCTTCAACATGCCTGCAACTGCAAATTCTTCCATGGTCTGTAGCACCCTAAATTTCCGGCTTTATTATACTTGAGGGCAGGATGTGGAGGTTCACTGAAATCTGTTCTTTGAAATATGTGGGTACTTGTTTCCCATCCTGTGTATATTAAACCTATACCTGATTTTATTTACTGTTTTATTTTTTAATATTGTATTTTATACTCCCCTCTTCCCTAATGTATTAATGTCTAGTAGTATTTTATGTGATGTATGTGGATTTTATTATTTTTATTCAATTTGTTATTTGCTGTAAATCGCATCGAAATATGATTTTGCGATCAATTCAAAGAATTTATTAAACTTGAAACTTGAAACATGTTGCTGGGAGAGAGGGGGATAGCTAATGTCAGTCTGTTTGTGTTTGGCCTTCTTCCTCAGCACACAGCACTTCTTTTTAATATAGTAACATAGTAAATGTCAGTAGATAAAGACCTATATGATCCATCTAGTCTGCCAGGGTTGTATCTGATACTCTGCCCAGGTTACACTTCTTCATGATTAAACACTATCATCGTAAACAGGGCAGTCAGAAACTATACTATACCACCAAACCCCCTCCACTATAAGTGCTAGGAGCTGTCTCTTCACTGGTGGGATTGGGGGGAAGTTAGGGTTGCCAGATTTTACGAATGGGGTACAGAGAGGAGTTGAGGTAGGTTATAGGAACCATTGCACAGGTGATGGGCCTGTAGGGCCGCCGCAGGAGCGGACCGCTGGGCGGGATGGACCTCTGGTCTAACCCAGTGGAGGCAAATTCTTATGTTCTTAAAATCAAGATAGCCTAGACCCACCCATCTCCGCCCCAGTCCCACCCTAGCTCCGCCCCCCACTTTGGTCGGGCAGAAGGCAATCAGCGCATGCACGGATTGCTTTCTGCCCAACGCAATTGAGAGGAGTCTTTTCAAAACCTGGACAAAGTGCTGGGTTTTGAAAAGCCGTCCGGTCCTCTGGACATGTCCTCAAAAGGAAGACATATCTGGAGAAATCTGGACGTCTGGTAACCCTAGGAGCAGTGATGCTGACACCCTGGGTGTAGGTTGAAGAGATACATAGCGCAATTGAGGATTTCAGCTGTGATCAGGAGATTGGGGTGGTTTGCAGCAAAAAAAAAATATATATATATTTTTTTGGGAGGGGCTGTAGAGGGAGCAGAAACAGTAGCCACCTCTTAATTACAAAATTTACCTGAAATGAATACTTATAAAAACAAAACAAGCAAACCTGCAAAGGACACAGTACACCAAACAAAACAAAAGGTTTTTGTCTGCACATCCCTAAAGAGTATCATCATTTCTTCATTTTCTGCTTGGTGCTGTTGAAGTATTGTCCTCACGGGAGTGAACTCTTAGGCCCCTGACCTCAGAATCTTGAGGACATAGTTATATATATCTATTGCTTCCTGTTGGAAAGCTGGATTTCTGTTATTATTGACTAAGGGCATGATTCTGTATAGTGTGACCAAATTATTAATCAGAGCTGATAATTGGCAGCACTAAAGAGAATTTGTGCACACAACTTTAAGCATATTCTACAAAGTGGTGTGTGCAAATTCTTGTGTGAGTCTCAAAAGGGGGTATAGCCAGGAAAAGGAATATGTGAAGGCAATGAACGTCCTAAAAAGTTAGGTGCACTGTTATAGAATATGCCCAATCTGTGCACAACTTAGGCATGGGTATTTAGGACTGGTTTTCATTGGCCTAAATGGGTTCTTTGAAATGTAGTCATGCATATACAGTCATGTGAAAAAATTAGGACACCCCCATGAAATATTCCGTTCTTTCTTAAGAAATGTTCACATATCGATGTCAAATCTTTTTTTATTTATCTCTGGAAAAGAAAATGATGTAATTGCAGGTAAACAACAAAAATTTTCCTTGATTTACTCATGAAACAAAAGATATCCACAAAAATGTATATTCTGAGGAATAAATTAGGACATCCACACATATCCTCTTATCACATAAGGTGCATGATTAGGATAT
Organism: Geotrypetes seraphini; assembly: GCF_902459505.1. Lineage (NCBI taxonomy): Eukaryota > Metazoa > Chordata > Amphibia > Gymnophiona > Dermophiidae > Geotrypetes > Geotrypetes seraphini. The sequence continues at coordinate 161,399,619 of NC_047086.1, read as the reverse complement.
CATTACTCAGCATTTTGAAGGAGGTTTGTCCTACTTAAACATCAGATATGTAGTTTGGTGTGCTCATGACTGCTGCGGTGAGAGTGAACACAATGGTGAGATCAAAAGAGCTGCCTGAGGCCTTCAGAAATGCCTGTGGGTATCTGGAATTGTAGCTGTAGTGCTGCCTGTAACCTTGGGAATATCTCTGTGTTGAGGAGTCCGTGGAATTCTGGCAAAATCTGCATGAGGGACGAAAAATACCATGAATCTCCCCCAGGGGTACATCAAGGCTTGCTATCTGGAAGAAACTTAGGGTGGCGATCCACCATGCTGGCCATGAGGCCATCCAGCCCTTTCCCAAAAAGCAACTGACCTTTGAAAGGGAGCCTGCTCAAAGTCACCTTAGAGGTCGAATCTCCAGACCTGTGACAAATCCATAGTGTCTGGTACACCGACACTACATAAGCAGAGACCTTACTCAGAACTCTGATGAGGTCATACAAGGCACCTGCTACATAATCCACACCCTCTATCACTAGCTGGGGACAGGTGTTTTCCTCCGCTGAGGGCACTCAACGCAAATGAGGCTGCTGCAGCCACTATGATGCCCAAAGAAGCCACTTCAAAAAACTTCTTCAAGCAATCCTGTGAATCTTTAAGCATCACTCCCCCGTCACTAGGGAGGGCTGTACGATTAGTGACCTGGGCCACTGCAGAATCCACCTTAGTTTGCTCAAACAGCTGCTTGAATTTGGGCACCATAGGATAAAGCTTAGGGGTGTCACACTGTTCCATGACAAGGGCAGTGAGATCCAAATATGCAGAAAAAAGGTTGTTGGAGCTTGAGAACGACTCATGACAGAGCACTGAGATGTAGAGGGCTGACCCTCTAGTTCCAGCTCTTTCATGGTGTCTGCAATGAAATGATGGATAGACACTGACTTAAAAAGCCTGCAGATGGGAGGGGTCATCCCCCTGGTCAGAGCTCTCCGATGTATCCTGCTGAACGGGACCGTAGAGGGTGTCAGCATCATCTAGGGTGGAAGCAGTGTCCGGTGACAAAAGAGGCATAGAAACCATGTGCCAACTAAGGCAGTCTGGGTCTGTAAGAGTCGGAATAGAAGGGCTTTGAGCAGGGACTTCTGCCAAAGATGTTACCGGCCTGGAAACAGGTTACGCGCCCACCGGGTCCATAATTTAAGCTCTCTGGATAAATTCCAGGGAAAAGCCACACCCTTGGGTAGAGGTTGAGTATCTCCAGACCCATGACAATGTCCGTAAAGAGTCCCCAAACTCAGACCCAAAAGGAGCAACAGATCAACCATCCAACTACAGACCCATAGCCTCAATTCCACTATATGTCAAACTAATGGAAAGCCTCGTAACTAAACTCACCAATTACCTAGAAAACCACAACTTGCTCCACCCTACACAGTTTGGATTTAGAACCAACTTCAGCACTGAAACACTACTAGGCTCCCTTCTGGACACTGCTAGACAACACCTCAGCACAGGTAAAAAAATGCTGATTATACAACTAGATCTCACAGCAGCATTTGACCTGGTAGACCACGACATCCTGCTACAAATACTAGATACAATAGGAATCACAGGCAAACCGACGCAATCCATACATGAATTTGACATATTAGAGGCTGAGGAATTCTTCCTACTAAATTTATGCAAAATCGAGGGGTTTTGAGGCAGAATTTAAACCTTGAAAAAATGATTGATAAAATCCAAGATAGCCACCCCTAGCAAATTTGCACCAAATAATAATAATAATAACAACTTTATTTTTATATACCGCAGTACCACAAACAGTTCAAAGCGGTTTACAGTGTAAGAGACTGTACATTTACAGCGAAGATACAATGCGAACTGTACATATTCAGTAAAGGTATTTATACAGCAAAGAAACAGTGTAGATTTACCATGCAGGAGACTGTACATATACAGCAGAGATATGTATATAGTGGAGAGGCAGTGCGAGAGGCATTATAAAGAACAAGTACAGCCTGTATAAACGATAGGAAACAAAACAGACCAAAATGGGGGTTTTGGAGGTGGGAGATCTGAACCCTACCTCCAGCAACCCTCAAAAATGCTGTTTTCAGACCACCACCACAATTCTCCCATAGGCTATAATGAAGGTGTACTCACAGTCTCTGAAGTGTCATGCCTGTCAGCTCTTTTCACTGTAACTGAAGTGAAGGGAAAGGAATAACTGCCTCAGATTTTCTCCAGACTGTCCAATCTTCCAGATCTTCGCTCCCTTGGAACCTCTCCACACAACTGGGGGCGGGAAAATGCAGCCTGCGTTGTAACTCAGGATGCAAAATAGCCTGCGGTAAAGCATCTGACAAGGTCACAAGGTAAGCTAGCTCCCAGGGGAACGACCTTGAGCCCAAAAAGGTGGCATACAGCAGGCTGGCTCCACAGGTCCACTTGAAGCTTGCCCTGCGAAGCTGCAAACCAACTCAGCAGAAATTCCTTTCTTTCTCTGGCAGAGAACCACTCCAAAGGGGTCTCATGGCACCAAGGCCACCAAAAAAATGAACTTAAGATGAAAAAAAGAAGCAAAGCAGATTAGAAAAACTTTTGCGCAGTTCGCTTGCAGAAATGAAAACTGTAGAGGGCTCTGTCTTTCTCAGATAAGTAGGAAGAGCAGCTGAAGAAAATGTGTGGATTTCTGGAAGACCCAATTCGCAGGCATGGATTGAACACCTTTCTACTGTTCTGGAGGGGATGTATCAGAATATCTATTTGCTGTCTCTCTGTCAGGACATAAGAACATAAGAAATGCCTCTGCTGGGTCAGACTCGAGGTCCATCGTGCCCAGCAGTCCGCTCACGCGGTGGCCCAACAGGTCCAGGACCTGTGCAGTAATCCTCTATCTATACCCCTCTATCCCTTTTTCCAGTAGGAAATTGTCCAATCCCTTCTTAAACCCCAGTACCGTACTCTGCCCTATAACATCCTCTGGAAGCGCATTCTAGGTGTCCACCACACGTTGGGTAAAAAAGAACTTCCTAGTATTTGTTTTGAATCTGTCCCCTATCAACTTTTTCTTGTTCTTTTATTTTTTGAAAGTTTGAAGAATCTGTCCCTCTCTACTCTCTCTATGCCCTTCATGATCTTATAAGTCTCTATCATATCCCCTCTAAGTCTCCTCTTCTCCAGGGAAAAGAGACCCAGCTCTCCAATCTTTCAGCGTATGACAGGTTTTCCATACCTTTTATCAGACATGTCGCTCTCCTCTGAACCCTCTCGACTAACGCCATATCCTTCTTTAGGTACGGCGACCAATATTGGATGCAGTACTCCAAATGCGGGCGCACCATTGCCCGATACAACGGCAGGATAACTTCTTTCGTTCTGGCTGTAATACCCTTTTTGATTATACCAAGCATTCTATTTGCTCTCTTAGCAGCCGCTGCACACTGTGTCATCGGCTTCATTGTCATGTCCACCATTACCCCCAAGTCCCTTTCCTGGGTACTCTTATTCAATAACATCCCTCCCATTGTATAGTTGTATCTCGAGTTTCTGCTCCCCACATGTAATACCTTACATTTCTCAACGTTGAACTTCATCTGCCACTTTATTTGTCATGGTGGGGCAGAATAGCCTCCATTAAAATGACTTTAGCCCCGCAAATTAATTACACCCTTTCCATGCTTCCCCTCCTATGCCAGAAAAAATTATTTCATTGGCTCAATATGAAAATCTCTGAATTTATTTGGAACAAGAAAAAACCCCGTATTGCTCTCGCCAAGCTGAAGGCCTCTAAGATTAATGGTGGATTAAATTTACCAGATTTTTATTATTATTATATCGCATCTTTAGCCAAATATGGAGTTTATTGGATCGTTGATTCTAATCCTCAGGATCAACCAGCTTTGAAATGGAACGCTTTTTAAGTGCACCACTGCACATTTCCTGCTTCCTTACAGTGTCAATACCTAGACACTTGAGAAAGTATTCCTTGTTGAGTGCAACGCAGCATGCTTTTTATCTTCTAGATGCAACGGCTGAGATCTCTGTTAGCGAAAGCCCACTCATGTCCCTTTGGAATAACCCTAAAATTCAAAATAAAGGTAGATCCCTTTCATGGAAGAGGTGGCAACGGGCGGGTGTCGAGTTTGCTCATCAATTAATTTCCGCCACCTCATTCGTTCCTTTTGATATTTTTTGTTCTGCATATTCACTTCCATCCTCTATACATTCCCAATGGCTCATGCTTACTGGAATACTGTCTAAGGTACATATACGCCCTGACTTTATGACCTCTATCCACACTGTTCACCACTGGTCTACTCTGGCCTTAATGAAGGGTAAAGCGATATCTCTTTTTTATAGTATTCTAAGGGATCACTCTTTCACCTTTTCACCTCAATCAATGAACCAATGGGAATCGATTCTGCAGACTACGCTTTCTGATATAGATTGGGAACTTTTCTGGTCCTCTACAAACCGTCCTCTTCTATCTTCCAGAGTCTCACAATCAATGTTCTTCGTTATGTGAAATGCAGTATGGACCCCATTTCGCATGTGGAAAGCGAAGCTAAAACAAGACTCCAACTGCTGGAATTGTTTGAAAGAGTCTGGAACTCTTGATCACATGCTTTTTCATTGCACTATAGTTCACTCCTTCTGGATTCGTATTTGGGACACTATAAAATCTATTACTAAGTGTTCAGAAGAGATTTCCATGGACATTGTAATTCTTTGTTCTCAACACCCTTGTTTCGCACAAACAAACTGCCCACCTAAACTCATTGATGCCATGTTTGTAACAGCTCTTATGCATATTCTAAAAAATTGGAAATCATCCTCGCTACTTGACTACACCTTTTGGTGGAACTCTCTGAGCATGTATCACAAATTTGAATCTTATGCATATGAGAAAAACATGATTTCTCGACTCTCCAGAAACATGGTGCGAAATAAATCACCTTGGTCATTCTTAGATTCATATGTTCATTCTAACCAGTAGACACTTCTGCCTCTCTATCTATCTATCTCTCTCTTTTTCTTTTTCTCCCTCTTTCTTTCCCTCTCTCTTATTTCACTTTCCCTGCTTTTCAGCCTTTCATATATCTTCTATTAGCAGTTACAAATACCCTGGATTCTTTTTATTAATCTGGTTGTATGTAAATGATTGTAGACATAGACTTTTTCTACACCATTGTGTCTTATTCAGATTTTGTGTGTTTGAACTGCTTTCTGTAAATTTCTTATAATATTCAATAAAAACTAATGAACCTGAACTTCATCTGCCATCTCGTCGCCCATTCTTCTAGTTTATTCAAGTCTCTCTGCAATTCTTCGCAGTCCTCTTTAGTCCGAGCTCCATTAAATACTTTGGTGTCGTCCACAAATTTTATTATCTCACACTTTGTCCCTGTTTCTAGATCATTTATAAAGATATTAAATAGCATTGGCCCGAGCACCGAGCCCTGCGGGACACCACTCGTGACCCTCCTCCAGTCGGAGTAGTGACCCTTCACTCCTACCCTTTGTTTTCTACCCTCCAACCAGTTTCTGATCCATCTATGTACGTCTCCTTCCACCCCATGGTTCTTCAGTTTCCAGAGTAGACGTTCATGGGGCACCTTGTCAAAGGCTTTTTGGAAATCTAGATATATGATGTCTATGGGGTCTCCTTTGTCCATCCGTCTGTTAATCCCTTCTAAGAAGTGCAATAAGTTCGTTAGGCACGATCTTCCCTTGCAGAAACCATGTTGGCTGTATAGGGCTATTCCACCTCCTTTTTGTCCTGACCTGTCCTGGCGAAAAGGAGGTGGAATAGCCCTATACATAAAAGAAAGCATACAATCTGCAAGAATGGACACAGCAGAGACGACCAACAAGCTGGAATCGCTATGGGTTAAAATATCGGGTAGGAAAGGGCCTGAAATAAAGATGGGCCTATATTATTGTCCTCTCGGGCAAACCAGAGATATCGATGAGGAAATGGAAGCCGAAATGAAGCGAGAATGCAAAAGCGGCAACACGGTTATTATGGGAGACATCAACTACCCCGGGATAGACTGGGGTCTTGGAAGCTCGAAATGCGCTAGGGAGACCGAATTCCTGGAAACTACACAAGATTGCTTCATGGAGCAGCTTGTTAGAGAACCGACGAGAGGAAATGCCACTCTGGATCTAATCCTAAATGGGTTAGAAACTGGGAATAAATTTTTGTCTTTATGCTGATTATGTACAGTTTTTTGTTCCAGTTCAGGGATCTCTAATCGAAGCTCTCTCGTTATTAGACAATTGTTTGCAGATGATTAGAGACTGGATGCTTCAGAATCATCTTAAGCTCAATGTGGTAAAGACTCGAATTTTAGGTTTTGGGCGTAGTACGTAATCAGTTAGATATATTTCTGAGATTGTTTTTGATGATGTAAAGATCCATGTATTTAGCCAATGCTAATATTTAGGTATTATCCTTGACTCCACTTTATCTTGTAAGTCACAGATTAAGACTATGGTGTCAAAGGCTTTTAGTGGTTGACTCGAATATAAGACAGGGGCTTAATATTAAAGTGCCATGACCTGCCAGGATCAGCACCCATTGTCCCCTCCCTCACGCCCACCTCATCCAGGCTCTGCACTCAGCCCTCTTCCCTCCCTGCCAGGCTCTGAACCCAACCCCCCTTACTCCCTGCCAGGCTCTGAACCCAGCCCCCTCTTCCTCCCTCATTTATGCTTGTGGTGCGAGAGGTCTCGGGTTCAAATCCAGGATGAGCCCCCATACTTTCATCATAAAGACATGTCTTTAGTATCCATTCCAAGTTCATTGAATGGATTTCCTCATCAGGCTCTGCACCCATCCTATATTCGAGTATATACGATATGCTATTCATGCATTACAACTGGTACAGAATGCTGCTGCATGGATCATTATGCATAAATTTGACCATATTATGCCTATTTTGCATGATTTGCATTGGCTACCCATTTCATCCAATATTGAATTTAAAGTAGTGCATATGATCTTTAAGGTATTAAGGGACAACAGACCTATTGTTTTAAGTTCTTTATTCCGTAATTACCATCCAACATGATCATTATGATCTGAGGGCTAAGTGTTGCTTGAAATTCCATCACTTAAGTCTGTGGTCCATTTGACTCTTTAGTGCACCATGATATGGATACAGGGTGCAACTCCGTGGAATGCATTGCCTGCTGATGTTAAGAGATCTTCAAGTGTGTTACAATTTAGGAAACATGTGAAGACAAATTTGTTTAAGCAAGCTTTCTCTTGAAGGTTATTTTATGATTTTATGATTTTTTTTGCTGCTTCTGTGATTGTGTATATTTTACTGTATCCTGTACAGAATTGTGGGATGCTGCAGGTAATACATTTTTAAATAAAATAAACAGCAATAAAACAGCAGGAAGCTTTTAAGTCTATGTGCTCACATAAGCTCTACTGGTCATGTCCCCTCTGATGCATTTCAGTAAGTGTCAGAATTTAAGGAACCAGCTGGGCCTTCAAAAACAAAAAGGCTCAAAGACTTAGCGGCACTTATCACAGTTGTTTTGTTGATTACTTCCCTGGACCTGGAGGAACAAAAGCTGAAGCAGAAAAAAAGGAGTAGGTTTGAGAAGAAATGCTGGATTTGGAGGGGGAGGAGAGATATATGGAAATAAAGAGGGGCAATGTTGGATTTAGATGAGGGGAAAGAGAAGGAGTGATGCTGAATGGGAGGAGGGGAAAAAAAAGAGGAGAGAGAGTGTAATGCAGGATGTATACGGAAAAAGGGGAGATGCTGGACCGAAGGAGTGGCAAAAGGAAAGGAGGGTGATGCTGCACAGGTGGATAGGATGGAAAATGAAGCAATGAAGCTGGACTAGTGGAGGGAGAGAAGAAGGGATGATACTGGATGGGTAGGTGTTAGGGGTAAGGAGAGAGGGGTGATGCTGGATGGATAGATAGGAAAGTGAGGGGGGGGGAGAGAATGGGTGATACTGAATGGGAGGGGATGAAGAGAGAAGGGATGATGCTAAAAATGGGTGGATGAGCGCGGAATGGAGAAGGGGCAATGCTGACTAGGTAGGAAAAAGGGAAGAGTATGAACGATGCTGTACTTGGGGAGGAGAATTCTGAAGAGTGTGGGAGAGAGGGGAAATGAGAGAAGTGGCAATGCTGGACAGGGAGAAAGGAGAAGAAAAAAAAAGATGATGTGGGGGGGGGGGGGGGAAGGAAGAGAAAATGGGAATGCTGGACCAAGAGGAGAGAAAAGGGAGATACTGGAAAGGGAGACTGGAGGGAAGAAAAAGGGAAATAGATGTTGGACTGGGTGGGGGGTGAGGAAGGAAAGAAAAGAAGGAAATGCACCTATTTATAGATGCCAGGAGGAGCCAGAAATCCTAGTACTGGCCCACAGATTTATGATAGTTCCATCTTCTTCTAAAATGTAAACAGCTGTACTAGATACTGGGTTTCATATTATTATCATTATTATTATTATTTTGGAATAGTAACACTAGTAGTAGCAAATTTTGAGGCAAACCACTTTTCATGATTCTATTATGACTGCATTTACCTTAGATGTATAGCAATTGCTGATTTTCACTGTCTTCAGCAATAGTCTGTGATGTAAATGGCATAATTAGTGAAGAGGTAAATAACTGCTCTATTTTCTCCTCACACTGAAAACCAGTTTCTATGAAGACAGTAAGAGTAATGATTTGTTTACATAAGCTATGGCCAATTAGAAATTCAGCTTGCTAGGGAGGCAACTGATGATCAGCTGTACAGAAGAGTATAGACAACAAGGCTCAGAGCTGATATACAAAAAAAAGAATATCTGCTATCATTTTTGCCAAAGATATTAATATAATCTGCAGCTGAAAGGCAAGCCCTGTAGTTCTCTAACTGTAATGACTCTGGCTTTTTATGCTTTTGTGATGTTTCCTGGCTTATATAAAACAGTGAAAGTATTTACAAGCCACTATCTTTCATGTAATTCCAGAACTCAAAACACAGGTCAGCTATCTGCCTTGGTGAATTTAGCAGCACTGATGGTCACATCCACTTTACACAGTTGTATATAGTCTTGCTAGAACTGTGGTAGTTGGAAGCATGTTTTATGTTGCTATGCTGTACAGTATTGAACTAGTCAGTACCTATCTGTTAAAAAAATTAAGGCCTCCATTGCCCCAGGTACAGAGAAAGTATCTGCATATAATATAAACAGAGCTGCGTGTGTCTAGTTACGCTGTAGAAATTATTTGTAATAGCAATAGTATTGTAGTGATGAATATGTATCCTACATAAGTTCTGCATCTGTCAACATAAACAGAGCTTTTTAATGAAAGTGGTGGTGTTTTTACCGCTTTTCCCAAAAAATAATGTAGAGCCTGTTCTAAAATACATTAAGAAATGTACATTTATGCACCAGTTACATGCAACAAGAGCATCAATTTTAGAATCATAAACATAGTACATAAAAGTGTATGTTTTGAAATACCAAAACACATTTATGTGGATGAACATACACATTTATAATTTGCTGTTTTAGAAACAAAACGTTTATTTTTCCTCAGCTGTCACAGACTCTAATTTCCCTTGCCAGTTTAGAATACAGGGGAATATTTACCACTGGGAAATTAAAGGCATGACCTCCCCCCTAATCTCTCCAGTAGAGCACTACTCAGTGCAAGCATTTTTCTGAAAATCTAGATATCCCAGGGAGCAAGTATGTAAATCCTGACATTGATCTTTTACATACAGATGTATGTATTCCCCTTCCGAAATGGAGAATATGGGGCTGATAAGAATATAAGAACATAAGATTTGCCACTGCTAGGTCAGACCAGTGGTCCATCGTTCCCAGAAGTCCGCTCACGCAGCGACCCTTAGGTCAAAGACCAGTGCCTTATTTGAGTCTAGCCATACTTGCATATGTTCTGTTCCAGTAGCAACTTATCCAACCTTGTCTTGAATCCCTGGAGTGTGTTTTCCCCTATAACAGCCTCCGGAAGAGCGTTCCAGATTTCTACCACTCTCTGGGTGAAGAACTTCCTTACATTTGTACGGAATCTTTTCCCTTCTAACTTTAGCGAGTGCCCTCTTATTCTCTTCACCTTGGAGAGGGTGAACAATCTCTCTTTCTCTACTAAGTCAATTCCCTTCAAGCTGGCCAGAGGCAGTTCACAAAAGTGCCGCGATTGGAACTGACATCAGATTTTCAATGCTGGGCCGTAAATGTTCTGCGCTGGCCTGCAAATAGTGGGATAAGATAAAGCTGTAATTTATGTCACCCTATTTGCCTGCTAAACTGAGCTGGTCAGTGCTGAATATTGCTAGTTATCGCGTGATGTAGTTATTTCATGCTGAATATGGAGACACTAGTATTTTAGCCCGTTACATTAATGGGTGCTAGAAAATATGTCTGTGTGTCTTTATTTCTGTCTCTCTCTCCCTCCCGCTGTCTGTCTCTCTCCCTGGCCCCCTTTGTCTGTCTGTCTTTCTGTGTCTCTTCCTGCCCCTGTGTCTTTCTTCTTTTCTTTCTATCTGTCTCTCTCCCTGCCTCCTATGTAGCAGCATTTCTCTCCCACCACTTCCCTGTGAAGCAGCCACAGCAGCATTCCCTCCCCCTCCATTTCCCTCCCCCCACACCACTTTCCTGTGCAGCAGCAGCGTTTCCCTTACCCCCCCCTTTCCCTTCCCACAGTCTGGCCAGCTCCCTTAGTCCCTTACCGCCCCCCCTTCCCTTCCCACGGTCCAGACAAACCTTCTGATTCCAGAAAATCAGGGCAGTAGAAGGCCCCGAAGCAGCATGTGTAGAGTGCTGCAGATGCTGCTTGAATCTGAAGGTTTCAGGACCCGCAGCCCTTGTTGGACCCGAAGCGAGCTCTGGGGGTTTTTGGGGTTTTTACACGGGCCCAGCCGGAGTAGGAGGAGAAGCCTGGGAGCCAGGAATTAAAGTCCAATGGGGGAGGGGAGTAGGGAGGAGAGCAGCTCCTCTCCCTTCCAGCTCCGGTCCGGCCCCCGCTGATGTCGCCCTGGCCAGTTCACACTCCAAAGCGTGCTTCTTGGCTTTATCCTTCAGACGGCAAGCGCCGCCGCGGCCGACAGGCTCCGTGCCACCGCGCGCATGCGCACTCCTACCTGCGGGTCCCTACAGCTCACGGAAAACGGGAGCACGCAGGTGGGAGTGTGCATGCGCGCTTAGGGCTTTATTCTATTAGATTAAGTCTTACCTGATCACTTTCTTTCCATTAGTCCTTCCAGAATTTGTGGGTTACTTATGTCCATCCAGCAGGTGAAAATAAAGAATACAGGGAAGAGCTCAAGTATATAATCCTAGCCAGAAAGCTCATCCTTCCAGTACTTACCTATATAAGCAATGAGAACCGCAGAGAATAACTCAAACAACAAATTAAAACTCAAAACCAACAATAACTTATAGAATTCAGAGTTACTGAGGAAGCATAGTCTGAAGTCCTAGCCAGACAACAGCTAATGGAGCAAAGACAGGCAGCACAGCAGCAGAAACAACTAAAGCCATGACAGAGAAAAACAGAAGCATTAGGCAGATTTCTGGAATAGTAAGGGCTAATGAAAAGAAAATCATCAGATAAGACCTAATTTTTCCTTCCATTTCATCCATATACTATTCCAGAACTTGGGGGATGTCTCTAAGCAGTTCCAACAAGGATGGGCTCCTGAAGAACCAATGCCACAAATACAGCCTCAAATCAAGCCACCACATCCATCCAATAATGCTTTGCAAACGAATGCAGCAACGATGAAGTTGCCACCCTGCAAATCTCCTTTGGCAAGAACGAGGATGCTTCCGCCCAACTTGTTCCCTTCAAAAACCGAACAATGTTTTAGAAATATCAAGTCAACTGTAGCACTAACAAGAAATAGGAGCCTTAGGGACAAGTTAGTCCCATCCACACTTCATATTGTAAGTGTCGCAAATGAACACCATAGGCATCACCCTTGTGGTGCTTGTTCAGTGTGTCAACACTCCATGCAAACCCAATCTTTCAGACATCCCAGGATTGGTAAACAATATACACCAAGAAGGGATAGCAGCATGCCAGTCATTGGGGGTAGGGGAAAGACTCAAATATAAACCAAGACCCCCATTTCTGGGCCAATTATTTAGCCCCAAAATCTCAGTTTATATTTGAGTATATACGGTATGTCCAAAATCGACTGGTCTGACATAAAGGAGGGCCTACTCCGCTAAGAAGCCCTAAAGGCCTCCTCCCACTGGAAGGACAGAGGCATGGGCCTGCCTCACTTTACTGGGAATTATGGGCAGCACTAAAGGACCACCCAGATTGAAACGTGAACATGTTTGCATGAAATGACTGCTGCCTTCCCAAACTGCTGCCAACCTGCTGCCAGTCTGGTCTGTTGCTTCCACTCTCACAAAACCTGGACCGGGAAGACCCAGTCACCGGATTACACAGACCCCATAGCCTTATCCTCTGGAAGGCATTGAGATTTGGATTCCTCCAGCAACTTAACCAAGTTACTGAGGTCCTCTCTAAAGAGACATTTGCCTCTGAAGGGGAGTTTTACCAGACAGGACTTCGAGGCTGCATCTGCTGCCCAATTTTACAGCCACAGCTGCCTCCGAGCCACCACTGTCAAAGACATCCCATGAGCCAAAGCTTGGAGCATATAATACACATCTGACTGAGGCATCTCCTTCTGCACCGACTGCTGGTGCCACTTCAGGCATGTGCGCACCACAAAAGAGCTGCAGACCAATGCCAGCAGCCCAAAGATGCTACCTCAAAGTATTGCTTCAACTTGTTCAATGTCCTTCAATATCTGGGCATTTCGGGTTGGTTTTATAAGGTTGTCCAGACCTTGTACCATGGATCCTGCAGCTTCTGTATTGGCCGGGTAATTCAGGCCTTTCCTATCTTGCAAGGCACACGCCAGGGCTGACCACTCATGCCCTTACTTGACGCCCTTACTCTTCTTACTGTATTTAGAACCTTTGCTTCCTACTGTATTGAAGGATGGGGACATTCGCGGGGTGGGGTGGGGGGGACAGCAGGTGAAGGTCCTAGCTTTTGCCAATGATATACTTTTAGTCTTATCTAATGTACAATCTTCTTTGACTGCTTTATTGGGGCTGGCGGATGAATTTGGCTTTTAGTCAGGATTTAAGCGTAACACTACCAAATCCGTTGTCCTCTCACTGGACCATGCTATTCCTGCTTCTTGGCGGCGGCCCTTTCCATTAACATAGGCAGAGGGAGTAATAAAGTACTTAGGAGTCCTGGTGCCCAGTGATCCCTCTCAACACTATTCTCTAAATATCACCGCCAGTTTTTGGTTTATGGAACAGAAGCTGAGGGTCTGGAGGGCTTATCCTCTTTTCCTAACAGGTAAGATAGCACTGTACAACATGCTTTTATTAGCCCATTGACTCTTTTTCAAATGCTGCCCTTGACACATACGCCCCAAATTCATATTAGAATAACTCGGGCCATAAATAAATATTTATGGAATGGACAGAGACCACGGCTGGCATATAGAGTTGTTGCTACTCTGAGGGACAAGGGAGGGCTGGGTCTCCTTAATATCCATTTATTCGGAGTGACTTACCAACTTCGTCATAGTAATGACTGGTTTAGAGATCTTTCTACTTTTTCTTTCACTTCAACGGAGACAGCTTTACTTTATCCTTTTCACTTCAGTGCCATATTTCACATGCCTCGGAAACACTTTTGTTCTCTTATTCAGGCCTATCCGATCTACTCCATCATGCGTATGGCTTGGAGATGGTTATGTTTACTCTTAAAAGCTCACTCTGATTATTCACCTTTACTTCCTATACAAACTAATCCCGACTTTGAACCAGGACAGACTAGCGTATTCCACCACTGGCGGACTCGGGGTATCTGTTATCTCCATCAGGTTCTCACAGATGAAGAGTTAGTACGACCTTTTTGTCTTAGTTCCTTTAAGATTCCATCATAAAAGTCTATTGGAATTGCTGCCAGATTAGGACTACTCACACCTCAATACACTATGGTCAGCAGACTTGAGTGTGGCCTGCTTGGTCGATAAACTTAAACAAAACCTTCGAATGATGTCTAAACTATACCTCTCGGCACCACTTTGGGAAATCGCTTATAAGCTGGCTATGCATTATTATATCTTGCCTAGTCATGCCCAACACATGACCCTTCGTATTGATTCCACGTGTCTGAAATGTGGCAACTCCAACGCTACCCTGGGTCATATGTTTTATCTTTGCCCAGTTGTCCAGTGTTTTTGGAAAAATATATTACAACATATTTTTATCTTGTGGCAGGTGCATTATCATCTTAACCCCTCTGATAATTTTTGCCCAATGTCCGATGATCGCACCGGTACCTAAGGGCCTGCAAGCTTTTCTTAAAATATCTTTTCTCCTGGGCATTAAAACTATACTACTGCAATGGCTAATCCCAGAGACTCCTACTTTGCCACAATGGAGGGCGCTTCTTATACAACATTTACAGATGGAACTGCAGAGAAAACCCAACTCAGATACTACTGGTGGCAGATGGTTACAGTACTGACTAAACGTATCTTTATTGTAAACCGTTTCTATCCCATGTACTGTCAAATGTATCTTTATTGTAAACCGCTTCGAACTTCACGGTATAGTGGTATATAAGAAATAAATTATTATTATTATTACTTGGGAGCCATTTTGGAACTCGCTGACACTGACTGCCCAAAGCAGATTACTAAACTTGTAACATTACCCTACAGTCTAGTATACACTTGGCTTCTAGAGAAGGGGGGGCCTTAAGGATGGGGAGCAAAAATATAAACAGGTTTGTCTTGCTGTATTTACTGTATTTTTTCTGTTACTGTACTTTGAAATTGTTGACACATGTTTACATTTCTTTATAGTGTCTCAATAAAATATGTTTAAAAAAAAAAAAAAAAGTATTGCTTCAAGGTGTGTTCAATTCGCCGATCCTTGAGAACAATGTCCTCTTCCACCAGAAGGGAAGTATTTTTGTAACCACCATCACCGGGGAATCCACATGGGACTGCTGCAATTTCTCCAATTCTTCTGGAATCAAAGGGTATAATCAGGCCATAGCCAGAACCTCTTTCAAGCCCATATCCTGAACCAGTCACTCTGCCGAAATCAATTCTTGAATATCTGAGTGCATATGGAAAGCTTTACAAGGCTCCTGTAGGAATTTCATAGCAGAAGACTCTGACATCCCCGAGGTTGTCGTAGATAGGTCTTCCACAGACATGGCAGCCAGAGCTTCCAAGATCAGGGAGCTCAACTTCTCCTTGAGAAACAAACGTAACATCTTGGGGTCGTCCCCCTCTTCCAGAGGGAGTTCCTGAAAAAAGGCATCTGAGAAGACTGAGGCCTCATCCTAAACAGGAAAAGCCAGAGAAGAATCCATTAGCCCCAACCAAGGAATCCACCTTTGCTCTCTTGGACCTGAGAGGAGCCAGCAGGAGGGGATCAGAGGGCATCTGAGGTACACCAGCCTGGCTTTGCCTAAACAAATAAGCTTGATGCTACTCATGCACAAATTCAAGGGAAAACATACTTCCAAACCTCCAGCCCCCTCTGGCCACCCCAATGAAGATGATTACTGGCACCAAAAGTTGCGTGGGAAGAGCAGAGGACAGGCCCGCAGCATCCCCTTGGATCTGAACATCACCCAACACAGCTGTGCTATTCTGGGGAGAACGTCCAAGAACCCCTGCCAGAGGACCTACTCTGCACACCAAAACTGGGCCTGACTCTTCTTCCAGAGTGCCTCCTTCTCCCTCCCACATCTTGTCTGATGTGCAACAACTGGTGGAATCCTGGCAGCCGACTCATACCAGAAAGGAGACTTACCACTCCTACACTTCTTAACCCCACTCGAAGTGATGTGCAGCCAAAGGCAGCTCTCCTGTGAGCAGGAACTGTACCAAACAGCCTGCAGGAACACTGCCTTCACTCCAGCTTTTTTCCTCGAGTCAGAGATTTTGCTTTTGTTCGATTTTTCCAGAACAAAAAAGCCAAGTGAAGCTGAATCATATTCTTTGTTTTGTAGATTACCCAGCTGCTGAGCCTTGTTGCTAATGGGCCGGGGGGGGGGGAGGGAAAAGAAGAGGGCACAAGCCTCAGAAGGCAGAGCATTGACACTACTGGTGATGCTACCTGGACCAAATTAGGGCCAGAGGAGCTCAACTGAGATCCAGCTGACCAACTGGATCATGAGCAACCTAACCAAAGCTCAGGATTGAAATTGTGTCCTTCCACATACTGGAGATAGAGAAAACAGAGAACATCTGAAGCATATAACCCAAGCCACAAAGTTCATCCCTCCAGTATTTTCTATCTCCACCTGCTGTTCAATGGACACAACTAATCTGCAAGTTCTGGAATAGTGTATGGATGAAATGGAATTGCAATTAGGCGCCAAACTCTGGTCAGCAGCCAAGTCTGGTCAGTTAAATAATTTTAAATATCAGGGGATGTGTGTTTATTTTTAGGCCAACTCTAGTCCCCCTCCCCCAAAATACACCCAGACCACACCTCTTGCCAGATGCACATTTTTCAGTTTTCGACATGTATATCCCATCTATATAAGGAAAGTCGAGAAAACCGCAGGGATCTTCAAGCCAAAATATACTTTAATGATAACCATATAAAGTGGAACTTGAAACCGGACTCTTTTTTGTGGGGTATCCCATCTATATGCCAGTTTATGCACATCTAAATATGAATAGTGTGTCTAAAACAAAAAAAACAATGTAATTTGGTATATTCAACTTCAGATTAAAATTAATTATCCCTCAAAAGAATACTGTAATACCAAAATAAATGTTTTGTCATACCACTAAAATTATTCAAAAGCCACTGTTGTTAAATCAATTAAATCATTTAATGTTTTGTCTTGTTAAAATTCACTCTACAGGCTGACCAAACTATATTCTTAAATAAACCATTGAAGGTATATTTTTTTCATATGTATGGACCTTCAGACCGCAATCGGTACAAAACTCCCAAATGCTTGTATTCTTCGTCGGTCCAACCTTTATTAGAGTTTATGTCATTTTTATTTTTTCAACTATTTCTTAAAATCTCTTCTATATATATGACACCATAACATCACTTAACTTATAGTGATTGTGTCTTGTCTTCACCTCTCCCGACATGCATGTTTCACAAAGAAACCTTTCTTCAGGGTTGAGGGAAAGTTTGAGGGAGCTGCATACAAACTGTAGAGTGAATTTTACCAAGACAAATATTTACATGATTTGATTGTCATACCACTGACATGTTCACCATTTGAAAGCCAGCTAAAAACAAATACATGTCCAATGAGGCAATCTACCTAGTGGTACATATAAAAGTGACTTCTTTAAGTTGCTTCCTGCCTCTGCTTCTCTGTTTTTGTAAAAATTATCATCATCATGTTTTACAGCAGCAACAGCCAGCCAAGATTGTTAGAGAAACTGTCCATGCAGTGTTTATCATTATCATACTTACAACTCCCACAGGAAAAGCTAAAACTGCCATTATCCAGTCACGGAGGGAGATGAGTTTTTTTAACTGTCTCTCTTGCTCTTGGTTTTCACTGCCCTTGGTCAGAAGACTGGAAAGGTCAGTCAGCACACAGATCCCAAAGAAGACAGCCTGGATAACCTATACAGATTAAATTCAGCACTGATAAGTCCAAAGATAAGATGTTAGGAATGAACATCATATTGTGGAAAAACAAATGCATATCAAATTGAAACAAAAAAACCATAGTACAGACTCCCAGCACACATTCTCTCTCATAAGGAATGGTACATATTTTAGTCTTAACTGAGGAGACAGTTCTCAGACTGTTTTCAAATACAACCAAGATAACTTTTTTTTTTTTTACCATATATATTACACAGTGTCAAACGGAAAATATTAGGAATGTACTTTCATATTAATAAGTGTCATGAATATAACTGAACATTCTTTTGAAAAGTTTAACTGAACATTCTTTTGAAAAGTTTAAGTCCTTGCTTAAAGCATATTTCTTTTCTCTTACTTCTTATTCTCTTTCAGCTTAGAGGAACTATGATTGTGCTTGGACTCACAGCTAACAACTTCCCACTTCCATGCTTCCTTTTGGGTGCTCCCATGTAAATAATGAATACTCCTTGTTGTTTTCCTTGCATGTCATATCTTGCTTGGGTGGCATTGTTTGCTTTAATATTTGTTATTATGTCTGTTCCTCATAGCCTCACTCCTAATTTTATTATTAATTTTGGAAACTGCTTAGATTAAAAGATCAGGTTCTTACCTGGATAATCTTTCTGTTAATCTTCTCAGGAGTCTGTACATTAGGTGATCAATCCATTCCTGCGAACCAAGTTTTGCAGAATTTAAAACAGCAGCAACAGAGAACCAATCTGCTGTGTGCAATAAGCACTAACATCAAAGGAGCTAGAGGCTGAGGAATACACTTACTTATACAGGATTTCCTTACTCCAGGAGGCAGAAAAGCAGGCAAAACAGGATATATTGAGGGAAGGCCATATAGACCCCTGAGAAGATTAACAGAAAGAAGATTATCCAGGTAAGAACCTAATCTTTCATTCTGTTACATCTACTCAGGAGTATGTATGTTAGGTGATGTACCAAAGCAATTGCTGATGTCTAGTGTGAGACAGAAGAACCTGCCTGCAAGACCGAGGATCCAAAGGTGACATCCTCTCGAGCCCCCACATTCACTCTGTAAAATCTTGTAAAGGTATGCAGATAGACCAAGTAGATGGTGCTGGTACTGAAATCATAATTGGTAGAGATGGCACAGATTGCACCAGGTGTCGAGGCATTGGTGACCTCGATGTTGAGGCACACCTCTGAAGACACACCAGCTGTAAAGATGCCTAGTTACCTAGTTTTGATGCATTTCCTTCTTGCATGTGTCATTGGCAGTGGCATAGCGAGGGTGAGAGGTGCCCAGGGCAGTAGAGCCCCTCCCCCACCCTCATCTCTACTCCCCCCACTCCTTCCCCGATCCCCCCCTGCCGTGCGTGCCCCTCACCCACTTTCCCTTCCCCCTCCCCATACCTCTAATTGAAACTGTTGCTTGCGGCGGACAACCATGAGCTCCTTGCAACTATGTTGACTCTCCCTCTGATGTCACTTCCTATGCATGGCACCTGGAAGTGACATCAGCGGGAGAGCTGACAGGGTCACTAGCACGTTATTGACTGTCACAAGCAACAACTTCAACTAGAGATAAGGGGAAGGAAAGGGGGTGTGAACGTGGTGAGGAGAGTAATGGGAAGAGGCGGGGGGGGGGGGTAGCAACATGGTGCCCGGGGCAGACTGCCCCCCTCCCTTACTATGCCACTGGTCGTTGGAGTAGATGCTCAAGGAGAGGAAGAGTGCCTGTGCCTCTTAACTTTTTTATGCACTTCCCACCAATGGAGGTAAGGGAGACAAAAGAACAGTGGTTTGAGACATCAATGTCTTTGGTGTTGTTAGCGATGCCTTCAGTGTTGATGTTGGTGTCAAAGATGGTCTATGAGTATCGACGTCACAATCAGCAGATATCCTTGATGCTCCCGGTGTCCTTAAAAATCTTTTGTATTGAACCTGTTTGGCTTTAAGCAACCTTTTTGAAGATTTGAACAGAGGTTGCAGGAAATATCACAGGACCCAGGCACTACACACACCAACTATGTGGGTCAGTTGCTGAAATGGTCCAATTACACTGAGTGCACTTCTTAAAGCTGCTTGTAGCCTTGGACATTGAGGGGATCAAAGATCCCAAATGATCTTGGGAGGTCGATTAGATGCCAGGTCAAAAATGTATCAATCCTCCTGGCCTGAAAACAGGCTGAGAAAAGCCCAAAAACAAAAACCAAATGTTTGGTTAAAAATAAATTTTTTTTAACACAAAAAAAACACAAGAAAACATAAAGATATGAAGAAAAATATGATACATTTGAAGAGATTCTAAGAAAAACAGCTTCTTAAATCCCCGGAAAACTAAGATCTGATGGTCCTAGAAATCAATGTTGGGTGAGAAGGCACCAGCACATGCATGGTATGGGCGCAGTGGCGTACCAAGGGGGGGGCGGTGCGCCCCGGGTGCCAGCCCTAAGGGGGTGCTCCCGGCCTTGCCGTTCAGTTCCCCCCCACCCCCGAAGGACCGCTCGCCCCACTGACCTTCCTGCACCACCTGTGAAGCAGCCCGCAGCAGGATCGCAAAGTCAGCATCAGCGATCCCTGCATTGCTTAGGCGCTGCTTCCTGCGCCGCGATCCCGCCCCTCCTCTGACATCAGAGGAGGGGCGGGACCATGGCGCAGGAAGCAGCGCCTAAGCAGCGCAGGGATCGCTGACGCTGACTTCGCGATCCTGCTGCGGCTGCTTCATAGGTGGTGCGGGGAGGCCAGGGGGGCGAGCGGTCCTTCGGGGTGGGTCGGGGCATCAGGCCTTCAGGGTGGGGCGGGCGGGCAGGCAGGCAGGCTTTCAAGGGGGAGGGGGTGACAGGCAGGCAGGCAGACCTTCAAGGAGGGACAGGCCTTCGGGGGGGTGCAGACCTTCAAGGGGTGCAGGCCTTCAAGGGGGGGCAGGCAGGCCTTCAGGGGGGGTGCAGGCCTTCGGGGGGGTGTAGGCCTTTGGGGGGGTTCAGACCTTCAAGGGGGGGGACAGGCCTTCAAGGGGGGACAGGCCTACAAGGGGGTGGGACAGGCCTTCAAGGGAGGGACAGGCCTTCGGGGGGGGTGCAGGCCTTCGGGGGGTGCAGACCTTCAAGGGGGGGACAGGCAGGCAGGCCTTCAAGGGGGGGACAGGCCTACAAGGGGATGGGACAGGCCTTCAAGGGGGGTGCAGGCCTTCAAGGGGGGACAGGCAGACCTTTAAGGGGGGACAGGCCTTTGGGGGGGACCATGATTTAGAAGTACACGGAGGGAAGGGGGTGTTCAAAGAGACGTGCATATGCCAAACTTTGGGAGGGGGGGGAAGAAATAATGGGTCTAAAAATAGAGGAGAGGGATAGAGATGATGGACCATGGGATTTAGGGAGGGAAGGAACAGAAAGGGAGAGAAATTGGACACAAGGGATGGTGTGGAGGAGGGATAGAGATACTGGATAGGAGGGTAATTAGGAAAAGAAAGGGAGAGATGGTGGACTCTGGGGTGGTGGGGAAGGAGGGAGAGATGCCGGATGAAAGGGTATTTAAGAAAAGGTGGATCTGTGGAGGGAGATGAAAAAAAGGAAAGACACCAGACTTCCTGGGAAGGGAAGGGAAATGGAAAGGGAGGACAGAGTTGGCAGATGCATGCAATTAGCATGCAGAAAGAAGGAGACCCTGGCAAGCAAGTTATCAGAAGAAAACCAGAGCCTTGGACCAACAAGATTTGAAATATAACCAGACAACAAAAGGTAGAAAAATTAATTTTATTTTCTGTTTTGTGATTATAATATGTCAGATTTGAAATGTGTATCCTGCCAGAGCTGGTGTTGGACTGCAAACGTGAGCTAGGATTTAACAGAGAGAGGAAAAGTCCTTTTTGTTTCTTTATTTTATTTACACCACAGCGCCAGTGTGGTTAGGAAAAGCCAAAGGGGGTGAAAAAGCTATAAAACCCACCAGGAGTTTTGAAAAAAATCACGCAACTGGGCAGGAAAATCGAATTGAAAAACCAATTCAATAGGCTGAATTGAATCAAAAATTTTTTTCCTGAATCTGGCAGCATTAGTTTGCGCTACTGTCTTAGTCTTAGGACCTGGGATTGGGGAGAGATGGCATCCTCAGTACTTTATAATGCAAGTGAAACGAGGATTTGGTCAGACTTTTGAAGGGTCTGCAGAAAAAAAATATTGTATAGGCCGGGGACATGAGACAGCAGGAAATGGGAACTTTTCTTCCTTCTATTTTTGTGAATGGAAAGGCTGAGGATGTCAGAGAGTTCAGTTAAAATATGTGCTTTATAAGAAAATATAATAATGTGTTTTATAAAGTTTATAGCATAGCTGGCCTACCCAGTGAGGTGTTCCTAGTGGTGATGGTGGCAGCGTGTCAATGTGTTGAGAGGAAGAGGTGGTCTGGGAAATTCTGCTGAGCAAACTCCGGGCCCATTTCCACCCCCCAGTTAGTCCACTCCACTCAACTGGTTCACACACTGAGTGGGTCTTTGGGTGTTGTTTTGGGATCTCTTCCAGTGGTTTATCTCCTTCTGGTCCAAGGAAGGAAACTTTGTTATCCTTAGCATTGACCTACAGAATATGTTTGTAACAGCGCTGCTTGTGTGGCATTAGGCTATGTAGTGATCGAAAGAAAAAAACAGACCTTTGCACATTTTTGCACTATATGGTGGGTGTATGAGGAGATTCACATTTCCTGCACAGCTAAGTCCATGTGAAGTTACCTTGTGCTGTATTTGACATCTAGCAAGGTCTCTGTTTGAAAGGAAAGATCTAAACTTAAAAATGAAGTAGCCAGAAGTTATGGTAAAAGCAGATAGTGTAGCTGATTTTAAGAAAGATTTGGACAAATTCCTGGAGGAAAAGTCCATAATCTGTTATTAAGACATGGGGGAAGTGTCTGCTTGCCCTGGATCGGTAGCATGGAATGTTGCTACTCTTTGGGTTTTGACCAGGTATTAGTGTCCTGGATTGGCTACCATGAGAATGGGCTACTGGGCATGATGGACCATTGGTCTGACCCAGTTAGGCTATTCTTATGTTATGTTCTCATCTGTAGAGGCCTTTGTTTTCACTTCTTATTTTAATGTATTTTTTTTCTGGGAACTTATCAGTGCTTTTTTTATAATGGGAACAAAAATGGAAGAGAATTAATGTGTGTGGAATGGGGGGGGGTAACTAATTTCTTCAGCTAAATAATTAAATCCACCTCAACCAGACATAGGAGAACTCGCGCACCATTCACACACCCTCCAACCAAAAACATTAAAAGAAAAAACTGTTCGACAACCTCCTAGCCATTCGAGCTGCAACACTCGACCCCCAACTCTACAACCTATTGACCTTGACCACAGACTACAAAACCTTCTATTCAAAAAACACATAAAACCGAACTAACACAATCAGAACTGTCCCAAGCATCACCTGCAACTACTCCATATGTACTTCTGATGTCATGACAATTCAGACATAATTTATGTTATGTTATGTTTGGAATATAAGAAAATTTTCACTGCCTGTTTCTATTCTGACCATTTATTCTGTTTCATGGTGATTACAAAAAATATTTTTTTACATAGGGGGGGTGTCAAAAAATGATGGGCCCCGGGTGCCACATACCCTAGGTACGCCACTGTATGGGCGGTCTTGAGACTTTTCAGTCTTTTAAAGAAACAGTACACTTTTGTACCCACATGCTGCCTACTTGTCTTAGGATAATTGTGAGGTACACTGATGACACCCAAAAGTGCACCTGCTCTATATATCAAGTAAATGGTAGAGAAAATGTTTCTTTTGACCTGGAGCGTTGGTTGGTGTTTTGTATTGCTGATTGGCATCTTATTGCATTGTCAGGCCTCATTCATCGCCTAATTAGCTACCTCTCTGCCCTCCTCTAACCCTCCACAACCCTATTATTACTTACAGTACTCACCTCCCTTTTGATCCTCTCTATTAAAACCCTCTCAACACTTGAACCCTTGCTCCCTCCCCAGCTCCTAACCCCTTCACCCTATTTCTCTGTACAACAGCCAAACGCTGTGAGTTTTAGGAAAAAAGAAATTAAAGAAAATATTCTTTCATTTAAAGTGTAATTAAACTCTGAAAGTAGTTAGCATAAGGGGCTTTAATAAGCAGTTAAAATAAGTTCTTAAAACAGAAAGTTCAAAAACCACTACTACGGTAAATGGACTTGGGAAAATCAACTGCTTATCTATTTTACTCTCTTGAGATCACCAGGTGCTTGTGGCCTGGATTGACCACTGCTGGAAACAGAATATTGGGCTTACTGGATCTTCAGTCTGTCCCAGTAAGGCAATGCTTATGTACAAGCGTACTTATGGAATGTAGGTAGGCTGGATGAAGATGCAACTGAAGTTAAAAAAAATCTTGTATAGGAGCTGTTTCTTGAGATAAGCAGATGGATCCCATGCTTCCTTGTTTGTCTCTATGAAATGTCACCACTTGGTTATCAGTACTGACTGACCACTGAGCTTGTGAGCAAATACATATGAATAAATATGTGAAAAAGATGAGCCAATTGATTTTAAAAACAAAACCGGGATGTACAAAAGGGGAACCGAGGCTCAAGTATTTCAGAACAGGATCTGCTGATATAGAGCCACTTTCAAAGTACAGTATATGGTAAATTGACATTTTTGTAGCAGCTACATATAGCTCAGGGCCCTGTTCTTTCTTGATTCTACTCCATCTCTCATATTGCACCTTTAGTATATACTGTACAGCGGTGCGTAGGAGCCAGCTCTATGAGTGCTGTGGGTGCTTGAGCACTGTCAATATTGAGTGAACTCTATGACTGTGTCCAATGGTAGAATAATTTCCACTGGGTTTAACAACCTTAATCATTTTGAAAAGTTGGCACCTATGGTGCAGATGCTTGAGCACCCCCAATATTGAGCAAATGGTTCAGTCTGTCCAAGGAGATATAATTTATAATGGGTTTAGCACTCCCAATCATTCTGAAAAGTTGGCTTCTATGCAGTGACAGATCCTCCTTCACTCCTATCCTGCTACCAGTCGGGGTGCCCCAGGGCTCTGTGCTGGGACCCCCTTCTCTTCTCCATCTATATTAATTCCCTTGGCACTCTGATCTTCTATGGTTTTCAATACAACTTCTATGCTGGAAACTCCCAATCTACCTCTCCACACCAGAAATCTCTATAGGTATCTAGGCTTGTGTCTCAGCCTGCCTGCCCAACATCACTTCCTGTATGTCCCACTGCCACCTAAAGCTGAATATGGCTTCTCTTCTTCCCCCCTCCTCCCCCCCCACTCTCTATTTCAATTCACGGTGCTCTCAAACCCCTGTCTCCTCAGCTCGCAACCTAGGGGGTATCTTTGACTCCTTTCTCTGTGGATCCGTATGGCCATTTCTTCCACCTATATCGGAAATGGAAAGTGTCCACCCATTTCTGTGAGGGCACATTCCATGAGACGCATTGCCTCCTCTTCGGTTTCCCCAGAAGAGATATGTAGAGCCGCAACTTGGTCTTCTCTGCATACATTCACAAAGTTTTACAGAGTGGACGTAGCAGCCAAACAGGACTCCACATTTGGAACTTCGATTCTGATGGCAGGCTCATCTGGCCCACCCTAAGCTTGAGGGAATGCTCTGTTACATCCCACAGATTCAGGAATAGAGTATCTGTTGTATTTGAAGGAAAGATTAGGTTCTTACCTCAATAATCTTTCTAGTAGACATACACTCTATTCCTGAAGCTTGAAGCCCTGTCAGCTGTGAATTTGCCTGCTTCCTGTCTCAATAAGACTGACAATTCAGACATCTTGTTTCTTTGGTCCAGCCTTGAGAAGAATAGAGGCAGTGGCTACCGTGTTGAAGTATCCAAGGGGTATCTCTACAAATCTCCCACACTCTTAGTGTAGGTTGCGTTAAAGTAGGTGATTTGTTTGTTTTTCACCTTTTTATGTATTGCAAATGTTTGAATTTGGTTATATGTTTGATGATATGAGCAGAACAGACATGTTTCCCTGGGAGAGTCCCTGTACCCCTCCCTTTTATGTTTCTGCTCCAGGGCTGTCTGCTTTGCTTCTAACTGAGGAATTGAAGGACAGTCCAGAGGTAAGGAAGGAGAAGCAAAAAGAATGCAAATGAAGCTCCCTACAAGAGTTTTCGTGAAAAGATGTTGACTATCCACGGGTTCAGTAACAGAGTGTCTTGTCGTACTAGAATGTAGATTTCAGAAAAAGTAGGTCCAAAGTATGAATGGGAAAAACAGGTACACTGTCAGTACATGACCAACATAGATACTCATTTTAGCCCAAGCTGTCACAGAACCTGGCATGGTCCAGCGTAAAAGGCAAATGGTAAAAAATGGTGAACAATGAACTGTTCTGGAGAAACCAGAACACCAGTCACAAGGTTAAAAAAGTGACCAGTATGATAATAAAAATCCTTTGAGCAATGAGAACCCAATGAGGTCATATTTTCACTGATGCCCAAGTCAGTGTGTAAACAGAGCTCAAATAACAAATCAAGCTGATTAAAAACAGCAATCATGATATGAAGAACTAAACTAGAGAATGACACGGGAACAAATTATTCTCCGTCCCCGCGGGAACTCAGTTCCCTGTTCCGTCCCAGAGAGTTATTTTCCTGTCCCTGCAAGCTCTATCCTCATCTGCACAAGTCTCAAACATTTTAAAATTATAAGTATTCAAGGCTTGTGCAGTTAAGGCAGAGCTTACAGGAATGGAGCAAGGACAGCGACAAAACTCACGGGGAAGGAACGGTGAAATGGAGTTCCTGCGGGGATGGGGACAAATTTGTCCTGCATGAACAACTGCTTCGAAAAATTGCAAGCCATGAAATCAAGGGTGAAATACTCATGTGGATTAAAAACTGGTTGGCGGATAGGAAACAGAGTGTGTGTGTGTGGGGGGGTAAATGGACAATACTCGAACTGGAAAAGTGTCACGAGTGAAGTGCCGCAGGGTTCAGTGCTTGGACCCGTGCTCTTCAACATGTTTATAAATGACCTGGAAATTGGTACGACGAGCGAAGTGATCAAATTTGCGGACGATACGAAGTTATTCAGAGTAGTGAAGACGCAGAAGGATTGTGAAGACCTGCAACATGACATTAACACGCTCGAGAAATGGGCTGCGACATGGCAAATGAGATTTAATGTGGATAAGTGTAAAGTGATGCATGTCGGTAACAAAAACCTTATATACAAATACAGGATGTCTGGTGCGGTACTTGGAGAGACCCCCCAGGAAAGAGACTTGGGAGTACTGGTCGACAAGTCGATGAAGCTGTCCGCGCAATGTGTGGCGGCGGCGGAAAAAGGGTGAACAGAATGCTAGGAATGATTAAGAAGGGGATCACGAGCAGATTGGAGAAGGTTATCATGCTGCTGTACCATGCCATGGTACGCTCCCACTTGGAATACTGCATCCAGCACTGGTCGCCGTACATGAAGAAGGACACGGTACTGCTTGAAAGGGTCCAGAGAAGAGTGACTAAAATGGTTAAGGGACTGGAGGAGTTGCTGTACAGTGAGAGATTAGAGAAACTGGGCCTCTTCTCTCTTGAAAAGAGGAGACTGAGAGGGGACATGATCGAAACATTCAAGATAATGAAGGGAATAGACTTAGTAGATAGAGACAAGTTGTTCACCCTCTCCAAGGTAGGGAGAACGAGATGACACTCTCTAAAGCTAAAAGGGGACAGATTCCATAAAAACGTAAGGAAGTTCTTCTTTACCCAGAGAGTGGTAGAAAATTGGAACGCTCTTCCGGAGGCTATTAAAGGGGAAAACACCCTCCAGGGATTCAAGATAAAGTTAGACAAGTTCCTGCTGAACTGGAACGTACACAGGTAAAGAGAGTCTCAGTTAGGGCATTGATCTTTGACCTAAGGGCCACTACGGGAGCAGACTACTGGGCACGATGGACCACTGGTCTCCAGCAGCAGCAATTCTTATGCTCTTAGAGATCACAGTTGTCATTATTTTAGGCAGGAGCAAGTGGGAGTCACTCCTGCCTTATTTAACCATTGGACCACCACAAAATAGACCCCCCCACAAATATGCCCCCCTCCCAAGTCTCAGTAGGCTTCCCTAGGCCTATTACTGGGTAAGGGTGTGAGAGGGGGATTAGATCAGATATGCTTTAGGTAGTCATGGTCAACATTCAGCCAAGGCCCACATAAGACACTTATGTGGGTCCTGCCTGAATATTAGCTGGGACCCACATTAATGGAATGTGTATATCCCACCTCTCAACTGCTCTCCCTCCCACCCAAATCAGTACCTGCTCTGACCCTATTCCATCCCTCCCAGCAAAAGCTCATATGTCCTTCACAAACCACACCACCTCTACCCTCCAAGTTAAGGAAGGCTCCCCCAGGCCTACCTTACTCCCTGGTAGTCCAGTGGGGCTATATAGGACAGGTGCAAAACCCACTTGCTCCTGCTTCTAGTGGCTCCACAGTGGTAATGGCTGCCATGACCTCTAGCAGTAGTACCACAAGACTCCAGCTAGAGGTCAAAATGGCCGTTTCTACTATGAAGTCACTAGAGGCAAGAGCAAGTCAGTTTCACTCCTGCCCCCATTGCCCAACTGGACCACTCGGGAGTAAGGTGGGCCCAGAGGGGAATCCTCTTCTAACTTGGTTGGGAGGAGAAGAGGGCTGTTCCTTATGAAGAGGGGTTGGGAGGAAGACCAGAACTGGTGCAGAGATCACACAGCAGGAAGAGGAGAAGTGAACTGCCGTATGTCATGACACTTCATCCTCCTCTGCTGGCCTAGGTCTGACTGTATATGTGAACCATGGGGCTGTACGGAGGCTAGTGCTATTCACATATACAGAAGAGGACAAAGTTACCTGACAAGTGGCAGTTCACTTCCTCATCTTCCTGCTGTGTGATCTCTGTGGGAAAAGAGGAATAACAGCTGATGCCAGCAGCTTCACAGAATTCTGCACAGAAATTCAGAATTCTGTACATTCTGTGGGAGTGGGAAATTCTGTAAAGGAAAGTGAAAGGAGTATATACACCATAACTGGTTAAAAGCAAGTTTTATTAGCTCTAACCTTAAAACAAAGGGAAAGTTTAAAACACTCACCCTTACAGATGTTGAAAGGAGGACTCTAAACCAGTGGTTCCCAACCCTGTCCTGGAGGACCACCAGCCAGTCAGGTTTTCGGGATAGCCCTAATATGCATAAGAGAGATTTGCATATCATGGAGGTGGCAGGCATACAAAATCTGTCCCATGCATATTCATTAGGGAAAGCCTGAAAACCTGACTGGCTGATGGTCCTCCAGGACAGAGTTGGGAACCACTGCTCTAAACTAAGCATACCAGAACATAAAAGGGACAAGCTGATCTAGCTAGGCACTTGGGACCTGGGTTGGCCATTGTTGGAAACAGGATACTGTGCTTGATGGACCTTCAGTCTATCCCAGTATGGCAATTCTTATGTTCTTATGGCATAAACTAGAACAAGAATCTGGCACAGAAGCAAAAACTGGAAAAGAGATTTGATACAAGGCAAGAACAAAGTAAACAATGGAAGCACAGAGGCACAAGCACAATGACCCAGAAATGAACCAGCTCAAAAGTAGGACCGATAAATCCCCAGATCTCTGGGTTGGCCCCAGCAGACTCAATCAAGACAAAACACACCCAGATAAGGCAGTCAGATACCATAACATTTGCTCATCTCACAAAGATACAAAAGGCACAGAAAAACAACTCCTAGAGCAGAGCTTTTCAACCCAATCGTTGGGACACACCTGGCCAGTCAGATGTTTTGGATATCCACAACGAATATGCATGAGATGGATCTGAATGCCCTACCTTCATTGAATGCAAATTTCTCTCATACATATTCATTGTGAGGTATCTTGAAAACCCAACTGGCTAGGTGTGACCCAAGATAACCAAGATGCAAAGTCTGTTTATTCTATTAGCCAAAGTAACCACTACAAGAGCAAGCATTTTCTATATGACCCTATTATTGTCTCAAAGGATTTCATGAGAGAAGTAAGGAGAGCTTCTAGGGCTTTTCCACTCTTTGCATTTTTGAAATGTAGAAATCCTTTCATACATTGAGAAATGTAGGATGCCTAGTAGTGTTGCATTTATAAAACAGAGAAAAAATTTTTCAAGAAATATTTAAAATATATTCTAACAAATATTTTATGTAAAAGACTTACGAGAATGAGATTAAAAATTGCACATTTGTGTATGAAAGAGTGGGAGATTTTGTACAAAGAATTTCCTTTTTTATTGTAATGATGGCATTAATAAAACAGCATTCACAGAACCTTTCTCCCCTTGGCTTGGTAGTCACATGGACACAATAATGAAGTAAACAAGCTTCTATCCCCTCCTACTCCTTTTTCAACATACTTGAAGTCGTGCTTCCCACACACAGCTGTCACTAACATGAACATTTCAAACATTCCATCTGGGCATGACATACCTTGCTTACCTCTATCCAACAAACACACTAGTTCTACACAAAAAAAGTAAGGGCACTAGAATACTAAACTGTTTAAAAAATGCTTCTAAGGATTCCAAACTTATGGCCCAGTGTAATCTTGCATGTCACTGCTGTGGTAACATAAGCAAAGGATCCTTGACCTACCTATGTTTTCTATTCTACTCTATTTTGAAATATGTACTCTGCTTTTCTCAAAGATTGACCAAGTACAGTGGTATCTTGGAATCCAAACGCCCCAGAACTCGAACGTTTTGGAATATGAACTTTTTTTTAAAGTAAATTTTGTCTCGGAATCCGAACGCTGCTTTGGAATCCGAATGCCCTAACCCCAGGCATAGCGGACGCGGCTACGGCCGACAGTCTCCCCTCCCCAACGCCCCCTGATGATCGCCGGCAGGAGGATGCCCAACCCCTCCTGCCAGAACCACCCCAACGTCCCTCCTACGATCGCCGGCAGAAGGGTGCCCAACCCCTCCTGCCGAACCTCCCAACGTCCCTCCTATGATCACCAGCAGGAGGGTGCCCAACCCCTCCTGTCAGACCCCCCCCCCAATGAAATCTCCCACCTCAGAACCCCCCCTTGGGCTTACCTTGCAGTTGGCTGTACGGCTCCTCGCACCGTCCGGCCAGCAGGTCTGCCTCCATTCAAATGAGGCAGGCCTGCCCCTCCACTGCCCAACCCACAGGATCCCGGGGTGGGAGGTTTCGTTGGGCAGGGTCCGGCAGGAGGGGTTGGGCACCCTCTTGCCAGTGATTGTAAGGGGGCCGTTGGGGGGGGGGTTCAGGGAGGGGATTGGGACCCAGGAACAGATTAATACAGTTTCCATTATTTTCAATGGGAAACACTGTCTTGGAACTCTAACGTTTTGGAATCCGAACAGGGTTTTTGAACGGATTAAGTTCGGATTCCAAGGTACCTCTGTATATAATAATAATGCACCATAAATAGCAACATAGAAAAATGAAGGCAGGTGGCGAAGGAAACTAAAGAGAGGCCGATTACCTCCCTAACCTATCTAGTCTGCCTATCCATGCCACCTACTACCTCTTCCTCTCCCTTAGAGATCCAATGTACCTATCTCCAAGCCTTCTTGAATTCAGACAATTTTGTCTCTACCAGGCCATTTCATGCATTCACTACCCTTTCCATGAAAAATTATTTTCTGATGTTACTTCTTAGTCTATCACTTTTCATCTTCATCCTATGACCCCTCATTCCAGACCATCCTTTCAATTGAAAGAGATCCACATCATGCGCATTAATCACCCCATCCCACCTTTCCTCCAATGTATACATATTGAGATCTTTAATTCTTTTCTCATATGCTTTTTGACAAAGACCATTGACCACTTTAGTAGCTGTCATCTGGATCAACTCCATCCTGTTTTGTTTTTTTGAAGGTGCAGTCTCCAGAATTGTATAAAATATTCTAAATGAGGTCTCACCAGAGTCTTATATAGGGGTATTATTACCTTTTTTTCCTACTGGCCATTCCTCTCCCTATGTACCCAAGCATCCTTCTAGCTTTCGCCATCACCTTTTCTCCTACAATGGCACCCAAGTCTCTTTCATACACAAATGTTCTTTGCCACTAAACCAGGGGTGTCCAACCTGCAGCCCCGTGAAGTATTTTGTGCGGCCCCGGTCGAGGGCGAAGCAGTATTTTCCTCTACTGCCCCCGGGTGTTTACCGTCTTGCCGGCTCCTCTGTCTTGCTGCAGCGTTTGCACATTTTTTCAGCCAATGTGGCCCAGGGAAGCCAAAAGGTTGGACACCCCTGCGTCCTAAACTGTACTGCTTCCTTGAGTTTTTGCAGCCCAAATGCATTACCCTGCATTTCTTAGTATTTTAGCTGCTAAATTCTGGATCATTCTTCATACTTCACCAGGTCCTTCCTCATGTTATCCACACCATCAGTGTCTACCCTATTGCAAATTTTGGTATCATCCACAAAGAGGCAAACCTTACTAGACAGCCACAGAGTCCAAGGGAAGCTCTGAGCTGCATGTAATGGTGGTTTCTTGCAGTTGTCTGTACTTATGAAGAGATGCAGACAGCACCAACATAAACGCCTAGCTCCATAGCCAGTCAAATGAAAATCATCAAGATCCAGATGTCCTAATAGAAAGGCAGTAAATCATTCTTCCCCCCTCCCCCAGTTCTCATTCACCCCCCTTAATCTCTCCATCTCCATTTGGTCATTCCCCCCTTCAACAATCTTTCTACTTATGTCTCCTCCCCCCATATGTTCTCTCACTCCTTTTCTCCTTCAACAAGTCCTCATACTCTTCCTCAACTCCAATTCTCCAACAAGTGCATTCCTGTCAAGTTTCAAGTTTAATAAAATTATGATAAAATCACAATTTCGAGGTTCAAAGCGATGTACAATAAAATATGGGGATAACAGGTAAAATAATTACAAACACAGACAAGGACTAACATGACTGATTAGATACAAAAGGATAAGGGGACAACTACAATTGTGACAGGAAAGAGACGGTTAAAGGTTAACACCAAAGGACGGGGAAAAGAAAATATTAGAGCCTGTCTTCTGCTCACTTATCCTGACATGGTCCTGTTCCTGCATTTCCAAAGTATGAGCTTCAAAATCCTGTGTTGGTCTTGGTTAACCTATTGAGAGCAACATAGGATTTTGAGTACTGTGGGTCTGATTGTATAAACTGCATATAAGTCCATTCAAAGCGCTAGGTGCCTTGTATAGAATCGTGCCTAGCAGTGCCTAAGCATTCTTATGTGCCAGTAGACGTTGAATCCTTAGGAGCACTGCCATTTAGGCCAGGGTTTTATTAGCATGAGTGTGCCTAAGTTATTCCATGCTCAAACTATGTCCCAAATCCGCCTCTAACCATGCCTACTTTCCATGTAGGAGCCGGTAAGCATCTCGGTGTAAGTGCCTACCTTGAAGTGGTAGGTGCCTAATGATCTGTCAATTATCAATGCTGATTAAGCTAGTTTAATAAAATTAACTTAGGCATGCTGATTTAGGAATATAAGAACATATGAAGTTGCCTTCACTGGGTCAGACCAGAGGCCCATCCCGCCCAGTGGTCCGCTCCCGCGGTGGCCCACCAGGTCCTTTGACCTGTGAAGTGATTTGACCATTTTTATATCCTACCTCTGCTTCTATCTGTACCCCTCAATCCCTTTATCCTTTAGGAACCTATCCAAACCTTCCTTGAACCCCTGTACTGTGGTCTGGCCTATCACAACCTCTGGAAGAGCATTCCATGTGTCTACCACCCTCTGGGTAAAAAAGAACTTCCTAGCATTTGTTCTGAACCTGTCCCCTTTCAATTTCTCCGAGTGACCCCTAGTGCTTGTGGTTCCCCACCGTTTGAAGACTCTGTCCTTGTCCACTTTCTCTATGCCCTTCAGGATTTTGAAGGTTTCTATCATGTCCCCTCTAAGTCTCCTCTTCTCCAGGGAGAACAGCCCCAGCATTTTTAACCTGTCAGCGTATGAAAAATTTTCCATACCTCTTATCAGTTTTGTCGCTCTTCTCTGGACTCCCTCGAGTACTGCCATGTCTTTCTTACGGCGACCAGTACAGGACACAGTATTCCAGGTGCGGGCGCACCATTACACGATACAGTGGCATGATGACTTCTTTCGTCCTGGTTGTGATACCCTTTTTGATGATGTCCAGCATTCTGTTTGCTTTCTTTGAGGCTGTCGCACACTGCGCCGATGGCTTCAATGTTGCGTCCACCATCACCCCCAGGTCTTTTTCAAGGTCACTCACCCCTAGCAATATTCCCCCCATTTTATAGCTGAACATCGGGTTCTTTTTCCCTACATGCATGACCTTGCATTTGTCCACATTGAAACTCATTTGCCATTTTTTTGCCCACTCCTCTAGTCTCGTCAGGTCCCTCTGCAGGTCTTCACAATCCTCCTTGGTTTTGACCCTGCTACAGAGTTTGGTGTCATCAGCAAATTTAATGACCTCACATTTCGTCCCCGCCTCCAGGTCGTTGATAAATATATTGAACAGGAGTGGTCCCAACACCGATCCCTGAGGGACTCCGCTCGTGACCCATTGCCAGTCTGAGTAATGCCCTTTTACTCCAACCCTCTGTTTTCTGCCCGCCAGCCAGTGTCTGATCCATCTGTGTATATCCCCTTGCACCCCGTGATTCCACAGCTTCTTAAGCAGTGGAATAACTATCAGTGTCTTTTATAAAATCAAGGCCTGTGTGGATTATATTTGGAGAGTGGTACAGTGCAACACCATCTCCTCGCTTTCTCTCTTTCTCCAATAGCTACTATGCAAATTGTATTGTGCTGTCATGGAGAGTTCTTCCAAGAGTTCAATGCCACAGTTAGTCTTGATCATTGCAGATTATGGTTGAGACTAAACTCAGAACTCATTTATTTCCTTATTTTTAATGTATTCATAAGCTTAAAGCTCATTTTCTTCAAAGGATTTTGCCCTAAATAAAATAAACAAAATATTTTAATCACAAACAAATTAAAACCAAAGATATACTGAGTAAAAATCAACTCGGCCTGAATCTACTCAATCAAGATTGGAAGATATTTTAAGCAAAGCAGTATTGCTTCTTCCCTAAGTGACAATTATCTGTCAGTATGAAAAGGGGGTATATGCATTTTCTGTCACACACCATGAAAAAAGTCAGTTATAGTAGTTTCCCCCTTCTGAATACCATTTTTGAATGCCACACTCCTGAGTTGCAACCCCAGAAGGTAAAGATTTGATAAATGATTCATGTATTCCAAGGGCCTTTTTCCCAGAATTTATCTGACTATATAAGCTGCTGCCTTATGTGCATGTAAATTTTCAGTACTTGGAATGCAGCTATAACAAGCAAATTAAGGTCAAGCACATTTTCCCAGCATGAAATTGTATTTTCTTGGTGAGCTCCAAAAGAACAGCTAATGGAGACCTTTACATCTGCCATTGCATATGGATTCTAATTAAATCTTGCTTATCAAAAATTCCTACAACTATCAATTGCTTTTCAATGCAAGCCATAGGAAATGTACCTTTTTAGAAACACCTGCTCTGTCTTAGACTATGGACAGAGTTGCAGCACATACACACCCTTCACGGTTAGTAATTTTTCCTCAGTTTTGTAAAACAAATAACCTAAGCTTGTTTCTTCTCCTTGAAAATGGTCATGCATACTCAAATTCTTCTGTTACATATAACACTCCTCGCAAGAATGGCAACAAGGGATGCACTACTAGAGTATTTTCACATGGTCCCTACCTGCAGAATTTAAAAAGAGATTATGTTCTTACCTTGAAAATATCTTTTCCAGTAGAAAGATGTGTCATTCTGGACAAGCGAGTTATCTCTCCGTGGCCTCGAGCCATATGCAGAAGTTATCTACTCCAGATTTTTTCTATGATCCTCCTACTTCATTAGGAGCTCTACTGCCACCTGTGGTTAGTACCCAAGCAAACAAGAACCCCATCGACATTATGTGAATTAAGGACAAAAATGGGAAATTTCCCATACAAACCACTGTTCTGCTCAAACATACTAACACTTAAACACTCAGGCTCCGATTCTATAAAGGGTGCCTAAGTCATGCCTAAAGTTAGGCGTGCTTTAGGTGTCCAATCTAAGTAGTTAATGAGCAAATTAAGGGTCTTAAGCGATAATTGGTACTTAGGCATCCAAAGGATATAGACGCCAATTTGTAGACATAGCCCACAATTTCATGGACGCCCATGTTTAAAACTCGCACCTAACTCAATAGGCGTGGAATAGGCATGGTTTGGGCAATGACTCAATTTGGGTGTCCTTTGATTCATTTACATAACACTGAGTGACCTAGGGTGTCCATATGATGCCTATATTGTAGGCAAATGAAAACCAGGTCTACTTTTGAGCATAGTTTGGGCTTCAAATAGATCTGAATTCTATGGATGGAACTTAGGCACTCTTTGAACATTCTTAATGCGATCTGCTAAATAGCTCTCTGGGATTTTTTATTTTTTTTTTTTCTTTATTAAGCTCAAAATACATTTAATAAGGCACCACATAAACAGAGCACATCAATACAAAGATATTGCATGTAAAACCTTCTATTTTTGTGGACAAACTGCAATGCTATTTGTTAATTAGAGGAAAAGATCCATTAACTGAAGCACAGCACATGAAAAACATAGCTTTAGTGTTCTTGCTAAAAAGCTACCCTTTTTTTTCTGACTAAACAGTGCTCCAATCAGCTTATTTTTGAAAGCAAAGAAAGCACATGACAAAAATACTGTTGAGGTAGATCGACTCTGGCAGTTGTGGAAGGACCCTTGAAAAAGAAATAGGCAAAACATGTCAGGTCCAACCCTCTCAAACTGAAAAAAACGAGTAAACTAAATAAAGTATGCTATGAAGACAGATGAATTCAAATACATAAGTTAAGTTCTTTAATATATATACTGTATATATTTATAAATTTATAAAATTTAGATGAACTGAAATAGTAAATATAATGAATTGAATAAGCACTAAGCACTTTCATAGGAAAACGATAAAGGAACTGTAACAATAGCACAATGCACTTTTAAGATTTGAAAACTGAGAAGAAAAAGAAGAGCCGGTGAGGAAATGACCACATAAAACTTACCGCGATGAAAGTTATTTGATGCTGTGGAGTGGTGGGGCTAAGGCTCATAAACTCTCTTTAAGAAATAATTTAAAGGATTTAATAGATGCTCAGATTAGGTACAATATTATAACCAACTATTTTCTGAGCATAAGATCACTATTAATCATATTTTTTGGTGATAAAAATATATAGACTGCATACATAACTTAAGAACATAAGAAGAACATAAGAAGTCACCTCCGCTGGGTCAGACCAGAGGTCCATCGTGCCCAGTGGTCCGCTCCCGCGACGGCCCATCAGGCCCATGACCTGTGAAGTGGTTTCTGACTATTTCTATAACCTACCTCTATTTCTATCTGTACCCCTCAATCCCCTTATCCTTTAGGAACCTATCTAGACCTTCCTTGAACCCCTGTAGCGTGCTCTGGACTATCACAACCTTCGGGAGCGCGTTCCATGTGTCCACCACCCTCTGAGTAAAAAAGAACTTCCTGGCATTTGTTCTAAACCTGTCCTTTTTCAATTTCTCCGAGTGCCCCCTTGTACTTGTAGTTCCCCACAGTCTGAAGAATCTGTCCCTGTCTACCTTCTCTATGCCCTTCAGGATTTTGAAGGTTTCTATCATGTCTCCTCTAAGTCTCCGCTTTTCCAGGGAGAATAGCCCCAGCATTTCCAACCTGTCAGCGTATGAGAAGTTTTCCATACCTTTTATCAGTTTTGTCGCTCTTCTCTGAACTCCGTCAAGTACTGCCATGTCCTTCTTGAGGTATGGCGACCAGTACTGGACACAGTACTCCAGATGTGGGCGCACCACTGCTCGATAAATCGGCAAGATGACTTCCTTCGTCCTGGTTGCGATACCCTTTTTAATGATGCCCAACATTCTGTTCGCTTTCTTGGTGGCTGTCGCACACTGTGCTGATGGTTTCAATGTTGTGTCCACCAAGACCCCCAGGTCTCTTTCAAGGTTGCTCACCCCAAGCAATGATCCCCCCATTTTATAGTTCTTTTTCCCTACATGCATGACCTTGCATTTCTCAATGTTAAAACTCATTTGCCATTTTCTTGCCCACTCTTCCAACCTTGTTAGGTCCCTTTGCAGGTCTTCAGTCTTCCATGGTTCTAACCCTGCTGCAGAGTTTGGTGTCGTCCGCAAATTTAATAACCTCACAGTTCGTCCCCGTCTCCAAGTCGTTAATAAATACATTGAACAGGAGCGGTCCCAGCACCGACCCCTATGGAACTCCGCTCGTTACCCATTGCCATTTTGAGTAATGGCCCTTTACTCCAACCCTCTGTTTCCTGCCTACCAACCAGTGTTTGATCCATCGGTGGATATCCCCTTGCACCCCGTGGTTCCACAGCTTCTTTAGCAGTCGTTCGTGGGGTACCTTGTCAAAGGCTTTTTGGAAGTCAAGGTAAATGATGTCTATGGATTCCCCTTTATCCATCTGGCTGTTTATTCCCTCAAAGAAGTACAGCAAGTTCGTGAGGCACGACCTTCCCTTGCAGAAGCCATGCTGGCTTGCCTTCAGCCGCCCATTGTTTTCTATGTGATCGTAGATGGTGTCCTTAATCAGTGCTTCCATCATCTTTCCCGGAACCGAGGTCAAGCTCACCGGCCTGTAGTTTCCCGGGTCACCCCTTGATTCCTTCTTGAAGATGGGCGTGACATTTGCTATTTTCCAGTCCTCTGGGATCTCCCCGGTTTTTAAGGAAGTGTTTCCGGTATTTCGTTTCTCAGTTCTTTTAGTACTCTTGGGTGGATGCCGTCCGGACCTGGTGATTTGTCGCTCTTCAGTCTGTCTATCTGTCGGAGGACATCCTCCCGGCTCACCTCTAGTTGGATAGATTCCCATCCCGGTCTCCATTTATGATCTCCTCGGGTTCTGGAATATTGGATGTGTCTTCTCTCGTGAAGACTGACGAAAAGAACTTGTTTAACCTGTCAGCTATCTCTTTTTCCTCCTTTACCTCTCCCTTCCTGTCTCCATCATCCAAGGGTCCCACTTCTTCCCTGGCTGGTTGCCTCTCCTTCACATACTTGAAGAATGGTTTGAAGTTTCCTGCTTTTTCTGTCAGTCTCTCCTCATATTCTCTTTTTGCTTTCCTTACCACTCGGTGACATTCCTTTTGGTGCTTTTTGTGCTCATTTTGGTTGTCCTTGGTTTGGTCCTTTTTCCATTTTCTGAATGATGTTTTCTTGTCACTTATTGCCTTTTTCACTGCATTTGTTATCCACACCGGGTTTTTTTGATCAATTCTTTTTGCAACCTTTCCTGAACCTGGGGACGTGCAGGTTCTGTGCTTCGTTTGGAAAAGGTTAAAAATAGAAGAAAAACAGATACCTTAGCATGGCTTCTACTTCATTGCAAATGGAGGTTTGCATCTGAACAATGGTGACCTCATTGTGAGATCATCAAGGTGCACCTGCAAGGTAGAATGCCACAATTAAAATATGTGCTGGGGAGCTGGTTGGGATTTGAGCTTATGACCTCTGGAAGAGGAGCACAGGGCTTTTACTTATTGAGCTATAGCAGGTTCCAGGCAGGTGTCTCTGACTGCCCTGTGATATGATAGCTTAGCAAATCTCTAAGCTCTGATGTTGGACGGAAGGCTTCCTGTCAGCCACATGCAGCATACAGGAACTGCGGCCTGCAGCCCTGCAAAGAAGCAAGTGTGGCTGGAAGGCAGGAAGGAGGTGACCCAGCTGATGGCTCAGATATAGTCTTGTGGGAGGGGGCACAAAGTAGTTGGGTCACAGAAGGGAGAGAGGGAGCAAGTGAGGATATTGGGACAAGGGAGAGAGAGGGGACATGACCTTTGACAAAGGCTGGAAGGAAGGGGCATGAACTTGGGAGATGGGAGGGAGGGAGGGATGGAAAGAGATGCTGAGGTGAGGGAGGGAAAAGAAAAGAAGAATTGTTGGGCATGGGTGTGTGAGTGAGAGGGAAGGAAAAATTATGTTCTTACCTGTTAATTTTCTTTCCTTTAGAAGCAGCAGATGAATCCAGAGACTAGTGGGATAGCACACATCGACCAGCAGGTGGAGATAGAGAAACTGGTTAACAGGTGGTCCTATAGGTTGGCATTCCTCCTGTATATCCAGTAACGCTCCTTGCCCAAGCATCCAGAACTAGGAAAATTGAGCATGTAAAAAACTTCTTTCCAGCAACAAATTGCAAAGGGTAAAATACAGAATGCAACTACCAACAATAACACAACCAAAACGCGTAACACAGAAACTTGACAGACCGTCTGCAGAAAGGGTGGGGCTCTGGATTCATCTGCTGCTTCTAAAGGAAAGAAAATTAACAGGTAAGAACATAATTTTTCCTTCCTTAGCACAGCAGATGAATCTAGAGACTAGTGGGATGTAGCAAAGCAAAACTAAAACTGGGTGGGAAGCTAACACCGCCTCCGCAAAAACTGAAGCGCCAAAGTCAGCATCCACACGGGCTGCCACATCCAACCGGTAATGCTTCAAAAAAGTATTCCTAGAAGACCAAGTAGCCGCATGACAAATCTCTTCCAAGGAAAGACCCCCAGACTCCGCCCAAGACGCAGCCATCGCTCGGGTTGAATGGGCATGAAGCTGTTCTGGCAACCGCTTCCTTGCCATTAAGTAAGCTGAAGCAATCGTCTCTTTGACCCAACGAGCGATGGAAGCCTTAGATGCAGCCATACCTTTGTTGCGTCCCACGAATAACACAAATAGGTGGTCTGACCGACGAAAGTCGTTAGTAATCTACAAATAATGAAGAAGAATTCTGCGCACATCAAGGAAATGCAAGGAAGAGAAGCGCTCCCCCCAATCCTCCTGCTGAAAAGCCGGAAGGAATAAATACTGGTTCACATGAAAAGAAGAAACCACCTTAGGCAGAAAAGAAGGCACCATCTGAACAGACACTCCAGCATCTGAAATGCGCAAAAAAAAGGATCTCTGCATGACAAAGCCTGCAACTCCAAAACTCTTCGGGCAGACGCCATAGCTACCAAAAACACTGTTTTCAACGTGACATTCTTCAGAGTAGCATTAGATAACGGGGGTTCAAAGGGGGCTGCCTGCAACCCTCCAAGGACAATCTTAAGACTCCACTCTGGACAGATCTTCTTAACAGGAGGCTGAATATGTTGAACCCCTTTCAGGAATCGCACTACATCAGGTTGAGACACAAGCGTCGAATGAGATACCCGGCCCCTGTAACAAGCAATGGCCACCACATGAACCTTCAGGGAATTATAGGCCAACCCTTTGGAGACAGCTTCCTGCAGAAAGGAAAGAATAGCCGTCAGGGATGCCTTGAAGGGCGAAAGACCCAAAACTCGAAAACCCTCCAGACTCTAGCATATGAGGTAGAGGTAGATCTCTTTTTGGCTTGAAGAAGAGTGGAAATAACCTGTTCTGAATATCCCCTACGCCTCAGCCGTGACCTTTCAAGAGCCAAAGTGGGACGGATTTTCCATGGAGATCGGACCCTGAATCAGTAAGTCCGGAGTCACCAGAAATGTCAGCCGATCGCCCGTCGACAGCTGGATCAGGTCCGCATACCATGGATGACACGGCCAATCCGGAGCTACCAGGATCACCCTGCCCGGAAAGTGAGATATGCGATGCAATACTCGACCTATCGTCGGCCAAGGAGGAAACATATAAAGAAGACAACTCAGAAGCCACGGAAGAGCCAATGCGTCTACCCCCTCCGACTCCCGTTCCCTTCATCTGCTGAAGAACCGAGGAAGCTTCGCATTGCGAGACGAGGCCATGAGAGCCATCTCCGGAAGACCCCACTTCTGAACTAGCAGGTTGAATGCCTGATTGGACAGCTCCCATTCTCCTGGATCTAGAAGATTTCTGCTGAGGAAGTCCGCCTGAACATTTGCCTGACCCGCAATGTGCGCTGCTGAGAAGAGGAACATGAACTTCTGCCCCTCGCCAGCCAATTGAGGACTTCGGGTACCCCCCTTCCGGTTGATATATGCCACCACCGTGACACTGTCCGAAAAGACCCTCATCGGCTGGTCCTGAATCATGGACCGAAACGCTTGAAGCGTAAGCCTGATCGCTCTCAACTCTAGCATATTGATCGACCACTGCATCTCCTCCTGAGACCAAACTTCCTGCGCTGAGGATCGAAGGCACTGAGGATTTTTGGAAGTAGGAAACCCAAATCCAAGCTCCAGAAACCCCCAAAACACAATTTACCCCTCACCTCCTGATGTCTCCCATAGGCTACAATAGGCAGTACTCATTGTTCTACTGGTGCTATGCCTGCTTCAGCTGAAACAACAGCTGGAAGATGGTGAAGCATGTAAAAATAGTTCCAGATGCTTGTTTCTTCAGGCTGCCAGTGCAGGCTGGCTAGGAAGGTGTCCTGAAAAAAAGGGTTGCCCTCCCCCGCTACAGACTTTTTGACAGTGAAAATCACTGTCTTTACCCAGGCAGAGCTGCCCCAGTGAAGCTGGGGCCCTCTGTAGCAGCAATAAGCCACTAAAAATGAGACCAAGAAGCTTGAAAATAAACCAAAAGCAGGTAAGATCAGAAAGAGACCTTCAACTCATGTCAGAAAATGATTTGGTGACAAAATTTTTCACCGTTCCCATCCCTGCAGGAAACAATCCCATGTCATTCTCAACCTCAGTCCTTCTACACCAGCATTCTTCAATGCAAGGCTTGAGGGTCAGTGGCTGTGCCCATTTATACTCTGATTCTTCCCTGTCTCCTTAAAGAATGACATATGGGGACGGGAACGGTGATGAATTTTGTCACCATGTCCTTCTCATGTGTAGAAGAAAAACTGAAGAGCAGATCACAGTGCAGAGATAGGGGAGGTGGAGCCGAAAAATATAGACAAGGCATTCTGCACAAACTTGCAAGTAGAGGTGAATAACCCACTGATTTAAGACTCATAAGCTTCTTGCACTAGAAGGGTCCGTTTAGGATTAGAATTGGGGAGCTGCCATATGAAGCATATACTACCTCGTCCCAATGTTCATTCACAAATTTATTATCGCTGTGACGTCCACAGCTACAGTAGACTGAACTTTCCCCTGTTGCTTTTTGGAGAGTTGAAATGGGGAGGAGGGCCATGAGTGAAAATGCAAGAGAACAGGGAAAATAAATTTAACATTGTGGGAGTGGGGAAATTAAGGAAAGAAGAGCGGGGGAGGGGGGGCATAAATGTATATTTGCCTAGGGCCCAATATAGTGCTAATCCAGCTCTGAACACAAACATCTAAGTTAAGTGATTGACAATTCAAAACCATACAATTACTTTATAATAAATGTATAGTGGACTAAAAAAAGTAAATGATTGTAATATAAATTTGAATGAATCCATCTCTAAATGTTTACTTCATCCACAAAACATTTAGGGCTCCTTTTACAAAGGTGCGCTAGCAGTTTTAGCGCACGCTAAAATGCCCCATGCGCTAGCCGCTACCACCTCATTTTAAGTAGGGAGTAATTTTTTGGCTAGCACGTGCTAATCTTGTGCGTACGCTAAAAACGCTAGCGCACCTTTGTAAAAGGAGCCCTTAAACTTGCTGCAGCATAAGCCCACATAAGCATAATGTAAAGTGATCAACTTTGAATATACTTAATGGATAAATACTTTCAAACTCTAATAATTAGTATTTGCATAATGCTTTTTATCCAAATAAAATTCTCAACATGATTTACATTAATAAACTTTATACAGACACAAGGTGGAAGATTTGATCACATAACTTAAATACCTGAGTTATACTGTATAATTTTCAACGGGGACGAGAATAGCATTGCTATGATTATTACTTCACACAGTGGGTCATAAAGCGATACTCTATCATAATTTTATTGAAGACTTCCCTTATCCTTTTGGATCTGTGCATCCTAGCTTCTTATCTTGTAGAACATGAATGTACAGTATTTGGAGATTATTTTTTTCATATCCAACTCCATATTTTGCTTCTAATTTGTTGGTTCGTGTTACTCTTCCAACGATGTTTATCTTTTTTTTTATTATTATTATGGTAGACAGCCATAAAACTAGAAAGAAATCAGAGCGCGGAAGAAGTGCCACCTGCTCCCAGCAATCTTTAAACAGGGTCGGGCGCTGGAGTAAATGGGAAAGGGAAAGGATAAAGGGCTGTTCACCTAGCAACTTACCAGGTCTATGAATGTCAAAAATTTCCAGCTTCCGCCGTAAGTCTGATGAGCTGGCATCTCAATAGCCTTGTAATGACACAAGACGGAGCAGTAAGACAGGAGAATGGCCAGCCTGAGCACCTGTGAAGGGATCAGCGCCATGTTGTTAAAAAACAGAAGAGGACTCGCCAAGTTAGACAGCGGGTGGGAAAAGCGTGGGCTGGCGCGCACACAAGGCTCTGCTCCCGTGTGCGTGTATATGTATGTGTACAGTACTTTGAGATTGTTTTGTTTTCTGCCGAGCGCAAAGTATATGTACGTGCGTGCGCAGTGCACGTGCCGTAGCTGGGAATGTGCGTCTCTATGTTGCGCACGCGTGAGATCTGGGCTCGTGCTGCAGTGATGTGAACTGGTTGCGTCTCGCGCGCGCGGAGTTTGCGAGAGGGGTCGTTGTGGCAACCGATTGGTTTAGAATATGGTGTTCTTTCAGTCTTTCCCCACCCATCCCCCCTGTCCTTC
The DNA here is from genome assembly GCF_902459505.1 of Geotrypetes seraphini. Lineage (NCBI taxonomy): Eukaryota > Metazoa > Chordata > Amphibia > Gymnophiona > Dermophiidae > Geotrypetes > Geotrypetes seraphini. The sequence continues at coordinate 161,355,230 of NC_047086.1, read as the reverse complement.
TGGCGTCATTGCAGGTGGCGACGGAAGCCGTTGTCTGATAGATTTCAGGTCCTGGTCTAGGGATTAGTGGAGATGGGCAGGAGCAGATGTGGTAGGTTGTTGGGGAAGGGGCGGAGGAAATAATGAAAGGCAAATTCGAAAACTCCATCGAAGATGTGCGTCCGAATATTTAGATTTACGCCGAGGTCGTGGGCATCAGTTGTGGGTTTCTAATCGGACATAAAATGCGTGTTTCATAAAATGAAAAGGACCTTGCAATGCTTAACGACGTATGAGCTGTTCTTGAGTAGTGGCCCCGAGTCTGAGACACATTGAATGCTATTTCATTTTTAGAGACCTTTCAAAACCAGAGAGGTAGCAATATAGAAAGCCTATTTCTGCAAAAAAAAAAAAAAAAAATGTTATGCCTGCTATAGAATGATAGTTTAGCATGATGGCTAAAGGAACTTTGGAAAGAGTCAATTTTCTGTTGCAGTCCCTGTTGATATTTCATTGATTTTTTTTTCCTTTTAAGCCTGGTATTAAAAGAATGAAGCAGAGCATTGGCACCAACATTTCAAAACGATCTGGAATGCCAAATACAATAGAAATTATCCTTCTGTAGACACAGTGAAGAAGTTGGGTTTTTGGGGGTTTTTTTCAATACTGGGGGTGCTCATATCCACTGGCATCCACAGGCTTAGCTGCCATGCAGATGCTGGTGTGTAATGTCACAGAAGAAATCAGAAGATTGTATTGTGTCCAGCTGTAGGATCTTGAAAAGCAAATAGACATTTGCTTTGGGTTCTCGGGTCCAAATGCTCAAAATCTGAGCATGCTTATCTGTGCACTAAAGATCAGTACAAATTGTATTTGCCATATATACTCGAATATAAGTCGATCCGAATATGTCGAGACCCCCATTTTTCCTCCCCAAAAAAGAGGAAAAATGGTTGACTCAAATATGTCGGGCAACTTAATATTCAAGTGCCCTGCCCTGCACCCAGAGCCCCCTCCCTCCCCTATCAGGCTCTGCACACAGCCCCCTTCCCTCCATCCCCTGCCAGGTACTGCACACAGCCCCCTTCCCTCCTTTCTCTCAGGATCTGTACCCAGTTCCCTTCCTGCTCTGTCAGTTGTACCTCCTCTGCTGCTGGAATCCCTAGTAGTCCAGAGGTGTAGTGAGCAGGAGTGTGCTTTCCGTGCTCCTGCCCTGCTGCTAACCCAGTCGGTTGCTACCGTGAGTTCCAGCTTCAGCTGCTGAGCAGTACCAAGCAGGAATATGCTTTAGTGCAATTGCTTGGCAATGGGCGGCAGAGGTTATCGTCAGTGTCCTTCTGACTGGCAGTCCAAAGATCTTCAGGTTTGGTAATTTGGAGCACTTTCTGGGGCAGAAAATCATTTTCCTCCATTCAGCTGCAGTGTAACAGAGCGGACAGGCAGGCACTTCACAGACTGTAAGTATATTTTCTTCAGTTCTTTTGGTGAGCGTACTTTTCAGACCCGGCTCATTTGACACAGCCAGCAGGCTTGCTGCCGCCTTCCAGGTTGGTCACTCCGGTGCCGAAGGTCCCTGTGTGGGAGATCTCTCCTCTAGCTACAATTGATCTCAATTGTGTTAGTTGTCACACAGATATTATGCCTATCCTGTCTCCTGACACTATGTCTCTTTGTGATGCTTCTGTTGCTACTCTTACAGGGACTTGTCAGTGCGATACTTTGGAGTGTCTGGATTTCAGTGAGGACCCACCATCTACAGACTTTTTAGGCCTGTCTCTGTCCATCATTTCATGCAGATGCCCTGAAAGGACTTAAATTGGACTTTCAGCCTTCTACGTCTCAGTGTTCGGTCATGGAACATTCTAATATGCTGTTCTCCTTTTTTCCATCCCACCCGCAGCTTTTCTGTCTGGTGACAGGCCAGTGGGATTCCAAAAACCTAATCTTCCATTGGGGTGGTGGTAGACAGGTGGGTATAGTAGATTTGGGGGGAGTTTTGAAGGACTCAGCATAAGGGGATTATGGTGAGATGTACATTTGGCACCATTTATGTGAAGTTCACAGCAGTACCCTCTAAGATGCCCCACTGCTCTGTTGACATCTCTGTGTGGCCAGTCCATTAGAATGAGGTCCCCTCCCACATCTAAATGATCTGGATTTAGAAATTTTTCTGGTCAAAAATAGCCCCCAAAAAGTTAAACAACCTAAGGTTGGACGTCCTGATGGCCAAGATGTCTAAATAGACGATTTTCAGAAAAAACAATTTGGACGTCTAGCAGTTTCACCAGTTTCGAAAGTGGGCATTTCTCTGCCCCCAACTTTGGATGTCTTGCAGGAAATGTCCAAAACTGAGCTTAGACGTCCTATCGAAAATGCCCCTCAATGTGTCTTTGTGAAATAAGGAAAAAAAAGTTGCCTACCTGCCTATTAACTTAGGTGCCCTGTCCTGTTATAAAATTACCCTTTTAATGAACCTTTTTCCATAGGAATTGGGAATTGAAAACAGCTGTGTAAATTATCTTGCAGTGCCACAATTAGAAATTACAGAAAAAAAGGTCAGTGTATTACACTAGTATTCATTCAGTGGAATGGGAGGATTCATCATGGTTACTTTATCGCGGAATGTTTCATCACAGCCACACTGAATCATCCCAGGCAGGAAGCAGAGGGTGGGAGTGAAGGGCCACTACTCAGACTGGAGAGAGGTCACAAGCGATGTTCCGCAGGGGTCAGTACTCGGACCGCTGCTGTTCAATGTATTTATTAATGACCTAGAAACAGGGACAAAGTGTGAAGTTATAAAATTTGTGGATGACACCAAACTCTGTAGCAGGGTAAGAACAGTAGAGGAATGTAAAGAATTACAAAGGGATTTGAACAAGCTGGCGGAGTGGGCAAATAAATGGCAGATGAGCTTCAATGTGGAGAAATGCAAGGTCATGCATGTAGGGAAAAAGAACCCGAGGTTCAGCTACAAAATGGGAGGGTTGGTACTGGGGGAAAGTAACCTTGAAAAGGACTTGGGAGTGCAGGTGGACACCACAATGAAGCCATCGGCACAATGCGCAGCAGCCTCAAGGAAAGCAAACAGAATGTTGGGTATCATCAAGAAGGGTATTACAACCAGAATGAAGGAAGTTATCCTGACGCTGTATCGAGCAATGGTGCGCCCGCGTCTGGAGTACTGTGTTCAGTACTGGTCGCCGTACCTGTGGAAGGATATGGCGATACTTGAGAGGGTCCATAGAAGAGCTACACGTATGACAAAGGGTATGGAAAACCTTTCATACGCAGACAGGCTAGAGAACTGGGGATCTTCTCCCTGGAAAAGCGGAGATTCGGAAGAGATATGATAGAGACATATAAGATCATGAAGGGCATTGAGAATGTGGAGAGGGACAGATTCTTCAGCCTATGGGGAACTACAAGAACAAGAGGGCACTCGGGGAAACTAAAAGGGGACAGGTTTAGAACCAATACCAGGAAGTACTTCTTCATTCAGAGGGTGGTGGATACCTGGAATGCGCTTCCGGAGGGTGTGATAGGACAGAGTACTTTACAGGGTTTCAAAGAGAAATTGGATAAATTCTTGAAAGAAGAAGTTATTGAAGGATATAGATAGGGAAGATATAGGATGAAAAAGGGTACAGTTAGAAGGATATAGATAAGGAAGGATAAAAGGAATTGAAGGATATAAGGGATCACTTACAGATCATAGACCTGATGGGCCGCCGCGGGAGCGGACTGCCGGGCGCTATGGACCTCTGGTCTGACCCAGCGGAGTCAAATTCTTATGTTCTTATGTTCTCATTCCATCGATTAGCTGAACACTATCAACGGCAGGGCATGAGGGCGGCATCTTCTGCAGGGTTCCGGGCTGCAATCCTGGCTGGGGGACAGTGGGGCTTAACCTTTTCCTATCGTAATAAATTTTACGTTACGTAATTATTTTAGCAAAGTTTTGTATTATTCACCGTTATCATTTACGGCTATTGTAAACACAATGGCCCAATAGATGGGACAAATGATAGGTAGAAGGTGTACTGTATGTCCCATGCCATGGGACATACGATGGCAACGACATTTTTTGGAATGTCCCGTCACCATGGACACATGATAGGAAAAGGTTAAGATTTGATTCAAGGGGTATGGAGGGGGGTATTGCCTCCCCAAACAAGGCATGAATCGTCTCATTATCCCAGGACAAGCAGACAGGTATTCTCACAAGTGGGTGACGTGATCCAATGGAGCCCCGATGCAGACACCTCACATCAGTCTTGCTTGAAGAAACTCGAAGTTTCGAGAAGCCCACACCGCGCATGCGCGAGTGCCTTCCTGCCCAGCGCAGGGCGCGTCTCCTCAGTTCTTACTTTTCCGCGGAGCTGACAAGTCCATCTTCGACTCTCTGCGTGAAGTATTTTCACTTGTGCCTTCTTAAGTCCGCGGTTTTGGGTTCTTTTTCTCTTAATCGCTGATTTTCGTCGTACTTTTCTTGTTTTTTTTTTAAAAAAATTTCTTCCATCCATTCGACCGGGCAGGCCACGTGGCCGCAGCCCCGCGGCTTCGATCTTGCGGCGGAGCTCTTCCGGCCTATGTCCCGGCCTGCTACCAGTTTTAAAAAGTGTTCCAAGTGCCAGTGCGCGATTTCACTGACGGACCCTCATTGACGCTGTCTTCGGTGTCTTGGGCCTCAACACCTCCCGAAATCGTGCCGGCCTTGCTCAACACTTACAGCCCGTGCTTTCAAGCGTTGTTGCATCTTGTGGGAGCAGCTATACAGCATGGAGTCTTCGATGGAGCTTTCGTCATCGAAGGGTGCTTCACCATAGGCCTCTCCCAAGGCTCTCCAGGCTTCCATATCTTCTGCTCCGAGCCTCATCAAACCGGCCTCAATTGTACCGTCTCTGTCTTCAACACAGGCTGCGGTGCCTTCCTCTGTCTCTTCAGGTCAGATAGCGCAGCAGCCCATTCCCCCGGTAGTGCTTAAAGTGCCCAAGGCTTCTAAGTCCAAGCACTCTCACACTGCCTCGAAGGAGCACGAAGCCCGTGCAGGTGGTCCCGTTGGTGACGCGGATCCATCCTTGCCGGCTTCGTTCCAGACCTTGAGAAGCAATTCATTCAGCTCTTTACCACAATGGGGCCGAAGCTTCTCTCTCAAATTCAGCCTGGGCACGCGGAGGTCTCCCGCGAGGTCGAGCCACCTCCGGTGCCTCAGCTGTACACACACTCTCTACAGGGAGCAGAGTCTCTTCGAGTGTCTGGTCTGGCATCGATGCATGCATTGCAAGGAGCAGAGTCTTTGCCCATGCCTCCATTGGAACCGATTCACTCGATGCAAGGAGTAGAGTCTTTGTGAGTGCCTCCATTGGAACTTGTCCACTCGATGCAAGGGCTCAAGTCTTTGCGAGTGCCTCGTGGATCTTCCAGTCAACCACCTCTGCTTCGATCCACCACTTCCAGTCCCATACACTCTCTGGGGGCCTCAGCGAAGCCACATTTGCCTCGTTTGTCCAGGCCTGCTTCAAGACACAACTCGCATCATCAATCGAGGCACTCTTCGAAGCACTCATCCAGGCATGCCTTCGCCTCATCGGAAACAGCCTTTTCTTCAGTATTCTCCACCGGCTTCTTCTCCTACTCCACTACCGGATCTCGAGGACATGGTGGGGTCTTTTTCTCCATCTAGATCCCCGTCCTCATTGGATCCAGAGGCCTCGACGTCCTCGAGTCCCTCTCGAGGCACTGCTTTGGCTGACCAGCTGTCTTTTTCTCCGTCAGATGGCAGCTGATTTGGACATTCAGCTGGACACTGGGTCCAAATTTTCAAAGGAGCATCTCGAGACCATGCATCTCCCTCAACCTCCTGCTGAATCCCTCAAGCTTCCTCTTCATAAGCTGCTGGATCAGACCTTTGTCCGCTGTCTGGAGACCCCCTATTCCATCCCCACTGTTCCGGGAAAATTGGATTCTAGATACCGCACGGTTCATCATAAGGGGTTTGACGGTGCCCAGCTATCCCATCAATCCCTTTTGGTGGAATCTTCATTGAAGCGGTCTCGCCCCTCCCGGGTATATGCCACTGTTCCACCTGGCAAGGAGGACAAGATGATGGACAGGTTCGGCAGGCGCATTTACCAGAACTCTATGATAACGTCCAGAGTTCTCAATTACAATTTTCATTTTATTACCTATTTTGAATTTTTCCTGTCTGTCCTTCCCAAGTTCATACCCTACTTGGATTCTTGAGCATACATTTTGAATACCAGGAAGTCCTGGCTTCTTTGTCCCAACTCCGGTTGCAACTGATGCAGTCCTCATACGATGCCTTTGAGCTGTCTGCTCGGGCTACTGCTTGCTCGGTAGCTATGCGACGCCTTCCGTGGCTCCGGACCATCGATATGGACCCCAATCTGCAGGACAGGCTGGCTAATGTCCCGTGCACTGGTACTGACCTCTTCGATGAGTCCATTGAGGTGGCACGAAAAGTCTTTCCAATCTATTCTCCGCCCGAAGCCAAAGCCAGCTCCTCCTCATCCTTCACACCTGCCTTTGATTTACCAGCGGTGTTTTCCACCTAAACAGGCTCCTGCCATCCGTCAGCCTGTTAAGAAGCAGCATCCACAGAAGCAGCAGCAGAAGCCTCAGCCGTCTGCTGTCCCCAAGGCTCCTCAGCCTTTTTGACTGTCTCTTTCAAAGCATAACGTCAGTCGTTCTGCCTTTCCCCGTTATTCCCCCTATCGGAGGTCGTCTCCATCATTTTTACCACTGATGGACGACTATTACCTCCGACCTCTGGGTCCTTTCCATCGTAAGGGAGGGATACTCTCTTCAGTTCCATCAAGTTCCTCCGGAACATCCTCCAAGAGAGTATCCTTCCTTCCACTGCCCAGACCACCCTTCTTCTTCAGGAAGCTCAAGCTTTGCTGCAGCTCCGGGCTGTCAAGCCAGTTCCTTGGCTCAACAGAACAAGGGTTTTTACTCCCGGTACTTCCTTGTTCCAAAGAAGACAGGCGATCTGCATCCTATTTTGGATCTCAGAGTGCTCAACAAATATCTGGTCAAAGAAAAGTTTTGCATGCTGACCCTGGCATCTCTGCATCCCCTCCTCGAGCGGAACAACTGGTTATGCTCTCTGGATCTAAAGGAGGCCAACATACACATTCCCATTCATCCGGCCTCCCGTCAATACCTCAGATTTCGGGTGGGGCATCTTCATCTTCAATACCGAGTGGTCCCTTTCGGCCTGGCATCGTCACCCAGAGTCTTCACCAAGTGTCTGGTTGTGGTGGCCGCAGCGCTCAGGAACCATGGTCTTCAGGTGTTTCCCTACCTGGACGACTGGCTCATAAAGGATTCTACTTCTCAGGGAGTCATCCTGGCAACTCAGCGCACTATCTGGTTCCTGCAGAGTCTGGGGTTTGAGATCAACTTTCCAAAATCCCATCTACAACCTTCCCAGACTCTTCCCTTCATCAGAGCTGTTCTGGATACTATCCAACTCAGAGCGTTCCTCCCTCCGCAACGTCTGGAAGCTCTTCTCCATCTTTGTCATCTCGGCGAGGCACATGATGGTTCTTCTGGGCCACATGGCCTCTACAGTACATGTGACTCATTTTGCCAGACTTCACTTCAGAATTCCTCAGTGGTCACTGGCATCTCAATGGACGCAGATTTCCGACCCTCTGACTCGACACATCCAGGTCATTCCTGCTCTGACACAGTCTCTTCGCTGGTGGATGCTCTCTTTCAATCTATCCAGAGGCTATTTTTTCACACGCCCCACCCCCCCCCATCAGAAGGTGCTCACGACCGACTCTTCGACTTATTCTTGGGGGGGCTCATCTGGATGGTCTCCGTACTCAAGCCTATTGGACAAGTACGGATCGACAGTGTCACATCAATCTCCTGGAACTCAGGGCGATCTTCAATGCTCTCAATGCTTTTCAACATCTGCTTCACGACCGTATGGTCCTCATTCGCACGAACAACCAAGTCGCCATGTATTATGTCAACAAACAGGGAGGCACGGGATCAGCCTCCCTCTGTCAAGAAGCTCTGAAAGTTTGGGATTGGGCGATTCGCCACAACACCTTCCTCAAAGCTGTCTAAATTCAGGGGGCGGACAATGCCTTAGCAGACAACTTGAGTCGTCTTCTCCAACCTCACGAATGGACTCTCCATTCCGCACCCCTTCATCACATTTTCTCTTTGTGGTGAATGCCTCAGATAGACCTTTTTGCAGCCCCCCACAACTTCAAGTTGCCTCAGTTCTGCTCCAGGATCTACACTTCTCATTGACTCGAGGAAGATGCTTTTCTTCCGGCCTGGACGAATCTCTTTCTATATGCATTTCCTCCATTTCCTCTCATTCAAAAGACTCTGGTCAAGCTGAGGTCCGACCATGCCACCATGATTCTGATTGCTCCTCGGTGGCCCAGGCAACCTTGGTACTCCCTTCTACTTCAACTCAGCAGCAGGGAGTCCTTCCTTCTACCAGTGTTTCCATCGCTGCTTACACAGCATCAGGGATCTCTACTTCATTCCAACCTGCAGTCTCTCCACCTGACAGCTTGGTTTCTCTCAACGTAACTCCTCTCCAGTTTTCGCAAGCTGTGAAGGATGTTTTGGAAGCTTCATGGAAGCCTGCTACTAGACAATGCTATCACCAAAAATGGACTAGATTTTCTACTTGGTGTTTTTCTCATCATCAGGAGCCTCAACATTCTTCCTTATCTTCAGTTTTGGACTATCTTTTGCACCTTTCTCATTCTGGCCTCAAGTCTACATCGATACGGGTCCATCTTAGTGCAATTGCTGCTTTCCATCAACCGCTTCAAGGGAAACTCTCTCTGCTCATCCTGTGGTTTCCAGATTCATGAAAGGACTTTTCCATGTCAATCCTCCTCCAGTGGTTTGGAACCTCAATATTGTTCTTTCTCAGCTTATGAAACCTCCATTTGAACCTATTGACAAGGCTCATCTGAAGTATCTCACTTGGAAAGTTGTGTTTCTCAATGGCCTCACTTCTGCTTGTCGAGTTAGTGAGCTTCAAGCATTTGTTGCAGATCCACCTTTTACAATGTTCCATCATGACAAGGTGGTTCTTCGCACTCATCCAAAATTCCTTCCTAAAGTTGTCTCGGAATTTCATCTCAATCAATCCATTGTTCTTCCAGTGTTTTTTCCAAAGCCTCATTCTCATCCTGGAGAATCAGCTCTTCATACTCTGTACTGTAAGCGTGCTTTGGCTTTCTATCTGGAATGCACCAAACCGCACAGAACTGCTCCTCAACTTTTCATCTCCTTTGATCCGAACAAGATGGGATGTCCTATCTCTAAGCGTACCATCTCCAACTGGATGGCGGCTTGTATCTCTTTCTGCTATGCCCAGGTTGGATTACCCCTTCAGAGTAAAGTCACAGCCCATAAGGTCAGAGCAATGGCAGCTTCTGTAGCTTTTCTCAGATCTACACCTATTGAGGAAATTTGTAGAGCTGCTACATGGTCCTCGGTTCATACCTTCACTTCTCACTATTGTCTGGATGCTTTCTCCAGATTGGATGGACGGTTTGGCCAAACAGTATTGTAAAATTTATTCTCCTAAGTTGCCAACTCTCCTACCATCCCACTTTGGTTAGCTTGGAGGTCACCCACTTGTGAGAATACCTGCCTGCTTGTCCTGGGATAAAGCACAGTTACTTACCATGACAGTTGTTATCCAGGGACAGCAGGCAGCTATTCTCACATCCCACCCACCTCCCCTGGGTTGGCTTCTCTGCTAGCTATCTGAACTGAGGAGACGCACCCTGTGCTGGGCGGGAAGGCACTCGCGCATGCGCGATGCGGGCGACTCGAAACTTCGAGTTTCTTCAAGCAAGACTGCTTGTGAGGCGTCCGCATCAGGGCTCCGTTGGATCACGTCACCCACTTGTGAGAATAGCTGCCTGCTGTCCCTGGATAACAACTGTTACGGTAAGTAACTGTGCTTTCTGTGCTGGGGTATAGGTCAAGTCTTTGCGGTCGATTCAGCACTGAAACAGCCACGATGAATCATCCTAGACCCCCACTCAGTGCCTCCCTTTAATACTTAGAAATTATGGGATGATCCTGCTGGGTTCCTGTGGGCACAAAATTGAACATGTGATAAAATGGTGGATGGAATGGCAGTAAAGTAATTTTAAACTGTGACTGATGTACAGTGCTCAGTCATTATGGGCTAGGTAAGATATTTTAATTACTTCTAAGTTTTGCAAAAGCACCTTTGTTAAATGTATTCAAGTTTGTCTTCTCAGTCTGCACACAGAATATTAAGCACTTAGTTCTGTACATAATTATCTCTTACGCACAAGCTTGTATTTTGCTGTAAAAGCAATGATGTACAGTGTTTGTGATCCGCATAGTTAAAGATTGATAAGCTCAGGTGAAGTATTAATGAGAAAATAATATGGAAGACTGAAATTCAGTTGCTGAGAGATTGTGCAGGAGAGTGATAGGGACAATTGACAAAATGTATGTGCAGTGGGCCTTATGTGATTAATGATATACAGCACTGTTTCCATTAAGTACTATCCTTGACCTGCTTCAATTGAACTTTCGCCCTCTTCATTCTACAGAAATTGCCCTGGCTAGAATTCTCCAGTGACCTATTCTTGGCAAAATCTAAAGGCTTCTTCTCCATTCTCATCCTCCTTTATCTATTTGCGGCTTTTGACATTGTAGATCACCGCCTACACATCGATACACTGTCCTCACTTGAGTTTCAGGGCTCTGTTATCTCATAGTTTTCTCCTTATCTTTCCCATTGCACTTTTAGCGTATGCTCTGAAGGATCCTCCGCCACCATTCCAATCGTTTCTCCATCTATACTTCTTCCCTTGGTATTCTAATCTCCTCCCAAGGCTTCCAGTATCATCTGTATGCTGATGACTCACAGATCTACCTCTCTACACCTGAAATTTCTACAGGAATCCAGACCCAAGTCTCAGCCAGCCTGTCTTGATATTGCCAAGACTGAACTTCTTATCTTTCCTCTTCCCACATTCTCTATTTCTGTGGATAATGCTCTCATCCTCCATGTCTTGTCAGCTCGCAACCTTGGGGTCATCTCTTTTCTTCTCTTCACATATCCAAATGACTGCCAAAACCTGTTGTTTCTGTGTATACAGCATCGCAGAAATCTGGCCTTTTCTTTCTGAGCACACTATTAAGACCCTCATCCACACACTTACCACCTCTCACTTAGACGACTGCAATTTGCTTCTCATTGGTTTTCCACTAAGTCATCTCTCTCCCCTTTAATCTGTTCAGAATTCTGCTGCATACCTCATATTCTGCCAAGTGTTGTTATGCTCACATTACCCCTCTCCTCAAGTCACTTCATTGGCTCCCTGTCCATTTCTGCCTACTATTCAAACTCCTCTTATTGACCTACAAGGGTAATCACTCTGCAGCTCCTCAGTATCTCTCTTGTCTTATCTTTTTCTATAATCTGCCCCAGGATCTCCGTTCATCAAGTAAGTCTCTCTTGTCTGTACCCTTCTCCTCCCGACTTCGTTCCTTCTACTTTGCTGCACTGTAAGCCTGGAACAAACTGCCTGACTCGGTACGTCAAGCTCTGTCCATGTTAATAGCCCGACGCCGTTCAAGCAGGAGGGCTCTGCTCCTAATCTCTTAGAGCCCCTGCTTCCTCCAGCCACCGGGGATCGCCGACTCTTCCCGACTTTAACGTCGGATTTTCTTCAGCCCTTGAAGGCCACCGAGGGCTTCTCCCCCCAGCGACTTCCAAGGCAGAGGAAGGAGGAAGTTTCTGCCATCTTGTCCCTCCTTCCTCCGCCCGACGCTGTTCAAGCAGGAGGGCTCTGCTCCTACTCTCTTAGAGCCCCTGCTTCCTCCAGCCACCGGGGATCGCCAACTCTGCCCGACTTTAACGTCGGATTTTCTTCAGCCCTTGAGGGCTACCGAAAGCTTCTCCCCCCAGCGACTTCCAAGGCAGAGGAAAGAGGAAGTTTCTGCCATCTTGCCCCTCCTTCCTCCGCCCGACGCCGTTCAAGCAGGAGGGCTCTGCTCCTACTCTCTTAGAGCCCCTGCTTCCTCCAGCCACCGGGGATCGCCGAAATCCTCCTGCCGGTGCAGGTTTCTGATCTGGCTGACACGGCCCAACTTTAACTAGGCGTTGTGAGCCAGCTCCGTCCCCCCCAGGTCGCCGAAACCATGCGGATTTCAAATAGAGAAGGGCTCCTGGCCGGTTTTCAACCGTTCTCAGTTCCAGCTCTCCCACAGCTTTCCTCTTTTGCTCCTGCATTGAACCTTTCGGTCACTCTCCAGCTGCTAACCAACAACATGTCACCCCCCACTTCCAAACTCCTATGCACCCTATTACTTCTCTCCCTACTCTCAACAAACTGGAAAACAGCAGGCCACCACTTTTCACCAATTCCAATAGTGACAACAACATACAGACAGACACATTCACCAGACAAGAAACCTGATAGAATGCACAACAGCCACACAAGAAAGCATCCCACCCACATGGGAACGAAAACCACCCCCCAACACAAAGAAGTCAGGTCACAAACTCCCCCATACACCCAAGAACCTCCTTCACCCACAGCTTATCCCCAACTACCACAAACATCTTTTCTCAATCCCCTGTGCGTACATGAACATAAGATCAATCAGCCCAAAGGCAGACCTAATAAAAGACTGGATAGTTAAAGAACAGTTAGGCTGCCTTTTCCTATCCGAAACCTGGCTATCCTCCGACTCGGACCCAAGCATTACAGAATTTTGCCCCAAGGGATACAAACTTGAATTAGTCTGCCGAGAAAAAAAGCGAGGGGGCGGTCTGGCCATCCTAGTAAAAAACAACCTTACCATCACAGTCCTAGACAAACACTCCACCCCACAATCAGACCTGCTTGCCTGCCAACTTTCCAGTAACTCACTCAAAGACACCCTAACTTGCATCCTCTGTTACATAGCTCCAGGAAAATGGGATGCCACAAAACACGATCTTGAAGATTTCATCTTCCGGAATTCATTAACCTCAACACACAACCTGCTCCTCGGTGACATAAATCTCCACCTAGAAGACAACTCCTCCAAACAAGCTGCAGGCATAATCTCATACCTCAATGCACTCTCCTACCAAATTCTGTATCCTCAACCCAAAATTAGAAAATTCTTTGACAAAGAACAATTCAGACTCATAGTCCAATACCTAGTCCTAAGTCTAATGGATTATTGCAATATCCTCTACCTTCCTTGTCCCACCTACTTAATAAAACAACTACAGACCGTGCAGAACACTGCCCTCAGAATGATCTATTCCCTTGGAAAATTTGACCACATCACCAACGCCTTCCTAGATTCACACTGGCTTCCAATACAAGCCCGCATCCAATTCAAACTATACTGCATGTTATTCAAAACATTAAACGGAACGGCACCCACTCACCTAAACAACCGTCTAAACAGGAACCTCTCAACCAGACAGAGGATAACCCAATCCCCTTTCTCCTACCCCCCTTTTAAAGGAACTAAACACAAAAAGATGTATGACAACTTACTAGCAACACATGCAGCTAAACTGGACCCCACCATCACCAACCTACTGACAGCTTCAACTGACCTCAAGGCTTTCCGCAAAGAAATCAAGACCCTACTATTCAAGAAATTCACCCAAATGTCCTAACCCCTTCCTTTTCCCCTCTCAGCATCCTCACTTCAAAATGGTTTTAGACCTTACGCCTTTAATTGTATTCCTCTTCCTGGAAAAGTCCAGCTATCTTTTTGATGTACTAGGTCCAACGTCTTTAATTGTATTTCTCTTCCTGGAAATGTTCAGTTATCTTTTTGATGTAATCCGCTTAGAACTGCAAGGTACAGGCGGAATATAAGCCATTAATGTAATGTAATGTAATAGCCCACTTTTTTTAAGCTGCTTTTAAGTCCAAACTCCAACCCACTTTTAAAGCACCCATATCTGTTTATCATTCCCTCCTTAGTCCCTTACCTGTCATTCCCTTTGTAATTCTCTACCTGAACAGCGTGTGTAGATCCCCCCTTTTTGTCCTGTTTGTCTGTCATAATTAGATTGTAAGTTCTTTCAAGCAGGGAGCTTTCTTTTCTCCTGTATTATAAATAGGCCTCATCTAAGTCTCATTGTTAATATTTACTTACCTGTGATGGGGCCAAACAGTTTATATGAGAGTGAAATATAACATACCTTGCCAGCTGTGTCTTAGTCTGTTGGCCAGTTACAGTGACCTATATTTGCTATGTATGTTGCCTAGTTACTGTAGTTTAAAAATGAAATGTCTTATTTTAAAATCCCTGTTGGCCAAAGATTAGTGGTTTTCATTTGAAATTTGTTCCAATTAAGGGATACCTGGCTTGAAGAAGTTGGGCAATGCTGGTCTAGGCTGAAATTACAATTGTCAAAGGTTTCTGCTATGACATTGAAGTAGTGAAAAGGGAATGAGAGAAGACAGGCCGTGAGCAGATATTCTCAAATGCAGTAGTCATTTCTCAGGTAAGTTTCAGGTTAAGAGCTACAGTTCTTCCTCACTCCTCAACATTACTACTTCCCCTGGCAGTCACTCATGTTTTTATGTTTGGCCCCTTGACGGGTTAACAATGAGACTAAGACGAGGCCTATTTACAGTCAAATATGTACATTTAAAATCTTTATTTGATTTTCTTTTTCAAGAATTACCTCTGATGGAATTCTGGAACACCATGCCATACAAAATTTGCACAGATGTAATGTTCCCCACACTGGCTTATTTTTTCTTCTGAAATGTGAGTCATGCAGTAGTGCCCTTTCCTGGCACTGTCACCTGGTGTTTCTTTGCCCATGCCACAGACAGACCCAGCCCTTCAGGCCCTTTCACCTCAGACTCAGTCCTGTATGCATTCTTTTCAGTAAACATAGCTGAGGCATCAGCGACAGATTTTTTATCCGGAAGTCAGTGACAGGCGAGAAGAAAACCAATCAGTCCAGCAGCCCTCTCAAAAACAAGGTACAGTGGTACCTTGGATTACGAGCATAATCCGTTCCAAGAGCATGCTCGTAATCCAAAATGCTCGTTTATCAAAGCGAGTTTCCCCATAGGAAATAATGGAAACTCGCTTTGATGCGTTCCCCCCTCCCCCCCGAGAACCGGCATTGCTCCCCTTGAAGGCCCCCCTCTGCGATCAGGCACCCCCCTGCGATCCGGCACTTTCCCCCCCCCCCCGATCCAACCCCCCCGACACGATTGGGCACCCCCCCGACACGATCCGACTCCCCCCCCCCGACACAATTGGGCACCCCTCCCCCCCCCCCCCCCGCCGCTTCTTACCCTCATCTGGGCACTCTAGAAGATCGGACGCCTCGTCTGCTGGGCCTTGAGCATCTGAGCATGCTCAAGGCTTGCAAATTCACGTTCACGTTCAGAACGTGAACTCGCAGGCCTTGAGCATGCTCAGATGCTCAAGGCCTAGCAGATGAGGGCCGATCTTCAAGAGTGCCCAGATGAGGGTAAGAAGCGGCGGGGGGGTGCCCAATTGTGTCGTGGGGGGTCGGATCGTGTCGGGGGATGCCCAATCGTGGTGGGGGGTCGGATCATGGCGGGGGGGGTGCCCAATCGTGGCGGGGGGGTGCCGGTTCGAGGCAGGGGGGATGCCGGATCGCAGGGGGGGTGCCGGATTGTGGGGGGGTTCTCGTAAATCGAGCCATGCTCGGTTTCCGAGGCACCGATTTTGCAAATGTTTTGCTCGTCTTGCAAAACACTTGCAAACCGGTGCACTCGTAAACCAAGGTACCACTGTACACATAAATTGCTAGGAAGCATGCAAAAAGAAAGCTCTACCGGCAGCTATATGCTGGGAATGGAATGGATCAACATGTAATCTAGAGATGAAGGGGAGAAAAAAAGGGGTGGGATGGTGGCTGACAACAAGCTTTATGAAACTTGGCTTGAAGCACAGGAGATGGCATTTGAAAAACAACTAGAAGGCAAAGTATATGATGCTGAGAAGTGACTGCCAGGGGAAGTAGTGATGCTGAGGAGTGAGGAAGAACTGTAGCTCTTAACCTGAAACCTACTTGAGAAATGAGTGCTGCATTTGGGAATATCTGTTCACAGCCTGTCTTCTCTCATTCCCTTCTCACTACTTTAAAGTCATAGCAGAAACCTTTGACAAATGTAATTTAGGTCGGCTTAGACCAGTGTTTCGCAACTTCTTCAAGCCGGGTACCCCTTAATTTGAACAAATTTCAACTGAGAACCCCTAACCTCTGGCCACTGCAACTGGCATGCAGCCCAAGACACAAATGGCATGATTTGTTATATTTCACTCCCATATAAACTGTTTGACCCCTTGACAAGTGAAGGGCGGATGTGGTCCCTCTCCACAAAAGTGGAAGTAAGGAAGAAGTAGGGAATTACATGCTATGCCCTTCCACGCCTTTTAATACTAACTTCGGCATCCCACAAGGTTCCATATTATCCTCTTTACTATTTAATATCTACCTCGCCTCTTTATTAACCCTCTGCCAGTCAATTGGTTTTTCAGTTTATGCATATGCTGATGACATTCAACTTCATACCATCGATCCTTCTAACTTAAACAAAATTGCTTCCATTTACCTTAAATTACTCAATTTATGACTGGCTAAACTCAAACATGCTTTCTCTAAGCATCTCAAAAACAAGCACGGTTCTTTTTCCTTGGAAAGAAGGTTTACAGCTAGTCTCACCAGTTACTATTGATAATACCCCACTTGAATCTACTTTAACAACAAAAATCATAGGTATTATCATTGATAATAGACTCACATTTTGACCCCAAATCAAAAACTGCTTTTATAAGCTCAGGATGATAAGATCCCAGGTACCTCTCCTAGACTCTTAATATCTTAATTCACTCTCTCATCGTATCAAAAATCGATAACTGTAATTCATTATATAAAGGGTTATGTCAAAAAGATATCAGGTGTCTTCAACTTATTCAAAATACGGCAATAAAAATCATCATGAGCTCAAAAAAATTTGATCATGTCACTCCTTTGCTGAAGAATGCAGACTGGTTGCCCAACCCGCATCGGATTACTTATAAAATTGCTCTTTTAACTTTCATAACTCTATAGACTTCTAATTCCATATGATCCCCCCCAGAACCCTAAGATCTGCTTCACAACATACTCTTAATGTTCCGTCACTAAAAATAATTGGCACCTGTCGAGCTTCTATTTTTTCAATTTGGAACTCGCTCCTTTTGATACATCAGAACAGAACTTGGATAAATTCAATAGTAGTTTAAAATGCTTTCTTTTTAAAGATGCCTACAATTGATTTATCCTTTTTTAAATAATTTTTTATTATTATTATTAAGCATTCCCAACCTTGTCATATCCTACTGTTTCTATCCGTTTATGTTCTCTTTCCTCACAAATAGTGGTTCTCCCCTTTTTTCCTTTTGTTTTCTTGTCCTCTCCCCATTCAAGTTTGTCTGTCTCGTAAGGATTATGTTTATTATTTGTAGGCCGTACCCTAATTAATATTTAAACAACTTTTATTGTACAATGCTTTGAATTTTATGTTAAGCTGGGGCCCACATAAGTGAATTTAGAACAGCTTTTGAGCACTGTGTACTGGCTGAATTTTACCAGAGCCTGCATAAGCTCTGGCTCCTCCCCAGGACTAAATCTGCCTGCCTTTGACCAGCCTACCTTTTTTTTTTCCTGTGATGGTGTGTATATCCTAGCGAAAAAAACAAAAGACTGTGGATGATGATGTTCTAAAAAGATGATTTATTTATCTCTTCTTCCTAAAACCCACAAATAAATACAAAGTCCATTTGTGGATTAAGAATTGGTTATCGGATAGAAAACAGAGGGTAAGGTTAAATGGTCATTTTTCTCAATGGAGGAGATTAAACAGTGGAGTGCCGCAGGGTCTGTTCTGGGACCAGTGCTATTTAACTTATTTATAAATGATCTAGAAATTGGAACGACGAGTGAAGGGGATTAAATTTGCAGATGACCCTAAACTGTTCAAAGTTGTTAAAACGCATGCAGATTGTGAAAAATTACAGGCAGACCTTAGGAAATTGGAAGTCTGGGTGTCCAAATGGTAGATGAAATTTAATATAGACAAATGCAAAGTGATGCACATTGGGAAGAATAACTTGAATCACAGTTCCCGGATGCTAGGGTCCATCATGGGGATTAGCGCCCAAGAAAAGGATCTGGATATCATCGTAGACAATACGATGAAACCTTCCGCCCAATGTGTGGTGGCAGCCATAAAAGCAAACAGGATGCTGGGAATTATTAAAAAAGGGATGGTTAACAAGACTAAGAATGTTATAATGCCCCTGTATCGCTCCATTGTGTGACCGCATCTGGAGTATTGCGTTCAATTCTGGTCTCCTTATCTTAAGAAAGATATAGTGGCACTAGAAAAGGTTCATAGAAGAGCAACCAAGATGATAAAGGGGTTGGAACTCCTCTCATATGAGGAAAGACTAAAACGGTTAGGGCTCTTCAGCTTGGAAAAGAGATGGCTGAGGGGAGATATGATTGAAGTCTACAAAACCCTGAGTGGAGTAGAATGGGTACAAGTGGATCGATTTTTCACTCCATCAAAAATTACAAAGACTAAGGGACACTCAATGAAGTTAAAGGGAAATACTTTTAAAACCAATAGGAGGAAAAAAAATTTCATTCAGAGAATAGTTAAGCTCTGGAACGTGTTGCCAGAGGATGTGGTAAGAACGGATAGTATAGCTGGTTTTAAGAAAGGTTTGGACAAGTTCCTGGAGGAAAAGTGCATAGTCTGTTATTGAGAAAGACACAGGGGAAGCCACTGCATGCCCTGTATCGGTAGCATGGAATATTGCTACTCCTTGGGATTTGGCCAGGAACTAGTGACCTGGATTGGCCACCAAGAGAACGGGCTACTGGGCTTTATGGACCATTGGTCTGACCCATTAAAGCTATTCTTATGTTCTTATATTCACATATGTAGTCCTACCAGACCCTGTACAGTCCATGTTTCAGCTAACACGCCTTCCTCAGGGGTCCAGTTAGATGCTATGGTCTCAGAGAACAAATGTAGACTAAAAACAATGTGAGTGTCTTTAAATGACTCTCCAAAAGACTGTGAATGCGAACAGAGTGGCGATCAAAAGTCTGCAACTCAACGTGGTTCCATTCTGAAAATGCTGCGAGTTATCGCATAAGCTGAATGATGTTGCCGCCATGTTGAGTTGCAATGCTTTTGATCACACATTGAGAGCATTCCTATTTGGTATGATAACAAGTAGTTTGGCGCCATCTACTGGGCTTCTTTTATACACCCCTGAGAAAGGCTTTCTAGGCTAAATCATGGACCGTGTTGGGATCCAGTACTAAAAGGATTAAAAGACTCTCTGTTAAACTTGAATTATCTTTTGTATACGTCTTAGCTATTTATATGTTATCAATAAATTGTCCTTCAAGTTGGGTGACTGTGTCCCTTTCCCACTCTTTTTCTGTTTTGTATTATTGTACATGGGGTTGTGTTTTTCCTTTTTTTCTGTGAAATCCAGTCTGGATCACAGCCAGAGCTGATATTTAGTGGCACTGCCTATCTTAGTGCCACTGAATATCAACAGTTGAAAATTGATCAGCAATTTAAATCACTAAATATCAGGCCCAAGGTGCCTAAACTAGGTAACCCAAATATCTGAAGGTGAAGCTACAGACACTTCAAGGGGAGCTGCTTCTTAGAGAGGAGTAGATTGCCTTCCTAGGGACCATTGCTAAAGGAGAATCTAAGGGAAGAACTGTGAGGACTGTTTCAAATCCAAGTACTTTGAACTACAGTATACTTTAAATTTTGTAGGGTTTTGGGGTTTGTTTTTTTTGCCTGATATTAAATAACTGTAAATGCTTATTTTTTTGTATTTCACCTAATAGATGTGGGGGGGAGGGTTCTTATCTCAAAGCTGTTCTTTTTGCCTTTTATATCTTTTAACTTGCTCCAGGTTAAGTCTTGAGTTCTGTTACCTCTTATCCACCAAGATCCTTTAATTTACATTTGGTGCACTGACTTGCTGCCCTTTCTATTGTCTCCCATTGGAAAAAAACAGTCATTCCTTTGCATTTCTTTTGTGTAGCATCTCAAAGGCTACCCTGACACCCCAGTGACAGGTTGGCTATATTTTAAATTCACCTGGTCTTCCCAAATAGTTATTCAACAAGGCCTTCTTTCTGGCCTTAAATTGGGTGAATCAACTCCTGTGTGATTAGATGTTCTCTCTTAAATATCAGTTGTTCCATTATTTTAACCTGGAGGCATTTGTATCGGATTGTTCCAGGATCTAAATGGCTGTAACAGCAGTCCAGTAATGAAGCAAAGCAATTTAATTTTCACAGGAAGGTATTTATTAATATCCAAAGTAAAGAACATTGTTGTACAGAAACCAACTGACCTTATTAAATTGACTTTTCTTTCATGCATCTGGCAATTTGTTAAGCTTTGCTCTTGCGTTCTTTTGTATCCGATGCATGCTTACACTTCTGCATTAAAGCTGCCCTGTACTTGAGATACTATATGGTTACAAGGGAGTCAAGTCTGTCTCTCTGTTTTGGGCTCCAGGAGCCAAACAGCAGCTAAACATGATGTTTTCTCAAACATATACTGTCCTAAAAGTAGGGTTACCATATGACTCCAGAAAAAAGAGGACAGATTGAGACATGTAAGGACAGATTGAGCAATGTAAGTAAAACCCGAATGTCTCAATCCATCTTGGTTTTTTCGGGAACCATATGGTAACCCTACCTAAAAGGGAATGTTTGACTGCTCTTTGCTGAGTTTTCCAAATATTAAAAAAATTATTTGCTAAGATATTTATTCAGAGTAGGCATGAGGTAGAACCTGGCTCTACTCTAGACAAGTATTGTTGAACCCCACTTTTGGCTCTGTTCCAGAAATGCCTGTTATTACTTTTATTCACCCCATTGAGATCTTTATCCTACATAAGATTTGTTCCAGGTCAGAGCAGGATATGTTTCACCACTTCCTTTGTGCCTGCATAGCTGCCATTTCTGAAAGGAGGAAAGATGTATTTTCATATTTTCATTTCCGGCATGATGATAATGAGGCATAGGTTAGCTCTCATTATTTATACTCTGTCTGATTTAGTATCTGAGCAGTGAAGGAAGATGGTGAACAATGCCTAGGAATTGGATTCCTAATTTCCTATAACCAATCTTACTAATATCTTTTGCAGCATTGCCCCTCAGCATCCCTGTCCTTATGATCCAGTCCAGCATCTCTTCTATCTCTCCTTGTATTCAGCTATTCCCCTCCATTTTTCCTTCTCCCCTATCACCCCAATACCAGTATCTTTCCCTCTCTCTTCCTTTCCTCCCTCCTTCACAGTCTGTCAATTCTTCTCCTATTCCTCTAATCTAGTCTCTTCCCCCCTCTGTCTCCCTCCCCCCCCACACACACATGTCATGCCTCTCTCCGTTTCCCTCATCTTTTTTTTCCTATCCCCTCTCTGCAGTCTTCCATACCCTTCTTCTATTATCAGCAACAGCAGCTATTAGAACAGGCTGCTTCTGTCCTGCATCAGAGCTTCCTCTATAGGGTCTCCTCTACTCTGATACAACTCCCTGTTTTTTGTGTGGGCAGAATCCCACAGAGAGAAAGTTGTGAGATGGCCTGAAGCAGCCTGTCCTAATTGCTGTCAGTAATGGATAGGATTACCATATGGCTCCAGAAAAAAAGAGGACAGATTGAGTCATTCAGGTTTTACTTCATTGCTTTCAATGGAAGTAAAACCTGAATATCTCAATCCGTCATCCTTTTTTTGGAGCCATATGGTAACCCTAGCAATGGAAGAGAGATGGAAGACTTGCGGGAAGGGGGGGGGAGGAAGGGATAATATGAAATATTGTTTGATTAAAGAAGATAAGACTAAGAATATTGAGTTCTAGCTGTATGGTAGTATGTAGAGTTATTTTTCAGACGTGGAGAGCCACTACTGCAGTGGTTGTCAACCTTTTTCATGTAACGAGCCAAAGTATGAATACGAGAAAGTTCTGAGAATCACCAAAAGATTTCAAACGTACATATACTACTAATTTTGTAAACTGCCTTGACCTGCTTGTTCAGACAGGGTATTAATAAAATTAAAAATGATTCAACAACACTTTAAAGATATATTTTAAAAACTCACTTTATTTTAGATTGTCGACAGTAGCACATTCCATAAATGAGATTGTTTGCAGTTACTATATTAAGTGGGCAAGATTGAAATTAATGCATTTATAGGATTTGAAGAGCATTTCAGCTAACTGTTTGAGGGCCACAATGGAGGTCCTTGGGGGCTGTGTGCTGGAGACCATTGCAGTACTGGCAGACAGTGCAGTGCAGTCAGGCAGAATCCAGATGTGAATTCCACTCCAGAGGATGAAAATATATATATATCAGTATTTCAGAACAAAAATACAAAGGAGTGGAGGAAAAATATACTTTACTTGGAATACTCTCCAATATAACACCAATAGCCAAATTACTATTTAAATATGGAGGAAAAAGCCTCAGACTGCAGTATTCCAAGTAGAAGGTATTGCAGAATACACATAGGTTTTGAAACCCAGAAGAAAAGCAGAAAATTTCTCTGGTTAAAGTGATTTTGAGAAGCAGAATAGTTTTATGGCTGGAATAAACTGAGAGCCCAAATGGTATATTAAAATTTTAAATAAATGTAAACAAAATGTTCTCTGACAGCAGTCCTGTGAAAAGTAACAGTTTGAAGATATATACATTCATGAACTAGGTTAAAGATGAACAGCAAAGCAGCCTTAATATGCAGATTGCTGAGCTCACTATAAAGAAAGGCACAATAATTATCATTTGCATACTTTAGGGATACTAAGGGCTCCTTTTACAAAGTTGCGCTAGCGTTATAGCTCACGCTAGCCGAAAAACTACCACCTGCTCAAGAGATGGCGGTAGCGGCTAGCATGCATGGCATTTTAGCAAGTATTAAGGCCCTAACGCACCTTTGTAAAAGAAGCCCTAAATGTGCAGACTATAGCTTTTACTGGACAGTTTACTGCTTCACTAAACAGTCTTTACCATAGATTTTCTCAGGTTTTGTACTGAAAAAACAAGGACGCTAATGAATGGCCAAGCACTATTGAACTCATGCTGAGTTATATTGGCAATTGTATGAGGCTCTTATTCAGTTAACCCTAACTTCTGTAATCTTAGTTTTATCAGCTAGACCAGCGATGGCGAACCTGTGGCACGCGAAGGCCTTGCAGCTGGCACGCGGGAAGGTCCGCAATTAAGATATGCGGCGCGGCGGGAGGCGAGTGTGCCGGTGTCTGCTTTGCAGCTCACCTGGCAACAGGGCCGGACTGGCCATTGGGAGGACCGGGCATTGTCCCGGTGGGCCACGGCCCATCCTCCTGTGCTGGCTGCAGTCCTGTGAGTGGATGTTTAGCCTGCCTGTCTTCCCCTTAGTATCCTATGAGCCAGGCAGTGTGTGAGGGGGAAGTGGGGGGAGGATGAGAAGCTTCACACTGAGTCTGT
Organism: Geotrypetes seraphini; assembly: GCF_902459505.1. Classification (NCBI taxonomy): domain Eukaryota; kingdom Metazoa; phylum Chordata; class Amphibia; order Gymnophiona; family Dermophiidae; genus Geotrypetes; species Geotrypetes seraphini. Next base: position 161,331,669 of record NC_047086.1, on the reverse strand, counting down.
CACAGGAACTCAGTGAGGCTGTAGTGTGACTCCACATGTGACATCTGTAATCAGGAACAGTTCCTAGTGCTCCCATGCTAGAGAGGTGAGGATATGGGGGGATGTTAATGTGTCTAATAATGTGCTCCTCTATCTTCCATGGGGGACATGCTAAATTTGAGGAAATAAAAAAGCTGCTTATGATGATTGCATAGAGAAGTTCAGTAAGCTGAGAGGAGGGCTGGGCTCTCTGTGAACAACCGACACACTAATCCTCTGCGCTGTACCTTATGGAAAACTCAATATAGCAAAAAACAGTAAAGTGTATATGTGGCCCTTCACAGTGCTTTTGTAAACATCATAATAAAATAACAAAGGCTCCAATAATGAAAAATAAAAGTCCTTTACCCATACACTCAGGTCACCTCTTAATTAGTTGTTATTGTGATGAATCCAATGTTGTATAGTCATTAATGCGATTAATCCAGTTTGCAGGTCATTTTATTTGGGGAATCGCAGTCACTTCTCCAATACATCAAGACTACAAATAAAACATCTCTTCTTAGTCCTCTGCTGTCACATAAACCTCCAGCTCACTAAGGTTGGACATTGCTGAGCTGCCTCTTTTTATCCGGATTTTTCATTGTAAAAAGCGCGGACCCCGTGGTTTGGTTTTATTGATAAGCGCTTGTCATTTTTGTTTCAAAGGTGAGAGTCTGTCATTGCTTTTATAGAACATTAAAGTTTGAACATATCGCACGATTATCTTTCCTGTGCATCTTCCTTTAAATTACATTGTGCTTCTGCATTTTAGCCCTGCCCCTGGACTTCAATGGGCGGGGCCTGCGTGAGGTCATGTGATTGGGCTGCTCAACCTAAAATGCCCAGGCCTATTTTTTGTCCCTGTCCGGCCCTGCCTGGCAATGTGTTCCTCGCGGCTGCCTGAACCACCGCGGGGCTGTGAGAAGCAAAGTCTCACTCCCCGCCTCCGCTTCTGAACCCGCCCAGGTACTCGCCTACAGCACCGAGCGTTCTTCTGTCACGCCCTCCCACCCTGGCGGGAGACTTGAGGAGAACAGGAGACGCAATCTGCATTCTACATCATTTATTATTAGGTAAACTTCTACTTTGCCCTACCTGTGCTGCCTAAGTTTAATTGGACCAATAATACTAATGTTAATTATAAACTTACCTGGGCTCCTTTTTAAAAACCTATTAAATTATCTGGCTATTTGTCTAGGTGTCCAGGTTAGGGTTGCACAAGTCCGGTTTTCACCCGGACAGTATATTTTTTTACCAAAACGGATGTCTACAATTAGTAAAATTCCCCAATCACATATTTTTTTATGGGGACGGATTTGTATACAGCACTTCATTAGATTTTTTTATTATACAAATTTTATCTTTTTGTAGATTTGAAGTCTTGAACAAAGAAAATGAGTACAGCAAAAAAAGCAAAAACAGATAGTGGAAGACCATTCCAAGAGGCCTGGACAGAGACATATGGAGTGATTGAACGCAGTGGGAAAGCATTGTGTATTATGTGTAATGAAAGTGTTGTGTCTCGCACATCAAGTGTCAAACGTCACTTTGAGACCAACCATAACAGTGTTGCTGAACTTGGTTTAGCTCAAAGAAAAGAGTTCCTTGTAGGAAAATTAAAGAAATATCACTCCCAGTCTCTTAGTTTTAGCAACTATCTTTCAAAAACTAATCATCTTACAGTAGCCAGCTTTCAAATTTCACTGTGCATGGCAAAACATCGTAAGCCCCTCTCTGATGGAGATTTTATCAAAAAGGCAATTTTGGCTGGGAGTAATTCACTCTTCCATGATTTCCAAAACAAGGATAAATTGTGAAGCGCATCTCTGAGATGCCGCTAAGCTGAAATACTGCAAAAGATAGGGTTCTGCGAATGGCTGCTGATGTTAGTCAACAGCTTACTTGCGACTTACAAAAAGCACCCTTCTACTCCATGGGCTTGGATGAAAGTACAGATATTACTAACCATGCAAGACTAGCGCTCATTTTGCGTTATGCTACTGGTGACATCATGAGAGAAGAGCTGGTAAAACTGCTGTCTTTGCCTGGAAGAACACAAGGGATAGATATCCACAATGCTGTGATGGAGGCTTTTTCATCACTAGACATAAGTCCAGAAAAAGTGGTTTCAGTTACTAGCGATGGAGCACCTAGCATGGTGGGGACAACATCAGGATTCATTCATTTCTTTGCTAAGGAAGCAAAACATCCACTGATTCAATTTCACTGCATAATATATCAAGAGGCTCTCTGCGCCAAAGAAAGCAGCAAAAAACTTGACGATGTCCTCAAAGATGTAACAAAAATGGTGAACTTCATCATGGCGCGTGCTCTTAATTTTCGACAATTTCAAGCCCTTCTTGATGAGGTTCAGGCACAATATAACACTTTACTGATGTACAATAATGCCCGGTGGCTGAGCAGAGGACGAGTGTTAGAGAGATTTGTGGCCTGCTTGGAAGAAGTTAGGCTATTTATGAATGAAAAGGGGGAAGACTATCCTCAACTCACCAACATGGCCTGGCTTACCAACCTCATGTTCTTTACAGATTTTACTAACCACTTTAATGTACTAAACAAAAAATTACAAGGCATGGGAAAAACAGCAGAAAGCATGTTTAGTGACATCAAAGCTTTTGAGAGAAAATTGCATGTTTTTGAAAAAGACCTTGAGAGTGGACAGCTAAAATATTTTCCCAACCTAAAAATACATTTGGATAATTCTACAACATTTGTGAACAGTCATAAAAAACACCAGGAAATCCACAAAGCATATTCCACCATTGTAGCGAAGCAAAGGAGAATTTTCTCAGTTCCGTAAGATGGAGACAACCCTTTCATTTATAACTTCCCCAGAAAAGTCCACATTTGAAGATCTTGATCTTTCCTGCTTACAGTGGTTGGATATTCAAAATTTGGAAATGGAGCTACTGGAATTTCAAGAAAGCTCTATCTGGAAAAGTAAATTCAATGACCTGCGTGCGGCTCTTGAACGTATTGAGTGTGAAAGGGTGACAAATGAAATCACTGCTAGCAGTTCTGAAAATGAAATCCTAAAAGCGTGGAATTCTCTGCCAGACAATTTTAAGTCCATGAAAGCACTTGGGATTGCTCTTCTTACTTTGTTTGGGTCATCCTATGCTTGTGAGCAGCTGTTTTCGGCTTTGAATCATATAAAATCTGATGCTAGAAACAGATTAACGGATGACATGAATGCTGCATGTGTTGCTCTGAAATTAACGCACTATGAGCCAAGGATTGACAAATTATCAGCATGTATGCAACAACAAAAATCACATTAATTTTTTTCAGAGCATGCCCAATGCATATATTTACATGAAGCAGTGTTTTCAGTTTGCAGTTAAGACACTTTCTAAGTTATTTAAATATTATTTAAAGATGTTATTTAAAAAAGGGACTTTACATGGCCCTGTTGTATTCCAATCTGGAATTTCCAATAAAAACGGTTGGTTTAATTGAAAGCTCTTTTGTTTTCTTTACATCATATTATTAGAAATGTAATGATTTAACTATTTTCTAATTTGATTGTAAATTTTACAAAAAAACATGTATAGACTCTTTGGGAATACACGCCGAGTCTTGACACAGTTAACAGTTTTAAGAAGTTTATCTTTTTTTTTTACTCAGGACATGTTATGTGAATAATGCATTTAAAATATATTGTGTAACTGAATCAAATTCTTTCTAAATTCATTAAATTGAATGAAATAATTAAAACATTATAAATTGCCAATAAATTGAAATGAAAACCAAAGGATTGTGAATCAAATTGATTCTCTGACAATACAAAGATTCCAACCTTTAAAAATGATGTTACATAGTTCAGGCAACTTTATAAAGAGTTTTTAGATACTAAAATCTTGTTATTAAGGTTTAATTGACGTGCTGGCACTTTGAGGAAATTCTTTGGTTTTGTGCGGCAGTTTGGGCACTCGGGCTCAAAAAGGTTAGCCATCACTGAGCTAGACTCTAGTTCTTGAATAACTTTCTTTAATAACATGAAATAAAGAATAAACACAATTGATGATTTCAAGGCAGTTCAACTTTCACAGAATCTTCTCACTCTACCAGCATATTCTATTCACAGGGAATCTGGGAGTGTGTCCACACACCTTGTGGAAAATAACTCAAAACTTAGATTGAACCTAAGCTGTATCAGACTGTTAGAAATAAAGGGAAAAAACCTGGTGGGAGAACAGTGCTAGACTCAGGTTCTCATACAGCCATTCGGTCTTACAAATATGGCTATTGTTCTCTCAAACTGAAGAAGAAGGATGGGCTTAAGCTCTGTAATTGCAGCCTAGCTCTCTGGGAAAAGCAAAGCTTTCTGGGGATTTAAGTCCACAGACCACACTTTATTTATACATCTTAGCATAAACACTTACATTTGTTCTTATACAAGAAACTGAGCAAATGCCCACATAAAGTGGAGGCAGAACACAAAGAGCTCTTTTTACGAAGGTGCGCTAGCATTTTTAGCGCATGCTACAATGCCATGCGCGCTAACCCCGTGCTACACAGAAAATGCTAACCCCAGCTCTAAAAAGCATGCTAAAACCGCTAGCACACCTTCGTAAAAGGAGCCCAAAATGTGCTAATGTTGGTGAATAAAGTTGTGAGTAATGAAGCATTCAGACTAGAGATGGCAGAAATATATTAGAAGGTCAATGAAAACTCCTCACCCAAACCTTTTCAGGAGAGAAGGTTTGGGACTCTTTTGGGTTTCTGTCTGATTATTCAGACTTAAGTGGAGATTCTGTCCAGGTCCTCTGTCTCTCAGCCTGAACTGCAGGTCACAAACACTAGAGGGCAGAATTAGAGAAAGCTAAATTCACAAAAGACCTGGCAGGGAAGTGCAGCCCTGGAAGTGGAGATCTGTCTTGAAGAAATAGGCTTGACTTCAGTCTAGATATTCTCCCCCCTAAAGTTCATCCAGCTGAGTGCCTATGTGAGTCTCCAGAGCCTTACAATATAATAACCTGATGTAAAGAGCCACTTGTATACTGTATAAGCAATTTGGAGTCTCTCCTTATGAGATGCAAAGGATATCAAAGAGCCATTTTCCCTCAAACAATGGTCAACACAGGTAAAGCCCTACCTAGACCATCTCTGTATTATCCCTGGGGAAGTTGTCCATTACCAATTAAGGAGAGCAATTCACTACAACTAGAAGAGTGTCCCCAAATTGACATTAAATAATGCCAGAGGTGGCACAGGACTGTAACAAAACACTATGTTTCTTCTCCTTGGGTAATTGGTCCAGTGACACATACAGCAAAAGGACCAGATTCCATGGAACAAAATATGATTGTTCAGTGAATAGAAGGCAAAGCTTCAAGCTTGATTATAACCCACCATATCTGGTAGTCCACAGCCTCCCTGAATCCATGGGCCCAACAACATTTTGATCTGCAATTTAGACTTTCTTCCATCCTATAAAAACTTTGTCAGCATTTGCTTCAGCAGCAACCAGTCTTTCCTTTAAAAATGAAATGGAAGCATCTGAAAGACATAAAGCCAAATTGGGGGGGGGGGGGGGAATACCATGCTATAGAGGCACCCTTCCAGTTAGTGAAAGAGGCACAGAGCTTCAGGACCACAATTCTGTTTTAATACTGTCTAGAAGCTTAACTATATTGACCCTATAAAACTGAGGTATTTAAGGAGAATGTACCCTGCCATTCAGCTTGGACAGTTGGATCTGTTGCCATAGCCTCAATTTGGTGTAGTTTGAAACCAGAAAAATCCCTATATTCCTGGAAACTAAGCAGACAAAGATAACAAGGAATTGGCAAGTTGGACCAGAAAGTCATCCGTGAACGCAGCTATGGTAAATTCCTTCCTTCCCAGTTTTATCCCACTAATCTCTGGCACCATGCAACGTTTAGGGAGAGGAAGAGCCAGCTTGAAGAAAATGAGTGTGGGGTCAGAATGGTGGAGTTTGGGTATCTGCTGCTTTATATGGTGACAGTCTTGGCTGTCATATTTTTTAAGCTAGCCCCCACTTGAAATATAGTGAAGATCTCTGGGACCAATACATAAAGCTGCACAGTAGAGCTACAGATCACATGGCTTCTATATGGCGCTTTCCACTAAAAGTTGGCCACAGGATGCAGTATTCAGTGAGCATGTGCAAATTACTGCTGTTTTAAAATTGTGGCAGTAACCCATAGCTCATTGAAAAATGTTATCCTATCTAAGTTTGGATAGGTCATAAAGGTGGCATCTGGAAAACTAGGCAAGCATTTTATAACAGATTAATCCATGAATGTAAAAATGTGTATAGTGTCTCCAAATACATACCATTAACAGCAGATTTCTAACCGTGAGTTTGATGTGGTTAACAAAAGATTATACTAATGAAAAAAAATTCAAAATATAAAGAATACAGAGGTATCTAATTGATCAAAAAATTTTAAAAAAGAAAGGTTTTCAGCAACTTTCTAAAAGAGTGTTCATATGAAATAGATCTAATTAATATTAGTCAGAAATCTTTATCATAATACGCTGCCTGATAGGTGAGAATGTATTCATGGTATTTCTTACTTTTACAGCCCTTGACTGAAGGAAACGTAAACAGAGCATGTGATTTTCTACTATTCTGTGATAAAATATATGTACGAGTGCTATTTATAAGAGGTATGCAGTTCTCCCAATCATGCACTGCTCCAAGCCACAGGTGCAAAAAGAAGTTAGTCAGGGATTATGTGAAATTTCAAGCAGCTGTAAAGGCTGATATGTAAAAAGTGCTACTTTCTGTACATAGAAAATATTGCATTCAACAGTCTATGGGCCCAATATTCAGTCTGCAGCATTAAAACTCGAATTCTATAAATGGTGCTAGTGGCAGCAGCTGCCTTAAAAATGGCCGCCGATGTTTACCATTTCAGGATTGTACAAAGATCTGCAAAGTTTAGGTGCTCATGCAGACTGGGAAGCGTTACATGCTTACTGGTTATGGGATTTAGGCCTCCCTGCGGATTCATTGGATCTCGATGCTCTGATACGTAGAATTCCTAGCATCTCTGTAACGCTGAGCTCTGTGAATTTTGGGTTCTCCATAGAGGCTTTCTTACGCACAGTCAACTCTATTATGCAGGTTATGCTGAATCCTCCCCTTTGTCTGCCGCATTCCTCCCGTCATGCTTTATGGGGCTGTCCTAAAGTTAAGTCTTTTTGGAGACGGCTCTTGCTGTATGTAGAAACCCTCTTTGCTCATCTAGTGCTGCTGTCGGCAGCAGGTTTTCTACTATATAAATATGAAGTCTTTCGGCTTCCACAACGGGATCACCTTCAGTTTATTCGGAAGGTTGGAGCCCTGGGAAAGAGAGTGATCCTTGCGGCTTGGGTTGTTCCTACTCCACCATCTTATTGGACTTGGCGGAACCACTTAAAAGCTTTCTATTTAAAGATGCATATGACTGTTAATTTGTCTATGGGACTTTTCTAGCTCATTTTCAATATAAAAATTCATTTTCTATTCAAAATTTATTTTTTCCCTTTCCCTATGTTATTATCTTTAATTGTTCTCTCTTTTAAATTGTATTTCTTCCCACCAGCCTATTGTTCCATGTAAGTAATGTTATGTCATTAAAAGTTTGTTAACTGGACCCCTTTGTAAATGTTTTTATTGTAAAACTCTTAGAATTTATGATTAGCATTTTATCAAATTTTTAATAAACTTGGAAACTTATGTTATTGGAACGTAGGGAGGCTCGTCTTAGTACTAAACATAAATGACATTTTCTTACTGTTTGGGATCCTTATGTTCAATCCTTGTCTCCTCGAACTCGCAGTGCCATTTTGAATTCCCTTTAAATTGATCTTATCGGGAGGCGCCGCAATGCGGTGCTGGAGGTGCAGGTGTGCAGATTTCTCCCCTTCCCCTATTTTGGTTTTCTTTTTTTTTTCTTACTCTTTCTCCTTTTTTCTCTTCTCCTTCTTTCTTCTTTGTGGTTGGGTGTGAAGGCGGGGGGAACGGTGTATCATCTGTTGTGATAGTATATGTTGTCTGGTTGATCTGAGAGGGGGGTTACTGCTGGAGAGCTTGTTTTGGTGTTTACATTGGGGGGTTAAGATTACCACCCTCTCATGTCATTTGTTCCTTTGGATTCTCTGTTGTAGGCTTTCCTTTCTTGGGGGGGGAAATATTCACTGGGTTTTGGGGTTAGAGAGATTGTTGGGGAGAGTTTTGCTCAATATATTGCTCTTTTTGTGGATGCTATGTATTCTTTGTGTTTGTTTGCTGACACTTGATAAAAATTGTTTCAAATAAAAAAATGTCCACCGATCGCATGTCAATCACGTGATGGCACCATTTATAGAATTGTGGCTTCAGGAAAGGTAAGCACCGGAAATGTGAGCTAGGATTTTCAAGGCCTATATTTCCAGTGCCTACCTTTCATGTGAATCACACCTAGGGAGGCATTTTATGATGCCTAACACCACTTTTGGCGTTAGCCAAGCCTGTAGTGTCATAAAGCACCTCCAGAGGTTCAATGCTGTGCAGTGTTTTAAGAGGCCAGTAAATGCCTACATTTTTGTTTTAAGGTCTCCTTTTACTAAAGCGTGAAAGAGCTTCTTTCTGTGGGCTGGCGAGGTAAATGATCCAAAAATCTCATTCAATTCCAATGGGCATTGGAGCATTTACCTCGCTGGCCAGTGATAAGAAGCTCTTCCGCAGTTTAGTAAAACCCAGTGTAAGTTAGATGCTGGCAGGTTGCCTACTGGTGCCTAACTTAAGGCGCCATTTATAGAATATGGGACTAAGTGGCTTGTATGCTGCTCACAGCTGTGGACTAGATTACTCCTGGATATTCATGCTGGGGGCATGTCTGACCTACAGTACTTAATGGATTAATGTGGTTAACTGCTAGTATTGAGACTGGTACCCAGTTTACTTAGCTGGATAAAGTTAGGACAGCCACTAACTGACCAAGTAGTGGTTTTGCCCAAACTGTGCCCATGGACCACTCCTAACCTAGCAAGTTAGGGAATAGCTGATTAGAACCAATATTCAATAGCACTACCCAGTTCAGTGCCACTGAATATGGGCAGCTGGTAACCTCAGTGGGCTTTTCTGGTTAGTAGCTTCTTCTACCCAGTTAAATCCCTTTGAATATTGACCCTGTGTGTAATTAGCATCTTTTTTTTTTTTTTTTTTTAAAGGCTACATACATGTATCTGCCATTTTCTACATATGCCCGCTATTTGCAAATGATGCCTAAGGCTTCTAAACTTTATTCTTAATTGTCTAACGAATACAGCATAGTGGAAACTTCTAACAGTAGGAACAGTAGGAAACTTTGTTCTGTTTTCAATTCCTTGTCATTACTAAGACCATCTGTCATGCATTTCTCCATTGGAACAAGCATTGTTTTATATTTGTGTAGTGCCTGCACTACATAATCTTTATTTTAAGTTTCCAGTTTTGTTGATTTGAAGCACAGAGGGCCATTTTCTAAACATAAGTCTAAGTCCGATTTAGACATATGTTGCTGGACATCCAAATTCAACAGTAAGAAAATGCCCATTTTTGAAAGGCAAATCACCATACGTCTAGAATTTTTGTTGTTGTTGAAAATCCTCTATTTGGACATCTATCTTTATACCACATTTTCAAACAAAATTTCGTCCAAGTCCCAAACGGCTACAGCAAGATCATTTGGACATGGGAGGGGCCAGTCCTATTAACTGGCCACCCAGACATGGCAACAGAGCAGTGGGGGCACCTTAGAGGGCACTGTTATGAACTTCACAAAAATGGTGCCAGATAAACATCTCACCAGAACTGCCTTATAGGTTATGGTGAGCCCCCCCAAAATCCACTTTACTATCTGTCTAGAATCCCAATAGCTCTTATGGCTGCAGGTGGCACCTATATGACAGAAGGGTTTTGGGAGGTTTTGGTGGGTACACATTTTCCACCATAAATGTAGTGGTTAGAGTGGCTTATGGGCCTGGGTCCTCCTCTCCATGGTTCACTAGCCAACCCACCAGGCTACTTAAGACACCTGTCTGCAGCTCTACTAGAATGTCCCAAACCAGATGCTGCTGTTTTAGAGACAGGTATGTACCTTTTTGTTCTAATTTTCATGTGGTGGAAGGGGGCAGTGAGCATTGGGGGAGTGTGGGGGTGTCTTACCTTGATGCATGCAGTGGTCATCCGGTCAGTTTGGGCAACTTTGTGGCACTTAGACCCTTCTAAAACAGGTCTAGTTCCAAACATATAAATTCCCTTCAGGATGTCTTGCAAAATGTTTGATTATGGCTGCAAGACGTCCATGTCTAACCTGCCTTTCACACTGCCCAAAGCATGCCCATAATATGCCTCTACCATGCCCATCTTGTGTTCTGAACGTACAGAGGCTGAAATACCTTGCTAGATGTACAAAAAGATGATTTCAATTATTGGCACGTGGATGTCTTGGCAATTAGGATGTCCAAGTGCTGATTTAGGATGCTTTTTGGATGTTTATGTTTTTTGATTATGTGCTTGACAGTGTCTGAAACTAGTTACTTGTAGAAATGTTTGACCAGCAAAAGGATAATCCCCAGGACTTGTAGCATGAACTAAAAGTACTAATTTTAAGGAACCATTTAAATTTCAGGCAGTAATAAAGACAAAATGTGAAAGGCTTGTAATTCAGCCTGCTTGCTCAATTTTGAAATTGCACATTTTTGCCCCCAGGATATATTTTCCTGTAATTTCTGGAAGGAGAAAACTAACAGAAAAAAAATTTGTACACGAAAATACTTACACATAAAGAGGTTATTCAGCTTTCCCTGGAGTAAATATCACCAGATGTCCAAGTTTTCTCTAATAGTAGCTGTTGATTAAGGGTTCGTTATCAAGAAAATCAAAACCGTCAAAAAGATATTCAACATGGTTTTAATAAAGATCTTTGTGATGATCCAGAGGCAGAGCCATCAAAGATGCTTCAGACTACCCTGATGCCTAAAGATAAGCACCTAAGAGGCAGTTCTTTAAAGGTTGTCAAGAGCTACGTGCCAAGATACATCACATTAAGTGGGGAATTCTGTAAGTCTGCCTAAAGTTAGGCAGTGAGGCACCTACATCAGCATGCTGAACCAATATAGGTGCCGCACTTCCGCATGGAGACCATTCAGTTAGTCATAGCGGTAGTGGTCCTGGGGGAATTTCTTGCCTCCCTCAATTTGATGGAAACCTAGCTCCACATTCTCATTTTTCCCACCCACAGGAGGTGCTTGCCCATTCATGCTCTGATTCTTCCCTCTCTCCTTAAAGAATGACATATGGGATGGTTTCCTGCGGTTATTCACGGGGATGGGAACAGTGATGAATTCTGTCACTGTGTCATTCTCTAGTGGAGAAGTTAAAACAGATCTTAATAAAAATGGTAACGAAACGTTTTTGAGAGGACGTGAAGAACTGAGACTCAATGATACCGTTTTTGTTATTTGCTGCCCAGAAAGTCATTAGGTTTTTCTTCCTTTGAAATGATGTATGGCAGGCAACTCTCGAATATGTTAGAGGTTATTAGAGAAACCTAGGCAGAACCCTGAAAAGTGTTAGGTTTTGTAACTGATTATATTCAACAACTGGGGAACAAATTGCATAGAATAGCAGGGATGGCTAAAGAGAATCTAGAGAAAGCTTAAGAGCAACAGAAAACCTACTATGATAGAGAAGCAAGACAGGGAAATTCAACTCAATGACAGGGTGTTGGTCTTGATTCCCACATTCTCTGATAAGCTCTTAGCCCAGTGAGAGGGACTCTACAGTTAAATGACGATTAGGTGACTTGGATTAAGAATAATCCAAATTTTTCATGTACGGTAAATCTCTTAAAACTGCGGGTCAGACAGTTAGGGATTGGTTACAGAAACAGTTCCGGGAGGGGAGGATTTAGGCCTGATGATACACAAATGCAAGGTTGAAGAGTCTGTAAAAATATGAGACTTTAACTCTGAAGCTGGTCACTCCTAGGGAGACTTTTCCTTACTGGTGCCTTCTCCCTTGCTGGACCCCTGGTGCCAATAGCACCCTGGAGGCTTTGTCCCTTGATGGATCTTCAGGAGGAACCTCTTAGATGTTTTTTTTGCTTGGGTTCAGAAGTACTAACCCTCAACAGGGATCTTCAAACACCAATATCGGGGGCCCCACTATAGGGCTACCTCTGCTCTTCCTGGCTCTAGGCTGCTCCCAAATGATACTTGCCTTGAGCAATACACTTCTCCCTCTGTATTCGCTGTGATAGAGGATTAACAGGACCGCAAATACAGAAAAAGCGCGAATAACTTTTTTATATGTTATTTGCTGTTTTCTATTAAAAACCATCATGAATATGGTGAAACCGCAAATAACATGGTGGGAGACCTGGCCTGTTTCTGAAGGAGAGGCAAAACACGGTGAACAAAGTGCTGGGAATCAGCAATTTTCTCTGTAAACGCTTGGAATCAGCGATTTCTCTATGCAAGCTGATGTAATTGGGGGAGAGGAGCCAGCAAGCTAAAAACCATGAATAATTGAAACCGCGAATGCTGAAACCGTGAATACGGAGGGAGAAGTGTAATCCCATGGGCTGATGCTCCTCTTGCTGCTTTGAGGTGCTTCCAATGGCTGCTCTTCTTTCTTCAAGAGAGCCTCTAGGAGTACTCATCTGCCGGCACTCAGAATTAACAGGATACTGGGCTTGATGGACCTTTTGTCTGTCCCAATATGGCAAATCTTATGTTCTTAAGAGCTCTGTAGCCACCAGTACCGTAATCAGGTTTCTCTTCTTAACATGGTAACATAGTAAATGATAGCAGATAAAAATCTGAACGGTTCATCCAGTTTGCCCACTAGTTACATGCCATATAAATTCATGATTAAATTAAATTTTCTTTTTTCTTTGATATTTCTGGGCCATAGACTGTTAAGTCTATCTGGTACTGTCCTTAGATTCCAACTACTGGAGTGGCTGTTGAAGCTCACTCCAGCCTATCCAGCCATCTCATTTTTTGCAGGATACATACCGTAAAGTCTGCCCAGCAATATCCTCATGTTCCAAGTTACTGGAGTTCCCACTGATGCTCTCCATAGCCCATCCTACACCAAATCTCCACTCATTGAAGCTACAGGGAAATACTTTTTAAAACCATTAGGAGGAAATATTTTTTCACTTAGAGTTCTGGAACGCAATGCCAGAGATTGTGGTAAGAACAGTTAACATAGCTGGTCTTAAGAAAGGTTTGGACAATTTCCTGAAAGAAAAGTACATAGTCTGTTATTGAGGCAGACATGGAGGAAGTCACTGTTTGCCCTGGGATTAGTATCATGGAACGTTGCTACTATTTGAGTTTCTACCAGGTACTTGTGACATGGATTTGCCACTGTTGATAGCATGATACTGGGCTAGATGGTCCATTGGTCTGACCTAGTATAGCTATTCTTATATTCAGAATCTATGATTTGGAAGCAGTGGCATATTAAAGGGGCAGACCGCCCTGGGCGCTGTCTTCACAGGGGGAGGCATTGGTGCCTCTCCTCTGCTCCACTCCCTGCTTTCCTTTTTAAATGTTTGCTGGCTCAAGTTGCATCTTTTACTTGCTGCTCGCACTGGCATCAACTCCCTTCTGATGTCACTTCCTAGTCACTCCTTTTCCTGGAGCCATAAGGTAACCCTAGGATGGGCAGAGCAATGGGTGGAATGGACTAAGTGGTCCGGCCCCCTTTGCAGCATATTTTGATATTAATTCCTTTCGACTGTTAGTTCAGTCATTGGTCCATAGTCAGATGGGTTATTGTAACATCATCCATCTTGCTGGAGCTCAAAAAAATTTTCAAAAACTGTATATAATTCAGAATGCAGCAGTTGATTTTTGATTTAAAGAAGTATGATCATGTCACCGATTTCTATCGTCAATTGCATGGCTTTCGGTTGAAGCATGGATTAAATTTAAGTTCGGCTGTATTTGTTTTAATAATAATAATAATAATAATAATTTTATTCTTATATACCGCCAAAACTGTAGTAGTTCGAAGCGGTTTACAATAAGAGGAGCTGGACAATCAGTGAAGATAGGTACAAAGTACATGAAGCGGATACAGGGATAAGAGGGCTGGAACATGCTGCAAACAATCAGCGAGAATAGGTGCACTGGACAGACATCAATACATGTAGGCAGAGAACAGAGCGGGAATGAGAGATTGTGGTAAAAAACAGATGGAGTAAAGCGATAGGGCAATGAGAGCAATTAGGTTACAAATCGGTTGAACAAGTTTGTTTTTAATAGTTTTCTAAAACTTAGGATGAAGAGTGCGTTATTAAGTTGCTCAGCCAGTTGTTCATTTGGCCTGCTTGGAAAGCAAGTGTTCTGTCTAGGTATCTTTTGTATTGGCAGGCCTTTATTGATAGATGGGTGAACATGTGGACTCTGCGCGTAGGTCTGCTGGGGCAGTCCAAGTTGAAATGTGCGACCAGATATGTGGGGGCCGAGCCAAGTATAGATTTAAAACAAAGACAGGCAAATTTGAACAGGACTCTTGCCTCCAGGGGCAGCCAATGAAGTTTTTGGTAATAGGGGGTTATGTGGTCCCATTTTTTTATGCCAAAAATCAGTCGGACGGCTGAGTTTTGGATGATTCGGAGTCTTTGAATAGTTTTCTTGAAAGACCCCAGATAAATGATGTTGCAGTAGTCGAGTATGTTTAGTATGGAGGCTTGCACCAATAAACGGAATGAAGTTGCATCGAAGTACTTTCTGATGTTCTTAGTTTCCATAGAGTCGAGAAGCCTTTTCTAATCAATAGCTCAGTGTGCGCTTCAAGAGTAAGGTAACGGTCCAGGGATACTCCCAGAATTTTTATGGAGTTGGCAATAGGATAGACTTGACCATTCAAGGAAATTGTAGAAATTAACAGGTCTAATCCCAGAGTATCTTATGAAATCTTTCATCATTACAAATTCTAAACATTCTAGAACATCTCATTCACTATTCTCATTTCCTTCTGCAAAGGGATGCAAATATAAGAAATTCCAGGAACGATTGCTGTCCTTTCAGGCAGCATCATAGATTAGGGATCTGACACATATTTACACTTTCAAATTCGTATCAACAATTTCAACGTGCTTTAAAGACGCATCTTTTTATAGAATCTTTTGGAAGTTAGATACTGGTTGTTTATTCATTTGTATTGCTAATCTCTGTGAATCGCATTTAACTTAATAGTATTTGCGGTATACAAGTGAGTTTTTATATTTATGTGTAGACTATGCCCATGTGTATGCCCCCAAGCAAGCTACTATCAAAATAATTCACATGATTACGGAATAGCACATATGTGAGTTAGTGACATGTATACACATACGTACATAGAGTATATGCCAGTTATTATATTACATTACATTACAAATGTTATTATATTCCACAGACTATAAGATTGTTTTATTATCAGTTGTACATTTCTATTTCTAAGATTCAGGGTTGTAGTTCTAATAGGGAGTCTGTGTCATCTACTGCGATCCTGGGAGTGCAGCGTGGTTTAGTCGAGGGTCCTAGTCCAAACTTCACTGGCTCCCAAAAATTTCCAGAGTTCATTTCAAATGCGCCTGCCTAGCTTTTAAGATCCTACACGGCATCCTCCCTCCACTAATCCCTCTTTCTTGGAACTCCTCGAGCCCTGACACCACCAGGCCCACCCAAAAACTTCCTTCCCCTCACTAAAAGGTATCCTCTATGAGGGAAAATTGGGCAAATCTCTCTTTTTCAGAATCACAGAGCTCTGGAATAATCTTACTGCCCCACTACGGAGTCTAGGCTCCTTCCAATTATTCCGTAAGCACCTGAAAACTAGGCTCTTCACAAAATTGTAATGTTCTTTTCCTCCCTGGACTCAGCATCCAACCCCTCTATGCTACTCCTGCCTTTATTTAAACTCTTGTAAACCGTGCTAAGCTCTATAATTATGGAGAGGATGCAGTATATAAACTTAAGGTTTAGTTTAGTTTAGTTTAGTTGAATTTGGTTTTGCTCTTGATTAGTTTGAGGTGGTAGATTGAGGTCCAGTTTTCTGTGATGGGTGGGATTCTAGAAAGGGGCAATCAGAACTGGGGAGAGGGGAATTGCAGCAGCAGCAACCCGAAAGTTATGTGGATGCCAGCTACATCTGCATAACTAAGCAGCCAAAGTTCCTATCTGGTTGCTTAGCTATACACAATCATAAAATCAAAGCAGTTTACAATTTAAAAAAATAGTAATAATATAATATCTGAAAAGAACTACAAATCCAATAGAAAAAAAAAGCATGTTGATGGATATACCAAATAAAAAGATTTGTTTTAAACCTTTTTTTTTTTTTTATTTAAAGAATAGCAGAAACAATGCATGAAAGCAGGAGAGGGAAGAAAAACTGCAGCTCATGCAAATATCACAGCACCTGTCTGCCTAGGATTGTCTGGGTGAAGAGAGAGGTTTTGAGTGCAGTTCTTTTTTTTATTTATAGAGTTTTAACATTGAAAACCAAGCCATAAACAAATGCTTGAATACAGATTCATAGAAAGTAGGTAACCCATTCATAGTGGGGAAAATATCCTCCACCAATAGAAAACAAATACAGCAGACCCTCATATTCATGGGGGTTAGAGGCAGAGCCGGCCCACGAATATTTAAATATCACTGATAACTTTCAGGGACAGCTCTGACCCACCCCGCCTCCCTCCTGCGTCCCGGACCTTCTCCAGACCTTACCTGGTGGTCTAGCAGCAACGCAAGGCAGGATCGATCATCCTACGCTCCTGCCCTGTGCAGAGCCGTCATCAAAATTGCTGCCTGAGTTCCCCACTATGAATTTTCCCCACTATGAATGGGTTACCTACTTTCTATGAATCTGTATTCAAACATTTGTTTAGGCTTGGTTTTCAATGTTAAAATTATATAAATAAAATAAAAGAGCTGCACTCAAAACCTCTCTCTTCACCCAGACAATCCTAGACAGACAGGTGCTGTGATATTTGCATGAGCTGCTAGACCACCAAGTAAGGTCTGGGGAAGGTCCAGGATGCATCATTTCTTTTAAAAAATCACGAATAACCGAATCTGCGGTACTGAAACCGCAGATTCGGAGGGGGTACTGTAACTGATTAGTCCACAATTAATTAAAGGCCAAGGAAAAGTAAAAGAAATCAAAGAAAATATCATTCAATGGGGATGGCAGGGAAGCGAAAATCTGGCAGCCAGTTCACATTACTCTACTGGAAGGGTTATAGCCAAGTCCAATTGTGACTCCACTACCTTCTATAGACACAATAAAGTCCAACAATTGTCTGGGTTAAAAAAAAGAAAAATTTTTACCCTAAGCCTATAAGCCAAGAAGTCCTTCCTCCTTCTGTGTGACACTTGTGATATATCAGGAAAAATATGTATTGATGAACCCATAAACTGGTCATTTATATGTCTGAAATAAGTTTTAAGAATTAAGTCTCTATCCAACTTCAGAGCAAAAGTCACCACAAGTGTTGTCCTTTCAGCAATCACTTCCAAAGAATTTGTTAAATCCATCTCACCCCAGAACTTCCTGGTTTAGTTTTAATGGTTAGATACTGTGCTCTTAAAGGGGTCCTTGTATTAATGTGCACTAATCGATGAGTGTGTGCTAAAGATTATCGCACACTAAATGCTAAGGCATCCATTATAATTCAATGGGCACCTTAGCATGTAGCATGCACTAATCTTTAGTGCAAGCTAAATCGGTTAGCGCACCTTAATAAAAGGACCCCAAAATTGGTGGTAAAATTTCAGTTGAAATCAATAACACCTCACGCAAGTGTCTGCAGACCATCTCAACAGCTGAGATTACTGGGGATCTAGGAAACGTCAACATTCTCAGATTATATTTCCTTTGAAAATTTTCTGGTCTAACTTTTTTTGAATAGTAGATCTTTCTTTATTTTCTGACTTTTTTTTAAAAATAGCAGATCTTTCTTTAACAATGTCTAATTGTAACTCTAACTTAATTATTCTGCTGTTCATGTTTTTTAATACTCTCACCAGCTCTTTCAAAACTTCACCTTGGAGATTCACCATGGAGTTGAGATTCCTACAATCATTCCTCAAAACTGAAATGGCTTTTTTCAGGTTGGAGTCCATGGTTTCTATAGCCTTCCAGAGAGCCTCCATATTAACTATGGCAGGTTTTACCATCTCTCCATATTGCAGAGTCTCTTCTTTAGTCTCCAAACAGGATACCATTGTTAGGGTCTCGGATGGGTTATACTCCAAACGGGGTCTCTCAGCTGCTTCTCCAGGGCTGAGCGTTTCCGCCTCCTTCAGAAAGCATATTTGCTGCCTTCACTGTGGGACTCGTAGCTCTGGCCTGGAGGGGAGCCTGTCGTTGGTCAGGGCTCAACGAAGCCCTATCAGTACTAAGGTCATTTGCCTGGACCAATGTCTCTTCTGAAGCCAGATATGCTTCCAGAGCAATGCGGAGAGTTAGTCCCTGAAGAGTAGTTTGTACAACCACCACAGCATCACAGCTGCTGGAGGAACAGGCCATGGCATTCCTTTATACTTACCCATACCGAAAATAGCTCAGGTAAGTGACAGCGTTCCAACCCCTCGCCTCAGGAAGAGAGCTCCTCGCATGTGTCCATCCCCAATGTCATGTTGACCCTCTTCTATGAGTGCAGTTCTAAATCTAGGCTAAGAGAATAGAGGCAGGAAAGGACAAAGCAGAAAAAGACACTGCATGTTATGGAGTCTAATTTAGCGTAGAGCAGAAGTGCCCACACTTTTTTTGGCTTGCAAGCTACTTTTAAAATGACCAAGTCAAAATGATCTACCAACAACAAAATTTAAAAAAACACAAATCACACTGTAAACAGAGAAAATGTTAATTATCATTTATATTGGTGGGGTGGGGGCGGATTCCAAAGAGATCAAGACAGATAACTTTAAAATATGCAATGTCACCTCAGTAACAACTATATGAAAATAGACAAATATACCCCCTCCCCTTTTACTAAACCACGATAGTGGTTTGTAGCACAGGGAGCTGCGCTGAATGCCCTGCACTGCTCCTGACGCTCATAGGCTCCCTGCGCTAAAAAACACTTTCCCTAGCAACAGCAGCAGATGAATCCAGAGACCAATGGGATAGCTCACATCTACCAGCAGGCGGAGATAGAGAAACTGATTAACAGGTGGTCCTATTGGCTGGCACTCCTCCTGTTTATTTAGTATTCTCTATCTCCCAGCAGGAAAATGTCGCTATTCAACTAGCTCCTGAATTCTGGCTGTGGCTGGAACTTTATTTTCTCCTGTTGAGGTTTCTCTTCAGTGAGACTGCCATTCTGTTTCTCCTGTTGAGGTTTCTCTTCAGTGAGCTGGCAATGCTATTTCTCCTGTTGAGATTTTCTCTTCAGTGAGACAGGGGTGTCCGGCTGAATGGTGCCGGCTTTAGAGGTTACACTTGGGCCCCCCCTTGTCCCTGCCTCACCCTCCCTCCATTGCTAGAGGGTCTGACTGGGTCTCAATTTTTTTCTTCTTTCCCTTCTCTGTAAAAAAAAAAAAAAGAGACCACAGTTGTTACATTCTGCCATGCTTTTGCTGCAAACTGGCTTCAACTGGCCCTAACAACTAGCTTGTGAGTATGTCTGGCTTTTACGGTTGTTTGAACTTCAGGTTCTGTTTGGGAGTCTTAGTACTGTGGGTTCGGTCATCATACATTTAAGGTATGGATATTTTATTGAGGCTAAGTTTTCTGACTAGAAATCCGTGGAGGGAGCCGGGACTTTCCGCCCTTTGCATGCACGCGCTTTGTTTCCTTGTTGGTTACAGCACAGCAGTAGCGATGCGATTTCATGCTCGTACTTGTTCTCATTGTTGGGTTTCAGTGCAGCAGTAGTCCTGTTTATTCTGAGGCTCTCTTTCATCAGTGTTTGTCACGGTCATGTGCAGCTGATTGTGCAGGTGCTGGTTTATAGCAGCGCGCATGAGATGGGATATGTTTTTTCCAGCGCTGTGGGCCGTTCTTCTGGTTATTCCCCGAGTCTGATTTTCTTTCTATGCAAGCCGCGGCAGGGTAAATCTTGCGGGGCTCGAATCTGACTATGTTTCTAGGAGCGTTGATGCAGCGGCCACGTGTCAGCGAAAATCAGGCGTGCGCATGAGTCTCTGGCGATGGCGGGAGAGCTGCAGCGTTCCGGTAGTTTGTTTCCAGCTGACTTTGGTCAGGGTATGCCGGGGCTTCTCTCCTTTCCGGTTCAGACAAGTTGTATGTGTTTCACCAGCTTTGGGACAAGCTTGGGCAGCTTTATATGTCTATGTCTGTGTTCCTGCTGTACTCCCTTGAAGGAAGCTGCTTGTTTAATCGAACTCTGGGGTTAGCACTCAAGGGGTTTACCAGAGAGACTCTGACCTGTGCTAGGTCACCCAGTCTCGGTTTGTCTCCAGACTGGGGCGACATAAGGCAACTCACGGCACAGTAAGATCAGCAGTAAGATAGTGCCCTGTATTTCACACAGGTATCTCATTGTCTCACTTGGGGTCCCTGCAGATTGAGCCTTTGTCTATTGGTAACTGTCCTTATTTGGGCCTCTGTGCTGAGCTGCATGTGTCTAGTAGTGGCACAGGATATTTATGCCTAAAGGTAGTACAAGCAGTTTCCAAGTTCGGGCTGTCTCTATGGGCATAATGACACTGCGCATATTCCTGCGGCCAGGACTCTTTCTCTATTTCTGAGGGGGCCTGGACTTCAGATTTCCATGCTTATCACGCTGGTTTCTCCTGTCACCATTTTCTCATGGGTCCCCCGACCAGACAGAAAGGGCTGTACAGCTCCTTTTAACCAGGAGCCAGTTACCTATTCTATCAAACCCGCGGAGGATCACGCACTATGTGGCTGTTAGCCTCATCCCTGAAGCTCTCATTAACGATGTGAGCTTTGTCTGATACCTGTAAGGATGCTGTTGTTTTCCACTGGGCGGTAGATGCAGCATCTTGATTGAGTCTAGTACGTATTCACTTTAAAGGACATACGTATTTCGCTCATGTTGCATGGGGTTAGTACTGTTTTCATGGTTCCAGTATATTCCTCTTTATATTGTGAAACTTGATTTTTCCTAGGAGAATCTTCTTGCAGATCCTACAGTCTCATTCTGCCATTCCCTGACCTTCTGCACTTCATTCTGAGGGGATCTTGATTTTTTCCAATGACTCTTCAGGCTTTCTCATGAGGAAGAAGACACTATAATGTCAGGTCAGAGGGCTGTGAAGATTTTTCAGGATGCTTGCATCTTTGTATTCTCCTCAGGTTTTCCAGTTCGTTCTTGGAGTCTCTATGTTTTGTGTTTCCTTTTTCAGTGTTACTGGTCCTCAGGACAGTTCTTGTAGTTCTTCGGGAACTAAGGGATGTTGTTCCACTTACTGCATGGTGCCCAAGACGGGGGCATTGGGCAGGCTGGATCCCATTCTGCTGAATTAGTTTCTTGGGGTTACACATTTCTGCAGACAACCTGGGAGTATATTTACATTTTCTCTATGGACTCCGAATCGGCACTTGGTTTGCCTGCCTCTCTTGGAGCAACGCTTTCGGTTTTGGCACATGCCATTTCGTCTACCCAAGGCTTCAAGAACGTTTTAGGTGATGTGGGCGGTGGTACCGTTTTGGTGCTACCAGGCAATTCATCTAATTTCTTCTTGACTGCCTGCTTGATTCGGATGACTTCCAGTTGGGCCATTTGACTGACACGAAAAGGGTGGTATCTTTTCCTCAGTTCTTTACACGTGCATCTTCGAATTTGCACAGCGCTCTTTTCTCCTGTACTATTTATAGGTATATCGGGGTAATGTTTTTATTCATATAGGAGAGACATGTGTTTCTTTCCGGAGACTGGGGTGTGGGGTCTTGGTCTCAGATTGGTATTCTTCTTCGCTTACCATGACCAAGAGTATGGGATTCTGTACAGTTTCTGGGATCCATATTGTTGACTCCACTGGGAACTTTGGCTTGCTTTCCCCTTCTTACGCTACAGCAGTCGCTTTTGTTCCGGTGGTTCCCGGTATCTCAGGGCTCCAATTATTTGGTATGCTCCTCCTGCATCGCTCTGTATGATTTGGTGGCTCAGCGCGATTTCTCTTTTCAAGGCATGCCTCGGTCTTTGCTGGACTAGCTCATGACCACCGACCATCCCGGGCTGTCGGGTTGGGGGGCTCGGTGGCTTCCATCCTCAGCTCCAGGATTCTGGTCTTCAGTACATGTTCATTCTTCTACTCTTGAGCAGGGTCAGGCTACCTTTCTGGAGCTTCAGATCATTCTTCCGGATTGCCGCTGAGGGTCCTTTTGGTCAGTATTAGGATGGGGGTATTTCTCTACAGCTTGGGCAGTAGGTGTTGTACTCAGTTGGCAGGTGAAGTTGGTCTGCTTCAATGGGTGGACTCTCATCTTCATCTTCTGTTGGCAGTTCCTTTTATGGATTAGGATAAGAGTTTGAATAGACTTTCTCTCGGCGGAATCTGAGCATGGCCCATTTCTTGTATGTTACAGTGTACAGCGCTGTGTACGCCCTGGAAAGTGTGCATGTTAGTAATAGTGTAATCTTCTGCATCCTGGATATTGAGATTTGTAGCTCAGGCGTTCTAGCTCCTTTTATGAATGTGAGATCTCCTTGACCTAGACCTCATGGTCTCGTCTCTCAATTCTAAGCTTCCTAGCTTCTTCGGCGGGCCCAGGGAGTGGGAGTTAGAGGGGGTAGCTGCATGGCTCCTTTCTCGCCTCTGCCTTCTCTTTTTCAGTGTTTTCCGCTGGCTGATGATGGCTTGGATTTGCCATCTCGAGCTCGCTTTCCGGGCACAGTATTTGTAGAATCTCTGGATTGGCGGCACCATCCTTACTATGCGGATTTGATGAGTCTTTCGACAGCCGGACTAAGAAGTTTCCGGGTATCTCTGGCTTTGCTCGCCTAGGGTCCGATCAACATGGATATTTGTACTACTTTAGTATTACAACCTAGTTTTTTTGAAAAATCTTGGCTGACGTGTAAGGGTTATGCAAAGCAGGTTGTTTCTTCTCTTATCCAGGTGCTAAGGACGTCTTCTCCTGTGGCTTCTGCTTCCTTTTGGAGGTTTTTCCTTTCTTGGGTGCTTCTTAATTTTTGAACCACTCCAGAGTTCCTTTTTGGCACAAGTGTATTGCCGAGGGCTTAGCATTCAATTCCCTTCAGCTTCTGGTGCCATTCTTGGCTTGTTACAAGGGCTAGGTATATTGCTCTTCGCTTACTTCTCAGCTTCATGTAGTTCAGTTCCTAAACAGAGTGCGGTATATTCATGTGCCTCTTAGAAAGCCCAGTTTGGAGTACAATCTTCACGTACTTCTTCTAAGTTTACCGAAGGCTTCATTTCATCCTTGTCTTTTGGGACTCTAAAGGGCTGTGCCGTTGAACATGGGGTTTCTTGTGGCCATGGCTCTGCAGTTTTCTATGTTGCAGGCCTTGTGCAATGGGGATTCCTATTTCTGATTTCCGAAAATATGGGATATCAGTTCGGATGGTATCACTATTTCTTTCTAGGGGGTGTCATCCTTTCTTTTATGTCATGCTCGCTTTTCCTTCCTTCCTTGGAGGAGAAATTGGGAGCAGTGCTTTTATTCACTGCATTTTTTGATACGTACGTAGCGTTCTCCGCGAGCTCGGTTTCTAACGACTTTTAGTTGTTTATATCTCCTTTTTGTATTCTTCAAGGGACACCTCAAACGTATGGCGGTGTCCGAAGCCTCCATCGCTCAATGGGTCCAGGAGGACATTCTTTATGCTTGCTTGCTGGCAGGGAAGCGGGTGGCGAAAGAACTTCATGACCATTCCGCCGGAGCGATGGCTACTTCTTTGGCTCGGCCCAGAGGTTTTTTTCCTTGGAGGAGATTTGTCTCGCGGCTAATTGGTCTTCCGAGAGTGCTTTCTCTTCGCATTTCTGCTTGGATGTGGGGGCGCATGCGGTAGGGGCATTTTGTGCTTCGGTTGTTGCGGAGGCGGCGTTTGCTTCCCACCCAGATTGAGGATTGCTTTGCTACATCCCATTGGTCTCTGGATTCATCTGCTGCTGTTGCTAGGGAAGGAAAAATTATGTTCTTACCTGTTAATTTTCTTTCCCTTAGACGCAGCAGATGAATCCAGAGCCCCACCCTTTCTGGATATTGTCTCGTTTTTTTCTTTTGCAACTTTCGCAGTTTGTTATTATGGCAGGTTGTTTTCTGTATTATTGCATTTTGAGATTTGTTATGGGAAAGAAGTTTTTTACATGCTATGCCTATTGATGGTTACGGATGCTTGGGCAAGGAGCTATACTAGATAAACAGGAGGAGTGCCAGCCAATAGGACCACCTGTTAATCAGTTTCTCTATCTCCGCCTGCTGGTAGATGTGAGCTATCCCATTGGTCTCTGGATTCATCTGCTGCGTCTAAGGGAAAGAAAATTAACAGGTAAGAACATAATTTTTCCATCATGGTTTAGTAAAAGGGGGCCATAGTGCAAACTATAGACAGCAGATATACATTTGGACACATTTTGGTCACTAAATTTAAAATAAAACTGACACATTTTGATCACTAAATTTAAAATAAAATCATTCTTCCTACCTTTGCTATTTGGTGATTTCATGAGTCTCTGGTTGCACTTCCTTCTGACTGTAAATCCAATATTTATTTATTTCTGTCTCCTGCATGCTTCCTCTCTTCCAGATCTCATTCCATTCCCCAACCTACATCTCTCTCTGTCCCTCCTTGAGTCTAACTTTTTCTTCCTCTCTCCCTGCCCCTCCCCTTTCTTTCTTTCTTTCTCTCTCTCTCCCTGCCCCCTTTCTTTCTTTCTCTCTCCCTGCCCCCTTTCTTTCTGTCTTTCTCCCTGCCCCTTTCTTTTTGTCTTTCTTTCTCTCTCCCTGCCACCTTTTTTTCTGTCTTTCTCCCTGCCCCCCTTTCTTTCTTTTTGTCTTTCTCTCTTCCTGCCCCCTTTCTTTCTGTATTTCTCTCTCCCTGCCCCCCTTTCTTTCTCTCTCTGTGCCCTCCCCAAGCCACCACCACCGCAGATTCTCCCTGCTTCCCCGACACCAGGCCAGGCGTGTACAAGCGCCGGTCCCACAAGCCTTCCCCCTCTCCCCTGATGTCAATTCTGACGTCGGAGAGGAAGTTCCGGGCCAGCAAGGCAGCGATTACCTGGCCCAAAACTTCCTCTCTGACATTAGAATTGTTGTCGGGGGGAGGGAGGGGGAGGGAAGGTTGTGGGCCCGGCACTTGTACGTGACTAGCCTGGCGTTGGGGAAGCAGGGAGAGCAGAATGCAAAGGCAATGCGAGTCGGTATCAGGTCAAAAGCGCGCCGGGACAAAGGCGCGCGCAGACAACTGAGCGCAATGCGGAGGCGTGCACCGAAGAAAATGACTTTTAAAGGGCTCCAATAGGGGGTGTGGGGGGGAACCCCCCATTTTACTTTATACAGATCGCACCGCGTTGTGGGGGCATTGTGGAGGGTTTGGGGGGTTGTAATCCCCCACATTTTACTGAAAACTTCACTTTTTCCCTAAAAAACAGGGAAAGTTAAGTTTCCAGTATAATGAGGACGGTTACAACCCCCCACAATGCCGCCGCGATCTGTATTAAGTAAAGTGGGAGGTTCCCCAACAAAAACCCCCGTCGGTGCCCCTAAAAACACTCTTTTTCTTCGGCGCACGCTTCCGTCATGCGCTCAGTTGTCGGCATGCGCCTTTGTTTTCGGCGGTTTTGTCTATGAACCCGCAAGTCTATCGCAGAGCCTAAGATGGGCTTCACAATCGACTCGCGTTGCCTTTGAGATCTACTGCTTGATCGCAATCAACCTTTTGGGCACCCCTGGCCTAGAGTGTGGATGGAAGATCCAGCTGGCATTTGTACCCAGCAACAAGGATAAGGGGTCACCTGGGAGTGTATATAAGGAAGTATACCAGTATGAAGAATCTTGTGTGTTCAAAATATTGTGTTGAATTTTACATGCAACTAGAAGTCAGTGGCATCCACACAATAATACAACGCTCTGCAAATGGAGCATCTGTTTCTATAGGTTTAATACAACTTTGATGTTCAGAGATATATATCATTACTTGTCTCTGTTTTTGCCTACAAATGTCATTGGACAAAGCAAAAAAAAAAAAAAAATCAAATATGCAACATAGGATGAATTATTTTTTTTGTATAATCGTCTTTATTGGGTAAAGTAAGATAACAGCATAAACAGCAAATAAGCAACAATTGCAATATACAAGTGTCATGTAAATCAAACAGGTATCAAAATATGTAAAAGAAATAATCTGATGAGTGGCCGGACCGCTGTCATCTCAAACACCCAGTTTTTTATAAAAGAAAACTCTAACCTTGACACGTAGGAGATAACCCACAGACACACCCCCATACATACCATCACCATCCATACAGCACACACTCGAACAACCTGTGCTCCCCCTCCCCCCCCCCCCGTCCACACTTTCCCCATACAAACTCACAATCATCCTTCAAACCTTCAGATCATCAAACTACTAGGGACACCGTGCGTGACGGTAACGACATGTGAAAGAAAAGAACCCACATAAAACAGTGCTAATTATGGTATATAACGTAGAAGGACACACAATCATCCGCCGACACAAAGGCAGTGACAAAGGCAAAGGCTAAACCATGAGAAAATGCAGACATAATTAGAGAGGCAAAGCTAGGAAACAGAGGGGTTATGATGAGGAAGTAGATGCAGAGCCCTGCTTCAAAAAGGCATTCCAAAGTGCACAATAGTCCTTCCATTGAGCCTGTGATCGCGAAGAATAAGTTTGCAGCTCAAATGAAGCTAAAGTGTCCATACGATTGGACCATACAGGAAAGAAGGGTACCTCCGGGGAAATCAGGTGTTGCAAAATGAGCTTTTTCCCCACCAAGATGGCGTGGAGAACAAATTTCTGGGAGGGCGCATTAAGGTTCTGTTGAGATAAGTCCTGCACGTCCCCCATCAGTAAGGCAGGTGGATTCCATTGGAAGTTGCAGCCAAGTACAGCTATGCGCCGGTGAATCAGGTCCCAGAAAGTAAGTTTTGGGCAAAGAAAAAAGGAATGCAAATAGGTGCCCCGTGAGAGATGACAATGAATACACAAATTATCAGGCCACAGCCCCATCTGAAAACCTCTAGATCTGGTAATATACGCTCTATGCAGTATACGAAATTGTGTTTCTTGTAAAGATACAGATTTAACAAGTATATATTTTGAAAGAAAACCTGTATATCATGAAGGGATACTGACATTCCCAGGTCCCTAGTCCATTCCGACACTATGGGCTGAAGGCACTGCGTTCCCTGACCCTCCCTTCCCTCTGCGTACCAGGTAGCAATCTTGTTCTTGTGGGGTGGCACATCGAGAGCCCGTTCATCCAGAGAGCCACATTCCCAAGTGGTAGGAGAAATGTTATTCAGAGAGTCATAATAATGTTTAATTTGGATATAGAGATAGGACTGATTGGTGGGAAGCCCCCAATGGGTGCAAGGTGCAGAAAAAGAAGGAAAGCACCCACCCCCCAAGTATAATAAATCGTATATAGTGGACTCACGCTCAGCACGTCCTCTCAAACCAGGCAAATCCCTGAAGCCAGGTACAAAGTTATTGTTGCCAATCAGAGAAAAAAAGGGAGATGGGTGAGGCACCTTGTGCTGAAGTTTCCTCCACCATGCCCAAGCTCTCTGAAAAGCATATAGGTAATGCAGTGAGGGATACCTCAAAGAAACTGACGAACCCTGAATCCCATGCATAAACGAGACAAAAGACACTGGGGAACAACAAGTAGCCAATAAATCCAGAGGGGAATAACGCCTATGCAATGTCAAATGTTCGTGGATCCAGCAAAAGAGAGAAGCGACATTATAGAGGTGAATGTCTGGTAGCCCAAGCCCTCCCTGCCCCCTAGCTCGAGTCAGTTTAAAGAATCCAATATGCGCCTGTTTGGCATTCCAAATAAATGTACGGACAATAAAGTTATAGTGGCGTTCATCTTCACGACTAACCCAGAAGGGCACCGATTGTACCGCGTACAAGAGTTTCGGGAAAAGAACCATCTTTACCAGGGCTACCCGGCCCATCAGGGATAGGGGAAGGGATCCTGCCAATCGCCGCCGTTATATTGGCTTCGTACAACTTTTTCGGATCTTGATAAAGATAAATCCCTAAATATTTCAATTTCCCAGGTGCAATGCCCACTCCCAGCTGCTGGAACCAAAGATCCCCCAGGGAATCATGCAACAGTAAAGCTTCAGTTTTTTCATAATTGACCTTTAAACCAGTGAAGCGTCCAAATGAATTAATTATATCCATCAAGCGGGGAAGATTAACATCGGCGTGCCGAATGTAAAGCAGCATATCATCAGCGAACATACTAATACGAAATTCATGTCCTCCAATGCCCAAGCCCTGAAGATCCGGGTCCTGACGGATTTGGATGGCCAGGGGTTCAAGAGAGAGCAGGAATAACAAAGGGGACAAAGGGCAACCTTGCCGTGTGCCCCGACCCAGATGAAAAGGTTCAGAAATCCCCCCATTGATCATCAGCTGAGATTTTGGGCTAGTGTATAATGCTGCCACCCAGGCGGCAAAATCCCCGGAAATGCCATAGCGGTCAAGGATCCAAAAGAGGTGTCGCCAGGAAACCATATCGAACGCCTTCTCTACGTCAAGACTGGTTATTAAAGCCCTATCGGAAGTATGGTATGGAAGCTGCAATACCGTGAGCACTTTAAGTAAGTTCATGGAGGCATGTCGCCCTGGGACAAAGCCCACCTGATCCTCATGGATCAGGTTCGGTAAGATTTTATTAAGGCGCGCCGCCAAGATCCCAGCAAGAAGTTTAACATCCTGATTCAGAAGTGAGATGGGACGATAGGAACCCAATTGGTCCATGGGTCTCCCCGGTTTCGGCAAGATGATAATGTGGGCGCTATTATGAGTGTTACCGGGTGGTGTTTCCGACCGAAGTCCCATAAAGTAAGCTTGCAGGGAGCCTAAGGCCAGGGGGGGCAGGAGCTTATAAAACTCCGGGCCAAAACCGTCTGGCCCAGGAGTCTTAGCCAGCTTGAGTTTGCGAATAGCTATCTGTAGCTCCTCCCCACTAATCGGTTGGTTAAGCGCATGCTTCTGTTCGGAGACCGTGGGCAGGGACAGATCGCAGAAAAAGTCATCTCGCGCACTATCATCAGGCGGCTGTTCAGCATAAAGTTTCTGATAAAATTGAAGAAATTGGTTTGTAATTGCTTGTTGCTGAGTGTGCACCCTCCCCGCCCCATCTTTGATATGAGTGATAACATGTCGGGCTCTAGGAGGTCGGATCAAATTGGAAAGTAAGCGACCGGTTTTGGTACCCCAGGCGTGCAGCTTGTATTTGTAGAAGTATATATTTCGAGAGGCCCGTTGGGAGAGTATATCATTAACCCGATGTTTAACCTCCAAAAGCCTATCCCGCAAGTCACTGGTGAGGTTCGAGATGTGTGAACGTCTCAAACATTGTAACTCAGCAGTCAGGGATAACAATTCCCCATCCCGTTTTTTCTTGGCTGCAGCAGAATAGGCCAACACGTGACCTCACAAAACAGCCTTGGCTGCCTCCCAGTATGTAACCGGGCTCACATCCTCCGCATCATTCGTCTGAAGGAACTCCTCCCACCGCTGCCCCAAATAAGAGCGAAAAGAAGGGTCTGAGTACAGGTGGGGGGACATCCTCCAGACCCTACCAGGAGAGGCAGGAGAAAATTGCAGAGTGGTACCCAGAAGAGCATGGTCCGACACCAAAGGAGCTTCCATAACTGCCCTGGTCAATTTAGGGAAACAGGCTATCAGAGATCAAAATGTAGTCAATGCGAGAATATACGTTGTGAGGGTGTGAATAGAAAGAAAAGTCACTATCAAGCGGACTCAGGGTTCGCCAGGCATCCAACAAGCCCAATTCTTGTAAAAGAAAAGGTATCCCCTTGTTATAATGTCCCCGAGGGGCGTTTTTAGCCGGTTTACAATCCAAAAGGGGCTCCGCCACCACATTGAAATCTCCCCCTATTATCAACTGGTGAGATGAATATGTGGCCAAAATCCCTACCAGAGAGGAAAAAAACTCATGTGAGTAAACATTCGGTGCATAGACCGTACCTAATACTATAGAAGAACCCCACAGATCTCCAATCAAAAATAGGTATCGGCCTTCCGGGTCCTTCATTTCCTTATGGATATGAAAGGGAATTTTCTTATGAATCAAGATTGCCACCCCATGCTTTCGAGAAGAGTAGGCTGAGTAGGCTGTCCCACCCAATCCCTCCGAAGTTTGAGATGTTCTGTGGCGGACAGGTGGGTCTCCTGAAGGAAAGCTACGTCACAGCTCTTCTTCTTTAGGTATGATAAAATTTTTGTACGCTTCACAGGAGAGTGAAAACCATCAACGTTCAAAGAATTAACATTCAAGTTAGCCAGTGTAAAAAGTAAAAATATGAAATGTAATGGAATAAATCAAAAACCAGAGAGGAGAGAGGGATCGTCCCAGCATAAATCCCCCCCTTCCAGAGATCATGGAAAAAGCTATCCACTCGTCGCGGCATCCATCGCAGCCAAACACCAGGCAAATCGCCAGGCCCTAGAGTCTCAGACAGGTCTCCAACAATCCAACCATACATACTCATACACACACACACACATATCAACAACCTTATCCCCCCACCCCGCCCCCCACCATCCATCCCCCCCTCCCTCCCCAGACCATACAGTCTACCCCAATACAACAGAACAGCTTAGATACAGCAGCCCCGGGCCACCCCCACCCCACTAATGGGAAGTGTGAAATAATAGAGAATAATAACCCAAAAGACATAAAAGGCATATCAATCAAATGCATATAGAACACCAACAGCTGAGGCACAAAGAGCAATTGAGCAGTTAACAAAGGTTTAAACCTTGGAAACAGGTCTAACAAGTAACATCAAGAAAGAGGAACACTTGAGGGGCAACCCACCAAGGGAACGCCCGGCGTTAGACCTTGGGCAGCAAACATCAATCAGTAGTACAGGGTGGTGTCCAAATTATCCTCCCACTCTCCCGAAGGAACAGGGAAGGGAAAGGAGGCAAACTCAGTAGGCTATCGTAGTCCCCTGATATAGGAAAAGATTCCAACCCATAAACATGATCAGCCAGGGCTACAACATTCATAAAGGAACAAGGCCCACAGACCCCAGCAGCACCCAGGCCGCAGGGATGTATTAGCAATCAGAGTGCATAGAAAGCAGGGCCCTCAATCACCCGGCTAGGGGGGCTCAATCACAGGAGGGAGCTTTTGAATAAAGTGCTCCATAGCCTGAGGAGTGTCCAGAAAGGTGACCTTGTTATTGTAGAATATTCTGGCTCGAGCTGGGTACAGCAGATTAACCCGAATGTGCCGTTTGAAGAGCTCGATGCAGAAAGGTGCCATGGCACGTCGCTGGTAGGAGACATGTGGTGAAAAATCTTGGAAGATGAGAATCTTGTGACCCTCAAACTGTAGCTCCTTCCCTTTTCGGTACAGGAACAAGATCCTCTCCTTCGCAGCAAAATTGAGAAAGCGTGCAATTACTGGTCGCGGTCGCTGCTCTCCCTCGGTGCGGATCACCACTCGATGTGCCCGCTCTATCAACAGAGGGGCCTGTATATCAAAGGCCTCTGGCAGCCACGCTTCAAGGCGAGAGCGGAGATCTACGTCGCGCACGGAGGCAGGGATTCCGATAAAGTGCAGGTTGTTCCGGCGGCCGCGATTCTCCTGATCCTCCGCTCGCTCCATTAGGGTTTTAGCCAATGTTTCTAGAGTGCGGAGGCGCTCCTCAAAGCTGTCTGTGCGGACTTCCTGTTGAGCAATGCGGTCCTCGGCGCGCTGCAGACGGTTCGTCTGAGATTCCAAACGCTCTCTCATCTCCTCCATAAAGGATTGAATTTTGGTGAGCTTGTCCTCCATTACCAATGTTAGGGAACGTGTGAGCTCCTGCACAGCTGCGTCCTGCAGTGTGAACATCGGCACCGCGTGCTACTCCGCCATCTTAGGGCCCTTTACAGCGTGTTTAGCCTTTGTGCCTCTTTGAAATTTAGTCGGCATAACCGGCACGAAATGCCCAAAAAGGAACACCGCGGAGGCGCACCCCACCGTCGGTTTTCAGGAAAGGGAAAAGCGCGATGCACCCCCCCGAATTTGCGGGTTTAAAGCAGGATTTAGGGCGGAGTGGCCCGGAGCTGCAGAGAGGCACGTCCGATCAGGTCTCCAGCATCACATGACCCCCAGGATGAATTATATACTTGGAAAAATGTTTCAGAGTGAGCATAACTCCATCTGGTGTGACAAATGTCTTGCCACTCATAGGATTCTCACATACCAAACATTCACCACAAGCATAATGTCTCAATAATTTATTGGATGTAATCTGATTTTATAAAAATTTACTGAAGACAGAGCAGAACACACTAACTGCATCCCAGAGAATTATGTGTTCACATAATTTTAGCGAATAAAACGGGAATCAAAACCACAAACACAAATTCATAAAATAAGGAGTGGAATTGACCTAATAAGACTGGTGAACACAAACTGTTATGAAAATGTCCTTTTATTCATCCAATGGTTCGAATGACTTTATTCATCCAATAATTCAATGACTTGACATGTACATGTTTCGGTCAAACCGGCCTGCTTCAGGAGTTTAGAGAGTCTTCTGGTTGATGTAAGATGATATTTTGAATGGTGTGTGGATACTGAAATCAGTACTACAATAGAGAGTATTATACAACAACTAGTCTTTAAGCCCGTTACATTAACGGGTGCTAGAACATATGTGTGTGTGTCTGTCTTTTTTTCTCTCTCTCCTTAGCCGCTTTCTTTCTTTCTGCCTTTCTTTTTCCTTGGCTGTCCATCACCACCCCTTGCCTGCTCCCCCTGTCCATTTTCCCTTCCTTTTACCTCCACTGTGTCCACCACCACCCCTTCACTGCTCTCCTTATGCAGCAGCAGCCCTTCTCCCTTTGTTTTACCTCCCCCCTGTCCAGCAGCACCTCTTTCCTTCTCCCCCTGTCCAACATTAGTCCTCCGTTCTTTTTTCTTCACCTCCCCTGTCCATCAGCATCTCTTTCCTTCTCCCCCTGTCCAGCAGTAGGCATCCCTTCCTTTTTTATCCTCCCTCCTCCTTCTTATCCCTATGATACTCTTACGTTGCTCTGCCCCTGATCAGAGGTTCCCGACAGCTGCCCAGTTGCACCCATTGGAAAAGTTCCCACTGCCGCATCCCGCACCCCTCCTGACGCGGCTCCCGCTGTCCTTTCTGTCTGTCCCTGGCCCCCTTTGCCTGTCTGTCTTTCTGTGTATCTCCCTGACCCTGTGTCTTTCTTCTTTCCTTTCTGTCTCCCTTCCTCCCTCTGTCTGTCTGTCCAAAGCAGCATTCCATCCCCCTCCCCCCACACCAGTTCCCTGTGCACCTGCCCCTGTGTCTCTTATTTTCTTTGTTTCCCTTCCTCTCTGTCTGTCCAAAGCAGCATTCTATCCCCCTCCCCCCACACCAGTTCCCTGTGCACCTGCCCCTGTGTCTTTCTTATTTTCTTTGTGTTTCCCTTCCTCTCTCTGTCTGTCTGTCCGTCCAAAGCAGCATTCCCTTCCCCTCCCCCCCACCAGTTCCCTGTGCAGCAGCATTAGCGTTTCCTCTACCCCCCCCCCTGTCCCTTCCCCTTCCCCTTCCCGCGGGCCGGACTACAAAGGTGGTGATTCCAGCAGCGCTTTTATCAGTCTCCACACGCTGCTTCGGGCCCTTCTGCCCTGATTTACTCTGGCACGTCCCTGATGACATCATCAGAGACGCGGCAGAGCAAATCAGGGCAGTAGAAGGGCCCGATGCAGCGTGTGGAGACTGATGTACACGCTGCTGGAATCGCCATTCGGGCCCGCGGGAAGAGAAGGGGGTGGGCGGCAAAGGCGAAACGGAGATTGGCGGCGGCGACAGGAGAAACGGAGAACGTCGTCTGGCTGCGGTCCGGCTTGTGGAGGCGATCGGGTGGTGATGTATTTGCGCGCATGCGCACTCCTTCGGCCACAGACCTACAGCGCACGGAACACGCAAATAGGACTGCGCATGCGCGAGTTAGCCTTTTATTATATAGGATGCTTGGAGTCAACAGATCTGAGTGTTCTGGTTAACTCCAATCCTCCGCTCAAGCTGCCTGACGCTAGCATTCAGATCTTTGCATGACATGACACTGGTCTGCGTGATGGCCAAGCTTCCTCAGTAAGTGCCAAACATGTCCTTCTGCTCCCAGGATGAAATACACCTCAAAATGCCCCCCAGCCATGCCTTTCAACTGCAAACCACCAAATGACATTCCAACTTCATACCGAGCCACTGGAATCAACTACCCCCGCAGATCAGATCCCTTGAAGGACTCCTTAACTTTAGGAAAGCAATAAAAACATACCTCTTCACTTAACTCCTCCGCCACAACCGATGGACCACAAAGAAGTGTATATTGGTACTAGATCAATGGTATGTGTCGTGTTAGGATAAAACTTGTATTGAAAAGCTTGGACTGTAACTATGGCAAATTGTACCTGTAAACTGTATATTATGTATGTTAACCTGTAACCCATTCTGAGCTGTTTGGGAAAAACAGGATAAAAAAAGAATTGCATAAATAAATAAATAGGATGGCAGAGTAGTGGAAGAATGGAAGGAGCCATACAAGAGCAGAGGGGAAAAAGAGAGGGTAGCTGTAAAGAAATAGAAAAAAAAATCCAGACACATATTACACAAAAATGTTTATTTTGTATTTCTTCACACAATGAAAAATGTTCACTCTTGTATTGCAATAATAGCGTCATGCTTTCCCATGCCATATTAAATGGAATTTTCACAGCAGTCTGCATGTATGTGATTGTATGTGCACATGCAATCTCTCAGCTGCATACACACACATAGAGCCAAATACACACGATCACACAGCACAGACAGACAATCTGCTGCTACAAACACTACATGCAGATCTATACAGTTGCCTATATCTCCCCCAGTCTATTTCAGTGTTTGTTAACAGCATTACTGCAAGTAGTGGCATCAGTGATGTGGCACTGACTGTGTAGCACTTTATAAGCTTTTTAAGAAGCATCCTTTAGTTGCTTATACTAGATATAGAAACATTGGTGAGTTGATT
Organism: Geotrypetes seraphini; assembly: GCF_902459505.1. NCBI lineage: Eukaryota > Metazoa > Chordata > Amphibia > Gymnophiona > Dermophiidae > Geotrypetes > Geotrypetes seraphini. Next base: position 161,296,435 of record NC_047086.1, on the reverse strand, counting down.
ACAGGGTCAGATTTAGTTATCATGGAGAGCACAGGGTGTCATCAACCAAAGGGGCCATTATGGCTGTGGAAAATGTAGAATGTGTGCGGACCATAAAGTGAGTATCCAGAGAATGCAGGGTATTTACAACATGGCCTTTTGCACCTTGTCTTTCAGAGTTTGTGATTTACGAGGGGCCGTTGAAAAGTTCTCAGCCCAACCAACAAAGTTACGGCAGTCTCCATTCAGGGCTATACATTTAGTCCACTGATTTTCTACTTTTTTGTTCCGTTGGAAAAATACAGAATGAATAAAAGTGGAAAAATCGCTTGATTAAGTGTATAGCCCTCGATGGAGACTGCCCCAGTTTTGTTGGTTGGGCTGAGAACTTTTCGGTGACTTCTCATGCATATTGATCTGTCCTTGTCAAAAAGTATATATTGGACAACAACTTACAATTAAGTTAAAACTTAATGAGCACCAAAGAAGACTGAACAATGACAATGCATTGACACCCTTTATAGAACCTTGTATTATGAATTGACATAAATTTGAAGAGCTCAGCCAGCATGTAATTGATCAGAGTACATCTTTAATTGGAGATGGCAGTTAGAGAGATCCTCTTTAAGTACAGTGAGCAATTTTTGAGTTAAGAAATATGGCTGTAAATGCAAGAATTTTACCTGATGGTGGGCAGACTGGTAGGAGTTGGGAGCACTGCCTGAATGAGCACAAAAGCAGCAGGACAGCACTAGAAAAGAGAGAGCTATCTAGAGCAGTGTTTCTCAACCTGCAGTACATGTACCCTAGGGTGTACGCGGGCCGCCTGTTGGGGGTACGCAGGCTGACCGCCGATTCCACCTTACCACCCCCCACTGCTGTTGGCTGCCGCCACCAACCACCCGTTCCATTTAATTATCCCCCGCTGCTGCTTCAACTCCGGGCAGAGAAGAGCCAGTCACTTGCAGTGATTTCACGCAGCCGGCCCACAAGCCTTCACCCCCAAAGGTTCCAAGCCAGCCAATCGCTGCTTGGCTACTCCGGACCTTCTCTCTGACATCAGAATTGACATTGGGGGGGAAGGCTTGTGGGTTGGTGGCATGCAATCACTGCAAGCGCCTGGCCCTTCCCGGAGTTACAGAGGGGGATAATTAAATGGAGGTGGTAGGGGGTGGCGGCAGACCAGGAGGAGGAGGAATTGGGTGCGGGTCAACTTCGGGGAAGGAAGTAGGGAGGAAGGGTCAAAGGCTGGAAGGCAGTGAGGGGGAGGAGGCACAAATGGGACACGGAAGGGAGGGAGGGGGCATTAATAGGGAGGCAGGGAGGGGGCATGAAATTGGGACAAAGGAAGGGAGGGGCATTAATAGGAAAAACAGTAAATGCGGCCATTTTACAGAAGGGAGGGAGGAAGGGGCACTAACGAGGGAGGGAGGAAGGGGACACTAACTTGGGATATAGGAAGTAGGGAATAGAAAGGGACAATTGAATGAGAGGGAAAGAGACGGTGCATATGGGGAAAGGAAGAGGAAAATTGGGCATAGAGAGGAGTGAGGTAGAAATACATGAGGAATAGAAGGATGAGAGGGAGAAATAGTGGTGGAGAGGGAACAGAGGGATAGATTAAAGAGGATGCAAAGGGGAGGAATGTTGGGCATAGTGATGGAGGGAGAGATGTGGCATGGTGTTGGAGAGGGGTGCTAGAAGGAGAAATGAGCATGAGGCTGGTGGCCAGTGGTGAAAAACTTTGTAAATTTATATCTTGGACACATTGTCCCTATATCTCACTCTTGGGCAGTCTACCTTTAGAATTTCTGTTTTGTGCCAGAAATAATGGAGAGTGAGAAGGACTTTTCCAGCTTCCCTGGTTCACAGCCTACTGGCCATTCCTATTATATCCCTACTGGCCATTCCAACTTATATCCCCAAGTCAATGTCCTATATATGTAGTCCCTGATACCACCAACTGAAATCAGTTCCTCAGGTCCCATAATGTACCAGAATACAGTTAAAGAAATCCAGGACTGGCTCAGAATTTCCCTTCTAAAAATGGATAACCTGGTAGCTCTCTAGCTCTAAAACAAAAACCAAATAAAAGTTTTGGAGAGGTGAAATTATGGTGTAGGAAGAGATCCTTGTAGGGAGGCCCGCAAATATATGTTTGTTAGGGCCCAATATACCCCCCCCCCCTTTCAAATTCAAATTTCAAGTTTATTAAAGGTTTGATATACCACATATCAATTGTGTGGTTTACAATTAAAAAGATAAAAATGGTTAAAATTACACACAAGTAGCAAATAAATAACAATTAAAAAGACATAATAATTTGGTAGGATACAAGTGGAAAGGGGAAACAGGGAAGAACTCCATTTTTGTGCTAGGAAAGAAAATAAAGAGAGAAAAGGGAAAACATGAGGGGAAAAGGAAGGGCTAAAAAAACAAACAAACCATAAGAATAGCCTTACTGGGTCAGACCAATGGTCTATCAAGCCCAGTAGCCCGTTCTCATGGTTGCCAATCCAGGTCCCTAGTATCTGGCCAAAACCCAAGGAGTAGCAACATTCCATGCTACCAATCCAGGGCAAAAAATAAACCATCCCTCCCTTTTACAAAACCACGATAGCAGTTTTTAGCACAGCCCAGCATGCTGAATACTCTGCGCTATTAACCACTATTGTGGTTTTGTAAAAGGGGGGTGGGTGGGTATATTAACATATCATATGCATCCTTAGATAAAAAGGCTTTCAAACAGGCCCTAAATTTGGCTAAGGAGGTTTCATAGCGAACATATGAAGGTAAAGCATTCCATAAAGTAGAAACTGTTAAAGATTTATGGGTAGTATCATAAGTTATTTGATGAAATGACGGCACTGAAAGTATATTTTGTTGATGTGACCTGAGTGTCCGTGAAGGAATGTAAGGGACAAGTAATTTGTCTATAAATGCTAGTGTGTGATCCTGCCTAGCTTTGAACATCAAAAGCAATATTCTAAATATCAATCGGTGTGAAATCGGTAACCGGTGAGCTGCAATTAAAAGTGAAGTAACATGATCATATCTTTTAGCCTTTGACAGAAGTTTTACTGTAGTATTTTGTACAACCTGTAATCATCAAAGTTCCTTATGCGTAATGCCCTGAGAGAATGAATTGAGATGTTAAGACATATGGGCTCCAACAAAGATGTAATTGAACAAATCATTCACAACTTGTAAAAACATTTTTGTATTACTGAGCCTATTTGTTGATGAAACTTACCTTATTGTCAATGATAATTTCAAGTATTTTAATACTTGTAAGCAGCAGTATCAGAATATTTGTAAGACAAATTGGAGCTATTAAGTCAACTCCTTCATTACAGTTGAATAATAATGCTCTAGATTTATTGATGTTAGGAAAAAGTCTTATCTTGCAACCAAGGACCAATCAAATCCAAATTGATTGATTTCTTGAATATCCAAGGGATTTTGTGGATTTAAAGGATATAATGGCTGGAATAGTGTAGATGGGCTGGAGCTTTGACGGAGACTTCAGTCGTTGGAACCTAAGCACAGTACCGGGCAGAGCTTTGGATCCTTGCCCAGTAATAGCTAAAAAAATCAACAGATTTTTAGATTGAATCAGGTTGGGCAGACTGGATGGACCATTCAGGTCTTTATCTGCCGTCATCTACTATATTACTATGTTATTATTGTCAGCTTATGTAAATACTGTAAAACCAATAGATTGAGCTAAAGTTAAAAATGGAGCAAGAAAAAGATTGAATAAACTAGGAGATAAAATTGAACCATGAGGCACTCCAAATGGTAACATGAAAGTATTAGATGTTGATTTCTGAGAAATAACTTGATAATTACGATTAGAAAAAGAGGAAGTAAAGCAATCAAGAGCTGTGCCAGAAATCCCTATAGTTAAGTATGTAAGTATGATCCATTAAGTACATTAAGTATGTAAGAATGATCAACAGTATCATAGGCTGCCATAAGATCAAGAGAAATAAAAAGAACTGATTTTCTTTTTTTAAATTCTTTATTAATTTTTATTACTAACAAAAAGTGCAACACAATGTTCACTTCAGTAATAATAAATAAGCACTTAAATACAATCAGTATTAGTACAACAATATATGCCCTCCCCCTCACAATTACCTTAAAGATCACCCTAAAGATACATTCCCCCCCCCCCCCCCCGGATGTGTCTGAATTACACCAATAAAAGAAGGCTAAACGAACTACAACAATTGTACAAAAGATGTTAATGGACCCCAAATTAAGTTAAATATCTTAGAATGCCCTAAAATGTCAGCATTCATCTTTTCATACCTGTAACTTAAACATAAGCTCGCCCACCAAAAGGAAAAATTAAGACGATCAGTTTTTTCAATTTCGAGTTATCATCTGTATGAAATTTAAGGGAGCTAACTTCCAGAGCATGGGAGATTTTGTCTATGAGATGCTGCAAAACCAGGACATGACGGATGATGTGGAGGTACTGTGGTCAGCTCTGAAATCTACCCTGCAGGAAGCAACCAACCTCTACATACAAACCTTGAGTAAAAGACAGAGAAATAATAGACCCCAGTGGTTCTCTGCAGAGATCTTGGAACTAGTAAAGTAGAAGAAAAGAGCATTTGTATCCTAATCACAACAACCAGAAACTAAAGAAGCCTATCTGGTGAAATCTAGAACTGTTACTCTAGATGGAAGAAAATATAGCTAGGCATGTTAAAAAAGGGATAAATCATTTTTCAGGTATGTTAGCGACAGAAAAAAGAACACAGACGGGATTGTGCACCTCAGGAAACCTGACGGTAACTATGTAGACTCGGACTCAGATAAAGCCAAACTACTCAATGGTCTTTACCTGTGAAGCACTGAGATCCGGATCGAAGATGCAGATAAGGGAGTGCTTGGAGGACTCATTCCGGGACTTTAAATTTACCGCGAGCAGCATCTACCATGAGCTATCGAGGCTAAAAGTGAACAAAGCCATGGGACCAGATAATCTAGGGTACTTCGAGAATTGAGAGATGTCCTGGCAGAGCCATTAGCTGCGATTTTCAATCTGTCCCTAAACAAGGAAAAAGTCCCCTTGGACTGGAAAATTGCTAACATCATTCTGCTCCACAAAAAGGGATGCAGGTCAGAGGCTGAAAATTACAGACCTGTGAGTCTCATATCAATAGTGTGTAAACTTATGGAGATGTTGATTAAAAACAGATTGGATATGATTCTGGATGACGAGAGGCTGAGGGATCCCCACCAGCATGGATTTACAAAGGGAAGGACTTGTCAATCCAATCTGATAAGCTTCTTTGACTGGGTAACGAAACAACTAGATAGGGGAGAGTCCCTGGATATAGTGTATTTAGACTTCAGTAAAGCCTTTGATAGTGTCCCACACCGTAGGTTATTGAACAAAATGAATACAATGGGACTAGGAGAAACATTGACTGCATGGGTTAAAGACTGGCTCAGTGGTAGACTTAAGAGGGTGGTGGTAAATGGTACTTCCTCAGAAACGTCAGAAGTGACCAGTGGAGTGCCGCAGGGCTCGGTCTTGGGTCCGATACTATTTAATATCTTTGTATGGGACCTACCCCAAGGACTTCGAGGTAAGATCACATTATTTGCTGATGACGCTAAGCTATGCAACGTAATGGACAGCGCAATCGTGCCCGACACTATGAGGCAGGACCTACTTTTATTGGAAAAATGGTCAAATACTTGGCAACTGAGATTTAACGCCAAAAAGTGTAAGGTTATGCACCTTGGTAACGGTAACCCCTGCAAAACATACACCCTAAATGGTGAAACCTTAACAAGAACTGTTGCAGAACGGGACCTGGGTGTAATCATTAGTGAAGATATGAAGACTACCAGTCAAGTGGAGAAAGCTTCAACCAAGGCTAGACAAATGCGGGGTTGTATCCGAAGAAGTTTTGTCAGCCGAAAGCCTGAAGTTATAATGCCGTTGTACAGGTCAATGGTGAGACCTCATCTGGAGTACTGTGTTCAGTTTTGGGGGCCACATTATCAAAAGGATGTGAAGAGAATGGAATTGGTTCAGCGAATGGCCACTAAGATGGTCTCAGGACTCAAGGATCTCCCATATGAAGAATGTCTAAGCAGGCTGCAGTTATATTCTCTCGAGGAATGCAGAGAGAGGGGAGACATGATAGAGACATTCAAATATCTTACAGGCCGTGTTGAGGTAAAGGAAGATATCCTTTTCCTTACAGGTCCCACGGCAACAAGAGGGCATCTGCTCAAACTCAAGGGTGGGAGACTTCATGGTGACATCAGGAACTACTTCTTCACCGAAAGGGTGGTTGATCCTTGGAATGGTCTTCCACGTCAGGTAGTTGAAGCCAGCAACGTGCTCAACTTCAAGAGACGATGGGATAAACATGTAGGTTCACTCTAGGGAAATGCTTAGGGGAGGGTTCTTTGAGTGGGCAGACTTGTTGGGCCATTGGCCATTTTCTGCCATCATACTCTATGTATTCTATGTAAATAATAAAGAATAGATGTTGTAAGACCAATTAAAGAGAACTCTGTAGAATGGGTCTGAATCCAGTTTGATTTTGTTCTGCAAAATCACTGAGATAAGAACAAGCCGTTTTTTCAGTAATTTTTGCCAAAAGAGAAAGGTTGGAAATCCGCCAATAGAACAATCTACCTGGGAAAGTTTGGAATCTTTAAGTATAGGTCGAATAGATGCAGATTTTTAATTATTTGGTACAACCCCTAAAGTTAAACTTTTAGTAATTTTACTTAGAATAAATGGACAAAATATACTAAAATAATGTTTCTTCAACATTATAGATGGAATTATGTCAGAAGGAGCCTTTATCAAGCCATGCTAGCGGGGTTAGCGCGTCAGACATTTCATCACATGCTAACCCCCGTGGCCAGCTAAAAAAGTAATGCCTGCTCAATGCAAGCATTAGCAGCTAGTGTGGCAGGCGGTTTAACGCGCAGTATTATGCACATTTAACCCCTATCCCGACTTGATAAAAGGACCCCTTAGTTAACCTCATGGTTTAGATCACAGTTCTTCAACCGCCGGTCCGCGGACCGGTGCTGGTCCGCAGGAAATTTTTGCCAGTCCGCGCAGGGCCGACAAGATTGACTTACTTCAACTTCCTGCCGGTCTGCGCAGGGCCGGCAAGATCAACATATGAAGCGTGCGCTGGGCCAGAGAGATCTTGGGGAGCCTCCGACAGTGGCTTTCTCCCCTCTCTGCAGCTCTCCTTTACTTCCCAGCGCAGCGATTCATGAAGGCAGCCTCGGGGCTTTTGCTGAGTCGCGGCTGCCTCTGATGATGCAACTTCCTCTTTCCTCAGAGGCGGCGCGACCCAACAAAGGACCCGAGGCTGCCTTCGTGAATCGCTGCGCTGGGAAGTAAGAAGAGCTGCTGGGAGGGGAGAAAACCACTATCAGAGTCTGGGAAGCTGCTGGACAGGGGAAAAAAGGGACAGCTGCTATTGGAGAGGGAGAAGGAGAGATGCTGCTGGGAGGGGAGGGAAGAGAATTACTGCTGGACAGGAGGAGGAGGGAAGGGAGAATGAAAAAAGGAAGGAAACAGCTGGCAGAGATTAGAGGAGGGGAAGGGGAGACACAGGCATGAGAAAGTAGAGAGATTGATGATAGGAAGGGGTTAGCAGAAAAATAAGCAGAGAGGGACAATGATGATAGGAGGTGTAGGAGAGATAAAAATGAAGAGAGCAGTGAAGCTGGAATGAATCGTAAAAAGGAGAGAGGGGGCACAAGCTGGATGGAAAGGGGAGAGGGGCATAGAAAGAAGACAGATACCATATGGAAGGGGGAGAGGACAGACAGTGGATGGAAGGGGCAGATGCTGGATTGAAGAGACAGAGAGGGCAGACGCTGGAAGGAAGAGAGTGAAAAGAAGATTGAAAGCAGAAACCAGAGACGACAAAAGGTAGAAAAAAATAATTTTATTTCTATTTTGTGATTAGAATATATCAGATTTGAAATATATATCCTGCTAGAGCTGGTGTTAGACATAACTGGGGACTACAAAGCCCAAGCAGTGCTTCTTTAGCTTCCAGCTGGCTTAGGGCACTCTCTGACCAGGGGGCAGTTGCCCTAGTTGCACTCCCCTAAAACTATTCCTGTCATGTGTGACTGCAGTATTCTGTTAGCATGATATTTCTGTGTAGCATTTTGTAATAATTTGGCTTGTTCAGTTTTCTTGATAGTAGAGGGGATATATATGAAGGGGTGGGGAGACAGGGGTTTTGTTGATCCTGCTCTGAATTATTTGTATTTATAAAATGACAATTGTACAGAATATTGTTTCTTTTTATACTTTAATAAAATACATTCAATATAAAATCATAACTGAGGCTTGTGTGGATGGGATCAGATGATTTGTGGGGACCGACTCGCGGAGATTGGGCGGAAACGGGGTTTTTAAATTTTAATCCTAGTAGTTTGCCGGTCCACAAAATAATTATTTTTTTTCTGCTGGTCCACGGGTGTAAAAAGGTTGAAGAACACTGGTTTAGATAGTCCCAAAAATATTCAGTAAAGTAGGTGAAGGAAAACTAGAGAGTTTACCAACAGTTAGATGTGTACATCTGACTGGGGAATCAAACAATTGAAGATTATTTGTAATAGTGAATGTATTCCTTACTTGTAGAATCTTGTCTTCAAAATGATTCACTAGAGCCTGCGCTGAAGGCATTGAAACCATATTAGAGGGAGAATTTGTGAAGTAAGACTTCTGACTATTGAATATAATGTGAAGTGCTGTTCGCTTTAGCAATATGCTTAGAATAATATTCCTTTTTTGTCTGTTGAATTCGTTCTTTATAAAAAGTAGCTTTTCCTTTATAGTGTCATAAAGAAGAAGATGAACGACAATGTTTCCAATATCTTTCTGCAGAACATAATTCGCATCTAATAAAAAAAAGCTCTGAAATATACCAAGGATTTTTTTTTTTTAAGATGCTGAAAGAGTAATTTTCTAAAGGCACAATCTTATCCAGTAAAGATATCATTGAAATGTCCCATTGATCAGTTTGTTCTTCTATTGAAAGACATGAAAAAGTATCTTATTGAAGGTCTAGAGAATTTGTGACATTGGAAACATTTACTTTATTGAAATCTCAAAAATATTGATTAGAAGGCAAAGGAACAGAGTTAGACAAAGTATTCTGATATGACATGGCAGAGAAATATTGGATTGAACAGTAATGAAGGAAAGAATTCCATTAGGAATAAAGATCATATCTAATATATGACCTGCAGAATAAGTAGGTTGGATATCAGTGGAACTAATAAAAAGTCCAACATAAAAGTATGAAAATCTAATGTTAAAGAATTTTTATTATCATCAAAGTGTATTTTGAAATCTCCTATAAGAACTGAATTATTAGCAGAAATGCAAAGATCAAAAAAATAGTCTGTAGAGACATCATAGAATCCAGAATAATTGGTAGTATGATAAGAACTCTAGTAAGAGTGATGAAAAGATTTTAAATCGAAGATATTCAAGAGGAGGTTCGGTAGTAACAGATTTAAATTTAAGCTTTAGAGAAGATAAATAACAGCTGTCCCTCCTCCTTTCCATCTAATACAAAACTTTCCTAGAGGGAACTTAGATACCAGCAGTTAGACCTGTTTGAGTTGCGTCTAAGTTCCACAAAGGTGCCCAAACTAACAAGAAGCCCACTGGAGGATTTAAGGCACGACACCCCTCTCTTACTCCCCCAGTGGTCATTACCTCCCACCACCCAAAGAGCAAACAAAAAACCATAGGCTTCCCATCAGCTGATCGCAGCAGAAGGAATCCCTATCAGCTGAGCCAGTTTTGGGGGATTCCTGACAGCTCAGCTTATGGGGATTCCCCCTGCCAGGATCAGCTAAGCCATAGAACCCTATACCCCTCCCCCTGACATCTCCCATATTCCCCCTGACATCCCAACATCCCCCTGATATCCCGTACCTCCCCTGATATATCTGCCCCCTTACATCCCCTAATATTCCTGGGCCTCCCTCCCACATCTCTGGAACCCCCTCCCCCCATTCCTTTGGAAAAGCAAACAGCGGGAGGGAAGCTCACTACCTCCTGCCTACAGGGTCGCGTGCTGCAATGACCAGGGCTTCCCCTCCCACTGCATCTTGGGATGCAGTGGGAGGGGCCGAAGCCCTGATTGGTTCAAAATGGTGATTTTGAGCCAATCAGAGCCTTCAGCCCCTCCTACTAGATCCCTAGTGTGTGTCAAGTTAGGATAAAAATTTGTATTAAAAAGAAAAACCTTGCACTTTAAGGATCATAAGAACATAAGAATTGCCGCTGCTGGGTCAGACCAGTGGTCCATCGTGCCCAGCAGTCCGCTCCCATGGCAGCCCTTAGGTCAAAGACCAGTGCCCTAAGACCAGCCCTACCTGTGTACGTTCCAGTTTAGCAGGAACTTGTCTAACTTTGTCTTGAATCCCTGGAGGGTGTTTTCCCCTATAACAGCTTCCGGAAGAGCGTTCCAGTTTTCTACCACTCTCTGGGTGAAGAAGAACTTCCTTACGTTTGTATGGAATCTGTCCCCTTTTAACTTCAGAGAGTGCCCTCTCGTTCTCTCTACCTTGGAGAGGCTGAACAACCTGTATTTACCTAAGTCTATTCCCTTCATTATCTTCAATGTTTCGATCATGTCCCCTCTCAGTCTCCTCTTATCAAGGGAGAAGAGGCCCAGTTTCTCACTGTACAGCAACTCCTCCAGCCCCTTAACCATTTTAGTCACTCTTCTCAGGATCCTTTTGAGTAGTACTGTGTCCTTCATGTATGGCGACCAGTGCTGGTATTAGACCCCTAGTATGTATTGAGTTAGGATACAACCTTGTATCGCAAACTTGTACTGTAACTATGTCAAATTATAACTTGTTAAATGTTTTATCTGTAACCTGTTCTGAATTCTTTGGAGAAAATGGGATAGAAAACGATTTAAATAAATAAATGGACAAGCTTGAATAATATATGATTCTTCTCCATCAGATAGTCATGTTTTTGTCAGACAAAGGGCTAGATTCACTAACAATAGTGACTCAATCGCTGTTGGCCAATTCTCTGGCCAATTTTCTAACAGCAATTGACTCATTATTAAGTTAAATGCAAATGATTTGCAAAGAGGTGCAAATCATATGTATGCAAACCCACCGACTCCATCGCTCAGTGAGCGATAGAGACATGCACAGAGCCCTGTCAGGGCTTCTGCTAGGGTTTGTTGTTTTTTTAATAGCACAGATATTTTGCGTGTATTACTAATATGGGATGCTTTAGCATGTCATGTGTTAAGCTTTTTTTACTGCATTAAGCACATGTTGGCACCTAACAGAACTTAGGAAAAGAACTACTAAGTGCTGTAACATGAGGGGGGGGCGTCTATGTGGGAGGAGCATGGGAAGGTCATGGGCGTGCCCTCCAAGTGATTTGCATAACTCATAGAAATCTATCAGTTACACAAGTCATTTGGTGCATGTAGGCACACCCATTTATACCTGCCATTATAGGACATAAGTGGTTGCACACCATGCCATTATAGAATTGGCACCCAGCAATGGGGACTCTGTGTTTATTTTTGTAAGCTGGTCCTCATCCTGCCCAAAACATACCCAGACCCGCTCAATCCCCCCATGGTTGATGTCCCTCTGGAAGATAAAACTGGCAAAGGATACTGGGATCCACTGCAGCTTTTTCTGTTTGTGCTGTTCTCTGTGTATTTTAGAACATGTTCTATATCCGCAGATGCTGATCTAAAATATTAGCAAAACTTGAGATGTCCTGACATGGAAGTCTCAATTTGAATTTTTGTATAAGTGTAGATAGGATTGGTTTTCCCTACATGCTTCACTTTGGCACATTCCATTTTAGCTGCCATCTTGATGCTCACTTCTCCAGCCTGGCTAGGTACTTCTGCAGGTTTTTAATTTAATTTTTTTTTTTTTTAAATTCAATTTTGTATACCATTCTCCTAGGGGAGCTCAGAACAGTTTACATGAATTTATTCAGGTACTCAAGCATTTTTCCCTCAGACTGCTTCTTTTTGATGTGTTTTTTTTAACAACTTTGAATAATTTTGAGTCATTGACCAATTTTAATTAATCCAGTCATTGCTTCTAAGTTATTAATGAATATATTCAACAGTGGTCCCAACAAAGATCCCTGAGGCATTATGCTATTTACCTTTTTTCCAATGGTAAAACTGACACATTTAGTACTATTCTGTGCTTCCTATGTTTTAACCAATGGACAATCGACGTAAGACATCGTCTCCTATGACTTTTTAATTTCCTAATGAATATTTCATGACAGCTTGTATCAGTTGCCTTCTGTATATCCAAATACACTGTATCAAGTGCAAAATAAACTTAAACATAAAACATTTGGTCCAGTTCACGAGGATCTACGTACTGCTGTGGGTCTACTTTCCCAGAACAGATCACTTCTTTATTAGCTTGACTGGCACTATTCTGGAGTGGAGTTGGGACCCAGAATGTTCCTCTTGTCATTGCATTGGAATGCAGCAAAAATCATGAAGGAGATGGGAGTACTTTCCTTATGAAACTAGGTTGAACAGAATAGGGCTCTTCAGCTTGGTAAATAAATGACTGAGAAGAGATATGATAGATTTTTAAACACATGACCAGGAGGAATAGGTAAATAGGGAAGATTATTTATGCCAGGACTAGGGAACATGTTATGACACTAACAGGTAGCAGATTTAAAACTAATTGGAGAATGTACTTTTGCATTCAGTGAACTACCAAGCTCTGCAGTTTGTTGCCAGAGGGTATATGAAGGGCTGTTGTAAAGTTCTCAGCCCAACCAAGAAGAGAATGATGCGGAGCCATGAAACTTATACGTTATTCCACAGTTTTCTGGACACCTTTCGTTTCAGTGATATGAAATGAAAAGTGTCAAGAAAAGTGTGGAATAACTTGTAATGCCTTTGTTCTTTTCATCTAGCTGCCCCCTATGCCTGGAATAAATTACCTGAGTTTGTCCGTAAACCCTTTCCCTTCCTGTGTTTAAAAGCAGACTGAAAACTCACATTTTTAATATAGCCTTCAATCCTTAACCCTACTCCTCTGCCCTCCAACCCAGCCTGTTCATTATCCATTCCCCTTAAATGTATCCATGACATCCTGTTTGTCTGTCTTGGCTGTTTAGATTGTAAGCTCTTTCAAGCAGGGACTGTTTTCTTCTTCTTTGTGACTCTGCTCAGCTGCATGCATCTGGTAGTGCTATATAAATAATTAATAGTAGTAGTAGGAATATAACATAAATTTTATTTGTATACCACAATACACTGTGAAGCTCGATACAGTTAGCAGGGGTTAAATAGAGGATTGTACCTAAGAGGAGAGGGTACAATGACAAGTAACATAGAGGTATAAGTAACAAAGGATCGTAGCAGGTCTGAGTCAAACAGAACACAGGTGAGGCGATAAAGGAGAACTCAAGAAATAAAACAGAGTTTGGATCTCGGTACAGATATACAGTAAGAACATAAGAACATAAGAAGTTGCCTCCGCTGAGGCAGACCAGAGGTCCATCTCGCCCAGCGGTGCGCTCCCGCGGTGGCCCATCAGGCCCATTTCCTGAGCAATGGTCCCAGACTATCCCTATAACCTACCGCTACTCTTATCTGTACCCCTCAATTCCTTTATCCTCTAGGAACCTATCCAAACCTTCTTTGAAGCCTTGTAACGTGCTCCGGCCTATCACAGCCTCCGGAAGCGCGTTCCATGTGTCCACCACCCTCTGGGTGAAAAAGAACTTTCTGGCATTTGTTTTAAACCTGTCTCCTTTTAATTTTTCCGAGTGCCCCCTTGTACTTGTGGTTCCCCGTAATCTGAAAAATCTGTCCCTGTCGACTTTTTCTATACCCTTCAGGATCTTGAAGGTTTCTATCATGTCTCCTCTAAGTCTCCGCTTTTCCAGGGAGAACAGTAGATATGGTAAGGGAGGAATGAGTCCATACCTAGAGCTTTCCTTCGTCTTGAGGAGAAGGAGAGACATGCGAAGAGGGCACAGAGTTTAGTGCTGTACTAGGAATATGTTGAACAAATATGTTTGTAATCTTCGCCTGAAAAGCATGTATGATGAAGACAACCCTATAATGGGGAGTAATTCTTGGCTGTAGTGAGCTGCTTGATATGCTAGTTGTTTTGTCACGTAGGGTTGTTTAGGTTTTTTTTTTTAGGTTTTCCTAGCAGGCGAAGATGGAGTTGGAGCGCAAAAGGCGGGTCTATCCTCCTAGGCCACATGGATTTATGCTGACAGTGCCATAGAACTGTCTTAAAATTCTGCAACTCTTGCCATAGCTAGATTACTATATAACACCCTAGAGTTTAAGGCAGGGGTGTCCAATGTCGGTCCTCGAGGGCCGCAGTCCAGTCGGGTTTTCAGGATTTCCCCAATGAATATGCATTGAAAGCAGTGCATGCAAATAGATCTCATGCATATTCATTGGGGAAATCCTGAAAACCCGACTGGACTGCGGCCCTCGAGGACCGACATTGGACACCCCTGGTTTAAGGTAATAAAAAGAAATAAATTAACAGTTATTTTATACTTTTTTTTTTTTTTTTACTTTGTTCCCATAACCCCAAGCCATTTGGGTTTCAGGATACCCACAATGTATATACAGAAATTTGCATGTAATGGGAGCAGTACATGTAAATCTGTCTCTTAAATATTCATTATGGATATTCTGAAAACCTGGTTGCTTGTGGGTCCTTCAGGACAGGCTTGGTAACTACTGTCTTTGCACAACATTACAGCAAGGATATACAGTACTACCATTTTGCTTGCTGATTTCTTGAGGTTCTGCAAGATGTAAAAAGCCTTGAATCCTTCCAGGTAGACCTTAGAAATGCTCTTTTCTTATGGACAGCTTGCAATGATTGAGCTCTTTTACAGAGAGATTTTTACATGCTGGAGCAGAAAGCCTGTCACAAAGCTGTTTCCCCAGCAACCAACCATAAATACATTTACACAGCCACTAAATATGTGAGAAAAATGCATTCACCTGTGGCTCTTTTACTAATTAACCCACTTCAGTCACTTTTTTCAAAATAACTGACCATTTGTAGACTAATGTTCTAAGGCACAAATTAGGTAAAAAATAGGCTTATTAGATTTTTTTTTTCACACAGTTAATCCAGCTCAGATAGCAACAGTATATTTGTCGAGTCTATCTCATTACATTGGCTTTCCAGCAATATCTCCCAATACAACAAGATAATATTCCCTCTCTATAATTTTTAAAGATAAATATTTGCTTTTTCCAAACCTGATCCGAGTGTGAGCTATAGCCAGGTAATGTATTATTTTCCCTTTCCAAGTAAATTTATAACCTAGGCCAGTGCTTTTCTGCTGAAAGGCATGCCTAGTCAGTCAAGTTTTCAGGATTACCATAGTAAATGATGGCTTTGCATTCAATGGGTTTGCAATACATACTAAGCTATCTCATGAATATTCAGTGTAGTACACAGTTCTTCAACCGCTGGTCCGTGGACCGGTGCCGGTCCGCAGAAAATTCCTGCCGGTCCGCGCAGGGCCGGCGAAATGGACGTTGTTAAATTTCCTGCCCTGGTGGTGTTCACGGAAATCTTCTGTTCCTCCCAGCCTCGGGCGATCAAGACAGTCTGCCGACGTCGGGCATTCCCTCTGAGTCTCGCCTATGCGGAAACAGGAAGTTGAAACAAAATAGGCGGGACTCAGAGAGGAAAGATCCCGACTTCGGCAGCCTGTCTTGATCGCTGCCCCTGCCGAGTCGCCGAAGAGGGCCACGGGGAAGCTGCAAGTAGAAGGGAGATGGTCAGCGTGCGCGGTGGGGGGCAGCATGTAGATTGGGGCCATCAGCAGCGTCTGTGCAGAATGCGGCAGATAGGGGCCTCCGGCTCGTCTTGGGCGGCAGGGCCTGCGGTGCAAAGCTGTTTTTGCCGGCTGGGGGGGGGTCACGAATGTGCAGGGAGCCTTTAACAGCGGCTTTCTCCTCTCCTAGCAGCTCTGTACTTACCAGGGCAGTGATTCACTTTGGCAACTTCCCCTTTCCTCAGAGGTGGCAACGGACCCAAGGCTGCCTAAGGAAATCACAACTGCAGGCAAGTACTGAGAACTGCTGGAAGGAGAGGAAGCCACTATTGGAGGCTGGGAAGCTGCTGGATAAAGGGAGAGCTGCTACTGCACCTGGAGGGAGGTAGAAAGAGAGATGCTGCTGGGAGGGGAAGAGGGAAAGGGATAGAAAGAGAGTTACTGTTGGATAGGGGGAAGGGAGAAGGAAAAAAGGAAGGAAACAGCTGGCAGGGAGATTAGAGGAGGGAAAGGGGAGAGACAGGAATGAGAAAGTAGAGAGAGATTGATGCTGGAAAGGGGGTCAACAGAGAAATGAGAGAGGGATAAAGATGCTAGATCTGGTGTAGGAGAGATAAAAATGAAGAAAGCAGTGAAGCTGGAATGAATGATGTAAAAAGGAGAGAGGAGGCACAGGTTGGATGGAAAGGGGAGAGGGGCATAGAAAGAAGTCAGATACATATGGAAGGAGGAGAGGCCAGACAGTGGATGGAACGGGCAGACGCTGGAAGGAATAGTGGAAAGAAGATGAAAGCAGAGACCACAAAAGGTAGAAAAAAATCATTTTATTTCTATTTTGTCATTACAATATATCAGATTTGAAATATATATCCTGCTAGAGACATAACTGGGGACTGCAAAGCCTAACACTATTCCTATCATGTGTGACTGCAGTATACTGTTAGCATGATATTTCTGTGTAGCATTCTGTAATAATTTGGCTTGTTCAGTTTTCTTGATAGTAGAGGGGATATATGTGAAGGGGAGGGGAGACAGGGGTTTTGTTGGTCCTTGCTCTGAATATTTATATTTATAAAATGACAATTGTACAGAATATTGTTTCTTTTTATACTTTAATAAAATACGTTCAATATAAAATCATAACTGAGGCTTGTGCAGATGGGATCAGATGGTTTGTGGGGACCGAGCTTGCGGAGACGGGGCGAAAATGTGTTTTTTTTATTTCGGTCTTAGTAGTTTGCCGGTCCACAAAATAATTCTTTTATTTCTGTCGGTCCACGGGTGTAAAAAGGTTGAAGAACACTGGTGTAGTACACCTGAAAACCTGACTGGCTAAATGTGCCTCTAGGAGAGGGATGAGAAGCACTGACCTAGGTTGTACCAGAGGTTTTTTTTGGTTTTTTCACTGCAGACAAGGTTGGACCACTTTTCCTCTTGGTTTCTGTTACTTCGTATTCATTGTGGATAGCCTGAAAACCTGACTGGCTGGGGTTCCTCCAGGACAGGTTTAGAAATCGCTGCAATAGAGTGCGATGTGGCTTGTCCAAGTTCACAAGGAGCATCAGAGGGAGAAGCAGAGTTTGAGCCCTGACTTCTCTGGTTCTCGGTCCAAGTTTCCATGTTTATTTAGTGCCTGATACACCGCATTGGCAAATGCATCTGTGCGGTTTACATTTAAAATAAAAGATTAAAATCAAAGTAAAGATAGAAAATACAGTTCAGTAAGAGGAAAAATGAAGTTACATTATTCATAACAAAAGACAAGTATAATAAAACTTAAGTGTGAGCTTCTAAATCCATATTGATCCTCGTTGAGTCCTGCTTGAATTATAAACACGCTAAATGAATGCTGTTAACCAAATGTATCTAAAAATAATAATAGGGGATATGCTCAGGGTAGGGAAGGGAGCTGTATTAGGGGAAGGTGGGAATAGAGGGTTGGGAGATGAGGTTTGAAGGAATTTCCTTGTTGCAATGTTCTGGTTATTAGAATTAGCAAGGTGTAAGTGGTGGGGGGAAGGTTTTTACGCTTATTGTAAAACACGTTGAATGACAAGGGTTGCATTGTTCTTGTGGAATTATATGTTGTCATCAATAAAAACCATTTAAACATAAAATAATAATTTAAAAAAAACGATTTTAGAAGTGATTTGTGCTAAACACTCCTCTACAACTTTTCTATAGCTTCCTCTGTGTGTCTAATAAAGAGAGAATGGCTGTAGCTCATACCTCTCTTCCCCTTACCATAATTTAAGACTCTCAACCCAGTTCTCAGGACATACCTAGCCCATAAAACCAATCCAATTCAAAGAGGTTTTTGGGATAATCCCAATGAATATGCACTAGTATCCATTGTATGCAGCTCTGTTTCATACATATTCATCATGGATATCCTGAAAACCCGACTGACAAGGCGGTTGCTCTAATATGCTAATATGATTACAACAAGATCTCCTTCAAGGAGAACCCACCAATACCACTGGAACATATTGCACCAGATGCATCTCTTCCAGTCCTGGACCTGCTCAAGCGCTTCCTAGTGTACCCATCCAAACAGAGGATCCAGGCCACAGAGGCCTTGTTGTACCCATATTTCTTCACAGACCCACCGTCTGCTCATCCCTTGGAGCTCCTCATCTCCCAGCGCAGTAGGAAGAAAACCCGGCAACATCTGCACGAATACCGCATTGATCAACCCCTGGAAGAATCTGTGGTTGATCCTGAAATGATTGCCCCATATATCATGCGATGAGGGGAAAAGCCAATGTGGTGGTGTGTGGAATTTATCAGAATTAGAGAGTTGGAGAATTTTTGTGTTGCAGTAATAATGTTATCTTTTAATCCCCTGTGTTATCAGATATGTTTTAATTAAATGAATTGTAAACCGCCTAGACGTACTGATAGGTGGTATATCAAATAAATAAACTTGAAACTTGATGCTATGAGCACTGATTTCACTTTGGCACCTGCTTCAAGGACTAGTGTGCAGAGAGCAGGAAATGTTTTAAGCCCAGCTGTTCTTTTGTACAAATGGAAGCAAACAAACTCTTACTCATGCTGCTAAATCCTATCCCTCAGAGGGGGAGAGTATGGCGCAGTGGTTAAAGCAACCCATACTGCTCCTTGTGACCCTGGGGAAGTCACTTAATCCCCCCTTTGCCCCAGATACATTAGATAGATTGTGAGCCCACCAGCATTCAATTGTTCTAGATTTCACAAAAAAGAGTAAATTGATTAGAAAGAGTAAGTCTAGTATAAGAAACTAGGAGAAAATGAATTTTTTTTTCTGTGCAGGCCTCTGGAGTGTGATTTGTGTTTTTTCCCGAGACAATATATGGAAAAACATGTTGAGAAAATCTGGATATCAAACACCTTTACATTAGCTCCTAAATGTGTCAAATTTGTTCTAGAACTGAGCAAATGGGAAGTTTGGCTGAGGTTAACAAATAAAGCATCTTTCATTAGTGAGGGAAATTCTATAAAAGGCACCTAACTTTAATTAGTATATTGGCTTCAATTATGAGCTTTAATAAGCTCATAGGCATGATTCTACATAAGATAGGCACCTATCTTATGGTGCCTAACTCCAAAGTAGGAGTGTTTTAGGGCGGAGAAGGACTTAGTCACCATTAAGCGCAATTCTCTAAAGTACTTAAGCATCTATAATGTAGGCTTTTAAAATCCTGGCCTATATTGTAGGCGCCTAATTTTAGTTAGGCATGATTCTATAACACTGGTCAACAAGCATTTTGCTACTGGAGTTCTGTTACTTGTACCTTAACAAGGGCCACATGCTGACTCTAAATCTGAAAACTGTTTTCGTCTATCACATCCTGTTTTTAAGTTATGCGTCAGTTTGTGTTTATATCATTTTCATCAATAATGCTACCATGAAGTGTCGGTATTTTACTGTTTCTGAAACACAATATTGCATTTAAGAACAGCTCATCAATCACATATACTAGTAATTTGAAAGTTTATACTAAAAGTGATTGTGCTGCTTTTTCTCCCTGTGAATTTTTATATTTTGTTTGTTTTTGTCTAAGATATTATAATTATTACTAGTCTTATAGCCCGTTACATTAACGGGTGCTAGAATATATATGTGTGTGTCTGTTTTTATTTTTTTTTTCTCTCTCCTTAGTCGCTTTCTGTATTTCTGTCTGTTTTTTTTTTCCTTGGCTGTCCACTACCACTCCTTGCCTGCTCCCCCTGTCCATTCTCCCTTCCTTTTACCTCCCTTGTGTCCTCCACCACACCATCACTGCTCACCTTATCCAGCAGAAGCCCTTATCCCTTTGTTTTACCTCCCCCTGTCCATCATCACCTCCTTCCTGCTCCCCCTGTCCAGCAGTAGGCCTGTCTTTATTTTTCTGCCCCCCCCCCTCCCTGTTCATCAGCACCTCTTCCCCTGTCCATCAACCCCTTTTCTGTCCTCCATTTCCATGTGTTGCAGCATTTCCCTCCCACCCCACTTCCCTGTGCAGTATTTTCCTCCCCCCCATACATTCCTTCTTAACTCCATGCCCTACTTATGTGTTTTCCGGGTTTGGCTGCCACGGCCTGCAGCCGCCGACAGCCACCGCGGCCAGCAGTCACTGCGGCCGACATTTGACTTGGGCCGCCGCGGCCGACATCCGACTCGTCTGTGAGTGAGCAGGAAGCGATCCTTGCGTTGCTAGTCCTGCTTCTCGGTGCAACTATAATTTCTGACCTGTGAAACCGCCATGAAGTCATGTGACAGTTTGCACGGGGCACGTGTCCGGAGGCTTAATTTGCAATCACTTATAGTATGACTACATTTGACTCGGGCCGCCGCGACTGACATCCGACTCAGGCCACCGCGCCGCAGGAGAAGCAGTGCCCAACTTTAAAAGCCGGAAGGGTGCTCGAAATCCGCCTCGGGGGGGGGGAGGAAGAGAGAGAGCGGAGAGGCGGCGACCGCTGTGTCTTTCAACAGGGAGCAGGACAGATCGTAAGCCGTGCATGCGCACTTCCTATGTGTTGCTACAGCTCACGGAAAACCGGCGCACACATAGGAAGTGCGCATGCGCGGCCTAGCGTTTTATTATATTAGATGAACAGACGAGGTTGTGTTAACCATCCTGATAATTTCTGTTATGTCTGCGGACAATTTACTGCACAAGATCAGCGAACGAATCTGTCCAGCAGACTTCAAAGTGCATACAAGCATTATTTTGGCTGTAAAGTTGGCGATGAAGATAAAGAGAGAGCATCTCATGTGTGCTGCACTGTCTGCTATTCCGGATTAACAGCATTCGTGCTGGCTGTTCAGAATTTTCTTGGTAATCACAGATATGAGAATTATGCTGAGCTTGTGGAGAACATGCTGACAGCATATCAGCTAATTGGTGCCAGAATGTCACTTAAAATGCACTTCTTAAATTCTCACCTTGACTTCTTCCCACCCAATCTTGGTGATGTCCGCAATGAGCATGGGGATAGATCACGAACAGACCGGAGAAGGTTATCATGCTGCTGTACTGGACCATGGTGCTTCCTCACCTGGAGTACTGCGTCCAGCACTGGTCAAAGTACATGAAGAAGGACACGGTACTACTCAAAAGGGTCCAGAGAAGAGCAACTAAGATGGTAAAGGGGCTGGAGGAGTTGCCGTACAGTGAGAGCTTAGAGAAACTGGGCCTCTTCTCCCTCGAGCAGAGGAGATTGAGAGGGGACATGATCGAAACATTCAAGGTACTGAAGGGAATAGACTTAGTAGATAAGGACAAGTTGTTCACCCTCTCCAAGGTAGGGAGAATGAGAGGGCACTCTCTAAAATTGAAAGGGGATAGATTCTGTATGAATGTAAGGAAGTTCTTCACCCAGAGAGTGGTAGAAAACTGGAACGTTCTTCCGGAGTCTGTCATAGGGGAAAACAGCCACCAGGGATTCAAGACAAAGTTAGACAAGTTCCTGCTGAACTGGAACGTACACAGGTAGGGCTAGTCTCAGTTAGGGCACTGGTCTTTGACCAGAGGGCCGCCGCGTGAGCGGACTGCTGGGCACAATGGACCACTGATCTGACCCAGCAGTGGCAATGCTTATGTTCTTATGTTTTTATTTCATCAAGATATCAATCTAATCTAATCTTTAGTCTTATATACCAGGTCATTTCCAGAGGGACTTGAACCGATTAACAAAATATTATCATAAGACCATAGCTAAACAGTCATAAAAGGAAGAATCATTACATGTCAATAGAGAGTTGGAGTTGGATGGAAAGCAGATATCAGAGAAAGTTCAATCCCAGTATGATGGGAGATTATTGTTGTTTCTTGCAAAGAGAGACAAATGTACATTACAAGCATAAAAGCAAGTGTCTGAAAAAATTTCTGCACATGCTGACATCACTTTTGTGTGAGTTAAGAGAGGAGTAAATATATGCTGTAACATGTCTCCTTATTGTCTTCGTGTTTGTTTTCAGAGTAAACTCCTTAACACAAGTTTGATGGGACACAGTTCATACTCGCAATATTGTGCCAATATGGCAAACTATCTAAAAAATCAATAAGGTGTATCTCAGAAACCTGACATGCTAGCTGAATTTGAATTACAGATCTGAAATTGGCATCATTAAATTAACTAAAATCACTTCTTAAGTTCTCAGTAGCAAAGAGAAACCTTTTTTTTTGTTGACTAGTGTAATGGACGCCTAAGTGTGATTGACAGGAAATAGGTGCCTAACATTAGGCACCTACCTTTTTAGGCACCTGTGATTAAACAGGGCACAGTGCTCAGGAGAGTATTTACACAAGCACAAGGAAAGTATTCCAGAAATGGGGATCACCAGTCATAGACCTCTTCGCCACCAAACATAACTCGAAATGTCCTTCCTTCTTCTCCAAGCAGTCATCTCCTCACCATCTCAGCCCTAACCCCACTCATCCCCAAAACTTTACAGAAGATACTCCAGGACAGAGCCAAAGCGATTCTGATCACCCCCTCAACAACCCATGGGTCCTATTCCTGCACCATCTAGCCAACCACCCACCACCCTGCCTCCCCCATCAGCCTGGACCTGATATCCCAGGATGGAGGATCCACCCTGCACAACAACCTGCAAACACTAGCGTTGACTGCATGGATGTGGAAAGGCTGAACCTTGGCCACAGCATCAAGCAAATTCCAATGGTGGCCAGAAGACTAACAACCAGGAAAATCTACACACTGAAATGGAAACGTTTCTGCTCCTAGAGCTCCACCGCCCACCTTGAGCCCTATGCTTGCTCCGTCTCAAATATCCTCTACATGCTTACCCTTTCGGAGGAAGGCCTCAAACCAGCCTCCATAAAGGTCCGCCTAAGCATAATTATGGCCTACCATGGCTACGTGGACAATAAACTCGTATCCAGCCACCCAGTAGTATCACGATTCATGAAAGGCCTATACAACCTACATCCACCATTCATACCACCATCACCCATGTGGGACCTCAACCTTCCACTACAGAAACTCATTCTACTCCCCTTCGAACCACTAGGGGAGGCAGACTCCAGGTTTCTCACATGGAAAACACTATTCGTCACCACCATCCCCTCTGCCAGGTGCATCAGTGAAATCCAAGCATTGGCTCACCATCCTCCCCACACACTACTCTTCTAAGATCAGGCGGTGGTCATGACTCACCCCAGATTTCTACTCTCTCTCTTTATGTGAAGGGTGGTCTCTCAACCCTTCACATAAACCAATCAATCATCCTCCCCGCACTCTACATCAACCCAATGCATATCCTTCACCTACAGTAGAGCACAACACAAACCACCCCCCCAGGGGCCCACACCCAACTCAGGGCCATAGCCACCACTTTGGCCCATGTCCATCACACACCAATAGAGGACATCTACAACACAGCCACGTGGGACCCAACCCATACCTTTGCCAAATACTATTGCCTGGACAGTCCTCCTGACCCCCAACACATTTGGACAAACAATGCTACAAGCCACTCTAATACAGGAGTAGCACCAGGGCTAAACAGGTGAAGACCCAAACAGAGTCAATATGCTAGACATTTAAGAGATATGGCAAACTTGAGTAAGGAGGTTAAGCCCTGGATGTAGCCAGAGCCTCCTAAAAAAAAAAAAAAAGAAAATCTTTAAGATACGTAGCAACACATAATACGGGGTGTGAATTAAGCTCCATTTATGGCCCCTTTCAGCCGAGCTAGTTGTTAACCTGTTAAAGGGATGTTACACTATCTTACCTGTTCTACCTCAATAAAATTAAGACTGATTACCTGCATCTTGACCACGTCCTCCTTTAACTCTAACCAGCTCGATCTACCACAGCCAAGCAAGAAATGTGCCAAGGCAAAAATGCATCCAGGCCAAGCCACACATTCCTTTGGCTAGGGAGATGCCCATATGTGGCTTACTCATCCTGCTTGTCCTAGGAGAAAGTGCTATTACTTACCTGTAACATAGGTTCTCTATGAACAACAGGATAAGTCAGCCATACTACCCAGCCTCTTCCCCTAGCGGTTGAACTGGTCTTAGCTAGGAACAACCTGAGGAAGGAGGGGCAAAGAAGGAGGTGAGGAGATCTGCCTGGGCATGCATGCCCAGAGAGGTCCCAGCAACTTACAAGCTCAGAGAAAAAAGAAACTCTCTGAGCTATTGGAGAGCTTATCCAGCCAATGGGAGCTGACAGGGAAGTATAGATGTGAAATTGAGGTCATAGAACAAGAACACAAGAAGCCTACATTTCACACCTGGACGAAATGTCAGAAAGTCATATGAACTTAGATATTATGCCTGAAGAAGTGTCCGTTTACAATAATCACAGAGTGATGTATAAAGAGCAGGACTGAGCATGGACACTTTCTCTAAATGTCCTTTGCATTCTTTTCTCAGCTTTTTATTTTTTTATTTTTTACATATTTTCCTGAATTGTCCAGGAGATTCGCCAACTCTTTGTTGCTAAGGCAACATATACTCATACACAGTATATGATTTTCTAGACATGCCTAGAGATAGATTTACAAGGGGTGTAAATCCCAACCAAGAAGCGAATGACATGGATATGGTACAATCAATGACCTGAAACAATCTCAAAACATAGAATTTCATTTCTACAAATTGGCACTTAACAAAATAAGCTAACACTCTTTTCAACTACAGTGGCAAAATGACGCTCAGAATTGGGAAGTTTGTTGGTTAGGCTGAGAACTTTTCAGCACCCCCTCGTATCTTTACCGCTAGTGGTTTTGCTATTTTATTTAATTTAGAATGTTCCAAATATACACTGAATTCAAAAATTAAGGCAAAGGAAGACAACCAATAAAAGAATAAAAAAACAACGACCTCTAGGAAAAAAATTGTGCTCAAAATGCATTGTCCATATCAAGGGAGGGAAAAACTGTCAGAATCTACTCTAATAAAACGGTAAGTGCGCATGCGTACTCTTACCTCCGTGATCCGTAATCAGTAGGTCTGTGGCCGGCAGGGAGTGCGCATGCACGCATACAATGGTCCCTGTGGTCTTGCCAGCTCCCTTACAGTTCACGCCCGGCGCGACTCCCCCCACACTCACTGTAAGGAAGTTCATCGTCAGCGCACCCTCCCACCCCTCCTCGGTGCACCTGAACCCCCGTTGACCCTCCCATCCGAACCTTCCACTGTGAGATGACCAAAAACCTCCCGACTCCAGCAGCGTCCGCAGCACTGTAAACACGCTGCTTCGGGGCCTTCTACTGCCCTGATTTCCTCTGCCGCGTCCCTGTTGACATCGAGACAGAGTTGTGGCAGAGGAAATCACGGGCAGTAGAAGGCCGCGAAGCAGCGTGTTTAGAGTGCTGTGGACGCTGCTGGAGTCAGGAGGTTTTTAAGTCGTCTCACGGTGGGAGGGTCAGATGGGAGGGCCAGTGGGGTTGGCTGCACGGTGGCAGTAGTAGTGTGTGTGTGTGTGGGGGGGGAACAACGGCTCTACTGCACAGGGGGATGGGAGGGAGAGAGGGATAAAAAAAAATGCCATGTTCTACTGTACGGGGGGATGGAGGTGGGTGGAAATGGAAAGATGCTGCTCAAGAGTTCTACTGCACAGGGGGATGGGAGGGAGGGAGGCAGGCAGGCTGGCTTCAGGGAGTGTGGTGGGACAAATTCTGGAATGTAGTGAGGGGGACATAGGAAGGAGGCACTGGGAGCATTAAGGACATAGGAAGGGGAACTGAGGACACTAAGGACATAGGAGGCACTGAGGGCACTAAAGACACAGGACAGAGGCACTGAGGGCACTAAGAACACGGGAAGGAGGCACTGAGGGCACTAAGTACACAGGACTGAGGCAATGGGCACTAAGGACATGGGAAAGAGACACTGGGGGCACTAAGGACATAGGAAAGGGCACCCTGCACCCGTTAATGTAACGGGCTAAAACACTAGTGAAAAATAAAAGCACATATTGAAAATTCAAGAAGATAAATTATGGATCAAAGCCAAAATATAAGACTTAATATCACTGTACATTCTCATATGCAACTCAGAACCCCTTTAACCAGAACCCCTTTAACATATTGAAGGAAATACTAATCTCCCTTTTATGAAGCTGCATTAGGCTTTTTTATTGCCAGCCGCAGCAGTATTAGCTCTGATGCGCCAATCGGTACACATGTTTTCTGGGGGAAAAAAAAAAAGGCCACCTACACTGTAGACGTCTGTTGCGGGTGCAGGGAGGCACCTAGGAATGCTCAAGCTTGTCCAAGGCTGGGTGTGAGCATGGTTAAACCTGGAAGCCTACATTTTAAATAGATGCTGCTGCTAAACTGATCATGGCAAGGAAATCTCCCTAATATACCCATCAATAGAATCCACTCTTTAAAATCACAATTCAAATTCATCCACTAACTCAGTCATCTATCAGTGTAATCATATAAATTCCTAATATAGTCATATGATTTCATTCATACAGCATTTTATTAATATTTATATCACCATCAATAAGTTAGAAAGGCAAACATGTAAACATATACACAAAAACTAAACAAGGCAAAGGAGTCCAATCATTCATTATATTCGTATATTTTCATCAGACACTTCATCAGTCACTTATCTCGAATAGGCCCAAGCTACAGCTTAGTTCGGCTTAATTCATCTTCTATCCTTTAATATCAAGTCCAATGAAACATCAAGAACAAATTGAAGTCCTTAGCCATCCAAGACTATCTAAAAATCGTGCCTCCACAAGTTCAGTCATGTGATACGTTATTTTATGTGGTTTGTAGGTGGTGTGTTTATGTGCTTTCTTTTTTCCCAGTGATATTCTTCCTCTTGATAAAGAATACTATCGAAACACAGCTTGTGTTGAGGAGGGAGCTGAATGTTTCCGTGTAAGAAGATTTTGTTTGTTCATTTTTGGTTTTTGAACACTATTGGATCACATTATTGGATTTTGCACTTGCACCTGCACTTTGCTCATCGTGATGACTCTGGGAACAGTTTGCACATGACTCTATGAACTTGTGGACCAGCACGATTTTTAGATAGTCTTGATAGTTTTCTTCATTAGCTCCATCAAAATTCCTGAAAGCAGTGTATTACAGTAGTCCAGTAGTGACAGAATCATTGACTGGACTAATATTCTATAGTGTTGATAGAAAAATAATAATAATAATAATTCTTTATTTATAGACTGCTCACTACAGCCAAGTTCAAAGCGGTTTGCAATAACCAATATAACATTGGGAATTTACAATTCTCTAATTTTTTTTAAAAAAGATATTTAAACATGCTTAAAAACTGCAGCAATTATATATAAGCCATTTTTAAAAAATAAATATGTTTTGATCTGACAACTAAAGGCTCTTAAATAAAAATCAACATGAGTGCAAGAGCTCGGTATTTTCCTCCAAAACCATACACCTTGAAATGCCAGCAATTTCTCAAAATATTTACAGAAGAATCAACCTCGAATTGATGGGAATGCAAAATAGTTAATAGTTGTAGAATACCTATTAATACAAAGCGCTCAACCCTTCTTAACTGTTGTAGTGTAAGAAAGATTTCTTGATTAAATTGTTAACATAAATTTTGAAGTTCAGTGAGCTATCTAAGTTGACTCCCGGAACTTTAGAGGATTTTTTAATCTTGAAGTTCACTCTGTTAATACCATATAACAGTAGATGAGATTAGATGTGGCTGTAATCCAACCCACAGTAGTTTAGTTTTTTCAGTATTTAGTTTAAAAGTTTAAGAACATAAGAACATAAGAAGTTGCCCCCGCTGAGTCAGATCAGAGGTCCATCTTGCTCAGCGGTCCACTCCCGTGGCGGCCCATCAGGCCTAGTGCCTGAACAGTGGTCCCTGATTAATTTTATAACTTACCTCTAATCCCATCCCTATAATCTACCTCTACTCTTATCTGTACCCCTCAATCCCTTTGTCTTCCAAGTACCTATCCAAAGCTTCTTTGAACCCCTGTAGCGTGCTCCTGTTTATCACATCCTCCGGTAGCGCGTTCCATGTATCCATCACCCTCTGTGTAAAAAAGAACTTCCTAGTGTTTGTTCTAAACTTCTCCCCTTTCAATTTCTCTGAGTGCCCCCCTTGTACTTGTTGATCCCCTTAATTTGAAAAATCTGTCCCTGTCTATTTTTTCTATGCCCTTCATGATCTTGAAGGTTTCTATCATGTCTCCTCTAAGTCTCCGCTTTTCCAGGGAGAAAAGCCCTAGCCTTTTCAGTCTGTCAGTATATGAGAGGTCCTCCATGCCCTTTATTAGCTTAAGATATGGCAGTAGATCTTTACTATTCTGAATATAAACAAATCAAGCATGTTTCAACTAGGTGACAGCCGAGAAAATGTAGTGAATAGAATTTAAAATTGCAGACTGGCTGCCATTCATTTTCTCTCTTTGGACTGTGAAGCTTTAACCGGGTTTAAACATCTTACAACATTTGAAAGCCTAATGGCAGAAGTATATTTACTGTTCTGGTATTTTCAGAGTTCACCGTGTTCCTTAACTTATTTATGATCAGATGTTGAGTTTCATCAAAAAGCTAATGCAAAGATTTGTACAGGCCAGAACACTCAAAGATCCTGTTCTTGCAGTGCCTTTCAAAGATACAAATAGCTACCAAATGGTGTTCTTCATATTAGTATGGTTGCAAGGCAAACCATACAAAAGCTGGAAAATGAGGGTAAAGTGACTCAGCAGTAACTGAAGAATTTCTACTCTGCCTCTGGAGCTTCTTCACAGGAGCATTTCAGTATTGCTTTGGACCATTTGCCTTTCAACCAGAATTGACTTAAACATGTTTGTTCCATTGACATCAGCAAAAAATGAAGCTATATCAATTACAGATCCTGCATATTTTGCCAGAAGGCATTCTGAACCAGTTTTCACAGTCCAATATAAATATACTTGCAGAAGAGTTCATAGACTATGGGCTCCTTTTACGAAAGTGCGCTAAGCATTTTAGCGCACGCACCTGATTAGCAAAGGAGGCGGTAGCGGCTAGCGCACACGTCAATTCAGCATGCACTATTCCACGCATTAAGGCCCTAGCCCGGCTTTGTAAAAGGAGCCCTATATCTCTGAAACAATGAAGATATTGCAAAAGAAATCATGGATTAAAGTCAAGAAGTTCACAGATATGATGGCGAAACGTCCAGTTCATTCAAATTGACATAGTTGGGGCTCTCTTGGCTAGCTGAAGGTTTTATTGCAATACTTTACATTGAATGCATCGATTTTGCTGCAAGTCTTTTTTATATTTCAGAAAAGAAATAAAAACTACATTCTTCAAGAAATTCCTGAAACAGCCCTAACTTCAAACTTACTGCCCTTCTGCCCCCCCCCCCACACTCTTCCTGACACACATAAACTACATAACCTACTCTTTACCTCTCTAGAAAGGACAAATGTTCTTCCATTGTAACCCTCCGTTTTTTATCTCTTTTGTAATCCGCCTTGAACCGCAAGGTAATGGCGGAATAGAAATCTCTAATGTAATGTAATAAACTTAGAGCCATTCTTTTTAGATTTCCAGTATAACAGTGCCATCTACTGGATCACAAGCCCTGAGGAAGGCTTTCTTTTAGAAGCCGAAACACAGACCGTGTTAGGATTAAGGACTCTCAATATAGTTTTGTGTCATTTTGTATGTTTCTGAGGGTTTATATATATATATATATATATATACTCTCAGAAACATATATATATATATATATACACTTAATAAATTGATTGTTCTAAAGGCTGATGTACAGTGTCCCTTCCCCACTTTTTTCTGTGTTTAATTCAATTGACAGTAATCCATTTTGGACTTTTATAGGGAATAAGCAGGTTAGAAGTGTCAATTTAGATTTGATTAGACCCAAACAGAAACAAACAGAATTTGGTAATAAGAAATGCCGAGCCACCTATTTTATTCCTATGGGTGGCTCAGCATTTAGACCCTTTTTTACTAAGGTGCGCTAGGCGTTTTAGAACGCATTTGGCACACGCTAAATCAATGCATGCGCTAACCGCTAACGCGTCTATAGGATAACAGGCACGCATTAGCGTTTAGCGTGTGATTAGCACATGCTAATATTTAATGCACGCTAAAAACCATAGAGCACTTTATTAAAAGAGGGGGTTAGTGTGTGCTACTCGGCAGTGCAGCTTTGTATAAGCCCCAGTAAAATTGGTCAACCACATGGAAGTTTGAGTCCTGTTAGTTATCAAACTTATAAGCACTGCCTGTACTGAGGTTATTACAATCAAACAAATTCTATACAAGATCATTGATTTCTTGAATATTAAAATCTTCACAAGCTTTTTACAGTTTAAACATTTTATTTGTTTTAAAAAGATCACAGCAGCCTGGAAGGCCTCTTGCCCTGTATCAAGAGAGTGACTAAAAAACAAACCTCTGATAAAATACCCATCACTTGGTTCTGACACTGATATTTATTCATTATTTGCTTTAGTGCAGTGGTCTTAAACTCAAACCCTTTGTGGGGCCACATTTTGGATTTGTAGGTACTTTGAGGGCCGCAGAAAAAATAGTTAATGTCTTATTAAAGAAATGACAATTTTGCATGAGGTAAAACTCTTTATAGTTTATAAAACTTTCTTTTAACAGTTAAAAGGAAAGATATATAAACTATAAAAAGTTTTACCTCATGCAAAATTGTCATTTCTTTAATAAGACATTAACTATTTTTTCTGCGGCCCTCCAAGTACTCTATTTTTTTCTGCAGCCCTCACATTTAAAGTTTAATATCTTTCCTTTCTCAAAACTGATACATTTCAATTACTATATTGAAAATAAAACATTTTCCCTACCTTTGTTGGCTGGTGACTTTATTTTTCTGTGCTTTTAACTATGTTTCCAGGGCCTTCTTGTCCTTTGACTGTTTTTCTCTCCGTTTTCACTTTCTGCCTTGCATCCATCTTTGGCATTAATTTAATATTCAATTTTTCTGCTTTCTTTTCAAAATCTACGTTTCCTTGTCTTCCCTTCCCTTCCTATCTCTCTCTTCTTCCGTCCTATTTCCATGGTCTGACATCTCTTTCCTTCCTTTCTCTCCCTCCCTCCTTTCTTTCCCCTGGTCTGGCATCTGTCTCCTTCCCTCCCCCCATGCCCTGGCATCTCGCCCTCCCCCTCCATGGTCTGGTATCTCCTTTCCCTCCCTCCCTCCCTCCCTCCCATGAACTTGGCATCTTCTCCTTCCTTCCCTCTCTTTCCCCAATTGGGTGCAGCAGCAGCAGAAGCAGCATTTCCCTTCCCCCTTTCCTGAGCAGCAGAAGCATTTCTCTTCCCCTTTCCCTCCCCCTCCCTTTCCCTGTACAGCAGCAGCAGCATTTCCCTTCCCCTTTCCTGTGCAGCAGAGGCATTTCTCTTCCCCCTTCCCTCCCTCTCCCTTTCCCTGTGCAGCAGCAGCAGCATTTCCCTTCCCCCTTTCCTGTGCAGCAGAGGCATCTCTCTCCCCCTTCCCTTCCTCTTCCTTTCCCTGTGCAGCAGCAGCAGCAGCAGCAGCAGCATTTCCCTAGGTTCCCCCTTTCCTATGCAGCAGAAGCATTTCTCTTCCCCTTTCCCTCCCCCTCCCTTTCCCTGTGCAGCAGCATTTCCCATCCCCTTTCCTGTGCAGCAGAGGCATTTCTCTTCCCCCTTCTCTCCCTCTCCCTTTCCCTGTGCAGCAGCAGCAGCATTTCCCTTCCCCCTTTCCTGTGCAGCAGAGGCATTTCTCTCCCCCTTCCCTCCCTCTCCCTTTCCCTGTGCAGCAGCAGCAGCAGCATTTCCCTAGGTTCCCCCTTTCCTATGCAGCAGAAGCATTTCTCTTTCCCTTCCCCTTCCTTGTGTAGTAGCAGCATGTCTGGCCGGCTCACTTGCTCAGTCAATTGTTCCGTTCAAAGCCGCAGGTGATGGCTCCTCGCGAGATCCGTGCCTATGTCAGAAGCCTCTCTGATGTTGTGACGTCAGAGAGGCTTCCGATACAGGAGTGGATAGTGCGAGGAGCCGCCACTCTCGGCTTTGAACGGAACGATCGACTGAGCAAGGGAGCCGGCCAGACACACTGCTGCTCCACAAGGAAAGGAAGGAGGAAGAGAAATACTGGTGTGGATGGTGCGAGAAGCTGCCGCCGGCCGCAGCTATGACTGAAACAATCAACTGCAGCAAGGGAGCAGTTGATCATCGCGTCCAGATTGTGGGCCGCAAAATAGCACCTGGAGGGCTGCATGCAGCCCGTGGGCTGCAAGTTTGAGACCGCTGCTTTAGTGCTATTTCCAACCATTGCTAAAATAATACAATTTTTAAAAGAAATGGAACGCCATCAATAAGAACATAAGAATTGCCACTGCCGGATCAGACCAGAGGTCCATTGTGCCCAGCAGTCTGCTCCCGCGGCGGCCCTTAGGTCAAAGACCAGTGCCCTATCCGAGTCTAGCCTTACCTGCATATGCTCTGGTTCAGCAGGAACTTGTCTAACTTTTTCTTGAATCCCTAGAGGGTGTTTTCCCCTATAACAGCCTCCAGAAGAGCGTTCCAGAAAAGATTCCAAGCATAGATACAATTACACAGGACATACATAACCAACCTGCCCTCCACTCTTCCACAGCCAAACAAATGGCGATGACTAACCAGATTGGAAAGTCAAAGAAAAAAAGTGGGGTTTCAGCAAAATCTTAAAACAACAGAAAGATTGTTCTATGTGAATGTGATCTGGTAAAGCATTCCACAGATAGGGTGCCACAAAATAAAAAGCAGCTCCCCTAGTGGAAACTAAATGTGCCTGCCTTGGGCCTGGGATTACCATTCTGTCTGAAAATCCAAGGAGCATAGTGAGCATGAGGGGTAAAGGAAACAATTTCAGAGGAAAGCTATGAAAGTACACCTAAGTGAAATGCCTGATATGTCGATAGTAAAATCTTGAATTTTATCCTAAAGGTTATTGGCAGCTAGTGGGGATGATAAAGTAATAGAGAAACGTGGTCGTACCTACTAAATTCAAACAAAAAATGAGTGGCACAATTTTGTAAAGTTTGAAGCCACCTAATTTGATGTAATGGGAGATGGAACTCCTCGCGTATGAGGAAAGACTAAAACGGTTAGGGCTCTTCAGCTTGGAAAAGAGATGGCTGAAGGGAGATATGACTGAAGTCTACAAAATCCTGCGTGGAGTAGAATGGGTACAAGTGGGTCGAATTTTCACTCTGTCAAAAATTACAAAGACTAAGGAACATTCGATGAAGTTACAGGGAAATACTTTTAAAACCAATAGGAAGGAATTTTTTTTCACTCAGAGAATAGTTAAGCTCTGGAACGCGTTGCCAGAGGTTGTGGTAAGAGCGGATAGCGTAACTGGTTTTAAGAAAGGTTTGGACAAGTTCCTGGAGGAAAAGTCCATAGTCTATTATTGAGAAAGACATGGGGGAAGCCACTGCTTGCCCTTGATTGGTAACATGGACTATTGCTACACCTTGGGTTTTGGCCAGGTACTAGTGACCTGGATTGGCCACTGTGAGAACGGGCTACTGGGGTTCTTTTGAGTTACATGGTCATGGACACTATCTGACTCTATTGTCAAGAACCCCCTTCTTCTACTGGGTCTATATTTAGTCTAGCAGGCTATGGATCTGCAGTGATTGGCTAGACAATGTTTCTCCCTTGGTGGAAGGGGGGTATTCTATTTGTGTGTTTGGGGTATTCAGAGCCTGGGCTTTTTCATTAATACTTTGGGACAATGAGTCAGTTTTAGCAAGTAATGGAAAAGGTGCCAGGACTTAGTACCCCTGAGTACCTCCTGAGTAAAAGCCCTCCAGAACCCAGAAAGTAACACCTACCCTGAGTGAGGAATGAAGAAGTCTATCTTTCAACATATCATTCCTAACACAACTCACAATTAGGTGCAGGTTCCAGAATTTTCATGTCCTTAGGCAGTTGGCCTATGTCCCATAGCGGTTTCTTCGTTCAAAGCCTGTCCATATCAACAGCTATACTTTTTCTTAAAAATTATAATTTTATTTAGATTTTTGACAAGTACATACAAAGAATCCATCATAGAAGCAGGACTGGAAGTCATACATTTGTTAAAACAGCATACTTAATATGCAAAGACTGGACAGGCCACATTAATCCTAGAGTTCATTCAGAGGCAAATAAAATACATAATGAGGCATATTTTCAAAGCACTTAGACACACAAAATTCCATAGGTTACTATAGTACTTTGTGTGTCTAAGTGCTTTGAAAATGAGTCCCATATTGTTTAAATTTCAAAGCATCCAGCTACTTCAACTATTTTCAACAGCACTGTCAAAGAAACAGCTTAATATTTTCCTGCATGCTACTGTGATATAATTCAATTCCCACTGTAACCCAAAAAATAATAAGGTCTAGATAAGTACCCACAGGAAGCTCTTTAGGTGTGTTTAACAAGTCATGGCAGCACAAATGGCAGGCATTTCCTTTGTACTTGTGAAGCAAAATGAGTACTTGAAGAAAGTGTAGGCACAGAGATATATTCAACTGATAATACAGCAGGAAAGATGTTCATTTGCATATCTGACAAATACTTTGGAGGTTAAGATACTGGCACGCTGCAAGTGAAACAGGAAATTCTGTGAGGTTTGCAGATGCACCCTTGGACTGATGTTGCATTAAGATTGCAAATGGGTGGATTCCAGTTTCAGCATTCAGCCCATGCCCATTCTTAGACTCCATCAAGAATCCAAGCTTCCATCTTCTTTAAAGCTGTGCCAGTATCCCCAGCCTCCCAACTAGTTTTTTTTTTTCCATCTTTGCCTTAACGATTTGCCTTAACTATTTCCCTCAGCTGTCCTAGCTTCTTATGATTTTGTAATGAATAAGTGAAATAGGTCAAGAACTTCGGCTAAATTGGCATAAATTAAGTGGCATCCCACAGTTTGAACTCAAGGCCTTCTAATTCTCCCTCTCGCCGAGATCTCAGAGAATCTCGATGAGAGGGAGAATTAAAAGGCCTTGAGCATGCGCAGATGCATGCTCAAGGCCCAGCAGAGGTAGGAAGATCTTTTAGCGGCACCGGCACGTCCTGTGGGCTGCGTGCCGGTGCCAGACCGGGGGGGAGTAAGTTCAAGTTGTTCGGGCAGGGGGTGCCGGTTTGTGCGGAAGGGAGGGTGCCGGTGCAAGTGTGTGTGTGGGGGGAGGGGGGGAGAAAGTATCAAAGTGAGTTTCCATTATTTCCTATGGGGAAACTCGCTTTGATATACGAGTATTTTGGTTTACGAGCATGCTTTTGGAGCGAATTATGCTCGTAAACCAAGGTTCCACTGTATTCTGTTTTGCATTCTCTTCTGTCCCACCTCTGCCTGTTTCTCATTTCCCTTACACCCCCTGCCCCTTAGTCCCACCACCTCCCTCTGCTCCTTGACTCTGTATATCATTCCTGTAGCAACGTATATATGGGTGGGTGGGGGCTGTGCTGCTACTGCCTGACTGTGTGAGTGCTAGAGAAGCCATTAGTGATGGCTATAGTCTTCCTGCCACATGTCACATTCTGTAGTAGCTCACAAGAGAGGGGGAAGGTGATTTGCAGTGCTGCAGATACCGTGTATACTCAAGTATAAGATGATCTGAATATAAGGTACCCTTTTTCCCCATTGAAAATGGAGGTGTGCAACTGCACAATGCTGACCTCATTGTGAGATCATCAAGGTGTACCTGCAAGGTAGAATGCCACACTTAAAATATGTTCTAGGATTTGAACCTATGACCTCTGGAAGATGGGAACAGGGCTTTTACCCACTGAGCCATAGCAGCTTTCACTAACGTCTTTCTTCCTCACATCTGATATGATAGTTTAGGGATCTGCTATGCTATGATCTTCTCAGGTATTTTCACCTTCACATGGCTAGGATCACTAAGCTCTCATGGTAAGAACCCCCATAACTGAAAAGAAGCTCTGTGCACTAGAGGTCATGAGTTCAAATCCCAGCACATATTTTAATTGTGGCATTCTATCTTGCAGGTGCACCTTGATGATCTCACAATGAGGTCAGCATTGTGCAGCTGCACACCTCTATTTGCAATGAAGTAGAAGCCATGCTAAGGTCTGTATCTGTTTTTTTCAGTTTTTAAGCTTTTGCAAATTACTGTATTTTTCGGACCATAAGACACACTTTTTCCACCCCCAAAAAGGGGGTGGAAAAGGGGGTGCATCTTATGGACTGAATACACCATGCGCCCCCAGTACCTTTTTTAAGTGGCGGTGGTCGAGCGGAGAGCGACTCACAACGCAGAAGCGCAACCTATGCGCTTCCTGCCTGATTCCACGCTGCTCTGATTGGCTGCAGGAGACTGCACTAGACTACCACTACTTAAAAAAGGTACCGGGTGAGGGGGGCTTCAGGCTTCAAGCGGCTTCTTCAGGCGGCTTTGGGTTGCAGGCTGCGGGCTTCCCAGCACCAGATCACCAGACGCACCTATCTATAGAGGAGGAAAAACCAAGAAGAAAACAATTCTTAACTAAATTTTTTTTCTTGGTTTTCCCTTTTCTACAGGTGGGTGCATCTTATGGTCTGGTGTGTCTTATGGTCTGAAAAATACAGTAAGTTATGTATGCAATCTATATATTTTTTTCATGTGCTTTCCTTGCTTTCAGTAATGAGCAGATTGGAGCACTGTTTAGTCAGAAAAAAAGGGTAGCTTTTTAGTAAGAAACATAAAGCTGTAATTTTCATGTGCTATACTTCAGTTAATGGATCTTTTCCTCTAACTAGCAAATAGCATTGCTGTTTGTTCACAAAATTAGAAGGTTTTGCATTACAATATCTTTGTATTGATGTGCCCTGTTTATGTGGTGCCTTATTAAATATATTATGAGCTTAATAAAGCACAAATAAAAACTCAGAGAGCTATTTAGCAGATCACATTAAGGAATTCCAAACTGTGCCTAAGTTCCGTCCATAGAACTCAGGGTCTATCTGAAGCCCAAACAATGCTCAAAGGTAGACCTCCTTTACAATGCCTATAGGACCTAGTTTTACAATTGCTGTGTAACTTGCTAGCACACTGGTTAAACCTACAACCTTCTACCCTAATGTTGCTGGTTCAAATCCCAGTCACTCTCTCTGATAGAAGAGAAATAAATAAAAGCATTAAACAGCTCCAACTCCCAGTATCACAATTATAATGAAACTCACCATTCTAATAACATCATAATAATAAAATATTATAATACTAGTGTTTTAGCCCGTTACATTTGTTAAGTAATGGGTGCTAGAATAGCCCCAGCTATACCCTGACCCCACCCATGCCCCTCCATCTGGCCTCCTGGACCCCCATTACTTACCCAAGGTGGCAGCAGTGGTCCTTACGTACCAACCCCTCGTCCCTCAGTGCCCCAAAGCAGCAGCGGTCCTACCATTTCCATCTCTCCCTTTCCTCCTTTCACACCCTCTACCATTTCTCTCTGACTCTGTTTCACCCCTTTTGCCATCTTTCCCTTTCCTGTCCCCTCCGTCCTTCCCCAAGGCCATCTCTCTCCTACCCCCTCCATTCTCCCTGAAGTCTATCTCTCCCTATCCCCTACCATCTCTCCCTGTTCTTCTTGTAGCCCCTTTGTCCTTCTCATCCATCTCCCAAATTTGACATCTGTCCCTCCCTCCCTTACACCATTCCTGAGTCTCTCTCTCTCTACTTTCCTCACTTGACTCCAACATCTCTCCCTTCTCCCACTCCCTCCCCCTGAATCCAGCACCTCCTGCTTCTGTGGAGCTCTCGCAGCTCCTCCTCTTCCTCCTCCTTTTACTATTTTTCCCTTTCCTGTCCCCTCTGTCGAGGGAGTGAGATTTTACTTCTGGCCCTCTCTGCCGCTCCCCTTCCTGGCATACAATGCTGTTACTTTCACACCCTCGGGCCACCTCAGTGGACGCTTCACAGCTTGGCAGTTACTTCCTGCGTCTTCTCTCTACTGCGGCCCCACTTCCCTGCTTGGCGGTTCGACTGTACTGTGCATGCGGCGGCACGGAAGCACGGAGCACGGACACATGGAGTTTGAAGTGTACATGCGCACTAAGGGTTTTATTATAGCGGATTAAGGACATTGTTTGGAAGTCTAACTCTCGCCTAAAACCCAATTCACTAAAGGTCGTCTCAAAAATTGGACATCTAAACAGTGCTGAGTTTTGCTGAGCGCGATTCTACAAAGGACGCCTATCTTGAACGTCCAAACTGCACCTAACTTTAGGCGCGCTTTACAGAATCAAAGCTTCATTGCACTGGCCTTCTCTGAAAACTGCTATCACAGTTTTGTAAAAGGGAGGCCAGAATGTTAGGAATGATTAAGAAGGGGATCACGAACAGATCAGAGAAGGTTATCATGCCGCTGTACCGGGCTATGGTACGCCCTCCCCTGGAATACTGCGTTCAGCACTGGTCACCGTACATGAAGAAGGACATGGTACTACTCAAAAGGGTCCAGAGAAGAGCGACTAAAATGGTTAAGGGGTTTGAGGAGTTGCCATACAGTGAGAGATTAAGGCCTTTTCTCCCTTGAAAAGAGGAGATTGAGAGGGGACATGATCGAAACATTCAAAATAATGAAGGGAATAGACTTAGTAGATAAAGACAGGTTGTTCACCCTCTCCAAGGCAGAGAGAACGAGAGGGCACTCTCTAAAGTTAAAAGGGGATAGATTCCGTACAAATGTAAGGAAGTTCTTCTTCACCCAGAGAGTGGTAGAGAACTGGAATGCTCCAGGGATTCAAGACAAGGTTGGACAAGTTCCTGCTGAACCGGAACAAATGCAGGTAGGGCTGGTCTCGGTTGAGGTCTTTGACCTGGGTCTGCCGCGTGAGCAGACTGCTGGGTGCGATGGACCACTGGTCTGACCCAGCAGCAGCAATTCTTATGTTCTTAAGTTGTGAAAACCTCAAAGCTATTCAAGTTCAAGAATCTTGCTTGGTGGTGTGTGTGACAGAGCACCTCACCTAGGCTGATGCAGCTCTTAAAGATTTCAGCTCTTCCATCTCTGCACTTGCTTGTTGCAAAAAGTTTACAGAAAAAGAGCAGAGCAAAGAAAACATTTCTTTGTTTCTACATGGTGTGCACTGTGGTTTTGTGGGTCTTTTTGCTTTTGATTTTTTGCAGGTGCTAAGAGAGTTTCAGTGACCTTAAGTTGCACCTCGCATTGCAGTATGTTTAATTTTTTTTAACTCTATTAGGAAGTCAGACTGTACTTCTGAAGATGACTGGCTTGCTTGGCAGAAAAGAGCAAGAAGACCTGAATACTGAGAACTGCTTGCATAAATTTTTCACAAAGGCCCTGCTCCAGAAAATGCCCTAGATTTAACTCGTAAATAAAACATGTTATAATTTGCTATAAGTAAAATAGAAAAAACATTTATTATTCCAGTGTGAGTTATGCAATGTCAATATGTATTAAAAAGAGAAAGTAATTAGAACTGGAAAATGTGAAAAACTTTGAAAACTGCAGTAAAATTGTAAAATCTGAAAATTCTGTTTAAAAATTCATTATTACAAAAAGGCTTCAAACCACATTTTTTGTTTCTATCTCTATTTATGCAGTGTATGTTGCTTTTCCTACTGGATGAATCCAGTGTCCAAAGTCTGTAGGCATATGTGTAGAGTATACACGTCTCTCTTCGTATTCGCAGTTTCAGCAATCGCGGTTTCGATTATTCACGGTTTTTAGCTTGCTGGCTCTTGCCCCCCAAATTACATCAGCTTGCATAGAGAAATTGCTGATTCCAAGCATTTGCAGAGAAAATCGCCGATTCCCAGCACATTCTTCACCATGTTTTGCCTCTCCTTCAGGAACAGGCCAGGTCTCCTACCATGTTATTTGCGGTTTCACCGTATTCATGATGGTTTTTAATAGAAAACAGCAAATAACATATGAAAAAGTTATTTGCAGTTTTTCTGTATTCATGGGTATTTCTGCTTTTTAACCATTTTATCTTACAAATTGAAGATGTCCTTTCACAGAGGCCATCCACTATTAATTTTCATGTTCCATTTTAGTCTGTTTCTAGAACTAGAGAAGGCAATGTAGTTTTTTTTATAGATTTTAATGTGCAATTCAATTTAATAAGATATTCTACCTTTTTCAAGTTACCAAATGTAAGAAGTCTTTAAAGGGTCTCTAACTCTGCAATCCAAGGAATATATTAAAGCTAGGGACTTGTTCCCATTCCAAAAACTTTAAGAACGTTATCTTCTCTGACACAGAGATGATGCTGAAGATTGGAGGAGTCTGTTTTGGATTTTAGCTCACACACCTTCAAGTTTCAAGTTTCTTTATTTTTGATATACCGTTCATCATACAGGTATCTAAACGGTTAACAATAAAATAGAATATAAAAATAAAAACAAAAAATTATATTCCGGTAATCCTGAAAGGCTTGCAATCTAAGGGGACAATTCCATCACTGGGCACCATAATGTAGACACCTTGATGTCACATGTTGAGGACCAAATTTTTAATTTCATCTTTGGTGTAGTCATCTACCAATGGTGTTCCAAACACTCAAGCATTCAATGTCTACTTGAGATAGGATAAAGCCTATGATGCTGTTCATCTCCTTGCTTGAATGTTTGGAATGCCATTGGTAGATGACTACACCAAAATGTACGTGCTTAGCTATTAGCAAAGTATGTTAAATTTCTATTTTCCACAATAAAGTGCAGATATTAAAGGTTCATGTAATAAAATACTGCTAGAATTTTTGCATAAAATGTCTTTTTATCAATGTATCATTGCTGAGTGTGAAAACATAAAATTTATAGCTATAATATTAAGCAAAAATAATAACAAATTCCCTACCCACCCCCTTTTACAAAACTGTAGCGTGGTTTATAGCGCCCGATGCAGCAGTAACAGCTCCAACACTCATAGGAATTCTATGAACATCAGAGCTGTTACCACTGCCACCGGCGCAACCAGAATTGCACACAGTATTCAAATTGTGGCCGTACCGTAGAGCGATACAAGGGCATTATAACATTTTTATTTTTGTTTTCCATTCCATTCCTTTCCTGATAATGCCTAACATTCTATTTGCTTTCTTTGTCACCACTGCACATTGAGCTGAGGGTTTCAACATATCCTCACCTGGATCCTTTTCCTGGGCAGTGACTCCTAACATAGAACCTTGCATCATATAGCTATAATTCGGGCTCCTCTTTCCCACGTGTATCACTTTGCACTTGCTCACATTAAACATCATCTGCCATTTTGATGCCCAGTTTTCCAGTCTCACAAGGTCCTCTTGCAATTTTTCACAATCCTTCACATCTGTACCTTTTGACATGGAATCAAATGATCATTCTACACCAAGGGCTCCTATTATCAAGCCGCGCTAGCGGGGTTAACGCACGTGACATTTCATCACGCGTTAATCCCCGTGCTGGCCTAAAAACTACCGCCTGCTCAAGGGAAGCATTAGTGGCTAGCGCAGCCGGTGGTTTAGCGCGTGGTATTACATGCGTTAAATCGCTAGCACGGCTTGATAAAAGGAGCCCCAAGTTTCTTTGTTCTGTCTTACTCACTTGCAAATGTTATTAAGTTCTACTTCCCGTTGCAAAACATTGTAGGATTGGTAATCCTGTTGTTCCAGTTTGGGGGGTGGGGGGGTTGAATACTAACATCAGAAAGGGGCAGGGTCTAATGGAAATGTGAAAAGGAAAAGCAAAAAAGAATAACATACAAGTTTTGCTAAACACAGAACTGTCTGATTATCTAAAAACTGCCATTTCATAATGTTTTCCATTAAATTTTAGAACTGTTGGCTTGAAATAAAGGAAGCAAGTCTCCTTCCACCTGGTTCTTCCATCCATGTACTCAGTGCCCAGCGTTCTTGGCCATGACATTCTCTGCTCTGTTACCAGGCAACCATAACAGTGTTGTCTTTACTTGCAAAACAGGTAGAACTGTTTTCCCAGCAGAATACAGGATTTCGGCCTAGGCTGCTAAAATCATCCCATGCAACATTTATAATGTGGTACTGTGTAATCTTTGCAAAATGCCACTTTTTATTCAATAAAATAAATACTCATGATAGTAATTCTACAGAATCCCTGTTGACTGCTCTTTACCTGTAAGATGAAATTCAAAATTCCTCTAATTGTTAGAACTTAATACAGAGACAACTCCTAGTCACTAGCCATTCCCTCCATTCTTCTGGGACAGTATGAATTCTCTGCTCTTAAAGAGGCTCAGCTGTTCAAGATGACAAACAACAAAAGCCCAAAGGTTCCACAGGAGTAGGAGTTCCAAAACAGACAAAGACTGAAATACAATGTTCTTGAAGTGATATTTATTAAAACAATAAAAGCAAGTACATCCACTATGAGGAGCTGCTGACCCAATTGATAGCAGCGGACCCATGTTAGAGTTCTTTCAATAGCTTGACCAAAACTCTGGAATGCCCTTAGCACACCTGCTATACAAGTACGTGCTGGCTTGCACAACACATACTTTTAGGTGTGATCTAATTTTATATGAGCCCAATTATATTAATGTAAATCAGTTGCTTTAGGCACAAAAATGGTTTATAAAATTACCCAGAAGTCAACAAAGAAAAAGAAGAAACATACTCCGTAAGATCACCAAGGGATAACAAAGATGAAATGGAGATGGCCAAAGGAAATTAATATACTAATGAGTCATGTAATTATGTTTATTCATTCACAGACCCAATACAGCCTGTATCAGGGGGTCTACAAATAATTGGGCAACCATCACTACTGGAATAAGTGCCGGTTATTTCAACAGAGGAACATGCTTTAAAAGCTTTCTGCATGGGACAGTGAAACCGCTATATCAAATGTAAACATAATTATACGAGAGTCTGTGAATGAGTAAACACAGTTACATGATTCCTGTGGTGCATTAGTCTCTTTGGCCTTCTCCACTCCAGCTTTGTCTTCTCTTATACAATTACCCTCTAGAGTAGTGGTCTCAAACTCAAACCCTTTGCAGGGCCACATTTTGGATTTGTAGGTATTTGGAGGACCTCAGAAAAAAATAGTTAATGTCTTATTAATGAAATGACATTTTTGCATGAGGTAAAATGCTTTATATTTATAAATCTTTAATTTTGGCTAAGTCTTAATAATAATATTGTAATTTATAGCTAAA
The DNA here is from genome assembly GCF_902459505.1 of Geotrypetes seraphini. Classification (NCBI taxonomy): domain Eukaryota; kingdom Metazoa; phylum Chordata; class Amphibia; order Gymnophiona; family Dermophiidae; genus Geotrypetes; species Geotrypetes seraphini. The sequence continues at coordinate 161,253,023 of NC_047086.1, read as the reverse complement.
GAGACATATGATCAAGAAACTGTTTTATTTTACTTTTGTGATTACGATAAACATACCGAAGGCCTCAAAATAGTACCTGGTGGGCCACATGTGGCCCCCGGGCTGCAAGTTTGAGGCCACTGGTCTAGAGTTACTTTTTGGTTCCATACCTTCCCATCATCCCAGGCAGAGGAGTTAAGTACTTTCCTTAAATGGTCTATTTTGATTGTGTTGAAATGTATCCTCATTAAGAGGCTGGATGTGGACGCACCTTCCTTTCCTCAATCCATGAATTTCCATCTGTGTTATATGGACAGTGTTGTCAAAGATTTCCTCTAAAAATTTTGACACAATCTGTATCATATAGTAGCACTCCATCTAACTATACATGTAGGGGCCCTTTTTAGCCTGCACTAATGTCTTCACTTAAAACAAAAGGCAGCCATTGTACTCATAGTAATAATCCTGTGTTAGCTGCTTAACATGGAAGTGGTTGAGATATGGACGACATTGGTGGGAGGAGGAGTGGCTCAGGGTTGGGCACCCTTTATAGAATGGCGCTTAGAGACAATTTTTGCACCCAAAGTTAGGCGACAGTATTTCCACCAGCTGAAACTTGGAGTAAATGCCAGCACCCATCTATAAAACCATGAGCAACTTTTCAGAATGTTCCTGCCCTGCCCCACACCATGACCCATTTGAGTTGCATGCTAGGCAATTTAGGTGCCCAGTCTTATAGAACAGTGCACAGACAGGGAAAAAATGCTTGAGTACCTGAGTATACACCACTTAGGTTATAAGTGGTATATAAATGCTAAAAATAAATTAATTAATATAAACTAATTGCTAGTGAATGACTCATTAAACAATTTATTTGCATGCCTCTTTGCTCTGCACTGAAATTTTGGTGCCCCAAATATGGGCACCATATATAGAATCCAGGGGACCTCTAGCATACCAATGGTAGGGTGATGGGGTGGTTTGTCTGGGTGCAAGAGTTCAGGGGTACTGAAGCGCTCATGAAACCATGGTCCGCGTGCATGTGACCGTCGGTTTCATCACTCCGAACCCCTTTGATGTCAGCTTACTCTTCCAGGGTAGGAGATCGATAGAGCGAATGGCAGCACGCATGTGGACCTCGACCCTGCAACTGCTCAATGCACTCTCCTGCTGCCTGGAGGGTTGTCCTAGGGTAGCCAGCAAGCTTGGTATGCCACTGCAGGGGACTATGCAAGATAATGGCATATATAACAGAATTTGTTGATGGAGAATGTGTTGAAAGCAGACAACTTAGCAGGGTTTGAAAAAGGTTTGGATAATTTCCTAAAACAAAAGTCCATAAGCCATTATTGAGATGGACTTGGGGAAATCCACTGCTTATTTCTAGGATAAGCAGCATAAAATCTGTTTTTACGCTTTGGAATCTTGACAGGTACTTGAAACCTGGGTTGACCATTGTTGAAAACCATATATTTGATGGACCTTTTGTCTGTCCCAGTATGGCAACTCTTATGTTCTTAATAGCACTTTGGCAATATACAGGCACATATGCAGATCTGGATGGACTGGAGTAGGGCTTTGATGACTGCTCCAGTAATTGGGGAACAAAGCCAGTGCCAGACAGGCTTCTGAAAATAGCAAGGACAAATCAAAATCAAGTATGCATATGTAATATAACATCCTATGTGTGCACATGTGTGTTTATAGTTTAGTATTTTATTGTTGGTAGATCATTTTGACTTAGTCATTATAAAAGTAGCTCGCAAGCCCATAAAGTGTGGGCACCCCTGATGTAAACACTTCCGGGTCAACATCGGGTCTCGGTAGCGTCTCTCCCGCTACATTCGGGGAGCTCCCCCACAACGACCGGTCCCTCGATGTTCCTCCAGGTATTAGGGGCATGTGTGGCTCTCTCGGGCTCAGCAACAAATCGCCGTCCAAGCTGAGACTTCCCCTAAACTCAGCAGCAGATCCGCCCGAAGTGGTTGGCTGGACTGTAAACGATGGTATTACAGTCTGTCGCATATTGGAGAAAACAGAGGTAAGTGGAGGGAGTCCCCTCTGTTTCCCATGTCTTTTGGGCATTAGATAGCAATCGTAATTATATTAATTCAAAAGAAATTGCCCAGTTGACGGAGAACACTCCAATATGTGCTCTGCTCAAGACGCCATCTTTTTCCTCCCCAGCGCTAAGGCAGACTGCTCATTTTAATACTAATGAGCTCCTTGTAATAGATTTGCATAAGATTCTCAGTGGCTGCTGTCGTGAATGGTAAAAGCCATCAACATCCCTTTTGTGCACTGGAAGCTGAACTAACGTGCAAGCTAGACTGGCTACAACAAATCTTGCTTGCATGGTAAGCTTTTGAGCATCTTCTCCTAAGTATGCACATACCATATCTCCAACTCTCTGCCAATTTTGGGGCACAGACCGTAGAAGTCTGTCTGGCACCAGTTCTGCATCCCAACTGCTAGCCATATTCTACACAGAAAGACTTGATTAGCTGATGTTTTAAAATTATTTTTCCTGGATTTAATTCCTCTCAAGATCTACAGTATTTTATATTTATGAAATGCTTGAAAGCACAGGAGCTTTTTCATTAATTGCAGTCATCCATAGGTCACTTTCAAGGGCTTATGGGACCAACAGTTTGCACGTATTTGGCAGCAATAATAGCGTTCACTGAGTGTTAATTGGAAGGAACACATGTGCATGGACAAAAATGTTTCCTGTCCTGGTGCTGCATTTGTATTTCTCAGTGTTTACCTGGAAGGAGATCTGTTTTATTGATACTATATGAAAGAGACAATGTTTAGGAACAGGTTATTCTAGTTTATTGCTTAAGATGAGTTTTAAAACAGGATGTTGGTGGTTGTGTTCAGTGCTCTGTGGCATTTATGGGAAATGAGATTAACATATGGAAAAAATTACAAGTGCTACTCTGGTATCTCTTACAACTGTTGTGATTGTCTTGATGCTTGCTTTATTAAATTATTAAATGGTGATTGGGAAGAGGAACTCAAAATGGCACCAGCTTGTGGTCTATGTGCTTCTCTTCCTCTCTGGTACGATGTGGATGCACTAGGCTAAAACCAGGATCTTCCTCAGAAGATGGTTCGATAGTCCAGGTGCAAGGGACCCTTTGACAGATTTGTTGCTGCTCAGAGGGAGGAGTTGATGCTTGTGGACCAGCTCATAAAATCTCTGGAGATGTCCCTGACTCTTGCATCACCATTGACACCATCCTAGAAGGAACAAGAGTCTGCTACAGCTATAAATAGTCTGGCAACAAGCATGATGGATGAGGTGGATCAGATAGTCTGCATGAAGAATACCGGTAGCTCAGAATGAGGCTTGGAACACAAGAAGAAAAGCTATGGGGTCTGGAACAGAAAGAGAATCATTAGCTGCTGCAACAAGAGGTTTTGGTGCAGGTGGGGGCAGACTATACAACACAGGAAGTGTGAGCTGGCTTATTAGACCAGTATCCTTTCCCTAGAAAGTGATGGGGCACCTCCACTAATCTCTTCACCAACTCAGGAAGTCATGAAGGATTATCTATAGAAATTAATGACCAAAATAGAGGCTATTTTGATTGGCTTTCTTTTTCAACTGCCATTTTTCTAGAAAGGTACATCACGCTTGAAGAGCAGGACAAGGAAAGGAGAAAGGATTTGATAGCCTTTCTTTAGTACAATCAAATTGGTTTACTTATTATATTCAGGTACATTTTCTGTCTCTAGTGAGCTCACAGTCTAAGATTTATTTATTTTTTTAATACCTGGAGCAATGGAAGATTAAGGGACAGCCATGAAAAGTGCTTGGGTTTGACTTGAAGGGGAGACGGGCTTCTATAGGTTCCAATCTGGCTTTAAAGAAAACCAGGTGCTTCAAGGCAAGTTGGAAAACATGGAGCAGGTCACATGATAACTGTTTCTTAATTTCCTCAGGAATAAGCACGTTTTGCCTTATGAAGAGTTTAGGCAATATCTTCCTGAGTAGGGTTACCATATGGTTCCAGAAAAAGGAGGACAGACTGAGATATCCGGGTTTTACTTCCATTGCTGACAATGGAATTAAATCCAGATGTCTCTATCTAGAAACATAGAAACAATATGGCAGAAAAAGGCCAAATGGTCCATCCAGTCTGCCCAGTCTGTTCACCTTACTTCCATTGTTTTCAGTGGAAGTAAAACCCCAATGTCTCAATCCATCCTCTTTTTTTCTTGAGCCATACAGTAACCCTATCCTTGAGGGTATGAATCCTTAACAATCTTTCAAGGACTGCATTATAATTTACTTGGGTCTATTCACCAGCAAGTCCTGGAAAAAGGGCTTTGGATATACTTAGTTCTCCTGATAGCTTCAATTATATACTGGAAACTTCAAGAAAAGAAACCGTTAACAGAGCCACTCTTTTTGCTTCCTTTATCCTGGACTCTGACTGATCTCGAGATTTTGTTCTACGATTATTTTTCAAGAATAGAGTTTTCCTTCTTCATGCTGTCAGTGGATGAATTTCCTGACCTTGCTGCTGCTCCTCTATGCTACACAAGAGGCTTCTTGTTCTATGGCCTCAGGCTTTGATGTTAGGGGATCTTTTTTTTTGTCTTGCACTTGCACTTCCTTGTTTAGACTATCCTGAAACATGAAAGCAATATGAGTCCTTGAGATCAAAAGTGGGCTAAGTCCAGGGGAGATGTAAACCTCATAATTTAGCAAATATTTAGTAAAAAATGAACATGCAATGCCTGATTTCACTTAATCTGTATGTATGTAGGGTTGGACATAGCCTGATTTTTCTTCTAAATCTTGTTACACGGTCACCCTGCTTCTGTTGTCCTGATGGGAAAACTTAGAAGAATCCCAGAATGGCTATAGAATCATGGGGACAAGCAACAAGCCTGGATAGGAATTCCCTGAAAGGAGGGGACTGCTGGAACTGAATTAAAACCTGAGCCCTCAACACCAATTCCCTGAGAGGAAGGGACTGCTGGAACTGAATTAAAACCTAAAACCCAGTCACATAATCAAGGGCAACTTCCAGAGAAACTATAGAAAAGTTGACTACCTGAAAAGCAGCAACCAGATCCCATTAAATCTGTGTGCAAGGAACTGCTGTAATCCTTGGGATGGGGCAGCTGCTGGCAGCATAAAAGAACCTGCAAAATCAGTGCTGTTTGCAAAAGGAGGCTCCAGGAATTCTGCGGTGTGTAGTTCCCATTAATCTCACTAATATGGAAGTTAGGCAGTAGAGAATGACACGGGGAAAAAATTTATCACCGTTCCTGCCCCGTTTCCGTGAGCTCGTCCCCATCCCTGCCCCATCCCCGCAAGCTCAGTCCCCATCCCTGCCCTGTCCCTGTGAGCTAAGTCCCCGTCCCCGCCCTGCAAATTGTCAGATTCCATCCGCACAAGCCTCAAATAGTTATGATTTTATACTGAACTTATTTTATTAAAGTATAAAAAGAGACAATATTCTGTACAATTGTCATTTTACAAACACAAATAATATAGAGCAAGGATCAACAAAACCCCTGTCTCCCCTTCCTTTCTTAAATATCCCCTCCACTACCAAGAAAACTGAACAAACCAAATTACTGCAGAATTCTACATAGAAAAATCAAGCTAACAGAATACTTCAGTCACACATGGCAGGAAGAGTGTTAGGGGAGTGCAACTAGGGCAACTGCCCCCTCGTCAGAGAGAGCCCTATGCCAGCTGGAAGCTAAAGAAGCACGGCCTGGGCTTTGTAGTCCATAGTTATGTCTAACACTAGCTCTATCAGGATACATATTTCAAATCTGAAATATTTTAATCACAAAATCAACTGGGTGCACAATAACATCAAACCTATTCCAAGCATAACTAGTTTCAAGACCAGACAGAAAATCGAACCTACCACCTTCTGGAACACAGTAGATTTAAACAACCCCAAGGAATTCATAAACACATGGCGTTCCATTAGTGAATCCACTTTGAACAAACTAGCACCACTAAAAATAAAAAACAAAATATGCAGACCATCAGACAAATGGTTTGACGCCGAACTCCTACACCTAAAAAGGCAATGCAGACAACTAGAAAGGACATGGAAAAAACAGAAACAAGACCACAAAAAAACAGAATGGAGATCCCAAATCAAACAATACAAATTCAAACTGAAGGAAAAACGAAAAGACTACTACTCCAAACTCTTGGCACCGAAAATCCAGACACCAAAAAACTTTTCAGCATTGTAAAAAACCTCACAGATACCAAACCTTTCCTCGCCACCCAAGGAACCCAGACTCCGACAGCTTCACAACTATCAGACCACTTCAAAAATAAAATCATCACAATCAGAACCACATTCAACAATTCACAAAATATCATAGAAGAGATACTAATAAAACCCACAACAGACGAAGCCATCTCAGCAGACAGGACCTGGACCACCTTCCCAACGACACAATGGTCAGACCTGGATCGGCTGTACAAAAAATACAGCAAATCCTCATGTGATTTGAACAACTGTCCTCCTTACATACTAACCGCAGCATCCACTAAATTCATAGCTTGTCTCAAGCTATGGTTGCAAACCACCCTCAGGGAAGGACAGTTCCCTCCGGAACTTGGCGAAATCATAATCACTCCTATACTAAAAGACCCCAAAGGCCCAATAGACAACCCAACAAACTATAGACCAATCGCTTCTATCTCATTATACATCAAACTCACAGAGGGTCTAATAGCACAATATCTGTCCAACTACCTAGAAGACCACCACATTCTGCATCCAACTCAATCTGGTTTCAGAGCTAATCACAGCACAGAAACTCTACTAGTATCTTTACTAGATATAGCCCGACAGCACCTCAGCAAAGGAAATAAATTACTAATCATCCAACTCGATGTTTCAGCAGCATTTGACTTAGTAGACCATCCCATACTTCTCCAGATACTAGATGCCATAGGAATTTCAGGTAAAGTTCACAACTGGTTCCAAGGATTCCTTCAAACAAGATCATACAGAATTAAGTCAAAAGATCTTTTATCCGACCCTTGGACAAACCCCTGCGGAGTACCACAAGGATCCCCTCTATCGCCCATACTATTCAACCTCTTCATAGCTTCATTAGGCACTGCCCTAGATGCCCTAAACATAACTTCTTTCAGCTACGCAGATGACATAACCATCATCCTCCCCTTTGACATCCAAGACCCCATATCCAAAGGACGCCTGAAAACAACACTGGAAACTGTGGAAAAATGGATGATGAACCATAAGCTGAAACTGAATGCGGAGAAAATCAAATTCCTACTACTAGAGAAGGAACAAAAACCATCACTAACAGAACTGGAAGTAAACACAATCAAATATCCTATACAGAGCACCTCAAAATTCTAGGAATACAATTAGATAGACGCTGCACAATGCAGACACAAATACACAAAATCATACAAAAAGCATTCTTCACCATGCGAAACCTAAGAAAAATAAGAAAATTCTTTACCAAAGAACATTACAAGATCATTGTACAATGCCTCACACTTAGCACCTTAGATTACTGCAACAGCCTCTACCTACCATGCCCAAACAACATGATAAAACAACTACAGACCGTTCAGAACACAGCCATCAGACTCATCTACTGTCTCAGCAAATTTGACCACATCACCCCCGCCTATGTAGACTCTCACTGGCTTCCGATAAAAGCAAGAATTCAATTCAAGTTCTATTGTCTACTATTTAAAGTAACCCATGGTACTGCCCCCTGTTATCTAAACAACCGACTATACCGCTACCACTCACCCAGATCAAGGAGAACTCAAAATCTATTCACCTTCCCCCCTCACAATGGTACCCGACGTAAGAAACTATACGACAGCCTTCTAGCGACACAGGCAGCGAAAATTGACCCCACCATCACCAAACTGATGATCAAAACAACAGACATCAAAGTGTTTCGAAAAGAAATCAAAACATTCCTATTTAAAAAACACGTCACCACTAACAAATCTCCTCCCCCTTCGCACTAGCTCACCCTCTAACACATTAGTCAACTCCTAGAACCTTACCTTCCAAAAATATTCAAATTCACAAATAAGCATCTACCTTCAGTAACCAATAAACCTCCCCCTTCATTGTTAGGTAACTTTTTCTTCTGTAACCAGTATATACTGATATTCTCCACGGAACCCTGTTATTACTTAATTCTCTACTTTGAAATTCTTTCAGAAAATTCCAGATATCCTATAATTTATAATCCTCTACCACACCATGTAAAGTACATGAATCAATGTTAAGTACATGAATCAATGTTATGTAATGTAATTCTCTAGGTAATGTCCAGATCTCTTCTAATTTGTAATCCGCCTAGAACCGCAAGGCACAGGCGGAATAGAAATCACTAATGTAATGTAATGTAAATATAAAATAAATTTTTTTTTCTACCTTTTGTTGTCTGGTAATTTTATTCTTCAAATCACATTGGTCTCAGGCTTTGGTTTTGGGTTCCTTCTGTCTTCATCGTGGCATGGCTGTTTGCTGAAGGTAAAATAGGCCCAAGAGGACCTGGGGAGGAGATGCCGAGTCTGACACGGGCACAATTTTTTTTACCACAGGAGCATGACTTTTCATCGCTTCCATGGGGCGGTGAAAGGTCTTGTCCCCATTCCCGCGGGGCAGTGAAAGGTCTTGTCCCCATTCCTGCGGTAAACCAATTGCAAATGTCCTCATTACTGCGGATTAACTGCGGTGACCACGGTTTACTGCGGTAAATGGTCCCCATGTCATTCTCTATTAGGCAGCTCTGATGCCTGTCCAAAGACTACAGCAAAGGGGTGGAGTCTTAACCCTAGACAGCCCAGCTATGGAATATAACAGGCAGTTTGAGCGTGCAGAGAGATATGGGAAAATCCCTCAAAGGAGGAAGCTTACAGGTGGGGGCATGAGCTTATACCCCAGAAGGTAAGATAAACAGGTTGAGAAACATAGGGGAAGGGACCCTGGATATGAAAGCCTTCTTAGGGAATGCTAGGTAGAGAGGGTCTCCTAGAAGAAGTGTGGTCAGTAAGGAAGAGGCATAGTCTGGAAAGTCTCAGGTCTCTGAACAAGCAGCTGGTATAGAGCTTGAACCCTGAAGAGCAGAAAAGAGTCAGATGCACAGTCATACAACTAGAGAGGAAGAGGAGTTTCCTGATTGTCTTGGAAGGAGACCCTTGGCTGCAGAAAGGAATAGAAATAGGGGCTGGAGATTTGCTGACACATTTGGATGAAATGAAGGTTCTCTGAGGGAAGTGGCCAGCCAGGTGAGAACTGAACTCCAAAGACACCTTGTAAATATTTTTTCCTGGTGAAATCCCAGGAAGTTCAACCAGGGAAAGGCTACTCTGAGGAAATGCAGAGTGGCGAGCTGAAAGGTGATAAGGCAAAAAGCCTGGAAGTTAAAGCTTGTGAATATTTATTGGTGTAAAGTCTAATAAGTGAAGACTGCACTTTGAAATGACATCAGGAGAAGCTCATTGGAGAGAATGTCCCATTGTCCCAGGTGCTGTATATTAGATGGATTGTGAGCCCGCAAGGGCAGACAGGGAAAAATACTTGAGCCTGAATAAATTCATGTAAACCGTTCTGAGCTCCCCTGGGAGAACAGTATAGAAAATTGAATAAATAAATATTAAAAGTTTTCTTGTTTTTTCTCTCGAGCTGCCATCAGGCTCAAAGACAGGAGTTGCTGGGACAAAATCAGTTAATTAAAAGCAGCTGAAGCAAAGGAGCTTCAGGAGTTAGTAGGACTTGAGTGTAACAGTGGAAGAAAGGAAGAGTGAGACACTCTAAAGCAGGGGTGCCCACACTTTTTTGGCTTGCAAGCTACTTTTACAATGACCACGTCAAAATGATCTACCAACAATAAAATAAAAAAGAAAACAAAAAGCACACTGTATGCAGAGAAAATGTTAATTATCATTTATATTCAGGTTTTTTTTCAAAGAGGTCAAGGCAGATGACTTTAAAATATGCAATGTCACCTCCTCAGTAACAACTATACAGTGATAGCGGTTTTTAGTGCAGGGAGCTGCGCTGAATGCCCAGCACTGCTCTCAACACTCATAGGCTCCTTGCGCTAAAATCTGCTACTGAGGTTTAGTAAAAGGGGGCCATAGTGCACAATATAGACAATAGTTATAAATTCTCAAAACGGACATATTTTGATCACTAAATTGAAAATAAAATCATTTTTCCTACCTTTGTGTCTGGTGATTTCATGAGTCTCTGGTTGCACTTTCTTCTTCTGACTGTGCATCCAATATTTCTTCCCTTCTTTCTGCCTCCTGCATGCTTCCTCTCCTACAGACCTTATTCTATTCCCCAACCAACATCTCTGTCCTTCCATGAGTCCAACTATTTTTTCCTCTCTTCCTGCCTGCCCCCTACCACCTGACACACTCCATTCCCTTCCCAAACTTTTCCTTCCTCTCTCCCTGTTCCCCTCCCCTTTCTTTCTGTCTCCCTGCCCCTTTCTTTCTTTCTGTCTCCCTGTCTGTCTTTCTGTCTCCCTGTTCTGCCTCCTTGTCTTTCTTTCTGTCTCCCCTTTCTTTCTCTCTGTATATATTTTCTCTCTCCCCAAGCCACAGGCCCCCAAACCACCATGTTCTCCTTGTTCCCCCAACGTTGCAACAAGCCAGCAGCGACTGCAGAAGCACCAGGCCCACCATCCTTCCCCCCGACGTCAATTCTGAAGTCGGAGAGGAAGTTCCGGGCCAGCCAGGCAGCAATTGGCTGGCCCACAACCTCCTCTCCAATGTCACAATTGACAAGGGGGGGGGAAGGCTGGTGTGCCCGGCGCTTCTGCAGTCACTGCTTGGCTGTTGCGGTGTCGGGGAACAGGGAGAACACAAAGGCAATGCGAGTCTATCGTGGAGCCCAGGATGGGCTCCGTGATCGACTCGCGTTGTCTTTGCGATCTACTGGTCAATCGCAATCGACTTTTTGGGCATCCCTGCTCTAAAGCACCGAGGGCCTGATTCTGTAAATCGTGCCTAAATCAGTAGGCGCCTAGGGAGATGATGCCTACTGCAGTTTATATCCTGCTTATCTTACAATTCTGGCGGGTAACAAAACATATATATATTCTCTAAACACACAACATCATAAAACATACAATAATAAAATACCTAACACTAAACTCAATCCTACAATTACACATAAAAATAACACTAAACTACTTAAAATCACGTGACTGAAATAAAACAGAATTAAAAGCAAATTATGGGCAAAATCACATTTAGGCACCATTTGTAGAATCGTGCCTACTGAGGTCTAAATCAAGTTAGGCACCGGTATGCATTTACAGCTTAGGCGCCAGTGTATTAGTCCAGGCCAGGCTGGTGCCTAATACTTTCCATGCCCAAACTCCACCCAACATAAGGAAGTTCTTCTTCACCCAGAGAGTGGTAGAAAACTGGAACGCTCTTCCGGAGTTTGTCATAGGGGAATACACCCTTCAGGGATTCAAGACAAAGTTAGACAAGTTCGTGTGAACAAGGACGTATGCTGATAGGGCTAGTCTCGGTTAGGGCGCTGGTCCGCGTGAGCGGACTGCTGGGCAGGATGGACCACTGGTCTGACCCAGCAGCGGCAATTCTTATGTTCTTAACCATGCTTACTTTTCCTGTAGGTGCTTTGGTGTAGGCGCCGTGCCGATTTCCATGCGGAACTGTTATTCATTTTTTAAGTGGTTTTTAAATTGGCTTTTCATGGTGTTCCAATTATCATGCCAATAAAAAATGTTAAGTTCCGCATGGAACTCGGCTAGGCACCATTTATAGAATCAGGGCCTGAGTGCTCCCAACTTTAAACTCTTGTTACCAAAAGAGAACTTTGTAACTTAGTTATACCAGTGAGTGAAACCTGTTAAAAGATAATGAGGGGCTTGATTTGCCACACACAAAAGGAAACGAGGGGGGGGTGTTTCAGTTTATTTTGAAAATGAAGCAAGCCGTATCACTGCAGTTTCTCATGCTGTTTTCAAATGCACATCCCTGCCAGCTTTGCTTTAATGGTGAAGGGCAACCGCTTTACTCTCTGCCACCTTGAAATCATCTGTGGTCTGAGTGATTCCAACCTTGATCCTTAACCACAGATTAACACCTCTCTAATTCCATAGCTTTCCCATGAATCTGAAGAAAGTTTGCAAAATGTTCTGAAGTGTCTAAAATCATATCTTAAAGAAGCAGCAAGCCCTACAAACCAACTGTACATGGGAACAATCTTTTTTTTCTAAGGAACAGGACATCAGTGTTCGTTTCTAGCACTAACATACAAAGCTATTTTAGAACCAAGCATGTAAGTGGATGTGGCTGGTTGACTTTTATTTATTTATTTATTTATTAACTGCCTTTTTCATGAAGAAATTCACCCAAAGCTGTTTACAATATACTGAATAGTAATCAGGTACTTTGACATATCAAAAGTGCTGATTTGAGAAAGGGAAAGTGCACATCTGCTTTCCCTTCAAGAACTGCTGCATACTGGGATAAGAACATAAGAATTGCCGATGCTGGGTCAGACCAGTGGTCCATCATGCCCAGCAGTCCGCTCACGCGGCGGCCCTCTGGTCAAAGACCAGCGCCCTAACTAAGACCAGCCCTACCTGCATACTTTCTGGTTCAGCAGGAACTTGCCTAACTTTGTCTTGAATCCCTGGAGGGTGTTTTCCCCTATGACAGACTCCAGAAGAGCGTTCCAGTTTTCTACCACTCTCTGAGTGAAGAAGAACTTCCTTACATTCATACAGAATCTATCCCCTTTCAATTTTAGAGAGTGCCCTCTCGTTCTCCCTACCTTGGAGAGGGTGAACAACCTGTCCTTATCTACCAAGTCTATTCCCTTCAGTACCTTGAATGTTTCGATCATGTCCCCTCTCAATCGAGGGAGAAGAGGCCCAGTGTCTCTAATCTTTTGCTTTTATAAAGCTTTTTTTTTTTTTCTTCATGTAAACCCTGGGCTATGAGAAAAAGGACTATTACAGAAAGACTGTATGCACATATAAAGTGCACACACAGAAAGTGTATGCAAACTTTAACTTGATCTGCACAGAGGAATTCCTGGCCAGTGTTTCCCAACTTCTTCAAACCAAGTACTGTACCCCGTAAGTCCAACAAACTTCAATGGTGTACGCTGCTCTCTGGCCAATAGAGATTTATAAATGAATATTTTATTATTACAGATTTATAAATGAATATTTTATTATTACAGTTAAGAGCAGATGCTGAAAATTTCTCAGTCCAACCAACTTCCTAAATTCTGAGCGTTATTTTGCCACTGTAGCTGAAAAGAGTGTTATTTTATTTTGCAAAGTGCCAATTTGCAGAATCATAATGCTATGTTTTGACATTTTTACAGATCATTAATTGAACCATGTCAAGGAAAAGTATGGAATTTTCAAGTATGGAACTCCGAGCAATCAAGAAGTTCCTATTCCTACAGAAGACTTCGAAGGAAATCCATGAATGTATAATGTAAACATTGAGTAACAAATGACCATCATACTCCACAATGAAGAAGTGATGTGCAAACTTTCAGCATAGAGATTTTGAGACTGAATTTGCAGCAGGGTCTGGGAGGCCTCAAATGCTGTCAACTCCTGAAATTGTTGACCATGTCCATGACCTGATTTTGGCATATCGGCAAATATCAGCTAACACAATTGCTGAGACACTACAGATATCCAAGGAACGTGTTGGGTATATAATCCATGAATAGCTGGGTATGCTGAAACTTCCAGTCAAGTGGGTTCCCAAATATTTGAATGCTGACAAGAAATGATGTTGAGTGGACACTTCCATGTTGATTTTGCAGCACTTTCAGCAAGCTGGTGCCAACTTTTTGGAACAACTAGTTACTGTTGATGAAACATGGTTACACAACTATGATCCTGAGACAAAACAACTGTCCATGCAATGACAGTACTTAGGTTCTCCAAGGCCAAGAAAATTCAAAGACCCAAAAATCAGCAGGAAAGGTCATAGCCACAGTGTTTTGGGATCAGGAAGGTGTTGTAATGACTATCTTCCAAACAATTAAAGCAGAATACTACTGTATCTTGCTGTACCTATTAGAGAAGGCATTGAAAGAAAAAAAATAAAGGGAAGCTACAGAAAGTTCACTTTTTGCAAGACAATGGATTTTTTTTTGACACAGTTGGGGTTTCGGTGCATAGACCATCCACCCTACTCACCAGATCTTGCTCCATATGACTATTTTCTGTTTTCAAACCTTAAGAGTTTGATAGAGTGACAATTTTCGAGTGATTCGGAGGTGACTGCAGCAGTGGAGCAGTATTTCAGTGACCAGATATCAGAGTATTTTTTGGAAGGGTTATAGAAACTTCAGACACAATGTGCCAAGTGCGTTAAACTTAGGGGAAAATATGTGGAATAACTTGTAAGTTTCGTGGGTCCAGGTCATTCCCTGCTTGGTTGGGCTGAGAACTTTTCATCACCCTCTCGTCACTAGAACTGATATACAGATTAAGAGACTGTTGGCAAGATCTTACACTCTATTAACTGTTAGTCTCCTTATCAGGTGGAGTATTATTCTTATAAGCAGAGTAAAGATTAACAATGAAATGTAGTAAGGGTCTATTTATTTAAAAAAACAGGAAAAAAGAAAGGTCTCCTTTTTGTGAAGCACTTTTAAAAAAAATATTTATATATAGGACCCAATGAACTAAGGCACCTTTCCATAATGCGCATATTGTGACCAGTCAGGCTCTGTGCCTGCCAAGGTCCCAGTGGGTACAGGAAAGGAAGGGGACAAGAAGCCCAAAAATGGGGGTGCCCAGGACCCGGCCCCAACCCTATTTAGATCTCCTTGAGCCTGCTAGCAACTCAGAGCCGGGGGTTGGGAAAACTTTACACAAACCTTCTCATGAATAAAACAGAGCTAGGACCCTGGAGTGTAAAGCCAGACCTGAGAGTAGGCAGAGTGACTATTATCCAGTGTTTCCTGGGTCAGCGGGAGGTGAAATACTTGGGGGACACAGTGGGTAGGGGCCAGATTAAACCCTTGGTGGACAAGGTGCAATGCTTTCAGGACTATCCGCATCCAAAACTCCAAGAAACAGTTGCGGGGATTTCTAGGCCTTATGGGGTATTACAGGAGATTCATCCCCAAATTTGCCACTAGGGCTACCCCACTCACGAATATGTTAAAAAAGGATGTCCCTGACACTTTGCAATGGGGGGCAGACAGTGTGGAGGCTTTCTGGGATCTGAAGGAAAGTCTGTGTAGGCAGCCGGTCCTTGCGGCCATTTACTTCAAAAAACCTTTGATCCTTCAGACGGATGCTTCTGGCTGTGGATTGGGGGCCATACTCAGTCAGGAGAAACAGGGCATAGAACACCCAATTCTATATCTAAGTAGGAAGTTGCACCCCAATGAAATAAATTATGCGGTGGTGGTATTGGAATGCTTAGCTGCTAAATGGGTGATGCAAACATTAGAACACTATCTAGGAGAATGGCAGTTCCCTTTGGCCACTGATAATGCCGCCCTTAAATGGTTAGATACCATGAGAAATAATAATGCTCGCCTTACTCGTTGGTACTTAGCTCTACAAATTTTTTGATTTACAATGGTCTACCGCCCAGGACGCCTTAATTCCAACGTGGACATTCTCTTCTGTATCCCTGAAAATACTGTAGAGCAGTGGTTCCCAACCCTGTCTTGGAGGACCACCAGGCCAATCGGGTTTTCAGGCTAGCCCTAATGAATATGCATGAGAGAGATTTGCATATAATGGAAGTGACAGGCATGCAAATCTGTTCCATGCATATTCATTAGGGCTAGCCTGAAAACCCGATTGGCCTGGTGGTCCTCCAGGACAGGGTTGGGAACCACTGCTGTAGAGTTTTATGCTTATCAGGATAAGCATTCTTTTAGTGAGGGGGTATGTGACCAGTCAGGCTCCGCACCTGCCAAGGTCCCGGTGGGTACAGGAAAGGAAGGGGACAAGAAGCACAAAAAGGGTGTGCCCAGGACCCGGCCCCGACACTAGCAACCCAGAGCTGGGGGTTGGGAAAACTTTACACAAACCTTCTCATGAATAAAACAGAGCTAGGACCCTGGAGTGTAAAGCCAGACCTGAGATTAGGCAGAGTGACTATTATCCAGGTCACCACGGGGGGGGGGGGGGGGAGCCAAAGAGAAGATCAGCTGGGTACAGACTCAGGTAGAGCAGGGCGTGTCTTCCCTCTTGAAAAGCCAGCAGTCCTGAACAAGCTGTTAAGAAGGTTAGGGAGAAGGCTCGGAGCTCTCCCTAAGGAGGAACCTCCTGGCTCAAGTGAGGGTAATGCCTGTGCACCCATGGAAGTAGATGAAGCAGAAGCCACTTCAGAGGTACTTGCAACTGACCAGGAAATGCCAATGGAATTGCAAGTTGAACCAATGGAGGTAGGAGTGGTAACCAGCTCTGGCAAAGCACAATGACTGTGAGGTTTTTTTGTGTTTTTGTTTTTTTTCTTTTGCTATTGTTGGCTGGTTTTGCTGTCACCTCTGTAAGACCAAAACACAATCCTTCCAGTGCAAAACACTAAGCACAAACATGTGCAAAACACTAGAGAAAAGCCCAAGAGACCTCTACGATGAAAGCAGCAGAGTAAACACAGGAATCGTGAGGGAGAGATGTCAAGCGTGGGTCAAACAGGAGAAACTTTATTGATAGTTGCAACAGTTGACATTGACAGTGTTTCAGCAGGAGCTGCCTTTATCAAGAGTCAAATGTCAATGGTCTTTTGGTGATATAATGATAAATGCAAAAATAGAACCGGAATTTGACCTTACCATATCATAAAGATGCCAACTCCAAGGACTCATAAAGCAACCTTATGCTTGAAAAGTTAATACTGTAAATATTACATTGGGCCCTAAAACATGAGTATACCACCTAGTGAGAAAACAAAATACAAGGGACTGCTACAAGATCTTGTGCCAAGTGAGCTGTTTTAGATATTCCCTTGTTCTCCCTTATCACAATGATACAAAGATAAGCAGTAGTCAATGTGGAAGCCTGTCTGGGGTGGAAAACTTGGCAGGAATCTTATAAGTGAAACTGGCTAAAAACAGGCAGGGAAAGTGTATGCTTGTCTTGAAGCTAAGAAAGGGAGAATCAGCTCAATATTTTCTTTAGTTGTTTTGTTTTTAATTACTAGCTGGGGTGGAGGATGATCCTGGAAGAGTTAAAAGTGTTGGTACCATCAAAGGTGTGGAGACTGTTAGGCTAAAGGCTTCCAGTTTTTGTTCAAAGAACCAGCCTGATTTTGTTTTGAAAGAAAACATCCCTATTATTGGAGCCTTGGTTGCTGAAGCCTGAGGAGAGTCAGGAATATAATTTGCATATGTTAATGACTCTAACAAAATTGCCCTTTGTATAGCATAGGTCACTTTTCAGCACAGTTTAATAAAAGGACCCCTTAGTTATTTATTTACACTTGTCAACTGCCTGAGGCAACTTAAAACCACAAAAATAAAAACTAGACAATTCAATAAAATCCATAAATTATTCTAATACAAAATGTTTAATATCTTTATTAGGGCTCCTGCTAATATTCCCCATAAGACATAACCCCAGAAAACATGGTGTCAGCCTAGCTATCGCTACCATTCAGCATTTTTAGTTGGCATTACTTATGTCAGCGAGGCCTATGGGAAATTATATCAATCTGACTCTGGCATGGGAATGCAGATAGACCTTGAGGACAGGAAGACTGTTTTAAGTATCCCTGATATGGTTTTAAGTAGCCCTGATTGAATCATGACTAGCTAAAAGGTGTTAATGTCTGATTAAGAGGGTGCTTAGGACAATGGCCTGCTTGAATGGGACAAAGAAGCCAGAGACTAATCCCATAACCATGCTTGCAAGTATCACATCCTCCTTAGCAATTAAATTAACCATTGTTTCAAACAGTTTGCAAGTTCTAAACAGAAAGATACTGGGACATACAATAATTTCTTCTTTATTCAGAATAAGATTCCAAGGTATAAAAGCCTGCTCTCTGCTCTATCAATCTATCTCTCTTTCTATCTAGCTATCTCTTGGCTTGGCACTAGAGAATGACACGGGGAAAAAATTTGTCCCCGTCACTACCCCGTCCCCGGCCGACTATCCTCTGCACCGCCCCGTCACCGCCATTCCCTTCACCGCCCCGTCACTGTCACCGCCATCCCTTTCACCGCCCCGTCACCGCCACTGCCATCCCATTCACCGCCCCGTCACCGTCACCGCAGCATGCATAAAAACCTCAAACAGGTATGATTTTATATACTTATCTTTATTAACGTATAAAGGAAACATTCTTTACAACTTTACAACTTAGTTAACTATACAAAAACAAAACACAACCTGTACTTTTAATTGTCCTTATTTTTTAACCCGTGGATGAACAACAAATCATCCACAATCTCTGGATTCAGTCTAGTTCTCCTTTCTTCCACAGTCTTTCCTGCAATAGAGAATGCCCTCTCTGAAGATGTGCTGGTAGCTGGAATGCACAGTATCCCTCGTGCAACTTTTGCTAATTTTGGCCAGCATTCTTGTTTATTTCTCCAAAATCTTAAAACATCGGCATCAACATCAGTAGAACAAAGATAGCTATCCACCTCATTAACAGCAGCCTTCTGAGGTGATAATGTTTCAAAAAAGTCATACAATTTTTCTATCACTAATCTTCCCCCACCCCATATATATTCCGCAGGTTTTCAAAGAGGTCAAGGCAGATGATTTTATGCAATGTCACCTCAGGAACAACTATACAAAAATAGACAAATATACCCCCTCCCCTTTTACTAAATCGCAATAGCGTTTTTTAGTGCAGGGAGATGCGCTGAATGCCCTGCACTGCTTTCAATGCTCATAGGCTCCCTGTGCTAAAAACCGCTATTGCGATTTAGTAAAAGGGGGCCATAGTGCAAAATATAGACAGCAGATATAAATTCTCAAAACAGACACATTTTGATCACTAAACTGAAAATAAAATCATTTCTCCCACAAGTGGACATGCTTAGTTACGTCAGCTCTATGGCTGCTTTAACTGTAAGGCGCCTGAATCTAAGGCTATATGCTACCATTCTGTAAAGGAACCTCTGGGAGCCCATTCATTGCTATAGAATAGGCATTCCCTGTACAGTCTCAGGATGCCTACGAGGAAGAACCCACTTGGAGAATTGCCCCTTATTTTTTTAAGGATTATAAAAACAGAAGCAATAATGTGAAAAACAAAACCCAGCCTTAAAACACGCTGAATTAATTTGTGAACCATTATTTAAAGGATACTCAGAAAAAATATTGTTTTCCCTTAACTTAAATGAAATAAACATATTCCTATCCATCATTTGACTATAGCTAAGGGCAAAAGAACCTCATAGAGCTGCAGTGAAATAGAAAAGTGATTTTGTTTTACTGTAATCTCTGCATTAAGTAGATTTGCACACCCCAAGCTCCTTAAATCCTGATACACTTCTAGCTTTTCCTGTATCAGACTCTGCAAGATTAATAAATGGAGCATCCTTCTGCCTGCCAGTTAAAGGATGAAAAACAAATACCTATAAAGTTCAAATCACAGCTTGACTAAACTTGAACTTTCTTGATTTCATTCTTACTGGCTGACCACTTTATCTTCCACAATAGGCACCAAGGTTGCTTGGATCGGAGCTTTAAAAGAGCAAGCAGAATCTGGTCTGATGTCCATGCGTTTGGTTTTCTCAAATGGTATACCACTACACTTATGCTTTTACTTGCTTCGGGCCTTCCTCGATGCCGGATCCTGCCTACTTTCTGTTTCCGCGAAGGCAGGACCCGGCAGCGAGGAAGGCCCGAAGCAAGTAAAAGCAGCAAGTTGTAAGCTTCCCTCCGGGGCTCTATCGTGTGCGTGCCGGCTTCCCTTCTCTTCCCCCCCCCCCCCCCCCGGGACGCTACTTCTGGTTTCGGAGGGAAGAGAAGGGAAGCCAGCACGCACACGATAGAGCCCCGGAGGGAAGCTTACAACTTGCTGCTTTTACTTGCTTCGGGCCTTCCTCGCTGCCGGGTCCTGCCTTCGCGGAAACAGAAAGTAGGCAGGATCTGGCAACGAGGAAGGCCCGAAGCAAGTAAAAGCATGCTGGCAAAAAAAAAAAAAAAAAAGGCAGGCGTCAAACAAAATTTTCGGCGGCGAGTCAGCCTGGGAAGGAGCAGGATTAGCTGGGCGGTCATCTAAATCAGCCAGGGAGAACACTTACTTGTACCTGACGAAGTTTTCAGGCTTTCAGCTCCTCCTAGTGAAATGAGTGAATCCAATCGAGGCAGCGACTGCAAACAAAATTCAAATCCTGGGCTCGGCTCCGAAATCCAATCACTACTGCTGCACTACAACCCATTAAATATCAGGTGCAGCAGAAGCGATTGGTTCCCTTCTTTGAGCAAAAAGAACTGACCAATGAAGAGCCTGTATATTAGGGGGCGGAGTCAATGCGGCAACGTGCAAGTCGGGTAGAGAGTTGGAGGAGACAGACCACATGGCGGAGACAAACATGGCGGCCGGAAAAAATCTGACACCCGGTCCCGAACCAAAGATACACGGTGAAGACAAGGTAAATAGCAGTACATAGAAGGGGGGACATTTGCCTGCGGGGACAAATCTTTTCACCGTTTTTGCGGGCGGTGAAAACTTTTGTCCCCGTGTCTGCGGCGATTTGGCTATGGAGTCTCCATAGCCCGCAGCCAAACCGCAGCCACACCGCGGCTCCCTGCGGGGATCGCTCCCCGTGTCATTCTCTACTTGGCACTCTGGTTCTCTGTTGGCTCTCCCTCTAAGCTTTGGGTTCTATTATGGAGTTTTTGGGGAAAATTCTCGGGGTACTTTCGGTAAGCGCCCCTCGTGAATATAAGCAGCTGTCATTCTTTCGGGAAGAATGAAATTATTTATAGAACCCCCCTGCCCACTCTGTCATTTGTAAGGTTTAAAACTTTTATAGAGTATAAGATTTTATTGTCTCTTATTACTGTACCTCGCTTATAAGGTAAGATAAGCGAATATTTTTGCATTGTTATATTGGTTTTGTAATGAGTCATAAGGTACTTAGGATACTCCTAGACAAATGAGGCTTGTACGGCTGTGTATGTATGACATTTTTCCTTCAGCTCACATTAACAATCTTTAATACTGAGGTAGGACGTGCTGTTATGTGGAATGAAGTGAAAGCGCTGTTTGAATCAGTCTAAGATCTTTCCTTCGCAGCTTGTATACAAGCAGCTTTCATTATCAGGATCGTGTATGAATGCTTTTGCTCCTTCCCCCAGACTTCTCTGTTTGGGCTTCCACTGACCCCCTATAGTGTTTCTTTGAAGTTATTCATTCTTGTTTTTATCAAGCAGTAAGGTGAGATTCCACTGCTTGTCTCTTGACTTTTCTCCGGCATTATCAAAACCACCATCTCTTCTTATAATACGCCCATCGCTCTTGTTGTCAAAGCTGATGGCATTCCCCGTTTCGTCCTAGATTTTAGGGCTGTTAGTGTTTTGGTAATTCTCATAGCACTTATGTTTCTTCCACCATTCCACCGGCAGCCAATGATTTTTTTTTCTGTCATTGTCCTAAGGAATGTTTTATTTTAGTCCCTGTTGGTGAGGCTTTTCAGCTCTTTTGTTTGCCTTCACCTTTAAGCAACAGTATACCTGGTGGAATGCCCCAGGGTTCATTGTCCTTCGGGCTATTCTACAGTCATGCACTGCCCCTCATGGTCCTATCCTTATTTTGTACATCTTTTTGTGTTCCATAATTCAGGAGACCTGTCAGGCTGATAGTTTGCACCTTTTATAATGGTTGTCTGTAAATCTGAAGTGAAATACCTGGGTTTTGTCCTGTCTCATGGTCAGAGGAAAATCTGCACTTTCTGCATTGCTGCTGTTCTGGGTCTGCCCCGCCCAGCTACCAAGAAAGACATGCTTACTTTTCTTGCTATGATTGGTCACTGCCGCCAATGGATCTCTGCTTGTTCCTTCTATGACCAGATTCTGAGACAGACCCTGGTTTCTGAAATGACTGCTCTTATCAGAAGGACTTATGAAATGTTGGACATTTAAGATGTGCTTTGGTTTCTAGCTCAAGTCTGGGTTTTCCTGCTTATGCCCACATGTTTTATCTCTTTGTTTGGGACTATTGTAACACCATGAAGGGAGAACATGGCGGTAAGTTACGCTCTGTTGCCTTTTTTTTATAGTCACTCCTGTTCAAGAAAGCCCTGGCTGCTTGTGCTATGGTGGTAGAGATGGTTACTTCTCTGACCCTAGGTCACCCCATTACCCTTCACACTTTTCACGATGTCCAAGCCCTTCTTTTAAATGGGCTTCTGGGTCTCACGGGTGAACAGGATTCTCTTCCTCTCTTTTTTCACAGCTTCAGTCCTTTGTTACCCCCCCCCCTCTGAATTTGATGCCTGGCGTTTGGCAGGTGCCCAAAGCCGCCCTTTTGGACGGACTTTGGTGCAAAGAGGGGAAACCCTGGATACCAGCTGCTAGCTCCCCCTTATTCATTGCCCAATATCATGGTATTGGTTATCGTAGTGCTCGCTCGACATTTTAACTTCTTGCTAGTGATATTTTCATTCTTGACCTGTTGCTCCTTGATACAGAGATATATAGTTCGATAATTACAGCTGGCACGGTTGTGAATTGAAAATAAATTGGAAAATACAATTCCTTTCTATTGTTTTAGCTGAAATTAGGATGTTGCTAATTTAAAATGTTTTTTCCGGATTTATACATAGCCATCCCAGATCAGTTTTGGCACAGATATTTCTAATGTTTTCCACGGGTCCTCTTTATCACTGCAGAGACAGAGACGCTCCAAAGAGACATTAGCTTTATGCCTTTTTTCAAATATGAGATGGTTATGATATACATTATTTGTAGTTTTGGTTTTTTTATATCAATGTGTTTATTTACAGAGTTAAATTCAGCCCTGTACACTTGACAGATGGAGTAATAGCTCCACTCTTAAAACTTTATGTTTTGTCTGTGTCATGTCTACTTGTTTTAGTTTAGTGGGTACCCCAGGATACATAATATTGGCCACTTCTAGAGCTCTTTTTCCACTTCTTACTAGCCTAACTGCGCAATGTTCTTTTACTTATAGCTTTTATATTCTGAATATAGTTTAGTTAGGGGTTATATATTTAAGAAAAAGTTTTACTTTATACAGCGTTTATTTCGTGGTGTTCCCTACATATGATCCATTCAATATACATTTCTGAATACATTCAGTACATCAGTATGGTCTCTCTGAGGTGCATAATAGTTATATGCAGCACGCAAAAACATATCCTTTTGGCTTGTTCAATTAAGAACCTTAAGTAACTGAGTATTGTCTCTCTTTTGCCATAGCTATATCAAGTAAATGAATTGGTATTGTTACATGTTGCCACATTCAGTACAGGCAACATGGTTTCTCTTGTTTTCTATCTCTTATTTGGATCACATTGGAGTACAGCTGCTGAATGATATTTGGAATGCTTTTCAAGCATCTCTTTTCACGTATCTCTTTCTGTATGCACAGACATCTGGCTGCTCTCCCTTTGAGATTCTCACGGGATGACCTTTCCCCGCCCCATGGGTAGATTTTCCCTTGATACAGGAGGATTACGTCCAAAAGCTAATTGAAATATTAGGGCTTGTTCAAAGAAACGTGTCTTGCACTTCTCCTTTCTCTCCACAGATTCCTACCCATTTTTTCCAGCCTGGTGATTGTCCAGAAGCTTTCCAAGGATCGGAAGCAGACGGATTTCCCCTTTGGCCTTCCCACTACTGTGATCAGGCCCGCTGCACTCACTGAGGAGTTTCCTGTTTGGATCCACGCAAGTCGCTTGAAGAGGGTTAACCTAAAACCCCAGAAGCAAGTCTTCCCTGCGCAGATTTCACCTCCTCCAGTGGAACAACATGATGATCTCATTGCAGCATTCTACCAACTTTATCATTCTCTTACTGGCAACGCTGCTGCTAGTTTTTCTCCCTGTATGGATCATTTCTAACTGGGTCTACAGGGATGATGTGTTCTGGGTCCACGACACTTTCTGCCCATACCCATCTGTAAATGACACTCCTGCTGTAAACAGCACCCCCGACACCTCTTTGCGAACACGACGTCAAGCTGGACTACTCCCTCGCAAAGGCTGTCCTTCAATTGGAATCCAGAAAAGACCGATAGTATGCTACCCTTTGGTATAATTCCAGCAGTGTGCAAGTTGCCACCTTCTCCTTTGACATTGTGGACTGTTTATCAATTGATATCCCAAGGCTGTGCCATTGGTCCTCAGAGATTCCTAAAATTAAAGACATATATATATATATGTTACTGACTCACGTTGGGGGGATAAGTGTGCATTCTGGGGAGTGGTAGGGTGGAATATTGATACTGACTGGGTTTATAAACTAGAAAATACTCTGAAAAACAGTGGACCAAAATGGTAAATCACTACTTACTTGTATGACCTTTTATAAGGTTGGAAACTGTTATAGGAAAAGTGTTCCTGCACAAATTATTAAGCTTTCTCTTACTATTGACAACCCTAGACCTACTGATGAAGGTATGTACATTATGGACATGTGGTTTAAGGGTGGGTCTAGCTAGCCGACCCATCAGTTTTCTTACGGGATCTATCTACCTCCACTCATCCTCTCCCGCCATTTTGTGGGGGCCCCAAAAAATACTAACCTACTGGCCCCTACATTCAATAAACTTACTGACATGATGGCTATTGCCAATCCCACTTTTGAAGATATTATGGCTGTTGAGGTAGGGTTTTCAGAACGTAACCTTTGGTTAGAATGGATGAAATTCACTGCTGATCAACATAATAAGAGTAATTGTTACATATGTGCTCAAGCTAGACCCCATCTAGGAACCGTACCTCTGGACTTCCCTCCTGGTATCCAACCATGCTTTTTTGGGTTATTTACCAATATCTCCTCTAATTTTACCTATCCCCTTTGTGCACTGCAGTGTTCTAAATACCCTTTGTTGCCAGGACAGCAAAAGCTTGATATTGCCGTTACCATCTATAAGGGTAATTACACATGTCATGTTTCTAATCTGAAGTATGAACAGGATGTCACAAAAAGTTAGTGCTGCTATAGTTCCAATTAGGGGAGTTTCAAATCGCTGGAGGAAAAAGCCTCAGATAGGAACCCTTCCACCACCACAATGGTGGTCCAAGGTGGTCGGGCGAACACCTCACTGGCAAAAAACCTCCAGACCAGCTCCCACAATAGTGAACTTAAAGCAGGACTTATGGTATAAAGATAGAGGAAAATTTCCACTTATCAATAGATAGATCGGTACACCGACGATGGCCAGCGTTTCACATCTCTGCTGCCTCAGGGTGTATAGCAATCCGATCGCACTGCAACCAAAAATTTAAACAAAGCTTCAATTAATAAATAAACTGGAAACGTAACTCTATGAACCAGTTCAAGAAAAAAGCCTCGAAGACATACCTTTAAGCTGGACGCAAACCGCATCTCAAGATCAAAAGATGGCTACACCACGACTGTATTGGGATTAATATAGCACTCCCGGGTGATGAACCCGGAAGTGAATACGTGGCAAATTTCACCATTGAAAAATGTAATATACTAAAGAAATGTATGTTGTTGAAAAATACTGACTTTTATAACACTTGAATTTAAAAGATGTTTTTGTTTTTTCTTTCTTTTCCTGTCTCCTTCTTCTTATTATTATGTATCTAATTTTCAATGTTAATGTTGTTGTTAATAGAATGCGCTCCATTCAAGTTTTGAATTTAGACCATCCGGTTCTTCGCTATTCAGCCTATGAATCCACTGTTGTTCTGCTCTCAACAAACGCCGCTGTCTGTCCAAAATTTCATCAGGAATATGGTCAATCACACAACATTTCAAATCAGTAAACTGGTGATCATATTCCAAGCAATGTGTGACCATAGGCACTTGTAGTCTGTTGTTTTTCAAACAACTTTTGTGTTCGGTGACTCGAGTTCTAAAAGGACGAGTAGTCTGACCAACATAGATCAAAGGACATGGACACACGAACACATAGACTACAAAGGTGGACATGCAAGAGGTTCTATGCTTTAAATTGAAAATTTGACTGGTAAGTGGATGAATGAAAACATTTGAAAGTTCCTGAGTGATAATACAAGTAGAACACTTGCCACATTTAAAATGTCCAGTTGAATGTGTTGTAGTCAGATGAGGATCCATTATATCAGATGGACTTAAAAGTTCCTTGAAATTCTTCTGTCGTGAGTACGCTATTCTAAAATGAATATCAGATTTATTACAGCGTCCTTCTATATTTCAGCTCCCTGAGTCATTAAGTGTTAGTGCCACATGGGTTGAATACATGAACCTGGCTAAAAAATTGGTCAGAGCCACTTTGCATGGAGCTACCTTATTAGAGTATTGCAAGAAAGAATTTATCCCCAGAGGTTTAAGGATTGTGAAAGCACCTACTTTATTCACTGAAGATTCTACTTTTTTGACACAATGGGCAGGAATCTTGAATAAATGTTCTTTAGATCTTATGGTGCTCATTATTGAAAAAACCCGTGTAACAACTGAATCCTTACAATTTGATCTTGACACTAAACTTGGGGAGCTAAAAAGTAGCTTAGATATTGACACGTTTAACACTGAATTAACAGAGACACAAAAGAAAATTGACTCATTTAGAGCTAATTTACAGAAAAATAAAATTAAAAAATTTAAACGTGACGAAGACGATTACGCTAAAAAGAGAGTTTATCCTTGGTTGACAAACTCCTCTAAACAGCAGAAAAGAGGAGATTTTGAGTCTTCTGATCCATCAGAGGAAGGGGGGTCTTTATCTAATTCCGAGGAGGATTTTTTAGATCAAGACAACACAGGAGGGACAGGTCGAAACCGGACACGAGGAAGACAAAGAGGACGTGGCACAAGACAACCAACAACTCGACCACAACGAGACAAGTCAAAGAAAACTATGAACAAGTAGTATTCAATCTATCCTCATATTGTCTAAATTCTACTGAAATATCAGTCTTATCCCGTGGGCTTACATTTGTTCCTGTTCAACCTCTAAAAAAGTTTCAACTACGGGTTGACATAGAAAAATTCTTTAGGAAATTACATTTGAAAGAATTTTTCGCTCAGCACTCTTTTACCAGTACTGAGAGTTCCGTTGTCAGCACCAAATCTACTTGGACTCCTCCAACTCCCCCCAGTCCACATTTACAGTTATATAAAGAACTGGTAGTTAAAGACATCAAAAAGTTTACTAAAACAAAGAGATATCAGCCCTATAACCTTTCACGTAATGAATATATGGTCTTACAACAACTTAGGTCAAATCGTCAAATAAGAATTTGTAGGGCGGATAAAGGCGGAGCAGTGGTTGTTTTGGACATGGCTAAGTATAAAACTGAGGTTTTGAGACTTTTAAGTGAACCTACAGATTATAGGGATTTAGAAGCTGATCCCTTGCCTGAATTAGCTGGTGAAATACAACATCTTACATCTTCAGCTGTGGAAGAAGGTTTTTTGACTCAGAAAGAGTATGAATATCTTAATAATCCAAATCCTAGAACCCCCGTGTTTTATATTTTGCCAAAGATCCATAAAAGTTTAATTGACCCTCCAGGTCGCCCCATTGTATCCATCAGTGGTTCCATTCTTGAGCCTCTATCGTCTTTTGTTGATGTATTCCTTCGTCCAATCGTATCAAAAGGTTTTTCATATTTAAGGGACTCTTCACAATTTTTGACCAAGCTCTCAGACTTTGAAAATCCTGAAGAAATTACTTTCTTCGTCACTTTAGATGTTAAGTCCCTGTATACCGTGATTCCTCAGGATGAGGCTCTCATTATTGTTGAAGAATTCCTCCAGAACAACATAAGAAATGACAGGATTCCCATTCAGTTTATAATAAAACTGATGTCTTTAGCCATGAAGAGGAATTATTTTAGATTCATGGATAAGTTTTTTCAACAGGTATCGGGTGTAGCCATGGGGGCAACCATGGCTCCTTCGATAGCCAATCTTTTCATGCAAAAATTTGAAGATACATGGATCATTAATAATCCTTTTTCAGAAAAAATTGCTCTTTGGCTACGTTTTATTGATGATGTTTTTTTAGCTTGGAAAGGCTCTAAAGAAGATTTAAATCGTTTTTTTGAATGGTTGAACTCAAGACATCATAAAATTGAGTTTAGTATGACTTGCCACTCTAACCATATTTCTTTTCTCGATGTTCTTGTTACAAAAGAAAATGATCTCATCAAGACTACTGTCTATAGAAAGAATACAGACAGGAATACTTTTCTTGATTTTTCGAGCAACCATCCGAACCCTTTAAAACGTAGTCTACCTACATCGCAGTTCTTTCGTTACCGTCGGCTTTGTTCCGACATTGGAGATTATAAAATTAAAAGCAAACAATTATACTCTCGTCTAAAGAATAGAGGTTACCCCACGAGAGTTTTGAAGAAAGCTTACAAAAGAGCTAAACATATCAATAAAGACTTTCTTTTTTTACCCCGTGCTACTGAATCCATGGATAACATCGCTACATGTGTCTTGGAATATTCTCCCAGTATAAATAACATTTCTAAGATATTAAGACACCACTGGACAATAATGGATCTTCATCCTTTGTTTAAAGATATTCATTTTAGAATAGCGTACTCACGACAGAAGAATTTCAAGGAACTTTTAAGTCCATCTGATATAATGGATCCTCATCTGACTACAACACATTCAACTGGACATTTTAAATGTGGCAAGTGTTCTACTTGTATTATCACTCAGGAACTTTCAAATGTTTTCATTCATCCACTTACCAGTCAAATTTTCAATTTAAAGCATAGAACCTCTTGCATGTCCACCTTTGTAGTCTATGTGTTCGTGTGTCCATGTCCTTTGATCTATGTTGGTCAGACTACTCGTCCTTTTAGAACTCGAGTCACCGAACACAAAAGTTGTTTGAAAAACAACAGACTACAAGCACCTATGGTCACACATTGCTTGGAATATGATCACCAGTTTACTGATTTGAAATGTTGTGTGATTGACCATATTCCTGATGAAATTTTGGACAGACAGCGGCGTTTGTTGAGAGCAGAACAACAGTGGATTCATAGGCTGAATAGCGAAGAACCGGATGGTCTAAATTCAAAACTTGAATGGAGCGCATTCTATTAACAACAACATTAACATTGAAAATTAGATACATAATAATAAGAAGAAGGAGACAGGAAAAGAAAGAAAAAACAAAAACATCTTTTAAATTCAAGTGTTATAAAAGTCAGTATTTTTCAACAACATACATTTCTTTAGTATATTACATTTTACAATGGTGAAATTTGCCACGTATTCACTTCCGGGTTCATCACCCGGGAGTGCTATATTAATCCCAATACAGTCGTGGTGTAGCCATCTTTTGATCTTGAGATGCGGTTTGCGTCCAGCTTAAAGGTATGTCTTCGAGGCTTTTTTCTTGAACTGGTTCATAGAGTTACGTTTCCAGTTTATTTATTAATTGAAGCTTTGTTTAAATTTTTGGTTGCAGTGCGATCGGATTGCTATACACCCTGAGGCAGCAGAGATGTGAAACGCTGGCCATCGTCGGTGTACCGATCTATCTATTGATAAGTGGAAATTTTCCTCTATCTTTATACCATAAGTCCTGCTTTAAGTTCACTATTGTGGGAGCTGGTCTGGAGGTTTTTTGCCAGTGAGGTGTTCGCCCGACCACCTTGAACCACCATTGTGGTGGTGGAAGGGTTCCTATCTGAGGCTTTTTCCTCCAGCGATTTGAAACTCCCCTAATTGGAACTATAGCAGCACTAACTTTTCGTGACATCCTGTTCATATTTCTAGTGAAAGTGTTTGCCTTAACATTATTGATTTTTCACTTTTCCGTGTTTTTTTGCTATATGTTTCTAATCTGACACAGGGTAGTTTTGTAGGTAATTTACCCCCAGGTTATTGTTCTGTCTTGGCTCATAGGTATGCCCCATTGTTGCTGCATCAGATTTGATATTTACTAGCTTTATGGAGACTTTTGGCTCCGTGTTAAGCTACCCAGCCAGTGGATAGGCCAGTGCACTTTAGTTAAGGTTACTATGCTTCTGCATATTCTTTCTGAAAGGCATCCTTCCTATTCACATGGTTTTTCCTTTTATTTGTCTTGATATAAATCTGATCACATGTATACATAGATGCTACAGGGATCCCAAGAGGGGTCCCAGATGAATTTAAGGCTCAGGTTAAGGCTGGGTTTGAGCTCCTTATTCCCTTTATTACTATTAATAAGAATGTTGATCGGATTAGTTAAAATTATTATAATCAGCAACGCTTTGTGAACTATTCTAGGGACGCCTTGCAAGGTATTACTGATCAATTAGGCTCCACTTCTCAGATGGTTCTCAAAATCATATGGCCCTAGATATGATTCTAGCTGAGAATTCTGTTAAATTCTCCTCAGTATTTTATGCTGTTGTACTTTTCTTTCTGACAATATAGGTCCTCCTAAGGACATTCAGAAATTAGCAGACCTCTTTGCTGAGTTCAAATGTAACTCTGATTTATCTAATTCTTGGGATCAGCACTTTAGTTGAATGCAGGGTTGGGTAAAAGACCTTTTTATTGTTATAATCTCTTATTATTTGCACTCTTGTCTTGACTGCTCATGTACTGTGTTATTCGTATTACAGCTCCTAAAAAACCCCTCCTTGAGAGACATATCTAGAGTATCACTCCCTTCCAGCTCATGCTGTGTATTTATGACGTCATTTTCATGACGTAAGAGGGGATTGAAGGGACACGTATCAAGTCCTTAGGCCTTGTTTTCAAGCTGTAAAAACCAGACCCTGTTTGTCTTTCCTTCTTTGAAAATACTACAAGGACATGTATGTTTGAACAGAGATGTTGTGAAGTGAATTCAATTGTTTTGTTAAGCCGTATTTACAGACAGATTTAGATTAGGGGCTCTGCTGGTTAAGGCTTTTTCTGACCCTCTGTGGACTTCAGTCTCCAGATAGAAAAAATGCTGATGTCTTTAAAGTTTCATGTGACCTGTGTCCATATATGGTTTGTGTTTACGTCACATGCCGACACATGCTGACAAACCTGATTCATATAAAAGATGTGAAACTCATAATAAAATTTGGACATGTTTTGGAAGATGATTTCTGGTCTTTAAGATATGTCCCCAGGTACCTGACTTCCAAATGACAGAGACAGAGAAAGTATGGGGCAGGAATTGGGACCTAAATCCTTTTCACCTCTCTCTGTCTATCCTTCCCTTTATCTATTGAGCACGAAGCTTAGACCATCCCCCTTTTCTCTTTCTCTCTGCCTTTCCCTGAAACTTCACGCTTCCTTCTGGACTCTGTAAAGCAGGGAAACTGCTTTGCTCTCTATTTAATTGTAATGCTTAATTGTAATGGTTATAAATATTGCTTTTCTGTAAGCCTATTTCTATAATATATTCTTTATATAATCACCTCTGGCTGTGCTCGTTTATTCTACTTCCTGGTGAGTCATCTGTGAGGGAACTGAAACTGGGACCTGGCATTGGTCAGTGCGCATCTCACTTAACCCCTACCACCATACATTGGGGGGGGCCACTAACTGAAACTGACACATGGTATCCCCAAATAAACTTCTGATCCAGAGACCAAATCTAACCACTGTCATAGTCAAACTTTCACCCACTTGCAAAAGTGCATATAATCTGATTCTGACCTAATCAGAACTGTTAATTCTAAAAGCCATTTTCCTATAAAACCAGCCGCTACCACACTTTAAAAAGATTAATCAGCAATAAATTTACCTGCTAAATTCAATTTACCCAAACAAATACAAGGTGCCAAAGATTGTCCAGATATTGTGACCCTTATTCCCGATCAAACCTTAATAATCAAAGCTATAATTTTCAAGTGGCATTGCTCCACAGAGTTTATAATCCAGCAAAGACAGACATACATTAAAAAAATATCAAGTGAGATCAATAAAATATAAACATAAAAACTATGTGGTTCACAAAAGATAAATTACAAATGAATTTCGGCAACAAAATATATCTAATTCCCAAAAGATTTAATAACAAGATGTGTTTTTAAGGCACAATGAAACTGTTGGTAAGAGTTGAAAGATGTAAATAGGTGATTCAAATCCTTGGCCCATAAAGCTGCTTGAAAAGACAACATATGCTGTTGGAATTTTTTTTAATTTACAGCCCTTAGCAGATGGGAAAGAGAATATAGCATGTGAGATTTCCTAGTATGTTTAGAGTTGGTAATGATAAAAGATTCCATAAGATATTCTGGGATGAGGCCTGATAGTACCTTGAAACAAATGCATCCAAACTTAAACTTAATCCGCGCTAGCAACCTCACAAAGGTGAATTTTAGTATGGATATGAATCTGGCTCAAGAAGTGCAAATAAACAACCCCTTTTACAAAGCCTTGGTAGCATGCGGCAAACACATTCCCATGCGGCAAACACAACGAAGCCCATTCGATTTCTATGGTCTTCATCACATTTACTGTGCTGGGAATCACTACCCATGGCTTTGTAAAAGGGGCCCAAAATGCTTCATCCAGTGGCGTACCAAGGATGGGGCAGTCTTCCCTGGATGCATGCTCTAAGGGGGATGCATAGCTGGCACACTGACTCCGGAACCTCCTGCTCCACTGGCACAGCAGCAGTAAACTTTAAATTCAGTAATCACGGGACCTTCCTGCCGGTTTACCCCCTCCAACATCACTTCCTTGTTCTGGAGCAGAGACAGCAGTGTGGAGAAGTGCAGCAAGGTCCTGCAATCGATGACTGCGTTTAAGATTACATCCGCTGCTGCTGGTTTAGGAAAGCATACAGCAGCAGTGGGGAGGTAAGGGGGCAAGATACTCGATGACACTGGGGTGGAGAGAGGGATAAGGGAGCAGGAGACTGGTATGGAAGGGTGGTGGAGGGAGAGAAAGGGGGCAGATGCTGATGGAAGAGTGATGGATGGAGAGAGAGAAAGGGCAGACACTGAATGTTAGTGGGCAGGGGAAGTCTATGCTGGAAAGAGAAGGGAGCAAATGCTGGATGGAAGTGGGGTGGAGAGAGAGAAAGAGGAGAGCAGATGCAGGAAGGAAGTAGGGAGAAGAGAAAGAGGGGAGCAGAAAATGGAAGTGGGGAGGGCAGATGCTGGATGCAAGTGTACAGAGGAGAAGATGCTAGATGGAAGGGGTAGAGAAAGAGGGCACATGATGGAAAGAGGTGATAAATAAAAAAGGGCACCTGCCGGATGGGGGGAAGAGGATAAAGTTAGTAACATACTGGAGGGGGTAAAGGAAAGAGATGGCAAGCTGTAGGTAGAGACAGTGAAAAGGGAAATTGAGGACTGAGTTGTAATTTAATCTAGACAGATGCAGAAAATAAATTGAGAAGGAAGACAAGGGAATAAAAGGGAAGGAAAGGAGAGAGTGAAATGCCAGACCATGGGAGTATGGGAGAAGGAAGGGAAGGAGAGGAGAGAGATGCCAGACCATTGGGGAGGGAAGGGAAGAAGATGGATGCCAGGCTAATGGGGTGGAAAGATACAATAGATGGAAGGGAGAGGCAGACAGTTTCTGGAAGGGACATAGAAGGAAAGAAGATGTCATACAGAAGGGGCAGAGAAAGGGCAGGCAGTGGATGTAAGGAAAAGAAAGAAGAAATCAGAGAAGACAAAGGTAGAAAAAAATTATATATATATTTCCGTATCTTTTCACTATAATTTTTTGAAGTTTCAAGTTTCAAGTTTATTTCTGTTTTTGATTAATAATAATAATGTTATTCTTCTATACCGCCACAATCTTGCGACTTCTAGGCGGTTTACAATCAAGAGTGCTGGACATTCAGTAGATATTCAGAGGAAATACAGAGATCAGAGATCTCAGGAGGCAATAGTATAGAAATACAATTTGATTAATCGCCTATATTAATTTCTAAGCGATGTACAAGGTACAATAAAATACTATAAAGAAACTTTAATAAAATAACAATGTTTTCCAATTCTGACTGACATGACATTACTGTCTCAAATAATTCTTTTAGTCTATTGACTGTTTTCCGTATCTTTTCACTATAATATCTATTTCTCTAATTCACAGTATGCTCGATATTCCAATAAGCGAAATTGATAGTTATCACAATCTACATCTTTCGTTTTCCTCCATATTCTTTCAAACTTCCTTAATTCTCTTCTTAAATTCATTTAAATCTCAGATCTCCATGGGCAGGGGATAATATCTGGAACAGAATTAACCATTTTCAATGAAGCAATCTCCTCTAAAACCATCTCCAGGGCATTATACCAATCACTAGTCAAGATAGCAACATTCACCTCCATATCCAACTGAGATAAAGTAGAAACAAACTTATTTCTTACTACATTTATATCAAACCTTGGACGGACTGGAATCTCAACTTTTCTTTTATTAACATTATCAATCACGGATACTATTTATCCTCAAGTAAAAAACATCAACAAAAAATTGTACCTTTTGGTGTCTCTGGGTTTCTGCTTACCTCATCTTCTCTTCACTCTCTCATTCCTTCCAATGTCAGCCCTCTTTCTCCCCATTCCATCCAGCCTGAACCCACAATCTCTCCTTGATCCAGCATTTCCCTTCTGTGCCCATTCCACCTCTTTTCCTGCATCACCCTTCTTTGTGCCCATCTCACCTCTTTTCCAAAATCTTGGGTCCCTGTCATTATCCTCTCCCCATGTTCACCATCTACCCTCTCAATGTCCTTATCTCCTTCCCTACCTTTTTTCAGCATTGCTTCTCTGTGTCAT
The DNA here is from genome assembly GCF_902459505.1 of Geotrypetes seraphini. NCBI lineage: Eukaryota > Metazoa > Chordata > Amphibia > Gymnophiona > Dermophiidae > Geotrypetes > Geotrypetes seraphini. The sequence goes on along the minus strand of NC_047086.1, from coordinate 161,218,179 downwards.
GTTTATTAAGTTTTTCAAGTTTATTAAAAAAATTTTTATACCGCTTATTCAATTTTCTAGGCGGTGTACAGCAATAATAAAAGAGATATCTTTAAGAGAAACAAAACAAATTAGAGTTAAAATATTATACAAAACAATGTTAGGTTAGTAGACATTTACAAAAAACACATATACTAACTACACACAATTGGGAAAGAAGGACTGAACTACAATATTTGAATAAAGCACACTTAGGGGTAAAACAATAGGTAGGGAAAGTGACTGTAGTTGATTTAGTCCTAAGAAGGACAGTTTTATCCATAAGCATCCTCAAATAAAAATGTTTTGAGTTTTGCTCTAAATTGATTTGTTGAAGATTCCATTCGTAAATGATTAGGCAATGAATTCCAGAGGGAGGGTGCAGTGACAGCAAAATTATTGGATCTCAATGTATTAATTAGTTTTAAAGATGGTACGACTAGGAGATTTTGTGATACAGAGCGGAGAGATTTAGCGGGATAATAGGGAGTAAGGAGTCTATCAATAAACTCTGGTTGACTGTGTGTCTCTACTTCACCTTTCATTTTCAGCACTATCCCCTTTCAGCATTGCTCCCTTTCTGTGTTCCTATTGCCTCTTTCCCTTTTCAGCACTGTCCCATCTGTATCCCCATCAACCCTCCAGTATTATCCCCTGTGTGCCTATCCAGCCTCTTTCAGCATTGCCTTCCTCTGTAAACCCATCTACCTTCCTTTCAGCTTTGCTCCCTCTATGTTCCTATCTACCCCATTTCAGCATTCCCCCTCTGTATCCCTATTGCCCCTTACCTTCTCTGTCACTGTTTGTCTCCATTTTCAGCTTATCCCGCCCTCTTCCCTTGTTTCCGCACCCTGTAGCCAGAATCTTTCCACCCTCCCTCCTCCCCCACAGCCCAGTATGGCATATTTCCCTCCTCTCTCTCTCTCTACCCTCTCGCTACTCCCCAGGTAGTCCTGCATTTGGCATTCTCCCTTCCACCTGCTTCCCCCTCTCTTCCCTTGTTCCCACACCTTCTGGCCAACATTTTACATCCACCCTCCCCCAGCCCAGTATGACATCATACCCTCCTTTCTCTCCCCCCTCCCCCACGAGTCCTGCATCTGGCCCTCTCCCTTGCACCTGCATCCCCTTCTTTTCCCTTGTTCCGATTCCTTATAACCAGCATTTTTCCATCCATCTTCCACAGCCTGGTATGACACCTCTTTTTCTCTCTCTCTCCCTTCTCCCATGAGTCCTGCATCTGGCTCTCTTCCTTGCACCTGCACCCCCTTCCTGGTGGTCCTTTTCAGCAATTCGGCAGCAATTAAGTCAGACTGCCGGTGTTGGAACCTTCCCTCTGCGAGTCCCACATTCTTTGTTTCAACTTCCTGTTTCTGCGTAGGTGGGACTAGCTGAAGGAAGGCCATGATGCTGGCAGCCTGTCTTAATCACTACTGCTGCCGAGTCACTGAAGAGGGCCGCGGGAAAGGGGTGCAGGTGACAGGGGGAGGGCCAGATGTGAAGGCTGCTGAAGAAGAAGGAGTTCCTGGAGCATAACTCCAACTCTGGGAGCACCCCCTTATGGTAGCACCTGGGGCGGACTGCCCCCCCCTTGGTATTAAACTGGTCTAGCATATCATTATTTCAGGCTCTGGTGCATAAGATTTCTACAGTCACAGTAGCAGTCACAAAGAATCCTATGTAAATGAATTACAAGGAGCTCATTAGTATTAAAATGAGCACTTTGTGTAATGCATAGAGAGAAACCTTACCTTTTAGTGTGCAAAATTTTCCAGCAGGTCTGAAGCAGGTGTGAAACTCAAGGCCCGCAGGGCAAATCCGGCCCGCCTGGACGTTTTATGCGGCCCGCGGTCCGATTCCCCCCGTGTTACCTTGTGGCTGGCTCCCTCCTCCTCACAGCCATAGTGTGCCCAGAGCCTCATGAAGCGGCTCCTTAAGTGTCCCACGCCTCATCCAGAAGCATTCCCTCTCTGACATTGTGACGTCAGAGAGAAGGCTTCCGGTTCAGGTGCAGGACGCACAAGGAGCCGCTGCACGCTGCTCCATGCACACTACGGCTGTGAGGAGGAGGGAGCCGGCCACAAGATGACACCGGGGGGCATCGGACCATCGGGCCGCATAAAATGGCCATGTTGGAGCCGGCCAGAAGGTTAGACACCTGCCAGAGGGAGGCACAGCATGGAGGGAGAGAGACAACAAAGGTAGGGGGAATGGTTTTATTTTCAAGTTAGGTTTTGAATTGTGTCAATTGTGAGCATTTTAATCTGCTGTCTATCTTTTGCACTGCTCAGGAAGAAATACATTTGTTTCTTTTTCACTGGGGGTTGTACTTTTAGTTTTTGGTCCCGTATTTGCATAGGGGTTATCTGTGTTCTGGTAGGAATGAATGTTGAGAAGCATACAGTGTGTTGTGTGTAGTTTAATTTTGTGGTTAACCATTACCATTATGTGTTAATAAGATTATATATTATGTGTATATATGAAAAATGAATGGAAAAAACGGTGTTATAATTATTATGGGGGCGGGGTCTGGCCCGTGACTTAGCCTGTGTTTTGGATTTCAGCTCCTTAATGTGATTGAGTTTGACACCCCTGCTGTAGTATCATGAGGGTGACTTCTTGGTGTAGCAGTTTGCTTGCATTTTTTTTAAACTGCACATGTGTGGAATTATGGCTATGTGCATGTGCGTAACAGCTGTGTCTTACCCCCCTAAAAAAAAAGAAAACTTTCCAAACTTCTCCGTAGCAAGAGACTTCAGTTGCAACATGGTGAAGGCTTTTTTTTTTTCCTCTTGTTGCTGTTTCTGCCTTGTTCGGAGCTCCACACGAGAGCTGTGCATGCCTACCACTCAGTTCTTGAGTACAGGCATCAGGCACGTTCCTCTCACTTTTACTTCTGATACTCAGCACTAACAGTGTGCATATGATTTGCATGCAATTAATGTTGAGCGTCGCCTGACAATTTAGAATCACTGAAAAAAAAACAACAGTGTTTTCTGACACAGTGCTGGAGTTTTGTGCATCTGGCCCTATGTTTTTAATAACTGCTTTCTTTTGTATTAGCCTTCAGCTATTTTCATCCAAGTTATTATGTTGAACATTCTAGATTCTGTACAAACTAATAACATTTTTTAAAGGTTCTCATCTTGAAGACTCAATATTAGGAATTTTTGGAGGGTTTTGCACTTTTATTGGCTGGGTGAAAGGGAGTTTTGGGGGTGCTTTGGAAGGTGGAAGAATCCAGACTTGCACTGGGTATGTGGGTACTCTGAAATGCAACATTCCATAGAGCTCAAATGCTACATGTCATTGGCTTTGGGCCAGGATGTATACAAAGCTCTTAGGCCCAACTATTTTGGGGAGGAGGAGGGAGTGGGAAGCAGGATTCCTTGCACTTGGTCCCATCACCCCTCTCCTGCCCAACTCTCCTACTCATCATCCTTCTCTGGCCTGGATCCTGTGATCTTTTTCTTTCTTGTGTCCCTGGCAGGTTCTGGTTCTGCTGTCATGAGGACTACAACTTTGCCCCCCTGCTTATAGGTCCCAACCACTGCATGCAAGACTATGGGGAAGGGGACACTGTGGGGCTCTGCCTCAGTCCCTATGAAAGCTGCCTTAAGCTAAATAAGGGGGGGGGGGGGTAGGAAAGAGTACAGTTTTGGGTTAGAGAAATTGGTGCTAGCATAGCTCTTAAGTCGATTGCCTAAGGTGCAGCTTCTAGTGAGTGGCAAACAGCAGTTGTAATCAAAGAAAACAAAAGATCCTGAAAAAAACTACAAACTCAAAGAACATAAGAATTGGCCTACTGGGACAGACCTTGAAGGTCCATCAAGCTCAGTATCCTTTGTCCAACAGTGACCTATCCAGGTCCCATCACTTCTTAAGTGCCCCCATCTACTTACCCTCATATCCGTGCAAAAACATGTGCATGTATTATATTTTAGCTCATATTTTTCTAGGCGATTGGAGTACCAGCCCCAAAAGTACGTTTACCCTAAGCACACAAAAATACTACATCCCGATTTCTGAAAATGCTTGACAGAGCATACGTGGTCCCCAAGTCATGAAAAGCAACATACATTTCCAGACTTCAAGATCAGTTTGAGAGAAATCGCTTCAGCCGCAGCACACGATATTTAAACGGGGGGGGGGGGGGGGGGAGGGAAGGGGGGTGGGGTGGGGGGGGGAAGGAGGAAAGGAAGCAAAACAAACTACGATAATTGCTGTGCTTTTCATGTTACGTGATCCTAAGCCGGTAAGCGAACATACACACACACAAAAAGAAAAAACCAACAGGAGAGGAGGAGGAGCGTTGCAGGGCAGGCGAAAGATTAAAGACAGGAAGGAAGGAAGGAGGATCCCACATCCTTCAAGGAAATTCTCAAGCTGGGAGAGACGCATGAGTCTTACATGACAAGCTCGGGCTGGCTCTCCTGGGAGTTCCCTGGGACTGCTCCGCGTGCTTGGGAGAGAGTGACTGGCAGGGAAAGGGGGAGGAGCGCGAGCGAGATCTCCCGTGTCTAGGAGTGGCGCTGCTGGGCCGGCCCTGCCTCCTTCCCCGGGACGCGCTGGGGGATCCGATGACGTCACGGGCCGGGCTCGCTCTCTCTGCGCGCCGTGCAACTCATGTTCTGGGAAGTGGTGCCAGGAATAACCCCGTCTGTCTGCAGCAGAGCAGAGGCTCCCCTCGCTCGCTACAGACCTGCAGCCCGGCCTTCTTTTCCCCCTCCCCGTCATCGCTGTACTTCTATTTGCACCTTTTTCCGCTTCTCCCTTCGTGTTAGACGCGCTTGATTTATTTTTTTGGCATTTGTGGATACGATACACAGCCTCATCTGGGGCCCGGAATACAAGGAGAAACATCCAACCACAGCAAGAAAAAAAAAAGATAAGAAAAAAGCAGAAGCTGCAACGCTATCACCCCATGGCAGGCTGACAGCAGCAGAAGGAAGAACACGAGACACGGCGAGAGATCAGTAATATACTGCGTATCCGTACAGATCTTGATATTCTTTGCTGTGTGGGGCTGTGCAGGTGAGCAGCGGCTGCTCGGAGCCCTTTCTCCCCAGCCGGGGGAGCATCGATCATGTAGGGGCAGGGCCGGGCAGAGCTTCGCTCCCGGCTTCCCTGCCTCCTCTGGCCGCAGACGCCTTGGTGCTCGCACTCCTTTCATTTCCTTCCCCTGACTGTGCCTGTGGCAGAGGAAAAAGTGCCAAGTGCCTGCCAACTTGTTTTCTCTGGACGTGTCGGTGGGAGCGCAACGTCAGTGGGGACAAAATTATCGCGATTCTTATTTTTTTTTAAACACATATATATATATATACAATTTTGTCATTATTTATTATACATTTGGTGTTATTGCAAGTGGTTGATGCCGAACGGACAAGTCAGATCTGGGAGATCAGCCAGCAGCGGAGGATCCTACTCACAGACCGGTGAGTCACCTGCCACTAGAGCAGCCGCCTCCATTTCTACCCCCGAGACCTAATTGCCATGATTATTGCCGTCATCGCTGTAGCGATCAGAGGTGGTGGTGTTTTTTTTTTTTTTTTTTTTAATGATTAGCAGCGCTGGATTCAAAAGCTGCAACAAAACCCCAGTAAGAAAGAAAAGCTATGTAGCGGGTGGTAGCCTCCTTTGTTTATGCTGTATTAGGAGAAATGCGGGGAATACCCAGCATGGAAGTGTATGCAGATTAGGGTCAGGGTTGCGTAACATTCGAAAGAATTTGCATGGGAGCTAATGACTGGCGGGGAAAAGGGGGTGGGGAGAGCGCCGGCTGTCACTGACTTAGGGGTCTAGTGGGGAAGTTTGCTGTGGCCATTTGAAGCGGATGCTAATATTCACGTGTATGCTAATGTTGGTATTTTGGTAGGCTAGTCCCCCCCCCCCAGCAATATGTTGAAATTTCTCAGGGGATTAGGGACTGAACGTGCCAGGCCGCCCGCCTGCTCTGCAGTGTTTGCATATACTGCCCGTCTAGCTGCAGTCTCTCTCTCTCTTTTCCTTGCCCGTCTCTATTTTTCTCTTCATGTGCGTCTCTCCCCCCCCCCTCCCTACTCTTTGGCTCCGTCGCTGCGCTTGTGTGTTGGCTGGAGTGGGTGGAACGTTGGCCCGTTCCGGGAATGTTCCATGACGCGCAAGAGCCACAGGAAGGGGGTTAACAAGGGGCTGTGCCTGCAGTCAGAGCAGATGTGCTCCTCTCCCTTGCTCTTCCTCCTTGTCAAGCCACTGCCCTGGAGGGAAAGATAGAGTGGGCCGCTTTTCTGCCTGCCTCTAAATGTCCAGAAGTAAACACTGAGAATAACGAAGCCCATGTCGTGGCCTTGTAGTCAGCTAATGCGGGTGGCAGCAAATGTCCCTTGGTGGTGGCCGTGGGGGTGGGGTAGCTTGTTCGTGACCAGAGGAGAGTGTCCCCAGTACTCCTTCAGGGCTGTCCACTCTGCAAATATTGACACTAACCACCGATAAAGGGAACCGCATCCCATCTCGAGTATGTTTAACTTTGAAAAGACAGTTTTAATGTTCCTTCAAATAAGACATTGCATTACTGTATTCTGAAAGAGACACACCACATACAGTTTCTTTATAGACCTGCATATTATACACAAGTTTGTTTTTGTTATTCTTACTACTGTGACCGTAGAGGAACATTTGAAACTGTCTCTGTGAATTTTCTTTTTTTTTAATGGGAGTCATGCCTCTGTGCTCCCTGAACTTTATTTCAACCTTTGTAGGCATTGTTTCACAGGCCAAAAAACACACTGAAAGAATGTGCTGTTTACCTTAAATTAGGGCATTTATGCCCACAAGTGGGTCAGTCAAACAGAAACTTCAAGATTACCAATAAGACTGTGAGATCATAGTGTTTAAATTGTATCCATTAAAAAATACTCAGCTGTGGCATCATGTTTGGCATTTTGAAGTCGGTTTTTTTTTTGGTGGGCTCTATGGTTGCCTTTCAGTCTTTGAAAGAATTCCAAATTCAAAAAAATTGAGAACCAATTGTACTCTGAAACACTGCTTCTCAACCCATTCCTGAGGTCACACTCAGCCAGTCTGGTTTTCGAGATAGCCATAATGTATATGCACAACATAGATTTATATACCAAGGAGATAGTGCATGCAAGTCTCTCAGGAATATTTATTCTGGATATGAAGACCAGATTGGCTGGGAGTGACTTGAGGATTTGGTTGAGAAACACCAGTCTAAGCTACTGAAAACCTAGAGAAAATGTCTGGTAAAGGCTAATTATTCACTTTTTAAAACTCATTTGCACTGGTTGCAGTTCAGATGCAGCAGGTACTGCATTTTCCTGTCCTAGTGGACTTTCAGTCCAATCCAGGGGTTCTCAGCAGCTCTCAGGATACATGCAGTTCATGTTCTACCTCTGATTGTAAATCTCGTGTATGTTCATTGTGGGTAGCTTGGAAACCTGACTGGCTAGGTGTACCTAGAAGAATGGGTTGAGAAACTATTGTTCTAAGGGCTAGATTTATTAATGAGTGCCACTGCGCCAGCATGCTGTTAGTAAATGAGCCCCATTGCATAGCAAGGGAACTGCAGTAAATGGCACCTGTTAACGGGATAGGCCTTTTGCTTAATGTAACCTTAAAGTTTGTACCTGAGGCAGTGGAGGGTGAATTGACTTGTCCAAAGGTCACAAAGAGCATCGGTGGGGGAAACATGGGATTTGAACTGTGGTTTTCCAGCTCACCGCTCTAATCACTAGAGGTCACACCTCTTGCTGGTCTGCCCAATCTGGATTCAGTACCACAGAGCCTGCCTGTTCTCAGGTGTTTTCCTCCGATCCTTCAATGTGCTTGTTCCATGTTCTTTAATTATTATTATTGGCCTGGTAGTTCATTTCTCTTCATTCTTCCCCTGTGGTCAAAACCAGTGCTGGGATATGGGTGCCATAATCCTTTATTTGCAACCAGCTGGCAATTCTCCTCCCTTCCTTTTTTGATCTACCTGTACTAGCAACTCTATTGAATGTCCATGCCAAACTGTCCATCGTGACTGCCTGGGTAACTGACCCAACCTCTTGTAATGTAATCTGATCTTGAACTGAATAGGTAAAGGTGGAATAGAAAACTTGACATACCATAACATCTTCTGTCCTAGTTCCTAGGGAAGCCTAGTTCAAATCCCACTGCCAGTGGTATAGTAAGGGGGAATGCAGGGGCGGGCCTTTGTAAGGGACACAGGCACCCGTCCTCTTCTCTGCCCTCCCCGACTCCCCTGCCATTACTTCTTTAATTTTCCCTGTGTGAGCAAAATTACAAACTCGCTGTTGGTGTTCCGGGCCGACATGACGTGGGAAGTAAGTTTGCACGGTGGCTGGCGCCTGACAAATTAAAAAGATACGAGGGAAAGGAAGGGGCAAGCACACAGCAGGGGGGAGAGGTTGGGAAGAGGCGGGGGAGGGGCACCACTGCCGCTCCTTGTGATCTTGGGTAAGTCACTTAATATTCCATGGCCACAGAGGTCAATGCTCACTGCTTCCTAATGCAAGAGAGTAGCTTTCCAATGCAGTAACCATTGGAAGCTTCTATACTGCTACTAATGACTGGTGAGTCAATTCAGAGCAGTTTTCAAAGACATGTGTAATGGATTTTAAATAGTCAGATGTATGCACTGTATGCAAATAGACCCTGTACAAAAAATATGTGCTAATGGGCAGCGTACACTGGACACAAGCACAAGTGGGTTTGCACTAGTGTCAGCTGGAGCTCTTGTGCAAGGACTTCTGTTAATATTAGTGCAAACCTGACTTCCCAATTATCCCCCACTCTGGATACGTCTGACACCAAAAATGTTCTTGTTGGTCCATATGCTCCCCTTCCTGGAACCCCCTGTGTGGTGTATCCAGAGATGTATTATGCTGGTAGCTCAGAGGTAGAGGCAAGTGGGCATTGTTTCTACCCCCAATTAAAGGTATATGAAGATAGGGGTCGAGGTGGACCTACTTGGACCATCAGGGTCATTTATGGAGTTGGGGGTCTGGAGGGTCTACTTGGGTCATCCGGGTCATGGGGGGGATTCAGGGGCCAGTTTGGGTCACCAGAACTGTTTTGGAGATCTGGAGGGGCCACTAAGACCATTAGGACTGTTTTGGGGTTGAGGAGAGGGTTTGGAAGGGTCTCTTGGACTACTAGGGGCATTTTTGGTGGGGCTTGGAGGCTTTGGAATCCTGAAGACTTATTAGGGTCACCAGGGATGTTTGGGGAATGAGAAGATGGGTTTGGGGAAATTCTGTTTTCCTGCTCTGTATTATTGCATGAAAATTCAATGTTACAAAATCAGTTAAACCCCCCCCCAACAACTCCCCCAAACTGTTCTAGAGTTTAATGCAGTTTTTATATTGATAGAAATTTAATATGTGATGGTTTGCATGCATTTTGCGTGGCCATTGCGCTACTGGTTTAAAGCTGATTTTCCCATGCTAATCTTCTATCCCTGCATTGGCAGTAAGATTAGTACTGGAAAATCCAAGCGTAAACCGCTGTGCTATTGGGTCGTATTGCATCAGCCCCTTAGAGTGTAAGCCTTCCAGGGTAGGAAAGATTTTATTCTATGTGAATGCAACTTGCCTTGATCTAGTGACAAAGGCATAAGCTAAATCCTGATCCAGAATTGCTTTAGTCTGATCATTGCAGCAGAGTGCATGTATCAGAATTCTTTATGAACCTCGGTATCCTGGGCTTTAAATCTGTCATCCAGGTAACAAGGGATCACCCTCAATGATAACTGGGACTTCCTCCTGCCCTAGAGGCAGTGAATCCTTCACTGCAGCCTGTTCATGATATGGAAGGCCTGATCCAGAGATCAAACTAGTGCCGCCACCGAGAGCCAGCCTGCTGTCTTGAATTCTATTATTCTTATGGCCTCCACTACATCTGCTAGGAGTCTAATCCACGTGTCTACTACCCTTTCTGTGAAGATATATTTTCCAGTACTGCTGACTAGTCTTCCATTTTTCCACTCTCCAAGCTTGCCTCTTGTTCTACGACTTTGCAGTGGAAAATGCCTGCTTCTTGTGTATCGTTTCTACATATAAGCCTAAGGCAGGGGAGTTTCTAAATCTGTCCTCAGGGAACCCCAGCCAGTCAGGTTGAGATGAAATAGATTTGCATCCCCAGGGATGCAGTGTATGCATATTGATCGCATGAATATTCATTGTGGATGTCCTGAAACCTGACTGGCTGGAGTTCCCTAAGGACAGGCTTGAGAACCACTAAGGCAGTGTTTCTCAACTTGGTCCTGGAGAACCCCCTTGCCAGTCATGTTTTCAGGATATCCACCAAGAATATACATAAACTTGATTTGCATACCCTTCCTCCATTATATGCAAATTTATTTCATGCATATTTATGGTGGATATTCTGAAAACCTGATTGGCAAGGTGGTACTCCAGGACTGAGTTGAGAAACACTGCACTATGGTATGGAAGAGGAGGGTAATATGAAGCTTCCTTTTCTACATTATTCAATCCTCATACTATAAAATTCTCTCCTATATCATATTTGGTATATTTGATAGTAGCTAAGTGGTTCTAATGCTACTCAGACTAAATCTATTTTTGATTCTTAACTTATGCTTACGGAATATGCAATAGCTGTTTTATTAAGACGACTGTGTTAGTAATGTGCTGCCTGGAAAATCCTAAACCATTTTCAGTATTAGGTCTTTGGGCCATTGCTTTACTTAATGTTTCATGCTATGCACAAACAGAAGCAAGAAGTAATCTTTGATGTCTCTTTAATTTATTGGGAAGTGAAAGCTGTGTAATCAGTTAACATGTGGAGCATTTTCCAAAGGGAGCGTATACTTGTGATAAAGTATGGACTGTAACTCTCAAATTTTGCTATTTTTAAACTGAATACAGAGTCAGATTATTTTGCATAATTATGAGATGATATTGTAGAAATGCATTTGTCTGCAGTTAGGAAAGGGTGCTTTGACTTTATTTAGATTTATCTTACGTCTTCAGGTGAATTATACTCAGGTGCACTAGGTATTGGGCTTACAAAGTAAGGAATCCTTTTACTAAGCTGCAGTATAGTGTGCAGGAGAGGTCTGAGTAAGGGCATGCTAAGCCCATTTCTACCATGGCTGTCAAAAAGGGCTTTTTTGTCTTATTTCCTGGATTTTTGTCTTTGCACTATTGGACACACAGACCAGAGGTAAAAAAAATTGGCAGAGTTGGCCGGGACAGGAGAGCGGAGGGATTCCACCTGTCTCGGCCAACCCCACCGGGCCATATGGCAGGCCCAGTGGAGGCCTGCAGCAAGTCTGGGAGGGGGTGGGTGAGCAATGACTCAAATATAAGCTGAGACCCCATTATTTGGCCATTTTGTTGGCCCCCAAATCTCTGTTTATATTTGAGTATATATATAATGAAAAACCTCCAACGGATACAAGACACTGTAGCAAAACTCATATACTATAAATCAAGACTTGACCATGTCACACCATTGATTACCGATAGAAAAAAAAAAAAAGAATAGAATTCAAACTATAGGCTCCTTTTACTAAGGCGTGCTAGCCGTTTTAGCGCGCACTAAACGCTAATGCGTCTATAGACTATAATGGACACGTTAGCATTTAGCGTGCGCTAAAACGGTTAGTGTGCCTTAGTAAAAGGACCCCTGTGCTGCTTCACATTTAAAACGCTATACGGTGATGTCCCTAATAGCTTCCCCAGATTTATTGAACTACTGGGTAGATCTGTTGATCAACATAACTCTTAACAGCCTGATGATCCCAACTTTGAAAGACATAAAATGCAAAACATCTCGCAGCAAATCATTCAACTACCAAATAGCAAAAGTGTGGAACTCGCTTCCCATTGAAATTCCCACAATCACAGTACACACATGGAGGGGCATAATAAAAAAGAAAGTCCGTAGACACAGAAAGTAGGTAGCAGGGTCCATTCAAGGTCCAAAATGAGTTTTTTAAAAAAAGAATGGCCTACCTCTACGCTCACTAGTTTAATCGCCCAAACCACCACTACGTCTATCCTTAAGACAGATTTCCAACCCCAAAATTGCCCAAGTCCCAAACGCCCAAAACAAGACCTTTTTAGTCGAAGGAGGGGCTAGTCCTTCGCCTAAAAGCAGGATTTTGTAACCTGCGTCTATCAAAAACAAAGCCGGTTACAGAATCCTATAACTGTCGTCGTCCGTCCTCCCCTCTCCGATCGCAGCAGGAGAGATGCCCAATCTTTCCTGCTAACACCCCTGCAACACCTGTGCGATGCCCGGCAGGAGGGATCCCAAGCCCTCCTGCTGGAAGAACTCCAACACCCCACTGAATTGTGGTGATCACCGGCAGGAGGGATCCCATTCAATTCCTATGGGCATTGGAGCATTTGTCGCATGGCACTCAGCTGCGCAGCTTTGTAAAAGGGAGCCTTAATGATAGGCTTAATCAGTGTTGATATTGGCATTCAACGCTAGTGTTGCCCCATTTGACGATTTGAATCGATTCACTGATTCACTTTGGTGAAGTGATTTGAATCAATTCGTTGTCCGAGAAAATTGGACTCACCGTTTCAGCGACCAATATCCCCTAGTGCAGTGGCAGTGGACGGTCAGCAGCAGCATTGCTCTGAACGGGCTGCTGTGTTGCCTGCTCCACTGGGACCTTCCCTCTGCCTTGTTACTGCTGATACAGCAGTGGGAACCCCTAGCAGGGCAGGCCGCTAGTAGTCCATCGAGAGCGATGCCTCTGCTGACCATGCACTGCCACTGCTACTGCTGCTGCTTTAGGAGGCCTCGGAGGTATCTCATGGTTGGAGAGTCGGTGGGGTGCTGCTGCACAGAGGGATGGGAGGGAGGGATGGCACAGGGGGATGGGAGGGTGGGAGGGATGGAAAGCTGCTACACAGGGGAATGGGTGGAAGGGGAGGTAAGCTGCTATGCAGGGGGAAGGGAGGGGAGGAAAGCTGCACATGGGGGGGAGAGGAGAGAGGAAGAATTGTTGGGATGGAAGAGAGGAAGGAAGAGAAGAGGTAGAAAGGGATGTGAGGGCAGAGGGGGAAATCCTGCATATGGCAGAAGGGAGGGAGACATGCACGGAGAATATAGAGAGGAAGAAACATTGGACATAGGGTGGAAGGCAGGGAGAGATGGTACATGGGGAGAGAGAAAGAAATGTTGCACATCATAATGGATGGGAGGAAGGGAAAGATGCTGCATGGAGGGGAATAGAGAGGTTTGACCCAGGGTACAAGGCAGGAAAGAGAGAGATAGTAGACAGTGAGAAAGAAACAAATGTTGGATATGGTAGTGGAAAGTAGATAAAAAATAAATTTATTTTCTCTTTTGTGATTACAGTATGTCAGATTTGAAATGTGTATCGTGCCAAAGCTGGTGTTAGCGAGTGTGAACTAGGACCTAACAGAGAGGGGAAAATACTTATTTATTTTGTTTATATCACAGCATCGGCATGGGGTTGGAGAGGGAAAAGGGGTGTGGGGTGTGAGGAAAGGATACAAGATAAACCCACCAGAATGTTTGAAAAGAAATGCCCGATTGGGCAGGAAAGTGAATCGAATTGAAAAATCGATTCAATAGGCCAAATCGAATCAAATCGAAAATGTTTTCCCTGAATTGGGCACCACTATTCAACACCTCACAATCGACTTTAATTGGACTTAATTGAAAGGCAACTAACTTGAAAAACTCAATTCTATAAAAAGACGCCTAGCCCAAAGCACCTAAGCTAAAAATGAGCATGGTTAGGGGGTGAATCATGGGCGTGTTTTCAAGTTAGGTGTCACTAGGCTCTGATATCAGTGCCTATCTTTAGACAAAGAAAATCTTGGGGATGCCTAAATGTTAGAACGCTGAGTGCTACATAAGTATGATTCTATAGGGCACTACAGGCCAGTAAGTCTGTTTCTGTAGTAAGTAAATTAAAGGAAACACTATTAAAACAGAGAATAGTACAGTTTCTGGGATCTAGTGGATTACAAGACCCGAGGCAACATGGATTTACTAGAGGCAGGTCTTTTTAGACAAATCTGATCAATTTCTTAGACTGGGTGACCAAGGATTTGGGGATTGGGATTGGGACATGTATACCACCGTTTTTGTAGTTTTACAACCACACTCAAAGTGGTTTACATACAGGTATCTGTCCAGATGGGCTCACATTCTCTAATGTACCTTGGATAGAGGGAGAGAACTACGTGTGGTGTATTTAGATTGTGGCAAAGCCTTTGACACTGTTCCACACAAGCAGCTAATAAATAAACTGAGTGCCTTGGAGATGGGCCGCCGTCTGTCACTGGTTGAGTGGAAGGTGACAGAGGGTAGTGGTCAATGGAGATCACTCTGAGGAAAGGAATGTCGCCAATGGTGTGCCTCAAGGTTCGGTTCTTGGGTTTGTTCTTTTTAACATTTTTGTAAGCGATATTGCAGAAGGGCTGACAGGTAATCCTCTTTGCGGATGATACCAAATTCTGCAATAGAGTAGACACCCCTGATGGTGTAGAAAAAAACATGAGGAAGGACCTAGTGAAGCTTGAAGAATGGTCTGAAATTTGACAGCTAAGAAATGCAAGGTCATGTATTTGGGCTACAGAAATCTGAAGGAATGGTAGTTTAGGGGATGAAGAACTTTTGTGCACGAAAGAGGAGCGGGACTTGAGTGTGGTAGTATGTGATGATCTTAAGATGTCCAAACAGGTTGAAATGGTGATGGTGAAAACTAGAAGGATGCTTGGGTGCATAAGGAGAGGAATAGGAAAAAGGAGGTATTGATGCCCCTGTATAAGACTCTGGTGAGACCTCATGTAGAATATTGTGTATAATTGGGGAGACCACACTTTCATAAAGGTATAAAAAGGATGGAGTTGGTCCAGAGGAAGGCTAATAAAATGGTTGATAGTCTATATATCATAAAGCGTACGAGGACAGACTTAAAGAGCTCAATATGTGTACTTTGGAGGAAAGGTGGGAGTAAGGAGCTATGATAGAGATGTTTAAATATCTATGTGGCATAAATACACATGAGGCGAGTCTCTTTCAATTGAAAAGAAACTCCAGAATGAGATTAAGAGGTGATAGACTCGGGAGCAATTTAAGGAAATACTTTTTCACAGAAAGGGTGGTGGATGCATGGAATAATCTCCCAGTAGAGGTGATGGAGACAAAGGCTGTATCTGAATTCAAGAAAGCGTAGGACAGGCCCATGGGGTCTCTTAGGGAGAGGAGGAGATGGTGAGTGCTGCGGATGGGCATATCGGATGGGCCATTTGGCCTTTATCTGCCGTCATGTTTCTATGTTTCCCTAATGGGTGGCTAAGTTTTCAAGTTTTAGAACTGGTGGTGATGTCAGTGCTTAATTTTATGCTGACTTTATAGAATCAGGGCCTAAGAGCTCACATGTTAATCCTGTGCTAATCAGTGCATGGCAGTGCCCACCAATTAGCATAGCCATGCCCACTCTCTGCCCCTGGCATGGGTTGCATGCGCCAATTCCAGAACTACTGCGGGACACTTGAGCACACCCTGTGGTGGTGCATTTTAACCTGCAGTAAGCTAATGTTAGAGGCTAGTAAAAGAGCCCCTTAGTAGATTTTGATGTGAAATCTTTTTGTCAAAATGAGTTTACACAACACTTTTCAGTTTCATAAAATCTGTTTACTAACCTGTGGTGGGTCATAACATGTTATTGTGTGCTGTTAATGAATAGTCCTTATTGCTAATCATGGGAACTGCAGAAATTAACATGTGTTAGCATACGTCTCAGGTTGGTATAGTAAATAGTCCCTATAGCTGCTTCCTGTATTTAGATCACTCAGGGTATGAAAGTCAAAAAAGTGCACCCGAAACTGCGAGCGTGTCATTTAACAGCCTGCAAGGAGCCAGAATACTGAAAGCCATTGCTCCGTTATGATAGCTTCCACTGAAGCACATTTGGTGATGTAACTCAAGACAGAAATATCAGCTATTTTCTTGTACTGAAGAGAGTCGGGGCTTATTTTGTCTAAATAACAGGGGGAAAAAAGACAGGTAATGTTCTGAAAGAGAACACTGTGAGATGGCCAGAGCACAGTCCAGATTGATTCACGAAGTCAACTGTATATAACCGTGAACTAAATGCTATGTGCTTACAAACATTCATGCTACGAACCAGGCAGGGACCATATGTATACAGAGAGACTTGGGTGAAAGATGCTACTTGTGTATGTATTTACTGGAGTATACAGCAATGCATTGAAGTCCCTTGGTGGCATCTCACACTAGTATATTGGTTTTAATTTCTATTCTGTGGTGCCTTCTAAGTTTGAGTGTTATTCTATTTGTAGAATTTTTAAGTCGTGTCGGACAAATGTACCATATACTTTCCTTGCCCACCTTGGGTTTTTTTGTGAACATTTTTTACCATTTTGAAAAACAGCAGTATGTGCTATTTATCTCTTTCACCCAAGAGCAGTTTCTGGTTACTTGTCTTGCACTCTATATTTGTTCATGAACTTGCGATGGTGCTATCATAATGAGGAGAGTAGCAGTACACTTCTCCTTCCGTATTCGCGGTTTTGATTATTCACAGTTTTTAGCTTGCTGGCTCCTCCCCCCAAATTAAATCAGCTTGCATAGAAAAATTGCTGATTCCAAGCGTTAACGGAGAAAATCGCTGATTCCTGGCACTTTCTTCACCGTGTTTTGCTTCTCCTTCAGGCACAGGCCAGGTCTCCCACCGTGTTGTTCGCGGTTTCACCATATTCACGATAGTTTTTAATAGAAAACAGCGAATAACATATGAAAGAGTTATTCACGGTTTTTCTGTATTTGCGGTTCTGTTAATCCCCTATCACAGCGAATACAGAGGGAGAAGTGTACCTCAGTTGACTTTAACACTCAAAGTGCTTGTTTTCCATTAGGGCTAGGATTGACAGCAGTAGTAGATCTGGAATCAGACATGCCCTCAAGTCAGAGGTGGCTCCTGGTGACCACATGGTGAGGGGGCCCCCTTGTGGTTTTCTTGGCATGATACAGGAGTGGCTTGCTGTTGCCTTCTTCCAAGGCATGGAGGGTTAAGTGACCTTTCTAAGGCCACAAGGTGCTGCTGTGACATTTGAACCTGGGCCTTCCAGTTCCCAGCCTTCTGCTCTAACCATTAGGCTACTGCTTAGCTCCAGAAGTAACAGAAGGTCTTCTAATGGAGTCTGTTTATTGCAAACAGAATCTGGATTGTTAAGAATAACACTATGGATCGCTGCAGCTTCAAAAATCCAGGGTATTTTTCAGGATCTAGCCCAAGACTTGCAAGATAATTGAACTAGACTGCACAAAAGTGAAACTTCCATGCAAAAATGAGAAGCATTGTTAAATATAAGAAGCCAACAAGAATTACTTGGGTGTTTCTTTTTCCTTCTTTAGTTGCTGACGAGAACAGTTGCAACCATTTCTGTTTGGGAAAGCCAGTTTGGGAGACTGATGCGTATTTTCTGACAGAGCTGTTGTCTAAATAATGTTCATCTTTCAGATATAAAAGCAGTTTTTATTTCTACTGGTTCTGATCTGGATGGGAGGTTGATAAGGTCATATTTTTATGTGGCTAAGAAAGTTTTGTTAAACAAGTTGAGCCACCTGTCACTTCAAACCGACTTATAGAGCAAACAACTTCCCTGATCTAATGATAGGGTATCAATGGGATATGATGGGGGAGGGGATAGATTGGGTTGATCTAGCTGAGCTTGGGAAACCTAAGAGGCTGTTGTAATCTTGGTTATGTATGGGGATGTAGTTCTGATTTCTCAAAGATGAGATGAGAAAGCAGATGTGTCGCTTAGAACAGTGGTTCTTAAACCTGTCCTGGGGAACCCCCAGCCAGTTGGGTTTTCAAGATGAGGCAGATTTGCATATAATGACAGGCATGCAAATCTGCCTCATGCATATTCATTAGGGATATCTTGAAAACCTGACTGAGTGGGGGTCCCCCAGAACAGGCTTAAGAACCACTGGCTTAGAATATTAATACGGGACATAATTACATCATTTCTGTACAGGCCTGTGCCCCACTTTTTCTAGAAAACCTCTCATCTTGTTCCATACATCCTTTTTCATTTGCAGCTGTAAATGAGCAATGGATTCTCATGATTTCACCTTTCCGGTACCAACCACAAAAACAACCTCTAAAATCTCTTTACACAGGCTTGAGTGTAGATTTAAAGTACATTAAAAATATTAATCTTTAATTACAATGTCTCATGCACTTTACACTAATTTCTCATTTGATTCCCCAAAATTTCAATATACTGTATACGGTATTCACTTGGTTTTGATTCATACATGAAGCCTAGTATTATTTTAATCCAGCAACTCAGCTTTTATATCACCCGTCACACCTGAAAATCCCAGAACTTTTCAACAATGAACACGAACTATAGCTATGTGATGTTGGGTAGAGAATGACACGGTGACAAAATTCATCGCCGTCCCCGCCCCCGCGGATAATCGCGGGAAACCATCTTCATGTCATTCTTTAAGGAGAGAGGGAAGAATCAGAGTATGAATGGCCACAACCACTGACCGCAAGCTTTGCTTTGAAGAGTGCTGGTGTAAAAGGATTGAGGTTGAAATAGACACTAGAAAATGACATGGGATTATTTCCTGTGGTTATCCGCAGGGACGGGAACGGTGATGAATTTTGTCACCGTGTCATTCTCTAATGTTGGGTTCTGCAGTGACAGACCATGAATGGTTTTATGTATTCTATTGTGCTATCCTATTTTAATGACGCTCTTTTTATTTGATTTATTTTTGGTTTATTTGATATATATTTCATTGTAAACCGCCTTGAATTGTGCTGCAGCTAAGGCGGAATATCAAATGTGCTAAACAACAAAACAAACAACAACAAATATATTTTTGCGGAGTGGAAGAAAGGATGAAAACAAGTTTTTAGCCTTCAGTTCAGCAATGCTTAGAGGCTTAAAGTTTGTACTGAATGTCTGTGTTATAGCTTGTTTAAGTATGTAAAGTAGGTCTCACCATTTTATATACCTTTTAGAATGGCTAGACCTGGCTGCACTCAATTTTGTGTGAATTTAGGTTTCTTGGCATAGGATGGGGGCAGATAATTTCTGTTTCTGAAAGTTTGGGGGTGATATACGGAAGGATGACAAAATTTTAAGTGCGGAGGGGTTAAATGTTACACATTGTATTTGTTCAACAGTAATGTCTTACTTTCCAGAGACAATTTATGGCAGATTTGAATTGCCCACATTTTTCTTGGCTTCTGGATCATGAACAGAGCCAAAATCCCCCCCAAAACAACTATAGGAAGAACATATTCAGGCGAGAGGAAAAAAATATTTTGTCTTAGCTGCCCAAAAAGTTATTTGAAGTGTGCAGGAGTTGTCATAGATGTTCCATTAGCCTCCTCCGTTCCTCCATAGACATTCCAACAAATACTGATTTGCCCAAATTTCTGTGCACATTTTATTTGCCTCTGGCAGCTTTCAGACTGGAATATATTTACTCACGTACCAGGGTGTTGAAGACTGGGATAAAGTACTGCCACAGCTGTTCAGCTCCCATTTCTGCTTCGTGTGTTTTTTAAATCATTTTGTACATTTTTAATGTTTGGGGAGGGGGGAAGTAGGTCAAATTTATCGTGTGCTAAAAAGCATAGCGCACCTTAGTAAAAGAGGGGGTATATTATAAAGAAATATATTCAGTGTTGCAAGAACCACAAGTCCCGTGAGAACTTACGGCAGTGTGTCAGTCAGCGGCGCAGGGTGGGGCGGGCCAGCCCGGGTGCGCTGCTGGCTTCTGACATTGGCAGGAGGGGCTCAGGCGGGGAGGGGTAAAAACCGTAATTAGTATGGGCTGGGGAAATGCATCGTAAACTCGAATGGTCGAATGTCGCATAGACTGCAGACAATGTACAAGATGCAGGCGTTGTTTATTAGTAAATGCAGTAACATATACAACCTTATAGCCAACCAAGGGACCCGACACGGTCCGTGTTTCGGATGACACGCCTTTCTCAGGGGTCAATGGTGGTTAAGGTATAAAGCAAACTGCGTAAAAGATAACAAACACACGCCAATCATGATCAAATGGGGTCAAGGCGTGTCATCCGAAACACGGACCGTGTCAGGTCCCTTGGTTGGCTATAAGGTTGTATATGTTACTGCATTTACTAATAAACAACGCCTGCATCTTGTACATTGTCTGCAGTCTGTTTGTTGTTTTCTGGTTGCTGTTGTTTACTGCAGACTACGTTGGATTTTCTTTTTTCCCGAATGTCGCATAGGTCATAAATCGATGATGACCTGTATTCCGCTATGTGTGCATCATTCTGCACAGTGGTGTAGTGAGGATAGGCGGTGCTTGAGGCAGTGGCTCACCCTGCACCCTCCTCTGTGCCCCCGTGCTCCTTCCCTGTCCCCTCATGCCGCACTCACACCCTCCCTTCCTTGCATACCTTGTTAAATATTTGTCACCTCGAGCAGCTTCTCTGGCCTGCTGCTCATGCCGGTGTTGGCGTTTCCTCTGATGTCACTTCCTGGCCCCACAACCCGGAAGTGATTTCAAAGGGGAGCTAGGCGAAGATTTAAAGAGGTATGGGGGTGAGGGAAGGGAGGATGTAAGCATGGTGTTGGGTGCTGGAGAGGTGTCGGCGCCCCCTACCAAGATGACTATTAGGGTTGTACGCCGCCATCCCTTTTACTATGCCACTGCCTCTCCAGTTGTTCGCATTACATGTCTTCTTCCATTTGGCTGCAGATATGGAGCATGCTATTTGCAAACTGATTTAGACTACCCTAAGTCTTTTGCTAGCCTGCGTGACATTCATATCCATATCCCAAGTCTTTTTTTTCTGCAATCACAACTTTACACGCTTTCTCTTTCTCACTCTCTCTTATTCAATCACACCTCCCACACTCACAGTTTAACTCTGCACGCTTTCTACATGCATGAAAAACATTTTCACTTCTCGTTTTATTTAACACAAAGTACACACTCCTAGTACTACAGATTTCCAGACATTCAGAGAGATCTGCAGATAACACATTGGCCGTACATTAGTGTAATATTAACTAGCATGATTTATTCACAGTACAGCCCTGCATGCCATTAATACCTTATCAAACAAGCTATAACTCATACCCTTTGCATCACATCAGATAACACAATTGTCGGCTTACAGTTAATTAGTCATCTGCCACACATAGAGTCAAAACAAGTTCAATGCATCAGGTTAACGACATGCACAGGAAATGCATACACAAGATTTAAATTTAGGAAGACTCATAACCTGATCAAATCATGTGAAGGGATGAAAATCATAGCAGAGCATGGGTTTGAATTAAAAAAAAAAAAATAAACCTTTTGGTTTATCTGTTTTCGTGGTGTACTTTTTAAAAATTTAGACAATGCATTAACACATGCTAAAAATACAACTTAAGTTATGTTATCCTTAGACCACCAATACAACTATGCAGATTAGAACTTATTAACCAGTTGTCCAAGGTGATTGCTTCTCTGCTGCAGACTTATGTGCCTTCTTGTTCTTTGAGATCACAAGACAGAGCTTTTTTGGCTGTTCCTACTCTTCGTTCTGTCTCCAAAGTTGCAATTCGATCACTTATGTTCCAAGTAGCCGGGCCTTTACTATGGAAGTCGATTCCAGATTCTATCCATCTGACCTCTGATTTTTTGGCATTTTGGAAAAGTTTGAAAGCCTATTTTTTTTCGACTTACCTTTTCAAATTTGGTTTCTTTGTAATCTTGTAATTGCTTGGCTTTTAATTTTAAGGCACATGTGTAAGTTGTTTATAGTATGCTATCAATAATAATAAAACGCTAGAGCGCACATGCGCTCTCAAAAATTCGTGAGTCCTGGCGCCGTGAGGTGTGCTTCTGTGGCAACATTCTAATTGACACCTCATGGCGCTTGCAGGGGCTGGAGGCGCGTGTGCGCGACTGTGCTCTCTCCAAACCTCCTGGCTCCAGCGGCCTAGGCAGCACCAGTGGCAGCAACCGAGTGGTGGACAGCAGCCCCACTCCGGCCGTTGACCCTCCACAATCCTCCCGGCTCCAGCGGCGTAGGCAGCACTATAAACACGCTGCTTCGCGCCCTTCTACTGCCGATTTCCTCTGCCGTGTCTCTGATGACATCATCGGAGACAGACGCAGCAGAGGAAATTGGCAGTAGAAGGCCGCGAAGCAGCGTGTTTAAAGTGCTGCCTACGCGGCTGGAGCCACGAGGTTTGTCGGCGGTGGGAGGGTCAGGAGCAGGCCAGATCGAGCAGGACAACGGCAGTAAAAGATGGGGGAGTGGCCGAACGGAGCAGGGAAGAGAAGGGAAAGGGGGTGGGGGAAAATGCTGCTACTGCTTCTGCACAGGAAAGGGAGGGATAGGAGGGAAATGCTGTTGCTGCTGCATAGGGAAGTGGGATGGAAATGCTGCTGCACAGGGAAATAGGGAAAAATGACAGACAGACAGCAGGAGGGAGGGAGACAGAAAGAAAGAAAGACACAGGGGCAGGGAGAGGGACAGAAAGACAGACAGAGAAAGGGGGCCAGAGAGAGAGTCAGCGGGAGAAGGAATGGGGGAGGGGTGCTTGGGGCAAACAGCTTTGCTCTTGGGGGGGAAGACAGAAGGGGGCCATGGAGAGACGGAGAGGGAAAGGGGGCTGCTTTGGGGGGAGGTGTGCTGGGGACAGACAGCTTTGCTCTGGGGGGGGAAGACAGAAGAGGGCCATGGAGAGACATTTGGGGGGAGGTGGGTGCTGGGGGCAGACAGCTTTGCTCAGGGGGGAGGGGGAGACAGAAGGATACAGATAGTGGCTAAGGAGAGAGAGATAAAGAAACACAGACAGACAGACACATCTATTCTAGCACCCGTTAATGTAACGGGCTTAAAGACTAGTTATTTTAATAATCTGCTATGTTTTGTTTGATTATGTATGTAATGTTTGTTTTAATTATGTATGCATTGTTGTTATCCACATAGATGGTTGATGTGCGGGCTATAAGTGTCTTAAATAAATACTCAATTCCGGTCCTCGAGGTTCATAGGAAGGCCAAGTTTTCAGGATAGCCACAATTTATATGCATGAGAGAGATTTGCATGCATGGCTTCCTTGGTATGCAAATCTCTCTCATGCATATTAATTGTGGATATCCTGAAAACCTGTCCTGTCTGTGGACCTCAAGGTCCAGAATTGAGTAGCCCTGCCCTACTTCACTGGATCAGATTGAAGGATTAATAAATATTGTAAAGAAACAAAGAGAAATCCCAGTACTGGTTCTGGAGCAGCAGTTAAGAAATAGGGGTAGCTTGGACTAGATTAGCAGGTTTCAGTTGGATCAAGTTTCAAGTTTATTAGGTATTTATATACCGCCTATCAAGGTTTATATAAGTGGTTTTTAGAATCAGGTACTCAGGCATTTTTCCTATCTGTCCTGGTGGGCCCACAATCTATGTAACGAACCTAGGGTTATGAAGGACAAGGTGACTTGTCCAGAGTACCAAGGAACAGCGGGTGGGTGTTGGGGAATGTTCAGGATTCAGGGGATCGATGATGATGGCAGAAGGGAGTGGGCATCCGTCCTCCCAATTGGATGGGGGGGTGTCAGGGGTTTAGGGATCGACGAAGCCGGTGGCAGGAGGGAGTGGGACTGCCACGGATAGTTGCGGGGGTGATGACGGGAGAGATTGGGCATCCATTCTGCCAGCCAACTTCACGGGGGGGGGGGGGGGGGAAGGAAGAATGAATTCCCTGCTGCGGCTGCGCAGCTGATTGCGGCAGTGAGATTTCTTTGCCACAATCATCATAGCAGCCGCGTCTGTTTGAAATGTAGTCCATTTAAAATGTAGACTAACGTATTTTTTGCTCCATAAGACACACTTTTTCCATCCCCAAAAAGGGGGTGGAAATGTAAGTGTGTCTTATGAAGCGAAGATACAAATTTGTTAAGCCTGCTGCCGCATCTTTTAAAGCCCCCCGCCGCTGCATATTTTAACCCCCCCCACTGCCGCTGCATATTTTTAGCCCCCCTGCCACCACTGCATCTTTAAAAAAAAAACACCCACCTGCTCGCTGCTGTCGCGCCTGGTGGTCCAGCGTATTTTCCAGCCAGCGGTGCCACAGGCCAGAAGCGCAGAGATCAGGAGCAAGCCCTTCATGCTCCCGCCTGGGCCTGTGCCAATCTCTGAATGGCTGCAGTCAGTTCTCGCGGGACTTGCGAGAACTGACGGCAGCCATTCGGAGATTGGCGCGAGCCCAGGCGGGGTCCTGGAGGGCTTGCTCCTGATCTCTGCGCTTCTGGCCTTTGCGCCACTGGTTGGGAAAGATGAGAGCCGTCTAAGGAGGGAGTAATTTAAAAAGGTAAGGGGGGATGATTAAAGAAGGTACTGGGGGTACATGGAGGGATGATTTAAGGTACTGGGGGACACATGGGGGTATGATTTAAGGTACTGGGGGCATGTGATGGTATGGAGAGATGATTTAAGGTACTGGGGGGCATGTGGTGGTATGGAGAGATGATTTAAGGTACTGGGGGGCACGTGGTTGTATGTGGGGATGATTTAAGTTATTGGGGGCACATGGGGTATGGGGGATGATTTAAGATACATGGAGGGTATGGGTGGATGATTTAAGGTACTGGGGGGCACGTGGAGGTATGGGGGGTGATTTAAGGTACTGGGGGTACATGAGGGGTATGGGGCCTGCCTGCCTGCCTGCCTTCCTTCCTGCCTGTCACTAGACCACAAGGCCTGCCTGCCTGTCTGTCACTAGGCCACTAGGCCTACCTGCTCTGTTTCCTGTCTGGCCTACCACTAGACTACCAGAGGTGGAGACATGGTGCAGAGCCTGGCAGGGAGAATTTGTTTCAGAATGGGTTTTTTTTTTTCTTGTTTTCCTCCTCTAAATCTAGGGTGCGTCTTATGGTCAGGTGTGTCTTATGGAGTGAAAAATATGGTCTTTGAAATGTAGACCATTTTTGTTGGCCTACATTTCAGGCGCCTGTTGCGGAATTCCTACGAGCATCAGAGTTCTTACCACAGTGGCCTGCAATAAAACAAACCTAACGGAGCTTGATAAAAGGGGGCCTTTGTTTTTAATGCAAACTATATGATAGTAGGACTATAATTTTGTTTATAAAAAGAAGAAGAAACAAGACTCTGGGCTCCTTTTACAAAGGTGCATTAGGGTCTTAACACACAGAATAGCACGCGCTAAATCGCTGCGCGTGCTAGCCGCTACCGCCTCCTTTTAAGCAGGCGGTAATTTTTTGGCTAGCGCGCACTAATCTTGTGCGTGCACTAAAAACGCTAGCGCACCTTAGTAAAAGGAGCCCTATATGATGATTTATTTATTTTTAGTATTTATATACCACTTATAACCTAGCGGTGTACATTCAGGTACTCAAGCATTTTTCCCTATCTGTTCTGGCAGGCTCACACTCTAATGTACCTGGGGCAACGGGGGATTAAGTGACTTGCCCAGAGTCACAAGGAGCAGCATGGGATTTGAACCCACAACCTCAGGGTGCTGAAGCTGTAGCTCTAACCACTGTGCCACACACTCTACCATAGTATATCACAAACAAAATGTTTAAAAGGAAGAAAGTTAGGGTGTGTAAGGAAGGGTATTTAGGGTGTGTAAGGAAGAAATATATACATATAGGTTTAAAATTATATTTAAAAAATGAAATTGAAACTGTGGTATTATGTTTCACTTGGCCTACGTGCAAAAATAGCTTAGTGGTGCAAGCACTGTGCCCAATTTAGACCTGTTAATTTGCAAGAGCAGTTTTTAGTTCAGAGTAGATGTATTTGAAGCTTGTGTGAAAATGACATCCGTTAATATGCATATATTGGACTGTGCTATCAGTTGTAACGTACCCTTTTCTGTTAATATTCTAATTGCAAATGATTAAAATGAGGAGTGACCCTTGAAATAGGTGAATTCTTTGGCCTCCTACTGCCAAATGTTTGGTGTTTCCAATTTGCAAGAGAATAACAATAAAGACTCTTAAGGTTCTGCTCTAGATAGATGGCAGATACTTCTAGTGCAGGGTGTAAGTAGCTACAGTCCTTGAGAGCCACAACCCAGTCAGGTTGCCAAGATTTCCATAATGACTATGCATGAGGTTATAGCACATAGGACATTACCACGCTGACAATTCCGCTCACGACAAGTGCGCACCACGACAAGTGCGCGCATGAAGGGAACGGAATTGTCGGGGCCCAATTGTAAGTATAGTGGGGGGAGGGGTTGCGGCAATGTTTTAATTTAGAGCTTGTCGGCATTAAGCACCCCCCCTAAGAGCGCGAGAGAGCGTAATTGTAAAAGTTTCCCCCCACACACCCACGTCAGAGCACGAATTGTCATTGAGTTAAAAGTGTAGTGGGGGGTTCCCCCCACCCCTCTTGAATGAGAGCGCCAAACCCCCCTGAACGACAGGGGGGGGGGGTTCCCCCTCCACACACTTCTGAGAGTGGAAAAGTGAAGGAATAGAGTGTCCTAAATGGAAATGTCGGGGCTGAATTGTCAGCATGCCAATGTCCTAAGCGCATTTGACGGGTCACCGGTTGATTTGCATGTACTGCTTTCATTGTATACAAATGGATCTCTTGCATATTCATTGTGAAAAATCTTGAAAACCCAACTGGGTTGTGGCTCTCGATGACCATAGTTGCCCACCCCTGCTCTAGAGGCTCTCATTGCCAGTGAGATCATGGGGCTGGTAGAAAAACCCACTACTGTTCCAAAAAAGATATGTGGGATCAAAATGAAACTTTCACATCAAACAATGTAATCCTGCTGATCACACTCCAATAAATGATCTACTGAGAGGAAAAGGATTGCAGAAACCCGCTTGTTTGTCAGGAATAAACCTTGTCCAAGATTCCATGTTTCTATCATTGATCCTGAAAAACCTCGGTGCTACTTTTTTTGTATTCAAAATTATTGTATTAATCTTTTTATATTATATAAATTTTTAATATATATATCTGTTGGTGCGGCACGCTTAATAAATCATGCTAAACATGCTTCCAATAACAGCCCACACTTATTTAAATATTGCAGACAGCCCTGGCCTGACAGGACCCGTTTCGCTGTAATTACCCAGCTTTTTCAAGGGTTCTCTCAGACTGCTCAAATAACTTTTATCGCTGATCGGTACCTGTCTCAGGGCTGCTGTGAACGAAAATGGCTCCCTTGCTATAGCATTACATTTCAAGGGGATGAAAGTCTTTGTCTAGGGCAGCCACAGGAAGCAGAGGAGAGATGACAGGAGTTACTTAGGCCTTGCATTTCCTTACAAGAAGTTAAATGGCTCTGGAATACAAGAGAGCAACAGGGAGCTACTGATCCAGAAAAACAGGAGAGGATACAGCGGATATCCCTTGGATTTGAGCCAGGAAGTCCAGGCATCCAAAAGGAACTGAATCTGTGACCTCATCTGCATTCAGCCCAGCTCTGAGAGGTATTTGCAAAATAGAGTGAAAGAAGGGTCTCCTGGGGATTGGAGAATCCTGGGAGAATTAAGGCCAATGTTCTATGAATGGCACTTTAAGGTAGGTACCGGTATGTGACCTACTGTGCCGAACATAAGTGGCAAAGCCATTTAAAAATGATTTGAAAATTGTTTTAGAGCAAAAATGTAGAGGCGTCTACAAAATCAGCACCTAGATCGCAGTTAAGGGGGCGCCTTAGAATGCCTAAAGCCAAAGTAGGCGTGGCTAATACCAGAAACGGCCTTAGGCGCCTCTGTAGACGTGATTCACGTCAAACATAGATGATGGAAATGAAGGCCTCTAAAACCCTGGCCTACATTTCTGGCGCCTATGTTTGAGGTAGTTGCAGTTCTACAAACGGTTTCGGTGCGGTGATTGAAACACGATCGGCAGCCGCCAATATTGGCGCCATTTGTAGAATCGAGTCCTGTGTCTAAGGGGAAAGTTATCAATGGGGTGAAATAACTTGTTTTAATTGTAGCCCACAAATCATGTTATTATAACACAGGGTTCTATTTTTTGAGTGAGACCTAGTTAGTAATACATTAGGGGGACGCTGTTGAGTCAGAAGACAAGATGGATGCGTGCGAGGGGCATAATCGAAAGAAACGTCTAAGTCTGTTTTGGGCCTAAGTCGCTAGTTGCCCAAAGTCGGCAGTGCCTAAAGTCTATTCTTGAAAAATACGTCCAAAATATTTTGTTTTTCCGAGAGTTGTCTATCTTTATAACCCATTCTCGTCCAAAAATTTGTCCGTCAAAAATGCCTGGGAAAGGACCTTTTGAACGTGGGAGGGGCCAGCAAAGTAATGGACTAGACATGACAACAGAGTAGTAGGGCATCTTACAGGGCACTGCTGCGAACTTCACAAAAAGGGTGCCACATAAGCATCTCACATAACTCCCTTATAGGTCATAGTGAGCTGCCCAAAACACTAGACCCACCTGTCTACCACCAAAATAGTCCTCAAGGCTGCAGGTGGCACCTATATGGCAGTACAGTAAGGTTTGGGAGGTGGGGTTTGGGCGGTGCACATATTCCACCATAAATGCAGTGGTTAGAGTGGTTTATGGGCCTGGGTCTTCCTCTCTATGGTTCACTAGTTTACCCCCCCACACTACTTAAGACACCTCTGTGCTGCTCTACTAGGCTTTGCTATGCCAGGTGCTGATGTTCTGGGGGCAAGTATGCACGTTTTTATTCTGATTTTTATGGTGTTGGTGGGGGGGAGGTCAGTGATCACTGGGGCAGTGTGTGGGGGTCTGTACTTTCTTTCTGCAGTGCTTATCTGGTCACTTTGGATACCTTTTTGGCACATAGAACTGGTTTTACATAGCCTAAGTTACAACGTACAAGTTCTGTCCAGGCAACTTCGTTAAACTTTTAGATCAGCCCATGTCCCACCCAAATCTCGCCTTCACCACTCCTCCTAAAACTCTCCTTTTAGCTCAGGTCATACAGCAGCACTGAAAAGGCTTAAATCATTTTTAGATAGTCTAAAACCCGGTATGATTATCAGCACTTGGATGACTTGTCTTACTGCTCGTCAAGTTTTTAGATATATTTCCGTTTCGATTATGAGCCCCATAATACTTTTTCTCCTCCCTGAACTACTAGAATATTGACCCTCGGCAACAACAAAAACCTCATCACTTGCTCTGCTTAAGATTTTCATAAATAAGATGTCGACGAACAAAGCAGCAAAATTGGATCGTCAAAACACACTCTCCACAGGCTCTGAAAGATTTAAACATGAACCACCATCCCAAAGAAACCTTCGATGAGTAAATATACAAGTTCTACATCAGATAATGTATTAAATGAGATACACTCTCTTAAAGACTTAATTACTAAACATTATATTACATGTGAATTGAAATGTGATATGATCTCGCTTACTAATTCATTACCAATACAATTACCAATACAATTCTTGAATCGTGAGCAGATATGGAGGTGCTTTCCTTTGCACAATTTGAAGAGCAGACGCAGCAGCATTTTAAGAAATTAGACCAGGAGTTAGAAGACCTCTCTTAAAAGAAACAGACTGAATAATATCCAAATTATTGGTCACATGGAAGGATTGAAAGGCTCACATTTAACTAAATTTCTCGTGGAACATCTTCTGAAATTACTAAACATCAGTACAGAGCTTCTGCTGTAATTTGAAAGGGATCACAGGACACCGTCGGTTCTTAAACCTGGATTCATGAAACCAAGGCTGATCATAGCAAAGTTCATGCGCTACCCTCAAACGTTACAAATTTTAAATGCTGCTAAATTTATTTCAGATCTGAAATTTGCGGATAAAAATCTTCTCATAGTTCTGGATTTAGCAAAAACAATGGCACGAAAAAAGAAATCTTTTTGGGAAATGAGGGCTAGGCTCAAGGCAATGGGTGCTCAATATGGCTTGCAATATCCAGCCAGAATGACTGTAACTCTTAATAATTCTGTGAGTCTGTCTCTCTTGCTTGAGGTCCATCTTTGAGTAAACATTTGGGCCCAGATTCACTAAGACCACGACTCGGATCCGATCTGTGGCTGGGGGGCTGATTCACAGGAGGGCAATCGGAATCATGCCCCCAGTCGACCGCCCGGATCACTCTACAGTGCCTGGCAGAGCAGGAAACTTTACTTTTTTTTCTTTGCAAGCCCGTGCTTTTAACCTGCTTTAAACCCAGGGGTTAAAACCATGGGCTTGCACTGTGGGGAAGGACAAGAGAGTCAGGCAGAGAGCAGGAGATCAGGGCAGAGAAGCAGGGCAGAGAGCAGGGTGGCAGAAGGCAGGGCATTCGGAAAGGACCTGAGCGACTGGTCCTTAGCAGTCGCTTATTTTTGGATCAGTCAGCCCAGTCAGCGTCCCTCATTTAGTAAATCGCTTACTGCCTATATTTGAATGCGCGGATTGGAGGATGATTGGGACAGAGGTTAATGAATCGGGTCGGAGGGAAATCAGGTCGCAAAGGGGTCGCTAAGTGGTCAGAACTTGATTGGTGGAGATCCTGTTTTTCTGACCTGGGCTGAGTTATCAAGTGCTGGTGAAGAGTGGAGAGTATGGATTCATTTACCAGTGCTGCCATACCACCTTACACTGGTCCTAATCTGGAACCACATACTGTATCCAGTGAGACTTTTCCTACACCTCTTTGTTACTTCTCTGAAGGTGTGTCCCCAGTATATAATAACCCTGGGAGGACCTTTCCAGACTAGATGACATCAGACTATTTTTTTATTTGTTCTTGTTTCTAACAGTGTGTAGATAAAACTGGTTTGTGCTCCCCCAAGGCCTTTAGTTTTCAGTCTTCAGTCTCCAACATGTGAAAACTCACCTCAGTCTGTCTAAATATTATTTTCCCATTACGCCATCTCATTTCTTGATCTCCTTGGTTTCCTGCTTGTCCCTTGGGGCAGGATTTGCTGCTTTGGAATTTCTCAAGCAGTGCTGGACTGGGGGTGTAGTTTTATTCCAGTATTACCTTGGATAACAACATCTGCTTTTTTTTTTTTTTTTTTTTTTTTGCAGTTTCCTTTCTGTCTCCATTTGTTGCCAGGGACAGAGAATATCTATCCATCTAAATCATTTTAGGGGAACTAGAAAACCCCCAAGAAAACTAAAGATAAAATAGGAAGGAAGGAGTGGCTTAGTGTGTAGAGCTACAGCCTCAGCACCGTGAGGTTGTGGGTTCAAGTCCCATACTTCTCCTTGTGACCCTGGGCAAGTCACTCAGTCCTCCATTGCCCCAGGTACATTAGATGGAATTTGAGCTCACCAGTACAGATAGGGAAAAATGCTTGAGTACCTGATTGTAAACCACTTAGATAGCTTTGATAGACGGTATATAAATACCATAAATAAATAATTCCTACAAAACCCCTCCCCCCATCCCTCCAATGGAGAATAACTCAAGGTCAGACTGTGGCTGTTAACCTTCTTTTCAGCTTCCAGTTTCTTTGGCTAGCCATCCTGATGATTTAACTAAAACGAAACCTGTCTCATGTTGCTTTGTTTTAAATATAAGAAAGCACCAGTTCCCTCCTGCAGCTCTGCTTTGGCGGAGGAAACAGCACCCTGGCACTGACGGTGCTTGCATATGCTACAGTTTAGATCAGCTAATAACTCTCGCAGGTGAACATTTTTCAATCAGTGTTTCTACTACTACTACTATTTATCATTTCTATAGCACTGAAAGGCATATGCAGTGCTGTACATTTAACATGAAATATATGGTCCCTGCTCAGAAGAGCTTACAATCTAATTTGGACAGACAGACAGGACATATAGGGGGTGGGGAGTTTCTTGTAGAGAGAATGATAGGATGGATGTAGGTTAGGGGTTGAGAGAAGCCTCAAAAAAGTGGGCTTTTAACTTGGATTTGAATACTGCTGGAGACAGAGCTTGACAGATTGACTTAGGCGGTCTGTTCTAGGTAGGTTTTTTCATAATTTCTGTATAGAGGTCTATGTACCAGTACTAAGCCATGTTAAGCTAGAAGGTTTGGTGCATCTGATCCCTTGGATATGTACATATGCTAAAATCCCTTGGCACATGTACTCACGGTCACTTGGTTTAACTATATTGTCTCCAGAGAATCTTTCTATGTCAGATATAATAAGATGTGAAAAATTATGATTCTATGCAGTTCTCAAGGGGAGTCAAGTTGGATGACATAGTATCCCTTAGAAAAAAATACAAAAAAATCTGATTCATTTCCATGGATTCATATCACGTGTTAATGTAGGGCATCAGACTGGCTAAAAATGACCCTGTGGCTCATTTCAACGTGCTGAGGCTGTTTTTAATTGACTTTTATTGTTTGAAAACTTGAAATGGATTTTGTTACAGAGTTCCACAAGAATCAGACCGATTTGTAAACCTATTTGTCGATCTCCAAGGGTATAAAATGGGTTTCTTAGCATTTAACACACAATAGCTTTGTCAGCGCATGCTAAATGTTAATAAAAGGGCCTCTTTATTTCTTAAAAAAAAAAAGACAAGACCCCACCAGACAATAAGAACAACAACCCCCCCCCCCCCCCAAAATCCCAACCTCCTAGAGCTGGAGAAACCTGTACCATGCTATACTAAAGAAATGGTTGGGTCGATCGAACATTCTTTAACTATGTTTCACATTTTCCACAACAGTATCATTTATTGGTCTATATACCACAATTATTGCTGTAAGAGGCCAGTGTACAGCACTACGTATATCTAGTAGTGCTATAGAAATGATAAATAGTAGTAGTAGTAGTAGTTAGGGTTACCATGTGGCTCCAGAAAAAGGAGGACAGATTTGAGACATCCGGGTTTTACTTCTATTGAAAGCAATGGACAGATTGAGATATGGAAGTAAAACCCGGATGTCTCAAATCTGTCCTCCTTTTTCTGGAACCATATGGTAACCCTAGTAGTAATAGTAGTGTATAAAAACTTTTTTTTTGTTGTTTTTTAGTATGTGCTTTTCTGCTAGATGTGAGGACATGAAAGTATTGCTGGGCAATTGTGTCAGAAAATGTAAATGTCTGCACTAAGAACTTTCAAGTAGAGAGCTGCACGGGGACAGAAATCCCGCCCGTCCCCACCAGGATCCTCTCCGTCCCCACCCGTCCCCGTCAGGATCCTCTCCATCCCCACCCGTCCCCGTCAGGATCCTCTCCGTCCCCACCCGTCCCCGTCAGGATCCTCTCCATCCCCACCCGTCCCCGTCAGGATCCTCTCCGTCCCCACCCGTCCCCATCAGGATCCTCTCCATCCCCACCCGTCCCCGTCAGGATCCTCTCCATCCCCACCCGTCCCCGTCAGGATCCTCTCCATCCCCACCCGTCCCCGTCAGGATCCTCTCCGTCCCCACCCGTCCCCGTCAGGATCCTCTCCGTCCCCACCCGTCCCCGTCAGGATCCTCTCCGTCCCCACCCGTCCCCGTCAGGATCCTCTCCGTCCCCACCCGTCCCCGTCAGGATCCTCTCCGTCCCCACCCGTCCCCGTCAGGATCCTCTCCGTCCCCACCCGTCCCCGTCAGGATCCTCTCCGTCCCCACCCGTCCCCGTCAGGATCCTCTCCGTCCCCACCCGTCCCCGTCAGGATCCTCTCCGTCCCCACCCGTCCCCGTCAGGATCCTCTCCGTCCCCACCCGTCCCCGTCAGGATCCTCTCCGTCCCCACCCGTCCCCGTCAGGATCCTCTCCGTCCCCACCCGTCCCCATCAGGATCCTCTCCATCCCCACCCGTCCCCGTCAGGATCCTCTCCGTCCCCACCCGTCCCCACCTGTCCCCGTCAGGATCCTCTCCGTCCCCACCCGTCCCCGTCAGGATCCTCTCCATCCCCACCCGTCCCTGTCAGGATCCTCTCCGTCCCCACCCGTCCCCGTCAGGATCCTCTCCATCCCCACCCGTCCCCATCAGGATCCTCTCCGTCCCCACCCATCCCCGCAAGGAATTACCTCCATCCTCGCCCGTCCCCATAAAAAGCAGTAATTACTTCTGACAGGATCATCAATTCCACAGTTTCTTTTGTGTTTGCGCTGCTGTTTTCCTTGTGGAATCTCTTTTTTGTTTTCTGTTCAGGTAATTAACTTATAAACCCCTTCTTTTACTAAGGCTGACGTGTCCATTATATTATATGGATGAATCCTGCTTCCAAAGCCTTCCATCCCCGTGGGAGTCCCGTGGGCCAGAGAGGGGTCCCCCTGGGAGTCCCGTGGGTTAGGGGGGATTCCCGTGGGACCCCCGCGGGACCCGCGGGATTCCCACGATCCCCGTTCCCGTGCAGGCCTCTACTTCCAAGTAGAACCATTCTAAACATTCTGAAGTCATCTCAGCTGGTTTTAGTGATGAAAGTAAAGCAACCCTCCAGCATAGCATATTAGCTAGCTAGCTTAAGATATTACTTGTGTGTGATAGTGATAGTTGCTACAGTATAATTCCAAGTATCGTCACAGGAAAAACTCTACTGCTAGTTTTTGGGTGGTGGTCTGGGTGCCAGGAGTTTGTCTGCCTTTTGATGCCTTGTTGGGCTTGACTGGGTGGGGTCACCTGCTGTTCAACCACTCTGTAATTAAACAAAAAAGACTGTGATGGTGACCTCTGGAAGAGAGCAGCATAAGAAGCAGTCGATGAAGGACCAGGTGGCTAACACCATCACGTCTTAATTAGACCAGTTACTTGTCATCGTGATACTTAATTTTGGAATTTATCAGAGTCACATCATATCAAGGACAAAACAATTAAAGGTGATTATTAGGTTTCATATCTCTCATCAGACTCCTGATGCAGGCCGTCTTGGCCAAAACATGTACGTGTCTGTCGAGTCTCTACCTGACTAAATAAAGTATTGTAGCACCCAGAGGCCACCTTCACTGTCTTTTTTTTGGCTTCTCTGGTGTGAGAAGGTTATTTCTCTGTGTTTTCCATGTTGAGACTCTAACTTAATTATCAGCTATGGGGGTAGCGTGCATGACTATATGGAAGTGCTTACATATGCAATTCCCCAGAAGTATATGTGCAGAAAAGCAGAAACTCAGAAAACATAAAGAGCAATTCTATAACTGGCTGCCCCTTCTATGCATAAATTCACAGAATACTAGCACTGTGGGCCAGATTCAGTAACACGGTGCCCATATTTGGGTGCTGGGAAAAATCAGCACTCAGGGGCTGATTCTACAAATGCGCTGGGTACCGCACCGCCACCTAAGTTAAGTGACCAAAACATAAAAATGAAGCTGCCTGCCAGTGCCTCCCGAACCGGCACTCTAATCGCACCTAAGGATGGCTAAGGTCGAAGAAGGCATGGCTAACGCTGGAAATGACCTTTGGCATCCTTAGCCAAATTCACAGCAAACATAGGTGCCGGAAATGTAGGGCTTCAAAACCGTGGCCTACATTTGTGGCACCTATGTTTGGCATGGCTGCGATTCTGCAACCGGCGCCGGTGTGTGATTGACGCGTGACCGCCACCGGTTGATACTGGCACCGGTTGCAGAATCCCGTCCCTCAGCACTGTTCTGTAAAGGGCGCTTTGGACAGAGCATCCGTTATAGAATAAAGTGCAGTGCAATCAAATTTGGGCGCCAGGACTTAACGGCTGCCGAAACCAGGTATAAATCCTGGTGCGCAAGTTGGGAGCCCCCCCCCCCCAATTCCGCAAAATTGCATGTAACTTTTAGAACGTCCCTGAGCCGCCCCTGCCACTCCTGTGGCCGTACCCCCTTTTAGGTTGCATGCAAAAGGATTTAGGCACCGTTCTCTTTATTTATTTATTTTTTTATTTATTCAATTTTCTATACCGTTCTCCCAGGGGAGCTCAGAACAGTTTACATGAATTTATTCAGGTACTCAAGCATTTTTCCCTGTCTGTCCTGGCGGGCTCACAATCTATCTAATGTACCTGGGGCAATAGGGGGATTAAGTGCCCAGAGTCACAAGGAGCAGCGTGGGTTTGAACCCACAACCCCAGGGTGCTGAGGCTGTAGCTTTAACCACTGCGCCACACACTCCCCCCTAGAATCATTCGTGGGCAGTTGCACGCGAAACTCCAAATTAGTGGCAATAATTATTAGCAGCAAATCACAATAACACTCTTCCACCATAAAACATCACATCAATATACATTCAATCATAGCAGGCACAGGCTTATTCAAAATTTGGAATTAGCCCAGAGGGGAATCTGGCACGTTTCTAGTTCTTGTTTGCGGGTCTTGGAGCCCGAAAAGCCAAGGAACCACATAAAGAACGGATTGATCGGCAATTTCTACACCCTGAGGCAGCATGAATTGTGAAACGCTAGCCATCGGCGGTGTGCTAAACCCCTGCAGAAGATAAGTAGTTTATATCTTCATCATTTTGATCCCACACTGCATCGCACAGAGCTTTTTTCAGTAAGTAGAGGAGGTTTCTTATGCCAGCGAGGTTGTTACCTGTCTTATCTTTAGCCATTTCTTTGGTTGGCAAGGGTTTGGTTCTGAGGCTTTTTCCTCCGCTCAAATTTTGAATAACCCTGTGCCTGCTTTGATTGAATGTATATTGATGTGAAGAGCGTACCTTGCATGTTTTATCATGGAAGAGTGTTATTGTGATTTATTGTCGAATTCCATTAACTTGTGTTTTCTGGCTAATAATTATTAGCAGCCCATTTTTGATTGATAACTAATTTTTAGATGTGCGCAGAACTTACGCTCATGCCCAAATTTGGGTGATCTTTATAGAATCCAAGGGTTTGTGGATAAATGTATGCGTACAAGTATACGTGGCAACAGGACGCCTAAGCGCTGCTCTATAAGAGGTGAATGATAAGTGTTATAGCATGTAATTGTGAAGGGGGTATATGCACAGGCAAGACTCCCGCTTACACATGTAATATACAGAGTAATGTAAGATAAGTGCATCCCTACTGCATTTACATGCCTGCAGTTATGCCAGGTCTGTGGGTGGTGCAGCTGCGGGTACTTAAGTGTTGTGCGCCGATACCAACTTATGCTAGAATTCTAAACAGAATCTGGGCATCCAAATGTAGAACTGCCCCATAGAGCTTGCCTGTATGCAATATACTTCTAGGTGTTCTTGGGGGGTGGGATTGGTACTTATGCACATACAAAATATGCATTAATGTGATGATTCTTACTGAAATCCACACCCATAAGAACATGAGTAGTGCCTCCACTGGGTCAGACCAGAGGTCCATCATGCCCAGCAGTCCGCTCACGCGGCGGCCCATCAGGTCAGGACCTGTGTAGTAATCCTCTATCCATACCCTTCTATCCCCTTTTCCTTCAGAAAATTGTCCAATCCCTTCTTAAATCCCAATACCGTACTCTGTCCTATCACGCCCTCTGGAAGCATATTCCAGGTATCCACCACCCATTGGGTGAAGAAGAACTTCCTAACATTGGTTCTGAATCTGTCCCCTTTCAATTTCTCCGAATGCCCTCTCGTTCTTGTAGTTTTTGAAAGTTTTAAGAATCTGTTCCTCTCTACTTTTTCTATGCTCTTCATGATCTTGTAAGTCTCTATCATATCCCCTCTAAGTCTCCGTTTCTCCAGGGACCTGACTGGGCCTCCGCGTGTGCGGATCGCCGGACTCGATGGACCATGGGTCTGATCCGGAGATGGCAGTTCTTATGTTCTTATGAAAAGAGCCCCAGTTTCTCCAATCTTTCAGCCTCCATGAGGGCTTTTGGGCAGCTTTATACAGAAGGCACAGCATAGTGCTTTATGCTTTTCCTGTTTAAGTATCCTGTGGCACTGGTTTGGCACACGTAGAGCTATACACTTTCAGTTGAATAAAGGTCTGAATGTATATGAGGATATGCTGTATTTCACGTTAAGCATACTCAGTCAGGTCTGCTTGTGTTTGAAAGTGATCGCCATCGGCTGTTTGACTTGAGTTTGGGGAAAGAGCAACCAAACCTTTTTCCCAGCTTAGAGTAGTTGGCAGAATTATTACATCAAAATGCTAGGTGCTGCTGGGCAGGTTCATAGTCAGTCGTGCGCGAGACACCAGCAAGCCGACATTCGAGCGCTGACAGTTCAGCGCAAGAAAGAAGCGCGCTGCGGGAAAACTTAGTTTTAAAGAGCTCCGAAGTGGGGTGTGAATGGGGAACCCCCCACTTTACTGTATAGTGTTCGTGCTGCTGTTGGGGGGTTGGGGGTTTGAAACCCTCCATTATAGAGCAAACATAACTTTTTCTGATTTTTTTCAGGAAAAGTTCCATTTTTTTAAATAATGTGGGGGGTTGTACCCCCCCCAACAGCAGCGCAAACACTATGTAGTAAAGTTCCCCCCACACATCCCCATCAGAGCTCTTTAAAACTAAGTTTACCTGCGGCGCGCTTCTTTCTTGCACTGAATTCTAAACAGCGCTCAATTGTCGGCGCACTGGTGTCTGTCGCGCGATTATCCCGTCACCGCTGGGCATCTTAGTTAACATAAGAATTGCCGCTGCTGGGTCAGACCAGTAGTCCATCGTGCCCAGCAGTCCGCTCCCGCGGCGGCCCTTAGGTCAAAGCCCAGTGCCCTAACTGAGACTAGCCTTACCTGCGTACGTTCCGGTTCAGCAGGAACTTGTCTAACTTTGTCATGAATCCCTGGAGGGTGGTTGGCTTTGTGGAAATGCCAAAGATCCTGTACTGAAATGGAACCACATCTGTGCTCTGAGACACATTCATTTTAAAAGCTAGAAGTCAGTTGAGGTTACTTCTATTTATTTTATTTTTCACACTCGATGTCATGTTTTCCTCAAAAGATCAAAGCAAGCTGCATCTCATAAATAACTTGTATATCACCATACTACCTCAACTTAGCTAGCCCACCACAATCTCCTCCAGTCCCAAAGCCACCCAACAATCTCTACAGTACTCATAAACCATGCCATCATCCATCCTCTCATTAAGAGTTCCTCAGCCAGTCATATTCTGTATGCCCATAGCTAAAAAGCACATAACTATCAAGATGCCATCTGGCAAAGCTCAGTACTTTA
Source organism: Geotrypetes seraphini (assembly GCF_902459505.1). Classification (NCBI taxonomy): domain Eukaryota; kingdom Metazoa; phylum Chordata; class Amphibia; order Gymnophiona; family Dermophiidae; genus Geotrypetes; species Geotrypetes seraphini. The sequence continues at coordinate 161,179,181 of NC_047086.1, read as the reverse complement.
CACTGAAGTGTCTAGATCTCTACTGTCCATGCTCATCACCCCTACTACACTTCAGATTTATGAGACACCGCTGGGCATACATGGCACCATGGGCACGAACAGCAAGGGAAAGCCTTCCAAGCCCTCCCTTGAACTTCTGGTGCTGCCAGTTTGGCACTGCATTGAATAGTGCATTCACCTGTCTCTTAACAGCATAAGTGTTGCCATACTGGGAAAGACTGAACGTCCATCAAGATCAGTATCCTGTTTCCAACAATGGCCACTTCAGGTTAGAAGTACTTGGCAAGATCCCAGAAAAGTAAAACAAGATTTTATATTGCTTATCCTAGAAATAATCAGTGGATTTCCCTAAGTACATCTTAATAATGGCTTAAGTGGAAATTTTAGGAAATTAGCAAAACCATTTGTAAACCCTGCTAAGCTAACTGCTTTTACCATAGTCTATGGTAGCGATGGCGAACCTATGGCACGCGAAGGCCTTGCAGCTGGCACGCACAGGGCTGCCATCAGGGCAGTACTACCAGGGGGTGCACAGGAGAGAGAGCTGAACGGGGACGATGGGGGACCCGCGGGGTTAAATATAACTCGAGCCGCGAGGCTCGTCTTCTACTCTGACTGCCCTGCCGCTCACACAGCCGATCGGAAATCTTCCCCGACGTCAGCGCTGAAGTCGGGGAAGATTTCCGATCGGCTATGTGTGTGCGGCGGGACAGGCAGGAAATAGAAGACAAGCCTACGCGGCTCGAGCTACATTTTGCTGAGAAAGTTGCTAAGATGGGCTGGGAGACAAACGGGGAACACAAAAGGGGGAGGGAGTGCGTTTTGGACACAAGGCATGAACTTGGGAGAAAGGAAGGGAGGGAAAGAGATGCTGAGGTGGGGGAGGGAATGGGTTTTTGGACACAGAAGGCATGGACTTGGGAGAGAGGAAGGGAGGGAAAGAGATGCTGAGGTGGGGGAGGGAATGGGTTTTTAGACACAAGGCATGGACTTGGGAGAGAGGAAGGGAGGGAAATAGATGCTGAGGTGGGGGAGGGAATGTGTTTTTGGACACAGAAGGCATGGACTTGGGAGAGAGGAAGGGAGGGAAATAGATGCTGAGGTGGGGGAGGGAATGTGTTTTTGGACACAGAAGGCAAGGACTTGGGAGAGAGGAAGGGAGGGAAAGAGATGGTTGTGTACACGGGGAATAGAAGAAAGGAGAATTTTTGGTCATAGGGAGGGAGTGAGGTACAGACAGTGGCATACCAAGGTGGGGGTGGGGGCGGCCTACCCCGGTTTTACGCCCCAAGGGGGTGCACAGCTGGCCACCCTCCAGTGTTCTCCCTAGGCTGGCAAACTGAGTCTCTTTAGCCACTTGAGTGCCACCGCCGCCATAGGGAACAGGCCGGTGCCAAGTTCTCCCTGCTTTTCCCTGTGGGGCCGACCAACTCTCGCCACCCGTGTCAATTCTGATGTCGGAGAGGACATAAGAACATAACATAAGAACATAAGCAATGCCTCTGCTGGGTCAGACCTGAGGTCCATCATGCCCAGCAGTCCGCTCACGCGGCGGCCCAACAGGTCCAGGACCTGTGCAGTAATCCTCTATTTATACCCCTCTATCCCCTTTTCCAGCAGGAAATTGTCCAATCCTTTCTTAAACCCCTGTACTGTACTCTGCCCTATTACTCCCTCTGGAAGCGCATTCCAGGTGTCCACCACTCGTTGGGTAAAGAAGAACTTCCTAGCATTCGTTTTAAATCTGTCCCCTTTCAACTTTTCCAAGTGTCCTCTTGTTCTTTTATTTTTCGAAAGTTTGAAGAATCTGTCCTTCTCTACTCTCTCTATGCCCTTCATGATCTTATAAGTCTCTATCATATCCCCTCTAAGTCTCCTCTTCTCCAGGGAAAAGAGACCCAGTTTCTCCAATCTCTCAGTGTATGAGAGGTTTTCCATCCCTTTTATCAAGCGTGTCGCTCTCCTCTGAACCCTCTCGAGTAACGCCATATCCTTCCTAAGGTACGGAGACCAATATTGGACGCAGTATTCCAGATGCGGGCGCACCATCGCCCGATACAATGGCAGGATAACTTCTTTTGTCCTTGTTGTAATACCCTTCTTGATTATGCCTAGCATTCTATTTGCTTTCTTAGCGGCTGTTGCGCACTGTGCCGTCGGCTTCATTGTCATGTCCACCATTACCCCCAAGTCCCTTTCTTGGTTGCTCTCATTCAATAATATCCCTCCCATCGTATAGTTGTACCTCGGGTTTCTGTTTCCAATCGCTGGCCCAGAATGTCCTCTCCGATGTTAGAATTGACGTTGAGTGGTGAGAGTTGGTCGGCCCCGTGGGGAAGAGAAGCAGGGCGAACTCGGCGCCGGCCTGTTCCCGATAGCGGCAGTGGCAGCCTATTCCCCAGTGGCGGTGGCAGCATTTTCCCAATGGTGGTGGCAAGGAGAAAGAAAGAAAGGGGGGGACAGGGAGCCAAAAAAAAAAAGAAAGAGGGCTGGGTGAAACAAAGAAAAATGGGGCACGGAGAGAGAGAGAAAGACAGAAATATAGAATGAAAGGGGGTATGGAGAGAGAGAAAAATAAAGAAGGGGGCAGGGTGAAACAAAGAAAAAGTTTGGGGAGGGAATGAGGTCTGGAGGAGAGAAAGCATACAGGAGGCTGAAAAAAGGGAAGAAATATTGGATGCACAGTCAGAAGAATAAAGTGCAACCAGAAACTGATGAAATTACCAAAGGTAGGAAAATGATTTTATTTTCAATTTAGTGATCAAAATGTGTCCGTTTTGAGAATTTATATATGCTGTCTATATTTTTCACTATGGCCCCCTTTTACTAAACCGCAATAGCGTTTTTTAGCGCAGGGAGCCTATGAGCTTCAAGAGCAACGTGGGGCATTCAGCGCAGGTCCCTATGCTAAAAACCGCTATCGCGGTTTAGTAAAAAGGGAGGGGGAATATTTGTCTATTTTTGTATAGTTGTTACTGAGGTGACATTGCATAAAGTCATCTGCCTTGACCTCTTTGAAAACCCGCGGAATATAAATGATAATTAACATTTTCTCTGTGTACAGCGTGCTTTGTGTTTTTAAAATTTTATTGTTGGTAGATCATTTTGATGGCCACAAAGGTAAGGGGGAGGGAGGGGAGCTGCTGAAAGAGTCTACCTTGACGTGGTTGCAGGCTTACAAATCTTTTGGTCAAAGAGTGCGGCGACAGAGAAAAGTATGTGTGTATTCGGCCCATGAATGAAATCATTAAAACATTATAAATTGCCAATAAATTGAAATGAAAACCAAAGGATTGTGAATCAAATTGATTCTCTGACAATACAAAGATTCCAACCTTTAAAAATGATGTTACATAGTTCAGGCAACTTTATAAAGAGTTTTTAGATACTAAAATCTTGTTATTAAGGTTTAATTGACGTGCTGGCACTTTGAGGAAATTCTTTGGTTTTGTGCGGCAGTTTGGGCACTCGGGCTCAAAAAGGTTAGCCATCACTGATCTATGGTATACAATTCCAGAGTTTAAGTACATGCTGAGTGACTAATTTTTGTGTAAGCGGAAAGAAGGATGCAGTGTTCGACTGCCACCAGTTGAAGCTCCCAGTTTTTGTCAGCAGAGGTAAGCAGCAGGAACCTTAAAATCTACAAGTTCTGAGTTACATACAAATCCAACAAGAACAGCTTTAAAAACATAAATCGTTCTTAACCCGGGGATTGCCTGTATTAAAAATGGAAACAGAAATGTTTCCTTTTGAGTTAGCATAGAATTTATGTGCACAACATTATGCAATCTGATTTCTATATTTATTTTCCAGACTTCTCTGTATTCCAGAGAAAGCAATTTCAGTGTCCCCTGTAATGATCCCATATGGCAACTTGAAATCCAATTAATTAGTTATAAGACCTTCAGACCATGGTAATGTTTAAAGCTTGGCTATGCTGCCACAGTTTGCCATCGGAAAGGGAGCCAGGATTGAAACGCTTTCCTGCTGCAGCCAGTGCTGTTCCTTTGGTGTGCTACATTCCTCTGTAATTTTTCATTGCATGCCACAGAGGTGGGGTGTAGAAATGTTTACATGGATGATTCCTAGAGCTCACAACTGGTATAATTGCATCAAATTCTGACATGGTCTTTTGTTTTCAAGCATTTGAAGAGAAAAAAATAATGTGCACGAAAAGTCATTCCGATGACAATGTATAATTAAATTTCTTTGTTTCTCGCACTTTAATTTTCACAGTATAACAATTATAAAGGATTTGCCAGCTTTCTTCTTTTCTTTAATATCTCTTGTCAAACTCAAAGACCAGAAAAGTGTAGTTGCAGATGGAGTATTTGGCCCAGGAAGACATGGCGCTTGGTATCGACAGAGTGGAGGAGTGATCTAATGGTCAGAGCAGTGGACTGAGAACCAGGGAAGCCCAGTTCAAACCCACTGCTGCTGCTTGTGATCTCGGGCAAGTGCTTAAAGTTAGGCCCAACTAGATAGGCGCCTATCTAAATTGAATAACAAGCTCAATTAAGCTTTTTAATTAGCACTGATTGAAACATAGGCGCCTATCAAGAAAGTGTGATTCTGTAACAAGGCGCCTCTAAAAATTTAGGCGGCCTTCAAAAAAATAGGCGCTATGCATGTTAGGCATGGGCGTGGCTAAGTGTTAGGCACCTTCTTACAGAATCACAGCTCTTAAGCGTGCTTAAGCGCTCACATGGGCGCCTAACTTTTAGTTGTGCCTAGAGCTGGCCTATTTAATGGGCGCCTCCAAAATAGGTGCCGCTCAGCGCGATTCACTAAACAGCACCCAATTTTACTTGAATCGCGCTGAACAGTGCCTATATCGGCGCCTAACTTTTGAGCGCTTCTTATAGAATTTGCCCTTTAATGCTCTATTGCCTCAGACTTGAAGGGCCTTTTACTCAGCTGCGTTAGGCGCTAATGTGTGCCTAATGCAGCAAAACATGGGCTACCATGGGATGTGCTATGTTTTGAACGTGCGCATGCTATCTGCGTGCTAAATAATTTTTTTTTTTTTGAGAGGGCATGTTGGGTGAGAAGGGGGGGGCGTTCTGTGGTAATTAGTTAGCACATCTATACTACTGTACACTTAGGCCTGGATTCTTGAAATGGCAAATAGTGTTTTTAACTGAGATTTGAGGCGCCTACCGGCACCTAGAAAATCAGTGCCGGAATTGTTCCTATGTATGCGCTTTAGGCTGCTGAATGCTAAAGTAGGCATCTTAGTGGGGGACGCTGTCATCCATCCTCCTCTCTGTCCCCCCCCTGCGCCTTCCTGACCTCCCTGCCGCGTGCATGTGCCCCTTCCCTTCCCACGTACTTCTTTAATTTTCCTGGCGATCAGTATCACAAACTTACTGCGCAACGTCGGTGTCGGGCTTTCTCTGACGTCACTTCCGGGTCCCGTGCCTAGGGAGTGATGTCAGAGGGAGATCCGACACGACGTAGGCGGCAAGTTCACGATACTGATCGCCGAGAAACTTAAAGCGGTACGGGAGGAGGGAAGGGGGCGTGTGTGCGGCAGCGGGGGTTGGGAAGGAGCGGGGGAGGGGCACCACTCACCCTCGCTACACCCACTGCTTGTGGTAAATGTACAAAACCTTATGATATAAATTGAGAGAATGCGATTTGGTAAGCACAAGCAAGCTCAGACCTTTATGGCTGCAATATAAGCTCTTCAAGCATAGCACGATTCTGCTATACCGCTGGCGGAGAGGTGTGCTTCTGCTATGCTTGGACAGCTTATTCTGCAGCCACAAAGGTCTGAGCCTGCTTGTGCTTAACCAGATCGTGTGCTCTGAATTTATATTATACGGTTATACGTTTACCGCAAGATCATGACTCCTGATGCAGGCTTTTTAAATGCCGAAACACGGCCCCGTGTTGTGTCGTTATCTCCTTGGTGGACATCGAGAGCTCTTTATATCTGTTATTAAATAGATTTGGTGTTTAAACTTCTTCAGGCCTCATATTTTTGGAAGACCATTTATCTAGTCTGACTCCTGGACTGGTTTACTGTTGTAGGGTTTTGTTGTTTTCCTTTTTTGGTGGGTAGTGTGCTAATGACATTAGCGCACATCCAGAAATGAAAATAGAACAAAGGCATTTGTCCATCTGCATTAAAAATTGGTCTTAGCGTGTGGGAAAGACCCATATAAGGTCAATTTTTACTGCATCATAGTAAAAGGACCCCCCCTTGATGGTAAGCCCTCCTGGTACAGCCCTACTGTTCCTGAATGTAACTGACCTTGAACTACTGAGAAAAGGTGTGAGCTTACTCCAGGTCCCCCTTTGATGTGGCTTCTGAAGCCTAGGAGCCAGCTTCGTGAGTGCTGACTATCCACGGTAGAGAATGACACCGTCCCTGCAGGAATTCAATTTCCCCATCCCGTCCCTGCAAGTTTTGTCACTGTCACTGTCCCTGTCCAATTTCTATAAGCTCTGCCTTACCTGCACAAACCTCAAACACTTTTGATTTTAAAGTGTTTGAAGTTTGTACAGATGAGGACAGAGCTTGCAGGAATGGGACAGGGACAGAAAAAGAACTTGCTGGGACGGGAAAATGAGTTCCCACGGGGATGGGGAAAAATCTGTTCCCGTGTCATTCTCTAATCCACAGTATTGAGTAAAAGCTGCTTCTTCATTGTGTCTGGAAGAGGTAACTTGCATTGGGTTTGACACTCCCAATCATTTTGGAATGTTAGTGCTAATGGCCTGAAGCTTACAAAGACTTAAGTGGCAGCTCTAAGAGGATTGGAGAAGATAAGCCTTTAGCAGTTGCTGAAGAGGAAACACTGGCTGGTCTTTAGTGGATTTTTGTCTTGAACTGTGTGCAGACAGACAGGCTTATCCCAGGGAAAGTGTAGGGCAATGCTCTTTATTAATTAATTAAGCTGGGGCCACCTTTGATTCTAATGAGTTGAAGAATATCTTCCCATGGAGGGCCACAACACTGATGTGTGTGTGTCGGTGAAATCTATTCCCACCAGCCCACTTTCATGCTTCACTGGGGGTGCACTCTTTTTCCTTTTTGGAAATGCAGTTATGCCCCCCCCCCCATCCACTTTCTCCTTTCTGTCTTGGATCTGGCAATAGAGGCAGAGCAGCAGAAAAAAAACACTCAATTAACTGAGGCCCCTAATCTGCCCTTTCCATCCAACCAAGACATCATGCTTTTAAGTATGAGGTAAGTAAAAAAAACACACACATTTCCCCCCTACACACATACCCCTCACGCACACCCTTATACACCCCCCCCTTCACACACACACACACCCTCACACAAAAATACCCTCTATACACACACGCATCCTCACACATACCCCCACACACCCTCATGCATACCCTCACGTTTACCCCCACACACACTCACGTATACCCCCACACACCCCCTCATACAAACCCCCCCACACACCCTCACCCATACCACCCCCTCACACAAACCCCCCCACACCCCCTCACCCATACCACCCCCACACAAAACACACACAAAAAATTTCTGCAGGTAATTTATCTAGGTAAATGGGGCTATTTGAAAATTATCCACCGTTCCTGCAGGTAAAAGTATAAAGTGATGGGTCTTTGTGTGGCTCTCAGGATATATTGTTTTGCTTTGATTGCGGTTGCTCTTTGCTGCCTGCTGCCTGCCTCAAAGCTGGTACCCCAGACGACTGCCTAGTCTGAACCTGCTCCAAGTTCCCTATTTTGCTGAAGAATAGCAAATCTGCTGTCTTAACTATCCCTCAGAGAGGGCGATAAATCACGGGCTCCTTGTAGCCAAGTCACATCAGTCATCATCAGAACACTAGAGAGAGAGGTTAGTGTAAGAGGCTGTCTCTGTGTGCGTGTATGTTTCATAGCAAGCAACCAAAGAGAGCTAGAACTTTCACTGACAGTTAAAGTTCAGAGGAAGAATAATTAGAGACAAAAATATGACTAGCAGCTGGCAGCATTAATTTCAGAAATCCTCAAGGCGATGGCGGCCTAATCCTTTGTCTTGTAACATGTTTGAAATCTTTCTTCCCTTGTTATTGGTCTGATATGCATGTGAAGGGATTGTAACTATCCCAAATGGATTGGATGTACCAGAGCTCATTAGCATGTATAGGCAAATCAAAAGCCATCTTATGATCCAGTTAGGAGCAAGGCAAACCAGCTGAACATAGATGCCAGCTGTTTTGTTAAATTCTGTTCAAGCAGGCTGGCCCTTCTCATTACAGTATGAGATGTCTTTCAAGGCTACGTTGCTAATTAGTAAGGATGACTATATCTCTCCTTAGCTTGGTACGAGATGCTTTCCAAGGTCACTGAACCAGTGATTAAAGATGCATTGTTGTTTTCTTTTCTGCTCAGTGTAGCTGTGTGTGATTGTAAGATATCCCAGAATCCTCAACTTCTGAACTTCCATTCTGTTTGGTTCACGACAGGTAACACAGCTCAATAGAAGCAGACTGCTTCTGTAGTTCCTATAGGACACAGGTGTCTGGCACTGAAAAGAGTCGGGGCATCAGGGATAGCTGGTGAAAGCATTTGGGTAGGGTTATCATATGGTTCCAGAAAAAGGAGGATGGATTGAAACATCTGGGTTTTACTTCCATTGACCATTGACAGTAATGGAAGTAAAACCTGGATATCTCAATCCATCCTCCTTTTTCTGGAGCCATATGGTAGCTCTATGCCAGAGTGATCCCAGGAGAGGCACAGGATCAGCCACCAAAGGGAGGGGGGGGGGCGGAAGTGAATGACTGGGGACACCAGGTGAAGGTAGTTGAAACAGATGCAGAGGAGGTGCAGTGCAGCTCATTCATCCAGAGGCCAGTGACTGCCAACAGCCTTTCCAGAGCCAGGACTTTGGCAGGGCCAGTGCACAGAGAAGATTCAATCTAATGGGTTTTCTGTTGCCACACTTGGATTTTAAAGCATAATTTCCTAGTCTCTGGTATTAGCAATTGGTTGCTGCACGGAACTGTAATCTCCTTGGCTTACAATTTTCTTTGTGTGCAGTGCTTTTGGCACAAAATGGTGGCTCTGTGAGTTTTTAGTGCCATATTTACCATTTAGTTCTATCATTTGGTCAGGGGCTTCTGACATTGCATGTCTCCGGTAACAACCTTTATTTTATTGAATGAGATTTATTTTAAGAGCAATCAATAGAGTTAATTCCATTAATGAAAAGATAATTCTGTTGATTACCACAAAATAACTACAGTTCCTTTAAAAAAATAAAAAAAAAATTCCCCCTTAATTTAATTTAATCGGATCAGCAAGGTAAACGTTCTATATTTTTATTGAAAAGCTACATACAGTACTGTGTGTACATTTGGGACTTTTATTAAAACAATCTATGGGGCTCATAATAATAATTTTAAAAAGTCCAAAAAACCCGCACTTGGATGTCTTAATCGCAGATATGCTGTTGTACAAAAGAAAGTAGGCACCTACTTCCTTTCATAGAATAGGCTCCAATCAGACGCCCCCTTGTTGCTCCTTTGTAAAACAGATGTCCAGTAATTCAGCACAGTATCAAGAGTTTTGATATTAGCATTTATTGACTGCCTTTTTGAATAAATTAACACAAGGCGGAGCTTAGCAAGAATAAGCCAGATATAGGTAATGGTCAGTTACAGCAGTAAAAAATATTCAATATATAACTGTATGAATTAAGTTATAGTATGCTACTTATAATGTCAACACAATACACAATGAAGCATCTTAATAGACAGGATAGGGTGTAAGTTGAGGTGGAAAATATTGACAGATAAGACAGTGTGACAAGGTTCAGAAATAAGGGTGACTAACTTAAGGTAAAATTGTACATGAAGTCAGAAAAGGTGTAGGAAAAAATTATTTCAGTTAGAGTAGGAGTGGATAACCAAGTCTTGCTACAGTATTTGCAGCTGGTGTTAGTCTTTCAGTGTGCGGCTAGCTAGTTAAGTGCTTCTGCCATTAAAGGCTTGGGAGAAGAGACGCTTTTGCCTGTTTCCTGAAGCAAAGATAGGCTTAGCTTAGCTCAACACTTAACTTTCAGGGAGAGCTTTTCTAGAGTGTAGGACTATTCTGGGCTGTTGCCAGATGTCATATCATGTGATGATAGTATTTGTACAGTTTTTTTCTTAAATACAAAAAACACTACTGCCAAACTTATGTACATCTGCTCTCAGTGGGAGAGATCTCAAAAGTAGCCTCCCAACCATGCAGTCCTACCCCCCTCTGAACTCCTCCAATATCATTCATTCTAATGAGATACATTAAAAAAATTAAGGCCCCCTTTTATGAAGCCACATTAGGCTTTTTTATTGCTGGCCACGGCGGTATTTTCTCAGGCGCTCATAGGAATTCTCTGAGCGTTGGAGCTTTTACTGCCGCGGCTGCCAATAAAATAGCTTTATGCGGCTTCATAAAAAGGGGGGGGGGTTAAACTTACTCTTTCATTCCCCCTAAGACTAGCTATCCCCAAGCCTCCTCCTTCATTCTCCCATCACCCCAACTCTTCTGGTCATAAGCATGTGAGCATGCTCATCTGTGCATAGAATCTAAAGAACACAAAAAACTAACAGTCTCTATTGTACATAACAGGCCTTGAGTTGTCTTTTCTTCTTGCTTTTATCAAATCAGTGTGCTCCCAGTAAAGTTGTGTGTTCTTGGCCATTATGATCAGTGTGTCAGCACTGTACTGGAGGGGGGGGGGGGAACCAGTATGCCAAAATTATTATTTCATGACCATAATGGACCCTGATTGCTTCTCAGTCAGCTTCTCTGTTCTAACTGGACTATCGTTGACAACACCGAGTATGCAGAAGGATGTGCTGCACAGCTAATCACTAAATTTTTATGCTTGGACTGTTTTATTTTATAGATATTATTTAATACTAAATAAATCACTATTCACTAATTGGTATCCGTGCTGATGCAGGCATTAATACATGTTTGATGCATATTAAATGTCTGCGTTGCTGTTTCTGGCATGTTAATATAAATGTTGATGCAGATTCATTAACAGCCATTTTTTTTCACAAACACAGATTTTTGTGTTAAGCTGCTTATGAGCTTATTAAAATACTAAATTATTCAAATGAGCTAATTTCAGAGTAATGCATAGATACCTTCATAAATGCCATCATTAACACAAAACTTAAATTACACTTCTAGAGGAATAAAGATTTGTATTAAAACTATAGCTGTTCGATCAAAAACAGCAGTCACAATTAATCACTTGAATAAAAATCTGGATTGCAGCTAATTGCATTTTAATCGCTTACTCTGATAGTGCCACTGAATATCTCACCTGTGATCCTCATGGCACATCTTGATGGTGCTGGAGTGGTCTGGGGGTGAAGGTGGGGACTGAGCTGTCAGTTTGTGAGATAATGGTGCTATTTGACCCCTTATCAGGTTAACTAAGTTAGGACAGTTGACTATTGGGGGGGTGGGGATCAGACTGCTTATGGGCCCAAAGCTGACATGAAAAATTGACCATTCTCAACATTTTGAATCTGTCACCTTTTCACAGAGATAGTCACATGTGTGTGCATTTCTGTGCTGTTGGGGCTGGTTTTAGATACCTGTTTCATAAAGATGCCTATGTTGCCTTTCAAAAATAGGTACTTTATGACTTTTTTTTTTTTACACCAAAAAAGCAGCTTATCAATATTTAAATATTTAAAGCAGTATATGAAATGTATTCACTCGGTACCAAAACTACTGCTTAATAACATATAAATTTAAACACCACAATCTTCAGTTTCTACAGGAGCCTCAGCAATGCCACCCATACCGATTCAACTTCTATTGGTAGGGATTTAAGCATCAAATCAACAGTGACCCCACTTTTGAGCCATTCAGGGTCTTTGGCCCCTCTCACTGCATCCCAAGATGCATTGGGAGGGGGAAGCCCCATCATTTGCAGCACACGGCCCTGTAGGCAGGAGGGAGTGAGCTTCCCTTCTGCAGTTTTCTCATCCGAAGGTACCAGGGGGGATGTCCGGGGATGTGGGAGGGGGGCCCAGGAATGTTGGGGGGATGTGGGGCGGAAATGTCAGAGGATGTCTGGGATGTGGGGGAGGTCCATGATATCAGGGAGATGGAGAAGATCATGGGGGTGGGGTGTAGGGCTCTGTGGCTCAGCTGATCCTAGTAGGGGGAATCCCCATCAGCTGAACCAGCAGGAAACTGGCTCAGCTGATGGGGATTCCTTCTGCCGTGATTAGACAAGGTAGTTGGTGGGTACGTCTACAAAACTGATTGGCTTAGACTCCTCCCCCTTGTATCCTGGGATACAGAGGGAGAAGCTTAAGGCCCTGATTGGCTCAGACACGGAGCCTCAGGCATCTGAGCCAATCAGGGCCTTTGGCCCCTCCCTGTGCATCACATGATGTACCAGGGAGGGAAAGCCCTGCCATTCAGAAGCGGCAAGCTTACAAGCAGGACAAACTGAGCTTCCATCCTGCTCCAATGTCTCTGAGAAGATTTGGGGGCTGGTGGGGGGCTGGAGGCAGGAGGGAATGGGCATCCCTCCTGCCTTTTTTCAGTGGGGAAGGGTGAGGGTAGAGAATGTTTGGGGGGGGGAGAAAATAACAGTACAATAATTGAACATACCAATCATCAGTGATATATATATCTATAAATGATGCTATCCCATCCCCCACCCCATCCCTCCATCCCACATCAACTAACCAAACTCCCCCGCAAAAAAAATAACAAACAAGGGGGGAAAGGAAAAAGAAAGGAAAGATTGACGAGGGATGAGAGATAAAAGAGAAAAAGAAAGTGAACAGAGAAGGGGGTCAGCACCTTGGAACCAGAGCTGTTCATCCCATTCTTACTCGGGGTCTCACCGTCATCCAAAGCTGAAAACCACCTCATGAGCTCACAAGGAATAGATTATTAGACTACAGACTATGTGTGGGCAGGGAATGTATATTGTGACCCCATATTTGGAGAAAAATCTTTTTCTGTCTAAAGGTACCACACACTTGACCTCCTTCCAGTAGCATTAAGGCATGTAAGCAGTTCCGCCAAACCCAGTAAGATGGGGAAGTCGATGTAGTCCAAACCCCTAAAATAATTTTTTTACCCAATATACCAGCTTTCCAAATAAAAAGTGTAGTAGAGCCAATTAACGTTAAATTTAAAGTGACTGCCGGCGCCTAAACAAAAGGCACTGGAATCGCATATCCAGAGATGCCTACTGGTGCCAACGCCAGTATAAACATGGCTAACACCAGAAGCGGTATTAGGCACTGTAAAGTGCCTACCTAAGCAGGATTCACGGCAAAGATAGGCACCGGAAATGTAGGCCATGAAAACCCTGACCTCCATTTCCGGCACCTATCTTTCCCAGAGGCGCAATTCTCTAAATGGCGCCATGGCATGAATGACACACGGCCGATATCGATGCCATTTAGAAAATCCAGGCCTAAGTTTTTAGAAAGGGGTCTAAGCCATTTACATGTGCTTGTTGATGCCGATTTATTGGTACTTAATGCCAATTTAGCATCAATTAGATAATTTAATTACAGATGTAAATTTTATTTATTTAAAATAATTAAAGCCCATTTAAAAACTAAACAGGTTCCAAATATTCCTACATAAATCATAAAATGACCCCAGCATACTCAATTTATAGCACCCTTTATAGAATTTGGGGGTAAAATAATAGCAATAATATACCATGTCCCTCTAGTGTAACTTAGTTCATAAGCACCAAGATGAGGTAGCAAACCTGCCATCTTGCTTCTTTAATATTGCACATATCGTCATGATTGTCACTTACATCCGCCTCCCAATGATGTCACAATTCGGCCCTGCTTCTGTGGAACACAGATGGAAACAGACTTCTGAATGGAATAGTACTTCTAACACTGTCCCATCTGCATGCGTCTATTTCCGGCATTTATGTTGGTTGCCTAGTGATTTAATTTCCAGCTTTAGCGATGAATATTAAATTCATCCTGCTGCCAAAATCAAAAGCCTTAACAAAGAGGAGAAATGGTAAAGCCTGACATCTGTAAGAAAATCTGTATTAAGACCTGCTAGAGTCATTGCAAGCTGATATTCAGCATGGTTTAAGCCTGCCTGCTTAAGCCAAACTGAGCGAGCTGGCTTATGATATTCATTGGCACTTAACCGGCCAGTGCTTTTGAATATCTGCTATGATCGCCCAGGTAGAATATGGGGTGGAGTTGGGGAGGAGCCAGAAGTTACGCGGTACTGGCAATATTCAGTGCCCGTGCCCACATAGCTAAGTGGCCAGACAGGACCACACAAAAAACAGTCCTAATTTTGATCAGTTATGCAGGTGCTGGCATGGAATTACGGCTGGCACCCACATAACTTCTGGGTTGCCAGCTGATGCACCAGTTCCCTAACCCCTCCCCTCTTCCCCAAGGATAAACAATCATATGCGCAGTCATGACTGGGTATTCAATGCCGGCAGCCAGACAGGATTCAGCATTGAATTTCCGGGTCTTAGTAGCCAGCGGCAGTCAGTGCTTAAAAAAAAATACGGACTGTTGCTGTCTGAATATTGACTGGATTATGTTTATTTTCTAGATCCAGTCTAGCTTTTCCTGAAGCAAGAGTTTGATTCTTCCATCCTATCCATGCTTACAGAGGTGGGAGACTATAGTCTTTCAGGTCCACAGTCCAGTCGAGTTTTCAAGATTTCCACAATGAACAAGCATGAGATAGATTTGCATGCGTTGCTTCCATTGTAGGCAGGGCCAATTGTAGACATGCTGGGGCCCAGGGCAGAAATTAAGGAGGGAGCCCCTCTTTTACCTGTCCATCTCCCAATTTCCCCAGTCACCTTTAAATGACTATACACACAAAACAGACAGACAAGCCTTCACCAAATTAGAAGTAGAAATATGAATGCCAAAGCTGAACTGGAAATCCCTAAAAGTTAAATTGACAAGTACTGTACTTCATTTTGAACACAATCAGTGGCATAACCATGAGAAGGGGGCTGGACCTCCTACTTTGAGCTTATGCTCCCTCAAAATGAACCAACTGACAGCCACCTCCCACCCCCACCCCCTCCTCAGGTCCATTGACCAGAACTTTCCAAGTTCTGCAGCTGGCAGCAATATTGCAGAGCTGTTGCTGCTGCCTTCCCTCCTCTCCACCCTCGTTTTGCTTTCATGCATGAAGGCAGTGGCAGCTTGAGGATATTTAGGGTTATCAGATGTCTGGATTTCCCCCGGACATGTCCTCCTTTTGATGGCTTTTCAAAACCGGATGGCTTTTCAAAACCTGACACTTTGTCTGGGTTTTGAAAAGCTGTGTCAGGCAGAGAGGAAGTCTCTGCACGTGACATCATCACATAGCATGCACGGACTTCCTCCCTGCCCGACAAGAGCTTGGGGGCAGGATTAGGGTGGGGGTGGGCATAACTAGGCGGGCCTGGGGGCAGGGCTAAGGGTCTGGATTTTCCAAAAGGAAAATCTGGCAACCCTAAGGATATTGCCATTAGCTGCAAAGCTTGGAGATGTCTGATTGCTGGACTGGAAGAAGATGTCTTTAATTGGCAGGGTTTGGGAATCCCCACTAGTTCAAGTATTTCCGTCTGCCATGGTCTGTTCCCCAAAGACAGTTCTTCCTGTTTTTTGCCCGGGTGGATTGCAGCAGACAGAAAGCAGGAAGGGGAGCCGTGGGCAATGTTTCTGAATCGCTGCCAAGGCCAGCAGATTTTTCAGCGAGACAGAAGGTGAGGGTGACATTGGACTGGTGCGGAGAGATGGGGAAGGTATGCTGGCCCACGGGGGGAGCCTTGGGGCCCAGGGCAGCAGCTCTGTTTGCTTGCCCCTAACACCGGCCATGATTGTATGCAAATAGACCTCATGCATATTCATAGTGGAAATCTTGAAAACCTGACCTGGTTTTGTCCTTCAAGGATCATAGTTGTCCACTCATACTTCAACATCATTATCTTATTTTTTTTTGTTAATTCAGATATTTTATTGAAGAAATTAAGAATTTTACATAAAAAAAACCCTAATAATTATGAACCAATGTTTAGCATAACTCAGGGAAGAACATTACAGATAAAATGAGTACTTACATGATGGAATCTATTATGTCTCTCAGTGGAAATAATTATATATTGGATAGAAAGGCTTCCAGATTTGTTTAATTTTCCTATGTATTTGACAAAGGGTTTGCCACCAAAATATATTACTTAAATTTTTGGAACTTTTCCAGAATCCCAGTATTATTTTAATAGCACTAGATATAAATATGAAGGAAAATAAAATTGAATCCGTTGTTTGGAATGCTTTGTATTGTGGGGCCATATTTTGTCCCAAAATTGGTTAACAAACAGACATTGAAACAGCATATGAGAAAAGGAGCCTGATCAACATTACAGTGCCAACAGACATAAGACCAGCCCTCCATTTCCTCATTGAAGTCCATAAAGCTTTGTGGTCTGCAAAATCTAATCATTGTTTGACTAGCAGAGTGAGTAGGTCTCGCCACTTTGAGCCAGAAGTAGTTCAAATCAGTTTCTTGTCATTGTAAATTTAGTTCAGTTTCCCAGGGATTAATAGATCCATTTAGTACTCAGAAAAATTATTTTTGAATATATTTGTAAATAGAGAAAATAATGTTACCTTCAATTAATATCTTGCTATTATCTTGCTAGGTGAAGAGGAGATGCCCTTGGAACACTGCTAGAATAATTGAACTTTTTAAAAAAAGTTTGTATGAATCTCAGTCAATTGAAATATCGAGATTATGGCAATTGTATAACAGAGATAGTTATTGAAATGAGTAGAAGAGATTCTTTTATAGATGTCCTAAAGATCATATTCCGAGATTGCCAGTTAGGCAGTGCTTGTATTAATAGACCATCTTACATTTTGGATAGTTCCAAATAGCAATATTCAAAGAATTCCATCTTGTAGATCTTAAGATATTATATAAAGTTTTTAGATCAGTATAGTTTTTCAAATCTAAAGGCAAATTTGATGTCAAAAGCATACGTAAAGGGATTGGATTAAATATTCAACAATGTCTTTGATCTATTTATTAGATAAATGATATTCACTATTTTTGAAGCACTGGGAGGATTTAGTATAAAGTACCCATATGTACAAAGAGGGTGCATCTAATTATCATTAGAGATTGTCTGGGAGACCTGGGATGTTTTAAATTGCTTGAAAGAAGATTCCTATTTAATGATGATATTCTATTGATTGCTTTGGTATTTTCCCGTCGATTTTACGGCTTCTTTGGATGTAAATTGCCTTGAATCTTTTTGGTATACTATGATTAATAAGTTGTGTATCAGATTAGATATTAAGTGGTAGATTGTTCCACAGTGTTGGAGCCTGCACTCTACATAATGAGTTCCTGGTGCTGCTGCCTGATTATACGGTGATTGTCGATGCTTTTGAGATGAATGAAGGGGCCTTAGTGGTGAATATGGTATTAGAATTCATTAAAATGGTGGGACACCAACATAATAAACTTGATACCAATACATGCTCTCCTCCACCCCTATTCCATCCACTCTTCTCCCAGTCAGCTGCCATCATTCTGTGTCCAAGATGTCTCTTCCCCTGGTTTGCTAATCCTCTCTGATCTTTCCTAGAAACATAGAAACATGACGACAGATAAAGGCCAAATGACCCATCTAGTCTGCCCATCCGCAGTAACCATTATCTCTTTCTCTCTCCGAGATATCCCACATGCCTATCCCAGGCCCTTTTGAATTCAGACACAGTCTCTGTCTCCATCTCCTCTTCTGGGAGACTGTTCCACGCATCTACCACCCTTTCTGTATAAAAGTATTTCCTTAGATTACTCCAGAGCCTATCATCTCTTTTTTTTTTTTTTTACATTCTTTATTCATTTTTAAATCAAATATATAGTGACAAACCAATAACTAGAACATGCTGGTTGGAACGCCAACAGGATTTGTTAGAGTTATTTGGCCACTGCCATGTTACTCCAACCACTGTGTTCTAGTTATTGGTTTGTCCCCTGAAGAAGGCATTCAAGGATGGCGGAACTGGAATCCTAGTTGGGACCTTAGTCTTCAGCTTGTGGCTTTTATGTTGTGTCTCTCAAGAAATAAACAGTTTCGTTGGTTGAACTTGGACATCTCGCTTGCCTTTTTCCTTGTTTGTTACATATTGAGGCAAGTTTTCTTCCTCTTTTTGCTTGACTTCACATGAACCTTTTGCAGGACATCCTAGACGGAACTTAGGCGTTCCAAGCTAGACCTGTTTTAGAAGCATCTCAATGCCAAAAAGGTACCCAAACTGACCAGATGACCACTGAAGGGATTAATAATGCCCTCCCCAACACTCCCCCAAAGGTCACACACCCCTTCCTACCCTACAAAACTGAATAAAAAAGTACATACCTGTCTCGAACATCACCACCAGGTATAGGAAAGCCTACTAGAGTAGTACACAGGTGTCTTAAATAGCCTATAGAGTGGGCTAGTGAACCATAGAGAGGAGGAGTCAGGCCCATAAGACACTCCAACTACAGTAGAGTCTTGGTTAACCAGGTCTCAGTTAACTGGAACTCTCACACAACTGGGAAAAAATTGCCAGTGGAAAAAAAATGGCCCCAAAACACTAGCAGCACTGAGACGCAAACCCTCCCTCCCTCAAGTCCTCAAGTCCTGAAGCAGCTACAATTCCCCTCCCTCCCACCCCAAAGCACCAGCACAGCAGTGGTCCTGAGCCGCAAAACCCTCCCTCCCTCCCTCAAGCGCCAAAGTTACAGAAGCAGCCAGCGGTCCTGAGCCACAAACTCCCTCCCTCACCCAAAGCACAGCGGTCAGTAGGTGGCACAGGATACTCTTGATCAGCCCCGGAAGGGCCTTTCCTATGACACGTTGGAGGTGACACTTCAGAGGAAAGGCCCTGTCAGGGCTGGCTGTGAGCAGCTTATGCTTCCTGCTGACCACTGTGCTTCGGGTGAGAGAGAAAGAAGGCGCAAGGGGGTTCGCGGCTCAGGACCGATGCTTGCCTCTTCCACTTCGGAGCTTGAGGGAGGAGGGCTTTATGGCTCAGGACCACTGGCTGGTGCTTCGGGGCGAGAAGGAGGGGGAGATTAAGAATGTGTTAGACAAGGTCTCTAACACACTCAGTTAACCAGAAAAACAGTTATCCGGTATCCACCAATACCCATGGGTGCCGGATAACTGAGATTCTACTGTACTACATTTATGGTGGAAAGTTTGAGGTCTCAGAAACATCCAAGTTGAAAATGTCCAAATAGGCACATTTAGACGTGGGAGGGGCCATCATTGTAATGGACTGGCCAGACAGACATCCCAATAGAGTAGTGGGGCACCTTAGAGGGTGCTGCTTTGAAATTCATATAAAGGGTGCCAGATATATATCTCACCATAACCACCTTATAATTTATGGTGATCCCTCCAGTCCAAAGCTCCCTCAAAACCTACTATACCCACTTGTCTACCACCCCAATAGCCCATATGGCTGCAGGAAGCACTTGTATGGCAGTATATTAGGATTTTGGTGGCCTCATACTTTCTACCATAAATGTAGTGGTTAGAGTGTCTTAAGGGCCAAATTCCTCTTCTCTATGGCTCATTAGCCCATCCACCAGGCTACTTAAGACACCTGTGTGATGCTCTACTAACCTTTCCCATTCCAGATGCTGCTGTTTTACAGACAGTATAGTATGTACTGTTTTATTCATATTTTTAAGGGGCTTGAGTCCAAAACCCTCACCATGATCCTACCTGTCCTGCCATATAAGTGCCTTGGTTATATGTGCGCACACATACACATGAAAGTATGGCTTCCATGTATGCACTTTTGCAGGGTCAGTCTGGAAGAGGTGAGCATGACAGTGTTTTATTATCAAAATTTCAGGGAGGGGGGAAGAGATGTCTGAAAATGTCTAAAGGTGCAGAGCTAAAAGTTTGTCTGAGACGCCAAACACCCTTCCACAGTCCTTCCTGGGAGATTTACACTCTCTCTGCAGCAACCTTATCAGTAACTTTGGACTTTAAACTTTTATAACTCTCCAAGTGCAGAGCAGGGGAATCCACTGCTGTGTTATCCTATCTCCTTCAGTCTGATTGCTCGTCATTTCCTTTCCCTTATCACTGCACCGACACATGCTTATGACAGCACATTTATTTTGCTGGCCTCTTTCTTCCTCCTCTCCTATGCACCGAGCAGATTGTGCCATTTCATTCTGACGCCGGCAATTTGCAATCCCATGTGTACAGCATCGACTCATTCTTAATCTGATAGCAGCACTGCCAGTTCCCCAAGGTGCAGACAAGATTTCTAGACAAAGGGAATCACGAGCCACTTGCTTGTCATTGTCAGGCAAACCTGTTGCATCTCATGAGACGTTGCTTCCTCCTTTGCAGTCTGAGCATGTCACTGCAGTGCTTGGGGTTCCCCGAGGACTGGGTTGAGAGCCTTTTAAGCCAGTCTGGCTTTCCAGATATCCAAGATGGATATGCATGCAAATGTTTTACCTTCATTGCATTCACATATATATCTCATACATATACATTGTGTATAATTTGAAAACCAAGGTGGCTTGGGGTTTAGGCTGTGCGGGGATTTCCCCTTTCAAGAAAAATAAAATATATATCCTGCTTCCTTGCAGCGCCCTGGAAATAACTGAACTTTGCCTCCCCCCCCCCCCCATGACGTCTCTCTGCTTATTTCAGCTGCACAACAGGAAATGCTCATAGCCTCCTCTCTTTCCTGCCTTGAGAAGGTGCCGAGCTTTTCTCTGAGACTCCCCTTCCCCCCCGGGCTTTTTCCTTTCCCCTGCAGTACATTTGGCAGTCTGTAACTAGCTTGTGCCAGCACAGCTCTCTGATGTCTCTATATAGCGCTGCGGGTTAGTGGGTTTCAGGGAAGATGCCAGAAATATATTCTTTTTCAGCCGGAGACTCTACAGTTCTATTGCAATGGCTGACTACACAGAGCATGTCAGTGGATTCAGCATGGCTGACTAGCTGGTTGCCGCGGGGCGTGTCTCTCGCTTAGAGAGCAGATAATGTCAGGTGGGCATGAAATACTCCGGGCTTCCGGTCCGGAAATTGGGTCTGACTGGTGCTGAATAGCAAGGAGAGCTCCCCAGCCTGGATACAGACAAAATCCCATCTGCTCTTTTAACCCTTGATAGACACCATATTTTTTGTTATTAGACGCAGATATATTTAATAAGGAGGCATACGTTAAAATGCAAACATTTTATGCCAGTTTGGGTTCTGGCTTTTTTTTTTTTTTTAAGTATCATGTAGAAAGCCAAACCATAAGGACCAAGCTTATTTTAAGACAAAACGATCAATGTTCTCTCTCTGTTTTTCCGTTTCCGAGAGGGTATTATAAACATCGGTGATCTCATTAAAAACGAAGCAGAGAGAAAAAAAAAATGCACACACTCTTAAAGGATCTGTTAGTGTATTAAAGAAGAAAGCCCGGCATGCATTTTATAACAGACCGAAAATCTTTAATCAAATTTGATGGGTAGAAAATCGCTGATAATGCAGTAAAATTTCTTGACTGCCAGCTGATTGAGCTTTAATCGGGCCCTAATTTCTCCTCCACAAGCATTGCCGGCACCCGAGGATATTTGCACTAATCTTACAGTAATTATGTAACGCTACTTATCTGGTGGTTGTCAGGAGGTCACAGGGGTGGGGACTGTGCTCTACATTGAACTGCGATGCCCTTAGCTTCTACTTGCTGTTCACTGTGCTGCTTTTATTTCAAGATCCACTCCCCCCCCCAAAAAAAAAAACAACAACACAACTATTGTCTGACTTAGGTCAAGGCTGTGGGTTGCATAGGAACTAGCTCTGTGGCTGCCTGAGCACACTATTTGACTGTGGCAAGGGAGGGCTAATTTCTATTCAGTTTACCATATATACTCGAATATAAGTCGAGACCCTCTTTCCCCCAAAAGGAGAAGAATAAAAATAAAAATGATTGACTCGAATATAAGTCGGGCGACTTAATATTCAAGTGCCCTGCCCTGCTAAGTTCTGTACCCAGCCCCCTTCCCTCCCTGCCCTGCACTCAGTCCCATTCCCTACCAGGCTGTGAACCAAGCCCCCCTCCCTGCCAGGCTCTAAACAGTCTCCCACCTTCCTTCCCTGTACCCTCTTCCCCTAAAAAGAGCCAACCTCATCAGTGATGTCACAATGGCTTGAATTTCCCATACTCCTCTCTGCCCGCTAACCCAGCTAGCAGATTAACCCTTCCCCCCTTAACTTAACCCACCTAGCGGTAGGCCGGGACAGGAGGGATCCCTCCCGTCTCCTGCCCCGGCCGACACTAATATTACCACCCTCCCTCTCGTACCTGTTCCCTGGTGGTCCAGCGTGTATCCAGCGCTGAAATCCTCGTAAAGGTAGCCAGCGGCGTACCCGGGCCGGCACACAGCAGCAACCTTTTTGTGCTGCCGGCCGTCCCTGCACCGCTCCTTGATAGGCTACTGCGAGAACCGTGAATCCTGCGAGAACTTGCAGCAGCCTATCAGGGAGCGGTGCAGGGACGGCCAGCAGCACGAAAAGCTTGCTCCTGCATGCTGGCCCGGGTGCACCGCTGGCTACTACATTTACAATCTTTGGGAGGATTTCAGGGAACAGGTACGCAAGGGAGGGTGGTAATTATTAGTGTTGGCCAGGGCAGGAGATGGGAGGGATCCCTCCTGTCCCGGCCTAAGGCAGGCCTGCAGGAAGTCCGTGAGAGTTTCGGGTGGTCACTGGGGGATGACCTGAATATAAACCAGGACCCCCATTTTTGGGCCAATTTTTTGGCCCCAAAATCCCGGTTTATATTGAGTATATACGGTAGCACCCCAATCATTTTGAAAAGCTGGCTCCTATGGTGGATGGCAAATGAAATATTTGAGCATTAATGTTCTTGGTAGTGTTGTGTATGTATATACTGGCAGTTAAGAACGAGTTACGTTTGTAATGCTGTTCTTAGGTTGGATTTGTATGTAACTCAGAACTTGTAGATTTTAAGATGCATGCTGCTTACCTTTACTCCCAGCTGACAAAAGGGCCAACTGTCCCTACCAGTGCTCCCTCTAAGGTACAGCATGCACAACCACACACTGTGGCCATGCATCATTTCTGAATGTGCTGCAGGAGAAGTTTAGGAGTCTATACCACTTTAAATACTGCTCAGTGAAATCAAATGAAGCCGCAACCGCATTCTTAAGTAAGTCGGGCATTTGTAACTTGGAGACCCGCCTATATATACTGTGTTGCCCCCAAAATAGGACAGTGTCTTATATTAATTTGGGGTCCAAAAAACACATTAGGGCTTATTTTCAGGGGATGCCTTATTTTTTTTTCATGTACAACAATCATCTCTCCCTTCCTCTTCTCTACCCCAATACTTCCACTTTCCTTTTTCAGCCCCCCCATGTGCAGCATCTTTCCTCCCCTTTCACCCATCCCCTTGTGCAGCAGAACCCCACTGACCCTCCCACCGTAAGACTTATCTCCGCTCTGAGGCCTCCAAAAACAGCAGCAATGGTAGCTTCTTTTTGGAGGAATCAGAGCAGAGATATGTCAGGTCTCACCGGGATGGGGATCACTGAATTGATTAGTCTGATTTTTTTTTTTTTTTTTCCGGTGAATCGGGCAGCACTAGTGTCAAGGATGGAGTCGGGGAATGTCGGGGACATTGGGGGTGGGGGCTTAGGAGGGGTCGATCTTAACTAGGGCTTTTTTTTGGGGTGGGGTTATATTAGGAGCATTTGTAAAAATCATGCTAGGGCTTATTTTCAGGATAGGTCTTATTTTTGGGAAACAGGTTAATATATATACCCACACCCACGATCTTCAAGAAGTTTCTGCACTTATTTTTTTTAACAGTATTTATTCTCAAAAAGCAAATTACATCACTTTTCCACATAATCACCCTGTTGGCTGACTGACTAGTCACATTCTATTACACACCCTCTTACCACTTCTCCCACCCCAACCATTTTCCATGAAAGTATCAAAACTTTTTGAAGAACCCTCGTGTGTGTGTGTGTATATATATATATTTATATAAATATATATATTTACTGTATACAGAGAGCGCTATAGATACATGTATATGTTGAAGACTGCAAAACATAAGGAGTGTGTTCCAATTTTATACAGACTGCTATTACTAACATTTGCTACCTACATTAAAAAAACATTTGGTGGGGAGGGGGAAGAGCATTTAGCATGCTACTGTTTTCTCCCTTGATAGCGTTTTTTTTCCTTAGCTGGCTGTGGCTTTTAAAGTGAAATCTTAATGTTCTATTTCTCATTGGTGAATTACATCATCGTTGCTTGTCTTTTATTGTCAAAGCCCCAGCCCCAGGTGGAGACTGAACACCCTTAGACTATTGTGTTTAACTGTGACTGATGAAGCAGACAGTAGGGAGGGTAAAGGGCCTTTAACCTTTTCCTATCGTGTGTCCCGGATGACGGGACATTCCAAAAATGACATAGACAGTGGATAAACAGTCTGTATGGACTAATAAAGAGTCAGGAACACAAAATATTTGAATTTACAGACTTATGACTTATTTACATTATGTTTACAATAGCCGTAAATGATAACGGTGAATAATACAAAACTTTGCTAAAATAATTACGATTGGAACCAGTGTAACGTAAATTTATTACGATAGGAAAAGGTTAAAACAAATGTGATTGTATTTATTAGCTGTCCATTGGCATCTTATGTAAAAGTTTTCTGAATTTGCTTTCTTTACATAGAAGACTATCACATGCACATTCATTGTGGATATCCTAGGGCAGTGATCTCTGTGTGGCCCCAGGGCTGCATGCGGCCCCTGAAGTCCTCCATTGCAGTCTTCAAACAGTTGGCTGAAATGCTCTTTAAATCCTGTAAATGTGTTAATTTCAATCTTGCCCACTTGATATAGTAACCGCAAACAATCTCTTAAATCTGTTACTCGGGTGTCTCATTTATGGAATTTGCCACTGTTTTAAAAATATTGTATATCCTTGAAGTGTTGTAGAATCAATATTAGTATTAATTCTTTTTTTTTCCCCAAAGATTTTTATTGATTTTAATAAAATACAAATGTAGTACAAATATAAATGATAACAAGGCAAGATACAGACAAGTTGTACAAAGCTAAGAATCACAAAATATTTTCTATGCAATACAACAAGCTGATCCCTGCCTATCTAAAAAGAGAGTGTCGGCACAACCTGCAGCCATAACCATATACATTAGTATTAATTCTTAATGTTCAACATGCAGTCTGGACAAGCAAGTCTGGGCAGTTTACAAACTTGGTAGTATG
Source organism: Geotrypetes seraphini (assembly GCF_902459505.1). Taxonomy (NCBI): domain Eukaryota; kingdom Metazoa; phylum Chordata; class Amphibia; order Gymnophiona; family Dermophiidae; genus Geotrypetes; species Geotrypetes seraphini. The sequence goes on along the minus strand of NC_047086.1, from coordinate 161,153,873 downwards.
TGTAAGCTTGAAATCTTATGGTGGCCCTTGGAGCTCTCTCATATCCACACTGCGGCCCTTTACATGAAAATGGTTGGAGACCACTGGGCTAGGGAGTACCCCAGGAGAGACACCGCCCTATATAAATATTATCCTTCCAATTCTATAATTTTGTGCAGCCAAATGGTTACTTATTTAGCCCGTCTTCCCAAAGGAGCCCAGAACGGGTTACAAGAGTACATTCATAGTATGGTTAGGACATACAGACTCTACAGCATTTACAGTATAGACAAATATAGACATAACATGCAGACCTAAAATTCTGACTTAGTGAGCATGGGGTGGATTTAATCTCAGTGCATTCAATGTAGATGTCACATGGAGGTAAGATAGCTTTCTTAGCAAGTGGGTGCATATTATTGTCAGAGAATGTAGTAGTAATTCAGGTTATATTTGCGGTGGCATGAGAGTATTTGTGAGATTCCATTTGGAGTTTTTGGTCATGTCTTTGAAATAGAAATAGAAAAATAGGCCATCGCATATGAGTGTTTTATTTGTAGAGTACTTTTTATCTAAATTGCCTTACAGCTAGGGACATATAAAATACAAGGTGACTTTCTCAAAGCCAGATTGTAAAATCTGTTTTGGAATATAGCCATGTGTCTGCCCATTATTAATGCAGTACTGCAAAGACTACCCAGTCCTAAGCTTTCAACTGCATATGCTCACTTCAGACTTTCTTTATGTCTATTACTTTATGTCTATTACTGTTTTATAGGCTCTACTATGTCATGCATCTCTGGGATCTCTTAGGGAGAGGAGGAGATAGTGGATGCTGCGGATAGGCAGACTAGATGGGCCATTTGGGCCTTTATCTGCCATCATGGTGCTAGACTGCATAGAGAGAGGAACCGGCAGCAGAAAAAGAGAGGTGTTAAAGCCCCTGTACAGGACATTGGTAAAGCCCCACCTGGAATACATTGGCTACCCGTAAAACAACGAGGGCAATACAAGGTGTTATCATTAGTGCACCAGGTGTTATATGGGATTGCCCCTGCCTGGTTTCTATCACCGTGGGAGGTTTACAAGTCTGGAAGAGCTTTGAGATCAATAGGAGCCATGAAATTAATAGCTATCATGGAAAGGGGAATATGTAGTGTGACCATAGGGCTCCAGAAAAAAGGGGACGGATTGAGACATCTGGGTTTTACTTCCATTGAAAGCAATGGAAGTAAGGAGAACAGATTGAGACATCTTGGTTGCTTTCAATGGAAGTAAAACCTGGATGTCTCAATCCGTCCCCATTTTTCTGGAGCCCTATGGTCACACTAGGAATACGTTATGTAGCCATAAAATCTAAAATGTTTTCGATAGCTGGAGTGAATTTATGGAATGCTTTGGTTGGACAATTAAGGCTATGTACAGACTGTCCTAAGTTCAAGAAATTACTAAAAACTCAGTTGTTCGTTGACGCCTATATGTAGAGGTTGCATTAAGTTTCAATTCTTGGAAACTTTATTATGAAAGCTGTTTGTCATTGCTTGTATGTAGTTTGCTGAAAATAATATATGTTATATGTGGACAAGATGGTTAAAAGTCATTTCATTTTATGAATGTTTGCTGCTTGGAAACCGCTTAAAACTTTGGGCGTTATACAAATTTTTTAAATAAATAAATATTATGTTCAGTTCTGAAGGCCATATCTTGCTAAAGATGTAAGAAGATTTGAAGATGTTTAGGGGAAGGCGACAGAAATGATATCTTGATTGCGCCAAGAGACATAGAAACATGATGGCAGATAAAGACCAAATGACCCATCTAGTCTGCCCCTCGGCAGTAACCATTATCTCTTTCTCTCTCTGATGTATGAGAAGAGGCTGGAATATCTGAATATGTATACCCTAGAGCAGTGTGTCTCAACTCGGTCCTGGAGTACCCCCTGGCCAGTCAGGTTTTCAGGATATCCACAATGAATATGCATGAAAAATTAGCATACACTGCTTCCATAATATGCAAATTTCTTTCCTGCACAGTCATTGTGGATATCAAGTTTCAAGTTTCAAGTTTATTAAGATTTTATATACCGCCTATCAAGGTTATCTAAGCGGTTTTTACAATCAGGTACTCAAACATTTTTCCTATCTGTCCCGGTGGGCTCACAATCTATCTAACGTACCTGGGGCTATGAGGATTAAGTGACTTGCCCAGGGTCACAAAGAAAACCTGACTGGCCAGGGGGTACTCCAGGATCGAGTTGAGAAACACTGCCCTAGAGTAGTGTGTCGTATATTTTTTGAAGCCGCAGCACACTAAACTCGGGGCCATCGCTGGAGGGCCTCTGGACGTGCGTGGAGGTCGGCGATATGACGCTGCATGCATGTGTGACATCATCACATTGACGCCCACACATGCGCAGAGGGCCTCTAGATGGGGCCCTGAGCTTGTGGGAGGAGAGGCAAATTTTGTGTTGCACTGCATATAATAGGACCTGCAGTAAAAATCACATATTGATGCAGTTAGTAAATGAGGCCATTAGAGAGCCCACTGGGGAACTGGCAAATACATACCACACCTGCATAAGCTCCCTTTGAGTTGCCAGTGAAAAGGTCTGTATTAAATCCAGATAAACGGCTATTACTAAGGTGGCACCCAATGACTGAATTTAGGGCTAGATGCACTAAAGTCAGCGATCGTCGCTAAACCTGTTTTCACAGAATTACCTGCTTCAAATCTGTCTTATCATACACAGGACAGAGACTGTAGACATATGCTTGGCACTGGCTTTAGCTCCTCAGAGCCGGAGTCACCGTGTACACATTGCTCAACTCATCAACACCTATGCATGGCGAGTAATTTCCATTGGATTTAGTACCCTCGGTCATTTTGAAAATTTGGCTCCTGTGTTTCCTGTCGTGCTTCTTAAATCGGGTATATCTAGATGAAAAATATGTGTTCCACATGTGCAGGCACTGAACCCACTGAATATAAAGTTGCCAAGATGTGATCTAAATTTAACATCAGTATATTGTGTAAAAGAACCTGATACTGCATTTACAGAGGTCACACTTTGGGGGTTGCTTAGCAACGCAATATGATTTTCATTGTCTTCAGGCAGTTAGCTATAAAATTTGCATTGCTCCTTTAAAAGATTTCACTAATCTGACGAGGCCTGATTTTTGCCATTATGTTATAAAATTGGTATAAATAGGATATGTCGTGAGTTCCAGTGTTCCCTCTAAGCTGCGCTGGCGTGCGCTGGCGCACAAAATATTACATCGCAGCGCACAAGTTTCACGTCACAGCGCACGGCGTACGGCAGATGGCAGGGCGGCGAGAGGAGAATCGGGCGAGTTGGCTCATAACTTGCTGGCGCCCGATATTTTTAGCGCACAGCGAAAAAAAGTTTGCTCACAACACCCGCCCGCTTAGAGGGAGCACTGGTCGTGACAATGATGGAAGAATAACATTTTGTTTTTATTTGTTCAGTGTGTCCTGGTGTAACTCAGGCCTACCTGCCCTGCTGGGAAACACACTCTTCTCATACTTGAGGGGGAATAAAAGTTTTTAGAATGATGTTTCAGAATAAGGATATTCAGGTTGGTTATGTCACTGGTGGCGCTAGTGTTTTAGTACGGGATCTGCTGACATACAGCCTGTTCTAAAATACATGAGAAATGGATGTCCAGGTGTTGGGAACAAATATCAAAATGAAGTTCTCATGCAGTTTGTACTTATTTTGCGCATTGTGTCCTTGTACTGTTGGATGCCTGTACACTCTGTGGGCTCCTCTTACAAAGCCGCGGTAGCGGTTTAACGCACGTAATAGCGTGCGCTAAACTCCCGGCCATGCCAGCCGCTACTGCCTCCTCTTGAGCAGGCGGTAGTTTTTCGGCTAGCGCAGGGGTTAGCATGTGATTAAAAGTCGCGTGCGCTAAAGCCTTCGCAAAAGGAGCCCTGTGTTGCAATCGCTAATAAACATAAAAAAAAAAAAAAAATGAAGAGCGGATCCCAGATAGAGTAAAAGTTGATCTTTATTTCAGATGGTTATAAAATTACCCAATGTGGGCCACATTTCGCCCCAAACAAGGCAGCATCAGAGGTTATAGTCTAAAATACATGCATCAAATTAAAAATTAATAAAACTTAAATCTTAAAAGGAATCCAAAAACATATATAAAAATGAACATATATATATTTATCTATCTATACAGTGCTCCCCTGCCAATTTGCGAATCTTTTACTCGCTCATTTGCAGTCTGCTCCGACTGCCTCTTCCTATAGTAAAGTCGGGCTACCAATCAGGAGCTGCGTGTCAAAGCTGCCCTCTCCAGCTGCCCTCTCCTGTGAAATTCGCGGGGGGTTCCAGGAACTAAACTAAACTAAACTAAACCTTAAGTTTATATACCGCGTCATCTCCACGGAAGTGGAGCTCGACACGGTTTACAGGGATTAAAAATAAAGAAGAGGAACTACAATGGAAGGAGGGAGAGGTAAAGTGAACAAGGACGGAGGAGGTACATAGAATAGTGGAGAGGGAGGGAGTGGTTACATTTTGGTGAAAAGCCAGGTTTTCAGATGTTTTCTGAAATGTTGGAGGGAGGTCGAACTCCGAAGATGGGCCGTAAAGCTGTTCCACAGCTCAGTGATCCTGAAGAGGAGGGATGTACCGTGTTTTCCTGTATGGGAGATGCCAATTAGAGAAGGGAAGGATAGTTTGAATTTCTGAGTGGATCTGGAGGAGTGAGTGCTTGAGAGCCAAGATAGTGGGAAGAGGGGAGGGAGGATGCCGTGAAGAGATTTGAAGGTAAGACAAGCGCATTTGTAGCGAACCCTGAGGAAGACTGGGAGCCAGTGAAGCTTAGACAGAAGCGGGGAGACGTGGTCAAATTTGCCTTTTGCGAAGATTAATTTAGCTGCGGTGTTCTGAATCCGCTGAAGTCTGAGAAGATTTTTCTTTGTTAGGCTTAGAAAGATGGAGTTGCAGTAATCGAGTCGGGATAGAATGATGGATTGGACAAGGACGGCGAAATGTTGTTGGTGGAACCCCTGTGAATTTCGGGGGAGTACTGTATATATGTATATACACAAGAGAGACAATTGTATTCTCACTTAAGATTGAAAATGTTTTACATACCAGTTGGAACAGTGCCGAAACCACACATTCTAACAACGCACGCAAATGCTCAGCACAGCTGCAAAGTTAAAAAAAGATCAGTATGCATAAACCTAAAAACGTACCTCTTCTATTATAAGGCCCGGTAGTGCGAACTGCTGCAGTAACTGCCCCAAAGCCCATAGGGATTTAAAGGACTTCAGGGCTTATGCTGCATGGCAGCCGCAAGCCCAGCTTCGTAATAAAGGAGGGGGCAGGGTGTTAATTTGTAAACAATTCTCAAAAAATGATATAAAGCCAAATACTGTATAGACAAGTATGAATATCCATTTTTCAAACTGAAACATCCAGATTATGAACAGGCAAGAAGAGGGACATGAACGTCATTGTAGCAGCTTAGAAACATCCATGTTAAACCTGGTCACATAGATATCCATGCAGAGCGGAGAAGTAGCCCTAATGGTAAGAGCAGAGGGTTGAGACCCAGGGAACCCTGCTTCAAATCTCACTACAACTCTGTGTGATTTTTATTTTTTTATTTTAACCCTCCAGGGACAGAAAAATACCTACTGTACCTGAACATACGCCGCTTCATTTGTATATAATACCTGCAAGCCTGAAAGTTATTAAAGTGGTGTACATTAGGTATTTTTTTGTCCCTAAAAGGCTCAATTTAACAACAAAATACAAAGAGCTGAAGTGAGATTTTAACTAGGTTCCCTGTAGAGAATGACATGGGACAAATTTTTCCCCATCCTTACGGGAATTCTTTTCCTGTCCGGTCCCCATGAGTTTTTTCTCTGTCCCTGCCCCATTCGTGTAAGTTCTGCCTTAACCGCACCAGCCTTGAACACTTATGATTTTAAAGTGTTTGAGGTTTGTGCAGATGAGGACAGAGCTTGCAGGAATGGGGCAGGGACAGCGACAAAACTCACGGGGACGGAATGGGGAAATTGAGTTCCTGCGGGGACAAATGCACTCACTTGGCTGCCATGTACATTCATTGTGGATATCCTGAAAAACTGATTTGAGAAACACTTTTCTAAACAATAGTCAACTTCAAGAAGAAGAAATACATAGAAACGTTCCACTTTTTTAAAATTAGAAAGCAGAACCTATATGTGCAGCTCAGCTCTTTGTGGCACCAGATTAACCGATAGTCTGAGTGTTGTTTCTTTTTCACTAGTGTGGGCCAAAATTTTGTTCATTGAGTATTTTGATCTTTTATACTGGATTACAAGATCTTCTGACACCTGGTGCAGGCGGAGATGCCGAAACACGGCCTGTATTGGGTCCATCATTAAAGCAGGATTACCCAGAACTTGAAGGCCCTTTGTGCTTTTTTGTCTCCAAAATGAGCACCAGAAGAGTTTGGCGCTAAGAGGTGCATCCTTTATAGAATAGTGTTTAGCGCCGGCTTTCACACCAACCTCTGGGCACTAGACTTAATGCCTGCTGAAGCCCGGTGTAAATCCTGGTGCCCAAGTTAAACACAGAGACCCATTATTCTATACCGCTGAATGCGACTTTTTGGAACACCCAGTTGTCATCCAGTTATCGATGGTTAACCAATCGGCGTGCGACCTCTCTACGACCAAATTTCCTTCCGGCCTGATTCACTTACCTCTCCTGCGATCCGCTTCCGATCCATGCATGCAAATGAGGGGAAATGCATGTAAAATAGGCAGGGACGCAATTCACAACACAAAATTTCACATCCGACTGGGCTGGCCGATCAAATGAAGAAGCGACTGCTAGGGAGCAGTCTAAAACATCTTTCCGACTCTCCTGTTCTGTTGAAGCCCTGCTCTCTGCCCTGTTAGCCCCGATTTCCTGCAGCCCCGAACGCCTCCTGCAGCCCTGATCTGCCTGCCCTGAACGCCGAACGCCTCCCGCTGCCCTGAGCTGCCTGCTCAAAGAGCTAGAGTAATGTGGCTGTTCTTTTTACCCTGTTTTGCTTTGCTGCTCTGAATTTGTCTGTATTATTTAATGTGATTTTGTATGTGATTTTGTTCCTCACTTAGATTTGTGGATAAGCGGGTTATAAATAATTTTAACTAAATAAATAGGCTTTTTAAGTGCAAACAGCGCATATATTTTCTAAAATCCACTTCATTATTTATATTGAACTCTAGATATCCAATATGAGAAAAGGAATGGCAAGTCTGGTGTAAATGCATATTGGTCCAGCAGTAAAAATGTAGATTATAACAATGGTACCATATTGATTTATTCTGGGAGTTCAGTCAATACTCTAAAACAGTGGTTCCCAACCCTGTCCTGGAGGACCACCAGGCCAATCGGGTTTTCAGGCTAGCCCTAATGAATATACATGAGAGAGATTTGCATATAATGGAAGTGACAGGCTTGCAAATCTACTCCATGCATATTCATTAGGGCTAGCCTGAAAACCCAATTGGCCTGGTGGTCCTCCAGGACAGGGTTGGGAACCACTGCTCTAAAACACACTGTCCAGATTTTGACCATTGCATTGTGGCATGCATGAACTCTAAATCATTAACCAAAGCAATAAAACAATGGAATGGGTTCAGTCTAGAGAGTTGCGCGGGGACAGAAATCCCACCCATCCCCATCTAAGTCCCACCCGTCCCCGTGAAGAATCCCACCCGTCCCCGTGAGGAATCCCTTCATCCCCACCCGTCTCCGCTTAAGCCCTCACTCCAACGTCAGCACTGACATTGTGGAAGACTTCCGGTCGGCTGTGTGCTGCTGCAGGGCAGGTAGGGAAAAGAAGACGAGCCTTGTGGCTCAAGTGCATCCAACCCCGCAGGAACTCCGTGATCCTAGGGAGCGTCCCCACGGGATCCCCGCGACCCTTGGGGGCATCCCCATGGGATCCCTGTGACCTGAAGGGGTAACCTGCGGGATCCCCGGGGGTCCCGCGGGATTCCCATCGTCCCCATTCCCGTGCAGCTCTCTAGTTCAGTCTTCCATGCCCTGAGTGCTAGTCAGGCCTGGTGATGAAAGGAAAGAGACTGATGCTTTGAGCAATTTGTGCAGGAGGGCTAATTTAGCATACATTTATGTTTTCTGTTGTATTGTGTAATGTGTGGGTGGTTGGTTTTTTTTTTTATTTGCTTGATTATGCTTTTTTATAACTGGTAACTGCATAAAGTGGTAAGCTTTCTCTGTTTCAGTTTACTTTGCTTTAATAAGTTGTTAATAATTACCATTATTATTGTGCCTTTATTAATATACTGGCTGGTACACAAAAGGCCCTTATCCAGTTAGCAGGTACTGCTATCTTGTAAGCATCAGTGAAAGGGGTAGTCGGGCAGCAATGACCGGATAGTGCCAGTAAGGGCTCCTTTTACTAAGCTGCGATAGCGTGTTTAGCGTGCGCTGAATTGCTGCGCTAAATCTGCGCTACGCAGCTAGAACTAATGCCAGCTCAATGCTGGTGTTAGCGTCTAGCGCGCGCTTAAACCGCTATCGCAGCTTAATAAAAGGAGCCCTAAATATTCCCTCTAATCACCTTGGTACTTTCGGGACTCTGCTGGAGCAGTCCACGGGCAGAGTCAGCAGCAGAATTCAGGCCACTCACCTGATAACAGACCTTTTTTGATGTCCTTAACTTTATTGTATAACTCTTTCACAAGAATAACGCAAGGTAAAGAACAGCACTCACACAGGCCAAAACTGTATACTCAGGGGAGAAAAAAGCCTCGGACAACAAACCCTCCCACTGTCCTCACAGCAGGAATTTCAAAACTGGCTCTGTTCGGTGCAAAAAAAAATACAAAACAACTCAAGATAGGTGAAAAAGATCAAATTATCTCATGAAGACGACTGGTATACCGACGATGGCCAGTGTTTCACAATTCTGCTGCCTCAGGGTGTAACATGAGCGATCGCCAATTAGAGGAAAAAAATCCACAATGAATGTGCATACTATAAACCTCTCGTCATATTTTCAAAGTTTTTCAGGAATTGAGGAAACGTACCTTTGAAATGGGACCCAAACAGCGTGTCTCTGTGCACTCAAAGATGGCTGCTTCACAATCTTGGCAAGAATTTGAACACTCCCAGAAGCCATTCGTCAGCACCGGGGGTGCAGAATTGTGAAACACTGGCCATCGTTGGTGGTCCGGTCATATTAATTAAATAAGTTGATCTTTTTCACCTATTTAAGTTGTTTTATATTCTTTTTTTGCACCACACAAAGCCAATTTTGAAATTCCAAGGGTGGTGTTTTTTATGCCAATGAGGTTTAGTTGGAACATCTTAATCCCGCTGTGTGGATGGTGGGAGGATTTGTTGTCTGAGGCTTTTTCCTCCCCTGGGTATATGTGGCCTGTGTGTAAGTGCTGTTCTTTACCTTGTACTATTCTAGTGAAAGACTTATACAGTATTTATTGGATTTTCACTTATCTGAGTTATTTAGGCTAACCTCATCTTTATCCAGTAGTTTGAATATTGCTGATGTCCAGATATTCAGCACTAGCTGGTATCTTGATACCGGTGTTGAGTCTTCAGAGGTGCTTTACCTTTTGTTTAAAAAAACCCAAACCTCTGATTACTGTGGTCTTTAATATTAGTCCCATAGCTTTTAGTTACTTTTGAAAGACATGAAAAGTGTCATTAAAACTGACTTGGTAATTTGCTTGTCAGTCAAGGAGCTGTCCAGATGTTGGTGCTGAATAGCTATGAATACCTGTAAAATCTCTTCAATATGAAGAGAGCAGCCAGGACATATGTACCACTTTACGTTTTCCTGAAAAATGTTTTAATAAACTCCTGAGTTCTGAAGCATTCTTATTAATTTTTAAATCTGAATTTAGACTTGTCTTTATTAATGATTTGCGGATATTGTCTATACGGGTCATCAAATAAGTTGTACTGTATTTTCATTGGATTAAAAATATGTCTGTGTTTAGCTTTCCAGAGTTATCCTTTCTTTATCAGGTCTGTAAAAAACATCATCCAGGAACTGTATCAACCTTTAAGTGACAGTGAAGTCTCAAGGCAAATCATATCTCATCATGCTAACATGCATTGCAGTGCATAACTCAAGTCCAGCTGAGTGTTACTATCGATGACATTTTCTAATAATAAATAAATTATTATGGAGGGACTAGAGTCAGCTTCCACTTTCCACCCCAGCTGCAAAGGAGAACAGAAAGCAAGTTCAAAAATGTTCCAGAGCTGGAGACAAAAGTTTCCAGGACAGTAATCTAGTATGACTTCTCAGAAAATCATTACTGCTAATGTTAGACTCTGCTGTGCTGGGCAGAGCTAAGTGAAATGTAAAACAAATATTAACAGAATGCTCCATGTTTTCAAGACAAGAGAGAGCAGGAGGGCCTTTTTATTTTATCACTACTCCCCCCCCCCCATCAGTTTCCCTCTTGTTCATTCAAAGTCTCTCGCGGACTGTCACCCAAGCAGTCTCCCATACTATTTATTGACCCGTTGATGAAGATCACTAAAGGCCTTCATGACCACCTCTTCCTATTGGCTTACTAAGTTGCTGACACTGCCTGCTCCTCGTTGGCCTGTACAAGCCACTAGTTATAGTGTAAAGGCTGCTCTGGGGTGAGTTATATGTAATGCAGAATTTCTGCAGTATTTTATCTTTACAGTGCAGAATTTAGGAGGGTTGGCTCATGCTATTGAAGAGAGGAAATAGCATGTTCAGCTGGCAGTAGATTTGACCCAGGCAGCTCAAGGAAGTATCATATTCAGCACACAGGGAATGCTTGGCTTGTCTTGGCTGCAGGAGCAGAGAAGCCTTGGTTGACTTATGAACCTGAAACTGGAAAAAGAATTAGAAACCAACCAGAGCCAGTGGAGAACAGATAGCTGGGAAATCAGCCTAGCATAGAGGTAGAAAGGGATTGAGCCTAAGCAGGGGGGGGGAGATTAAAAGTGAGATGATGATGGGAGGCAGAGCTTGCTGGAAAGAGGTTTGTCTAGGTCAGGGGTAGGCAATTCCGGTCCTCGAGAGCCGGAGCAAGGTCAGGTTTTCAGGATATCCACAATAAATATGTATGAGATGGATTTGCATGCACTGCCTCCTTGAGATGCAAATCTATTTCATGCATATTGTGGATATCCTGAAAACCTGACCTGGCTCCGGCTCTCGAGGACCGGAATTGCCTACCTTTGGTCTAGTTACACTTCTCCCTCCGTATTCGTGGTTTCCATATCCACGGTTTCACTTGTTCGCGATTTTTCATTGGCTGACTCCGCCCCCCAAAATTATATCACTCTGAAAATTGCTGCTTCCATGCTCTGCCTTCTTTCTTCCTTGCGCTGAGAATTTCATGTTTTGTGTGTTTGTTATTTTTTTGGAAGGGGAGGGGCGAGAAGGATAGAGTGAAACAATTACCCCTCAGAGGACACCTCCCTTCTGTATACTGCGAGATGATTGGCTGGATTTCGGCAGGCGTGGGCCACCCATTGCTGCGGTGTCTTGTCAGTCGCAGGGCTTCGGTGCTCCGGCTCACTGCCAGTGCCTCCCGATCCTTGCCGGAGGCGTGTGCACATGTCTCCCCACCTCTTCTTTGTCCTGTGTGTAAAATCGGAGCAGATAGTGAATGGAGTCAGCCACGGATTAGTGCAGAGCATGGATTGGGAAGCTCCTACTGCCGGCCTGGAGGAGAGAATGGAGAGCAGAGCTGTCCCTTTCCAGTGCATTCATGTGCAGCTGAAAGGGGGAGTGCCGTGGGGCTTCTTGTTGAAAGGGGGACTGGAGCACGGGGAGCCGCTAATTGTGTCTAAGGTAAGGAAGGGGTGGGGAGGCGATTTGTTGGTGCCAGCCCGCCATGCACTCAGCATTGTGTACTTCCCCCCTGCTCAGGAGCTCTTTTAAAAAAGAACATAAGAAATGCCTCTGCTGGGTCAGACCTGAGGTCCATCGCGCCCAGCAGTCCGCATACGCGGCAGCCCAATAGGTCCAGGACCTGTGCAGTACAGTAATCCTCTATCTATACCCCTCTATCCCCTTTTCCAGTAGGAAATTGTCCAATCCTTTCTTAAACCCCAGTACCGTACTCTGCCCTATTACGCCCTCTGGAAGCGCATTCCAGGTGTTCACCACATGTTGGGTAAAAAAGAACTTCCTAGCATTCGTTTTGAATCTGTCCCCTATCAGCTTTTCCGAGTGCCCTCTTGTTCTTTTATTTTTTGAAAGTTTGAAGAATCTGTCCCTCTCTACTCTCTCTATGCCCTTCATGATCTTGTAAGTCTCTATCATATCCCCTCTAAGTCTCCTCTTCTCCAGGGAAAAGAGACCCAGTTTCTCCAATCTCTCAGCGTATGGCAGGTTTTCCATCTCTTTTATCAGTCGTGCCGCTCTCCTCTGAACCCTCTCGAGTAACGCCATATCCTTCTTAAGGTACGGCGAACAATATTGTACGCAGTACTCCAAATGCGGGCATACCATTGCCTGATACAACGGCAGGATAACTTTTTTCGTTCTGGCTGTAATACCCTTCATGATTACACCTAACATTCTATTCGCTCTCTTAGCGGCCACTGTGCACTGTGCCGTCGGCTTCATTGTCATATCCACCATTACCCCCAAATCCCCATAGTACACTACTGCATTCGCGGTTTTAATAGTAAAAACGCTGACTTATACAGAAAACCATGAATAACATATTGAAAAGATATTCGCAGTTTTTCCATATTCGCGTCTGTATCCGGAATGCATCCACCGCAAATATGGAGGGAGAAGTGTAGGGGATATGAGCATGGGGGTACAGTTAGGTGAAGGAGGAATTGAGCTCAGAGTGACATAAAAGTGAACAGGAGGGGAGTTGAGCACAATAACTGGGGAAGGGGAGGGGAAGAGAATGGAGACTTGTATTCCACCTTTTTGTGAATTTTGCATTTCAAAGTGGTGGGCCCTGGATGATTAATTGACTTGCCCAGGGTCACATGGAGCAGCACTGGGATTTGATCTCACAACCTCTGGGTGCAGAGGCAACAGCTCTACCAGTGAGGCACACCTTCCTGGTGTGGTAGGTTAGGAAAAGAGCGAACTGGGGAATCAAATTAGGGGGTGGGATGGGAATGGAATGGAATCGGCAAGACAAGACAGAGGCTCATATACAAGTGGAAGGATCAAGCCTATTGGAGGGGAGGGGGAGGGAGAAGCAATGAGGTGTTTCAAACCTGGTGAAGGGGAGCAAGAGGTCCCTTTTAGTACTCAAGCAAATTCTGCAAAATAATTGGGGGAAAAAAACCTGTACATATTCTGTATTTATAATTACTTTCTTTTATTGCATTTTCAATTATGTACTGTATAATCCAAAGGCAGTAATCATATAATTTTAACCAAAAAATGTGCAGAAGTTTGCAGAATATTCCTTTTTTTGTGCAGATTTCCCCCAGGAGGAAAATGCTAATTGCTGTGATTAAACATCTTGTTGCAATGGTGAGCTGGTGCTGGAGTTTCTTAAGCCCTCTTAGTATATTTTAGATTTCTAGATTATGTCAATCCCAAGTCTGCTCTTGTGTTGAGTTCAACTGTTTCACTACAAGTTGGGATGGAAGGACAAGAGAGTTCTTCAATAGTTGCTATTGCAATTCCACATTTACTGTTTCAGAATGAACTGTAGTATTTACTGGTAGGAGGACCTGCTGCCTTGCAGTACATAGAAATCACCTCCTGCTGCTCCCTCCACATATTCTCCCCCCCCACACACACACACATTTCCCTTCCCCCTTTGTCATTAGATTTATATAGAAGGGATTAGTGAATAGATGATCCAAGACAAAACTGAACAATATCTTTGTGCCCAGTACTACAAATATCAGGATTCTAAATTCATGCCCTCTTTTTAGCCAAACTTAGGATTCTAAGCTGTCCTTTTACTAAATCGCAACTAAGTTTTGCAGTTTCTATGAAGCAATAGATAAAACTATAGCTCGAGACATACAAACATAAATAAACATAGAAAAATGAAGGCAGATAAAGATCATATGGCCTATCTAGTCTGCCCATCCATGCCATCTACTATCCCTTCCTCTCCTTTAAAAACTGGTGTGTAAATTCAGGGGGCTTGCCCGGCATTTGCCATGTATTTAGTGCATTCGCCACACAAACACTGCGTTAAATATAGCAGCAGGTAGTGCAAAGTGCTACCTTAACTGTCACTGCATGTAATGTTGAGGTAGACCCAGTACAAAAATGCATAGTATCATGGTGGCACACTTACTTGCCATCTCACACTCTCTGTAAACTAGAGTTCTGCACGGGAACGGGGATCGCGGGAATCCTGCGGGTCCCACGGGAATCCCCCCTAATCCACGGGACTCCCACAGGGACCCCCCTCTAGCCAATGAGACTCCCACGAGGATGGAAGGCTTTGGAAGCAGGGTTCGTCCATATAATATAATGGACACATCAGCCTTAGTAAAAGAGGGGGTTTATAAGTTAATTACCTGAACAGAAAACAAAAAAAGGATTCCACCAAAGAGATTCCACAAGGAAAACAACAGCGCAAACACAAAAGAAACTGTGGAATTGATAATCCTGTCAGAAGTAATTGCTGCTTTTTATGGGGACCTGCGGGGATGGAGGTAATTCCATGCGGGGATGGGTGGGGACAGAGAGGATCCTGACTGGGACGGGTGGGGACGGAGAGGATCCTGGTGGGGACGGAGAGGATCCGGGTGGGGAAGGGCGGGGATGGGTGGGATTTCGGTCTCCGTGCAACTCTCTACTCTAAACTTCACCCCCTCATGTCTTGATCCCCCTCCCTTCCACAGCATCACTGTCCCCTCGGTATCAAAACCCTGTCTCCCATGGGGAGGGAGCAGGCAATTGGATATGGAGAGGGGGGATTGGAAATCAGGGGATGGGATCTGAAGAAAAGTAGGAGATGGTGGAGAGGTGCACTGCCTTGGCCTGCCTATATTGATTTTTGGTTGCCTTGGTGCCGCTTTTATTGATTTTTTTTGTACTGGGCCTCCACCCAGATGAAAGTGTGCTACTGGACTGTTAGTAGGGCTAGATTCTATATGAGGCACCTAGATTTAGGCGCCTAACTTAATGGCCAAAATGACCTTAATAGTTTCAATTATGAGCTTTAACAAGCTCATAATTGAAAAAAAAAAAATAATAATAATTAATTGGTCGGAAGGCGCATACTTTTTTCTAAAAAAGGTAGGTGCCTAACATCAGAGTAGAGACAGACATAGCTTGTGCAATGATTCTCTAAAGAACTTAGGCCCCCTTTTATCAAGCCACATTGGGGTTTTTTTTATCATTGGCCGCTACGGTAAAAGCTCCGACGCTCATAGGCTGCTGATTAAAAAACTAACAGTGATAAACAGCAATAAACCCCCCCCCCAATTAACTAATGTGGCTTGATAAATGGGGGGGGCCTTAGGCACCTGCAATGTAGGGCAGTAAAACCCAGGCCTACATTACTGGTGCCTAAGTTTTTTTGCTAGGTGCTTTTAGGCGCTATTAGCATGATTGACATTTGGCTGGCACCAGTTTTCTAGGCACTGGACGATTTAGGTGCCATTTAGAGAATTTGGGCCTTAATGCCTTCTCTTGAGGTGGTAGAGTTGTCACACCATTAGCAGTGAGGACAGCTAAATGCACTGCAGTCACATCATCAGTTTTGGGGTTGTGTCTAAGCAAAGGAGAGTAACGGCCTTGCTTTTTCCTGAGCTGGAACTAATATCAGAACATACACATTTGCTTTCCCCCATGGTCACGATCAGAGCACTCTGAAAATGAACGTCAGGAGAGCAAGCACATGCGCAGACCATTTACAGGCAAAAAAGATGGTCTGCGCATGCATCTGCATTGCTCTGCAGCAATCCGTGCAGTCACTGTGGGGCGTGCCTCCAATCGAGTCCATTTGCATGCAGACTTGTTGTGAATCGGTCGCCTGGCCACGGATCGGATCGGTAAGGTTAGTGAATCTAGGCCTTAGTCTGTCTTAATGCACACTAAACATTAGCATGGGTTTTTTTGACAACGTTTAAATTGCTGTACAACACAGAAGCCCCTTAATGTTTCTTTAAAAACATTTTTAGTAATTAATTTTGGTCATGTTTGGTTGTGGTTTGCTTTGGAGCACAGTGTTGTTGTTTTTTTAAAATTTATCTTGGTTTCTTTATTCTGCTGGGTCTTTGCTTTGGGCCTCAGAGGAGCCATTTCTAGATACACAGCAGCCCTTAACTGCACAGTTCTACTGGATAATCCCCTATGACTGCTGCAGCACTGTGTGGCTAGTGCTAAGGGTGGGGGTTCTGTAGATGGAGTTGGGGAAGACCCAGCAGTTATTTGGGCATTGGTGATATTCAGCACTGGTGCCCACATAGCTAACTGGGCAGTTAGGAGTAGGACTGCAGAAAAGGTAGCTAATCTTTCCTGGTTGGCTATGCAAGTGCTAGCACTAAATATTGGCCAGAACCTACACGACTTCCAGCTTCACAGCTGACCCAGATAGTCGCTCTCGGGGTCCACACATTTCATGGCATTGAATGTCTGGGCTAGATTTCAGCCCACAGTGATCATCAGCTTTAAATCTGACCATCACAGGCTTAATATCAAGAGTCACAGAAAACTGAAATGAAACCTAAGGCAATCATTATATTTAGCATTATTTTTAACTTGTGGAAATCTAGTAAACAGGACTTTGGTAATCATATACTGCTGAGAAAATCAAGGGATAGACTTATTGATCTTGAACAGTTTTTATAATATTGATTAAAAGATGAAGGAATATCTTAAACGGACTTCCTTGCACCAATGGTAACAAAAATCTCATGCACGAATACAGGATGTCCGGGGCGTACTTGGAGAGACCTCCCAGGAAAGAGACTTGGGAGTTCTGATCGATAAGTGAATGAAGCCGTCTATGAAATGTGTGGCGGCGGCGAAAAGGGCAAACAGAATGCTAGGAATGCTAAAGAAGGGGATCACAAACAGATCGGAGAAGGTTATTATGACGCTGTACCAGGGCCATGGTGCGCCCTCACCTGGAGTACTGCGTCCAGCACTGGTCGCTGTAAATGAAGAAGGACACGGAATTACTCGAAAGGGTCCAGAGAAGAGTGACTAAGATGGTTAAGGGGCTGGAGGAGTTGCCGTACAGTGAAAGATTAGAGAAACTGGGCCTCTACTCCCTCGAACAGAGGAGATTGAGAGGGGACATGATCGAAACATTCAAGGTTCTGAAGGGGATAGACTTGGTAGATAAAGACAGATTTTTCACCCTCTCCAAGGTAGGGAGAACGAGAGGGCACTCTCTAAAATTGAAAGGGGATAGATTCTGTACAAACATAAGGAAGTTCTTCTTCACTCAGAGAGTGGTAAAAAACTGGAACGCTCTTCCAGAATCTTGTCATAGGGGAAAACACCCTCCAGGGATTAAAGACAAAGTTAGACAAGTTCCTGCTGAACCGGAATCTACGCAGGTAGGGCTGGTCTCGGGGCGCTGGTCTTTAACCAGAGGGCCACTGCATAAGTGGACTGCTGGGCACAATGGACCACTGGTCTGACCCAGCAGCGGCAATATTTATGTTCTTAATGGGATTTAACCCCCTACCTGCTTGTATAGGCCTATAGAGAGGTGTGAAGTGCCTAGGGGATTATTTACACCTGCTCCAGTCTCAGATTTACACTATCTGTTGGCAATAAGGGCTGAGATGAAAACTCCATGCAAGTAATGATTTATTGTAGAAAAGCCTTGGAAATTATTTGTGACTGGGTATGTGTGTGCTATTGCATTAACCCTGTGCAAACTTTCTCTGCCTCAAGTTTACTTAGCTTTAATAAGTTATTAATATAATTACTGTTATTATTGTGCAGGCAATTTAAACCGTTTCATGTTTCTTGCAAGTTAATTGTCAAGTGGAAAGGTTCCAAAGAGTATCAAAGGTGCTTCTGTATCCTCTGATTTTGTATAGAGCTCATGCTAGGATCTCGGGGGAAAGTCCTTGTACGTTACTTGCTGGCCCCACTTTTCCCAGCTCTACCCATTTGGGGTGCCAGTGTTGTAACTAACAGAGGGGGAAGGCAATTTTCATGGAATGCACCTGGGAAACTGATTAGAGGTCAGTGTTTTGCTGGTCTTCTCTGAATCCATGTGGGGAATATTCACTTTAATCTTAAAATACACTGTTTGCTTGATTTTAGAACTGCTTTTTTTTTCCCCCAGGTAACTTGCTGCCCAGACAAAATTGTAACCTCTGAGCAAGTGGGGAAAATTGGAGATAGGGAGGTTTCCCGACTCACTCCAAAGGTTAGCTTGACAAATCCTTTGAATATGGTGGTCTTAGTTACTTGGAAGTGGCATGAGTTCAAGTGGTTTGAGTGGTCATTTCAGGAGAGACCCCCTAGAAGTGGGTTGGGATGTTGAGAGTGGCTGCACCGTGGGAGTTGCTTGGGTGAATTTATGACACTTTTACCAGGTAAAATCTTTTTTAAATGATTATCTATGTTCTTCTGACCCTTCTTTGACCTTTGAAGGTTTGCATGCCATTTGTTGTCAGGATATGCTCCCCAAGGGCATATTGGTTTCTGCAATATAAATGTGAAACTGCACTGTGCTCCTATTTGGATGAATGTGCTGTATATTACCATACATTAATACTTTAATAATATCATTTATGATAATCCACACATGGCAGAATAAAGTACTGGATAATCTCCGCTATTTTATTTATCTAGCTGCATTATCGCTGGTAAAAATTGTTCCTATTAGTCCCAAATTTCCTGATCTGTCATCTTGGTCATGGAGAAAGCTGAATCATTTGCAGTTTGTGATATGATTACTAATCTTTAGAAAGTGATTAATAGCTCACACTTATGAAGGATTAAGCCAATCTAGTTGAATTTGATAAAGACCAGATAACTACAGTATAATATCAACCAGTGGTGTTATTGGTAATATATTACAGCAGGGAATAAATCTTTTAATTGATGCTATCGCCAAGGTTTTAAGCTAGATAAAAACATCTGAATTTATACTCAGGTTCGTGGATTGTGTTATGGATAAGATCATGTCCTGATGTTATATGTTTATGTTAATTTAGAATGTGGCGTAGTGGTTAGAGCTACAGCCTCAGCACCCTGAGGTTGTGAGTTCAAACCGCTCCCTGGGACCCTGGGCAAGCTACCTAATCCTCCACTGCCCCAGATACATTAGATAGATTGTGAACCCACCAGGACAGATAGGGAAAATGCTTGAAGTACCTGTATGTAAACATAAGCACATAGAAACATAGAACATAGAAACATAGAAAGTGACGGCAGAAAAAGGCCAAGGCCCATCGAGTCTGCCCACTCCATTGACCCACCCCCCTAGTTAATCGCTCTCTGATGACCTTTTCCCTCGTAGAGATCCGACATGAGCATCCCATCTGTTCTTAAAATCTGGCACGCTGCTGGCCTCGACCACCTGTACTGGGAGCTTATTCCAGCTGTCCACCACTCTTTCAGTGAAGAAGTACTTCCTGGTGTCACCATGAAACTTCCCGCCCTTTATTTTCAGCGGGTGTCCTCTTGTGGCCGAGGGTCCTCTAAGAAGGAAAATATCATCTTCTACCTTGATGCGACCAGTGACATACTTAAACGTCTCAATCATGTCCCCTCTCTCCCTACGTTCTTCGAGAGAGTATAGCCGCAATTCGTTCAGCCTTTCTTCGTATGATAGATCTTTGAGCCCCGAGACCATCCTGGTGGCCATTTGCTGTACCGACTCGATTTTCAGCACATCTTTGCGGTAATGTGGCCTCCAGAATTGTACGCAGTACTCCAGATGAGGCCTCACCATGGTTCTGTACAAAGGCATTAGGACATCGGGCTTCCAACTAACAAAGCTTCTCCGGATACAACCCAGCATTTGCCTAGCCCTGGATGAAGCCTTCTCCACTTGTTTGGCCGTTTTCATGTCTTCGCTGATGATCACCCCCAAGTCCCATTCTGTGGCAGTCCTTGCTAAGGTTTCTCCATTCAATGTGTACGTTCTGCACGGATTATTGTTGCATTTGTTAGCGTTGAAGCTAAGCTGCCAGGTCGAGGACCAATGTTCCAATAAAAGCAGGTCTTGCGACATAAGCGATGTCTCCACTGGGTCAGACCTGAGGTCCATCATGCCCAGCAGTCCGCTCACGCGGTGGCCCAACAGGTCCAGGACCTGTGCAGTAACCTTCTATCTATACCCCTTTATCCCTTTTTCCAGCAGGAAATTGTCCAATCCTTTCTTGAACCCCAGTACCGTACTCTGCCCTATTACGCCCTCTGAAAGCGCATTCCAGGTGTCCACCACACGTTGGGTAAAGAAGAACTTCCTAGCATTCGTTTTGAATCTGTCCCCTTTCAACTTTTCCGAATGCCCTCTTGTTCTTTTATGTTTTGAAAGTTTGAAGAATCTGTCCCTCTCTACTCTCTCTATGCCCTTCATGATCTTGTAGGTCTCTATCATGTCTCCTCTGAGTCTCCGCTTTTACAGGGAGAAGAGCTCCAGTCTCTCCAACCTTTCAGTGTATGAAAGGTTTTCCATGCCCTTAATCATTCGTGTCGCTCTTCTCTGGACCCTCTCAAGTATCGCCATATCCTTCTTAAGGTACGGTGACCAATACTGGACACAGTACTCCAGGTGCGGGCGCACCATTGCACGATACAACTGCAGGATGACTTCTTTCGTTCTTGTTATAATACCCTTCTTGACAGTATACAAGTCCCAATCCCTTTCCCTTAATTTAGCATTTTTATTATTTATTTATTATTTTGTTATGTTCGCCTAATTCTAAATCTGTATTATGTGTGTAAATTTGTAACATGCCTCAGTACTGTTTACAGCACTGCAGACTCGCGTTCAGCATTCTGATTCGCAATTTGGTCTCACGCTTCGTGATTATATATTGCTTTTGAATTTCAAGGCTTCTATCCACCACTGCCAAAGTTGGCCTTTCATATCTTGGATCCCTGAGGAAAGCGTCTTTAGCCGAAACACGGCCCGTGTTGGGTCCTCTAATGATATATGTGGATTCAGTTTGTATCGATATTACTGCTTTTATCAAGGAAATTTTGAATAAACTATAACCAAAGCTCCGAGAACATTGTGCTTGCACAGTTTAGTTTGTTTTGGACCTGTTCTTTTCCTGTGGAAATCTGGTTCTTATTGCTTTTGCTTGCTCATGGATACAAATTTAATAAGTAAATACATTTAATTTATTTAAAAATTTATATATCATATATTAACTATACGGTTTACAAAAATTATGATCATAACAAGTTAAACACCACATACAGACACAATTGCAGAACAGCTCTCATTAAAAAAAAAAAACTAACACAGGAAAGCGCTAACAAACAAATGATTTTTCAGCATTTTCTTAAAATTCATTATCCCAGCACAGTATTGCAAAATTCCAGGCATTCCAAAGTTTAGCACCTGCCACAGACAGCATCGCTGCACCAAACCTAACATGAGAGATTGACACCTTAACCCTCTAAACTCAGTTTCATACTACAGTGGAACCTTGGTTTACGAGCATAATTCATTCCAGAAGCATGCTCGTAAACCAAAATACTCGTATCAAAGCGAGTTTCCCCATAGGAACTAAGGGAAACTCGCTTGATTTGTTCCCACCCACCCCCATCCCCCAAGGCCAGTGATGCTGCTCTACCCCCCCAAGAAACGGCACTGCTCCCCCCCGCTCATGAAGGCCCCTCCCCACGTGATCCACCATCCCCCCGCTCGTGGCGCCCTTCCGCGATCCGGCACCCCCCCGCCGCGATCCGGCATGCCCCAGGCAACCACCCACCCACCCGATCACATTCCTGCGCATGCTCAAGGCCTTTGGGTTCCCGAGAATCTCGAAGAGAACAGGAACCCGAAGGCCTTGAGTATGCGCAGATGCTGAAGGCCCAGCGCAAAGAAGAAGGCAGATCTTTGGGCACCGGCACTGGCATGTCCTGTGCATTGGTGCCGGTGCCAAATGGGGGTAAGGAATGTGATCGGGTGGGTGCCTGGGGCATGCCGGATCGTGGGGGGGGGGGGGGGTGCGCTCATAAATCGAGGCATGCTCGGTTTCTGAGACACCAATTTTGTGAATGTTTTGCTTGTCTTGCAAAACACTCGCAAACCGGTGCAGTCGTAAACCCAAGTACCACTGTATTTTCTGATCTCAAACACCTTCTAGGCCAGTGGTCTCAAACTCACGGCCCAGGGGCCACATGTGGCCCGCCAGGTACTATTTTTAGGCCCTCGGTATGTTTATCATAATCACAAAAGTAAAATAAAACACTTTCTTGATCATATGTCTCTTTAGCTATAAATGACAATATTATTATTAAGACTTGGCCAAAAGGAAAGATTTATAAACTATAAAGAGTTTTACCTCATGCAAAATTGTCATTTCTTTACTAATGCATTAACTATTTTTTTCTGAGGCCCTCCAAGTACCTACAAATCCAAAATGTGGCCCTGCAAAGGGTTTGAGTTTGAGACCACTGTTCTAGGCTGATAATTTTTAAAAAAAATCCATGTAAAACTGGGTTTATGTGAGTCATTCTTGCTCTGATATGTGAACTCTCCAGTGATGATATTCATTTGGAGACCACCCAAATTCCTGTTTTGCATATTTCTATAACCATAAAAAGACCTGAAAGCATTGCCCAAGATCAGGCTGCCGGATGTCTCGGGGCAAATGCATGTGTCAAGAGGAGATGGAGCATATAGGGGCATACAGAGTGAGCATTCTTTTCCTAGCATCTGACTCCACCCCTTCCTGTTAAAAGCCTTTATTTTCTGACTCATGTCTCTGTACTAGGAGCCCCATCAGTGCTGCTGAGTGTGGGATACTAGGCTCTTAGGAGCTCTTCTGCAGCAAAATATGCAGTTACTGCTGCCCAACATAGGATTTTATGGCACGATAGCATTTAGTGAGGGCATTCCCACTATTTATTTAATACAGGTTGTATATTAACATTCAGATACCTGTTCATGGCTAACGCAGGAGCACTTAAGTAGCTACTGTTCGGTAAATGCAGTGTGTTATCTGCCTGACCTTCCACATCTTCTCTCTGCCCATACTATATCCCCTGACACAAAAAGCATTTGGGGTAAGTTCTCTAAAGGTCACCAAAATCTAGGCAGTTAGGTGTGTAGATGCTAGTATTCCACAATCGAGTTAAGTAACCACCTGGTGCCTGCCCTTCCCTTGTCCATGCCCCCATCTCAAATTTGTGCCCTCTAGAATTTTGAACATTTTTCAATATGACTAAGGGCAGATTCATGCATAACTGCTAATTGCTGCCAATTAAGGCATATAGCCTATTGCTCATTAACACAAATTATCAGCTCATTATTAAATTAAGTTACTAGTTGCAAATTTGGATGCACAATGTTCTAGAATTAGGGGTTAATGCCTGGGTTACTGCACACATTAACTGTGAAAGCACCTCAGAGCCCCTTAACCCTTTCAGGACCATAAGGATCGTAGGCCAATTTTTGTGGTTTTGACGACATTTTTATGGTAAAAAGGGCTTGCAGATGCCAAAAAATTGATTTTTTTTGTGAAATATCATTATTTTTATTTTAAAAAAATCACACTTCTGGCTTATGGACAGTGTGGCAAGTGAATCTTCTCGTCAATCTGGCAACGACGCTAATGAATGAATGTCGGAACCAGTTTGTTTACATAAAGGCAGTATCATATGGAATCCGTACATATCAAATTTAGAACTGTAGACTATCCCAATCAAAATTTATAGGATTTTAAAGTTATGGGACAAATATGTCCCTTGGTCCTGAAAGGGTTAATGTGGCTCTGTGCTAGCAGGTAACCCAGCATTAACCGTGCACCAATTGCCTCACACGCTTTAGAAGGGTGTCTTTAGTTGTGCCAGTTCTTTAAGTACATGAAGACGGCTGATGTTACAAACTGCGACACTGGCAGCTTAAATGTTGGCTTCTAAAATGCTGGCCTACATTTAAACCCTTCAATCAGTACTTGTGAAAGGTTGAGATCCTTGGGAGGTATAGACCATATACCAAACCGTAAATAAACAATTAATAAATTAATGTGTGTGTATCCTCAGTGTGATTAAGCTATAACGACGGCTGCCACAGCAGAAGTCCAGGCTTTAATCAATCGGCAGGCTGGTTTTCAAGCCACGCCCACACCATCATAGGCCTACACGTGTGTGTAGTGAAATAACACAAAAAAGTGCTCTCAAGTAAATTTATTAATATAAAAAAATATGAGAATATATCTCCAGTGAATCTCAACCAATAATTTACTCAAAAACGGAATCAAAAATTCAAAATAATAATACTTAGCTCAAGAATAGTGTCCATAGTTCATCCTCAATTCATCTCAATCAAAAACTTTTTTCTTTTTTTCAAAAGGCACCAATGTAAAAAAAAAAAGCAAAATTTTTATAATCAGCACCAATTCGAGATTGACACGCTATCGGTGGATGCTTCAGTGAAAGGAAAATGGTAAAACCAGAGCAATGTGAGGAAATTCTTCTTTACGGGTCTTCAACGTACATGTATTTCAGGCGAGGATTATAAACATATTTGTTCAACAAAACCCTGTCCCTCTTTGCGTGTCTCACACTTTCCAAAAACACACAATCCTTCCACAACTCAAGGTCAATCCAGCGATGGAAACTACCACCCCTTTCTGCATGCCATATTCGAAGGAAGGCTCTCTTTGAGACCACCTTTGAGTTTCAGGGGTTCAGAATCTGGAACAACCTCCCAGGAAGCCTTTAACAAACACCCACATACTTCCAGTTCAGGAAAGCACTGAAAACTCGCCTTTTTTTTTCCTCAATGCATTGACCCTTTCCCATGCAGTCTCCTGCATGATATCTTCTATGAAATTTCTTTGTTAATATGTGGTATGGTTACTCAAGACTATGGAAAAGCTCCATACACAGATTCATTCAACTCTCATCACCGCCCCACCCCCTTCTTCTCTTACCTCCTTCTTCTGGGTCTCCGTATCTATATTTGAACTGATATCCGAAAGCTGTTCATCTACTTCAGTTTTTCTCCATAATTGAATTTGACTCTGACCTTGTCGTGATCCTATATTGTTTGTACTTGTATCCCCACCTCTCATGTACAGTCTTCTACTTAACTCCTGTTAACTGCATTGAACTTCATGGTGTATTGTAGTATTCAAATAAAATTTTTATGTTATCTATAAATCCCCATGGGTGCCGGTTAACTGAGATATAAGTTAAAAACAAAACTATACAAATTAATTCATACCATTCAATTAATAACAATGAAAAACCTCTTGTATCAATTTAATATCACCTTAAAGACCCTCTTCTACTAATAGATATGAACTATTTCTGACAAAACAGAATCTTCCCCAAATGCTTCTTGAAAAGCATAGTTTTAAATGCTTTAATATTTCCCTCGAGCCTCAATTCCCATGGTAAATGGTTCCACAATTGTGGAGCTATGAAATAAAATGCTTTATTTCTAGTTGACTCCCATCGTGCCCTATTTGCTGAAGGAAGAACTAATTGAGTGGCACCCACTTAACTTTCCTGAGTCCACTTCATCTGAGCGGTGGGGGAATTGGTTTTAAGTCAGCTCCCTTCTCTCTCACATCAGGTGTATTGGGCTGGATGCTGACACATCTGCAGAGTGAAGTACCATATATACTTAAATATAAACTGAGGTTTTTGGGCCAAAAAATGGTTCAAAATGGGATTCTCGTTTATATTTGATCTAACCCCATCCTGCACCCACCACGGGCCTCCAGTACTGCCCTGCTGGTTCAGTGTTATGGGGAGCTGAAGCTGCCATCAATCCCTCTCTCTCAGCAACTTTGTGTAACTAGCCTGCCCCTCCCTTCCCGGTCCCCCTGCAGGTCAACCTTAGGTCTCCAGTGGTCCAGTGGTGAGGCGGGGCAGGAGCAATCTCTTTATGCTCCTGCCCAGCAATCTTCTTGTAGTGAAAAAGTGACTGCCATGAGATCCCAGGTAAACTTCGCAAGACTGCGAGGACAGGGTGGGGAGGGGTGGGCTAGCTGCACAGTCACTGGGAAGGAGGGATTGACGGCAACTCTGGTTCCCCACTTCACAGGACCACCAGTGAAGTACTAGAGGCCCACGGTGGGTCTGAGAAGGGGGGGGGGGGACAGATTGGCTGGCTGTTTGACTGCAGAGCCAGCAGACAAGACATTAGGGAAAGGAAGAGGGGTCGCTTCTGCCCTGTACCAGTACTTGAATATAAACTTGAGTCAACCTTTATTTCCTCCTTATAGTCAGAAAAGAGAACATACAGTGGCAACAGATGGCACAGATGGCTGACTTGGCACCTAAAAGAAAGGCATGTCAGGAATCAAAGTTCCCATGACATGGTTCTGCTTTTGGAGGAAAGCTTTTACCTGTCACTTGGGCCAACGGTAGCATTTCTGTCAGCTTTCATATGACAGTAGCCCCCTGGGAAATCGTACAGCTCTTTGGTCTGTGGACTCTTGTCACCTGGTTTGCATGGACAGCTCCTGATAAGGGGAAGACTTGAAAAGCATAATGTAGGTATTGCGCATTTCCCTCATTAGTGCCAATAAATGGAATTCCTCCTATTTAAGTCCTGAGAATTTGTGGTGGAAACTTTGATTTAACTCCCCCCTCCCCCTTAAACCTTCAGTATTTTCTGTCTTTGGCTATAGATAGGTTGAGTGACCCTTATATACTAATGAAGACTAGCGCTACTACAGTATTTTCTGGTAATGAAAATTAAAATGGAGATGATTCAGTGGCGTACCTAGGGTATGTGGCACCCGGGGCCCATCATTTTTTGACACCCCCCCCCCCCCCCTCATGTAAATTTTTTTTTTTTTTTTTTTTTTGCAATAACCATGAAATGGAATAAATGGTCAGAATAGAAACAGGCAGTGAAAATTTTCTTTTTTTTTTTTTTTTTTTTTTCCAAAGTATTTTTATTGAGAATGGCAAAAGGTCCAGACAAGCAACCATGGTCTGTACAGAAACTTATACATTATCAAAAAGAACACAGAATGAGAGTAACAGCAACAACAAGCATGAACAAGCCTCTCCCAAGAGAAAATTGCCAATGAGAGGCATAGCAATACACAACAAAAGGCCAAAACTTGGGGCAAGCAAACAAATCCCACCCCAGAACCCACAAGAATAATAAGCCGGACTAGACCCTCAGCCATATTTTATAATGAAAAAAACCCCCACAAGCAACAACACCCAGACCGCTCACCAGACACACCAATCCGCACAACAAGCACCCAAGAAACACCCAGCCACCACCCAGACAAAACTACCAGACACACCTACCCCACCAAGCCCAGACCCAACCCCCCCTCCCCAGAGAGTGCAAGCGCAAAGTGGACCGTGAAAAGGGCAGCTGCAGAAGTGGAAAGCCCCAGATAAGTAGGTTAGCTAAAGAAAGCCCACAGATAGAAGAAATCAGGATAACAGAAGTTCCAACAAATGCTCCCACAGAAAATTTTCTTTTATTGAACCTCATTTATGTAACCATTATTCCAAACATAACATAACATAAATTATGTCTGAATTGTCATGACATCAGAAGTACATATGGAGTAGTTGCAGGTGATGCTTGGGACAGTTCTGATTATGTTAGTTTGGTTTTATGTGTTTTTTTAATAGAAGGGTTTTTATTTCTTTTTTTAAGGTTTTGTAGTTTGTGGTCGAGGTCAATAGGTTGTAGAGTTGGGGGTCAAGTGTTGCAGCTCGAATGGCTAGGAGGTTGTCGAACAGTTTTTTTCTTTTGACGTTTTTGGTTGGAGGGTGTGTGAATGGTGCGTGAGTTCTCCTCTGTCTGTTTGAAGTGGATTGAATTATTTAGCTGAAGAAATTAGTTACCCCCCCCCATTCCACACACATTAATTCTCTTCCATTTTTGTTCCCATTATAAAAAAACACTGATAAGTTCCCAGGAAAAAAATACATTAAAATAAGAAGTGAAAACAAAGGCCCCTACAGATGAGAACATAACATAAGAATAGCCTAACTGGGTCACACCAATGGTCCATCATGCCCAGTAGCCCATTCTCATGGTAGCCAATAGTGCTGCCCGATTCAGAGAAAAATATTTCATTCGATCCGATTCACCCTGTTGAATCGATTTTTCGATTAGATTCACTGTTAATGACACCGCTTTTTAAGTTTAAACAAAGTATAACAATAAATTTCACAACAACAATAAATTTCACAAAGTACTTAAAAAAAAAAAAATCACATTTTTCCATTAAAGCAGTTCTGGAGACATTTGCTTGAACAGTCTTTTTTCCCAGTCCATAAGCAAGCAATATGAAAAAGATTTCCTTAATTATCTACTCAAACATTTTTGCTATTTACTTTCATTGTACCTATACTATTATTCAGTAGAAAAAATGGACTTAACTGTGCAGGAAATGAATCTCCTCATACACCCACCATATAGTGCAAAAATGTGCAAAGGTCTGTTTTTTTCTTTCGATCACTACATAGCCTAATGCCACACAAGCAGCGCTGTTACAAACATATTCTGAAGGTCAATGCTAAGGTTGACAAAGTTTCCTTCCTTGGACCAGAAGGAGATACTGACAAACCACTGGAAGAGATTCTAAAACAACTACCCAGAAATAACACCCAAAGACCCACTCAGTGTGTGAACCAGTTGAGTGGAGTGGACTAACTGGGGGTGGAAATGGGCCCAGAGTTTGCTCAGCAGAATTTCCCAGACTACCTCTTCCTCTCAACACACTGACATGCTACCACCACCACCAACACTAGGAACACCTCACCGAGTATGCCAGCAATGCTTATAAACTTTATAAAACACATTATTATATTTTCTTATAAAGCATATATTTTAACTGAACTCAGCCTTGCCATTCACAAAAATAGAAAAGTTCCCATTTCAAGCTGTCTCATGTACACTTTTCAAATCTAACATATTGTAATCACAAAACAGAAAATAAAATTATTTTTTCTACCTTTTGTTCTCTGATCAATATTCAAATCTTGTTGGTCCCAGGCTCTTGTTGTCTTGCTTGCCAGGGTCTCCTTTCTCCGTGCTAACCATCCGTCTGCCATCTCTGTTCTCCCCTTCCGTTTCCCTTCCCTCTCCCGGAGATCTGGCATCTTTCCTTTTTTTTGTCTCCATCCACAGATTCACCTTTTCTCAACTCCCCACCACCCCAGGATCCACCATCTCTCCCTTTCTGTTCCCAACTATCCTCCTATCCAGTATCTCTATCCCCCCTCCACACCATCCCCTGTTTCCAAGTTCTCTCCCTTTCTGTTCCTTCCCTCCCTAAATCCCATTATGCACCATCTCTCTCCCACTCCTCTGTTTTTAGACCCATTATTTCTAACCCCCAAAGTCTGGCATATGCATGTATCTTTGAACCCCCCCTTCCCTCTCTCCCTCTGTGTACTTTTACACCAGGACCCCCCTCCCCCGAAGGTCTGTCCCCCCTCCGAAGGGCTACACCCCACCCCTGAAGACCTGCACCCCCCGAAGGACTTTACCTCCCACCCGAAGGTCTGTCCCCCTCTGAAGGCCTAAACCCCACCCCTGAAGGACTTCACCCCCCCCCCGAAGGCCTGCACTCCCTTGAAGGTCTGCACCCCCCCCGAAGGCCTGTCCCCCCCTTGAAGGCCTGTCCCACCCCCTTGTAGGCCTGTCCCCCCTTTAAGGCCTGCCTGCCTGCCTTTCCCCCCCTTGAAGGCCTGTCTCCCCCTTGAAGGCCTGCACCCCCCTTGAAGGCCTGCACCCCCCCTTGAAGGCCTGTCCCCCCCCTTGTAGGCCTGTCCCCCCCTTGTAGGCCTGTCCCCCCCCTTGTAGGCCTGTCCCCCCCCTTGAAGGCCTGCCTGCCTTTCCCCCCTTGAAGGCCTGCACCCCCTTGAAGGTCTGCACCCCCCCAAAGGCCTACACCCCCCCCCCCCGAAGGTCTGCACCCCCCTGAAGGCCTGCCTGCCCCCCTTGAAGGCCTGCACCCCTTGAATGTCTGCACCCCCCCCCCCCGAAGGCCTGTCCCCCCTTGAAGGCCTGCCTGCCTGCCTGTCACCCCCTCCCCCTTGAAAGCCTGCTTGCCTGCCCGCCCGCCCCACCCTGAAGGCCTGATGCCCCGACCCACCCCGAAGGACCGCTCGCCCCCCTGGCCTCCCCGCACCACCTATGAACAGCCGCAGCAGGATCGCGAAGTCAGCGTCGGGTACCAGCCCTAAGGGGGTGTTCCCGGCCTTGCCGTTCAGTCCCCCGCCACCCCCGAAGGACCGCTCGCCCCCCTGGCCTCCCCGCACCACCTATGAACAGCCGCAGCAGGATCGCGAAGTCAGCGTCAGCGATCCCTGCTGCTTCCTGCGCCACGGTCCCGCCCCTCCTCTGACGTCAGAGGAGGGGCGGGATCGCGTCGTAGGAAGCAGCGCAGGGATGCTGACGCTGACTTCGCGATCCTGCTGCGGCTGTTCATAGGTGGTGCGGGGAGGCCAGGGGGGCGAGCGGTCCTTCGGGGGTGGCGGGGGACTGAACGGCAAGGCCGGGAACACCCCCTTAGGGCTGGTACCCGGGGCGGCCCGCCCCCCCCCCGCCCCCCCCTAGGTACGCCACTGAGATGATTTGACTTCCTGGTTTAGCTGTTGTCCCAATCCATGCTGGTACAACGTATGTATATGTGTGGAAGTGCAATTCATGAGTACCTCCTTTGTGCACAGTTATAAAATTAGAGAGAGGGAATATATATATATATATTTATATGTTTACATATACACATTTTTTCCCTTATATGGCAAACTGGCCTCACCTAGTGCATCATGCCATCATTTTTCAAGAGTGGGCATCACTCCTTCCTCTTATGTTATGGAAATCAGGGATATCTGGGGGAAGGATTGAGTGGGTGCCACTAGACAGCAGGAATTATATTTTGAGTCAAGGGAAGGAAGGGGGTGGTCAGGAGTACTTGTGGGTGGAGTTGAGTAGGTGGAGAGTAGCACTAAACATCGGGGATTATTTTTGTACTTGGGGCAATAGGGTCAGGTTTGCAACTAATCCTGGTGGCTTGGCAGTGTTTTTGTTTTTAAAATGTCACCCTTCCTCTCAGTGTCTGAGCCAATCGTTGTCAGGGCCTGACAGGAAGGATGACATTTTGCAATGAGATATAGATTACTGCTGTAATTTTAGTGCAGCAGTAATTTGCATGCTGATTTTTTATTGCATGCTGCCTTAGATTTTGAGCTACAGTTTTGTGATAGAACCCTATGCTGAGCTGGCTGTACTGCAGAGATTCTTCACTATTAGTAATCCTTCAAAGTTCATTGATGATTATTTTCTGTGGTTGTCCTCCGTGTTGTTCCAAAGATAGCTAATGAGATTGATCAGTAGACTGTCACAATTTGGACACACGTTTCTGAGCAGAATGGATAGCTCTGGCTTATTGATTTGGTTAAGGATTCCCTTAGACAGATATAAAAGCCACCATTGTACCAGAGTGGCCAGTACCGTTGAAGCCTAAAGATGACGTTCTAGCATGAGCTGATTGAGAAAGAGGGAGCTGCCTCCAGGATGAAGGTTACACCTTTCCCTTACAGTAGCCCTCTCTCCCATCTGGGGCAAGTGATTGGGGCATTTTGCAAGCCTGGTGGCTAAGGGCACAGCAACAGGTTGCGGGTGTTGGGCACGTGATAACTACTGTATTTCATTACAACACCAGGTCCCATTCCAGCCTAAAGAGGTGCAGCGTTCTGCAGCTATGATCTATATTTCAAAACCAGCGCTTGACTGCTGTGTTTCTGAACATTGTCAGTCTGACCAGTGGTGTAGGAGGTGCCCGGGGCGATGGTGCCCTGTCCTCTTCTTTGTCCCCACTCCTTCCCCACGCGCACACGAGCCTTCACTTTTCCCTCATACTTCTAACCCTTCGCCACTGTGAGCAACATCTCCAGTTGCTGCCCGTGCTGGCCTCGGCTTTCCCTCTGATATCACTTTGCGGGACCAGGAAGTGACAGAGAGAGCTGAGGCTGGTGCGGGCAGCAGGTTGGAGATGCTGCTTGTGCTGGCGAAAGTTAGAGTTATGAGGGGGGAGGGAAAGTGCATGCACAGCGGAGGAGGGGTGGGGAAGGACTGGGGCAGAGGGGAGAGGTGCCGGCATCTGGGATGGTCTGTCTCCCCCCCTTTACTACGCCACTTAATCTGGCTTTAGAGAGCCGTCACGGTATCTCTTAATGTCACTCAACTCTGCTGTGCTGAACCTACAGACATTCTTCAAACATTCAAAACACTGGGGATTGCACACTTAAAAAAAAAAAAATTAATTGGTTTCCTTATCCATAAATGCACTTCTCAAATTGGCTTCAGCGGTGAAACTTAGTGTTCAAAAGCTTTCATTACGCTAAGATTTAAGCACCCACCTCCTCATTAGCCTTCAATAAACATTCTATAAGCAAGGATCTTAAACAACTCAGTTTATTTCAGCAGACGAAATTTTAACTGATATAGTTTTAAACTTTAAACTTATCTCAATGTTTTTTGTCCGTTGGTCAGGGGAGACTTGTCCAACATGTTTCGCCGATATACGGCTTTCTCAAGGACATCCCCATCTGCCATTTACAACACCTGCTTACCGAACCTACACACTTAGGGATCTTTTTACTAAGGCACGTAGCCGATTTGGTGCACGCTAAATGCTAACGTGTCCATTATATTCTATGAACGCGTTAGCATTTAGCACACGCTAAATCGGCTAGCACGCCTTAGGGCTCCTTTTATCAAGGCACGCTACGGGGGTTAGCGCGTCGGACATTTCATCACGCGCTGACCCCCGCGGCAGCCTAAAATCCTAACGCCTCATCAATGGAGGCGTTAGGTACTAGCGCAGCAGGCGGTTTAACGCGTGGTATTCCGCGCGTTAAACCGCTACTGCGCCTTTGTAAAAGGTCCCCTTAGTAAAAGAGGGGGTTGATGTTGCTTCCTAAAGATTATTCCAACATTTTAGTTTAAAGTTTTTTAAAAACTATACCCTTATTAATTTTTTTATTTAGCCATCGTATCCACGTGCACCCTAATTCTACCCATGGTGCTCAAAATTGTGTGTACAAATATGTGCTCATACCTAATTTGTGTCTGCTATTTAATTGATTAATGAGCCAATTAGCACTGATAATTGGGTGCTAGTCAATTACTGGTGTTAATTTGACATTAATTGAAATTTGTGCGCACTTTTTTAGGTGCGAGGATCTGTAGGGGGGGCATGGCCTTGGCAGGGGCATGGGTGGATCAAGGGCATTCCTGGAATTTCCCTTCAGTTGTATAGCATAAAGGAGATCCATATCTCATTTAAGCGCAAGAATTTACACCAGGTTTTACTCTGAGAGCCATTTATAGAATAGTAGTGCCCAAATGTGCATGCCATTTATAGAATGGAGACCATAGCATGTTGTGTACATTATTGAGACAGCAACTATGGGGTTGATATTCAGGTGGCAGTGCTCGGTATTTTGCTGATTGCCACCAGCATTATTCCGGGATGTTCAATACTGTCTGGGCTTCAACACTGAATATCCAGCACTTGGCTGGATATGGGGCACCATAGAAAGATAGAACTGACTTTTATGTGATCCTGTTTATGCAGTTAACTGGCCCAATTAAGTGCTGAAGATTGGCACTTAACCAGCCAAGTGCCAGCTCTGCTCCTAGAATGTCTTTCAAATATCCAGCTTGTAGTTTGGCAATAACTGGTTATTTTCAAGATCACTAACTGGTTAAGTGCTGCTGGAAATGAGTGGTTAGCCCTGAACGGGTGATTTAACTAACCAGGAGCTGGTTTTGGCTGGCTAAATTGCTTTGAATATCGACTCACATATTAATACACTTTATTATTATTATTTGGATTTATTGACCACCTTTTTCATAAAGAAATTTACCCAAAGAGGTTTACAATAAATTGAATCAGGTACTCCTACGTATTTTCACTATCTATTCCGGTGGGCTTGCAATCTAACTATGATACCTGAAGCAATGGGGAGGGAGCGTTTCAGTAACTTGCCCAGAATCACAAGGGAGTGGTACTGGGAGTGAACCCACAATTTCAGGGTGCCAAGGCAACAGCTCTAACCACTAGGCCACGCCTCACTCTATTATATGCACTAGTCCTGTGTATTAATAATAATAATAACTTTATTTTTATATACTGCCATACCACAAACAGTTCTAAGCGGTTTACAAGGGAAGAGACGGTATACAGACAGCAATATTACAGAGAACTTTCAAAATTATATTGGCATGTTAAGTTTAGTCAGGTTTATCTGGAAGTGTTTTGGAAGTTCATCAGGTTGAGGTACATCAGGTTGAAGTGTGGTCAGAGAAATTTGTCAAAGAGATAAGTTTTTATTGACTTCCTAAACGTTTGGTACGAAAGTGCATTTGAGATGAAGTTGGTTAAACATTTGTTCCATTTGCCTGCTTGGAATGATAGTGTTCTATCGAGGTATTTCTTGTAGGTGCAGCCCTTTAGGGATGGAAAAGCGAACAAGTAAGTAATAGTGATACCTCTGAAGACCCGTTGTTTGAATTGGGCATCTTAAGGTTTTAACAGTTACATGGAATCAGCAAGAATCTTTCCTTTATAAGTGCATGATAATGACACTGAACAGTCTTGTTTATGCCCCATTCTGGGACTCGTTCAACAACTGTCTCTGCTTCTTCTAATTTCAAGTGTATTTGATATATCGCTCATCGGCAAAGATTTAAGTGGTTTACAGACATAAAATTAAAAATCTTAACAACATAAATAACGTAATGATTAAAATTCACAAATTAAAATTTACAGAGAATTACAGCAAATTGAGACGTAAACAAATGGAGCAACTTGACAGACAAAATCAGTGGGAAGTTTCAAAAGAAAGAAACGGGTAAATTGCAAGTAATAGCAGAAAGAAGTAAAATTAGGCCATTAGCATATAAACTGCAGGTTCCCTGCCAGTTCTTTTTCTTTCCCCAGATTTGTGTTTTTATGTTTTCTTCTCTTAAGTCTTGTATTTGTGTAATAGATAGCTGTGCGATGTAAGAGAGTCTATACATCATACACCTGAACCCAAATCCCCTTGCTCTTAGGATTGTGCCCCTATTACTAAACTGTGGTTTGCATTACATTACATTACATTAGTGATTTCTATTCTGCCGTTACCTTGCGGTTCAAGGCGGATTACAAAAAGGATCTATCTGGCCATTTCCAGAGGAATTATAGAATAGTTAGGGAGTAGTCAACTTGGTTCATAGGGATGAAGTAGTTCTTGTGGTGTTAGGTTGATTTAGAGAGTGGGGAGGCGTTAGGTTGGTTTCGATTGTTGGGTATCAGGGATTTTTTTAATAGTATGGTTTTTATTTCTTTTCTAAATGTTCTGTAGTCAGGGGTCGTTATCAGCAAAGTAGAGAGTTGGCGGTCTAATCTCGCTGCTTGTGTGGCCAGGAGGCCATTATACAGTTTTTTCCATTTGACTTCTCTGATTGGGGGGTATGTGAATGGAGCATGGGTTCTCCTTTGTCTGGTTGAGGTGATTCGGATTAGACGGTTGTTTAGGTATATTGGGCCGTTTCCGTTCATGGTTTTAAATAGAAGACAGTAGAACTTGAATTGTATTCTTGCTTGAATTGGTAGCCAGTGTGAGTGGAGATACGCCTCGGTGATGTGGTCATGTTTTCTCAGAGAGTAGATGAGCCTCAGGGCTTGTTTGCAGTTGTTTAATCATGGTCGCGGGGCAGGGTAGATAGAGAATGTTACAATAGTCTAGTAGACCCAGCATTAGGGCTTGAACTAGGATCCGGAATTGAGTTTTGTCGAAGAATTTTCACATGCACTTACTGCAGCTTAAAATGGCATAGCATAGATATGTTCAGGAGTCCTGCAGTAACCCCCTCTTTTACTAAGGCGTGCTAGCCGATTTAGCTTGCGCTAAATGCTACTGCATCCATTATATTCTATGGACGCGTTAGCACTTAGGGGTCCTTTTACTAAGGCGCGCTAAGTGCTAAATTGATGTTAAATGATAGGGTTACCAGACGTCCAGATTTACCTGGACATGTCCTCTTATTAGAGGACTTTCCAGGTGTCCAGACGACTTTTCAAAACCCGGCATTTTGTCCAGGTTTTGAAAAGTGTCCAGCTTGGGACAGCGTCTGGAGAGCATCTGCGCATGCACGAATGCAATGTGGTGATGTCGCATGCATGTGCGTGTATGTGATGACATTGTGCCACATCTGCGCATGCACAGACGCCCTCTCGACGCGGTTCCGAGCATGAAAAGTGGTTGGGGTGGGGCTGGGTAGAACTGGGGGGGGGGGGGACGATGACTGGGGTTTGGTTTTATGATTGTAAAATCTGCTAACTCTATTAAATGGGTGCTAAAATTTCTTTATACAGAAGGTGTGTGTCTTGGGGAGGGGGCAAAGAGTGGGTGTTTCTGTGCTAATCAATTAGTGCAAACTAATATTACTGCACTATTTGGTGACACAGGATAACGGTCTGAGCCCTTAGGGCCACATTCTGTATAGGAATCCTACGTTAGGCACCGCTAGGCAACCTAATCAAGGACGCCTAGCGTTGCCTAACTGTGGAATCTGCACGTAGCTTTGTTTTAAATTGGCGCAATTGACGTGGGAATCGACTGTGCCAGTTTTCAGCCCTCCGCCCCCCAAAAAATTTGAATTAACAATTAAGAGTTTGGTGTCAAACTCTTAGGGCACCTAGTGACGCCGAAGTTGAAGTGCCTTCTGACGCAAAATGATGCCTATCTGAAAAGTAGGTATGGTTTGGGGCGGAGAATAGGCATGGTTGACTTAGACGTCGCTAGATGTCTGAGTTAGGCTTTGGTAGATTAGGCAAAGTAAAACCTGGCCTAATATGCTGTCATCTACCTCCAAGGCGCCTAGTGATGCCTAAGCGTGCCTAGGCACCGCTAGGCAGGATTCTATAAGCAGCGCCCAATGGTTGATTGACAACTGCACTGAGCGGTGCCTATAGTGTAGGTGCCATTTATAGAATCCGGCCTTTACTGCCTACAAAATAGGTGTTGGTGAGTGCTCATGTGCTAATTTTTTTTTTAATGGCCACATGTTAAGGGCAAGGTTAGTGCATGGCCATTAACTGGAAATTTGGCTATTTTATGCTGAGGTGAAAATGGTCTTACCATGCAGGAAAAACCTGCGTAAGGGTGTGCAAAGTCCGCTTTTTCCTGCACTTAGTCAAAGCTACCAAATAGAGCAACTGTTTTACTAAAACATGTTAGGAAATAGGCTTAGTGCGTTCAGTGCGGGACTTTCCCAGGTGCTAAGCCCATTTCTAACTTGGCAGCATTTAAGGCAATTTTCAGGGGGAGAGTTTTCAGGTCAAATATTGGTGCATAATAGCTGAAACAAAGTTAACGTGGTAGCACTTACTATCTCCTGTTTATTTATTTATTTACTTTTTTTGGGGGGGGTAGGGAGGGAGGCTAGGTGCTCCCATGTTAACTCTGCATTATCCAGTTAACTTACCTGCTGTTAATGCTTCCATATTCTAAAAAATAAAAAGTGATTATCAAATTACCACAAAATGCTTTGCGGCAGGCCTGTTTTCCTGTAGTAAAAGGATTCCATGATCATTTATTTCAGGGGTGTCCAACCTTTTGGCTTACCCTGGGCCGCATTGTCCGAAAAAATGTTTCTGGGGGCCGCGCAAACGCTGCAGCAAGACAGAGGAGGGAGCCGGCAAGACGGTAAACATCCAGGGGCAGCAGAGGAAAACACTGCATCGCCCTCGACCGGGGCAGCACAAAATACTTCACTGGGCTGCATGTGGCCCTCGGGCCGCAGGTTGGACACCCCTGATTTATTCATTCAATTTTCTATACTGTTCTCTCCAGGGAGCTCAGAACAGTTTACATGAATTTATTCAGGTACTCAAGCATTTTTCCCTGTCTGTGCCTGTTGGCTCACAAACTATCCAATCATGTAATCTGGGACAATGGGAGGATTAAATGACTTGCCCAGGGTCACAAGGAGCAACCACTGCGCCACTCTAGAAATCATAATGTAGTAAAAGTAAGTCAAGTATAGGACAATCAAGCCATTGTGACATCATTGATGAGGTTGGCTCTCAGGCATTGCTGGAATGAGGCATTATGACATCACAATACCAGCTCTGGTTACCAGAGACAGAAACTTTTCACACTATTTATTTATTTATTCAATTTTCTATACTGTTCTCCCAGGGAAGTTCAGAACAGTTTACATGAATTTATTCAGGTACTGAAGCATTTATCCCGGTAGGCTCACAATCCATCTAATGTACCTGGGGCAATGGGGGGATTAAGTGAACGTTTCTCGAAATAATCCTCCTTCAATGCAGTTCACCATGAGCATCACAGGTCAGATCCCACAATTGGCCAGAGCTTATCATATATTTTTGGTGTGTTCCCAAAGGTCTGTTATAGTCCAGTGAATATATATGAGAGAGATCTGCGTACACTGCTTCCATTGTTTGCACATTTTTCTCATTTATATTCATTGTGGATATATTAAAACCTGATTGATTACAGGGTCCCCAGGAGAAGATTGTGAAAAAGATGGTGCTGGCAGGCCCTGAGGGGCTCCTGTGGAATCCTCTCAGCTTGGTTGAAACCAGAAAAAGAGACTGCAGTGTGGCCAGTAAATGCAGGCAGCAGACTGCCATGCAACTTAGAGGAAATAATAACTGAGGTGGTGAAGGAAAATACAGTATAGTTAAATGATATTGGCACAATTGTGGCATAAGCGCAAGAGACCATTAGATGCAGAGAAGCAAAGTGCAAGCCAAAAATTAGCCTAGGTTGTATGGAATTGCAACAAAGGTATGGAAGTTTAACAAAGGTTTGAACACATTTCAGGAGGAAAATTCCATAAACTGTTATTAAGGTAGACATGAGGAAAGTGATTGCTTGTCCCTAGAGTCAGTAGCATGGAATAGTCCTACTTTTTAGAATCCTGCCAGGTACTTTTGACCTGGATTGGCCACTGTTGGATGCAAGACTAGATGGACCCTTGGTCTGACCTAGTAGGGCAGTGATTCCAAACCTGTCCTGGGGGAATCCCAGCCAATTAGGTGTTCAGGATATTCACAATGAATATTCATAAGAGAGATTTGCATGCCAAGATAGTAGTGTATACAAATCAATCTCATGCATATTCTTTGTGGATATCCTGAAAACCTGATTGGCTGGGATCCCCCCAGGACAGGTTTAGGAATCACTGCAGTAGGGCAACCCTCATGTTCTTATGTAAGTAAATCAGGCAGACTAGATGTTGCTATCTGCAGTGTGTTTTAGTTCAAAAGTCAGCAAGGCACAGCCATCACAGCCTCCTGTCACCGTGTGTACTCGAAACGCAGAGAGAGAGCTAGTAAGATCTGACAGAGGCCTCACCTCTGGTATAATCTCTATAAGAAAAGCCTAATGCTTCATGCTATCTGGAGACAGGCTTCAGTTCCATGGCAGTGTGAATAACTCCATTGTCTTTCATAAATCTACTGTGTGGTAGATTCAGCTACAGGGGCTGGGGTGATAATTTGAAATACTCCCTTCAGGATTCACCCTTGCCCACTCAATAATTAAGTAATAATGCCCTTGGGAAAGGAATGGAATGGACTGTTTTCCTACTGTTCCTTTCAGACAATCTTAGCCTTTTTTTTATTTTTTTATTATGGAGCTGCCCATGTAATCTTGACACGAGCCATTGACAATGGAAAGTAACAGAGCTGTTTGTAGAAGCGTATTATTCCATGAATTTTAATAAGTACAACATTGTTAATGCAGTTTTGAGGTGGCACAAAGAACATGAACAGAATACTTTGTTCACTGCGACCCACTCTGAGTCTCTATTATGGGTTTTTTTTCTCTTGATAACCCATATCAAACTGCTTCACTGTGTACACATATTAGCAGAGCCTGTGGTAGGTGAGGAAAACATGAGCAAATGAACAAGAATTTTACTCCTGCATTGTGAGAGCCAGTGTCAACTGTGTGTTCAGTCACATGTATTATAGTTTCTGTCTTCGATTACATCTAAGGAATGCAAGGGAACTATGATAGTTTGATTTTCAGATATGCAATGCAAGGCTCATGGACTATATTTGGGGGATCCGATCTAGCACACGGTAAAACAGGAAAGAAATTTATAATTGGCAGTAAGACATGCAGGGGTTAATTTTATTTAAAAAAATTTCCACATGTTTTC
Source organism: Geotrypetes seraphini (assembly GCF_902459505.1). NCBI lineage: Eukaryota > Metazoa > Chordata > Amphibia > Gymnophiona > Dermophiidae > Geotrypetes > Geotrypetes seraphini. Next base: position 161,113,580 of record NC_047086.1, on the reverse strand, counting down.
ATGTAAAAAGTAGGCATGTGGAAAGGGTGTGCCTGCATATATTCGATCTGTCCATATGCATTCCTGGGGGGTATAGTTTGGGCACATGCAGAGGTATAATGTGCATGTATATTTTATATAAATTTGTGCATGTGGAGTAGGCCTCTCAGATCAGTGGTGCTCAGAGATGCCCAGGGAGGCCAGTGCACAAAGAATTTAGGGAAAGGGATTGGGACTTGCATACAGCCTTTTAGTAGTTTTACAAACCCATTCACAGTGGTTTATATATAGGTACTTCAAGCATTTTCCCTATCTGTCCTGGTGGGCTCTCAATCTATCTAATTTAGATGGGGGCAGTGGAGAATTAAGTGACTTGTCCTGGGTTACAAGGAGCAGTGCAGGGTTTGAACCCACAATCTCAAGGTGCTGTAGCTCTAACCTCTACGCCACCCTCTCCTCCTTCTATGGCTAAAATGGATCAAATCTCCCCCAAACCTACTCTCTCTATTAACGGGTTCACTAACAGACTTATAAGGGGGGTCTTGTCCTAAAGTTCTAAAATTCTAAAAACACATATTGACATGTTGGTGTCTGTCTCATTGATAGGTGGGTACGGGAGCAGAGTTTGAACAGAGCACAGGTGGATTTCATAAGTTCATCTGTAGATGATAAAATACTTGAGTCATCTAGGCACAGCCATTTACACCTGCTGTTGGGCAGGTACAATTATGTTCACCTGTGATGTAAATACAGTTTCTGCTGCTTACACTAGGAGTATAAAGACATCTAATGCTGCTACTATTATCATTTCTATAGCGATGCTAGACGTATACATTACTGTACATTAACGATCCCTGCTCAGCAGAGCTTACGATCTAATTAAAACAGACAAACAGGACAAATAGGGATTAGGGAATTTCTCACAGAGGGAATGATAAAACAGACACGTGTACTTCACAACTGAGTGGGAGTTAGGAGTTAAAAACTGAAATGACCAGAATGAGTTACAAAATCAGAATATATGGTATCTATTTAATTCTGTTGAGCAAGCTATTATATTTCATAACGATACTAATTGTTGGGTAAATATTCAGCTGACTAAAGTACACCTGGATATTCTGTGCCAGGCCATAGCCAGGCGCTGGGACCAAACATCTAGGTCTTTGGTGGCTCCCAGAACTTATGTATCTAAGATGGTTGAGTAAAATAAAAACATTATTTTTCTGTTTTGCTTTAGGTAAGAGGGTAGCTAGAGTTAAAAAAATTGTACAGGTTGTGGCAATATAGATATCTATAGGCTCTGCTGTATTAGGTTTCTCTTCTTTTCCTCTTGCCACCTGATTGAAGTGGAGAATGCCTGAAATATTGAAAGCTTTTCTTTGTGTACTATTGTTTCCTTTATTGCGGTATATAAATGTTTAAATAAAATTTCCCCTTTCCTTGTTTTATTATTCTAAATTGGGGCAATCGGATCGTAGAAGGCTAGCGGGGAACTCCAGAATGACTTGTGTCAGTTAGAGAAATGGGCGGAGAAATGGCAGATGAAGTTTAATGTGGAAAAGTGCAAAGTAATGCATTTAGGCAGAAAGAAACAAGGAACACGAGTATAGAATGTCAGTTGCAACTCTGGGTAAGAGCGAACAAGAAAAGGACCTGGGTGTACTGATAGATAGGATCCTGAAACCGTTGGCACAATGTGCGGCAGCGGCAAAGAAAGCAAATAGAATGTTAGGCGTGATAAAGAAAGGAATCACGAGTAGATCGGAGAAAGTTATAATGCCGCTTTATAGGGCAATGGTCAGACCACACTTGGAATACTGTGTCCAACATTGGTCTCCCAACCTAAAGAAGGATATAAAACTGCTAGAGAGGGTGCAGAGATGAGCAACGAAGCTGGTAAAAGGTATAGAGAACTTGGAATATGAGGTACGACTTAGGAGACTGGGATTGTTCTCCCTTGGGAAGAGGAGACTGTGAGGGGATATGATCGAGACTTTCAAAATACTGAAAGGAATCGACAAAATAGAGCAGGAAAAAAAAATTATTTACAATGTCCAATGTGACACGGCAAAAGGACATGGACTGAAGCTAAGGGGGGACAAGTCCAGGACAAATATCAGGAAGTTCTGCTTCATGCAACGAGTGGTGGACACCTGGAATGCTCTCCCAGAGGAGGTTATTGCGGAATCCACCGTTCTAGGATTTAAAAGCAAACTAGATGCACATCTCCTTACGAGAGGCATAGAGGGATATGGGTGACTATGAAGAACACTCAACTAACAAGATAAGTTGCTTGGTCGAGTTTTTCAAATGTGGACTTTACACACAGTAACTCTGATATTGAGTACCCAATTTAATGTCATTAAGCCTTTAGCACTATAAGGTGTGGGGTTGCTCTATTAAGTAAATTTAGCAAGTAAATAAGTTGTTAGAGTAGAGGCCAATGATTGGAGCAGGAGCTTATACACTACGCAGATTTTCCAGTTGATGACTGTGTCGTTATGCGTAGGCTCCATTTCTGAGGCCATTTAGTTGGATAACTATATAAAAATTTAAAAAAATTTATAAAAAGTTATTTACAAAAACTATAGAAGAATAATTTGAGTATACTGAGATGTAGAGTCTGCTTGAGTGGTATTCTACTCTTATTGTTTGTATGACTAAAATTACACCAGGTGTACACCTGGTTGGGCCTCTGCGTGTGCGGATCGCCGGACTTGATGGACCGAAGGTCTGATCCGGAGATGGCAGTTCTTATGTTCTTATTTTTCAGTAGCAGTTCAAGGCCCTTTGTATTCAGGTACAGTAGATATCTCCTTATCCTAGGAGGGCTATGCAATCTTAAGTATAGACCTGAGTAGGGTTACCAGACATCTGGGAAAATCCGAACATGTCCTCTATTTAGAGGACTGTCTGGGCTCTCGGAAGGGCTTTTCAAAACCTGGCATTTGTCTGGGTTTTGGAAAGCCCCGACGAACTCCGGCTGCTCATGGAGGGTCTAGGAGCATGTGCACACATCCATGCTTGCTCCGGGCACTCAAGACGCGACCGGAGCTCATCGCAGAAGAGAAGCGGCTTGCGCTTGCTGGAGGTGGAACCAGACGGGGCTGAAGGCAGAACAGGGCGGGTTTATGTGTTCGGGGTTTTCCTTTGTAAAATATGGTAACCCTATACCTGAAGCAATGGAAGGCTAAGTGACCTGCCCAAGCTTATAAGGAGCAGCAGTGAGATTTGAAATGGGCACCCCTGGAAGTCATAATAATAATAATAATAGTTTATTTTTATATACCGCCATACCCGGGAGTTCTAAGCGGTTCACATCAATCAATCATTATACACACAGTACAAATAGATATTTAAAATTGAAATCATCTAAAATTTCAGCAAAGTTAAAAGCTGACAGTGGGAAGATACAAACAATTTAAAATGAGATAAAAATGATAAGTAAGTAATAAGATACATTAGGTTGCCAGTCTATCGAATAATTGAGTTTTTATCTGTTTTCTAAAATCAAGATAAGAGGAAGCTTCTAACGCAATTTTGGCAAGCCATGTATTCAGTGTGGCCGCCTGAAAAGAAAAGGTTCTGTCGAGGAACCTTTTGTAATGACAGGATTTTATTGGATATTCTTTGAGAGCTCTTATTAATCTAACTCGGGATAAAATGAGGGGTAAGATAGCCTGGTAGCAGATACATGAGAACTGAAATAAGACTCTGGATTCCAATGACAGCCAATGAAGCTTTTGATAGAATGGAGTAATATGCTCCCATTTTTTTTAAACAAAAAATAAGACGAACAGCCGTAGTCTGAACTACTCAACTTTGTGAGAATTTTCTTAAAAGCACCCAAATATATGATGTTACAGTAGTCCAGAATACTTAAAATGGAAGATTGAGTTAACAAGCGAAAAGAGGCTTCATCAAAGTCCAATGTTCTATTTATTTATTTATTTAATTTTATTGCTCGTCCTCCTCATGAGCCCAGAACAGGTTGCAAGGATACGTACACAGAAGTTTTCAGGCTCAATAACACACATGCTACAGGATCAATAATGAGCCAAAGGATCAGTACATACATGTTACAGAAAATTGAAATGGCTTTTGATAACACACATGCTACGGGGAAACTAATTTTACTAATAAATTATGCCCTATTGGAAACCATAGGAGGGACCTACCTAGACACTATCAGGTCTTCCCACTGCACTCATACAAAGACCCACTCATTCACTTAACACACAAAAAAAACAAGAAAAAAAAGGGAGGGAAAAAGTGGAGAAAAAGCCTCAGTTCATCTTCATATGGCAAAAAACTCCACTTATAAACAACCATTAAGCAAGGTCCAAAATGTATCAGTTCACTCAGCAGTGAGAAACACTAAAGTAGCCCTCGTAGGAACCACCTCAAAAAAACTAGCACGCCAAATTACAAAACTTCAAAAAATGTGAGTAAAGCAAGCAGCACATATATGAGTCTCAAACACAGTCAGTGGTAAGCAGGAAAAAACAAACAAACACTTAGCTGCAGGCGGTGTCCAGGCTGTCTTCCATGCATCCAAAAAGTCCAAGCCTACCTGGCCCCGCAGCCACTCTTTCCCGATGGGGAAACCTCCCTTTCGCTGAGCTGCGTCAGGGGAATGATTCCAGCCTACTCCACCAGCAACTGTAGAGGCTCTCCAAGTTCTCCAACTGTTCACATCCACACACATAGAAGCTGAGGTGTGAGATTCTCCAGCAATCAGTGTCTTCAAAATGGAGTACAGACTCCTCCCCCAGTTGTTTATAAATGGAGTTTTTTTGCCATATAAAGATGAACTGAGGCTTTTTCTCTCTTTTTCTCTTGTTTTTGTGTGTTAAGTAAATGAGTGGATCTTTAGTGCAGTGGGTAGACATGGTAGTGTCTAGTTAGGCCCCTCCTATGGTTTCCAATAGGGCATAATTTATTAGTAAAATTAGGAGTTTTGTATGTCCTTCCTGAGATTTTTTTGGGTAGAAACTAAGAACACACCTGCTTTAGTGAATCCAAGAGTATACAAGCTATATAGTCTCAGAATGGTATCTACATGACTGTAGCAGATAAGCGCACAGTATTGACTGACAGATTCAGGTGCCCTGAGTTACAGTGCGCCGGGTCCCGGTCGGTTAAAGTTTGAGACTAGGAGCGAGTTGGTTTGTGAACAGTAGCATTTTTACTGCCTTCCAGAAGGGGGCAGTAGGTTGTCAATTTCCCTGATGGCAGGAGGCTATGCCCCCACTCCATATATATCACAGAATCCATTTTATGCAAATAGACCTAGTTATTAATAATTCAATTAACAGTAAAATAACATGCCTTAATGGTTGCCCATGTTAATAACTACACCCTTCAGTGGCTAAAAGTATGTGCATTAGTTAGGCACAGGAATGGGTGATCTGGCTAGGGGAGGCAAAGTGCACAGGAAGATGCGTTTGGATTTCTTCCTACTGGTTAGGCCACTTGGGTGTTTTTCATTTAGGTCTGTCATGAAAGCAGTGGCACTGGTGATCCAAAGATAGGGTTACCAGATTTTACTATTGTATAATCCAGGCTCATAGCCCCACCCCTAGGCCCGCTCAGTTCTACTCAGCCCTGCCCTGTACCACCTAAGTCACACCACGCCCCACCAACCTGTTCTCGTGCTCGGAGTCGTATCGGGAGGACATTTGCACGAGCGCAGGTAAGACGAGGTGGAAGCTTTTCAAACCCTGGACAAAACGCCAGATTTTGAAAAGCCGTCCGGACACCCGGACATGTCTTCTAAAAAGAGGACATGTCTGAGTAAATCCGAACTTCTGGTAACCCTTTCCATAGAGAGCCTTCAAATGAGTGCGACATACTCTTAATGAGGGAGACTTGCCATCTACTTTGAAGAAATAGGTTGTGTGGCCTGTAGTCAGACTCCTGTTGGTTTATTGTGATTAACATGGTGGGCTTGAATGTTAGGGCACCTTGACTTTCAGAATGAAAATACCCAAATACTCTGACCTTCATATTGCATGTGGAGAAGTGAGAGCATTGAGAGGTCAGCTCAGTAGCAGGCAAATGTAATAAAATATTCAGCTTGATAGATTTGAGCTGCAGATTTGACATCTGATATTCTCTTTATGTTGACCATGAAATGTCGATGAGAGAGGAGTATCACCGTGTCTTTCCTTTTGTTTTCTTAGCAAATGCTGCCAGTGAGATGGAGCTGAAAGCAATGGTGCTACAAGTATTTTGTCATGTTAGAACTAACAAAATTGTCAAGGTCGTCCCTTTTTGGCTTTAAAAGGTTGTTTAATTCCTCAGGAAAGCTTGATGTTCAGTCTTTTTTGTTTTTCGACCTGAGTGTTCCCTTTTGCTCTCTCCAGCTTACTCGGAACTAGACTGGATCTGATTTCACAAGCCTTAATTTGCAGTTCTTGGGGACTTTTATACTTATTACGGTAAATACTCCACAGCATCCCCCCCCCCTTCAACCCATTCCTCAGGACACTCCCAGTCAGTCAGATTTTCAAGATATCTCCAGTGAGTATGTATGAGATAAATTTGCATGCACTGCATCCATTGTATGCAAATTTATCTCATGCATATTCATTGAGAGTATCCTGAAAAACTGACTGGCTTGGTTGTTTACTGAGGACTGGGTTGAGAACTCCTGCCCCAAAGGAAATAAAAGGGCCCTCGCTTTCTGAAAGGCTAAGGAGGCATATGGAGAGGCGCTGGTGCTGGCTGACTGCCAATATAATGTGCCTCTCACTGCGAGAGGCACGTCCTATAGGCAGTCTGCTGGCACCGGCGCCTCTCCTCTTCCCCGCCATCTCACGGCACACCTGATATCTCAGGCAGTTTGCAACACACTTTCCCAAAATGATTTGGGAGACCAGAGATGCAAACAGGTGATGGAGGGGGGCAGTGGAGGAGGAAGGGTGAAGAGGTGTGTGACGCAGTGGTTAAAGCTACAGCCTCAGCACCCTGGGGTTGTGCAATTCTCATCTTGTGATGTCATAATAGGATTTAGATGAATACAAATGAAAATGTCCTCCTGCCAGGCAGCTAAAATGTGAGCAGGGTAGCTCAGGAGAGCTGAGTTAGATGGAGATGCTCGGTGCTGATTTCCTGCATAAATCAACTAAAAATATAGAAATACATAGGAGATTTAAATTTAAATATCTCAGTCTTACGCACTGAAATTTCACCTAATGTTAGGAGCTTAGAACTGAGAAGCTTACAGGAGGTCACGTACTCGGCTGTTTTGGGGGGTTTTTCAGTTTGATTTAGCAGAAGTTTTCTACCTTATGGATTACATAAAGAACTGAATTTAATTTCACATTTCTATTCCACTTTCTCCAAAATAGTGCAGAGAAGATTACAGAAAACATAAAAGCATGCAAATCAACACACATTTCATAAACAAGTGCATAGAATAAAGCCATTCTCTCCTCACCAACCCTAATTCCCTTAAACCCACTATTACAACAACCAGAGCTGCAAAGTACAATGAATTCTTATCACCCCATCAAATATCTGTGAAATGAAATGTTTTCACTGGATCATTGGAATTTCATATTGTCTGTCCTTTTCATCTGGCCTGGCGGAGAATTCCATTCCAGAGCTGCTTGGAATGAAAACAACCTAAACTATGTAGAGGTAGGATAGGTCAGAACAGTAGTTCCAGTGGAATGCAGTGCCTTCTTTGTTACTAAAAAAAAATCAACTATCCAATACATGTAGTTTGGGGCAATACTGTGTAAGACTATAGTAAACACAGCAATTTAAATATACAGTAGTTTGGCATACACCAGCCGCCAATGTAGCTAAATTAGGGGTTACTCATTCAATCACATGTCCATTGGAGATTAATTTCATAATAACATAAAAATAGCCTTACTGGATCAGACCAATGGTCCATCTAGCCCAGTATCCTGTCTTCACAGAGGCCAATCCAAGTCACAAGTAACTGGCAGAAACTCAGCATTCCATGCCACCGATTCAACATTCCATGCCACGTCCAGGGTGGGTGGGTGGGTGAGTGGGAATATATTTTTTAATTCTTTAATTTGAGTGCAATTTTTGAATATGAATATAGGGGGTGATATATTTATTTGTCATAGATTACAATTTGATTGATTTTAAGTGCTTTTATAGTGTAATATGATTGTATAATATGTTGCACTTATGTATGGCTTAAAAATGAATAAAGATATTGAAAAAAAAAACCCCAAAACATTCCATGCCACCAATCCAGAGCAAGCAGTAGCTTCTCCCATGTCTGTCTCAACAGCAGTTTATGGACTTTTCCTCCAAGAACTTGTCCAAAACTTTTTTAAAACCAGCTACATTAACCACTCTTACCACATCTTCTGGCAACACATTCCAGAGCTTAACTATTCTCTGAGAGAAAAAAAAATTCCTCCTATTGGTTTTAAAAGTATTATTCTCTAACTTTGAGTGTCCCCTAGTCTTTGTAAATCTTGATGCAGTAAAAAATTGATCCACATATACCCATTCTACACCACTCAGGATTTTGTAGACTTCAATCATATCTCCCCTCAAGCTGTCTCAAGCTGAAGATCCCTAACCTCTAGTCTTTTCTTATATCATCTTAGTCGCTCTTCTTTGAACCTTTTCTAGTTCCGCTATATCTTTTTTGAGATAAGGAGACCAGAACTGAATGTAATACTCAAGGTGAGGTCACACTTTGAGTGATACAGAGGCATTTAGCTGCTGTGTTCTGTAGTAATCGAAATCTTGACCTCTGCTTCATCAAGATGTTACAGTAATCTATTTGAGATAGTTATTGCCTATGCCAGGGTTCTTAAATCTTCCTCTGAAAAGCACGATGTTATCTGCCTAATACGTCTGTTTAAAACACAACATATAAAATCTGTGCGTCCATAATCTTAGAGGAGTCTAATATTAAAGAGACATGCAGTGTATTTTTCATTCCTGCCAACGTAGAATCTTCTAGAGAGCAGTTAGCAACTGACTTCCAAGCCACAACAACTTAGTTTTACTCTGTTTCACTTAAGACAATGGCGACATATCCAACCCACATCTAATGAATAGCTCTATTTAACAGAGCATAAATCTCTTCCAGTGTTCTCTGGAACGAGATAAGCAGAAAAATATCATCTGCATATGAAAAAAAAAGAAGAGCCGGTCCTATGATTCTAGATTCTAGTTCATTTTACATCCAGTTGAAGCATGTTGATTGTGCAATTCTCCACGCAGTAATGTTAACGTTTTGAAATTATTTATAATGCACTCTCTTACTTCAGCATTTTTTTGACGAACCGAGTTGTTAGAAATGCAACACATGGAAGCTAAATAATAGAAACTGTGCAGTCGGGAAGGGTTGTACTGTTTTCATTACAGAAAACAATTTCATAGTAAAGGTGGTTAAACTGAGGTCGATATAATTTAAAGACATTTGCTGAGGTTCTGAGGCACCATAGCGATTAAAAATGTTTGGAAAGCTTAGCCAGTGGAATCCAGCAGCACTTAAGGGTTACAACTATGCCAGCATTTGACGGCATCTAAGAAGTGGATCTTGCCAAAGAAAGACAGAGTCATCTTAATTTCCCATTAGGATGTAATACAGTCAGGGACGTTCAAAAGTAGGGAGCCACATTTGTGGGTGCCCAGATGTAGGCGCCTAGTGGTAATTCTGTAGCAGAATCTGGGCCCCGAGATTCTATTATGCGAAGAATACTAGTGAACCATTACTACTACTATTTATTATTTATAAAGCGCTACCAGTTAGAGAATGACACGGGGACAAATTTTTCCCCCATCCCCACGGGAATCCATGTTCCCGTCCCGTCTAGTTCTTTTCCTGTCCCTGCCCTATCCCTGCAAGCTCTGTTCTCATCTGCACAAGCCTCAAACACTTTAAAATCATAAGTAGCAACATTCTAGAGCTCAGCTTGTGATGTCATAATGCCTCGTTCCACCAATGCCTAAGCTCCATCCTCATCTGCACAAGCCTCAAACACGTTAAAATCATAAGTAGCAACATTCTAGAGCTCAGCTTGTGATGTCATAATACCTCGTTCCACCAATGCCTAAGCTCTGTCCTCATCTGCACAAGCCTCAAACACTTTAAAATCATAAGTAGCAACATTCTAGACTAGAGCTCAGCTTGTGATGTCATAATGCCTCGTTCCACCAATGCCTAAGCTCCGTCCTCATCTGCACAAGCCTCAAACACATTAAAATCATAAGTAGCAACATTCTAGAGCTCAGCTTGTGATGTCATAATGCCTCGTTCCACCAATGCCTAAGCTCCGTCCTCATCAGCACAAGCCTTGAACACTTTAAAATCATAAGTAGCAACATTCTAGAGCTTAGCTTGTGATGTCATAATGCCTCGTTCCACCAATGCCTAAGCTCTGTCCTCATCTGCACAAGCCTCAAACACTTTAAAATCATAAGTAGCAACATTCTAGACTAGAGCTCAGCTTGTGATGTCATAATGCCTCGTTCCACCAATGCCTAAGCTCCGTCCTCATCAGCACAAGCCTTGAACACTTTAAAATCATAAGTAGCAACATTCTAGAGCTTAGCTTGTGATGTCATAATGCCTCGTTCCACCAATGCCTAAGCTCCGTCCTCATCTGCACAAGCCTCAAACACATTAAAATCATAAGTAGCAACATTCTAGAGCTCAGCTTGTGATGTCATAATGCCTCGTTCCACCAATGCCTAAGCTCCGTCCTCATCAGCACAAGCCTTGAACACTTTAAAATCATAAGTAGCAACATTCTAGAGCTTAGCTTGTGATGTCATAATGCCTCGTTCCACCAATGCCTAAGCTCCGTCCTCATCTGCACAAGCCTCGAACACTTTAAAATCATAAGTAGCAACATTCTAGAGCTCAGCTTGTGATGTCATAATACCTCGTTCCACCAATGCCTAAGCTCTGTCCTCATCTGCACAAGCCTCAAACACTTTAAAATCATAAGTAGCAACATTCTAGACTAGAGCTCAGCTTGTGATGTCATAATGCCTCGTTCCACCAATGCCTAAGCTCCGTCCTCATCTGCACAAGCCTCAAACACTTTAAAATCATAAGTGTTCAAGGCTTGTGCGGTTATGGCAGAGCTTACAGGAATGGAGCAGAGACAGGGATAGCGCCAAAACTTACGGGGATGGGAAAATTGAGTTTCTGCGGGGACAGGGAGAAATTTGTCCCCGTGTCCATCTCTACTACCAGTAAATCAACATCAACATACCCAAATTTAGGTGTACCCACTTATGCTTTATCAATAAGAGGCATAAATCCGTATGCCTAAATGCAGCATTTTAGCGCACAACTTACAGTAAGTTACTCACACAGATGTTGTTCCCACCCAAACTTCTCCCCTGTGAACACCCCACTTGCATTTACATGCTAAGTGAGATGAATGCGTCATATATAGCACCTAGAACCTATATGGGCAGATATACACTTAGGCCCTGACTCCTAAAGTTAGATGAGCGTTCATAGCCGATTTAGGCGCCTAACTTAATTATTCAGTTAGGCTTAATCGGCACCATTAATTGAAAATCACAATTAATTAGCAATTAGAAAACAATAAATTAGATCGAAGGTGCCTAATTTGGTAGGCACCTAGACCGACGTGCCTGCCAGAAAGTAGATGTGGTTAGGGGCGGATTGTGGGCAGATGTTGGGTGTGTTTTGGGTCTAGGCGCCTAAATTAGACGGGAAAATGAGTTCCCGCAGAGGCGGGGAAAAATGTGTCCCCGTGTCATTCTCTAGTTTGGTTATCAAATTGGAGGAGATCTCCTATCCTAAATAAGGTTTATCCTTATGAGCTCTCCCTAAAGTTAGGTTCTAGAGGTCTGCCTGTAAAGAGGAGGCTTTTCTTGCAAAGACGCCAACAGAGCCAGAATGGCTAAATGTTTTTTTTTTGCAGTTGTGAGCTACTTTGTGTATTCTGTATGATTTGAGTTTGCCAGTATCATATCGATTTCAGTCATCCATAGTGATGACTGATGTGTGGGTATGGTGTTGAGTTGCACCCGACAAAATGATTTGGGAGACCAGAGACGCAAACAGGTGATGGAGGGGGGCAGTGGAGGAGGAAGGGTGAAGAGGTGTGTGGCGCAGTGGTTAAAGCTACAGCCTCAGCACCCTGGGGTTGTGAGTTCAAACCCACACTGCTCCTTGTGACCCTGGGCAAGTCACTTAATCCCCCCCATTGCCCCAGGAACATTAAATAGATTGTGAGACTACCGGGATAAATGCTTGAGTACCTGAATAAATTCATGTAAACTGTTCTGAGCTCCCTTGGGAGAACAGTATAGAAAACTGAATAAAGAAATAGTGTGAAAAGTTTCTGTCTCTGGTAACCAGAGCTGGTATTGTGATGTCATAATGTCTCATTCCACCAATGCCTGAGAGCCAACCTCATCAATGATGTCATAATGGCTTGATTGTCCTATAGTTGGCTCATTTTTAGCACATTATGATTTCTAGAGTGGCGCAGTGGTTAGAGCTACAGTCTAAACTTCTCTTTATAATGACAGGAGTTGCCATACAACTTATTTTGAGGGATTGGAAGAACTGTGATAGATTAAATTACACTTTCTGGTGTGAATCTCTTTGTTATAATTTTAAAATGGAGCGTATGATGGCCATACACAGGGACATTATAAGCAATTTATGGATGTTTGGGAGCCATTGATAGAATTCTGTAAGGAGTATGTAATAAGCGATTTATCAAATTTAAATAAACTTGGAAACTTGGAGTGATTGTTGATTTTGCCCTTTGAACATACACGTCCAGGGTGGGTGGGGAGATACTTTTAATTAGAGTGCAACTGTTGGATATGTGTAAAGGGGGGGGATGATATATGTATTTGTCATAAATATAATTTGATAGAAGTTAAGAGTTGTTAAAGTGTAAAATGTCTGTAAAATATGTTGCACTTATTTTTGGCTTTAAAATGAATAAAGATATATTAAAAAAAAAAAAAGAAAATCAGTGCCAAGCATCAAAATTTTTTTTCTGCCTTAAATTCTACTCTGTTGCCACTTGCTTTTTACACTCTTAAATTTTAGGAGTTTAGTATAATTTTGAATAAAAATTTAGGTGCTCAGTCCTAGTAAATTTTAAAGAGGTCAAGTTAGGAGAATAACTCTCAAAGGGCCCCCTTTACAAAGCCATGGTAGTGATGCTGTCATGGTAAATGGCCCGCAACCCTTTCAGTTCCTATGTGATTTGGTGCTTTTACTGTGGCAACATCACTACAGTGGCTTTGTAAAAGGGGCTCTGAGTTAGAAGGGTAAATCCTTTCATTATCCCAGGACAAGCAGGCATGATATTCTCACATGTGGGTGACATCATCTATGGAGCCCCGATGCGGACAGCTATTTCAAGCAAACTTGATTAAAGATTTAAGTTTGCTCTGCTGCTCCACGCATGCGTGCCTTCCTGCTCCACTAGAGGGCGCATCCCCTCCTCGTGGTCTCCAGTTCAAATTTTTCCACTGAGCCTAGAAGTCGTTTTTTTTTTCAGGCTCTGTCTCAACTGCCTTCTAGCACCGCAATTTTTTCTTGTTTTTTCGATTAAGTCGCTGTGCGCATTTTTTTCCTGTTCAATTATTGTTCCTGCTTCGTTTTGACCGACCCGGAGGCTTCCGGGTCGCCACGGCCGCGTGGTTACTTGGGCCGCGGCCAGTGGCTTTGTAAAAGGGGCTCTGAGTTAGAAGGGTAAATCCTTTCAATATTGGACCCTTAGGATGTGAGCCCTCCAAGTACAGGCAAAATACTTACTGTACATGAATGTAACTCACTTTGAATTACTGCTGAAAAGGTGTGAGCTAAAAATAATGCACTATGGCTCAGAGTACACAGATCTGGAGTATTGCATTCAAGTCTGGTCTAGAGAGTTGCGCAGGGACAGAAATCCCACCCGTCCCCGCCAGGATCCTCTCCATCCCCGCCAGGATCCTCTCCGTCCCCGTCAGGATCCTCTCCATCCCCACCCGTCCCCGTCAGGATCCTCTCCATCCCCACCCGTCCCCGTCAGGATCCTCTCCATCCCCACCCGTCCCCGTCAGGATCCTCTCCGTCCCCACCCATCCCCGCAAGGAATTAGCTCCATCCCCACCCGTCCCCATAAAAAGCAGCAATTACTTCTGACAGGATCATCAATTCCAGTTTCTTTTGTGTTTGCGCGGCTGTTTTCCTTGTGGAATCTCTTTGGTGGAACCCTTTTTTTTGTTTTCTGTTCAGGTAATTAACTTATAAACCCCCTCTTTTACTAAGGCTGACGTGTCCATTATATTATATGGATGAACCTTGCTTCCAAAGCTTTCCATCCCCGTGGGAGTCCCGTGAGCCAGAGTGGGGGTCCCCATGGGAGTCCCGTGGGTTAGGGGGGATTCCCGCGGGACCCGCAGGATTCCCGCGATCCCCATTCCCGTGCAGACCTCTAGTCTGGTCTCCTTATCTCAAGAAAGATTTAGCGGCACTAGGAAAGGTTAAAAAAAAGAGTGACCAAAATGATAAAGGGGATGGAACTCCTCTCGTATGAGGAAAGACTAAAAAGGTTAGTGTCAAAAATTACAAAGACACGGGGACTCTCGAAGTAACAGGGAAATACTTTTAAAACCAATAGGAGGAAATATTTTTTCACTCGGAGAATAGTTAAGCTCTGAAGCGCATTGCCAGAGGCTGTGATAAGAGTGGATAGTGTAGTTGGTTTTAAGAAAGGTTTGGACAATTTCCTGGAGAAAAAGTCCATAGTCTGCTATTGAGAAAGACATAGTGAAGCCTCTGCTTGCCCTGGATTGATAGCATGGAATGTTGCTACTACTTGGGTTTTGGCCAGGTACTAGGGACCTGGATTGGCCCCCATGAGAACGGACTACTGGGCTTGATGGACCATTGGTCTGACCCAGTAAGTCTATTCTTATGTTCTTATGATCCATCCGTGTAGCATTTTAGTATCTTGAGAAGCTTACATTGCAGTCTGCTGATAAGCTTCTCAAGATACTAAAATGCTACACGGATGGATCATAAGAACATAAGAATAGACTTACTGGGTCAGACCAATGGTCCATCAAGCCCAGTAGTCCGTTCTCATGGGGGCCAATCCAGGTCCCTAGTACCTGGCCAAAACCCAAGTAGTAGCAACATTCCATGCTATCAATCCAGGGCAAGCAGAGGCTTCACTATGTCTTTCTCAATAGCAGACTATGGACTAATTCTGTGCACCAGCAGCCCCTGTACCTTTCTTTTTAAGACCCATTTTAATAGCAGGAAAATATCATCACTTCAGTATCAAAAAGTGATGTTTTTCACGGCTTTAAAGCTGTGAATGTGGTGCAGTGTGTTTGAAATAATTTACACACTACAGCCTTTATTCCTGCTTTGCCTTTTTGATTTATCTGCTTGAGTAGCCCTGAAGACATTTTGTTCTAGTTGTGCCCTACATTTCAGGGCTTGGTTGTGGCTGAAATTTCATGGTGCTGGCTGAATTTCGCACGCAGTGGCAGATGAATGACTCAAACCTCTCTCTCCAGCTGAAACCTCAGGACCATAATATTAACCCTTTAACTTGAACATGACGGCTAATTTCATAAAGACATTTCTGTGGGATTATGCTAGCAGGGAAAGGAGGCACCCAGCATTGCCACACCTCACATTCCCTCCCCCTACCACCTGCCCCCTTTCCTTCCCTTGTACCTCTTCAAATCTTCACCAGCAGCCAGCAACATCTCCTACCTGCTGCTCACACTGACCTCAGCTCTTCCTCTGATGTCACTTCCTGTCCCAGAAGTAACCAGGAAGTGACATCAGAAGGAGAGCTGAGGCTGGCACAAGCAGCAGGGGAGGAGGAGAGGTGTTGATGCTGCTGCCAAGACAGCGTCTGGGGAGGACCATCCCCACCCCTCCTCGCTACGTCACTGTATGCTAGTATGCATTCATAAACACCCTAATTCTATATATGGCATGAAAAATTGTGCACACAAATTTGTGCATGCACCCAATTTGCACAGGCAAAATAATTTACAAATGAGCCAATTAGTGCTGATAATTGGGTACTAATTCAATTATCAGTGCTAATTAACATTAATTTTAATTTTACGTGTGCATCTTTAGGCACTGGGATCCGTGGATAAATTTTACTTGTGGATCAGAAAAGGGGGCGTGTGCATGGGCAAATCAAGGGCATTCACTTACAGAATAAGAGAGGTCCGTGCCTAATTTAGGTGTGAGAATTTACATCCAGCTGGTGTAGGGCCTCATGCTCAAACTTGGGTGCAGATGCTATTACCAAAAGCCATTCTATAAATGGCACCAAACTCTGAGAGCCGTTTATAGAACAGTGGTTGGCGATAAGAACATAAGAATTGCCGCTGCTGGGTCAGACCAGTGGTCCATCGTGCCCAGCAGTCCGCTCACACAGCGGCCCCCAGGTCAAAGACCAGTGCTCTAAATGAGTCCAGTTTCACCTGCGTACGTTCTAGTTTAGCAGGAACTTGTCCAACTTTGTCTTGAATCCCTGGAGGGTGTTTTCCCCCATAACAGACTCCAGAAGAGCGTTCCAGTTTTCTACCACTTTCAGGGTGAAGAAGAACTTTCTTTTGTTTGTACGGAATCTATCCCCTTTCATCCCCTCTTGTTCTCTCCACCTTGGAGAGGGTGAACAATCTGTCTTTATCTACTAAGTCTATTCCCTTCAGTATTTTGAATGTTTTGATCATGTCCCTTCTTAGTCTCCTCTTTTCAAGGGAGAAGAGGCCCAGTTTCTCCAATCTCTCACTGTACGGAACTCCTCCAGCCCCTTAACCATTTTAGTCACTCTTCTCTGGACCCTTTCGAGTAGTACTGTGTCTTTCTTCATGTATGGCAACCAGTGCTGGATGCAGTACTCCAGGTGAGGGTGCACCATGGCCCAGTACAGCAGCATGATAACCTTCTCCGATCTGTTTGTGATCCCCTTCTTAATCATTCCTAGCATTCTGTTTGCCCTTTTCGCCGCCACCGCAGAACTACTAAACAAATACTTCTGCTCAGTCTTCACCTGTGAAGCGCCGGGAGCCGGTCCGCAGTTACGGACAAGAGACAACCAGAAAGACCCGTTTCAAGATTTCGAGTTTACGCCCATCAGCGTCTACTACGAACTTTCAAGACTCCAAGTAAACAAAGCCATGGGACCAGACAACATACACCCCAGGGTACTCAAAGAGTTGAGCCAAGTCCTGGCAGAACCGTTAGCCGTACTCTTCAATCTTTCCCTACGTACTGGAAGAGTTCCCTTGGACTGGAAAACAGCCAACGTTATTCCACTTCACAAAAAAGGCTGCAGGACAGAGACGGCAAATTACAGACCAGTGAGTCTCACATCCATAGTGAGCAAGCTTATGGAAACACTGATCAAGCAGAAACTTGACACAATCCTGGACGAAGAAAACCTACGTGATCCTCACCAACACGGATTTACCAAGGGCAGGTCCTGCCATTCTAATCTGATTGGCTTCTTTGACTGGGTAACTAGACAACTGGATGCCGGGGAGTCTCTGGATGTGATATATTTGGACTTCAGCAAAGCTTTTGATAGCGTCCCACACCGCAGGTTATTGAATAAGCTGAAATCGCTGGGATTAGGAGACACACTAACTGCATGGGTTAGGGACTGGCTACACGGTAGACTTCAAAAGGTAGTGGTTAACGGTACCCCTTCTAAAACGTCAGACGTGACCAGTGGAGTACCACAGGGCTCGGTCTTGGGCCCGATTCTAATAATAATAATAATAACTTTATTTTTCTATACCGCCATAGTCAGGCGACTTCTAGGCGGTTTACACTGTAAGAAGGCTGGACATTCAGCGAATAACAAAAGGTCTTAATACAATACAATAAGTCTACTTACAATACCGTACCATGAGTCTAAATACAATACAATACAATACATTACAATGAGTCTAAATACAATACAATACAATAAGTCTAAGTACAATACCATACAATGGGTCTTAATACAAACAATAATCTAAAAGGGAAACTTACGTATGAATTGGAGTTCTATGGGTAGTGAGTACCTGAATACTTTAGTACTTACATATTAATTGGGGTTCTATGGGTAGAGAATACCTGAATACATGAAAGGAGCTTCTTGAGAGAAAGAAAAAGGCGTTTACAGGGGGGAAGTCCTAGTGAGGGAGGGGACAGTTTTAGTCAATGAATTTGGCGAAAAGGGCAGTTTTGATCGATTTTCGGAATGCACTGTATGTCAGATTGGGTTCGTTTATGTGGTTTTTCAGCCAAACTTGCTGTCTGTTCGCTTGGAACTTAAAGGTTCTGTCCAGGAATGATTTGTATCTGCAGCCTGTAATCTTTGGGTATGCAAAGATGTTTTTGTTTCTGGTTGTTCGAGTGGGGTTGTGTAGGATGAAGTGAGATTGTAGGTAAGAAGGTGCTAGTCCCCAGGCTTGTCTGAAACAGGTGCAAGCAAATTTGAATAATATTCACGCTTCTATTGGTAGCCAATGCAGCTTTTTATAGTAGGGGCTGATGTGGTCACTTTTTCTTAGTCCGAAAATTAGGCGAACGGCGGTGTTTTGTATTAGTCTCAGTTTTTTTATTGTTTTTTGTGGGATACCCAGGTAGATGATGTTGCAGTAGTCAAGGATGGATAGGATCAGTGCCTGTACCAGCAACCTGAATGATGTTGGGTCAAAGTATTTTTTTTATGGTCCTTAGTTTCCATAGTGTGAAAAAACATTTTTTCACTAGTGAGTTTGTGTGGTCAGTCATAGTTAGGTGTGTGTCTAGAGTGATACCGAGTATTTTTATGTTTTTGGATATTGGATATTCGTGATTGTTTATTTTTATCGATGTTCTTGTAATTTTGTCATTAGGACTAGCCAGAAAGACTTTTGTTTTCTCTGCATTTAGTTTCAGTTTGAAATTGGTGGTCCATTTATCGATTTCGGTCATTATGTTTGAGAGGTTGTCTACAATTTCTTTTGTGATGTCGTTTAAGGGGATATGTCGTCTGCGTAAATGTAGTGTATTAAGTTTAGTTTTTGTAGGAGGTGACCTAAGGAGGCGATATAGATATTGAAAAGGGTGGGCGATAGTGGGGAACCTTGAGGCACGCCTGACGGGATTTTCCATGGTTTGGAGTAGTTTCCATTGCTGATTACTCGTTAGGATCTGTTTGTTAGGAATTCTTGGAACCATTTCTTTGCCTTTCCAGAAATTCCCATTACTTCAAGGCACAGTAGCATGATTTCATGGTCTACCAGGTCGAACGCGTTGCTGAGGTTTAATTGTAGAATCAGTGCGCTTTTGCCTTTGCTAAAGAGATCATAGAGGTGGTTCAGTAAGGAGGCTAAGACAGTTTCTGTGTTGTATCCTTTCCTGAATCCTGATTGGTGTTCACTAAGGATGTTAAATTTGTCCAGGTAGTTTACTAGTTGAAGGTTGACCAATCCTTCCTGTATCTTTGTGAAAAGGGGAATGCTTGCTATGGGTCTGAAATTGGATGTCAGTGCTGAAGAGGTTTTCTGATCTTTAGGGATTGGAGTGATTAGTATGTGTCCCATTTTTTTGTTTAATGTTCCACTTGTAAGGGCGGTTGTTAGACATGCGAATAGTTCCTTTTTAAATTCTGGAGGGGCAACTGTCATGATTTTTGGGGGACATGCGTCAAGTAGACAGTTAGATTTGGTGTACTTGTTGAATAAATTTAGGAACTGATGCCAGTTTGGGTATTCGAGGTGTCCCATATCATGTCTACTCTGGTGTCTTGGTCGTGGGGTTCGAGATATTGAAGAGCATTTGTTGTGGTTGTGGGTAGAGTTGCTCTTAGTTCAGCGATTTTATTTTGAAAGAAGTTGGCTAGGGTTTGTGCCGATGGATTGGGCTCATTGTCCTTTTTCAGTATTTGTGTTGTATCAGTTATTGTTTTTACTAGTTTGAACAATTCTTTGCTGTTTATTTTTGAGGTCTCACCATGGATCTATTCAACTTATTCATAGGTGATATGACCCAAGGGCTTAGAGGAAAAATATCTTTGTTTGCCGACGACGCCAAACTATGCAACATAGTAGGCAAAAGCATTTTGCCTGACAGTATGACGCAGGACCTACTACTACTGGAACAGTGGTCATCGACTTGGCAGCTATGCTTTAATGCTAAAAAGTGTAAAGTAATGCACCTGGGTAAGAGAAATCCATGCAGAACTTACACACTAAATGGTGAGACCTTGGCTAGGACCATGGCGGAACGTGATTTAGGGGTGATCATTAGTGATGACATGAAGGCTGCCAATCAAGTGGAGAAGGCTTCCTCCAAGACAAGGCAAATGATGGGTTGTATCCGTAGGGGTTTTGTCAGCAGGAGACCTGAAGTGATAATGCCACTATACAAATCCATGGTGAGACCTCATTTGGAGTATTGTGTTCAATTCTGGAGACCACACTACCGGAAAGATGTGCGGCGAATTGAGTCGGTTCAGCGAATGGCCACCAGGATGGTCTCGGGGCTCAGGGATGTCACGTATGAAGAAAGGCTAAATAAATTGCAGCTATACTCACTAGAGGAACGAAGAGAGAGGGGGGGACATGATTGAGACGTTCAAATATGTTACGGGCCGTATCGAGGTGGAAGATGATATCTTCTGTCCTATAGGTCCTTCGACCACCAGAGGGCATCCGCTAAAAATCAGGGGAGGGAAATTTTGTGGTGATTCCAGGAAATACTTCTTCACAGAAAGGTCACTGGAACAGTCTACCTCTGCAGGTGATTGAGGCCAGCAGCGTGTCAGATTTTAAGAGAAAATGGGAAATTCACGTGGGATCTCTAAGGGAGTAAAGTCAGGGGGGTGGGTCATTAGAGTGGGCAGACTTGATGGGCTATAGCCCTTTTCTGCCATCATATTCTATGTTTCTATTGCGCGGACGGCTTCATCAACTTGTCAATGAGAACTCCCAAGTCTCTTTCCTGGGATGTCTCTCCAAGTACCGCCCCGGACACCCTGTATTCGTGCATGAGATTTTTGTTACCGACATGCATCACTTTACACTTATCCACGTTGAACCTCATTTGCCATGTCGATACCCATTTCTTGAGCTTGATTATGTCAGGTTGCAGATCTTCGCAATTGTATCGGTGCTCAAATCTGAGTGTCACTTACAGAATTTAGTCCTAAATGCCTTTTATAAAATTACCCTGTGTGTGCAAACCAGAATGCACATACCTTATGTGTCTCTGCTGTATGTGTGTTTAGGGGCGGATTTTGAATAGAGTGTGGACAGAGTCACAATTTATGCCCATTCTTCAGAAAATAAGCACAACTCCATGTGTTTCCTTTTATTCTATAAGTGGCATGGAGGAGTGGCATAGTGGCTTCCTCAGCCCCTTGAAGTTGTGAATTTGATTCCCACTGCAGCTCCTTGTGACTCTGGGCAAGTCACTTAACACTTAATTGCCCCAGGTACAAAATAAGTACTACTACTATTTATTATTTCTATAGCTCAGCGCTGTACATTAAATACGCAAGAGAAGGTCCCTGCTCAAAAGAGCTTACAATCAAATTATGTCAGACATAGAGGACAAATTGAATTACAGAGGGAATGATGAGGTAGAGAGAGTAAAGGACTACAGAGGGAATGGCAAATAGATTTTTGTGCTTTGCAGGTTGGTGAGGTTATGACTTAAACACAGCTTTGAAGAAGTGGGCTTTAAGCCTGGATATGAATACTGCCAGAGATGGAGCCTGACATACCGAGTCAGGCAGGTTGTTCGAGGTGTGCAGCTCAGCAAGGCAGAAGGGATAAAGTTGGGAGTAGAGAGCTGCACGGGAACGGAGACGACGGGAATCCCGCGGGTTCCCCCTTCGGGTCACGGGGATCCCGTGGGGACGCCCCTAGGGTCACGGGGATCCCATGGGGATGCCTCCGAGGGTCCTGCGGGGCTGGATGTACTCAGTCGCGCGGCTCCTCTTCTCCCTACCTGCTCTGCTTGCAGCACAGAGCCGAACGGAAGTCTTCCTGACATCAGCGCTGACGTCAGAGGGGAGGGAGGGCTTAAACAGAGCCCTCCCTCCCTCCGATGTCAGCACTGACGTCGGGAAGACTTCCGTTCGGCTCTCTGTGCTGCAGGCAGGGCAGGTAAGGAGAAGGAGAGTAGCATCACGGCTCGAGTGGCGTACCAAGGGAGGGGGGCGGTCTGCCCCGGGTGCAGCACAGCCGGCCAGGTCCCCTTACTTTTGTGGCGCTTCCCCGACTGACCGACCGACAATAGCCATGGTCCGACAAACCTCCCTCCCTGTAGCCGCGAATCTAAATTACCTTCTTACAGCTGTAAGAAGGTAATTTAGATTCGCAGTTAAGGGCAGGGAGGTTTATCGGACCGGGCCTGTTCTGTTGTCGGTCAGGCGGGGAAGCGCCACGAAGGTAAGGGGGCAGGGAAAGAGAAAGGGAGGAAAGGTGGAGTGGAGAGGAAAAGACGCTTAAGGGAAATGGGTAAAACTGAGGGGGGAGAAGGATGCTGAAAGCACTGGGGAAGATAAAGGGGTGGAGAAGGACGCTGAAAGGACATGGGGAAGATGGGGGGGTGGAGAAGGACGCTGAAAGGCCATGGGGAAGACAGAGGGGGAGAAGGGCGCTGAAAGGACATGGGGAAGACAGAGGGGGGAGAAGGACACTGAAAGCACATGTGGAAGACAGAGAGGAGAGAAGGACGCTGAAAGGAAATGGGGAAGAGAGAGTGGGGAGAAGACACTGGCAGGGAAGAAGACAGAGATGCCAGACTATGGTGGGAGTGGAGGGAAGAAGATGGGTGCCAGACCAATTTGGAAGGGGGGGAGAAAGGGAGAGGCACAGTAACAGAGCAAATGGAAGACGCAGAGGGAAGAGAGACAGTGGATGGAAGGAATTGAATGAGAACATGAGGAAAGCAGAAACCAGGCAACAAAGGTAGGAAAAGAATTCTATTTTTTTTTTTTTGCTTCAGGTTAAAGTAGTATATTAGTTGTGTTGATAAAAATTTATAAACATTAGAGGCTCTGGTAGAAAGCCATTTACAAAGTATGTATTCTTCCAAATTAATAAAGTCTTTTTGCTTATTTGTAAATGGGTTTCTACCAGAGCCTTTAATTCAGTAGCATAATTAAATGAAATAACTATTTCTGAAGTTTATAGGGACGGGCGGGGACGGAGGGGGACGGAGGGGGACAGAGGGATTCCTTACGGGAACGGGTGGGGATGGGTGGGATACCTCATGGGGACGGGTGGGGATGGGTGGGACTTTGGCGGGGACGGGTGGGATTTCTGTCCCCGCGCAACTCTCTAGTTGGGAGCTGGCAATAGAGGAGAAGGGAACAGGCAAGAGAGACTTACCCGATGATCAGAGTTCCTGCGGCGGAATATAGGGAGAGATAAGAGAGGAGAGATTAGGGGGCTAGTGAAGCGACTTAAGGAGTACCTGTCTAAATATGTAAACCGCTTTGATTGCAACCATACAGACAAAAGTGGTATATCAAGTTCCATCCCCTTCATTGCTCTCTTAAAGAGCTGTACATTCAGCAGATATTGGGCCTTTTTATTTGACAGATGAATGTCAACTGGGTTGGTGAATTCCCAACTTGGAGGCAAACAGAATGCCAGCTGACCATGTGAAAATGGCATCTGTTGCATTTTAGGCCCAGGGGGGCTTCACACATTGCTTATTGGAGCTGTTTATTTTTGTGATGTGTCACCCTCATAGAACACAAGACCATAGACCGGAAGTGGTGTGAGCAGCACATTTTGTTAGGTATGAGGGAAACCACATGAGCTTTCTAAGATATACCTTGATCTTTGAAATTATTCATCAGAATTAGACGGCGGACTATTTTATTCAGCCTTGTTTTGCTTTTTGCACAAATTAAAACCTCGTCATGGCTCAACACTGTTATTAATAGCAGAAAAATATTCTAACCTTGGTCACTTGTATTATTGTGTTTTGGAAGGCAAGGCGTTCTGCGTTATTTCTGGCACAGTTCATCTCGTTCTGCCATTGATCTCCTTGGTTAATCCTCTGTGTGAACAAACTCTTCATTCTCGCTGTACTACTTTATTTTTAACAGCCACTTTTGACAATGGGGTCAGCTGGCCAGGTCTTAAACCACCTCTCTTCCAATTTTGTACATGTTCTCACTAGTGCTGCCCGATTCAGGTAAAAAATTTTTTTATTTGATTCAGCCTATTGAATTGATTTTTCGGTTCGATTTTCCTGCCCAATTGGGTGTTTTTTTTCTAACGTCCTGGCAGATTTATTTTGTAGCCTCTTCACCCATCCCACCCCTTTCCCCTCTCCTACCTACGCTGGTGCTATGATGTAAACAAAATAAAAAAGACATTTTTCTCTCTCTGTTAGGTCCTAGCTCACTTTCGCTGTCTAACACCATCTCTGGCAAGATACATATTTCAAATCTGACATATTATAATCACAAAACAGAAAATAAAATTATTTTTTCTACCTTTTGTTATTCAAATCATGTTGGTCCCAGGCTCTGGTTTCTGTTTGTCTTCTGATAACTCGCTTGCTAAGATCTCCTGCCCATTTGATGTTTTCTTCTTTCTCTGTGCTCACTATCCATCTTCCATCTCTATCCTCCCTTTCTGTTTCCCTTCCATCCCTTGGAGGTCTAGCATCTTTCCTTTTTTTCGTCTCAATCCCCGCAGTCCAGCATTTCTCTAATGACCACTCCCCCCACACCTTGCTCCTTCAGTGACAACCTCCCCCCCCCCCCGTGTTCCCCTCCTCCATGAGATCTGATAAGGCAGTACACTTGCGCTCTTCGGGCCAAAGGCAGCATGAGTGAAACTTTCCCTCTGCTACTGCTATGCCTAAGCGGGACCAGGAAGCAATAGCAGAAGGAATGCTTCCAGCCATGCAAGGCAGCATGTTTACTTCACTCACCCTTCCGGCAGCCTGAAGAATGAAAGAGCGGCTGCAGTGATGGATCCTACCATCCCGAGATCCACCATCTCACCTTTTCTCAACTACCCTTTCATCCAGCAATTCTCCCTCCTTCCCCACCACCCCAAGGTCCACCATCTCTCCCTTTCTCTTCCCAACTACCCTCCTATCCAGTATCTCTATCCCCCTCCCTCCACACCATCCCTTGGATTCAACTTTTCTCCCTTTCTCTTCCCTCCCTCCCATTGTCCACCATGTCTCTCCCTCTCCTCTGTTTTCATACTCATTATTTTTTTTTCTCCCCCCTCATTCCGGCATATACCCCTCATTTTGGACCCCTCCCTTCCTCCATGTACACCAGGGGGCTCCCCAAAGGCCGGCATGTTCCCCCTTCTCTCCACCATCTTCCGACTTCCCCCTGGCCTCCCGGTCTCACTTTCAAAACTAATTACAGCCGGCAGAGGATCGACAGTGCTGTAGTGTGTCTAGCAAGCATCCCCCACGCTCCCTCTGCTGCAGCCCCACCTCTCCTCTGATGTCATGTCCTGTTTTGGTCTGGGAGGGACTGTAGCAGAGGGAATATGTGGCGGAGGCCGACAGCAGCCTGATAGAATCACTACATTACCGGTGATCCTCTGCAGGTCATAATTAGTTTTGAAAGTGAAACCAGGAGGCCAGGGGGAAGTTGGACGATGTGGAGAAAAGGGGAAAACATGCCAGCCTTTAGGGAACCCCTAAAGCTGTGGAGCCGAGAGTACCCACAGTGGCGGCAGTGCAGCAATTCCACACTTACCATTCCCCCCACACACACATCCCCTGAGACCTGACATTGGACCTCCTAAAGCAGGAACGGCAGTGGATGGTCAGCAAGAGGCAGCGCTTAGGACATGCTTTTCACTGCCAGAGTGCTGCCTCTCCTGCTTTAGGAAGTCTGAAGGTATGCGGGGAGGAGGGGGTTAATCACTGAATCAGCAAGTCTGATTTTTTTAACAAACCAATTGGGCAGGAAAATCGAATTGAAAAATCGATTCAGTAGGCTGAATTGAATCGAAAATTTTTTTTCCCTGAATCAGCCAGCACTAGGTATCACCCTTAGCCAAAAGTCCAATAAAACACCATTCTTAAGTCATGGCTCAGATCTTACTCTTGATCATAATAAAAATGCTGAGAAATGCTTTCTTTGTCTTGCCAGGAGAGATTAAGCAGATTTCCAAGGATTTTGACATGATATATAAGCACAGTGAACTGTAACCTAAAGAAACAAGACCAAGGGAAACTACAATGTGATACATTTTTTTCAGAAGTCTGTCCATCAGGCAACTGTCTTTCCATGGCTGTGAAGTGTTCTCCACTTCACTGCCCAGAATGAATGAATTGGACTGTTTAAGGGGTTGGATACTGCTTAGTTCTGTTCAGCGGTGTTCTTCAGGTGTTAGGCCAGAGCCGAAGAACTGTGCAAAGCATGCTGTCCTCCTCTGCTGTTAAATGACAGGCTCATTTTACAGGTTCAGACTCAGCTCATTTTGTCCTTTATCTGCCGGCATCATGTATAAATAATAACGTACGAAGTTGTACTTTTTTTGTTGGTTCTTATAAATTCTTTATAATATTAATACCAGTGCTCACTGGGAAACTGATCAGAGCTAGAGATCTGCCTGGAAATAATTTCTAGGAACACTGATGGCTAGATAAGATTCTTCCAATGGCATGCATAAATATCAGAAGTGGTGGGTGTGCTGCATCATTGCAACAGATGTTCCGGAATGTTACAGTATCTCACCCACGCGTGCTAAGATTATTATCTCATTTATGAAGCAATTGGGATGTCCTCCTGTCCCCCCCCCCTCCTGCCCTCAGTCCATGGAAAAAAAACCTAAAACATATCAGCAACATAGTCGAGAGCATTGCAAATTTATTTTTCAGAGTTGGTGAAAATACTATATGCATGTATAAAGATGCTTTTAGGATTATTTTCACCACTTCAAGAAAAGCAGAATCTCTTAGAGCAGGGGTGTCCAATGTTGGTCCTTGAGGGCCGCAGTCCAGTCGGATTTTCAGGATTTCCCCAATGAATATACATGAGGTCTATTTGCATGCACTGCTTTCATTGTATGCTAATAGATCTCATGCATATTCATTGGGGAAATCCTGAAAACCCGAATGGATTGCGGCCCTCGAGGACCGACATTGGACACCCCTGTCTTAGAGTGACTGAGCCCCAGATCTGATCATGGATGCATTTGGTTCCATATTTGGTGGCTATTGTAAAAAAGTTGTTATGTGTAATGTGAACTCTTTTGATTGACAGATCACAGGCAGGCTCTCACCCTAGCTGCCTTTGTCTACCACATAGGGAGATTTTTAAAACTCAGCAAATAAATGTGGACAGCAAACTACTAGAACCTGTGTAAATAGGTAACATCTTCCTCACTTTTGTACTTGGTTCAGAGCAGGGACAGTGACTGGGCCATTTAATTCAGGTGCACCTGTATCTTCAGCTTGATTCTCTTCCTGTCAGTTGTTCATTTTATATTTTTGTCTAGTAACAGTAAAAGATAAACAACCCAGTAACACTTCCCCCTGATTTCCTTGTAGGAGAGACCTGTTAGGCATCTAGATTAGATGGGCCAGCCTGGTGACTTACTGGCAGTGCTTGGTAGAGAGACCGGAACTTTATTCCTAGTCCGGCAGGTCAGGGATTCACAGCAGAGTCACAGGAGCGGAGAGGCAGTGGACTGGACACAGCAGCACATTCTCTCATGCCCAAGATGTTTGTGGAAACTTCCACCTGGGCTCTCTGCATGGATTTATGGTCTAACAGGAAGTCTGCTCAGGAGCAGGGTAGATTTGTTGAGTGTAAGGGTACTGTGTGGCTCACAGGCCTTGCATTGATCACTTCTTCTGTTTGCAGGTTGGAGTAGAGGTATTTGGGGGGGTTACCATATGGCTCCAGAAAAAAGAGGATGGATTGAGACAACCGGGTTTTACTTCCACTGAAAGCATTGGAAGTAAGGAGGACAGAAAGAGACATTTAGGTTCAGTGGTGTAGCGAGGGTGAGAGGCACCCGGGGCAATGGCACCACTCTCATAGAAACATAGAAATAGACGGCAGATAAGGGCCACGGCCCATCAAGTTTGCCCACTCTAATGACCCTCCCTATTTATCTTTGCGGATAGATCCCACATGTCTATCCCATCTGGCCTTAAAATCTGGCACGCTGCTGGCCTCAATAACCTGGAGTGGAAGACTATTCCAGCGATCAACCACCCTTTCAGTGAAGAAGAACTTCCTAGTGTCACCGTGCAGTTTCCCGCCCCTGATTTTCCACGGATGCCCCCTTGTTGTCGCGGGACCCTTGAAAAAGAAGATATCTTCCTCCACCTCGATGCGGCCCGTGAGATACTTGAATGTCTCGATCATATCTCCCCTCTCTCTACGTTCCTCGAGTGAGTAGAGCTGCAACTTCCCTAACCGCTCCTCGTATGGGAGTTCCTTGAGTCCCGAGACCATCCTGGTGGCCATTCTCTGGACCGATTCCAGTCTCAGCACATCCTTGCGGTAATGCGGCCTCCAGAATTGCACACAGTACTCCAGGTACGGTCTCACCATGGATCTATACAGTGGCATAATGACTTCAGGTTTACGGCTGACGAAACTCCTGCGTATGCAACCTATGATTTGCCTTGCTTTGGATGAAGCTTGCTCCACTTGGTTTGCAGATTTCATGTCTTCCCTGACAATCACCCCTAAGTCTCTTTCCGCTTCAGTCAGGATCTCGCCATTTAGGGTGTAAACCTTGCATGGATTTCGGCTCCCCCAGGTGCATGACTTTGCATTTTTTGGCATTGAAACTGAGTTGCCAGGACCTAGACCAGTGCTCCTGTAGAAGTAGGTCGTGCATCATATCGTCTGCCATTGAATTTTTATCTGTTGTGCTTTTGCTCACTACATTGCTTAGTTTGGCATCATCGGCGAATAATGTTATTCTACCTCGGAGCCCTTCTGTCAAGTCTCTTATATAGATGTTGAACAAGATCGGGCCCAGGACCGAGCCCTGTGGCACTCCACTTATCACCTCTGATAAGTGGAGTGCCCCCCGCCCCAAATGCTTCTTTCCCGCCCCTTCTTGACACTTGCCACTTCCCTTCCCCCATAACATTCCTAGCATGAGCAGCAACTCCCAAGCTGCTGTCGTGCCAGCGTTTGTGCTTCCTCTGATGTCACTTCCTAGGCGTGAATCCAGGAAGTGACATCAAAGGAAGAGCCGATGCTGGCACAACAGCATCTTGGCGGTTGCTGCTCGTGCCAGGAACATTACAGAGGTACGGGAGAAGGGAAGCAGTGTGCATGTGTGGCAGTGGGGGGGGGGGGGGAGGAGCAGGGAGTGGAGAGGAGGTCAGGTGCCTGCGCCCTCACCAAGATGGCGCCCAGAGTGGACCACCCCCCTCCCCCTTACTATGTCTGGGTTTTACTTCCATTGAAAGCCTTGGAAGTAAAACCCGGATATCTCCATCCATCCTCCTTTGTCTGGAGCCTTACGGTAACCCTAGGGGAGGGATGGGTGATTCTTCTCCTATCCCCATCCACTGATTTTTTTTTATCCTATCTGGAACCATGAGCCGTAGTTTTGGGATCTATGAAATAATGTACAGTAGCTTTGCACATGCTTAGAACCTGAACTCAAGAAGGGTGAGTAACTTGCTCAGCGTTGCACATGGTCAGGGATAGAGAGTGATATGGTCATGCAGATTACTTAGTAGGCTTGTGGCTCTCATGCTGGTCCTTAAGCTTCACTGGAGATCCAGTGTGTAAGTGTCTCTCATGAATATTCATTGTGAATATTATGAATACCAATAGACTCTTATCGGTCCAGACATAAGGTGACTTGGTTCCGGACCTGAGGTTGCCAGTGTTTACAACCATGGGCTGGGGAGGAGATAGAAACCCCATCTGTTGTACAACAGTGGCACTTTAAATATCGAGAGACCCATGATCTGTGGACCTTGTTAGATGAGTTGATGGATGTTTAAACATTGGAGTTAAGACCAGGCAGTTCCAATGAAAGCTGCTAATAGAGGCCAATTCTGACGTGAACTGGACACTGCCAGTCCAAAAAATGTATCATTGTACACAATGTACTGTAAAAAAAACAACCCTATTTTTTTCAAGTGACTGTAGGTAAATTTGCCTCTTTTGATTAAAACAAAGAGAGAGAGAGAATTTAAAGTTTGTGTAGGCCACTTTTACAAACAGTGTGTGTCAAGTTTTAGGTGAGGTTTCTATACTCATGGTTTTTTCTCTTCAAGCAAGACCCACCAAATATCTATCTATATATTTTCATTTTGAAAAACAAAAATGTTCCATTGTAGTATAGTATTACACTACAGTATTTGTAGAACAAGAGAATTAGAACTGTAGGATATATGGTGCCTGTTTCTGGACTGTGCGTTCAGAGCATCCAAGGACAGGTGTCGAGTACTGCTCAGAGCTTCACTGCTTTTTTAGCACAATTTCTTGAATCTGCTTTAAATTATTAATGTTGCACCTCTGTGTAATAGCCCCCTACGGAAGACTTGTGCTTCATTATTAATGTGCTGAATTAATTTTCAAATTTTTAACAAATTGAAGCTTTGCTGTTGCTCACCTCCCTCCTGCCAGAAAACAGTCTTGTGTGAACCCCTCTCCCTCCCCTTCTTGTCTGCACCATATTGACTGGTTGCCAGACTCTGTATCGGAAAGGGAGATCGCAATATATCATTCCAGCTGAGCTAGGGTGAACATATGACTCCAGAAAAAAGAAGATGGATTGAGACATCCGGGTTTTACTTCCATTGAATTCCTATGAGCGTCAGAGCTAATACTGCCGTATTTTTTTTAATACTGGCGATTAAAAAAAAAAAAAAAAAAAAGGCCTAACATGGCTTTGTAAAAGGAGCACATAATTTTTTCATTCTGTACCTATGTGTGAAGGAAACTGAACCGTGTAATTGTTGTCTTGTTAGGTACGATGGCATTTTCAGAGTCAAGAGACCAGGACAGGTTTCTAGCTCGCAGATGCAACACCTTCTGGTGACTGAGCTGCAAGAGCTGACCCTTTGGGTAACAGAATGGTTAATAACATTGTCAAGCACTGTGTAATTTACTGCTCTGGTGTAGCTTCTGTCTGCTGAGCCATGAGGATGGTGCATGGATGCAGCAAGATGGGTGGGTCACTGCTGTGGATGGCAGCAGTCTGCGCCTGCCACAGCCAGTAGTAGCTGGCAGGTAGGTCGTTCTGTTATTGAAATAATAAATCATTTAAAAGTTTTATTTTACATTTTAACAAAGAACCATCTGGTGGAAAACTTTGCTAAAGCCTGAAGGGCCAATTTAATCTGCTATGCAAAATCTTGAAAACAGAAAATATTTTAGTTTGCGTAGTTAAGGCACTGTGACCTTCCGCAACACTAATTGTTACAGTTGGAAGAGTTGATTAGTGACTGCCTTGGTAAAGATCTTTATTAGGGATGGGCATTCATAACCACACATTTGATTCATATAAGGGCCTAAAAATTTAAAGTGCCACCTGTTTGATCACACATTTGTGGGGTTTAATGTGTTGCAGGGCACAAAAACTTTATAAGCAAACAGAAAAATGAACACATGAAAATCCTAAAAAGTTAGTTCAGAATGAAAACTAACTGAAGATTTTTTTGACCATACACATCCCTAGGCTTTATATAATAGTGACTGTGGGTCTGATTCACGAATCTATAAAAATCACGTGCCATGTATAGAATTGCGCTTAGGAGCCTTATGTGTCGCATTAAGTCACACCCATTTAGGACAAGAAAAACCAGGCCTAAATGCCTGTGCCTAAGTTGCATACAAATCAAACATATTCTATAGCAGTGGGCTTAACTTTTGAGATTCACGCACTTGAACTTTATAGAACTTTGTAGAATGGGCCTACCAAGTTATGCGCTTAACTTCTAATTAATGCCAATTATCGGTGCTGACTGGTTTTGTTAAACAATTAAGTTCTGCATGCAAATTGGCTGTGCACACCAATTTGTGCATGTAACTTATGGCACTATGGGCTAGATTTACGAACCTGCCCGATCTGGGCAGGTCCGATGAATTCTCAAAACCCCAATATGCAGATGGGGGCGATCGGAGGAACACCCCCATCTGCCTGCCCAGATCGCTCGATAGCAATCCCAGCGCATGCGCACATCATCTGTACATGGTCTGCGCATGCTCTGGACCTCTGGGCCGGCATAGATTTTTTTTTTCAGGAGCTGGGAACTTTTAAGAGACAGAGGAGGAAGTCGCTGTGATTAACCAGAGTTAAAAAAGAGCCTTTTTAGCCTTGTGTACTAGTGCTGCCCGATTCAGGAAAAAAAATTTAGATTCTATTCGATTCAGCCTATTGAATTGGTTTTTCGATTCGATTCGATTTTCCTGCCCAATTGGGTGTTTTTTTCAAACATCCTGGTGGGTTTATTTTATAGCCTCTTCACCCCCTTTGCCTTCTCCTAACCACAATGGCGCTGTGGTGTAAACAAAACAAAAAAGACTTTTCCTCTCTCTGTTAAATCCTAGCTCATGTTTGCGGTCTAACACCAGCTCTGGCAGGATACACATTTCAAATCTGACATATTGTAATTACAAAGTGGAAAATAAAATTATTTTTTCTACCTTTTGTTGTCTGGTCATTATTCAAATCTTGTTGGTCCCAGGCTCTGGTTGTCTTCTGATAACTTGCATGCCAGGGTCTCCTTCTTTCTCCGTTCTAATCATCCATCTGCCATCTCTGTCCTCCCCTTCCGTTTCCCTTCCCTCCCCCGGAGGTCTGGCATCTTTCTTTTTTTTCGTCTCCATCCATAGATCCACCTTTTCTTAACTACCCTTTCATCCAGCATCTCTCTCTCCTTCCCCACCACCCCAGGGTCCACCATCTCTCCCTTTCTTTTCCCAACTACCCTCCTATCCAGTATCTCTATCCCCCCCTCCACACCATTCCTTGTGTCCTACTTCTCTCCCTTTCTGTTCCTTCCCTCCCTAAATCCATAGTCCATTATCTCTCTTCCTCTCCTCTATTTTCAGACCCATTATTTCTCCCCCCCCCAAAGTCCGGCATATGCACGTCTCTTTGAACTCCCCCTTCCCTCCCTCCCTCCGTGTACTTCTACACCAGGGCCCCCCTCCCTGGTCTGTCCCCCCCTTGAAGGCCTACATCCCCCTGAAGACATGCCTGCCTGCCTGTCCCCCCTGAAGGCCTGTCCCCCCTTTGAAGGCCTGCATTTCCCCCCAAGGCCTGCCTGCCTGTCCCACCCCCTTTGAAGACCTGCATCTCCCCCAAAGGCCGGCCTGCCTATCTCCTCTGAAGGCCTGTACCCCCCTCCTTCCCGGAAGGCCTGTGTATTCCCCCGGCCTCCCGGAATGAATTTTCCTAATTTCAGCAGCCTGCAATAAGATCGCTGGTGCTAGCGATCTTTGCAAGCTGCTGTACGGCTTCGGAGCTCTCTTCTCTCTGCTGCGGTTCTGCACCTTCTCTGACGTCAGTTGATCGGATGTGAAATTTTATGTTGTGAATCGTGTCCCTGCCTACTTTGCATGCACGGATCACAGGAGAGGTAAGTGAATCAGCCGGAGGGAAATTTGGTCGTATAGGGGTCGCAAACCGATCGGTACATGATCGGTTTGCTTTGTGAATCGAGGCCTTTATACAGAATTTGTGCCTGTGTTTGTGCCAATTTAAGGGCCCCATTTACAAAACCGCAATAACGATGCTGCCGCGGTAAATGCACCGAAGCCCAATCAGTTCCTATGGGCTTCGGTACATTTACTGCGGCAGCATCGCTACTGCAGCTTTGTAAAAGGGGCCCTAAATGTCTATGAGAACATTTTTCTTTCTGGTACACATTTGCATATGAATGAAGAAAATAAATTCTAAGGTGCTCTAATGGAATGATAAAATCAAGACATAGAGAGATTGGATACACATGTGTATGTACAGTGAGGCCTGAACTCTCATTGGGATGCTGAAAGTTAGATAGCGGTAGGCGTTATACCACTACCTATCTTAATTGTTTTAATGATGAGGTAATTAATCATGTAGTATAAAACCAATTAAAAAGTAATTACAACAAAAAGAGGCACCACTACATGGTCTCTGGGACTAGTGCCTAGGTCTCTGGTGGCGCATATGACGCCGAAGCCCGAAAGTGGGTGTGGTTAGGGGTAGAGCTGGACTTTGGCTTCACTTTGCGCCACTATTCACGATTCTAACAGGACCCTAGGTGCTAGAAATGTAGGCCTGTGAGACCCTAGCCTACATTTCCAGCGCCTAGGGCAGTGGCACAGTAAGGGTGAGCAGTGCCCAGGGCGGTGGCACCCCGTTCCCCGCCGCGGACACACCCCCTTCCATTTCCCCATACCTTTTTTAACTTCTCTGGCATGAGCAGCCTGCCCACGTCGGTGTCGGCTCACCCTTTGATATCACTTCTTAGGTGGGGGTCCTGGAAGTGACATCAGAGAGCGCTGATGCCTACACGGGCAGCAGCCTTGTGCTGGGGAGGTAAAAAAAGATATGGGGAAGGCAAGGGGCGCGCGCCCACGATGATTTGAAAATAGAAACATGAAGGCAGATAAAGGCCAAATGCCCCATCCAGTCTGCCCATCCACTATTTCCTCCTCTCCCTAAGAGATTCCACATGCCTATCTCACACTTTCTTGAATTCAGCCATACCACCTCTACCAGGAAACTATTCCACACATCTACCACCCTTTCTGTAAAAAAAGTATTTCCTTAAATTACTCCTGAGTTCATCACCTATTAACTTCATCCTATGCCCTCTCATTCCGGAGCTTCCTTTCAAATGAGATTTGCCTCATGCGCATTTATGCCACGTAGGTACTTAAATGTGTCTATCGTATCTCCCCTCTCCCACCTTTCCTCCAAAGTGTACATATTGAGATCATTAAGTCTGACCCCATACACCTTTTGACAAAGACCACTGACCATTTTAGTAGCCTTCCTCTGGACCGACTCCATCCTGTTTATTTATTGTTTTGCATAATATTGTCCTCCAGTGACTCAAACAAACCCCCTCCCCCTCACCTCCTGGAACACAGCTAAAAGTGCTGTGCGTTGCGGAATGCTGTGTTCATTTATATTTTTAGCTCTCTTAAGGGAGAGCCAACTTCAAATGATTTATAAAAAGGAAGCATGTTTACCTGTTTTCTAATTTTATATCACGGCATCTCGGATGACAGCATAAGAGGGTGCTTACCAGAAAATGACACGGGGACAAATTTGTCCCCGTCCCCACGGGAAATCAATTTCCCCGTCCCCCGCCCCATTCCTGTAAGCTCTGCCTTAACTGCACCAGCCTCCAACACTTATGATTTTTAAGCGTTTGAGGCTTGTGCAGAAGAGGATGGAGCTTGAAGGAATGAGGCAGGGGCAGGAAAAGAACTTGCGGGGACAGGACGGGAAAATGAGTTCCCACGGGGACGGAGAAAAATTTGTCCCCGTGTCATTCTCTCGTGCTTACTTTTCTTTATAAAATATAGGTAACAGGAATGTGTAAAAAAACCCGAAGAAGGTTTGGTTATAATATTGTTTGTCCCCTGAATCCTACAGCAACTGAAAGATACAGTTATCTCTATACAGTGGTTTTCTTTCCCCCTAATTCTTGTTTTACAGACTTAGGCTGACAAAACATCTAGAAAATAGAGTTTCAGCTCCATATTTGCTGTCTTCTACAGATGCTTTCATGTAAACCTTCCTCTGGCACCCAAGAGCTGCAAACTAACTGCAGATCTCTTGTAAGGAAGTCTAAATGTGGGCTGTTGAATAATCCCTTTGGGGGCCCCAGCTATTTTTGTGCCTGGATATGCGTCATCAGTGGGTATTTTCTCTGGTGACTAGCTTCCATCAGTAGGTCTCCTAGCATATGCTCTCTCAGTGAGTGACTTGTGATTGATGGCAGTCTTAGCCGCCGGCTCGGTTTCTTAGGTGTTTTGGTTTTATGACCTCTGAAAACGGAAAGCAGGAGCGTTCAGGCCCTTAAACCCTTTGAAATACTGAAGATCCTTGGATTTCAGTGCCGTGTCATGCAGGTAGTACAGGCATACGCTGTCTGTTGTGGTGGGGCTGGGGGAGATGGGGAAGAGGGTGGCGGGGAGGGGGAGGCAAAAGGGGGACTCCCCTGTCTGTCATTTGGGTAGAGCAGCCTAGGAAGATCTCTTGAGTGCAGTGAAGTGAGATACACCCTCTCTGAACCTGGGAACCACCTTAAGAGAACTGGAATGGAATGAAATGGGGAGGTGCCACTCGCTAGACGCTGATGTTCCTGGGGAACCCTGGGTTTCATTCAATTAAGGCTGTTTGGATGTTCGGGCCACGTGCGGCCTCTTGAGGGAATGGGACACTGTGGCATTTCATTGTGTTCATCCTTTATGAGAACAAAGAGTGATTTTATGGGCGTTTAAGTCACGCATTGGACTCGTTTGCCATAAGGAGCTCTTGGAATTACTGCAGCTGGTGCTACTGTTTATCA
This sequence comes from Geotrypetes seraphini, assembly GCF_902459505.1. Lineage (NCBI taxonomy): Eukaryota > Metazoa > Chordata > Amphibia > Gymnophiona > Dermophiidae > Geotrypetes > Geotrypetes seraphini. The sequence continues at coordinate 161,077,123 of NC_047086.1, read as the reverse complement.
TTTGTAAAGTGTTACTACAGGCACACGACGTTGAACGAATGTGCCTTCTCTGTAGAGCTTACAATCTAGTCAAGACAGAGAGACTCTGGGAGTTTCACTTATTATTATTATTATTTTTTTTAAAGGGTTAAAGCTAAAACGAAAATCAGGAGAAATGGTGATTAAGAAGTATAAAGCAGCCTAGGAAAGGTGGGTTTTGACAATACCCTAATGAAAGGGGACGAGCTGTCAGGTTCATACGGAAGTACGTGCTCTGTACATTCTGCTCTGTTTTATTCTGATCATTAATGCTGTGAGCAGGTTACAAATTATTCCCTCATTTTTTTGTCTCCTACGTCTTTTTTTCACACATCTTGAGCTCAATCTAACAGTTGTAAATGAGGCTGTGTTATTGCCACAAGGGCTTCTTCACACGCTATACGCTAGTGATTTTTTGCAGCCTACGCTGCTTTTTCTCCCTTTTAGAAAGCCGTCATTTGCTTCTCTGCCTCCACCCCCTCCCTCTGCTCTTCCTCCCTCAGGAAGCAGTGCCAGACTGTGGGGGGGCTCTGAAAGGTGCAAGGTTCCAGCTCCTAGCTCAGTGCTTCCCACTCTGATTCTGTGACTGTGGCCAAATAAAATCATGCGACCCCTCCCCCCAAGAGATGCAGAATAATGCACCTGTGGAGAGCCCTATTTGGGGATCCAACCTACAATTGGAGAAGTTCTGACCTAGCCTATGGTTTAGGGATTTGCTGAACTACCTTTTGTAGAAGGAAACTTTCCAGTGTAACTATTCCATTTATTTATACTGCAGCGCTTCTTAAAAGACTGGCTAGGAGCCCGTCCTGCTTTGCAGTAAAATGTTTTTATTGCAGTGGAAATTTCGACTTTCATATCAAATAGTAAAAGAATTGCTTTGGGAAACAGAATTGTACGTTTGTTTTAACAAAGTTTTTATTTGTTATGAAGTGGGTTTACTGTACTTCCTTCTCTTAATAAACTAAATCTCTTTAATTGTTTTGGCGAGTAGGTTATATCTGGTGCAGCCAAACTACCCTAGGCTTGGATTCTGTGTGGTCTCTAAACAGCTTGAGACCTGGTCGGTAATTGTTCTACAGACCTGCAATGATTACTGGGAGGGGGGGAGGGGGTGTTGTCGTCTGAATCCTGAACTTTATTGAACCAGTGCCCCTTGGAATAGGGGTAGGGGATCTGCTCCAGACCATTGGCTGTTCAGCTGAGCTGCTATGACAACAGAGGCCCTGCACGTTCCGCATGACTAACAATGATTGGAACCTTAGCATTCCGGTTAGAGCAGAAGGCTGACATCCAGAAAAGCCAAGGTTCAAATCCCACATCTTGTGATGACACCCTCCATTGCTTCAGATAAAAACATAGGGCCTCATTTTCTAACCTCTGTTAATGCAGTTTCACATATTACTTAATACTCTTTCCATTATAGTCAGTGGCACTCACTTATTAAGAGCATACCTTGAAGTATCACTCATTATTGTGTATAAATGTACGTTAGTAAATGAGCTCCCTAGATAGGGACCTACAGTACAGTGGTGCCTCGCATAAAGAACGCCTCGCACAGCGAACGCTGCACACAACGAACTTCATTTCATGATTCATACAACGAACTTCGTTTCACACAACGAAGTCGCCCGAGCTTCCACGATCGCTGCCGATGTATTGCATCCTTCCGCGCAGGCACTGCAGGCAGTCGTTAGTCACTGCGCTTAACTTAAGCACGTATCGCGGCAATCGTTCTTCATTACGAATCAAATCACGCACGCACGCACGTATCGCGGCAGTCGTCCTTTTAAGATAAACTCAATATTTTTTATATATCATGGCTTCTAAAAAAAGCAGGAAGGTGATTTCTGTTGAAATGAAACGGGAAATAATTAGGAGTGAATGTGGGGTAAAACAGTGTGACCTCGTCAAAGAGTTTGGCCTCAGCAAGACCACCATTTTCACCATTTTGACAAATTTATCTTTTTTTATGTCATCTTAGCATATTTTATGCTGCAGAACGAATAATTTTTTTAACATGTATTGTTATGGGAAAACGCGTTTCACATAACGAACTTTTCGCATAACAAACTTGCTCCTGGAACGAATTAAGTTCGTTGTGTGAGGCACCACTGTACTTACTGAACTGTAGCTCTCCTTCAGCTTGGATTAGGAAGGTGAGTAATTTGTTGCAAGCCAAATCCAGATTGCTTTGTTGCAATTGCTCTCACAGGTCAAACTGGATTTGACTCAGAAAAGAACCAAGACCTATATTATATGTCCTTTATTGAACCCCTTGAGGGGCTCTAGAGACACAATAACACTTCTAGGCAGTTCATAGTGGTTTACAAATACCATCATTGGACTGACTGTGGGATGGATTTACCTGTAATGTGTGAAAGAGAGCAGCATATCAGGGAAATTATAAATGCTGATTTTTTTTTTTTTAATTAAAATAGGAGTTCTTGTTTCCAATAAAGAGAATGTTGACAGTTATATACAAATGCAGCATTGATATTCATAATTTATTTATTCATTCATTTTCTCAGGGGAACTCAGAACTTACATGAAATTATGTAGGTACTCAAGCATTTTCCCCTGTCTTTTCCAGTGGGCTCACAATTTATCTAATGTACCTTGGGCAATGGGGGGATTACGTGACTTGCCCAGGGTCGCAAGGAGCAGTGTGGGTTTGAACCCACAACCTCAGGGTGCTGAGGCTGCACATCCGTAGCCAAATTGCTCTGAAGTATTGACAGCCTCATATGTAATTCCTTTTTGTTTTGTATCATAGCTTTTGTGCTTTGCACTGCATTGCTCTGCCATGCAAGTATTCCTTTTCAAACTGAAGCTCTGCTGTCTGCTTGTTCATTCCATTGAGTCCCAGACACAAGCTTACTCTTGTGATTACCAGGAAATAAGGCAAGCGTACAGTGGCTCAGCAGTACAGCGCCATCCTTCGCTCAAAATTCCATCAAACAGGATCACTTTCTGCATCAGACCACATGCTTGCCTTGTCAGCTTAGAGCAGGAATGGCAGACTGGAGTCCAGGGCCACAAACTGGTCTCTAACAAATATATCTCTAATGAACATTCATGAGGGATAGCCTGAAAACCAGACTGGCTTGCAGCCCTCTAAGATTGTAGTTTGACACCTTTGCCTTAAAGGTATATTAAGGACAACATTTATGGTAGCAAAATGGATTAAAGAAAATAGTTGTTGAAATCATCTTCAGTGTGCAGTGCAGCCAAAAAAGCAAACAATGCTAGGAATAATTAGAAAAGGGATGAAAACAAGACAAAAAATGTTATTTATTCATTAAGATTTATATCCTGTCCTCCCAAAAGAGCTCAGAATGGGTTACAGTTTACATTCACAATGTTACAATATAGGGTTTACATACAGTGTGTTGCAATATACTGTACCTTAATATAGCATTGGCATCAGAACGGGGAAGGCCACAGGGACCATGGCCTCCCCAAAAATTGGTCACCGGTTGGAACCCGCTCTCCCACCCACCCATTTCCTGATGTTGTACTGTAAATCCTCAGGGCAGCTGCCTCGCAGTGTCAACAAGCAGGACCGCCCCGAAACCCTTCATTCTACTTCCGGGGGAAGGCTTGCTCATTGACGCTGCTTCAAAGACCCAAAGTGGAGTCGGGAGCTGGTGACAGGCTGTGCCGCAAGATTCTGCTGGGGCTAGGGCAGAGCTCCTGGACCCCCCCAAATCAAACAGCATTCTGCTGCCTATGTCATATAGGGTTACTTACTGATGCTGGTGAAGGGTTGAGGGAGTGACTAGGCAACAAAATGCCTCTGTATATCTCCATGGGGTGACCTCACCTTGATTATGGTGTGCAGTTCTGGCCACCGTATCTCAAAAAAAGATATAGTGGAATTAGAAAAGGTTAAAAAAAGGGTGATGGAATTCCTGTCACACGAGGAAAGGCTTGAAAGGGTAGGGCTATTCAGCATGGAGAAGAGACAGCTGAAGGGGGGGATATGATAAGAGGCCTACAAAATCCTGAGTGAAGCAGATCAGGTAAATGAACTGTTTACTCTTACAAAATGTAGAAAGAGTAGGAGATGAAGTTACATGGTAATACTTTTAAAACCAATAGGAGCAGTGGCATAGTGATGGTAGGAGATACCCAGGGTGGTGGGGCCTCCTGCGCCCTCTTCTCTGCAACCCCGCTCCATCTGCGCCCCTTCACTCCCTCTGTGCCTCCACGCCACACTCGAGCCTCCCTTCTCTTTAAATCTTCGCCAGTATGGGCAGATTCTCCAGTCTGCTGCTCGTACTGGCATTGGCTTTCCCTCTGACATCACTTCCTGGCCCAGCGACCTGGAAGTGATTTCAGAGGGAACCAGTCTGGCATGAGCAGCAGGCTAGAATAATTCATTCATTCAGTTTTCTTCCAGAGGAGCTCAGAACGGTTTACATGAATTTATTCAGTTCAGGTACTCAAGCATTAGCGAAGATTTCAAAAAGATACAGGGGGCAGAGAAGGGAGGGCGCGAGCATGGCAGGGAGGGGGGAGGTGTTTGGGTGATCTGCCCCGCCCCCCTTTACTACCCCACTGAATAGGAGAAAATATTTTATTATTCAATGAATAGTTAACTCTGGAGAAGTTCATGGAGAAAAATTCCATGTAGACCAGTGGATTGGGGAAGTCACTACTTGTGATTGGTAGCATGGGATCTTGCTACACTTTGGGAGTCTGCCAGGTACTTGTGATCTGGATTGACCACTTTTGGAAGCAGGATACTAGTCTAGATCAGGGATGTCAAAGTCCTTCCTCGAGGGCCACAATCCAGACAGGTTTTCAGGATTTCCCCAATGAATATGCATGAGATCTATTTGAATGCACTGCTTTCATTGTATGCTACTAGATCTCATGCATATTCATTGGGGAAATCCTGAAAACCCGACTGGATTGCGGCCCTCGAGGAGGGACTTTGACATCTCTGGTCTAGATGCACTGTCAGTCTGACCCAGTATAGCTGTTCCTATGTTCATGTGAAACATACAAATTAAGGGACTGATGCAGAAAGCTGACGTAGACAGAAGCACATGTTTAGTTTGATGCCTGTGCATAATTTTCTGGGCATGCAGTGCAGAAAAGGGTTTTGTGCAGAAGCTAACCTTGTGCTTTGTGTTAGACACCAGCACAAAGCATCTTAAAATGAGGCTATTGGCTATTCCACGCTGATGCAGAGAGGACTTTAAGGACAGCAACGTGTGGGTTAACTCGTTCTTCTATACTTGGTACCACCTGTCAGGATTTAAAGCCCATTTCTTCTTTTTGTTGCAGAAGTTTTTTTGTGGCCTGTGGTCTGTTCAGTTCTCTTCATTGTAAACCGCCTCGAACTGTGTGGTGTGGTGGTATATAAGAATAAAGTTGTTATTATTATTATTGCTGATACTTTTTTAAGAACATAAGAACATAAGAAGATGCCTCCGCTGAGGCAGACCAGAGGTCCATCTCGCCCAGCGGTCCGCTCTCGCGGCGGCCCATCAGGCCCACTGCCTGAACAGTGGTCTCTGACTAATTTTACAAATTACCTCTAATCCTATCCCTCTAACCTTACCTCTACTCTTATCTGTACCCCTCAATCCCTTTGTCCTCCAGGTACCTGTCCAGACCCTCCTTGAAGCCCTGTAGCGTGCTTCTGCCTATCACATCCTCCGGTAGCGTGTTCCATATATCCACCACCCTCTGGGTGAAAAAGAACTTCCTGGCATTTGTTCTAAACCTTTCCCCTTTTTACTCAGACATGTAATTGGGGTTTTTTTTTTGTTCAAATATCAATCTGGTGTACACTCTGATCAGCACACAAGTTCTGCGCCAGTCTGACTCGCATATAATTTTGCTGCATTGGTGAGCAATGATAGAGTGTTACATTTGCATAAATTGATTGTATTATATGATACATTTATTGTGAGTTTTTAAAATGAATAAAGATTAATAATAATAATAAAAAAAGAAGCCATGGGTGCAACCATCAGCCCATGGCTCTGATGTGAGCTGCCTGCATTGTTCCTAAGCTTTTGCTGCTATGGAGCGATACTACTGGCTAAAAATTAGCTTGTGCAACATGAAAATGGTAAGCAGCTTCTAATCTGGAATTTGAAAATGGTTAAAGGTAAACTTATGAGGACTCGTGAGTGTGTTGCTGATGAACTTCATGAACCATTAAATTTGAGAGCTCGAGAGCTTGGTTGCCTATATGGAAAAGTGGCAAATGTGTTGGTGGGAAGGGAGCGGGCCTACTTTTGAGATTCTAGCCCAATCAGAACTGGTTCCTTGAGCCAAGGCACTATCATGACTTGCATTGTCTGTATCATGCTTAATTGTTGTGAACCGCCTAGAACTTTTGGGTATGGCGGTATATAAAAATAAATGTATTATTGTTATTATAATAAGTATTCATTTGGAGCTACACAGGCATTTTCCTCATATTATCCACTCCTTTCTCCCCCCCCCCCACCTTATCCAATTCAGCTAATATGACTGTCCTTTGACTGAGAGGCATAGACTAATTTTCTTTCAAAAAAATCAATTGAAGCGTTCCGGTGAGACAGCCTGTAGGTATCCTTGATGTGCAGTGCCTGGGACTGGTTCTGGAGTCTGTCTGTCTGAGGAACAAGGGGCAGTCTCCTGAGTCAAACTAGAGTCTTCCATATATGTTGGTACACAACACTGCCACTGAGCAGGTAGGTAGGCAGGCCCTGATAGCAGGTTTTGCCTCCCTTTAGCAGGCTCCACTGAGAGTCTCCCAAGACTAACTTCTAGTTGTTCCAGCTTTGACTTAGCCACCAACAGGAAGTGTATCTTGTTTCCTGTTCAGCATATACTGTAATTCCAAAAGTCCTGGTTATAGGTTGCCAGACCTTGGTCACATTAAGCAACCAGTTTGCTGTTCACATTCAGCTTCCTTTCTTCCGTTGAGCCTTGACTTCATTGGGCTCCATCTCCTCCTATCTAGCTCCACATATTCTTTCATAGTTTCGTAGTTTATTAAAATTTGATTAAACACTAAACATAAAATTCAGAACGTTGTACATTAAAATAATATGTGACAATTAAAAAAGGGGGAATTAACATAAAAAAACAAACATGACTTATCATGGACCCATTAACTTAACTTAGGGTAGGATAATAAAACAAGAGGAAAGGAGGGGGGAACTACATTTTTGAAGAAAAAAGAGAACAAAAAAGGAAAAAAAAACATCGGGGAAGGGAAGGGGTAAGGTAAAAACGGTAAAATATCAAGAATGATAAATTACTCATAGGCATCTTTGAAAAGAAAACATTTTAAACTGCCCTTAGATTTATCTAGATTTTGTTCTGCTCTAATATGTGATGGGAGGGAATTCCAGATAATAGGAGCACCTTTGGGCCCAAACCAAGGTGAAGTCAAATCCACACAGGTGGAAGACATCTACTTAGTTCAACAAGAGCACTCTGTACTCACCTCAGCCTCTACATACCAACAGCTAGCTTGGGGTTGTATCACCTTTTTGAGTATTTTGAGGGTGTTGTTTTAAATTTGTGACACAGAAATCCACAAGTTTTAAGGCATTTTTTGGCAGCTTTGCTTAAGAGGAGATGTACAATATAACGACATAAGATAGTCCATGCTGGATCATTTCAAAGAACCATCAAGCCTAGCATCCTGTATTTTATCCTGAACATTAACTTTAACTTGGAATTCAGGGGTAAGAATGTAAGAATTCTGGGCCATATTGGGACAGACTGAAGATCCATTAAGCCCAGTATCCTGTTTCCAACAGTGGCCAATCCCAGTCCCAAGTACCTAGCTAGATCCCAAGTAGTAAAACAGATTTTATGCTGGGAATAAGTAGTGGATTTCCCCAAGCCATCTCAATAATGGCCAATGGACTTCTCTTTTAGGAAATTATCCAAGCCTTTTTTTTAAAAAATCTCGTTAAGCTAGCTGATTTCTCTGCATTCTCCGGTAACAAATTCCAGAGTTTGTTTATACATTGTATGAAGAAATATTTTTGGTTTGTTTTAAATCTACTAACTCGCAGCTCCATTGCATGCCCCCTAGACCTAGTATCTTTGGAAAGAGTAAATGAGCGATTCAGACCTACCCTTTCCCCTCCACTCAGTATTTAATAGAGCCATCTTGGTGGCAAGTCATAAGCGCGCAAGACAAAAGCGCGCAGACAATTGCGCGAAGACAACTCAGCGCAAGACAATTGCACGAAATGACACTTGAGTGCAACGACAATTGAGTGCAAGACAATCGCGTGCAGTGAACTACAACACATGTGCGCATTGCCAGGAAATTTTAGCCGTCTCTTCTCCAAGCTGGAGAGCCCAAGCCGCTTTAGTCTTTCCTCATAGGGAAGTCGTCCCACCCCTTTTATAACTTAATGTCCCATCCTGTTTATCTTGGTCACTGAGTCATCAGAATGTTTGTACAATGTCGCACTTCTCTGGAGTTTTCTATTTTGTTGTCTTTGTGGGGGGTGCAAGGTTATCTTTAATAGGCAGACTTGATTTTCCTGACTGCTGGCTACTTCATTCATATCCTAGGCTGAGATATGTTTGAGATGTGGAGAACCTGGAAGTGCCTTTTCTGCCAATGTTAAAACCCCCTTGACTTTCCTTCTGTTTATCGTTCATCATACCGTATTACATGTGCTGCTTGCCTTTGCACATAGCGCATCTGAAAATGGAAAACAAAACACCTAGTCTGCATGTTTCTAAGGACAGAATCTCCTGTTGACGCCAAGGTTATAAGAACATAAGAATTGCCGCTGCTGGGTCAGACCAGTGGTCCATCATGCCCAGCAGTCTGCTCCTGCAACGGCCCTCTGGTCAAAGACCAATGCCCTAACTGAGACCAGCCCTGTTCAGCAGGAACTTGCCTAACTTTGTCTTGAATCCCTGGAGGGTGTTTCCCCCTATAACAGCCTCCGGAAGAGCAGTTTTCCACCACTCTCTAGGTGAAGAAGAACTTCCTTACGTTTGTACGGAATCTATCTCCTTTCAACTTTAGAGAGTGCCCTCTCGTTCTTCCTACCTTGGAGAGGTTAACAATCTATCTTTATCTGCTAAGTCTATTCCCTTCAGTATCTTGAATGTTTCGATCATGACCCCTCTCAGTCTCCTCTTTTCAAGGGAGAAGAGGCCCAGTTTCTCTAATCACTGCTGAACATCTAAACCCGTGCATGATGAAGAATGTACAAATATGTGACACCTGAAAAAAATGTCAAAGAACGCACACCCTACCTTTTGTCTCAACACTAGTGCTGTGGAATTGGTACACCGAATCTTTGACTCTGATGCCTCTTATTTTTCTACTGTCCATTTCTGACTCTGACTCCTACTATGTACAAAAAATCTAAGAAAAATTTGATTCATTACAGAAACCTAGGATATTTCTTTATGTACAAAATTAGGAATAATAGGTGCAAAATATATTTAAATGAAGTTTGAGCAAAGAACCAGAACAAAGAAATATAAAATGATAATTTATTGTCTATTGTAATGTTTGTTTTTATTTTGAACTGGAGTTGGAGCTGGTACAAATTACTTCTGATTCCATGACTCTTGACACAAACTCCAGCCTTGCTCTAAACCACAGTGGAGACGCAAAGATACCTCTCCTTCGGTAAAATAATGCAAAGACAACCTTCCCTCCCTACCTTTTACAAAGCCTCGTTAGGCTTTTTTATCATCGGCTGTGGTGGTATTAGCTCCGACGTGTATAAGAATTCTTTGAGTGTCGGAGCTAATATTTCTGTGGCTGGCAATAAAAAAGCTTAACGTGGCTTTGTAAAAGGGGGGAGGGGAGTCTCAAGTTCAAGTTTATTTGATAAATCGCCTATATAAAACATTCTAAGCGATGTACAATTTAAAACAGCTTATGGGGGAACAGACAATCTTAAAACAATTTTAAGAACAACAATTTAGAAACAAAAATTATTAAAAAACATGTAGAAAAGAAAAAATCTGGAATTTTATAGGTTTCTTTATACATGTGGTTTATCGACAAACAAGATATAAAGGGGAAAGGGAAATAAAGTTACAAATATCTCAGTATAGAAAAACATAAAAAGGATAAAAACATAAGGAAGGGGGGAGGAAGAATGAGAAAAAATAAATAAATAAATAAAAAAAATATTTGTAAAAGTGAACATTGGCATGAATGATTAGTTAGTAAAAGCATCATTAAATAAAAATGTTTTTAAAAGTTTTTTAAAAGAGATGAGATCTTTTTCTTTTCTGATAAAAAGTGGCAGAGCATTCCAAGTCTAGAATAGGTTTTATTGGTTTAGTTTTAAACAATGACCCAACCTTGCGACAATCTAAGTTTTTTTTGCAGGTATGGGGTCCTTATATATATATATTATATATATATATATATATATATATATATATATATATATATATATATATATATATATATATATATATATACTCCTTGTCTCATAGAACCTGTAGTATGATCCTTAATACCTTGCCTGTTTAATTTGCCTTGAGCGATGAGGGGTTGGCAGCCTTGGGATGGCCTTTCCCCAGCTTGGTATTTTCTGGGGGGGGGGTAATTTTTATTTTTTTTTTTGGTTTGTTTGCCTTGGTTTGAGTCTTTATTGGCTGTGTTTTCTTTTTTTTGGGGGGGTGGGTACTTTATGGGGGAGGTCCTATGCATTGCCTTTTGGGGCTCATCAGAGTCCAGGGCCCTGAATGTCACGCTTTCATTTTGGTCTTGTTCAGTTGGTCTTGGGTTGGGATGCTTGCTCTTTATTTGCTGCCATATTGCTGGTTACTCTTTCATTGTGCCTGCAGCATTTTTCTTACATCATCTCTTGTGCTGGGTTCTTCTGGCAGCTACTTACTCATTTGTATATTCTGGTTCCTTGTTGTAAGGGGCAGGAGATAGGGGGATAAGGGGTGGGTGGGCTATTGGGACCGGGGGATAATTGCTGTATAGTTTTTGAACAACTGTATTTTCTACTGTATTCATTGTCTTTTTGGGGGGACTTGTTCAATAAAATTGTTTCAACTTAAACAATGACCCAACACAGCCAGTGTTTTGACACCACAAAGTGTCTTCCTTGGGAGTCAACTCTCCCATATCTTCTAAGTTGTTTACAGAGCAGCACAGTTTAGAGAGCGATCCGCGGTGGTTACAAAATCCTGGCCTTTGTTCTTTATAATAATCTCTACCGTTTTGCCCAGCGCATTCTCTGTTTATTTTGAAATATTTTGTTTTCATTTTCTTTTTTTAACTGTCTCTTTTCTATGAATTATTGTAGTTCTTTTCTATTTTGATTATGTTATACAGTAAAACCTTGAATTGCAAGTAACTTGGTTTGCAAGTGTTTTGCAAGACAAGCAAAACATTTTATTAAATTTTGACTTGATATACAAGCAATATCTTGCAATACAAGTACATACAGTATACACGTGTCGCATCATCACAACTGAGCCGATGGTTCTTCTCTCTCTGACACTGCAAGAGTGTAGTGACTGTTCTAAGTGAGCAAAGTCTTGCAATACAAGTACATACAATATACACGTGTCACATCATCACAACTGAGCCGATAGTTCTTTTCTCTCTGACGCTGCAGGAGTGTAGTGACTGTTCTAAACAAGCAAAGTCTTGCAATACAAGTACATATAGTATTTTGTATTGTGGAATGAATCGTCTGAGTTTCCATTATTTCTTATGGAGAAATTCGCTTTGATATACGAGTGTTTTGGATTACAAGCATGTTTTCGGAACGAATTATGCTCATAAACCAAGGTTTTACTGTAAGAAGAATTGAAGCGGTCCAGAGGAGGGCGACGAAAATGATAGGAGGCTTGTGCCAGAAGATGTATGAAGAGAGCCTGAAAGCCCTGAATATGTATACCCTAGATCAGGGTAGGGAACTCCGGTCCTCGAGAGCCGTATTCCAGTCGGGTTTTCAGGATTTCCCCAATGAATATGCATTGAAAGCAGTGCATGCAAATTCATTGGGGAAATCCTGAAAACCCGACTGGAATACGGCTCTTGAGGACCGGAGTTTCCTACCCCTGCCCTAAAGGAAAGGAGAGACAGGGGAGATATGATTCAGACGTTCAAATACTTGAAGGATATTAACGTAGAACATAATCTTTTCCAGAGAAAGGAAAATGGTAAAACCAGAGGACATAATTTGAGGTTGAGGGGTGGTAGATTCAAAGGCAATGTTAGGAAATTCTACTTTACGGAGAGAGTGGTGGATGCCTGGAATGCGCTCCCGAGAGAGGTGGTGGAGAGTAAAACTGTGACTGAGTTCAAAGAAGCGTGGGATGAACACAGAGGATCTAGAATCAGAAAATAATATTAAAAATTGAACTAAGGCCAGTACTGGGCAGACTTGCACGGTCTGTGTCTGTATATGGCCATTTGGTGGAGGATGTGCTGGGGAGGGCTTCATTGGCTGAGATGGTGTAGATGGGCTGGAGTGGGTTTTGACGGAGATTTCGGCGGTGGGAGCCCGGGCACAGTACGGGTGGGGCTTTGGATTCTTGCCCAGAAATAGCCGGGAGGAAAAAATTAAAAAGGATTTGGATTGGGTCGGGTTGGATGGACCATTCGGGGCTTTATCTGCCATCATCTACTATGTTACTATGTAGGTCTGGCATTCATTTGCCTAGACCAGGGGTAGGCAATTCCGATCCTCGAGAGCCGGAGCCAGAGCCAGATCAGGTTTTCAGGATATCCACAATAAATATGCATGAGATACATTTGCATCTCAAGGAGGCAGTGCCTGCAAATTCATCTCATACATATTCATTGTGGATATCCTGAAAATCTGACCTTGCTCCGGCTCTCGAGGACCAAAATTTCCTACCCCTGGCCTAGACCTATGAGCCCAGTGTTGAAAATTGGTGCTAAGCTCTTAATTTTTTATTTTTTTTTTTTTAGTTCAGGTTCATTTATTTCTTGATATACCAAAGATCGGATAAATTGCTTGGTAGTTTACAAGTGTTTCTCAACTCGGTCCTGGAATACCCCCTTGCCAGTCAGGTTTCAGGTTATCCACACTGAATATGCGTCAAAGAAATTTGCATATAATGGAGGCAGTGTATGCAAATCAAGTTTATGCATATTCATTGTGGATATCCTGAAAACCTGGCTGGCAAGGGGGTACTCCAGGACCGATCTGAGAAGCACTGGCTTGTGGTTGTTTTTGTTGTTAGGTGCCATTGCCTCGAGTTCGAGTCCTAGCGACTTGATGAATTGGCGGCTCTAAAAAGAAATTGGTTTTGTGCTAGTCCGGAAAGGTCCTCCAGTATCATCCCCATGATTGTTTTCAATGTGTCCAGCCATCTGATTGCAGGCCGCCCTCTTCGTCTGGTTCCTTCAATCTTCCCAAACATGATGTCCTTCTCCAGTGATCTCTCTCGTCTGATGGTGTGACCAAAATAAGACAGTTGTAACTTCATCATTTGGGCTTTGAGTGACATGGCCGGTTTAATCTCTTAAACTAAATTAAACTAAACTAAACTAAACGTTAAGTTTATATACCGCATCCTCTCCATAATTATAGAGCTCGGCATGGTTTACAAAAGCTTAATATAAGGAAGAAACAGCATAATCTCTTCCAGAATCGATTTGTTAGTTCTTGTGGCGGTCCATGGCATTCCTAAAATCCTTATCCAACACCATCACTGGCTTACAATAATATGAATCATAGATTAGGAAAAGCAAGAAATTCCTAAAAGTTCAAGTTATGCTGCTTAACATTTAAAACCCTATATAGAGAGGCACCTGATAGCTTCCCCAGGTTCACCAAACTATTAGGAAGATCCTCAGGTCACCACAACTTTGACCGACTAACCTTATCATTTCTGTCTATGAAAGGTGTAAAACATAAACAAACCCACTGTAAACCTTTTAACTATCAGCTCGCAGGAGTATGGAACTTACTTCCTATGGAAATCTGTGTTATCAATGTGTACATTTAAGTTCCACAGACACCTGAAAACATGGCTCTTCAAAACCTCTTTGAAGAACTTGATATGATCTTGATTTCACACTAAGAACCGCTTGACACAACAAGAAAGTTTTCTATAGATAAAGGGTTACTGAAAGCAATCTCTAATAATACTGTTTCTGAAATCATTGTTAAGGACGTAACCAGCTTCTTATCATACATTGTATATATATAAACCTATGTAAACTATATGCTATTGTAACTTGTCTAGAACTCCGCCCTGTGAGGATTTGGTGGGATATTTGCCTATAACATAACATTGGTATCAATAAGAGGAAATACCAAAGAGAGAGAGAGGAAGGGGATAGAATTTGATATATACCACCTTTCTGTGCATACAATCAAAATGGCTTACATATTATATATAGGTTCTTATTTTGCACCTGGAGCAATGGAGGACTGTGGCTTGATCAAAGTCCCTCAAGTTCTCAGACCCATTTCACCAACCATTACTCCTCCAGTCTATCACTCATATTGATCCAGCATCCCCTGTCTTGTCTACATGGTCAAATCCAACAAATCCACCCACTTTTATCCTCTTAAATTTAGGAAGTTAGTGAAATTTTGAGGATAAATTTAGGCACTCAACCCTAGTACATTTTCAAAGAGGCCAATTTAGAAACCTAACTCTCAAATCTTTTGAATATTGGGCCTAATCTTTCTCTTGTGCCCTGGTCCATTCATTTGTTGATTAGTATTTTGGTCATTGTCTTTTAACTTATGGCCAAAGGCTTGTTAGGGAAGTGAGTCTAGAGGTAACACTGCTGCAGTTTTTTGGGGGGTGGGGGTGGGTGGGAGGGAAATCATCTGGGAGATTATGTCAGCCTTTCAATATGAGATGAAGTAGACCATTGGAATTTTGTGTTTAAACAAGCTGAAGATACAGTTGCTGCAGTATAGTTGACGTTAGTGGGCACAGGTCAGAGTTCTTCCTGGTTTATGGAGGAGCCAAGATAAAACAAAGAAAAGGTGTAATGAGTGACGTTGGACAAAGATGTGAGTAGAAACAGACAGGGCAGAATATTTTCCACACTGGAAAACTGTAAAGGAGTAGTTATTGTAGTGTAGAGAACTTCTTTCTTCATGACAATTCTTGGGTCTGGAGAGGTCCCCCTCCTCCCGCAGCTCCTCTTTATCTGTGTTGGAAATCAGTTCTTGCCTTACATAGTAACATAGTCGATGATGGCAGATAAAAACCCGAATGGTCCATCTAGTCTGCCCAACCTGATTCAATTTAAATTTTTTATTTTTTTTTTCTTCTTAGCTATTTCTGGGCAAAAATCCAAAGCTTTACCCGGTACTGTGCTTGGGTTCCAACTGCTGAAATCTCTGTTAAGACTTACTCCAGCCCATCTACACCCTCCCAGCCATTGAAGCCCTCCCCTGCCCATCCTCCACCAAATGGCCATACACAAACACAGACCGTGCAAGTCTGCCCAGTAACTGGCCTAGTTCAATATTTAATATTATTTTCTGATTGTAACATATTTTCTATATTTATTTGAAGAGATAATTTGTGGTTATGGCTATGTCTGATGCCATGCAAAATGAAGCTGGCTCACAGTGGTCATTATTCATGATAATTATCCAGTAAGGGAAAGGGCAAGCCTCGAAGCAAAGCCAAATTAACACCAAAAAAGGCACTTGAAATGTCAAATCCAACATGTAATGACAAATGCTTTATTGACAGTTTCTACCAAAGTTCAATGATTAGTCCATTTAAAAGATAAACATACAAAGTCCCGACTAGGATCCAAGTTTTGGCGACTCTGTCGCTTTCCTCATGTACTTGTAATATGCTACGAATATTCCATAAAAGCATGTCGGCGTCTGCTTTGGCTTTAGGCGCTTCTTTTTCAAAGCAGACGCCGACATGCTTTTATGAACTATTTGTAACTTAGATCCTAGTTGGGACTTTGCATGTTTTATCTTTTAAATGGACTAATCATTGAACTTTGGTAGAAACTGTTAATAAAGCATTTGTCACTACAGGTTGGACTTGACATTTCCAGTGCCTTTTATGGTCTTAATTATCCAGTAAGACATACAGTGAGCACTGGTTGAGATGAAACTTTCTGCATTTTAGATCCTTTCCTATCTTAGCTGCATGGAGTTGTTACCCCTGTGTTGAAAGGGTAGCAGTTTGTCTTTTATGATAAAACCCCCACCCTGGATACAAACCATTTGGAGAGGCTTTTCCACCCTCTATCCAGCATGCTAGTTTTAAATAAGCTAATATAACATTTACTAGAGCTTGCTGTGCAAGAAGGCAAGAATGCCCTGGATCTGCTCCAGTTAGGGTTAAGAGCAGTGTTTTCGACTGATGCTATGTTACAGTCATCGACTAATGATTTAATGACTGGACAAAAGGGTCCATCAGTTTTTGTGCTCTTCTATTATTCCTTGGTAGTCTTTGATAAGATCAAGCGGAGATTTTGCTCTAAGGGTCAAAGTAATGTGGTTGCCATGCTAGTCCATTTTAAAGGTAAAGTGATAAAACAAAAGAAAAATAAGGTTGTTGGAGGTCAGGTTTGCTGAAAAAGTAACAATTGGGTTCTGATTTTTTTTTTAAATCTGACAGATCTCAAATACGTGGAGGGGCATAATAAAAAAAACATCCAAGTCCCCTGTTGGCCTAAGGCCCTGGCCTAAACGCTGAAAGTAGCAGTAGAGAAAATGTCCATTCTGAAAAAAAACCAGTCCAAAATAAGGGTTTTATTTTTTAGAATGGCCTACCTCTACGTTCAGCAGTTTAATCGCCCAGACCACCACTACGTATAACGTTAGAACACATTATCAACCAAAAAGGGCCCAAGTCCCAAACACCAAAACAAGACCTTTAGATGAAGGAGGGGCCAGTCCTTTGCCTAAAAGCTGGATTCTTTAACCGGTGCCTGTCAAAATCAACACTGATTACAGAATTCCCCCCCTCCCCGGCAACGATCACAGGAGACATGCCTCATCTCTCCTGCCGTGATCGCGATCCCCCCCCGAACTGCCGCGAACCGTGGCAGGAGAAATGCCCAATCTCTCCAGTTTGCGGCAGTTAGGGGGGATTGCAATCGTAGCAGATCCCCGACAATATCGGCAGGAGGGAGCCCAACCCCTCCTGCCACAGTGCGAGCCCACGAATCCCTCACCCCGACAATACCAGCAGGAGAGAGCCTAACTCTTCCTGCCAAGGTGCACCCCCCGCGACCCCCCCACCCCGACAATACCAGCAGGAGGAAGGCCAACCCCTCCTGTCAGAAGGTGCACCCCCCACCCCTCCTCAAATATGGGCAGGAGGGATCCCAGGCCCTCCTGCCAATGGTGCACCCCCAAACCCCCAACCGGCCCTCCTAACCCCGTGACCCCCTCAACCCCCCTCAACTTACTTTACATTGGCCGACAGGATGGGTCCCAAACCTGTCTGGCCGGCAGGCCCACCATCCTCCAAATGGCAGGCCTAGGATCTGATTGGGCCATGCACCTAAGGCCTCGCCCATAGGAGGTACCTTAGGCGCCTGGGCCAACCGGAATTGGCCCAGTTGCTTTAGGCCCCTCCTGTGGGTGGGGCCTTAGGCACATGGGCTGGGGTTCCGAGGGGTGAGCGGGGGTCACGGGGAGGTGCGCTGTGGGCAGGAGGGCCTGGGATCCCTCCTGCCTGTATTTGAGGGTTTCAGGGGCTCGTGCCTCGACAGGAGGGGTTGGGCTCCCTCCTGCCAGTATTGTCAGGGTTTGGGGGGGAGGTGGATTGCAATCGCAGTGGGACAAATTTGGCTTCTCTCCTGCCACAGTTCGCAGCAGTTCGGGGGGGATCGTGATCGCAGCAGGAAAGATGAGGCGTCTCTCCTGCCGCAATTGTTGTGGTGGGGGGTGGGCAGGTTGCGGGGCTGCTGAGCTTATCGTGGCAACTGCGATCAGCTCAGCGGCCCCTATTCGGAACTTATACCTATTTTGACTTGGTCTAAGTCAAAACGTATAAGTTCCGACTGGGCAACCTGTTAAAGTTTTTGGTTATACTTGCTTTATGAGTTAAGTCTAAGTCGGGCCACCTCCCGCCCTTTCCCCTCCTTTAAAAACGTTTCTTTTCGCTCTAGGCGTTTAGAGGCAGGGTAAAGGCCTAAGCTGGTTTTAGATACATCTAAAACCAGCTTGATTATCGGTACTTGGACGATCTGGCTTTTTGATCGTCCAAGTATCGATGTAGGCCACTTTTTGAATGTTTTTTTTTTTTTTTTTTTAATGAGCCCCATAGCTTACTGGAGTAATCCCTGCTTAGGGCCTAGACCTTCTGACACAGAGTTCCATGGGAATCTTCCCAAACTCGGTTCTTTCTAATATCTATGGACATTATTTGGAAACTCTTTCATCGATGTATGGATGAGAGCTGTACTGCCCTTTAAGGCCTGAAAAGGCAAAGGCTGCGTTAGTCCTTCTATTCATGGAAAGATAGATGAGAGTCGATGGTCTTTGTTTAAATCTAAGTAAAAAAGAACCTCTGTGGATCAAAAAATGATCAGCTTAGATTTCTAATGTGCATCTAGTTTTATACAATTGTTATCCTTGCTTTAAAGAGCCAAGTTGGAAGTCTAGATGTACTTCTGGAGTGTGAGATGACCGTGGAGTGCACAGTTGACCACACACATACTTACAAAAACTATCTAAACATTGTATTAAAAAGAAAAAAATGACATAAGAATAAAGCAAATCAGTAAAAACACAGAACACAAAGGAAATTGAATATAGTTTGCACAAAGATACATATGTGACCACTTCTGGGGTGACTGAAGTTACCAGATCCAAAAATAAGGTTATAATAAATTCTGTTAGAGCAAACAATTTGTAATACAACAGTCCATAAGAACATAAGAAACGCCCTCACTGGATCAGACCGAGGTCCATCTAGTCCGGCGATCCGCACACGCAGCGGCCCTTTTAGGTACTCCTTTTTGGAGACCTGGATTTACCATATTCCTCAATATGATATGCAAGAAGGTGTGCATCCAACTTGCGTTTGAATCCCAGAACAGTAGTCTCCTCTACAACCTCCTCTGGGAGTGCATTCCAAGCACCAACCACGCGCTGTGTGAAACAGAATTTCCTGACATTTGTCCTAAACCTGTTGCCACTCAGTTTCAGTCTATGTCCTCGTCACATCAGAATATTTCAGTAATGTTTCTTTTTGGTCTAATTTATCAAATCCTTTTAATATTTTAAAAGTCTCTATCAAATCTCCTCTTAGTCTTCTCTTCTCAAGGGTAAACAGCCCCAGCTTCCTGAGTCGATCTTTGTAAGTCAAATTTTCCATTCCTTTGATAAGTTTCGTGGCTCGCTTCTGCACTTTTTTCAGCAGTTATATCTTTTTTTAAGGTATAGAGACCAGTGTTGGACACAGTATTCTAAGTGCGGTCGGACCATTGTTCTATAAAATGGCATTATGACCTCTTCCGTTCTACTCGTAATCCCCCTCTTAATTATGCCCAACATCCTGTTCGCTTTCTTCGCCGCTGCCGCACATTGTGCCGATGGTTTTAGGGTACTGTCAATCAGTACCCCCAAATCCCTTTCCTGCTCGCTTTTTACTAATTTCACCCCCAACATCTTGTACTCATATTCCTTGTTTTTATTTCCTAGATGCATCACCTTGCATTTGTTTACATTAAAGTTCATCTGCCACTTTGTCGCCCACGTTTCCAGCTTGTTCAGATCTTTCTGGAGGTCTTCGCAGTCCCTTTGAGAGCCAACTGCCTGACATAGCTTTATATCATCTGCAAACTTTATTATATTGCATGTTGTACCCTCTTCCAGGTCGTTTATAAAAATATTGAACAAGATAGGCCCAAGAACCGAGCCTTGGGGCACGCCGCTAGTCACTTTCTCCCAGTCCGAGAATTTCCCATTTATGCTAACCCGTTGCCTTCTGTTTTCAAGCCATTTGCCGATCCATCTGTGTATTTCTCCTCCAATTCCATGGCTTATTAGTTTCTTCATAAGCCTTGCATGAGGGACTTTGTCAAATGCTTTCTGAAAGTCCAAGTAAATTATATCCACTGGTTCTCCACCATCCATTTGTTTGTTCACTTTCTCGAAGAATTGTAGTAAGTTTGTCAAACATGATTTCCCTTTCCTGAAACCGTGTTGACTATCCCTTATTAGATTATGGTCTTCCAAGTGTTGTACAATGTTCTCTTTGATTAGTGTTTCAATTATTTTCCCTGGAACCGATGTGAGGCTCACAGGTCGGTAGTTTCCTGGATCCCCTCTTGATCCCGTTTTGAAAATTGGGATGACATTTGCTATCCTCCAGTCTTCTGGCATTTGTCCAGTTCTAATTGACATGTTAGCCAATTTCCTCCTTAAGTTCCTTTAATACTCTCGGGTGAATTCCATCCGGTCCAAACCCATCCTTTTAGGGGAAAAAGAAATAAAAAAAATAAAAAAGTTATAGGAGTTCAAACATGTAACTTATGCAGACTGCTTTATAAGCCTGTGACATGAGATCTGAGACCTTAGTCGCCTTTTTCCAGACGGTCACATATGGTATATAAAACCACTATTTAACTTGCCATGTTGTAGCTGAATACCTGAATTATGGGATATAAATACTGTTTATTCTGTATGTGTCTGTATTAAATAGTTATTTGTAATTTATGTATGTTACATAGGAGCTGCTTAGAATTTTTGGATGAGCGACATGCGCATTTTTTTTATTTTAAAAAAAATCCTGTTCTCCCAAAGAACTTAAACCACTAAAATCCTCCCTCCCCCCCAAAAAAAAAGTCTGTATAGAAAATTTTAACTTGGGGAATCCTGACAGGGTAAATAAGGAGTGGCCACCTTTAGGCAAGCATGCATATGGCATAGAAAAACAATAATTTAGGATTAAAAAATCAAAATGGCAAGTTTTAAATAAAAATCATAGTGACAAATTAAACAAAAGCCAATGGGGATATTTAAAAAATAATATATGCATTCCCATTGTAAAATAAGAACATGTATAATTTTTAACCTAACCAAACCATGCCCCTTTAAAGCTCTGTGTCCTGACCATCTGCACACAACAACAGCAACTTTCTGAAGTCACCATTTCCCCATTTATTCAATCTTTATAAGGAAATGCCACTGTTTCTATGCATAGATGCTTTCTAAAATGACCTCAGTGATGTACCATGCTACTTCAGCCAAAGGTCTATTGAGCACAGCATCAGATCTCCAACATTGACTAACCTAGGTCACAATTACCCAACTGATCCTAAAGAGTGGCTTCATTGCTTGCTCCCTCTTAGGAATAGGTGATTGTTGTCATTGGTCTGTCTGGCTAATAATTATTTATGGACTCTTGCCAAGTGCTCTGACTGTATCCTCCAGCACATTCCACAGCTTAATTGTGTACTGAGTGAAAAATACTTCCTCTAGTTTGCTTTAAGTGTGCTATTAGTTTCATGGAGTGTTTCTTAGTCTTAGTTCTGTTTGAAAGAGTAAATAACCTTTTAAGTTTAGGTTGTAGTAACATAGATTAAAACCTGTGTGGTCTATCCAAACTGCCAAACAAGGTGGTTAGAGTTATATCTGGCACTCTGCACACATTCAACTTCTTCATACAAAGGCCCAGATGCATAAAGTCAGCAATCGTCTAACGATCGTTGCTAAACCAGTTTTGACAGGTTTGGCGTCGATCGGATTTGCTGACCAGATGCACAAAATGGCTCACCGCATGGTTTTGTGCATGTTCACTCAATCGCTCAATCTCCGATCCAGCCATGCTAATAAGGTCATTAATACTAGCAGAGTAATTGATGCTCTAACATGGCTTCCCAATGCACAAAAAAAGTGATGGGAGGGGCTTTAGGTATCCGGACCAATCAGAGTCTTAGGCCCCTTCCCAGTGCATCACAAAAGGAAGAAAGGGTGGTAGACAAAAAGGAATGGGACAGGGACAGATGCGGGTCTGGAGGCAGAAGAAGTTTGAGGAGGGAGGTGAACGTGGCAGAGGGATAGTGGGGGTGAAGTTTTAGAAGGGAGGTGAATGTGGCAAAGAGCTAGTGGTGGTGGGGGGGGGGGAGCGCACAGTTTGGAGTTAAGGATATTTGTCAGATGGATTAATAATCTTGTTTGGCAACTCTAATAGCAGACTGAAAGAAGGTAAATATGAATTTGAAATGTATGAAGTCAGCACGGGAATGAGAGCTGAGCTGAGAATGCTCTGTAGAGTAGGTGCAGATGCTGGAGGGGAGCCAAAGCTGGACTTTGGCATGACTTATGAGATGGAGGAGGGGAAGGCAAGAGCAGCCAAAGCAGAGGAGAGGTTTACAGTTATTAAGAATAAACTGCCTCATCAGCAGATTGTGGCCTGGTTGTAGAAGAGAGAGGAAAGAGGGGCAGTAGCCTGAATATTTGTAAAGGATTGGTGTGAGAATGTGAATGCTATCGGAGAAGCAGAGGTGGAGAAGACAGAAAGGGGAAAGGATTAAGTCATGGCCATAGCCATGCTATAAGTAGGGGTGATAGAGGACAGCTGGAGATCAAATGAGGAGCTTTGAGGCAAAAGACTCAAAGGATCATCAGTGTGGAGGTTAAAGTCCCTCTGGATAAGGGAAGGAGAAAATAACCCAAGGAAAAGGAAAGCCATGAATAAAAGTCAGCAAGGAAGGAGAAGATGGGACTTATCAGTTAGATAATAATAATAAATTTATTTTTCTATACCGCCATGCCTGAGAGTTCTAGGCGGTTCACAACAATTAAGTCATCATAGTGCCTTGGCTCAAGAAGGAATCAGTTCTGATTGGGAGATGACAGCTACTGGGTGTAAAACTGGGATGAAAATGAAGAAAAGGAATAGGCTTGAGATGGAATAAGGGATTGAAACCTGTAGGAAGAGAGTAGCTGCCTGAGACTGATGATCAACCTAGATAGCCCTCCCTAACAGAGCAGGAACCAATGCATAGGGGAAACCATGGCTCGGTCTAAGTAAGTAGATGGAAGAAATGAGCGAGAAAAAGGTCATGAATATTGTCAGGTAATGCTATACATTCCCTGTGAAGAAGTAAAAGTAGATAAAAATGAATGCCAACAGTGAACTTTGTATACCTTTTGTGTCGGTAGTAATTTCTATAGGGGAAGGGTACATCTGTCTTTTGTTTCAGCTATGATAGTGGAAAAAGAAGCAATTTCCAAATTGTTCCAGGCCAAGAACCTGGCAGTAAATAATTACTGCTCCGCATAGAGAGCCCTGTCTGTCTCTGGGACTTGTTTCCACCTTTCCAACCCCAGGACTTGTCTTTGCATTTCTCTTTCTTTCTCTGTACCTTACATAGAACTCTTCATTTCTATTTATCTTGGTTTATTTACTCAGCTGTAGTTGGAGAATAATACCATCATTGTTCTTTCTGCACTTTGGAAGGTTTTATGCACATCAAACATCAAAACTGTGCCGTGAGGTTATCCATCCTAGAGATGATTGTATGAGCGTCTCTGAAACACTGCACTATGCCATTGGAATTCTGTGTGCATAGAGCTCTTATATACCTTCAGGTTCTTCTTATTACTGTTCTAGTTTTATTCTCACCCCCTTATCAGAAAAGGATTATAAATCATAGAAATATACATTTCTCAAACTGAATAATCTTATAATCTTCAATTCCAAAAGAAATCTCAAAGTCCACTAAATGGAGAGAAACCAAGACTACCGTATTTTCACGTAGATAACGCGCACCCATGTAAAACGCGCACACGGGTATAGCGCGCGGAAAACACAAATTTATGTAAAGAAATTTTTATATACCGCGCTCACGGGTATACCGCGCATGCCGCCCCGACTCTCCTCTGGCTGCCCTGACTCTCCTCTGGCTGCCCTGACTCTCCTCTGGCTGCCCCGACTCTCCGTTCGCTGCCCCGACTCTCCTCTGGTTGCCCCGACTCTCCGTTCACCCGCCCCGACTTTCCGTTCACTGCCCCGACTCTCCTCTGGCTGCCCCGACTCTCCGTTCACCTGCCCCGACTTTCCGTTCACTGCCCCGACTCTCCTCTGGCTGCCCTGACTTTCCGTTCGCTGCCCCGACTCTCCATTCACTGCCCCTTGACATCTAGCAAGAACATCTTGTCCCTCTGGCTGCCCCGACTCTCCGTTCACTGCCCCGACTCTCCTCTGGTTGCCCCGACTCTCCGTTCACCCGCCCCGACTTTCCGTTCACTGCCCCGACTCTCCTCTGGCTGCCCCGACTCTCCGTTCACCTGCCCCGACTTTCCGGTCGCTGCCCCGACTCTCCACTGGCTGCCCCGACTCTCCGTTCGCTGCCCCGACTCTCCTCTGGCTGCCCCGACTCTCTGTTCGCTGCCCCGACTTTCCTCTGGCTGCCCCGACTCTCCGTTCACCTGCCCCGACTTTCCGTTCGCTGCCCCGACTCTCCTCTGGCTGCCCCGACTCTCCTCTGGTTGCCCCGACTCTCCGTTCACCCGCCCCGACTTTCCGTTCACTGCCCCGACTCTCCTCTGGCTGCCCCGACTCTCCTCTGGCTGCCCTGACTTTCCGTTCGCTGCTCCGACTCTCTGTTCGCTGCCCCGACTCTCCTCTGGTTGCCCCGACTCTCCGTTCACCCGCCCCGACTTTCCGTTCACTGCCCCGACTCTCCTCTGACTGCCCCGACTCTCCTCTGGCTGCCCCGACTCTCCGTTCACCCGCTCCGACTTTCCGTTCACTGCCCCGACTCTCCTGTGGCTGCCCCGACTCTCCGTTCACCTGCCCCGACTTTCCGTTCGCTACCCCGACTCTCCTCTGGTTGCCCCGACTCTCCGTTCACCCGCCCCGACTTTCCGTTCACTGCCCCGACTCTCCTCTGGCTGCCCCGACTCTCCGTTCACCTGCCCCGACTTTCCGTTCGCTGCCCCGACTCTCCTCTGGATGCCCCGACTCTCCTCTGGCTGCCCTGACTTTCCGTTCGCTGCCCCGACTCTCCGTTCGCTGCCCCGACTCTCCGTTCGCTGCCCTGACTCTCCTCTGGTTGCCTCGACTCTCCGTTCACCTGCCCTGACTTTCCGTTCACTACCCCGACTCTCCTCTGGCTGCCCCGACTTTCCGTTCGCTGCCCCAACTCTCCTTTTGCCCGCCCTGCTCCCAGCTCTGTAAGCATGCGCAATGGTCTGAGCATGCTTGCCGCTTAGTTTTCTGCGCCGGGTTGTGGGGCGCGCTTTTGACCTGTCACCAAGGCGGTTTTTCTGGCGGTGTGCTTTTCACCACGTGGCTGTGGCCCCCCTCTATCTGGCCTTGTAATTTGCCCAGTCAATACTATTTTGACTATACAACAGCATCTCAGCCTTTGGGTAAGCCTATAAAAGATTAATGCTGCATGTAGAGCCCACATTTTGATCTCTTCAGATTGGTATTCTGCATTTATCTACCCGGTAGTAGAGTTTATCAATTAAATTTAAATTTACCGCCATAATGGCAGGAATGAGACGAAAGTCATATACAGCGGACTTTAAACTTCAAGTCGTTGCGAAAGCTGAGAAAATAGGCAACCGGGCCGCAGCGAGAGAGTTCGATGTTGGAGAAACATCGGTGCGTGAATGGAGAAAAGATAAGAAGGAACTGGAGAAATGCAATCCGCGAAAACGGGCACATCATGGGGCCAAACCAAAATGGCCTCAGCTGGAGGATGACTTGAAGCAGTGGATTCTGGCGAGAAGGGAGCAAAATCAATCAGTCTCTACTGTTGCGATTCAGATGAAGGCAAAACTACTTGCCAATGAAAGAGGAATACCCGACTTCAAAGCTGGCTTCACATGGATCTCAAAATTTATGAAAAGGAACGGACTATCAGTTAGAATGAGAACAACTGTTGGCCAGCGACTTCCAGATGACTGGCAGCAAAAATTGATTGATTTCCGTGACTTTGTCGCCAAAGAAATATCTGAACTTGGCATCACTGCAAAGGACGTCATCAACATGGATGAAATTCCAATGGCATTCGACATTCCAGCGACAAGAACCATAGCCCCCTCAGGTACTAAATCTGTTGCCATCACCACAACTGGGCATGAAAGAACGTGTTTTACAGTCGTTCTTGGTTGCTCAGCTAGCGGGGTTAAGTTAAAGCCCATGCTCATTTTCAAAAGGGTCACTATGCCCCGTGAAAAGCTGCCCACCAGTGTGGTTGTGCACTGCAACAAGAAGGGATGGATGGACTGCGACGTAATGAGATTGTGGGTAGATAAATGCTTTAGGGCAAGACAGGGTGGATTCTTTGCAAAAAAATCCTTGTTAATTTTTGATGCCATGGCTGCCCACAAAGAAAAAAATGTTCAGGCCTACATTAATTCTACTCGTGCCCACATCGCTGTGATACCTGGAGGCCTGACGTGTAAGCTGCAACCACTTGACATCGCAGTGAATCATCCATTCAAGACTTTTATTAGAAAGGAGTGGGAGGAGTGGATGCAGAGCGGCATGCACGAGTACACACCCGCAGGGCGGCTGAAGCGGGCAACTTTCACAGAAGTCTGCAAGTGGGTGGCTTCAGCATGGGACAAAATAACACCAGATACCATTCGAAACGGATTTAGAAAAGCGGGCATTGTTTATGAAACCAATGACACTACGGGTACTACCAGTGCAGCGGAAGGAGGCAACAACATGGATATCAGCGATGATGATGACGATGATGACGATATCACTTCGGAAATAAATGAGGATCGTCTGCAGGCTGTGCTCACTTTATTTAATGACGATGATGACAATTCGGATTTTGATGGATTCAAGGATTCAGATGACTGTGATGATGATGACTGAATAAACCTGTAAACTTTGTTTATTTACAACTTTACTGTAACTACGGTAACTGTATTTAGATTATTTTGTCCTCGATACTTCGTTTGATCTACCAGTTAATGTTATAGTGTATAAGAATGAACATGTAATTTCTGTTCTTGTTGCTGAATTCATACTCACTAACTCTAGATTAAAAGTTATACGGTTGTTTATAAGAATGAACAGTTTTTTTCTTTTCACGTGTTTGGTTGGAGGGTGTGTGAATGGTGCGTGAGTTCTCCTATGTCTGGTTGAGGTGGATTGAATTACCGGTATTTAGCTGAAGAAATTATGGTAGTTAAACACCCCCCCCCCATTCCACACACATGTGAACATCTAGCAAGTGAGCCCTGCGCTACGCTGCTTCCTCTTCCGGCGGTCCCGCCCTTTCTCTGATGTCAGAGAAAGGGCGGGACCGCCGGAAGAGGAAGCAGCGCAGCAGGGCTCAGAGAAGGGGCAGGACCGCCGGCAGAGGAAACAGCTGGGCTCACTGGCATCCGGAAACAAGGTAGACAGCTTCTCCATGGGGGAGGGGGGGAGACTGTGGGGGTGCGAGCGGTTCTTCGGGTGGGAGTGCGAGCGGTCCATCGGGGTGGGAGTGCGAGCGGTGGGGGTGCAAGCGGTCTTTCCGGATGATGAATTGGGCGTCGGGTGGGGTGGGAACTATGTAAAAAAAATTTTATATACCGCGCAAGGTTATGCACGGTTTGTAAAAACACGTATAACGCGCGTGTTATATGCGTGAAAATACGGTACATATCCCATGAAAACAAATCAATTAGACATCAATTTGCCCCTCCCATATTAGTGCCTTAAACCTTCATATTCATCTTTTCATTTGATTTTATAAAATTCCTTTTTTGTTCCCATTATAAATATATATATATACTACTAGCTGATGCCCCGGCGTTGCACGGGTATTTAATTATAGCAATAACACTGTAAATGGATTCAAATAAAGATACTTTATAGTGGTGAATGAAAGTATTTTTTTACAGCTTAATAAAAAGTACAATATTCAAATAATAATGTGAAATATTTGACAAAATGAATACAATACAACTAACGCAAAACGTGATTATAAACAACAATTTTAGTTTCACCTCCTGGAGCAAGAACATATAAATTCTTGGGTGAACCCACCCTTGAGCAAGCAACATAGAGTTGTGGGCCGCGAGACCCCCAGAACATATCAACCCAGGTAGTGAGGGATCAGCATACCAAGTTTCGTTCAAATCGGTGAAGCCGTTTTTGAATTAATGTGAGAATGGCAGCTTTTTACATATTTTCCATTGACATGAATGGGTGAAATCTGATTTTCTGATTGTAGCTCCGCCCACGTGTGCAGGTGGGCCGCGAGACCCCCAGAACATATCACCCCAGGTAGTGAGGGATCTGCATACCAAGTTTCGTTCAAATCGGTCAAGCCGTTTGTGAATTACTGTGAGAATGGCAGCTTTTTACATTTGTTCCATTGACATGAATGGGTGAAATCTGATTTTCTGTTTGTAGCTCTGCCCACGTGTGCAGGTGGGCCGCGAGACCCCCAGAACATATCACCCCAGGTAGTGAGGGATCTGCATACCAAGTTTCGTCCAAATCGGTCAAGCCGTTTGTGAATTACTGTGAGAATGGCAGCTTTTTACATTTGTTCCATTGACATGAATGGGTGAAATCTGATTTTCTGTTTGTAGCTCCGCCCACGTGTGCAGGTGGGCTGCGAGACCCCCAGAACATATCACCCCAGGTAGTGAGGGATCTGCATACCAATTTTTGTTCAAATCGGTCAAGCCGTTTTTGAATTACTGTGAGAATGGCAGCTTTTTACATTTTTTCCATTGACATGAATGGGTGAAATCTGATTTTATGTTTGTAGCTCCGCCCACGTGTGCAGGTGGGCCGCGAGACCCCCAGAACATATCATCCCAGGTAGTGAGGGATCTGCATACCAAGTTTCGTTCAAATCGGTCAAGCCGTTTTTGCGTGATCGCAGCACATACACACACACATACATACACACATACATACCTCCGATTTTATATATATAGATATACATTTATCTAGTGAGATATTGTCCACATTATTCAGATGTAACACTTCTTTAAAATACTTTAAAAAAAAAAAAACCCCAACAATATTTCAGCAGATAACAAATATGTAAAAGGAAATTTAAAAATCTCATGAAGTCTCCTTTTTTCATGCTATCCCAAAGGTGGTAGCTTTATAACTGAGCATGGACAGCATGGACTTGATATCAAAGCAGGGCGCCTATGTGAGCGACCCAAAAAGGTGCCTATTTAAGCCTTTATAAAGGCAATATGGCATCTATGAGTTTTATCAAATAGACTTCCAGATCCAGCCCCATAAACTAAACTAAACCTTAAGCTTATATATTGCATCTTCTTTATAAAGATAGAGCTCGGCACGGTTTACAAGAAATTTAAAAAAGGAAAACATAATAAGAATTAGTGATTATATAGAGAGCAGCAAAATTTACATTTTTGAAAATAGCCAAGTTTTCAGATGTTTACAAAATAATTGGAAAGAGCCCAAATTCTGCAGCTGCACAGGAAAATTATTCCAAAGCTCAGTAAATTTAAATTAAAGAGATTTACCTAATATTCCAATATAAATAACGCCTTTTAACGAGGGAAAAGCTAGTTTAAGCTAGTGCACAAATTTACACTCGCTGTGACGAAAGTGTCATTGTGTGTCCGTCCTTAGGGGCATAATTATTTCGCTGATTGTTCACTGATTGTTCCAGCTTCTCTTATCTCTGTATCCTACTTACATGTATTCAGTGTCTTTACATTGTACCTATCATCGCTGATCCTAACAGACAGCTTGGCCGCAATCCTTGTGCACTATTTCCTCCAAAGGAGCAAAAATTGGTATACAAAGCCACACTGGCATTCCAGAATACAGGCTTTAAGAATGGAGTTTTGTTGGTCAATTCTGTTTAAAAAACAATTTCTTATATAAAACCTGCAAACTATTAACGTAGAGTATTCTTAAGCCCTGTAGGCATTTTTCCATTCCTGGAGGGCTAAGTCTGGACCTGAGGCAATGGGGAGTGGAGAGACTTGCCCAAGATCACAACGGGCTGCAGTGGGATTTGGATCAGGTCCTCAGTCTACTGCTCTCATCATTAAGTTACTCCTCCACTCGCTCTATCCAGTGGACCTGAGGAGGTACAGAACTTGTCTAGTCTTTTGGATCCAGGGTGCTGCCTAAGGGCCAGAAAAAAGTTAAGGGGGGAGGGGTTTCAAAAAGAAGAGAGGGATAAAAGAGGATCCCGCTATGCCACCCATCATTTCACTTTCAAGAAAATCCCTGTCCATTGTTTGTCTTTGAGTAAGATACTGCATAGGAACCTGTGACCTACTTGGAGGGGGGGGAAGAGCATTGTATAAACCAAAATTGCCTAATATGTGATGTACTGCAGATACAATGTTCTTGCATGGCAGGGTGGAGATGGGGTTCAGTTTTTGGTGTCAGGAAGAACGATCTAATTTTTTGAGGAAATTACCAAACTAGGGAAACCTACCAGTTGGAGAGTGATCGTAGTATCATTACAGATCCCTAGTGAATAAAGAGAGATTTTACTAAGGAATTGCCCAAGAGGAGGAGAATGAATTGGAACAATTGTCCTGGGCTTTTTGCTGCTATAGCAGTCCCACCCCTGATGCCTGACATCACTTGGGAGAACTAGTGGGCCAGGAACAGCAGTGGCTGATGTAGTGGAGAGGACACTGAGCCTTCTCTTGCTGCTTCTTATTCATAAGAACATAAGAATTGCTGCTGCTGGGTCAGACCAGTGGTCCATCATGCCCAGCAGTCCACTCACGCTACGGCCCTTTGGTCAAAGACCAGCACCGTAACTGAGACTAACCCTACCAGCATACGTCCTTGTTCAGCAGGAACCTGTCTAAACTTTGTCTTGAATCCCTGGAGGGTGTTTTCCCCTATGACAGACTCCGGAAGAGCGTTCCAGTTTTCTACCACTCTCTGGTTGAAGAAGAACTTCCTTACGTTTGTACGGAATCTATCTCCTTTCAACTTTAGAGAGTGCCTTCTCGTTCTCCCTACCTTGGAGAGGGTGAACAACCTGTCCTTATCTACTAAGTCTATCCCCTTTAGTACTTTGAATGTTTCATAAAAACATAAGAAATGCCTCTACTGGGTCAGACCTGAGGTCCATCGTGCCCAGCAGTCCGCTCACGCGGTGGCCCAACAGGTCTAGGACCTGTGCAGTAATCCTCTATCTATACCCCTCTATTCCCTTTTCCAGCAGAAAGTTGTCCAATTCCCTCTTGAACCCCAGTACCGTACTCTGCCCTATCACGCCCTCTGGAAGCGCATTCCAGGTGTCCACCACACGCTGGGTAAAGAAGAACTTCCTAGCATTCGTTCTGAATCTGTCCCCTTTCAACTTTTCTGAATGCCCTCTTGTTCTTTTATTTTTTGAAAGTGTGAAGAATCTGTCCCTCTCTACTCTCTCTATACCCTTCATGATCTTGTAAGTCTCTATCATATCCCCTCTAAGTCTTTCGATCACATCCCCTCTCAATCTCCTCTGTTCGAGGGAGAAGAGGCCCAGTTTCTCTAATCTTTTGTTGTACGGCAGCTCCTCCAACCCCTTAACCATCTTAGTCGCTCTTCTCTGGACCCTTTTGAGTAATAACGTGTCCTTCTTCATGTACTGCGGGGGTGAAAGGGTCCCACTTCAGCTGGGCCCTTCATCCTTCTAGGGTTAGCTTTTGGTGAAGGAACTGGTCCAAACCTTTTTTAAATCCTGCTAAGCTACTGCTTTTACCACATTCTCTAGCAACGCATTCCAGAACTTAAGTATACATTGAGTGAAGAAATATTTTAATTTAGCTTCATTGCATGTCCCCTAGTCCTTGCATTTTTGGAAAGAGTGAACAAGCGATTCATGTCTAACTGTTCCACTTCCCTCAACACAGTATTTTATAGACCTCTATCATATCTAGAAAGGAATGGAAAAGGAATGGGATTTAATATACCGCTTTTCTGTGGTTAAAACGGTTTACATATTTTGCACCTGGGGCAATGGCGGGTTGAGTGATTTGCCCTCAGTCACAAGGAGTGCAGTGAGAATCAATCCCAGGTCCCCTGATTCTCAAGCCATTGCAAGTTCCATTAGGCTATTCTTCCAAGTCAATCCAAATTTCCAAATCTCCTCTCACCTATTTCTCTTCCAAGCTGAAGAACCCTGGCCTCTTTTGTCACCCTCCGGTATGCTTTTTCAGATTCTTCTATAATCATTTTTGAGATGTGATTACCAGAACTGCACACAATATTCAAGGTGCTGTTATGGAACAATAAGTTTATTAGATTTTAGATTTTAATATACCGACCATCAAGCAAATATCTGGACGGTTTACATTGGATTTAAAAAATTTACAGGTAAGAGTAGAAACAAATGAGAAAAAATTAAAAACAAAAGATATTAAATAAATTAAATAATGCATAGTGAACATTAACGACAATAACAAGACAGACTTGACAGTGAGGAGAGAGGGAATGGATGGGTAAAGTTACATTGTAAGTAAGAAAAGGAGAAAGAGGGATTAGGAAGAAACATGTTGGATGGGGATAAGATATATTGAATGTTTAAAAGAGCAAAATTAGATAGAAAAGAAATTGAGAGGATAGATATTAAGTGGAACAGAATGCATCTCGAAATAAGAAAGTTTTTAAGTTTTTCTTAAATTTGTCTAGGTTTTGTTCGTCACGAATTGGTTGTGGAAGGGAGTTCCACAATGTCGGGGCAGTAATAAGGCGTAATAAGGAAGTATGGAAAATGGAAAGACAAGATGGATCTGGAAGCTTGGGAGCTTTTTTTTTATTTATTTTTTTTTTTTTCAGTGATTGGGATGGGTATAGAAACTCTGCATCCTCAGTCTCTCATGGTGTCCATTCTTATACCAGGAAGGTGAGCCCTCTTGGGCAGAAAAATGGCTTCTGTACCTGAATATAACTCTTCTTGAACTCAGTTATTGGAAAGGGTTTGGGACTTATATACCAACTTTTTGTAGTTATGCAAACACATTCAACGCTGTTTACATACAGGTACTTAAAACATTTTTTCTGTCTGTCCCAGTGGGCTCACAATCTATCTAATATACCTGGGGCAATGGAGGTTAAGTGACTTGCTCAGGGTCACAGGAAAAGCAAATAATCAAAATAAACAAACCTAAATCCCATGCATATAAAGTACTAGCATTTCTCCCATCTTTAGAGGAAGAAATAGACTAAAATTCTTGCTGAGATCCTCTGTACACTGGTAAACATGATCACCTCTCAGCTTCTTAATGGCTTGGGGGAAGCAGCAGCTGCAGTCTGCCAGATGTGAAACCTTCGCAATAGGTGTACTAGTCATTTTTGCTCTCATGTCAATAGCAAACGGTAAAAGCGCCAAAGCCTCTGGATTAGATGTTCACAAGGGGTGGGCCAGTCAACCTTTTAGCATGAAAACAATTCAGATCTGTCTTAGATTTTTGGGTCCTCACTTGAAGTCAGCCTATTTGTGTGATTAGCTAGCTGCCGTGCCCACATCCGTGGATGGAAAAATTCCTTACTTTTCATGAAAACAAGATCCACAAATGCATGTTATTGTTTCACTCCTAGGACACTGTCACGTTAACCTAGGTGTCAGAGTACTTGGGCTAGAGCAAAGATTAATGACTAAACCCAGGAGAATGATTAAACCTTTTGGTTGGCTCCCAAGTCATACAGTGGCTGGGCTAGAAATGATTTCCCCAGCCCTTGGAGATAAGGGAAAGCGCTTCCCTGCTTTCACAATGTCTTCATTGTGTGGGGCAGGAGGCGTGCACTGTGACATCAGTGATACCTTTTGCAAGTCTGCTTCACTTTCTCACTCCAACCACTTCCTGGTGTTTTCTCAGGTGATGGCAGAGAGTCAGAATGAAGCTCAGCCCCCCTGAGAAAGTGCTGAATGTCCTGGGTCTTCTCAGCGACCCTGGATCCAAGGAAGCCACAAACTTCCCCATAGTGCAGCTTCCCCAAGCTGAGCAAAAACTCCAATTATGCAGCACTTTTCAGATTTCTGTACATGCAGGAGGTATAGTTTTTTGTTGTTGTAGTTGGTTTTTGTTTTTTTTTGGGGGGGGGTTTACTGGTGGACATTAAAGATGAATGAAAAATGCTACTGAGATCTGTGTAGGGCAATTGGCATGACATGCATGAAATATAGTGCTGCATTTGGATAACCGTTCATTTCTTGTTATTTGTTTTATAATTTATCACTGCAACAATTATGGTGGGTTTTTTGGGTGTTTTTTGATATGTTTGGTTTTTTTTTTTTGCAAAAACTCAGTGTCATGGAACAATTTTTTCTTGATTTTGGTATCTATGACCAATCCAAGATTTGTTTTCCTTCTGAGTTTGCCAAAAAAGATTGCAGCACGGATGTTGGATGAATGGCGGCATTGTTTCACTAAGAACCAAATCACCCCTAGAGAGAAATAGTCTCTCACCTTTATATGAGCATCGGCAAGAACAAAAGTGTTACGCATTGCCAGAGGTAATGAGATTTGTCCTATTCCACAGTCCTTTGGTTAGAGGCAAGTTTCTAATGAGCATCCAGCTTCCAAAATGCAGCATGTGTGATGGCATGCCAGAGTGTGTCAGACGATTCAAAAATTCCCTAGGGAAGTCTGTGTTTCAATAGTTCCTCCTGTACCACTTTTCCTTCTTTCTGCTGCTGAGGAAGAGCCTAATAATGCAACGGCAGGCGAACCAGGGGAACCGACTTCTATTCGCACGGCAGCTTATTGTGATGCTGGCCTTCACTTAACTCTCTATTGCCTCAGGTAGAAAATAAAGACCTGTATATAATATATGCACTGGTGTATAATATGTAAACTGCTTTGATCGTAACCACAGAAAGACCCATCCCTTTCCCAAAGTTTAGTGTATGGGGTTGGCATTTCATTTGCTCCATTTGCATTTTGTACAGATTTGGGGGCTCATAATCAAAATGGAAATACATCTAAAAACTGACCTAAATCGGTACTTAGACAGGTTGTCCAAGCGCCGATAATCGAACCGGGTTTTAAACGTAATTAAAAACGACCTAGGCCTTCACAGTGCTACTGAACGACCAGAGCTAAAAGGGGCATGTCAGGAGGAGTGTCGAGAGTGGGATTTGGGCGGGCCGTGGGCCGTCCTAGACTTAGTTGTACTGCATGTATAACTGAAAGTTTTACAACACTGCCTAGACTGAACCTGGACGTTGTGACTTAGGCCATCTAAAACCAGGTCTAAGTCACAAGAAGGTATCCAAAGTGACCAGATAAGCACTTCAGACACAAAGTACAGACCCCCACACACTGCCCCAGTGATCACTGACCCCCCACCCCCCTAAAAATCATAATAACAACTTTACATATCTGCCTCCAGAACATCAGCACCTGGCAGAGCTGCACAGAGGTGGCTTAAGTGGTCTTGGGGGGTAGGTTAGTGAACCATGGAGAGGAGGACCCAGGCCCATACGCCACTCTAATTACTGCATTCATGGTGAAACATGTGCACCCCCCAAAAAAAACCTCAAACCCTTTTGTACTGCCATATAAGTGGCATCTGCAGCCATAAGGGCTATTGGAGTGGTAGATAGGTGGGTCTAGTAGATTCTGGGGGTGTTTTAGGGGGGCTCACCATGACCTATAAGGTTGTTGTGGTGAGATGTTTATGTGGGACCCTTTTTGTGATGTTCACAGCAGTGCCCTGTAAGGTACCCCAATACTCTGGGTGTCCAGTCCATCACTTTTCTGGTCCATCCCACGCCCTAAAGGTCTTTTTCTAGGCGTTTGTGACTTGGACAAATTTTTGGATGAAAATGGGATATAAAGATGAATAACTTAGAGGTCTGGATGTACAGTTAGATGATTCTGGAGGCCACACTACCGAAAAGATGTGCTGAGAGTAGAGTCGGTGCAATGGATGGCCACCAGGATGGTCTCGGGGCTCAAGGATCTATCGTACGAGGAAAGGCTGAAAAACTTGCGGCTGTACTCACTCGAGGAACGTAGGGAGAGAGGAGACATGATCGAGACGTTTAAGTATATTACCGGCCGTATCGAGATGGAAGAAGAGATTCTCTTTCTCAAAGGACCCTCAGCCACAAGAGGGCATCCGCTCAAACTCAGGGGTGGGAAATTTCATGGCGACACCAGGAAATATTTCTTCACCGAGAGAGTGGTTGATCCTTGGAACGAGCTCCCGGTGCAGGTGATCGAGGCAAACAGCGTGCAAGAATTTAAGAGCAAATGGGATGCCCATGTGGGATCCCTTAGAGGGTTAAGCCAAGGGAACCTGTCACCAGGAGTGGGATCCCTAGGATAGTAGACTTGGGGGTGGGTCAGTAGAGTGGGCAGATCTGATGGGCTATGGCCCTTATCTGCTGTCATCTTCTATGTTTCTATGTATTTTCGGGAAAAAAAAAAAAAATGTTGGACGTATTTTTCGAAAATAGACTTATTCTTATTTCTGACTTTGGTTGACTTGCGATATAGGCCCAAAATGGACTTAGACTTTTTTTTTTTTTTTTATTATTATGCCCCTCTTGTCGTTTAGTGTACACTATTTGTATGCTGTATTTGCATTTTGGAAGTAATTCTAAAAGATGGTGTCAAATATTTAGGCACCAAAAATGCATGTAAATGACCAGAATAGTAGCATATATGCACATGTCTGCACATAAATGCCAGTATTCCATAAGAACATACCAATAGCCTTACTGGGTCAGACCAATGGTCCAGTATTCACGGAGGCCAATCCAAGTCACAAGTACCTGGCAAAAACCCAAATAGTAACAGCATTCCATGCCACCAACCCAAGGCAAGCAGTGGCTTCCCCAAGGCCTGTCTTAACAGCAGTTTATGTACTTTTCCTCCAGGAACTTGTCCAAACCTTTTTTAAAACCAGCTACATTAACCACTCTCACCACATCCTCTGGCAACACATTCCAGAGCTTAACTATTCTCTGAGTGAAAAAATATTTCCTCCTATTGGTTTTAAAAGTATTACTCTGTAACTTCATTGACTATGTCCCCTACACACTGTTCTGCAAACTGGTGCCTAACTGTGATGGCATGTGCTTTGTAGGTGGAGGTGCACATGGGTGGAGTCTGGACAGAGTGTAGGCAGGGTACACGGTCATGTATGTGGTTTATAAAATACTAGAACCAAATCTGACTGTGAGATTTACACTAGAGAATGACACGGTGACAAAATTCATCACCATTCCCGTCCCCGCGGATAACTGCGGGAAACCATCTTCATGTCATTCTTTAAGGCGAGAGGGAAGAATCAGAGTATGAATGGCCACAACCACTGACCCACAAGCTTTGCTTTGAAGAATGCTGGTGTAGAAGGACTGAGGTTGAAATAGACACTCAAAAATGACATGGGATTATTTCCCGCGGTTATCCGCGGGGACGGGAACGGTGATGGATTTTGTCACCGTGTCATTCTCTAATTTACACCAGCTCTGGTTGATGTAAATGGTCATTGTGGGGGGAATTCTGCATAGGGTGCCCAAAGTTGGGTATGCAAATTTGGGTGCAGATCAGAGATGTGCGTGTAAACTAATTAGCTAATTAGGCACTAACAATCAGTAATTGGCTGTAATTAGGAGTTATGTATGGATCTGTCCTGTGCCATATTCTATAACATGAGTATCTAAATTTCATAGTGTGCAGCTTCAAAGGGGGCATGGTCATGATGGGAGGGGCTGATCTAGGCACCTAACTTTAGTCAGATTTTATATTGGGGTTGTCCAGCGTCGGTCCTCAAAGGTTGCAGTCCAGTCAGTTTTTCAGGATTTCCCCAACTGAATTTGCATGAGATCTCATGCATATTCATTTGGGAAATTCTGAAAACCTGACCTGGCATGGGCCGAGGTTGGACACCCCTTCTTTACAAAATTTGCCCCCAAAAGTTCACTAAGCTAGTATTCTGTAAAGGTCATTCCATGCAGAATGCCTTTACTGGCTTAGTGTGTATCATTCGATTCCTCTATGTGGACGTCATTTACAAAATCTAGACTTATTTTGCTCCTATATTAATATTCTACAAAGGAATATAGGCACCTACTTTCTTTTATAGAATAGGTTCCAGATGGGCACCTTTCATAGAATTTGTCCTTTGCATAAGGTTGTGCAATTTTATAAAAAGCCTTTTTGCTTGTAGAAAAGCTTTATATGGGGGAGGGGGCAGTATAAAATAGTCCCTGTGTGTGCATTGTTTTATTATTTATTTATTTATTATGAATTCTTAAGCACCCTTCTTAAGAAAGATATGACTAGTTAAACAGTATATAAGAAGGGTCTTCGTTGTGGTTGGTACAGATTTGTAACCATTGGAAAGGGGTGATCAATAAGGCAAGCAAGGTTAACTCACAGAGATTTGCCTGAAAAATAATGCCAAAGTAAATAGATAACACCAATAATCAGGACACGGTACTATGTAACAGAGATGGCAATTTAATGCAACGAGGAAAAAGGCCTCATAAACCCCCATTACCAAACTGCTAAAAACACCTTTCAGTGGGGCTAAGGGTACTAGCATTGGTCAAACAACCTCATTGCAAAATCAATATTACCAAATAACTTTTTAAAAAAATCTTTATTCATTTTTTAAAATACAATAAGTGTAACATAAAATACAATAAAGTGTAACATAAAATACAATAAGTGTAACATAAAATACAATCCAATAAAATACAATACTTTAACATCACTTAATATATCATCAAATTCTAACTCACAACAAATATCTCCCCTCCCTTATACCCAACAATTATTCATAAGCAAAAGAAATCATAAAATATTCCCACCCACCCCCACCCCACCCTGGACGTGTATGAACAAAAGGGAAAAAAATTAATATTTATTCTATGTAGTAATTTCAGTCTTTACAATATTACCAAATAATTTTTTTTTATATTGCCTTTCGTCAAAAATATTTCTTGCTTTTCCTGATGTAAATGTCTAAATTAGGTGCAGATCCTGGTTAATGGTGAACACATGTATGAACACACAGATGCGCAAATTACAATCTAACTGTGCTATTTTGTAATTGTGTGCATATCTTCAATAGTGTGTACTATGCAGGTGGGCATTCAAATGGAGGGAATGTGCATGGGGCACACTTAAGTGTGTAACTTATAAAATCCATTAAGTCACGTGTGTTTCTCTCAAATCTAGGTGTGGGCATGTTCACCTGCTCTGTAGCTAACTTTATCCCACAGATTCTATAAATCGCATTCAAAATTGCATGTGCAAATTTGGGCGTGTGCCCAATTTGTACACATGACACATTTGAATAATAAGCCAATAAGCACTAGTAATTGACAACAATTTGAATTTACAAATGCATCTTCCTAGGCCTTATTCTATAAAGACGTGTGCATACATTTTTTAGCATGGAACTTATAAGGGGGTATGGCTGTGAGAGAGGCATGGGTGGGTCAGGCCATTCGCTAAAGATGCGCGAGGTATATTGAATTTGAGGATCTGAGCCCAATTTAGGCACGAGGATTTACATCAGTTTTCAATTTTAGGTGTGGATCCCAGCGCTAGCCGCTATTCTGTAAATATAAGTGTTTATATTTATTGGGCAGTTTGATATAGTTTCAAGTTTATTTAAAATTTCTTATACCGCTCCATCAGACTTCTGAGCGGTGTACAATAAAAATACAGCTTTCATCATATAAAATAAGGGTGAACATTTTGACAATTAGAATCTACATAATAAACTCAGACAAAGATGGACAGGAACAAATGGAAAAAGGGGAGGAACTACAATATTTTGAAAAAAGAACAATTAAGGAGAAAACGACTGGGAGGGGAAGGATGTTGCCATCTGCAGTCAGCATGTATTTAGCCCTTACAAGGGCAGTTAGGTATCGAATGTGTCTTGAAACAGAAATGTTTTTAGCTTTGTTTTACAATGAAGCAGAGATATTTCTTCACGAATGTAATTAGGAATAGAATTCCAAATCGATGGCGCGGTCACTGCAAAGTTATTTGATCTTATTGTGTTAATATGCTTTAGAGATGGGACTGCAAGAAGGTTTTGTATCATAGAAAGAAGTGTTTTAGATGGACAATAAGGAATTAGTAAGCTATTGATAAATTCAGGTTGGTTACTTTGGCGTGTCTTGAATGTAAGTAAGGGAAAATACTTACCCCCTCCCCCTTTTTACAAAACTGTATAAGAGGTTTTTTTGCACTGGCCGGTGTGCTGAATGCTCTGCACTGCTCCGATGCTCATAGGAACTCTGACTGTCGGAGCAGCGCAGAGCACTCAGTGCACTGGCCAGCGCGGAAAACCTCCTGCACAGTTTTGTAAAAAAAAAAAAAAGGGGGCGAGGGTAAGAGTACCTATCTGTCCTGGTGGGCTTACAATCTAACTATGGTACCTGGGGCAATAGCGGGCAGTCAGATGTATTTCACATATTAATAAAGGTGGAAAGAAAAGCAAATGACAGCCAGTATGGTTAAAAGGTGAAGTGAAAGAGACTATTAGTTCCAAAAGAACAACTTTCAAAAATAGAAAAAAGATCTGACTATGTTTAAACATGAGCATTTTATACTTGATTATGCTAGTGTTCTGTAAAGGACCAACAGCAGCTACTTTTCTTTAGAGAATAAGCTCCATATAGGCACCCTCTAGGGCAGACATGTCAAACTCAGGCCTGCGGGGTAATTGAATTTGGCCTGCGAGTGAATTCCCTAATTTGGCCCGCCAGAGAATACCCTCCTGCTTGTTCTCTTTGCTCAGCGGCGACGGAGGGAAGCAACCACCAGCTACCGGGTCAGAAACAGGAAAGGACCAGCCAGGAGACAGCGAGAGAAGCGTACAAGAGGGCAAGGGCGAAGGGGATGGGGAAATGGAGGCTCCGGACTCAGGAAGAGCGCCTCCTGCAGCTGTACCTCTGGAGACACAGTTAGCGTGACTTACTCTGACAGCTCTCACTGCATCCTTAGATTCCAGTCCCGGCAGGGGCTGTTCGTCAATACCTTCGGCGGCAGCAGTAGCAGCAACGGTGGTGGCTGGCAGTCAGTCAGCACTCTAAACAGGCTTCTCCTAGCCTGCCCTGCTGGGGCCTTTCCTCTGCCACGTTACTGAGGATGTGGGAAGAGGGAGCACTGGGGGTTAGGCTGTTCATGCTGCTGCTGCTGTTGTAGGAGGCCCGAAAGTTGATGTCTCATGGGGGTGGGGTGGGTCCATCAATCAGGAAGTGCTGCACAGGGGGATAGGAGGGCTAGAAGGCTGCTGCACAGGGGGATGGGAGGGAGGGATGGAAAGCTGCCGTACAGGGGGATAGGAGGGATGGAAAGCTACTGCACTTTGGGAGAGACAGGAGAAAGGAAGGGGTGGAGGAGATGGAGAGATGCAACAAAGAAGTAGAAAGGGGTGATGGAGAAATCATGCATTTGGTGGAGGGGAGAGAGACATGCATGGAGAAGAGAGAGAAATGTTGGACATAGGGTGGAAGGCAGGGAGAGATGCATGGGAAGAAAGAAATGCTGCACATGATAATGGAGGGGAGGAAGGAAGAGATGCTGCATGGAGGAGAATAGAGAGGTTTGGTCCACGGTACAAAGCAGGGAGAGAAAGAGAGACAATGGGAAAGAAACGTTGGCTATGGCAGTAGAAGGGAAGGTACAGAGATGGAAGATGGATGGTGAGCATGGAGAAAGAAGAAAACATCAATTGGGCAGGAGACCCTGGTGAGCAAGTTAACAGACAGACAACAAAAGGTAGAAAAAATAATTTTATTTGCTGTTTTATGATTACAATATGTCAGTTTTGAAATGTGTATACTGCCAGAGCTGGTGTTAAGACAGCAAGCGTGAGCTAGGACCTAAAAGAGAGAGGAAAAGTCTTTTATTTATTTTGTTTACATCACAGAGCCAGGGTGGGGTTGGAGAGGTTGTAACCCTATACTTCTACTAAGACTAAGGGGTCCTTTTATTAAGGTGTGCATATAGCGTATGCTAAATCAGTTAGCGTACCTTAATAAAAGGACTCCTAAGTATGTTAATAAAAAATTTGGCCTGCGACTTAGCCTGTGTTTTATATTTCGGCCCCTTATGTGATTGAGTTTGACACCCCTGCTCTAGGGCCTTGATTCTATAAAAGACACCAGAAGTTAGATAGAAACATTGAGTATGACGGCAGAAAAGGGCCATCGGCCCATCAAGTCTGCCCACTCGAATAACCCTCCCCCCTAAATACTCCCTCAAAGTGACCCCACATGTTTGTCCCATTTTTTCTTAAAATTGAGCACGTTATTGGCCTCAACTACCTGAAGTGGTAGATCATTCAAACGATCAACCACCCTTTTGGTGAAGAAATACTTCCTGATGTCACCATGAAATCTCCCACCCTTGATTTTTAACAGATGCCCTTTTCTAGTCGTAGGTCCTGTGAGGAAAAAGATGTCTTCTTCTACCTCAATACAGCCAGTAACATATTTGAACATCTCTATCATGTCACCTCTCTCTCTGCGTTCCTCAAGAGTGTATAGCTGCAACTTACCTAGGTGTTCTTCATATGGGAGATCCTTGAGTCCTGAGACCATCCTAGTGGCCATTCGCTGAACCGATTCCATTCTCAGCACATCCTTTCGATAGTGTGGCCTCCAAAATTGAACACAATATTCCAGATGGGGGTCTAACCATGGACATGTACAACGGCATTATAACTTCAGGCTTTCGGCTGACAAAGCTTCTTTGGATGCAACCCAGTATTTGTCTAGCCTTGGATGAAGCTTTCTCCACTTGATTAGCAGTCTTCATATCTTCACTAATGATTACTCCCAGATCCCGTTCTGCAACAGTTCTTGCTAAGGTCTCACCATTTAGGGTGTAAGTTCTGCATGGGTCCACTACCAAGGTGCATAACCTTGCATTTTTGGCATTAAAACTCAGTTGCCAAATATTAGACCATTTTTCCAGTAAAAGTAGGTCCTGTGTCATAGTGTTGGGCACAGTTACTCTGCCCATTATGTTGCACAGTTTAGAAATTTTACCTCAAAGTCCCTGAGGCAGGTCCTGTACAAAGATATTAAATAGGATTGGACCCAAGACCGAGCCCTGCGGCACTCCACTGATCACTTCCGATGTTTCGGAGGGAGTACCATTTACCACAACCCTTTGAAGTCTGCCACTGAGCCAGTCTTTAATCCATGCAGTCAATGTTTCTCCTAATCCCAACGAACTCATCTTGTTCAATAACCTACAGTGTGGAACACTATCAAAAGCCTTACTGAAGTCCAAATACACTACATCCAGGGACTCTCCCTTATCTAGCTTTTTCGTTACCCAGTCAAAGAAGCTAATTAGATTGGATTGGCAGGACCTACCCTTTGTAAATCCGTGCTGGTGGGGATCCTCAGCCCCACGTCATTTAGAATCGTATCTAATTTGTATTTAATCAATGTTTCCATAAGTTTACACACTATTGATGTGAGATTGACCGGTCTGTAATTTGCAGTCTCTGACCTGCAACCCTTTTTGTGGAGCAGAATGACGTCAGCTGTTTTCCAGTCCAATGGGACTTTTCCCGTGCTTAGGGAAAGATCGAAGAGCGCAGTTAACGGCTCCGCCAGGACATCTTTCAATTCCCTAAGCACTCCGGGGTGTATCCCATGGTTTTGTTCACCTTAAGCCTTGACAGTTCTTGGTAGACACTGCTGGCGGTAAATTCAAAATTCCGGAACGGGTCTTCTGAGCTTTCCCTTGTCTGCAGCTGTGGACCGGAACCTAGTGCGCTTAGACAAACGATGTAGGCGCCTAATTTAATTTTCTTAACTGGCTTAATCAGCGCCGTTAAAAAAAACAAATTTTGCCCTCCAAATGATCTGGTTAAAAAAATATATAACTCTTGGCTTCCAAAGCAACTAAACATTTACAAGGAAACTTCAAATTAAAAAAATCCCACCAATTGATATTAAGCAAGATCTTAGGGCCAAGAAAGGTTATACGTCTCAACTGAGTGGAAAGGTCCACATCAGGAAAGAGCTGAGTCTTTTGACCACAAAAGGGGGATTCCCTATTGCAGAAATAATCCTTCATAATCAAACTCTTAGCTGATTCAGACAAAAAAGGTCACGGTATAGAGTGTTGTAGCTCTGGCCGACGAGGTAAATGCTCCGATTCTCTGTGCGCTCATTCAGTTCCTATGAGCATTTACCTCACTGGCAAGCGCTATAGCTCACCACCATGACTTGATAAAAGGGGGGTCTTAGTGATTTCAGGTTCATTTGCTTAAAATAATTTATTTTAGTGGTTGCTCTCCCTAACGGATGGGAGGATATTAAAAGATAATGGCACACATAATTAGGATTGTATTATCCTGCGATTGCCTAATTTTGATATTTTCCTCTTGTTTTCTTTCTCTCCTTTCCCTTTCACGATGTGGACTATTTCTTGTAAGATTTCTTATATGTTTTTGTAATTATTTTTCCTGATTCACTTCTTTTAGTTGCGATTTGTAAATTCAAATGCAAATTAAAAATTAATTGGCTGGTAGGTGTCTACCAGCAAGTAGGCATGGTTA
This sequence comes from Geotrypetes seraphini, assembly GCF_902459505.1. Lineage (NCBI taxonomy): Eukaryota > Metazoa > Chordata > Amphibia > Gymnophiona > Dermophiidae > Geotrypetes > Geotrypetes seraphini. The sequence goes on along the minus strand of NC_047086.1, from coordinate 161,032,705 downwards.
GGGAGGGATTCTGGGTGGATTTTGGGCATGGTTTCACTTGGGTGCCAGTAGGCACCTAACTTAGGCACACTCATTTAAGCCAGAAAAAAAACCCTGGCCTAAATAGGAGTGTGCCTAAGGTTTCAATGCCTGTAGGCGTGATTCTATAAACGGCGCTTAGTAGATGATTGACAGTTGCGCTCAATTGCACCTAGAAGTTAGGTGCCGTCAATAGAATCAGGCCCTAGGTCATGCTTTATAAAATTGCTCTCCTGAAGTGATTCTTCTGTGTCTGTGTGTGCTTTTGCACTTTCCCAACTGCGCGCATTAATGCTTGCTGTTTTGCATTTTTCATGCAGCATTATGCCTAATTATTACTAACTGCTTTCCAAATAAATTTGCTTAAAATGATGCACTAAAACCACAAAACCCCCTACTTAAAACATATGAACCAAAAACGGCAGTAAGCTTTTTATCCCAGTTTCTAGCAATAAATAATGACTCAGCATCCTCAGCTCCAGTGCTTACTGCTGTTATTGGTTCTCCAGACCGCAGGAAATGCTGAAAGCATTTTTCTTTGATTTTTCTGAATTTATATTCCCGTGGGCCCTTTACGGTGGAAAATTGAGAGCGAAGCCAGATGCATTCAATTCAATCACTAGATGGCCCAAAAAATCTCAGCATGTAAGAATATTTGTGTGTCTGACAGTCACCAACCCACAAAACTAGAAAGCTGTATATATATAGGATTTTGTTTCTCTGATTTTTATATTTGTAGGCTGTACATTTCTAAAGATAAGTGTGTGTGATTTCAGAGACTGATTCAAGCACAGATTAGTGCCTGGGGCGTGGTTTTCTTGGAGAAATGAAAAACATGGGCGCACGGAAGGTCATCCCTGGTTCTTCAAACTACAATGCCAACCACTCATATTACAGCAGCAAAGAGGCAAACAGAATGATTCAGGAAATTTAGGTGTTAAGTTTTCCCTTTTTAAAATCAGAATGTGTATTGTGATAGGCAAGGCAGGCGCCAAGCCTAGGGTTCTCCAGTACACATAACTGACCGAGCGATTAAGTTGAGGATGGTAGAAAGTTGGATAAAGCACATTCAGAAAATTCAGCTTCCAAGGTTTCTTTTGCAGTCAAAATTTATAAGAGGCAGAGCAAAAATTATGCTTCAAACAGTACTTACACTTGGCTTTCTGCAAGTGATTACACTCCAAAACCTCTTAGCTTCCTTCAGCTCCTTTTGGCTTCTTATCATTACTCAAAAGAGGGGAAAATTTTTTTTCTTTTAAACTGTTCACTTTATAATTCAAATTCAGTTTGGCTTTGAGACCAGTGTCCAAAACACTAATCAGTTCATAACTCCTCTCCAGGAATGGCAGCTTACAATCTTCTTTATACTGCTGCCATTGCGTCTTTTATAAACCATAATATTTCTCTCCCAGTCTTTTGGCTAGGCTTTGGCTCTGGCTACAGTCTCTTCAACCAGGCCAGTATACTTTCGGTGAGTGGCAGGCAAAACCTTCATAACAATCATCCACCACTATTTCACACTGAATTGCTTTATTAAGCAACCTGAAACACTCCCCCTTTGAACCTTTTGGTAGTAAGCTCAAGGGAGCAGGGGTTCTTCCTCCCAGAATTGTTCTGACATAGTGAACCCGCCCAAACAAACCTCCAGGTTTTAATGTGAAGACATTTCATCTCACTACATCCTTCTATGCAGTTTAGTCCAGAGAAATATATCCTCTTCCTTATGCCTAGTTACTACAACAGCACATCTGCAAAGTTTTAACTAGCTGCTTGCCATGTGAAAAGGACTTTTACTTTCAGGAAACAAACAGCCAGCCATATCTCTAGCCTTCTTACTTTCAAAGTCACTTGCCATCTGGAGCTGGCAAGCCTTCTCTTAAATCAGGGGTGTCCAACCTGCGGCCCCGTGAAGTATTTTGTGCGGCCCTGGTCGAGGGCGATGCAGTGTTTTCCTCTGCTGCCCCCGGGTGTTTATCATCTTGCCAGCTCCCTCCTCTGTCTTGCTGCAGCGTTTGTGCGGCCCCAGAAACATTTTTTTCCAGCCAATGCGGCCCAGGAAAGCCAAAAGGTTGGACACCCCTGTCTTAAACAGTCCACAATTTTATCTAGGAAACTGCTTTATGCCTTTTAAACACTCCTGGCAGAGGAGCCTTTGTTTCAATACTTTTGCCTTTCTTCCTTAAATCAGCTTTCCATAGGAATGCATTCATAGTAGCCACCATTACAATCCATAGGCTCAGACTCATCTTCTGTTATATCCATTCCTGAACCTACTGACATTTGGTCATCCTGATATTCTAATTCAGGGAAATTAGCTTCAAGCTTTATGAGGTACCTGGCTTTTAGGTTTAGCTTGAGGCTGCTGTCCTTTCCAGCTCTTGCCTTGCTTTGGCTCTCATAGTTTAGTCTGCTGGAGTAATTAAGGCTAACTTCAGGTGGGAGCCTTACTCTAATTGGTGGAGCTTTCTGAGGAATACTAGACTGGATAAATCTAGCTTTCTGACTAATGTGTGCACAGACTTTGGGACCAGGAATTCCCTGCTTTCCTTTCTTAGTTTTATCTGAACTTTGCTGTACTGAGTTTATCACATTAGGTGCCTTCCTAGAAAAAGATAAATAAGGACTACTGGGGTTCTGCTTCTTTTCTAGAGTGTCTGGGCTTGGCAGTAGGTTTGTTATTGCCTGCATCTAGCACTTCTGAGATTATGATGGAGTTCACAGTGGTTTTCCTGTGACAGTATACAGAAAGAACCTAGGCTTCTTTTGATTTCTTTATCTTCCTTTTGTGCAAACTGAAATAATAAGATTTTCCCATCATGTTGCCCTGCCTTTGCTGATGTCACTTCCAGTTTCCTGTCTAGTGGGACATGGCAGAGGTAATCCTGGGGAGCCAGCAGCAAAAATGAATTGCTGCTTGTTCCAGGGATGCCTGTAAGGTACATCAGGGAGGGACCGGGTTCGGAGATAGGAGGGCAAATGTCAGGAGGGGAAGGGGTAAAACACAGACCTCACGGACCTGACGGACCTCGCGGATCTAAAACCGCACGTCCTTAAAAATCTGAGGTCCGTGTGCAGCTTGCCGGTCTTGATGGACCTAAGATCCAGAGATGGCAGTTCTTATGTTCTTATGTGACACTTGTAGTTTCTGGCTCTGACAGACCTCTATGACAGTTTAGTTCTGATGGATCCGTCTCAGCATAGGGAGGGAAAAGTATTAGGATCCGTCAGCGCTAAAATGTCATAGAGGTCTGTCGGAGCCAGAGACTAGTGCTGGAGCGGCTCTAAAATGAATCCTCATATTTGACGATATTCAAGGTCTGCAATCCATCCGGAAGCGCTACTCATGGATCAGCATGGCAACACTCATGATACCCCTTTGAATACAGTGATTTTTGCATAAGGGCTACTCCACTCAATTTCCTTCGTTATTTGCAGGAGGGGAGGCTCTGCTAAAACCATTCCCCTTAATGAACTTTTGCAGAAAATCTCTCCTGCAAAAGATACCAGTGGCGGGGACCCAGCGCAACCATCCGGGCTCTATAAACATTCAATTATTGACAGCAAAGTAGCATGAAATTTGCATTCACAGATTAGCACGTATAAGATTTTCTGTGCTCTTTTTAAAGAGTATATACATTGTTTTCAGTAAATTAAAAAATCTGAGGTCCGCGCCACTTTTAGTCTCAGGCTCTGACAGACCTCTATGACATTTTAGCGCTGACGGATCCTAATACTTTGCCCTCTCTATGCTGAGATGGATCCATCAGAGCTGAATTGTCATAGAGGTCTGTCAGAGCCAGAAACTACAAGTGGCGCGGACCTCAGATTTTTAAGGACGTGCGGTTTTAGATCCACGAGGTCCGTCAGGTCCGTGAGTTCCGCGGTTTACCCCTTCCCTTTCAGGAGGACATGGAGGAAAGGGCAGTATGGGGCTGTTGCTGTGTGAACCTGAGCCAAGAATGGGTAGGCCCGGGCCCACCCATGCCCACCTGTAGCTAAGCCACTGCTACCAGTGCCCTTTCTTGATATTCTTAATTGTGTTCAAGGACTTGCCTGTACTCTACCTCTGTCAGTGACTGGTCATGTCTTGCCTCATCATTTTCCTTTATGATTCTGTTCTTAAAAGTCCAATGCTAACCCCCTGTTTTACGAAGCCGCACAGCAATGGCCTCGAAGCCCTTTAAATCTCTTATGGGCTTCGGGGCTGTTACCGCAGTGTAGCCGCTAGTGCGGCTTCGTAAAACAGTCCCGAAATCCAGCACCCAAGTCCCGTTCATTGACTTTTAAACAATTTTTCTACTAATCTACACAACTAGCAAAGCTATTCTCCAATACATCTAGTCCTCCACATACTCATCAAACCTTTAACTGTGGTCATTCCGCACAGGTTATCCCCTTGCCTTCTTGAAAGGCCAATGCATCTGTTCCATTGTGTAATCTGTTCCATTATGGCTAACCTGCATAGAATGACCTTATCTCAGTGCCTTCTTGGAATGTGAATAAATATTGGCCCTTATTTTATGTGACTGCCATGAAACCAGTGGTGCAGTGAGAGTGAGAGGCGCCTGGGGTTGTGGCGCCCTTTCTCCGCCCCCTCACTTGCTCCTTCCCGGTCCCCTTCTGCTGGGCGCACCGTTTCCCTTCCCCCATACCACTGTAATGTTCCTGGCGTGAGCAGCAACCCTCTAAACTGCTGTCCCACCAGTGTCTGCTCTTCTGCCGCCACTTCTTCGGCGCAGGTCCAGGAAGTGATGTCAGAGGAAAAGCTGACGCTGGTGTGACAACAGCTTGGGGGGTTATTGCTCATGTCAGGAATGTTACAGAGGTATGGAGGAAGGGAAGTAGCACAGCAGTGTGTGGGAGGAGGACAGACCACCACCCATTTCTATGACACTGCATGAAACAAATAAAAATAATAAAAAAATATTAAAATCAGCTCATAGCACCATGATCCTTCTAACTAAATAATTATTTTTGTCATTAAAGCAAGGATGTCAGCATTTCTCTGAATGTATTCTATTTTTCTCTTGGGAAGTTGCATTTGCAATTATGTTTATCCCTGTCTCCACTGATAACACATCCAAATAAGTGGTTGAGAAGATAAATTGGAAATGTCATCATTAATAGGTATTAGGTTAGGACAGAGGTGGGGAACGAAGGTGGCAATCCAGTCGGATTTTCAGGATTTCTCTCATGAATATGCATGAGATCTATTTGCATGCAATGGAGGCAGAGCATGCAAATAGATCTCATGTATAGTCATTGGGGAAATCCTGAACGCCCGACTGGATTGCGGCTCTCATTCCCTACCCCAGGATTAGAGCATCCCGAAACCTACATTTGGAGTTGCAACCCGGGTGGGCTGTCCATAGATTCATCATTAGTCTGCAGCTCTGGGACTTAAACAGTTTTATTTGGCCACAGTCATGGGTTTGTAGGCATAAATAGATTGATAAGCACTGTATTAGAGAAGATCATTGTTCCATAATTGACTGATGGGATGCTGTGTTCTAGCAGAAGTACTGTGTCCTTGTCTGTGTGGAGGAGTGGCCTGGTTAAAGCTGCCGCCTCAGCACCCTGGGGTTCTGGGTTCGATCCCAGTCCTGCTTCTTGTGACCCTGTGCAAGTCAACCCTCCATTGCCCCAGGTACCATAGTTTGATTGTGAATCCACCGGGACAGATAGGGAAAAATGCTTAGAGTACATAGAAACATAGAAACTGACGGCAGATAAGGGCCACGGCCCATCCAGTCTGCCCACCCCAATAACCTTCCCCTACCTTTCTCTGTGAAGAGATCCCACGTGACGATCCCATTTTGTCTTAAAATCAGGCACGCTGCTGGCCTCAATTACCTGTAGCGGAAGATTATTCCAGCGATCAACCACCCTTTCGGTGAAGAAGTATTTCCTGGTGTCACCATGTAGTTTTCCGCCCCTGATTTTCCACGCCCTCTTGTTGCCGTGGGGCCTTTGAAAAAGAAGATACCCTCTTCCGCCTCGATACGGCCCGTGAGATATTTAAACTTCTCGATCATGTCTCCCCTCTCTCTGCGTTCCTCTAGTGAGTATAGCTGCAATTGTTTCAGCCGTTCCTCATACGGGAGATCCTAGAGTCCCGAGACCATCCGGGTGGCCATTCGCTGGACTGACTCAAGTCTCAGCACATCTTTGTGGTAATGCGGCCTCCAGAATTGTACACAGTATTCCAGATGGGGTTTCACCATGGATCGATACAATGGCATAATGACTTCGGGCTTAGGGCTGACGAAACTCCTACGTATACAACCTAAGATTTGTCTAGCCTTAGATGAAGCTTTCTCCACTTGCTTTTCAGTCTTCATGTCCTCACTGATGATCACCCCTAAGTCACGTTCTGCTACAGTCCTCGCTAGGATCTCACCATTAAGGGTGTAAGTCTTGCATGGATTTTGGCTGCCACACATGACTTTACATTTTTCGGTATTGAAACTTAGTTGCCAAGACCTGGACCAGTGCTCCAGTAGGAGTAGGTCGTGCACCATACTGTTGAGTTTCCATCAGGCACTGTGCTTATGTCTGTTGTGTTCTTGCCTACTACATTGCATAGTTTGGTGTCATCGGCGAATAGCATTATTTTACCTTAAAGCCCCTCAGCCAAGTCCCTTATGAAGATGTTGAATAGGATCGGGCCCAAGACCGAGCCTGCTATTGGGTGAATGAATCTCTTCATAAAGGTGGCTAATAAATCCCCCCAAAATTAATAAAATTATTTTCATGGATTTGGCTCTCTCCCTTTTCTGTAGTAGCTCAAGGTGCTTTAGGTATTTTATTTATTTGGTTTTCTCTCTTGTCCTCCCCAAAGAGCCCTGGACGGGTTACAGGTCAACATACACAATATACAGTTAACAGGTTACAATTTACCATAGTTACAGTCCAAGTTTTTTCAGGTACAATCTAACTTTTGTATCCGAGGCAATGAAAGGTTAAGTGACTTGTCCGAGATCACAAGGATTTGCAGTGAGATTTGAAATGGCTTTTGCTGGTTGTCTGCCCAGTGCCCTAACTAAGCTGCCACGCTTTGCTAAATGTTGGATTGCTGGATTTCTAATGGGACAATAGTTTTTCTTCTTTTCCATTGTCCAGAGAGGGATACCACAGAAATCTCTTGACTGTTCTGTGAGTTCTGTTCACAAAAAAAGACATTTGTCCTTGTTCTGTGCCCAGAGACCGAGATAAACACGTTGGGATCCAGGAGAGAAATTTGGCAGGAGGCCTTAAAGCTGTGCAACAGGCTATATCGCTTTGAGTGTGGGTGTGGACGGTGCATTTGATATACCGCCTTTCTGTGGTACAATCGACACGGTTAACTTTCAGCTTCAGACAAGTGTGAGGCCTTCTGTGGCAGTTGCCCTGTTTACACTCCCTTAATACTGGCAATATCTGTGCCTGTGGGAAAAAGATTTACTAACTTGCCTTTGGAAACACACCAGGCATGATCAACATTCCTGAACTGTGATAGCAAAGCGCCACACCTTCTTATTTATTTAAGGCTGGTTATCCTAAAATGTGATTTTATCATTTGTTACTTATGGCAGGACACATTATATACAGAGGGATCTATTGACTGACACAGAAGTTAGCTGTCTTTAGTAACTCTAGCCCTTAAAACTTTTGATTTGTCAAAATTGCCAGGTCAATATATTACTCCACACATAGCATAGAAATTATTCAGACTGTACAAAATATTTGGGGGGCTAGTCTGGCCTATGTCTCTTTGAAACTTGTCTTCCTTGCATTGCTTTGTTATATCTTGCTGTATGAGATAGGTGACCAAGGGTAAGACTACAAGATTTAAAAGAAAGCCATGACCTCTGTATACTGCTGCTGTTCACTGTAGCTACAGCACCCACACAGGATAATCCATGGCCTAAGTCAGTATTAACGCAGTATTAAAGCTTATCATTTTTATATTTTGGAATTGATCAATGGAACTTTATTTATTCAGTTTTCTGTTAACACACCCACGCCCCTCTTATGTCATCATCCTCTTTTGAGTTGCATGCTTTGAGACTTGGATATCTGACATTGTCGAATAGCACGCAGCCAGATGGCGTGTAGAAATTCCAATTACTGTCAATAACTGGTTGATAGTCTCCGATTACTGCTTGATTTTGGCTCATTAGCCAATTAAGATGCATGTGTGTTTTGGAATTGCGCCCAAGTTTGGACATCATGTACAGAATCCGGGGGTAAGCCCTTAATGCTCAATTACCGGTAGTGCATGCTAACAGACCACTGCAGAACGCTTTAAGTGTTTTCAAGAATTTGCTTGTTTGCGCATGCTAACTGATACATTTCTGATTTTTAAAAATAGAATTACTTTTTGGAGAGGGCGTGCCATGGGCATACCTGTGTTATCCAGCTAGCACAGTGGTCTCAAACTCAAACCCTTAGTGGGGCCACATTTTGAATTTGTAGGTACTTGGAGGGCTGCAGAAAAAAATAGTTAATGTCTTATTAAAGAAATGACAACTTTGCATGAGGTAAAACTCTTTATAGTTTATAAATCTTTCCTTTAACAGTTAAAGGAAAGATTTATAAACTATAAAGAGTTTTACCTTAAGCAAAATTGTCATTAAATATTTTTTCTACGGCCCTCCAAGTACCCTATTTTTTCTGCAGCCCTCACATTTAAAGTTTAATATCTTTCCTTTCTCAAAACTGACACATTTCAATCACTATATTGAAAATAAAATCATTTTCTCTACCTTTGTTGGCTGGTGACTTTATTTTTCTGGGCTTTTAACTATGTTTCCAGGGCCTTCTTGTCCTTTGACTGTTTTTCTTTCCGTCTTCACTTTCTGCCTTGCATCCATCTTTGGCATTGAACATTAAGTTAATGCCAAAGATGGATGCAAGGCAGAAAGTGACGACGGAAAGAAAAACATGGAAATAGGGACGGAAGAAGAGAGAGATAGAAGGGAAGGTAAAACATGGAAATGTAGATTTTGAAAAGAAATCTACATTTCCATGTTTTACCTTCCCTTCTATCTCTCTCTTCTTCCGTCCTTATTTCCATGGTTTGACATCTTTCTTTCCTTTCTCTCCCTCCCTCCTTCCTTCCTTCCTGTCCCCTGGTCTGGCATCTGTCTCCTTCCCTCCCCCAACTTTTTATTTCTTTCACCCTGCCACCTTCTTTCTTTCTCTCTCTCTCCATGCCCCCTTTCTTTCTATATGTCTGTCTTTCTCTGTCCGTGCCCCCTTTCTTTCTTTCTTTTTTCTCCATGCCCTTTCTTTCTTTCTCTCTCCATGCCCCTTTCTGTCTGTGTCCCGTCTCCCTTCTTTCTTTCTGTCTCCCTGTCCCCCTCTTTCTTTCTTTATTTCTCCCTGCCCTCCCCTAAGCCACCACCATTGAGAATAGGCCGGCGCCGAGTTCTTAGTTCGCCCTACTTATCTTACCCAGCACGGGGCTGACCAATTCTCGCCACCTGACGTCAATTCTAACGTTGGAGAGGAAGTTCCGGGCCAGCCAGGCAGCGATTGGCTGGCTCAGAACTTCCTCTCCGACGTTAGAATTGACGTCAGGTGGCGAGAATTGGTCGGCTCCATGCTGGGGAAGATAAGCAGGGAGAGCTAAGAACTCAGTGCCAGCCTGTTCCCCGATTGCGGCGGTGTTAGCCTATTCACCGGCTGTGGTGGCGGCCTGTTCCCCAATGGCGGTGACTTGGGGGAGGGAAGCATGTTGGGGGCCCCTGCTGTAGTCGAGCCACGAGCCGCACTCAAGTGGCTAAAGAGCCGCAGTTTGCCGACCACTGACATAGGCCAATTTGAAGAAACACCACCACAGGAGAAATCATAGGGGGTTAAAAAAAAAAATTTCTGTGGGACAGATAATTGCAATTTCCAAAGATACACATTTTTCACATACTTGCCAAAGGCCTACAGCCCTACACTGCAACCGCCACCACAGCCTAGGATGCCTCGTTGCTTGGTTCCGGTGCTTGTAGGTGAGCTGCAGGGCAGAGTGAGCTGTGCGCTCCGGATCTGGGCTGAGAGGGGGCATAGGGAGGCTGAGATCGCGAGATGCACAGCGCAACCTGGCAGCCGCTCACTGACATTAATTCCGCCTAGAGACGCAAGCCAGGGAGAAGCACAGTGCCACCAGGAAGCCGTTTGCCGACATTCCCTCCGACGCAAGTCAATTACAGCAGTCGCGGTCTGTACGCGATTGTCCTCTCCACAATCGGAAAACTTGTGAAGTGGAGAGGACAGACCGCGGGCCGCAAAATAGTCCCTGGGGGGCCGCATGCAGCCCATGGGCCACGTGTTTGAGACCACTGAGCTAGCATGTTATGATTAGCACATGCTAACTGGATAATGCAGAGTTAATATGGAAGCACTTACCACCTCATAAACAGGAAGTGGTAAGTGCTCCTGTGTTAATTCTTTGCAGGTACTGCATGCTAATGGAAACATACCAAGCTAGCACATAAAACAGCAGAAAAAGTCCTAATTTATGTACTAAATATATATATAGAATATGGGAGATAAATTCCTCAATAAATATCAGTATACTGTATATAAATGTTTAAAATATGTATGTCAAGTGTTCAGAAACCAAACCTCCTGCAGTTGAGCTGCAAAAGAATCAATTAGAGACCATCACCACACTCCACTGTCCCTTTAATCAGCCAAATTTTTCACCCCAAATTTTTTATATTAAATTAAAGCTAATAATTGGAGCTAAGGCACTTATCTGTGAATATACAGGCACTTGACACTCCAACTCTGCTCATGCATAATTCATTTTGAAATTCCAAGTGGCTCCTATATTTTTTGTGTTGGCTAAATATCACCCCTTTTACAAAACCATGATAATGGTTTTTAGCGCATGCTGGTGCGCTGAGGGGCTCATAATTGAAAGAGAAAAACATCCAAAAACTAGCCTAATTCAGCACTTGGACGAACATTTCCCAAATACATCCAAGTGCCAATAATAAAAACAGGTTTTGGATGTATTTCTAAACGACCTAGGCCTTCATAGTGCCGCTGAACGACCAAAGCTAAACAGGGCGTTTCGGGAGGAGTGTCGAGGGCGGGATGTGGGCCAGCTTAGACTTACTCATACAGCATGTATAACCAAAAGTTATACAGCCCACGATCGACGGAACTTGGACGTTGTGACTTAGACCATGTAATAAATGGTCTAAGTCAGTGGTTCCCAACCCTGTCCTGGAGGACCACCAGGCCAGTCGGGTTTTCAGGCTAGCCCTAATAAATATGCATGAGAGAGATTTGCATATAATGGAAGTGACAGGCATGCAAATCTGCTCCATGCATATTCATTAGGGCTAGCCTGAAAACCCGATTGGCCTGGTGGTCCTCCAGGACAGGGTTGGGAACCACTGGTATAAGTCACAAAAACCCACCTAAAGTCACCAGATAAGCACTGCAAACACATAAAACAGACCTCCACACACTACCCCAGTGATCACTGACCCCCCCCCCTAAAAATAGTAATCACACCTTTAAAATTCAGCCTCCAGACCATCATCACCTGGCCGCCTGGCATAGGAAAGCCTAGTCGTCCAGCACAGAGGCAGCTTAAGTTGTTTTGGGAGTGGGTTAGGGACTGATGGAGAGGAGGACCCATACCCATAAGTCCCTATAATCACTGCATTGATACTTAAACATGTGCACTCCCCTATATACCCCCAAAACCCTTTTTTACTGGCATATAAGTGGCTCCTGCAGCCGTAAGGGCTATTGGGGTGTTGAGTCTAGGGGAGTCTAGGGGATTTTAGAGGTGGTTTGGGGGGCTCACCATTATCTATAAGGGAGCTGTAGTGAGGAGAAGTTCACAGCTGTGCCCTGTAAGGCAACTATTTAGGTGGCATGTCTGGGTGTTCAGTCCATCACTTTGCAGACGCCTCCCACGTCCAACAGGGCTTGTCTAGGCATTTTGGACTTGGATGAAAAGTTGGACGGAAATGTGGTATAAAGATGAATGCTTTAGCGACTTGGACAATCAGAACGGCAGGACGTATAATTAGATGATTTTCGAAAGTAAAAAAATTTTGGACGTATTTTTCGAAAATGTGTCCTAGGCTGTTTTTTACTTTGGACGACTTCGAGTTGGACATAAAGGGACTTTGACATCCCTTTCGATTATGGCCCTCCACATGTTCTGCACTGCTTCCGACACTCATAGAGTTCCTATGAGCGTTGGGAGCAGCGTAGAGCATTCAGCTTACCATCATGCGCTATATTTACCAATTGTTGTCGCACCCAACATCTATAAAGTGCACGTATAAATTGTGACTCTATCCAGACTGACCCTGAATGTGCCTTCTCCAGTCACAAACAAGTACGCATGTTAGCAGCATTTTACAAGTGTGTCTTGTCATGTGCCCACAAAATTGCCTTTCCAAAATGACTCCCTAATTGTCTAAAAATGCTTTCCCTGCCGCTCATCCATCATCGACTTCTGGCAAGCCGATCATAGACTGTTAATTAAGAGAGAATTGTGACAAGAGTTCCTAGTTATTCAAAAAAAAAAATTCTTAATAGACCAATGATATGGTTGTATGGGTATGGAGCTGTCCAAAGCTTCTAATTAGCTGTTTTAATTAATAGATCAGGACAAAATTTTATTTATGATTTTCTAGTGGCTTAATGACTAATCACTTGACTGAGCAGGAGAATTTGTAATTGATATATACTTGCCTTGTGTGCTAGATATTGAACAGTAGAAGGTGACAGGTTTCTTTTGTAATATGGAATTTGATATAAAGGGGTTCACCAAGACCACTATGGCTTACAAATGATCCTAGTAATATGGGACTTGTATAGTGTTTTTTTGTGGTTACACATTCAAAGTGGTTTACATATACAGCGGTACCTCAAAATCCAAATGTCCCAGAACTTGAACAACTTGGAATCCAAACTTTTTTTTAAAAATTAAATTTTGCCCCGGAATCCGAACGCTGCTTTGGAATCTGAATGTACAGGAACTGCAAGCGTTGCTCAGCCCAAAGTTCCCCACTGGTGCAGCTTCCTGTTTCCACCTGGGAGGGAAGCTTTGGGCTGAGTACCGCTTACCAATCTTGCTACCTATGCCGGCAGGGGCCTGATCATGCTGGTCGGGGGCCCTATCTTGCTGTATCTGCCAATGTGTTTACTGTTAAATTTATTGGAAAATCTGAGTTTGTAGGACCAAGGAACGGATTAATCCAGTTTCTATTATTTTCAAAAGGGAAAATTGTCTTGGAACTCGAATGTTTTGGAACTCGAACAGAGTTCTGGAACAGATTAAGTTTGGATTCCAAGGCACCACTGTATTTATTTTGTACCTGGAACAATGGAGGATTAAGGGTTCCTTTTACTAAGCTGCGATAGTGGTTTTATAGCACGCTAGACACTAACACCAACATTGAACTGGCGTTGGTTCTAGCTGCGTAGCGCGGGTTTAGCGCAACTAAAATTCTGCATGCGCTAAAAACGCTATCACAGCTTAGTAAAAAGAGCCCTAAGTGACTTGCCCAGGGCTGGAATGAACAGTACTGGGATTCGATCCCACAACCTCTGGGTGCAGAGGCAGCTGCTCTACCACTAGGCCACTTCTCACCTCCTTTATTTCAATAATGTAATAAACACTTAAAAAATTAACATGGAGATAGCAGTACTTTGGAATGAGAGCATAGATCAAGCTATCAACACATTTGAATTCTCATCCAGACCAGCTGTTTGCAATAGAGCTGTCATTGCTGTTGACAGTCTGTAACAAATAGGGCTGCCAAACGGCTTACCCTCAGTTTCACTGTTATAAAATATGATAAATATACCTGAACATAAGTGAATCAAACAAACAATTTAGGTATTTTTCTATTGTTATTTTCTTTTTAATTAACGGGTCCTTTTACTAAATCGTGCAGCCGAGTGCCTTGTGGCAAATTCCCTGACACCATTCAATTCCTATGGGTGTTAGAGCACTTACTGCATTGGCCCATGCTGTTGGGCTTAGGAAAAAGGGGTGGGTGTGTGGGATTTATAAAGCATGTTATTACAGAAAATACTAAAGTAATTTGAAATAAAGAAAAACAATTTCACGATATTAAAAGCCCACTAGAATAAATAAAAGCCTACAAGAATAAATAAAAGAAAAAAGAGAGAGAGAGAACGTGAGGATAGAAGTTCCTGGAGAGTGTTGGAAATCGAGAAGAGTCTTCTATCTTGGCCCACTGTGTTCACAGACTCCGCTCCCCTCACCCGATACATCAGCGGCCATTGTGGCATGCCCAAAAGGGTGTGATCTAAGGAGCATACCCCTTCGAAGTACTTCAAAGGATTATGCTTTGCTTTTGTTTTTTTAATTGGTGAGTTATAGGGAAATGAAGGGAATATGTGAAAAAACTTGCTGCATCGACACCAGCGACTAAAGTCCTATGGACAAGCATCTTACTGGTATTACTCAAGCAGTGAGTACTTATTCACCCTCTCTCTCTTTGGATGGGTTATCTCTACCTCCACCCCTGCCTGCAGATGTAAATATTCAGGTAGAGTCCATACCTAATGGGTTGCAGGACAAGCCTGAAATACTGCAAAATCCCATTGCAGCTTCTCAAGGGATTGATAACTTTGCCAAATTATAGCCAGTCATTTTTGATACAGTTGAGATGGTTTCTACTCAAGATGTTCCTGAGGGAGATATATCCTTAAAAGATATTTGGCGAGTTGTCGTCTAGATGGAGAATTCGCTTAAAGGGAAAGTAATAATAATAATAATAATATTTATTCTTGTATACCACCCAGCCATAAATTCCAGGCGGTTCACAATTGTGTTCTTTTTCTAGTCGAGTTGTTTCTTCCATCTCTGTATTTCAAGATGATGTTACAAAAATTAAATATGCTAGCAGGGCTGTGGAGTCGGTAGATAAATGTTCCGACTCCGACTCCTCAGTTTTTTGTACTTCAGACTCCGACTCCAGGTATCCAAAATTTCCTCTGACTCCTCGACTCCGACTCCACAGCACTGGTTAATTTTCAGATCGTTAAAATGGAATGTCAAGTTGAGAGAAATGAGCATTTTTGACACCACTTTCTTTTTGCTGTTAATCAAGGTTCTAAGGCCGCAGAAGCTGCTCACAACATTTGTGCTGTGTATATAGTGGGTGCTATAGCTGAAAGAATCACTCGTGATTGGTATGCCAAGTTCAAAAATGGAATCGGTAGATAAATGTTCCGACTCCGACTCCTCAGTGTTTTGTACTTTTGACTCTGACTCCGACTCCAGTACCCGAAATTTCCTCCGACTCCGACTCCACAGCACTGGTTAATTTTCAGATCGTTAAAATGGAATGTCAAGTTGAGAGAAATGAGCAATTTCGACACCACCTTATTTTTGCTTTTAATCAAGGTTCTAAGGCCGCAGAAGCTGCTCGCAACATTTGTGCTGTGTATATAGTGGGTGCTATAGCTGAAAGAATCGCTCGAGATTGGTATGCCAAGTTCAAAAATGGAGTCGGTAGATAAATGTTCCGACTCCGACTCCTCAGTTTTTTGTACTTCTGACTCCGACTCCAGGTACCCGAAATTTCCTCCGACTCCGACTCCGACTCCACAGCCCTGTATGCTAGTGAGAAGATGAAAAATCAAGTGAAATCACTTTGGTCAGATAGTACTTCAGCTGTGAAAGATAGTTTATTGTGCATCATAAACTTTAACAATTGGAAAATCATTTGCGTGTTAATATTCCTTTGCTCACCTTTGCTTTCTGCTGAAATATTGCTTAGAAAATATCTTAGGGAAATTTTAAAACTGGAAATATCTGAGTCAACTGTATTTTAGAAGGTTATGTACTTGTTTTCAGCACTAGAAAATGTCAACTAGAGCAGTGGTGGATGTAGCCCCAGCATTAATAGCTGGGGAACTCACTGCCTGCTTAGAGATAATTTCTACTCGTTCAACTTTGTTGGTAACTTTCTTGTCAGAGAAACATAAATTACTAGTTTTAAAGAGTTATTTTAAATATAAAATTTTTTTAATGCGATCAGTCAATTCAAATTTTTCCAAATTTGATGAGAGACACTCAGGAACATAGGAAACAGTTCTTGGCCCTGAAATCCAGGGTTTTGGCTACTGGAGCTACTTTTTTTTCCCTTCGTTTTCCCTGTAGATTTATTTTACATTATCAAGGGTAAACAATTTATTTTGTTTACCCTTGATAATGTAAAATGCAAATTGATTTTAATTACCCTATAAAAAAGGGTAATTAAAATCAATAGAGTAGAAAGGAAATTGTGGATCACAATGTTTGTAGTTAGGATGCTAACTTGATTTCTGTTAGAAATTATTTACCTTGAGAATATCCTAGGAAATCTCTTCTTGATGTGGACTTTAGAAATAATTTCCTTCTTTATTTTACTGGTAATATTTATTATAAAATATATTTGATAATTGCTATTCTTTGTCTGGTCTATGTATACTTGGTATATAAAATTGACATTAATAAATTTAAAATAAATTAAAATAAAGAAAAAGAAAAATCTTAGCCTATGTTATAGAGAAAGCACGCTCCAAAATAAAATTCTAAGAAATTATGGGAGTCCTTTACTAAGCTGTGGCAAATAGTCGCCTTAGCATGCCCTTATCTAATATAATAAAATGGTAAGCCGCGCATGCGCACTAAAAAAACGTGTTCCGTGAGCTGTAGCGAAAAAAACAATTGCGCATGCGCGGCCCCGGCGGCGGCTTTCAAATAAAAAAAAAAATTTCCATAGCTGCGGCGGCCTTCCTCACCCCCGGCTCCTCTCTTGAACTGGACGGTCCCCGCGTCTGCCTACCCTTCCCCCCAACACGGCGCATTCGCCCCCCCCCCCCAACGAATCAATAAATCGAGCCGGGCCGCCCTCCGCAACAGACCAGAGGAGTTCTTTGCCGCTCACACCCCTTCCCTTGCCGCTGACCCGAATACCTACCCGGCGATTCAAGAAGCCTGTGCAGCAGTCTTCACACGCTGCTTCAGGCTCTTCTACTGCCCTGATTTGCTCTGCCGCGTCTCTGATGATGTCATCAGAGACGCGGCAGAGCAAATAAGCGCAGTAGAAGGACCCGAAGCAGCGTGTGAAGACTGCTGCACAGGCTTCTTGAATCGCCGACTTACAAGTGAAGGGGAGCGGGGGGGGGGGGGCCGCAATGACTCTATCCGATTAATTAAAAAACTCTGCACAAGGGGAGCAGGAAGAGATGATGATGGACAGGGGGGTAAAGGAAGGGAGGCCTATTGTTGGACAGGGGGAGCAGGAAGAGGTGCAGATGGACAGCGGGGGAAATTAAGGGAGACCTGCTGATGGACAGGGGGGGGGAAATGAAGGGAGGCCTACTGCTGGACAGGGGGAGCAAGAAGAGGTGCTGATGGACAGGGGGGGAGGTAAAACAAGGAGAAGGGCTGCTGCTGGATAAGGGGAGCAATGAAGAGGTGGTGGTGGACAGGGGGGGAAAAATGAAGGGAGGCCTAATGCTGGACAGGGGGAGCAGGAAGAGGTGCTGATGGACAGGGGGAAAAAAATTAAGGGATGCCTACTACTGGACAGGGGGAGCAGGAAGAGATGCTGATGGACAGGGGGAAAAAATAAAGGGAGGCCTACTGCTGGACAGAGGGAGCAGGAAGAGGTGATGATGGACAGGGGGAAAAAGGAAGGGATGCCTATTGTTGGACAGGGGGAGAAGGAAGAGGTACTGATGGACAGGGGGGAGGTAAAACAAAGGGGGAAGGGCTGTTGCTGGATAAAGGGAGCAGTGAAGGGGTGGTCGTGGACACAGGGGAGGTAAAAAGAAGGGAGAATGGACAGGAAAAAGTGGCTAAGGAGACAGAGAGAAAGAAATAAAGACAGACACACACACATATATTCTAGCCCGAGGGAGGAAAATGCTGCACAGGGAAGTAGGGAGGGGGGAAATGCTGATGCACAAGGAAATGGAGGGGGAGGGAATGCTGATATGGCTACTGTACAGGAAGGTGGACAAGGGGAGATAAATGCTGCATAGGGGGCAGAAAGAGAGATAAATAGAAAGAAAGACAAATAATAGGAGGGAGGGAGACAGAAATAAAAGAAGAAAGACACAAGGGCAGGGAGTGAGACAGAAAGAAAGACAGACATACATATATTCTAGCACCCGTTAATGTAACGGGCTTAAAGACTAGTGTGGGATATTTTCTATACACGAAGGCCATTTTTACCATAGTCATAAAACTGGCCTTTTGGTATTGATGGCCATACACCAGTGGTTCCTAAACCCTGTCCTGGGGGACCCCCAGCCAGTCGGGTTTTCAAGATATCCCTAATGAATATGCATGGGAGAGATTTGCATATAATGGAAGCGACAGGTATGCAAATCTCTCTCATGCATTTTCATTAGGGATATCTTGAAAACCCGACTGGCTGGGGGTCCCCCAGGACAGGGTTTGGGAAACACTGCCATACACTAATGTTGCCTTTAGCACCTGACCATTTCAAAACTTTTACTGCATGAGCACTTGCTACCACCCATTTTGTAGCTAATAAGACATGGTATTTCTGCACTAACCAATTAGGCCCTGATTCTGTAAACGGTGCCTAACTCCCAGGCACTGTTTGGCACAGTTGTCAATGAACCGCTAGACACCATTTATAGAATTGCGCCTAGTAGTACCTAAGCATTCTTAGACTTCAGTATGTGTTGAATCCTTAGGCGCACTGCCATTTAGGCCAGGGCTCTTTGGCCTAAATGAGTGCACCTAAGGTAGGTGTCTAAGTAAGTCCACATCCAAAGTTTGCCTTAAATTTGCCCCTAGCCACTCCTGTAAGTACCTCAGTATAGATGCTTGCCACGAAGTGAAAAGCACCTACAGGCAAATTAGGTGCCTACCAGCAAATTAATTTTTTTAATCGTTTAATTGATTTTTAATAGAGTTTTCAATTATCAGTGCTGATTAAGCTAATTAAAAAAAATTAACGGCCCCTTTTATTAAGCTGCGCTAGAGGTTTTTAGTGTGAGCTGGTATGATGCTCACAGAATTCTTATGAGCACCAGCGCACTTACCTCGCCAGCGTGCGCTAAATACCTCTAGTGCAGCTTGATTTTAAAAAATGGGGGGGGGGGAGGGGAAGATAGGGGAAGTGGTGCTCTTGAAGGCAACCAGAGGTGGAGAGGGTTTACTTCTGCTTGTCATCTTGGCGATTTGGCTCCTGACTCAATCAATGGTTTGACTGCTCCAGGGCTTTCCTTTGATATCTGGCACTGGTATGAACAGACTGGTGGCATCATCCCACTCTTGATGCTGCTGCAGTGTGCGGTCACGGGGCATGACCTGGAGCCACATATTTTTTTAAATTTCCTTGTAAAAATCTGCTGAATTTTTGAAATAAGGATTTTGTTTTTTTGGCATCCACTGCAATTGGATAAATTTATTATTTTACAGGAGAAAAAATGACTGATTTGTTTAAAGGAGTTAATGAATAGATTATGAGCCTTAATTGTTGGATTTATTATTATCTTAGGATTTTTATGGATATTTTCTTCATTTTTGAGCACCTTCCTCTCAAAATGGGGGCTTGATGGAATTTTAAATTTCTTGTATTCTTATTGGAATGTATGTTTTCCTTTATTATTTTCCATATCCTATGTCTTTTGTAGATATGTAATGAAAAAGTTTATAGAAAATTTTAACTCCTCTTTTATCAAGCTGCGCTAGAGGTTTTTAGCATGAGCCAGTGAGGTAAGTGCTCCGATGCTCATAGGAATTTTATGAGAATGAGGGCCTTTATGCGCAGTCTTGAAGGAGTTACTCAAAAGATTGGGGAAATCACAGTTGATCACACTTATATGTGCAAGACATCAAAGGTTACACAGGAAAGATGGAACTGCCAAGCAAAATTTAAAAGCTAAGCAGAGAAAAGTTGATTTGAATATATTTGGAATAATTGGCGGTTGGGACTGTGGAGTGGCTATGATGGTCCCATGGTATCCTTTTGCTAGTCTGTATTTTGGTTATGGGGCTGAGCATATCACAATCATTTACATTTTTTTTTTTTTAATATATGTTGGAATTATCCATTCATTAAAAAATAAAAAAAATTAAATTAAATTAAAAAAAAAAAAAAAAATATATATATATATGTTGGAATTATCCAATGTAAGATTTGTTGGTTTTCTGTCAGAGCATGCAATAAGATTTACGATATGTACTCCTATATTTTTGTAACTTATATGATGGGTTATGTTGGCTGTTGTGTGTAAATCTCTCTGATCCCTCTAGGAAGTGGAAGGTTCACCTAGGTAGAATTTATCACTTCCCATTGCTTTGAGTTATACTGTAATAAAGCAAGTAGTTGAGATTGTTTATCTGGTCTGATCTGGTGTGAGAAGTAAATTAACCATGGTAAATTGCAGATTGATTCTGCTTCCACTACTGCTGAGTTTGGCATGAAAATGTGCTATGAATTTTAAGTGTTTCAAAAGCCAGTTGCCTAATTATGAAATTGCAACTGACCTGCAGGAACAGACAGTGAAAAAATGCTCTGCCATTCCCTTGGCATGTATTGGTGTGGAAACATATGAGTTGCATGAGAACCTGACCTTTGGGAGCAAGACAGGCAAAACTGATATTTGAACCAAACCCTGAATGCTGTCAAAAATGACTGCACTGGAAAAACAAATGTGACTTACAAAAGGTACATCATGTAGGAAAACAGTGAATATTTTGATGCACATCAAGCAGAAGTTATGCATCTAATAAAGTCTTGTGAGTATGGAGATTTAGAGGACTCGGTCATATGTGATAGAATTGTTATCGGCATCAGGGATGATGCTACATGGCAGAAACTCCTGCAGACAAAAGGCTATTCCTGAATGATACCATTACAACATGCCGTGTAGATGAGGTTGCCTCTAAGCATATGAAAGACATGGTTGATGAGGTAAAAGTGCAGCAGCTGTTTCAGCCCAATTCAGAGCACAAGCAGCTGCAAGCATGCTGGGAATTTAGGTGGCTAGAAGCTGGCCAGTAGGGCATATGCTACTTTAGTAATGGCAGCCATGTTGCAAAGAAGAAACCATGCCCTGCGCATTGCAAACTCTGCATGCAGAAGCCATCTTAATGTACACTCCGTGGCTGTTGAAAATGAGGAGATAAAAACAAAACCCTAAGAAAGTTATACACATGTTTGAAGGTTAGAGAAAAGCTGGTGAAGTTCCAGTTGGATTCAGGGGCCACAATAAATCTCTGGCCATATATAGTAGCTGAAATGGGTCTTTTTAATTGGATCTCTCTGATACAGAATTGATACAAGGATCTTTTTACTTAACGTGTAGTATGTTGTAGGTGTGAATGAGGGCCTGTATGTAGTGTGTTCTTAGCGCTGTCCTGTTATATATGGAGATCCTTTCTCTTATTGTATTTATACTGTAAACCGCTTGGACCTGTCGTTAGAACACATTATACAACAGGGAGCTACAAACCACAAGGATGAATTACAACTAATATGATGAATCCAAGGGACAATCAGAGTTACAAAGTACAGTAGATTTCTACAAAACAAGATGACACAGACAGCGATTGCAAATTTTATTTCTAAACACCAACCAACCATATGTTTGCCCTCTACACTGCTGAAACAAAGACTAAGGGCTGGATTCTATAAATGGCGCTGCTCAGCGCAGTTGTCAATCAACCACTAGGCACTGTTTATAGAATCCTGCCTAGTGGTGTCTAGGCATTCTCCAGAACATCTGTATCCACAGTTTGTGTTTTTGTTTTCATCTGTAGGCATTCTTAAGAACATAAGAATTGCCATACTGGGACAGACCAAAGGTCCATCAAGCCCAGTATCCTATTTCCAATAGTGGCCAACCCAGGTCCCAAGTACTAAGCTAGATCTCAAGTAATAAAACAGATTTTATGCTGCTTATTCTAGGAATAAATAGTGGATTTCCTCAAGCCATCTCAATAATGGCCTATGGACTTTTCTTTTAGGAAACTATCCAAACCTTTTAAAAATCCTGCTAAGTTAACTGATTTCACCACATTCTCCGGCAACGAATTCCAGAGTCCTAGAGATAGGCACCAGTATAGTAGGCCAGTTTTTACCAGGCTTAATTTACCGGAGACTAACTCAGACGCCTAGCAATGTCTAAGTCAACGTCTATTCTCCACCCTTAACTCCACCTACTTTTCAGGTAGATGATGATAGGCATCTGAATATGCCTCGACTAAGGCATCGCTAAGTGCCACGTGGAATTCCATGCCTAACTTAATTGTATTTTAAAAAATTATTCAATTAACTTCAATGGCACGGTCAATTACTATGCCACTTAAGCTAACTGAAGTAATTTAAGTTAGGCATGGATTTTATTTAGGCGTTGCTAGGCGACCTCAATAAGGCACCTAGAGGTGCCTAACTAAGGCACTGTTTATAGAATTCCCCAATTAGTGCACAGGCATCAGGGTGTTTGACCAGTTTCCAGTTCACCGAATATAGCAAATTGGACTGACAGCTGCACTTAGAAGCTGCACAACAGCTCAGATGACTTTGCAATGTCTGCCAGTCACTATCAAGGAGATATTTAAAGTGAAGTTAACCAGAATCCTGTGATTCTCTAATTCTTTTTTTTTTTTTTAATAAATCTTTATTCATTTAAAAGCCAAAAATAAATGCAACATATTATACAGTCATTTTATACTTTAACATCACTTAAATTCAATCAAAATTATATTCTATGACAAATACATATATCACCCCCCCCTACTACAAATCCAACAATTTGCACTCAAAATAAAAATATAGCTTCCCACCCACCCACCCTGGACCTAAGTTAACTGATTTCACCACATTCTCCGGCAATGAATTCCAGAGTCCTAGAGGTAGGCACCAGTATAGTAGGCCATTATCAGGGGTTGCCATACAACTTATTTTTAGGAACTGGAAAAACTGAGATCGATTAAATTATACTTTTTGGTGGGAATTTCTATGTCACACTTTTAAAATGGAACATATGATGGCCATACGACAGGGACATTATAGGAAGTTTATAGATATTTGGGAGTCATTTACAAAATTCTGTAAGGAGTGATTGTTGATTTTACCCATTGATTCTCTAATTCTTGTAAGATGCAGGAGCCAGTATTGTTAGTGGCTAGAAAACTTAATCGAAAGATGAGAATGTGTTCAAGTGCCTTAACTACAGAAAATGGTTAATGAAAGGGAGGTGTGATGGGTCATGCTGGCTGTTGTATAAGTCTCTCTCAGTAGAATACATCACTTCCTGCTGTTTCTGTGGCTTATAATAAAGCAAGTAATTGAGATTGTTTATTTAACCTAAGAGTTTATTTAATTTTCTATACCGTTCTCCCAGGGGAACTTAGAACAGTTTACATGAATTTATTCAGGTACTTGAGCATTTTTCCCTGTCTGTCCCGGTGGGCTCACTATTTAATGTACCTGGAGCAATGGGGGGATTAAGTGACTTGCCCAGGGTCACAAGGGAGCAGCCTGGGTTTGAACCCACAACCTAAGGGTGCTGAATTTTTTTACAACTTAAAGGATTCCAAAGATGAGCAGGAAAACAAAAAATCTGAATATCAGGAGCAGTTTTCAAAGTGTTCACATTGGGACCAATGTGAACATACATTTTGCACCGGTTCTCAAAGCTGAAAGTACAAAACCGCTTTGCCTTGAAACTTGTTCTGGGGACAGAATAAGTGTGGTCCCTTCCTTTTGATTTTTCTGCAGTCACTGTTTTGTTAGAACCTTACACATGCACAATTTGAAAATGCAAGCTACACGCGTACTTATTCTTTCTCTGTCTAAACATGCCTCGGGGAATGCCGCCTCTAAATGCCACTAAAAGCGCTGCATGTTGTAGGATGATAGTTTTCACACATAGGATTAACCTAGTTGAAACACTTTTAACCCACTTTGAAAATTGTCTTTGTTATGTGCTGTGGGTTTTTTTTTTTTTTTAACTTTATTTAGTTTTTAATGCCAACAAAAAGTGCAATACAATTTATATACAAATAATGATAATCAACCAAGCACTTATAATCAATCAGTATCTATACAAAAGATAAAAATTCCCTCCCCCGTCCATCATTACCTTCAGGAATAATGCCAAAACATAAGGTACCCCCCCCTTCCCGCTCCCACCCACCCTGGATGTGTAGGTGAAAAACAACGGAAAATAAAGATGGGGATAAAGGATAACTATAGCAAATCTACAAAAAACGTCAATGGACCCCAAACTAATTTGAATATCTTATTATGCTCCAGCATGTCAGCAATCATTTTCTCATATTTATAAGTTAAACATAAGCTCGCCCACCAAAAAGGAAAACTAAGGTGATCCCAATTCTTCCAATTGCGAGTAATCATTTGCATGGCTATCCCGGTCATAATAAGGAAAAGCCGACATTTATAGCGGTCCATGGGGATTTTAATATGCAATAACGTTCCGCATATAACTACCTCATACGTCAATGGAATTGATGCCTCCAGTATGGTATTAATCTGTCCCCATATTGACTTCCAAAAGCAGATGATTCAGTGTCCCTACATCAAGATGACAGTTCCAGCATCTATTAGATTTAGAACTATCTAAGTTTTGTAAACGAACAGGGTCCAGAAACTTCTATGTAACAAAAAAACATATATAGCCAACCTTTGAGTGGTCTGCTTGAGCTGCAAGGTGCTTCTTTGGGAGCCCTGTAGAAATATTCAGGTCATAGCTTGCAGATTTCAATATTGATTTAATTTAATTCTCTGCGGATTCTAATTTTGTGATAGATGCCCCCAAAAAGATGGCAGATAAGGATCATACATTCTATCTAGTCTGCCTGTCAATATCAATTGGTAGCGCTACAATCCATTGCTCTTCCTCAGAGACCTGAATGCTTGTTCCAAGCTTTCTTGAATTCAGATGAAGTCTTCATCTCCACCACCTCCACTGGGAAGCCATTCCACACATCCACCACCATTTCCATAAAGAAGTATTTTCTTAAATTACTGTTTTGAATATTTCTTTTAACCTTCATCCTATGTCCCCGCATTCCAGAGCTTCTTTCCAGTTGAATGAGGCTTGCCCCCTGTGCATTTATGCCATGAAGGTATGTAAACATCTCTTTCATTATCTCCCCTCTTCTGTATTTCTTCCAAAATATACATACTGAGATCTTTAAGTCTGTCCGCCTATGCTTTATGAGAAGACCAGTGACTATTTTAGTTGCCACCCTCTGGACCAACTCTATCCTTTTTAAAGTGATCTCCGGAATTGTGCACAGGGCTGTAAATGAGATCTCACCTGAAACTTATACAGAGGCATTATCATCATTTTTCCAACTGGCCAACTTCCTCTCCGTCCGGCTTATGTCATCCTTTTTTTTTTTTAAATATCTGTTGGCCGTGTTGGGTCCTACGCTTTCAGCGGACTAGGTCCTTTAGGTTTTTATGTGGATTATCTTATTTTCATGTGGATTGCTTAATTGTACCTTTGGAACCTTTTTTTTTCTTCATTTTTCAATTAACATAACAAGTATAAACTTGTACAGAAAGGTAAAGTTAAGCAGAAAATAAAATACAATGCAACGAAGATGGCGGATGGATTGTTCGGCTGAGTGCTTCGCTGCAGAGTTATCGTGCACTATTGTTTTTTTTTCCTGATTACTAACCTGTGGTAATGCCCTCGCGGCGTTCTACCCCGGCCGGCCTCGCCAGCATAGATCAACTTTTGCGCCGAATGCAGGATGTCACAGCGGCGTCGGCATGCCCGCAGGAGACGCGCTGGGGCAATACGGAAGTGTTCTCCATGGGCCTAGAGACCACCTTGAGCCCCGATGCCAGAGTGCCTCCTCCTCCTCCTCAGATCACCAGCTCCCTGCGGTTGGAGGAACCACCGGAAGGCGGTGAGGGACTCCTCCCGGAGGCTGTTGGGACCAAGAAGGGGAGCATGGAGTTGGATCCCCTGTCTTCACAGGGCAACCTACTGGGACCTGAGGACTTGTCATCCCCTCGCTCTGTTCGAGAGCAGGAGAGCCACAGCCAGGAAGGCATATTGGTTGGTGAGAGTTTTATCCTTAAAGAACCTCTTATTACATTAAAGAAACCCCAAGAAGTAACTCTTGAGGCAATTTGGGATCTCGTGGGTGGGTGATCTAGCTAAATCCATTAAGTACTTTTGGAATTTTGATATTTTCATTAAAGGCCATTCCAGGAACATCGTCACTCCACAGTGTTTGGTTTCTCTTGGACTCTTTTCTCTGTGGATTCCCTAGGGTAATTTTTTTTCTGGTTTTGGCCTCTTTAATATCATCAGATACAATTGCATTCAAGTTCCACTTTTCTGAGCACAGAAGTACTTCATCTACCTATATTGTACTGGGGGGAGGCAGTCAGGGGAGCGCTGGGGGCACCACTGGCCCGGGTATCTCCAACCTCACTATGCCACTGCTCTAGACTATTCTTCAGGCTTTACTAGCTCCCTCTTCATGTTATCCACATTTTCTGTGGTATCTACCCTGTTGCAGATTTTGGTATCATCTGCAAGAGACAAATCTTTCCTGTCAACCCTTCATACAATATTGCTTACAAAAATGTTGTAAAGGAAGTTGAGTATAACTGATCTAATGTTGGTGTTATGAATTTGTTTTTAGACTTACTTGGATGGGGGAGAGGAAGGGGAGTACTTTTCAAAGACATTTTCAAGGGCAATGCAAATCTTTCTGTGCCAAAATAGCCTGTAACAATATTGCATATTTAATCTGAGGGTAAAATGTATAGACATACAGGCTGAATATGTGGAGCTATACCCGTAATTTGAAGTGGCATTTCTGAGGGTGTGTTTGCAGCATGGACCCCCAGATGCTATATATGGCACTTAGATTTGCATGCACAAATGAGTAACACGCCTTAAGTGTCAATAACTGGACACCAGCAACTGATTATTGATATTAATTGGCACTCATTAAAATGTGTGTGCACAACATTCTATAAGGCTTGCTGGGGAATTTGATAAATGGCGCCTATATCGGGTACCCTAATGCAGCCGCCTAGCGATGCCTAAGCGGGATCAGCACCTAATGTTTATTTTTTAATTGGCTTAATCAGCGTGGCGAGTGACCATGCTAGTTTACAGCCAATTCCCAAAGATTAATTTGCAATTTAAGAGTTTGGCACCAAACTCTTAGGACGCCCTCCCATGCCTAATGATGCCTATGTTAAAAAGTACATATAGTTATAAGGATCTGGATGTAAATATGTTTGGGTATAAATCTACCCCACACCGTATCTTCAAGGACGCCTCAGCCCCACCACTCCACTGCTGTGTGATTTCTCAAAAAAACTGCGGGAAGATTTACATGGTGCCTCATGATTGGCTGTCCCACTTGTTGTATATCAAGTGTTTTTCTCAAATAACATTTTCCCTGTTTCTCTTATTTTTAAATACTTTCGTTTTATAGTTATTTTAAATATGATAAATATAATAAATAGTATAAATATAAAGTGCAATTGTACTTAGCTTAATCACAGCCAAACCTGGGAGTCTGACCTGACATGTTTCGCACAAAGAAGTGCTGTATCAAGGGTCTCCCGAGTCAGATGAACACTAGGGGACCCCCCCTCACATCCCCACAAAGATCGGAATAATAACTCTCCAGAACATCAGCACCTAGTATAGGAAAGCCTAGTAGAGCTGCACACAGGACTCTTAAATAGCCTGGGGGGTGGACTAATGAACCATAGAGAGGAGGACCCAGGCCCATAAGCCACTCTAACCATTACATGTGACCCCCCTAAACCCTACTATACTGCCATAAGGGCTTCTGGGGTTGTAGACAGGTGGGTATACTGGATTTTGGAGGGGTTTTTTTTTGGGGGGGAGAGGCTCACCATAACCTATAATAGAGTTCTGGTGAGATATTTATGTGGCACCCTTTTTGTGACGTTCACAGCACTGCCTTGTAAGGCACCCGACTGCTCTGTTGCCACATATAGGTGGCCAGTCCACCACAATGCTGGCTCCTCCCACATCCAAAAGGTCTTGTTCTGGGCGTTTGTGACTTGGACAAAATTTTGGTCGACAATGTGGTATAAAGATAGATGACCTGACGGTCTGGATGAACAATAGCTTGGACATCCAGATAGCCGATTCTCAAAAAAATATATTTTAGACATTTTTTTTTTTAGAATGGACATTTACCCACTGCTGACTTTGGGCATCTAGTTTCACATGTCCGAATCAGACTTAGATGTATCTTTTGATTATGCCCCTCCATGTATTCAGCTGTGTGCTTAAACTACCGGCATTTTCTTCACATACTTGACCTCTAAATCTCTCAGCAGTTCCTTAAAGAATCGCCTCCATAATGGGGAAGGGTACTTTAGCAATATTTTGGAGGTAAAATAGAAAATATGGTGGTTTAGGCAAAATAATTCAATTAAACTGTAATATTTAATTACACCCAAAATGTCACAGGAGTAGATTGTTTTCTACAATGTTTTGCCAAAAGTTCCCAGTTCTTGTCAATTCCTAATTTCACATTTATTTATTCAATTTTCTATGCCGTTCTCCCAGGAGAGTTCAGAACGGTTTACATGAGTTTATTCAGGTACTCAAATATTTTTCCCTGTGAGCTCACAATCTATTTAATGCACCTGGGGCAATGAGGGGATTAAGTGACTTGCCCAGGGTCACAAGGAGCAGCGTGGGTTTGAACCCACAACCCCAGGGTGCTGAGGCTGTAGCTTTTAACCACTGCGCCACACTCTCCCCTGGAAATAGTTGGGTTTTTTTTTCAATGTTATTTTTGGGTGTTCTTTTTCACACAGAGGGTGGTGGATACATGGAACGCGCTGCTGGAGGATGTGATAAACAGGAGCACGCTACAGGGCTTCAAAGAAGCTTTGGATAGGTACTTGGAGGACAAAGGGATTGAGGGGTACAGATAAGAGTAGAGGTAAATTATAGGGATGGGATTAGAGGTAAGTTATAAAATTAATCAGGGACCACTGCTCAGGCACTAGGCCTGATGGGCCGCCGCGGGAGCGGACCGCTGGGCAGGATGGACCTCTGGTCTGACTCAGCGGGGGCAACTTCTTATGTTCTTATGTACACTTTTCAATTGAAATATTTAGTCATTGTCATAATAATTCAGACACAACTGAGTACCAGCAACCAGCGATCCAGCACCTTTCAGGGTAGAGACCCAGTTGGGTTCTATAAACATGTTCTTGGATGTTGCCAGCCGTGAAGCCACATTTGTGGGGAGTTTTGATGTTTTTCTTCATTTTTGACCAAAGAATGTTAATATTGTGGAAATACCTGATTTCACCTCCTTTAAATGTGGTCCTACTGTTAAAAAAACTCCAAACAGTTTAAATCTTTGAAATCTCTTAAACACATAGATTTGTGTTTACAAAAGCTGTAACCTCTTCTGGAGAGGTTCTAATGGGCAGTTAAGGGCAAATTCTATAAGAAGTGCCCAAAAGTTAGGTGCCTATATAGGCACTGTTCAGCGGGATTCAAGTAAAATTAGGTGCTGTTTAGTGAATCACGCTGAGCGCCACCTCTTTGGGCACCTATTTTGGAGGCACCCATTAAGTAGGCCAGCTCTAAGCACACTTAAATGTTAGGCGCCTAGCTGAGCACTTAAAGAGCAGTGATTCCGTAAGAAGGCTCCACGCTCGCGCCTAACATGCATACCGCCTATTATTTAAAGGCCGCCTAAATTTTTAGAGGCGCCTTGTTACAGAATCGCGTTTTTCTTGATAGGCACCTATGTTTCGATTAAAAAGCTGAATTGGGCCTGCTATTCAATTTAGATAGGCGCCTATCTAGATGGTCGCCTCCAAAATAGGTGCCTAACTTTAGGCGCTGGTTACAGAATTTGGGCCTTTAATTTGGTTATATGGAGTTCCCATATGACTGGAATTACAACCACAAGTTCCAAACTGGCCAACAGAGAGGAAGGAATTTGTCTGCTGTACACTGAAAGGAAGTATTTGCCCTGCTATTGTAGTACATGGCTTACTGCCATCTCCGATAAAGCATTTTAGTGTTGTGCACCCAAAGTCTACTGCCCTCTTGACTCTTCATCAATCATCAACCATACACTTAGCCTAGATAAAGAAGTACCTTGATATGAAAACCGTTGTTTAACTTCCATTGAACTAGCTGAGTCTATCAGAAACTGAACAGTGCACACCCGGAATCTTTTATGGGCACCTCAGATCTTTCA
The DNA here is from genome assembly GCF_902459505.1 of Geotrypetes seraphini. Classification (NCBI taxonomy): domain Eukaryota; kingdom Metazoa; phylum Chordata; class Amphibia; order Gymnophiona; family Dermophiidae; genus Geotrypetes; species Geotrypetes seraphini. The sequence continues at coordinate 161,002,443 of NC_047086.1, read as the reverse complement.
TCCTTTTTCTTTTAACTAAATATACACACACCTTCTAAGAATGCAAATGTAAAGTTGTTTCTCTCAGTCTAGCTGGCACTGTGACATTTTTCTGTACCGCCATGCCAAGTCAAGTTACAAGTTGCAGTTCATACTTGCCTCTTCTAATCTGGCAATGACGCCAGTGAGGTCCTGGGGGGGAGGGGGGGGGAACAACTCATAAATGGAGAAGGGCAGTTCAAAATGTACTAAAAGCCCAGAAAAATAGCCTGCAGGGGTATATTTATCATAGAAGGCACAGAACAAGCTGCAGTAAAAAACAGGTCTTTATTTTAGGTATGGAATGTAACACAGGAGCAATGACGTTCAGTAGAATGAGAATTTTGTTTCCTGGCTGTTTGTTGTGTCTGGCATCTGTTCTTTTACATTTTTTGCTGAGGCTAAAATATATTTTTTTCCCTGTTGCTGAAGTTGGTTCTTTGATCTCTTTGGTAAGTGTGCACCTGTTTGGGTTTCCATTTGGATAATTGCTTTCTACAGTAGGGTACAAGAGGCTGCTGAAAAGTTCTCAGCCCAACCAAGAAAGTTGGGGCAGTCTCCATCGAGGGCTATACACTTACTCCAGTGATTTTCCACTTTTTTTTCATTTTTCAGAAAAATACGGAACAAACAAAGTGGAAAATCACTGAACTAAGCATATAGTCATTGATGGAGACTTTCCCAACTTTGTTGGTTGGGCTAAAAACTTTTCAGTGGACCCTCGTAGGCTTTGCCATTACTATTTTTTTTAATCCATGTAATTTTATATTTGGGGTGGGGGTAGAGTTGCAGTTTCATTCGACTCACACTGACATCTGCCTCTTTTGTGTTTGACTTGAAAACTTATTCACACACAACCCTAAAAGGCATGGCTTTGAAGCTGCAAAAATGCTTTGCAAAAGGGCTTCAGATTGAGCTGTGACCACCAGTCAAATTTCACCTATGGTAGAATCTTAATGTGAGCTTGAACACAGATCTTGATCCTGGAAGAGCTGGTAAACAATTAACTAAAAAGCCAGTGAGCTGAGAAATTTGTTGATGAAGCTCAACAGAAACTAAGCAGATAAAGAAGGAGGAGATGATGACGGAGAGAACTGATGTCAAAGGCTGGTTATTCATAAAAAGAATCTCCTTCTCGGGTTAAAGTGCAAATCAATATTAAAGCCCTTAGAAAACAGCTTGAAAAATATATCCAATTCCAACAACTGTTGGAAACTTTTTTTTTTTAAGGAACTTTGGAACACTGCAGCCATGACAATAAGCTTGGGAGCATTAAGCCAAAATCACTTGCTATAGGTTCCCCTTATTTAAAAAAATGTTTTGAAACTTACAGTATAAATAAAAAGAACTATGATTTCTCTGATCTCCAGGAGTTGAGATGTTTGTTATTCAGCAGAAGGGTGTTCAAAAGGATGAAGGAGAGTTGGAAATTCACTGAAGAAGAATCACTAGAGAAGTTCGGAGGAAGGACTGGATAGAAGTTAGTTGATGAAGGGGCTCATTTTCAAAGCACTTACACAAAGTACCATAGATTTCTATGATACTTTCTGTGTAAAAGAAACATAGAAACATGGCGGCAGAGAAAGGCCAAGTGGTCCATCTAGTCTGCCCATCCGGAGTAACCATTATCTCTTTCTCGCTATAGAAAAAAAGTACTTTGAATGGGATCAGAGTGAATCCCGAATGGGATCAGAGTGAATGACGAAAGTCGTGGATGGTTTTGTGAATGCACAGAGAATTTTTGGTCTAGGAAAAGGGCATAGTAGGGAGAAAGTGGGCACCAACATTTATATGCCAAATACTTATACTTTATTTATTTGGATCATTTAATATACCGCCTTTCAAAGTACAGTATCAAAGCAGTTCCAGACATGTTCTACTAACTGATTCGCTGACAATTATATTGACAAACATCTAACATTCAAACTATAATGAGTATAGCAGGAGGGGGTACAAATGACACAATTTCTCTTCCGGTAGACATTGAAAAAATTATCGGTAAGCATTAGGGATAAAGATAGGAAATCGAACATCCACAAACCAAATCTGCACCTGTTCTGGACCATAGACTTTGTGTGGAAATCACCGATTGTTTAGACCAAGTGATGAATGCTGGAATAAGGGTGTATGTGCCAAAAATCTAGTTGCATGCTATAAAAAGGCACTTTGGTGCAATGGTGTATAGTTTGAGGGTGGGAGTACATAAGGGTGGAATCCAGGCAAGACACACAATTGCAAAGAATACTATAATCTATGTTTGTATTTCAGCAATTTAGGAAAAATCGTTTACACCAGCTGTATAGAGGTGAACAATGGTAAAATCATAACATCATTACTGAAGCTCATGCAAACTGCTCAGAGTTGACTCCCCAGTCATTAGTAGCAGTATAGAAGCTTCCCATAAACAATAAACAAAATTTCTCTGGTATTTTTCTTGTGCATTGTCACGTTCAGAGATGCTTCACGTTTATTAAAATTTGTTAACCGGCTTATCACATTTCTAAGCGGCATACATAAGTAGATAAAATAAAATTAGGAATTGCGTTTACAGTTCAAAGACATCGTGCGATTGCCTTTCAGAAACAAACTTGTAGTGAAACAATAGGTTAGGGGAAGGAAATACAATATTATAAAGGAAAGCGAGACGAAGAAGGTAAGTACAGCAGGATTTTGGTTGTGCTGGTCGAAGTTGCAGATGGTGAGTGATTAAGGTGTAACACGTCCCTAAATAAGAAAGATTTTAGGTTTAACTTTGAAATGGTCAAGCGATGATTCTTCCCGTAAATAAATTGAGACTCAGCATCAGTCAACTGGAGAGCCCTGAAGAAATGATTTTTTTGAATCATGAAATGTTGGCCTTCGTCGGCTGTTACAAGAGGAAATTTTCACTAGTGCCTGCATCCCATTATCAAGCTCGTTTGCCGTGAAGCAAAAGATAAGTGGGACTCGCACTTTTTTGAACTATTATTCAATTGCCTTACCGTTTAACATCAGGGGGTGCCTATGATAGAATGTTGAAGGGGAACTGATGAGCTGTTTAGGTTCCCCTTCAGAGCTCTGGAGCAATGTTTGCCCTGTAGCTTCTGAGGCAAATCCCTAGAATGTGTTTCAACTGAATGCTTTGACAAAAAGTAGTTAAGTTTTGAGCATTAGCTTCAGCGTTTGAATTGGAGGTTATTGTTTTTTTGTTTTTTGTATTTTTCTCCAGTTCCTCTTTATTTTATGTTGGTTTTTTTTTTTTTGTTTGTTTGTTTTGTGTGTACATTATACACATAAACCAGGGGTCTTAAAGTCCCTCCTTGAGGGCCGCAATCCAGTCGGGTTTTCAGGATTTCCCCAATGAATATGCATGAGATCTATGTGCATGCACTGCTTTCAATGCATAGTCATTGGGGAAATCCTGAAAACCCGACTGGATTGCGGCCCTCAAGGAGGGACTTTGAGATCCCTGACATAAACCTACTTAAGAGCTATTCTGTTAATATGCACTCATCTTACAGAGCTCAAATTTTACATGGGTGGGACTCTTATGCAGTTTACTTATAGCATACTATGGGGGTCTTTTACTAAGGTGCGCTAGCCAATTTAGCACGTGCTAAATCGGCTAGTTTGCCTTAGTAAAAGACCCCCTATGTTTTGTGTATATTTGGGGGGGCATTTAGGCCAGCTCTGTAAGTGTTTATGCTGGTTATGCTAGTATTTTATAAAGGAAAGTAGAATAGACTCCTAAATATAGGTGCCCTGTTCTAGAATCATCCTCTGTTTTTTCCATGTTTTAGTAGAAAGGGCTCCAAATTATGCAAGTTAACTAGATTTAAATGATGGCGTTAAGCAGTTAGATGGGAGGCAAGATTCAGGCAATGTTATCCTCTCTTTACAGCAAGGAGTCTCAGTAGAGATCTTTCTTTTGCTCTGTACTTAGGGTGAATCCAGGGATTGTGTCCTATCCATTACCTTTCTTGCTTGGCTGTGACACCATTGGTGGGGATAGGAGCTCGAGGGGGCATTTCAAGCTCGGGGCAGTCCTGGGTGAATCAGAGCATCTTAAATGTCGCTTTAGCTCCGGAACAGAGAAACAAAAGGCAGGCTGTATTGACAAAGCTCAGCTGGGGCTTCAGACTTGTCCAATCAAGTGCAATGTCGGATTTGCTGTTCAGGTCGGCATGCAATGCGGGCAGTAACGTAATGGGGTGTTGTGAAATAGAAAAAAAAAAAAGGTATTGAAGTATATAATATCAAAATAGTTTCCATTGATCAAATGAGGAATTCTCTGTAAATGTCCTGCAAAACATACACCACACCGCATGGTCTTACCGTGATGTAGCACTGCTGTTTTTTCCTTTCTTGATCTGCTGTTGTACAGTACCGTGTTCCATTCTGGCTTTGTAAATCTTTTATATGCACCCATTAAAAAATATCTATCTATCTTACGTTGTCATTAGAAATTATAGCATACATGAAGGCAATCACATAATTAAAGTGAAGGAGCAGAGAAGACAGCAGGATGCTAAACATTTTTTTTTTTTAACTTTATTTAGTTTTTAATGCCAACAAAAAGTGCAATACAATTTACATACAAATAATAATAATCAAATAAGCACTTATAAACAATCAGAATCTATACAAAAAACAAAATTCCCTCCCCCATCCAACATCACCATCAGGAATAATACCAAATCAAAAGATATACCTCCCTCCCCTCCTCCGGATGCTAAACATTGACCCAGTGCTGCAGAATTATGCATGGAATTACGATTTCAAGTGAGGAGGAAGGGAGATGGGGACACCAGAAAACAAGGAAGATATTATCGCTATCAACAAGAAACTCGATATTATCAAAAACTGGCTCAACACAAACAAATTAGCATTAAATATTAAAAAAACTAAATCGTTACTGTTCACTTGGAAAAAGGACATAATACTAAGTACCCCTTTTTCCCTTAATAACACCATTCTAGAATTGGTTCCCGCCTTAAAAATATTAGGCGTCATCATCAATGCGAATCTTACATTCCATGACTATATTAGCAATATAGTTAAATCGTATTTTTTTAAATTACGTCTAATCCGCTCAATATCTAAATTCCTGGAGCCCAAATCCATAAACATTCTAATTCACTCCTTGGTAATTTCCAAAATTGATTACTGTAATTCCCTCCTTCTCAACGTTTCATTAAAGGAGAAAAGAAGGCTTCAGTTAATCCAAAACACGTCTGTTAAATTGATCTACAACGCCAAGAAATATGATCATGTAACGCCCTTGATGGTTCAATTCCATTGGCTCCCGGTCAGCCATCGCATCACCTTTAAAATACTATTTTTAGTTTTTAAATCTATGACTTATAACGAGCCGCAATTCATTACCAGGATGTTAATACCATATAACCCCTCACGATCTCTCCGTTCGACTTCTCATAACCTTCTTTCTGTTCCCTCTTTAAAAATTATAGGCACCAGAAGACACGATATGTTTTCGGTTATGGCCCCTCAACTATGGAAACATTTACCTCAATACATTAGAGAACTAAAAGACTTGTCGTCGTTCAAAAAAAACCATTAAAAACTTACCTCTTTAATGATGCATTCGATCTTTTAAATTTCAATCAATAACTTTATTTTATTAAATATCAATATGAAGCCTCTAATTTGGTACCAAATATACCCCCCCTTGTGTTCATTCCGTTATTGTTTTTTCCTCTCTTCAACAGCATTGTAACTCTCCCCCCCTTTTCCCCTCACGACTCATGTTAGTTTTAATCTATAAAATGTCAAAGTTATTTTCTATGTCGGCACCAACTATTTGTTTTTATAGTTTTATTATATTGTACATCGCTTAGTAAATTAAATAAGCGATTCATTAAATACGAATAAAAACTTGAAAACTTGAAACCAGTCCAAAATGCTTTTCCATGGCTGCTTTCAAAAGAAGATCCAGCACTGCTTCCGGCTGCTTCTTGTGTTCTATTTTACCAAATTTTAATTTTTATATATACAGTATATATTAATAACTAGCACACAGTGTATTTTCCTGTGATGTTCTTGGAAGTATAGGATGCAAACAGATCCCAGCTGTCAAAAAGATGAACATTTTGTTCTAATGAGTGTAAATGAACGAATTCATTCGCGTTTACACATGTCTAAGAACTCCTACTGCAGTTTACTACAAAGAGACCGAGAAAAGGAACCCTTATTCTACTTTCCGTTCTAGAAAGGGAGATTTGCAGCTTGGTCTTTTGAGGTTTGCCCTCACCTCCTTTGCTTGGTGTGTACAATCTCGAGGTAGTTTCAGGGCTGCAAGAGATTGGGAGTAAGCAATGACAAAACTGCTCGGGTATTTTATTTGGGCATTGGCACGTTCAGAGGTGCTGCCTGTACTCTCTGCTTCACTGGAATTGCTCTTAACTCTGCTCGAATGACACTCCATTCATTGACCCGATCACATGCTCACCTTGCTCCAGATCTAGCCACTCCCTCCCCCTTATATTTAGCTGGTGACCATCAACTGGGGGGCATACCTAGACCAGTGGCAAACCTAGGGCCAATCATTTTTAACCAACCCCCCCTATAAAAAAAATATTTTTAGTAATTTTATTTATTTATTTTTATATCCTGTCCGCCCCAGAGAGGACTTGCCTTTGAGTTGCACACTATGAAATTTAGGTGCGCATGTATAGACAGAGAGCAGTGTTTCTCAGCAAAGATCTGCTTAATTAATTGTTGGTGCCTAATTGACTAAGCACAGATCTGGAATTAGCACTCAAATTTGGGTGACCCATACAGAACCTGGGGGATATAGTACGTCTTTAGATACCATTTTCCAAATCGTCCCTCAGGTACATGAACAAAATTCTCTTTAATATCAATATACACACAACTGAGTTAATCATAATCTTTCAGGTCTCCTATGAGTAAAATCTACTTTTCTGTTTCCAATGACAAACTGTGTCTGCTCTGTATCGTCCTACTAGAGTTGCTCTGGGTGTCAGGTCAAAACCGCGGAAGACAAAGGCGTGCGCCGACAACTGAGCGCAGTGCGGAGGCCAAAGAAAATAACTGTTTTTAGGGGCTCCGATGGGGGTGTGTGTGGGGGAACCCCCCCACTTTATTTTATACAGATCGTGCCGCGTTGCGGTTGAAACCCCCACATTTTACTGAAAACTTCACTTTTTCCCTAAAAACAGGGAAAAAGTTAAGTTTACAGTATAATGAGGGGGGTTACAACCCCCCAAACCACCCACAACACCGCCGCGATCTGTATTAAGTAAAGTGGGGGGGCTCCCCAACAAAACCCCCCGTCGGAGCCCCTAAAAACTGTCATTTTCTTTGGCGCGCGCCTCCGTCTTGCGCTCAGTTGTCGGCGCGCGCCTTTGTCTTCCGTGGTTTTGTCTATGAACCGTTGCTCTGCCTATCTCTATGAGTATTAACTTTGATTTACATAAAGCACTCATCATGGAGTCGCAAATACAGCTGTTCTGTAGCTGGAGAGATCTGTTGTTCATGAATTGAAAAAGTTAGGATGTTTCCAGTTGCAGTGTTTGCAGTTTTTGTATCTGGGGCAATAAGTGACTTGCCCAGGGTTACATGGAGCAGCATGGAATTTGATTCCACAACCTCCAGGGTGCTGAGGCTGTAGCTCTAACCACTGGGCTTATCACAATTACCATATAAAGGATGAATTTATCAACATGGGCTACCGTTAAAATGCATTTTACTGTTAACCCCAATTATTAATAACTAAGGGCCTTTTTACAAAGCCAAGGTAGTGATTCCCGGCATAGCAAATGTGACGAAGCCCATAGAAATTGAATGGGCTTCATTGCATTTTCTGCACCAGGAATTGCTAATATGGCTTTGTAAAAGGGATCCTACAGCTCATTACATAAAATGGGACCTGTGCTAAATAGCATGATTTAATTGCAAAATAACATGCGAGGAGAGCTGAAAGTATGGATAAGTGTTTTGGTAGCTTGTTCAGAAAAGAATGGATGGATTTGGATGAAGGAAACCTTCTGCCAACAGGTGTTTAAAAAGATTTTGGCCCAAAACGTGTATGTAGTGGAAGGAAAGAGTTCTCCACTGGGATTTGGAGGTGCATCTTACAAGGGAGGAGGGGAGGAGAAAGTCCAGGAAAAGTCATCCCTCCTCATGTTTAACTATTAGTTTGCCAGCTCTGTATGAATTATAACCTGATGATTTGCAATCGCTATTTCAGATCTTCATGGCGGGCTCATATGTAGACTTCATATAATGAACTTTTTTCAGATATTGAAGTGATTGTAGTCTTCCTTAAATTAGAGTGCATCAGACTATATGGTCAATGGATGGCTCAAAGATATAATATAAAAGCTAAAGGAACCGTTATTTATTAATTTTTTTAAATACATGATTAAATATGTGCTAGAGATTCTACAGAGTCCTGGTATTTGAAAGTTTTATTCCCATTTCATATTCTTCCTTTGTTCCTTTTTGGTATTTATAGGATCAAAATTCAACCGACAGTGGCAAGCATTATGCTGACTGCCATCGGCGTTTTTCCTGGATATTAATACTAGGGCCATGTCCGGGCTTCAGTACTGAATATTCTGTTCAGGCGGCACTGGCTAATACGTGGATGATTAAGTTGAAATTCAGAACTTAAACTGGCCATGGTTTGCTTCATAAAGGCCCCCTTTTATCAAGCTGCATTAGAGGTTTTTTTAAATCAACTGCAGTAATAGCTCCGACACTGATAGGAATTCTATGAGCGGCCGGCAATAAAAAAAGCCCTCACGTGGCTTGATAGGATTGTGTTTTATGTGGTCACATTTATGGAGTTACCCTGACTGGTTAAGTGCTCAAAACTGGCACGTGACCAGCTGTGCTGATTCTGTCCCGGAACACCCCCAAAATAGCTGACTTTCACTCAGACATGAACTGTACATTTTCAGTGGCGTTAATTGGTTAAGTAATATGTTAATCAGGTTTTCTATTCTGCCTTTACTTATTCAGTTCAAAAGTGCCACTGAAAATTCACGGATAACTCTGAATAAGCAATGTAACCAGTCAGAGGCGGATTCTGGCCGGTTAAATTGTTTTGAATGTCGACCAGTATATCTTTTCACCTTATTTAAAAGAACAAAACCTGATTGGCTTAAAAAATAAGAAAAATAAAAACCAAAACTCTAAAATGCCTAGAGGTGATCAGAACCTTAAGATACTAGGTATATGTGCAGATTTGTGTATTTATAAGAAGGTTCTGTTTGGGGACCGCATAGAACTTTACGGCTTTGCGGTATATAAGTTGTTGTTATTATTATTATTTTGCCTTTGTTTGTTTGTGGTTCTTTCTTATTAATAAAAACAGATTTAAAATATAAGAAGGTTCTGTGAGGTCAATATTTAAAGTGATTTAACGGTCCAGAAAGAGCTCCTGGATGGTTAAATTACCTGTTTGGGTCTAACCACGAATTTTTAGCAGCACAAAACTGGTTGTTACTGTTGAAAATAACTAGTTAGCACTGGAATGAAAAGTTAGTTATTTTGAGAATAGAATTGGCATGTGGCCTATTATATATCATAAGAAAATAAAAATATAAATAAGAGTTGCCTTACTCCAAAGGTATCCTGTTTCCAACAGTGGCCAACCCAGATCACAAGTACCTGGCAGGATCCCAAGGAGAAAAACTGATTTTAGGCTGCTTATCCTAGGAATAAGCAGTGAATTTCCCCAAGCCATCTCAATAATGGTTTATGGCCTTTATCCACAATCATATTTCAATGTTTCTGTTGTGGGATGTCTGTGTTTGACTTTTGCTTTAGGAAATTATCCAAACCTTTCTTAAATCCTGCTAAGCTAACTGCTTTCACCACATTCTCTGGCAATGAATTCCAGAGTTTAATTACATATTGATTGCAGAAATTTTTTCTCTGGTGTGTTTTAAATCTCAACACTTAACTGGCCAGGGTAACTGCGTAAAAATCAGTCCTGTCTTTATTCAGTAACCTATAGCACTTAACCAGCTATGTGTTAGCCAGATCCAGAAACCTGGAAATTCAAAGCTGGTATCCAGACATGGCCCAACATTGAATTTCCGGGAACAACACCCTCAGTGGCCAGACAAACGTTGATTGCTGCCAGCTGAATATTGGGTTTAATGTGTTTTTATTGGCCTCACCAATTTTATCTCAAGGATGTTGAGTTAAGGTAGCAAAAGAAACATTTTCAATTGATGGCAACATGTTGGATTAAAAGATGTTAAAACCATAATGCTCAAATTTTTAATTTTCAGAGCTATAGGCACAGATTTTTAGCTGTCTTGGATCAAACAGTAGGAATAATGTTAAGAAATGGCTGCTTCAAATTATTAAAGGATATGGGCTGATGTTCTTGGCAAGCCAATTGGACTTGGGCATACCAGCTGCAGAAAAATAAACATGCTTAAGAAGTGGTGGAATGATACAAGTGGAAGCTTTGATTTAGATTTTCCAAGTTCATTAACTTTTAACACTTTTTTGTACTTTAGCAGCAGTTTGTCTGGCATTTCATTCTATTTTAAGTCTGAAGTGTTTTTTAAACTCTTTTTGAGAAATGTGCAACCAGTTTCTGTGCAAGCTAAGGAAAATGAATCCAATATGTGAACATAGAAGTGAGACAAGTGAAGATATTCGAAGCTACTAATATTTTCAAGGTTATGAAACTAGGGACGGGTGAACTGAACCAGATAAAATCTGACGAGAGAGAGGAGCAGATCATTAGAGCCAAATTGGGGCAGCCTGTGAATCAGATGGAATAAAATGCAGCATGTTCTCTGCCTGCTGCTCCAACAAAGACTGCTGGATGGTTGACTCAGAATTTGTGGATTTTCCTTTGTCAAGACTTGATTATTGCAATGCCTTGTACCTTGGAATAACTAAGACAAGGTGCAAGCCGCAGCAGCAAGATTGATAATGGGAATATTGAAATATGGCTGCCTGTTGTTTTCAGAACTCAGTATAAAGCAGTGATGATTTGTCATCAATTCTTGTATGGTGTCGTACCTGAATTGTTTAAGAGCAAGATGACCAATTATTTACCACATAGATCTGAAAACTTAGGGCCCCTTTTACTAAGGTACGCTAGCGTTTTTAGCGCACGCAGCAGATTAGCGCGTGCTAACCCCACGCTACGCAGCTAGAACTTAATGCCAGCTCAATGCTGGCGTTAGTGTCTAACGCGCATGGCATAGCGCACGTTATTCCGCGTGTTAATGCCCTAACGCACCTTAGTGAAAGGAGCTCTTAGCTTAATTGAAAACAAACGCCAATCCAAAATATGTTGAGACCAGTAAAATGACCTTCTGCTGTGCGGAGGTTAAACTGTGGAACTCAATTGTCAGTCAGTTACGAAAATGCTGTGAAAAGGGCGGTTTTAGAAAATTACTCAAACGCAGTTATTTGTAAATGCAATTTTCTAGATACTGATCCCTTATGATTGTTTTCTGCAGAAGATTTGTCATATGATTCTTTGTATAAGCCTGGTGTGGGTTTCATTCTTTCATAGTCGATCTTCTGAGGATTATTTGTTTATGTTTGTTTGATCTTATTTCTTTTACTGAATTATGTATGTAAAGATATATCAACCATTTAGGTTTAGACGGTATAGAAATTTTTAAAATAAGTAAATAATTTTGTTATGATTACTTCTTAATTTCAGATACCTCTCTCTTCCTTTGTCTCTCAATTTGATTATATGAATGTATTTGAGTCAAAGTTTTTAAGATTCGACAGAACTTCAGGAAAGCATGGGTAAAGGGCCCGATATTCAGTGCTATGTAGATGGCCAGGAACAGCTCCCAGCCGTCTAAATAGCATATAGCCGGCTGGACGCCGATATTCAGAAGGGGATAGCCGGCTATCTCATGCTGTATAGCCCAGTTTCCAGATTGGCTGGTGCCTGGCTATGTTGCCTGTTGCTGCCAATATTCAGCGGCTCACTGGCTAAGTTTGGTGGCCCAAGACGACCTCCTAAAAGAGTGGTATAACTTTGGCCGTTGAGACTTTGCTGGCTAGGTGCTGAATATTGGCAGAGCTAGCTATGTCTTGGCTGGTCAAAAATAGACTAAAAATTCAATGCTGATGGCCGGATACGCCACCAGCATTGAATTTTTGATATCTCCATGAATCGCGGGAGATTGCCGGCAATCTCCAATGGTCTGAATATGATCCTGAAAGGATCATTAGACACAATGAAGTGAGTGAACAAACAAATTATAGGTCACTGTTCTTGAGTGCAAGGTCCATGAGCCAATGGCAACCCCTGTCAGTGCCCCCAAGGACACTCCCAATTTCTCCCAGACATGGCCACAGATACTCCCTCAATCCTGCCTCCAGTGCCCAGTACCTGACTCTCAACTGTCCATTTCGATGCATCTCTAGGAGTCAGTCTGCTGAATAACTACCCTTATTTGGTGAACCAATTGCTAGTGGTGTGTCAGAATGCTCCGTTAAACTTGGTGGGACTCTTTTGCACCCAAAGCCATCCAGACTTAAAAATCATTGAATAATACCATTTTTGTAGTTGATATCTTTGTACTAGATTAGCTTCATACATCGTCTTTTAGATGAATAGAAAGGATCTGCTACTACTGAAACTAGAGTAAATTGAGTCAACTAAATGGATCTTTTATTCCACATCGTCCATTATGTTCTTGTGGCTGCCTTCTTAGAAACATAGAAACATGACGGCAGATAAAGGCCAAATGGCCAATCTAGTCTGCCCATCCACAGTAATCATTATCTCTTTCTCTCTCTGAGAGATCCCACTTGCCTATCCCAGGCCCTCTTGAATTCAGACACAGTCTCCACCACCTCTTCCGGGAGACTGTTCCACGCATCTACCACCATTTCCATAAAAAAGTATTTCCTCAGATTCCTCAGAAGCCTATCACTTCTTAACTTCATCCTATGCCCTTTCATTGCAGGGTTTCCTTTCAAATGAAAGAGACTCGACTCATGCACATTTATATTACATAGGTATTTAAACGTCTCTATCATATTTCCCCTCTCCCGCCTTTCCTCCAAAGTATACAGATTGAGATCTTTAAGTCTGTCCCCATACGCCTTATCACAAAGACCACACACCATTTTAGTAGTCTTCCTCTGGACAGACTCCATCCTTTTTATATCTTTTTGAAGGTGCGGCCTCTAGAATTGTACACAATATTCTAAATGAGGTTTCAGAGTCTTATACAGAGGCATCAATACCTCCTTTTTCCTTCTAGTCATACCTCTCCCTGTGCAACCTAGCATCCTTCTAGCTTTCGCTGTCACCTTTTCAATCTGTTTGGCCACCTTAAGATCATCACATACAATCACACCCAAGTCCTGTTCTTCCGTCGTGCACATAAGTTCTTCACCACCTAAACTGTACCATTCTTATTGGTTAGGGGCTGAGGCTTACCCCAGAAGGAGGTATATAATCAAAATAGTGGTGTCTATGGCCAAAATATACCTAACACTTGCCTCTTCTCCCTCACTGCACGCAAACATGCTAAAATGGTAAGGGTAACCAGGGCAAGATTAATTCGTCGAGGGCCCCTAGGCACACAAGTACACTGGGCCCCCTGCCCCACCCCACCCCACCATGCGCCCAGGCGGAAACAGGAAGTTGCAGTTCTTGTTGCCCTTTCTTACCCGCATTGCGTGCTTGACTTACTTTCCATCGATGGGGGGGAGCCGCGTTGCCGATCGGGGGGCCCATGTTGCCGATCGATGCTGGAGAGGCCCATCACTGTTTGGAAAAAACAATGTTGATGCCCTCCTTCATCGGGCCCCCTGACCATTTCGGGCCCTAGGCACTTGCCTACTGGGCCTATTGGTTAATCCTGCCCTGAGGGTAACTGTATTAGTCCACTTTAAAGGTAATAAACAGAATAAAATAAAAAACAGCAACAAAAAAGTCACCTTAGGTAGCTTTGTGGTTTTTAACGTAGTGCTTGTGTAAGTTGATTCTTGGGATGTTGGGTTTTTTAAAAAAAATATCTGCCCTTTTCCTGCAATATCCAAGCTATAAATTATGTTATGTTAATCAGGTTTTCTATTCCACCTTTAATTATTCAGTTCAAGGTCGGATAACATTACAAGTGATTGGGGTCAGTTACCCAGTAAATTACAATGGACAGATTGACACAGACATTCAATAGTTAAAAGTACAAGTAGGTCATCGTTGGTTCTTTGTTTTATCCCAAGAGTTGCATTAGTTTAGAAATATGCTTTTACAAATACTGTTTCATTTACTTCAGGGTTGGTTTTCTGAACTTGAGGTAGTGGTCATAAGATTGTAGTGTAAATGGTAGTTGGTTCTGGCATTTTGCTAATTGATATTGGATGGATAGAATAATTTGCCTGGTAGACTTTATATTGTTGCATGCTGGGAATTTTCTGATGGCTCTTAGCTTTCTTATCACAAGGAAAGATTGTTTTATTATCGATTGTATGCAGCTTTTCATGGATAGGTAGTTATCAATTTCTGCTCTTAAGATTTGGGATTGTAATTCTAATGGAAAGTCTGTGTTGTCTACTGTGATCCTTGGAACGTAGCATTGGTCAGTTGAGGGTCCTAGCCAAAGGAATTTGGTTTTATTCTTATTTAGTTTGAGATGGTAGGTCGAGGTCTAGTTTTCTATGATGTGGACATATTTTTTGACAGTGGTGATGGTATTAACTAATGCAGTCACTAAAAGTAGCATGATCATTATGTCATCCGCATAGGTGAAATGTTTAATTCATGCGAGATCTTGGTCGGCTCCCTAGGATTGCATTAGGAGGTTGAACACTGATGGTGAAAATGGGGATCCTTGGGGAACCCTGCTTGGAGGATGCCAGCTATCAGAAAGTTCTCCATCCTTATCCATGCTATAAACAGTGCCAGCACATACTGTGTTTCCCCGAAAATAAGACCTACCGCAAAAATGAGCCCTAGCATGATTATCAGGGTAGGTCTTAATATAAGCCCTACCTCCGAAAATAAGCCCTAGTTGCCAGGAGCAGCAGCACTTCCCCCCCGCCCACCCTCCTGTCGCCGCGCACCCCCCCAGCCCCGCTGACCCATCTCTCTCTCCTATCCGAACCGCAAGACAGAAATACCTTATAACAGCATCGGCAGCAATCTATACAGGCTGCTTCATGGCCTTCTATCTCCTGGACGTTCCTCTGCTGCAGCATTGATGATGTCATCAGCAACGTGGCAGGAGATAGAAGGCCACAAAGCAGCCTGTGTAGATTGCTGCCGATGCTGTTATAAGGTATTCCTGTCTTGTAGTTCGGATGGGAGGGAGAGATGGGTCAGTGGGGTGGGGGTGGGGGGTTGCACACTGCGGCAGCGGACAGTGGGGGATAGAAAGATGCTACACGGAGGAAGGGAGGGATAGAAGCTGTAAGGGTTCTGCTGCACAAAGGATAGGAGGGAGGGAGGGATACAAGCTGCAAAGGTTCTTCTGCACAGGGGTGATGGGAGGAAGAGATAGAAAGACACTGCACAAGGGGATGGGTGAAAGGGGAGGAAAGATGCTGCACATGTGGGGGAGAGAAACGAAATAGTAAGAATTGGGGTGGAGGAGAGGAAGGGAGAGATGATCATTACATAAAAAAAATAAGGCATCTCCGAAAATAAGACCTAGTACCTTTTTTGGACCCCAAATTAATATAAGACAGTGTCTTATTTGGGAGGAAACACGGTATTACCACAGGATCCCACATTTACTCACATAGAAAAAGCATCCAGCATAAGAGGATTCTCCTCATGTTATCCTTCAAATGTAGTTTATATCACTTAATATGAAAAATGGGAAGAAGAATGGTATATTGGAGAGATGGGCCAGATGCTAAAGACAAGATTAAACCTACACAGACACCACATCAAACACCTCAGTGCTAACCAGGATGACACCTCTGTAAGACAGCACTTTGCAAGACCAGAGCACTGCATTAATGACTTCATAGTGAGAATACTAAAAAGAAATTTTAAAACCATGATGAAATATTTTGACACCCACCAGACAGGACCTCCCGTTATAAACCATAAAAATATACTACTTTGTCACCCTGTGGTCACCTATCCATCTCTCCCTGTTTCTTACTCCCACCCCCTCCACTACCTTTCCCTGTGAGACTTGTCATCGGACAGCTTTTATGTTTTCATGTATGTATTCTGATATTTGTTAACATTTGCTCATTTCTGCTCTGAAGAAGGCATTGCCTTTGAAAGCTAATTAAAAAAATGTATTAATTTAGACCAATAAAAAAGATACCATCTTATATTCTTTTATTTTGTTCTGTTTTATTTTCTATTTATTACCACACAGACAGGCATAATGTTCCCTGCTAGTGAGCTTAAAATATTATTTATAAATGGTAATTAGGCACAATAAGGGTAAAAAGCAAAAACTGTAGAGACCTTTCTGACTTAAAACAACCCTGTAATGAACCCTCCAGCAAGGTACAATTACCGTATATACAAAAGCAGACAAATGGCAATGAGACAACTTGCCTATAAAATCAATGTGAAGCAATTGCTGAAAAGAATCACACAGTTTTATAAGAAATATAGATCTTGGTTTAACAATGGTGCCTTGACTCTTTGTTTTTGCTACTTGTTAGCCTTCATCTCCCTTTCTCAATAGGTGGTATGTATATGGGTATAGATTATGTCCAGAGTATCGCCTCTCCCTCTCTTATGCATTGCTTAAGTTCTTTAGTGCTTTGCTCTGTAAGCGTGGTTAAAGCTGCAGTCTCAGCACCCTGAGGTTGTGGGTTCAAACTCACTCTGCTCCTTGTGAATTGGGCAAGTCACTTAATCCCCCCATTGCCTCAGGTACATTAGATAGATTGTGAGCCTGCTGGAACAGACAAGGAAAATTGCTTGAGTACCTGAATAAATTAATGTAAACCGTTCTGAGCTTCCCTGGGAGAACGGTATAGAAAATTGAATAAATGTTTCCTCTGTTTCTCCTCTGGTGCTCTAAAGATCTTATTAAAATCCTCTGAGTCATTGTAGTGCCGGTAAATTTTTTGATTTCTAAATGATGAGCGATGCTCCAAAAATGTCACATGTAAATGAAGTCCGCGGAAATACCATCCGAACAGTCATTGGAGAAAAGCGCCAGGAAAAGCTAAGTCATAGGCGCACAAATCATAAGTATGCCTTATTGTAGTGCATCATATGTGTACGTCATAAGCGTCATTGGGAGGCGGGAGGCGGGGGGGGGGGGGAAGAGGGCAGAGAATTACCAGCAAACCATGCAGATGTTTACCAGGGGAAGGTCCTGCCAATCTAATCTGATTGACTTCTTTGATTGGGTGACCAGTCATCTGGATGCCGGTGAGTCCCTTGACGTGATATATTTGGACTTCAGCAAAGCTTTTGATAGCGTCCCACACCGCAGGCTGTTGAACAAACTAAAATCGATGGGATTAGGGGATACATTCACTACATGGGTAAGGGATTGGCTAGATGGTAGGCTTCAAAGGGTGATGGTAAACGGTACCCCCTCGAAAACGTCAGCAGTGATGAGTGGAGTACCTCAAGGCTCCGTCTTAGGGCCGATTCTATTCAATTTATTCATAGGAGATTTAACCCAAGGACTGAGAGGAAAAGTATCACTGTTTGCAGACGATGCCAAACTATGCAACATAGTTGGCAAAAGCAGTGTGCCTGACTTTATGACGCAGGACCTAAGACAGCTTGAACAGTGGTCATCAACTTGGCAGCTAGAAAAATCCACACAGAACTTACACACTAAATGGTGAAACCTTGTCCAGGACCAAGGTGGAACGTGATTTGGGAGTGATCATTAGCGACGATATGAAGGCTGCCAATCAAGTAGAGAAGGCCTCGTCCAAGGCAAAACAAATGATGGTCTGTATCCGTAGGGGTTTTGTCAGCAGAAAACCTGAAGTCATAATGCCACTGTACAGATCCATGGTGAGACCTCATCTCGAATATTGTGTTCAATTCTGGAGACCACACTACCGAAAAGATGTGTTGAGAATTGAGTCGGTTCAGCGAATGGCTACCAGGATGGTCTTGGGGCTCAGGGATCTCACGTATGAAGAAAGGTTAAAAAAACTGCGGATGTACTCGCTGGAGGAGCGAAGAGAGAGAGGGGACATGATTGAGACCTTTAAGTATATTACTGGGCGTATAGAGGTGAAAGACGATATCTTCAGTCTTACAGGGCCCTCGGTAACCAGAGGACACTCGCTGAAAATCAGGGGTGAGAAATTTTGGGGTGATGCTAGGAAGTACTTCTTCACCGAAAGGGTGGTCGATCATTGGAACGAGCTGCCTCAGCGGGTGATTGAGGCCAGCAGCGTATTAGATTTCAAGAAAAAATGGGATATTCATGTGGGATTTCTAGAAGAGTAAGAATCAGGGAGTGGGTCATTGGTATGGGCAGACTCGATGGGCTATGGCCCTTTTCTGCCGTCATTTTTCTATGTTTCTATGTTTCTATGTTTTTTGAGTTGTGTCTTTTTAACTTCATGCAATCGGCAGCCTGAGCTCTGCCGGCATGTGGTTTTAACAAACGCTCTTGAGACGTGCCTTTAACACATGCGTCTGAGATACACTTTTAACACATACATATAGCAAGATATGAGCCCCAGAGCATATGCTTTTAACACACAGTTCAATGCTCTGGCACCTCCAGACCTGCCAGTAATTTTGGAGCACTAAAGGTCAGCGCTTCATTATATGCACCACCCGGCAATGTCTGGATATCGTCCAGATTGCTCATATTAATATTAATGAGCTCGTTGTAATACATTTCCATACTATTCTTGGAGGCTGCTACAGGACAAGGAAAAAATTGCGCAGAGCCATTTTTGCATTGGAAGCTAAAATTCTTGTATGCTAAACCGGTTAGAACTGGTTTAGCTAGGGTTACCAGACGTCCAGGTGTTCTCCGGCCTATTCCCTACAGCACCAGAGTTCTGAGCATCTGGGCTAAGGTTCCAGTGGGCCTCCGGATGGAGTTTCCCACCCACTGTTGTTATGTATGCTCCTTGGATACCCCCTAGGGAGGAAGTGACAAAACTCTTCCCTTAACTCAGTGTTTTATTATACTTCCCTCCAAAAATTCAACCTCCAAATGTTTTTGGATCATTTTCTCAGACTAGATCTCCTGTTCGGCATTCATTGGCACATTTTCTGCAGCAGGGACCCAGAATATTCCTCCTATAACGGCATATGAAGGCACATTTGGAGTTCTGCTACTTTTCTGTCCCCTGTTTCATTTTTCTGTGCATTAACCACCTGAGACTTGCCGCAGAAATGACGGGTCCCCTGAAGCCTCTCTATTATTGACTTAGTGTTGGAAAGGAGGATCAGAGGCTCCTGTTAGGATAACAACAAAAGCCAACAGTGTATATCGCCCAGTAGCTTAGCTAGCTTGGTTGTCATATAGGCTGAATTTTTCCTTTTGATATATTAATGGCAACAATTATTGCCTTACTCTTCCTTTGTGCTTGGTTTTTGCTTGGTTTTTCTTCGCGTGGAATGCTAGAAGGCTGGATTCTTGTTTATATATGTGTACTTGGCTGCAGCACTTCTGTTTTGGTTTGCCAGCTGTTGGTATCTGAGATGTAATATCAGGCAAAAATAAGAAGAAAACCTTGCCTCAGAGTGTAGACCAGTGGTTCCCAACCCTGTCCTGGAGGACCACCAGCCAATCAGGTTTTCAGGCTATCCCTAATGAATATGCATGAAAAATATTTGCATATAATGGAAGTGACAGGCATGCAAATCTGCTCCATATATATTCATTAGGGCTAGCCTGAAAACCTGACTGGCTGGTGGTCCTCCAGTACAGGGTTGGGAGCCACTGGTGTAGACAGTCTTACAAAAGGCAAGGAGCATGTCTGTTCAACCAGTGGTAAAGTCTTTATTGAAAACTATTGTCCCACTTTCACTTTCGCCTTTTCTGACCGCCACAGTTTTGTTTACTCAAGAGTACCTCATTCCTGTGCATTGTGCACTATTACAGTGTTTGCAATTGTACTCCTTCTCTGCTTCATTTTGAGGATGCACGATGGGGGTCAAGAGCCAGGCTTTCTGGAGATAGCCTCTATCACCTGGGGTGGAGGAAAACAAATAAGAGACAGGAGGTATGGTCAGCTGTGGTTACCTTGAAGGGGGGGAGGTTGGGCCCATCTGGCAATGGGAGAGAGTTTTTCAGGATGGTAGGAAGGACAGGGATCTGGAGTTGGTGCTTACTTAACAGCCAGATGCCGGTTAATATTCCCACAGTTTCCTGTAGATTCCTGAATGCTGGCATATGTAGGCATCATGGATGGAACTTGGTATTGGGCACATGTGTCCAATATCTCCCCCTGGGTGTCACACAGAACCTGCATATTCATTGAGTGGAATGCTCTCCTGTTGCAGTAACTGGCCTCATCCACCCGGGGGGAGAGGGGGGTGGAGTCTGGGTGTGTCATGTGTGCAGTTGATGATGCCAGTGACCAAGGGGA
This sequence comes from Geotrypetes seraphini, assembly GCF_902459505.1. Taxonomy (NCBI): domain Eukaryota; kingdom Metazoa; phylum Chordata; class Amphibia; order Gymnophiona; family Dermophiidae; genus Geotrypetes; species Geotrypetes seraphini. Next base: position 160,981,938 of record NC_047086.1, on the reverse strand, counting down.
AGTGGGCTATGGCATAGAACTATGCCATGTTGTTCTGAAAGGTCTGGGGGGAGCCAAGGATGATGATGTGGTCTAGGGTTATGGGTGAGGAAGGCTCAGAGGAACTGGGTAAGGCAGTTGGAGATGGAGGGCTGGGAGAGGCCCATGTTGGCTGCTAGGACAGAGGGAAAGCTTCTGCTGCTCAGAAATGTAAGGGAGGCAGTGACCTTGAGGTGGATGGGTACGGGATTATTCCTGCTGGTACAGGCCTGGAGGAGAGGTTTGAGCTGCTCACAGAGGTCCTGTATGGCAGCCCTATCTAAGCAGTATCTCTCTATACATTTCTAGTCTGTGAGGTTTGGGGCTTGAACACTCTAATCTTGGGTCCTCCCTGATTATTCTCTTCCACCTGCAGCATAGCTTTCATCACCATTAGTGCATTCTGTGCATCCATCACCCAGCACCACAGGTGCGCCCCACTATACCCACAAAGACCACTATGTGCATCTACACTTATCATATGTAGTGATCCCTTCCTCAGGCAGATGACACCCAGGCATTCACTCTCCAACCCTCACTCATGTTTCTCAAATGCACACAGGTGACAGAATCAGCGCTCACTCTCCAGCTCCTGGCACACAGTGCAGACAGATGAGGAGGACAGCACAGTGATTGGGAGTGGAGAAGAAGTGGAACCATGGGTGAGAGATAAGAAGCAGGTAGGAAGGATGGGGGAAGGGGGTGGCTGGGGTCTGGTAGGTGTGGGGTGGGAGAGGTGGCAGACAGAGGAGAAGAGCTGATTAGATGAGGGTTCAGACAGGAACACAGACAGACAAGCAATACAGAATTCAGCAATTATCCAGTACTTCTGACAGATGCTTCTTGCTCTCCAATTTCCAACACAACCAAATCGCTAGCGGGTCAGAAGAAAATTTGTTTCTCATCTTATTCACTTTTAAAGCAGGTCTAACTCTGGGTGTGTTTCAGAACACCCAAATGAATCCCACTTTGCAGATGTCTTGATTTCATTGACTAGCGTTATGTGGTGCTTTTTTAAATTTTGTTTTGATTATATGCTTTGGCTGTTTTTCTAGCAGATGTCTGCCCATCTTCCCGTTATGTCATCTTTTGGACATCTTTCTTTTTTGAAAATGAGCCCATTGACCGCTTTGATTTGCATCAGACTTGCAGAGAACCCTTGTTTTAACTGAGCTTTAGAGATGCAAGTACAGGATGCCAAACAAAACCTGTTGTTTTTGATAGGAATGTCTGCTTTAACTGGGAGTACTTATAAGACTGAGTGATACTATCAAATCACAAATAAATTGTCTGGTGCTGCACAGAGGCTCTGGCATGACTCAGGCTACTGGTGACCTCTTGTTCACCTTGGTCGTCATAGTTTTATTATTATTTTAAATTTTCACACAGGGCCATTTGAGAACAGAATTTGTAATGACATCTACGGAAATGTGTAAAGCTGATGAAAGTGAACCCAAATGTGTAATTCTTCTGGTATGAAACAAGAGCTGGCTTCCTGATTTTAAAAAAATATATATTATAGATAGGATTAAAAGAAACAACTCTCCAGGTCCAGATGGATCCACCCTAGAGTTCTGAAGAACTAAAACCAAAACTGAAGAGACTGATTTGCACTGATTTGCAATTTATGAACCATGATTGATGTCACAGAAGGCTGGGAGGTGGCTAATATGAATCAGTTTTTAAGCAGAGCTTCAGGAAGACACTGGGAAATTAGACCTGTAAACCTTAAAGTGGCGCAAACAGGTTTTTAAGAATAAAATCATTAAATACAGTATATAAAAGGAAACAGTAGAATTAGGAATAGTCAACTTGGATTTTGGGAAGGGAAGTCTTGTCTTGCAGGTCTGTTCATATTCTTTGAAATTTTAATTAGGCACAACAATGAAGATGAAGATAAACTGGTGGACACATGAACTTTAAGAAAAGACATTTGATAAAGTACCACCCAAGTAATTACTGGGGGAATGGATAGGCTGCGTATAGGATGGTGGCAACATACATTCATAGAAGCAGACAGAGCGTGGGAGTAAATCAGCCAGTCCTCAAAGTGGAGGAGGATACACCGCATAGTTTCACTAGAGCTGGCTATAGGCCTGATGTTATTCCATTTGTAAATGATTTGGAGCTGGAGTGATGAGTGAGGCTTTGAAGTTGGCAGTTGGCAGAGTAGTTAACCCAAACTTACTGGGTAAAACTGCAGGAGGAATGAAAAAGATTGGAAATTTGAGAACCAAAGAACAAATAGGATTTAATAGAGGGAAAGGGAATGGGAACTTGTATACCACCTTTCTGTGGCTATGGCATTTCAAAGCTGACATTCAACATGGTGGGCACTGGATGCACCGGGAAGGGAAAGGCCTGTCATTTTGAAGAGGTGTGTCTGCTGGCAGGAAGGTATGGGGTCGTCTAAATAAGGTAAGGGGAAGTGGGGGTAGGTGTGTGTGTTGGAGGGGGGGCGGATGACTGAGGCTGATGGGAGTGGTCGGATTTTTAAAAAAAAATTAAGTTCAGAGGGTGGGGGATCGGGGCCTTAATTGGGGGGAGGGGTCCTAGCAACACTTTTTTTTAATGGGCACATACACATTTGTATCCATTAAAAAAAGAACACTACTCTTCCTGCCCCGAACATCTGAGTGGCAGGAGGCTGATTTGGGGCTTCCCCTTCTGGTTCTGCACAGCTGTCAGTCACTTTCTTCAATGACTGATCAGATGGGATTATGGCATAACTCTGTGAAACTCATTTGCATGTGAAATTCTTTCAACCTCAATTGCCATTTTCAAATTGGACAATTTACAGGCACCACAGCGACCCACAGGATTTTAACGGCAATTATATAGCTCTGAGTTTAATGCGGTTAACCTGGCCAGATAAGTAACAAAGAAACATGATTCTCTATGGCGCTAAGAAATATGATCATGTTTCACCTCTCCTGTTCAACGCACATTGGCTACCCGTTCAACATAGAATTAGTTACAAAATCTTACTCTTAACTTTTACAACACGTTCAAAAATCAACCAGAGTTCATTGATAGACTCTTAATTCCTTACAGTCCTTCCAAATCGCTTTGTTCAATGTCACATGATCTCCTTGTCGTACCATCACTAAAATCAATCAACACGTTGAAATCCAACAATTTCGCTGTCACTGCACCTTCTCCTTGGAATTCGCTGCCTAATCATTTACGCATTGAACCCGTATTATATCGGTTTAAAGCAAAATTAAAAACATTCTTGTTCCAAGATGCTTTTGGACAATAACTGTCCTTTTAAGGACTAAAACAAGCGTTATAGCTTTTTACCCCTACCTATTGTTTTTTCCCCTTTTACTGTGCTCTTTTCCTCAAAGATTGTAGTTCTTGTCCTTCTTTCCTAACTGTTTGAAGTTAGTACATATGTTTTGTTATGTGTTTTATGAACCTATCCTGGTTTTGTTTAGTATTTTTAATTTTAATTTGTTTTTATGAAACTTTTTACTCTGTACACCGCCTAGAAATTTGATTAAGCGGTATAAAAAATCTTTTAATAAACTTGGAACTTGATGACCAAATGGCTCATCCAGTCTGCCTATCTGCAGCATCCACTATCTCCTCCTCTCCCTAAGAGATCCGACATGCCTGTCCCAGGCTTTCTTGAATTCAGACAGTCTTTGTCTCCACTGAGAGACTATTCCATGCATCTACAACCCTCTGTAAAAAAACGTATTTCCTTGGATTACTTCATCCTGTGTCCTCTCATTTCGGAGCTTTGTTTCAAATGAAAGAGACTCGCCTCATGCTCATTTATGCCACTTAGGTATTTGAACATCTTTGTCCCACAAGAAATATAATAAAGTAACAAAAACAAACAACCGTGATCCAAAAAATGTTACTTGCCAGAGATGGGCTGTGTTCCCACGATAACCATTTAATACAAAAAGGTGGAGAAAAAGTTTCAAATTGCATGAATTGTCAGCAATCACTAAAGATTCAAAGCTGCATATTTTCTTTTCATTGGCAAAAAAAACTCCACCATCACAAAAATGTAATTATCAATTGGGCACTACACCCATCACTGTGCACAGGGAAAGAAAAAGGAAGTTCTACTTAGCTTAAAGATATGGCCAGGAAGTTGTCGCCCCCGCCATTGTATCTCTTCCTCAGTAGCCCAACTGGTGAAAAATTCGGCGTCTACCAGATGCTCAATCCAAAAACCATGTTTAAATCGAACAAGTGCCTTGTTTCGCTCAAGTAAAGCTGCTTCAGGGATTGAAATTTGCTGAAAACTCTGCCACCCATCCCGTGCACAGTGATGGGTGTAGTGCCCAATTGATAATTACATTTTTGTGGTGGTGGAGTTTTTTGCCAATGAAAAGAATATATGCAACTTTGAATCTTTAGTGACTGCTGACAATTAATGCAATTTAAGGCTTTTTCTCCATCTTTTTGTATTAAATGGTTATCGTGAGAACACAGCCCATCTCTGGAGAGTAACATTTTTCTGGATCACGGTTATTCAAACACCTTTATCATATCTCTCCACTCCCACTTTTCCTCCAAAGTACACATATTGAGATCTTAAAGACTATCCCCTTATGATGTAGACTACCAACCACAACTATTTTAGTAGCTATTCTTTGGACCGACTCTATCCTGTTTATATCTTTTTGAAGATGCAGTCTCCAGAATTGTACATAGTATTCTAAATGAGGTCTTACCAGAGTCTTATACAGATATATCAATAGCTCCTTTTTCCTACTGGCCATTCCTCTCCCTATGCACTGGCCAAGTGTTGACTTCGCCCACAGAATGTTCCCCAATAACCAGTTATTTTCAGCGGCACTAACTGGTTAAATGCTGATGAAGAACATTAACGATTAGCCCCAAACAGGTGATTTAACCAGCCAGGAGTCATTTCTTTTGACCAAAATAAGAATGAGATTATTTTAACTAAAATTTAGGCAAGGATTGGATTATTTTAAATCTATGCCCATTTTCTTTTGTGATTTACCTTTGTTTTCTTTCTTATCGACATTTCTTCCCCATGCTCCTTGTGTATCTCATCATTTGTCTTTTTGGTAATCATCATTTGTCTTTTTGGTAATCTGTGTATTTGACTTTTTAAAATTTATTATTTATTTACTTATATTTTTTAATGTGAACCACTCAGACATTTGATGAGCGATATCTCAAGATTTAAATAAACTTGAAACTTGACTAGTTAAATTGACCATTTAGCATGTAATTTCCAGTATTCTGTAAGTTATATGTGTAAATGTTGGTGCCACCCATGTTCCCCCCTGTGAATACTCCCCTTACATTTATGCAATAGGCAAGTTGTGGGTGTCCAATAGTGTAGTAAGGAGGGCAGGGAGGCAGACCACCCCTGGCGCCATCTTGGCAGGAGCGCTGGCGCATCTCCTCCTCTGCACCCCCCACCCCCGCCACATACTTCTTGAAATGTTCACTGGCATAAGCAGCAACTTCCACCTGCTGCTTGCGCTGGCCTCAGCTTCCTTCTGACATCACTTCCTGGTCATGTAACCAGGACATGATGTCAGAAGGGAGCTGAGGCCAACATGAGTAGAAGGTGAAAGAGGATGCTTATGATGGCAAAAATTTCAAGAGGTACACGGGGAGAGCGCTCAAGCGACGGAGAAGAGCGGGGAGTGCGCTGCGTGGTGGTGCCGGGTGCCACTGCCCCGGGCGCCTCCTGCACTCACTACGCCACTGTGTGTGTCGTCATAGCTGTGTTTCCCAAGTCAGTTCTAGAGTACCCCCTTGCCAGTCAGGTTTTCAGGCTATCCGCATTGAATATTTGCATATAATGGAGGCAGTATATGCAAATCAATTTCTTGCATATTCATTGCAGATAGCCTGAAAACCTGACTGGCAAGGGGATACTCCAGGACCAGCTTTGTAAACACTGATTTATAGAATAGAGCCGAGTGCTCAGCTAGCACTTAACATGGGGTTTTCTGCACTTCTGTGGGTAAATGCAATTGTCATGCTGTAGATTGAGGAGATAAACTATAGTCAACGAGTGGGGGAAATCCTGGAATGGATCAGGTCTTTTATGTATATATGCAAAAAAAAAAAGGAATATGTCAATTAAATAGTGAACTTAGATAATTTGAAGATGTAGTTGTGACTGACTTGACACCTTTTTCCTGGAAATTCTCTTTAATATACAAAACTTACAGATCTAAAACCAGACTGCATATCTTTTTTGGAACATTGTTTTTATTCAGAACATAGAACAACAAGATGTACCATAGCAAAGGGAATATTTAAACATTTTGACTTACAATCAAGGGCCTGGATCCCCTTCCAGTTATGTCATAACAATATAACAATTTCAAAATACTTTCTACAGGGATCCGCCTCTCCCCTCCGTCACAAGCATGTCAGATCTAGTAACCTCCTGGAGCCCATCCAACTTCAGAGTCCACAGGGTACTTTGATCATTGAACTTCAGATGACATGCATGCAAAATATAACATGTCTTCCATTCCCAATCATCATATCCTCCCTCCTAAGAACAAATCATCCCTAAACAAACATCAGATATTGAACATAACCCTCCATGTTTAACTGCTTGTTCAGACCATTGTTTCTATATGTTGGTTAATAACACCATTATCTTTCTCTGTTTTCATTTTTGAGGACAAGTGGTATTGGGAAACACACGTCTTTTATTATATACTGGTTCTGGGCCAGGAAGAATACATATTTTGGATTCTAACACAATATTTCCATCCTGATATAAATACTAAACACAAGAACAGCTTACAAGTCTTCGATTTATGCAGATGTTGATGCAATGTAACTAAAATTCATACTGAGATCTAGTGGTGTAATCCAAAATATTTCTTTTTCTGAAATAGGTGGATATTATATCGTTGAAGCAGAAGGGAATTCATAGCCATACTCAGCAAAGCAGCAAACCAAATGGTGTAGACTGAAACTATTTCCCAGAAAACCTTTGACGCTGGCAAGTAAATTAGGTAAGCACTGAAAACAAGCCTGTTGCATTTTGGGGAGTCTTCCTCCCTCATTTCTGCCATAAATTTGAGTTTCATAGATCTTTCTTGGCTACCCCAGTAATCTTTTTTTTTTTTTTTTTTTATCCTTTATTTATATTTTGAACATATTATCAAGAATAAACTCCTTGTACAGAATATGATTAAGTCAACATAATATAAACAATTGAAGTAACATCTATATGGCAAAATTGCTATTTACTTAATCAAAATTAAAGTCCCAAATTAAGATCCAAGATGTTCCTGAGTGAGAAACTATTAAAAGGAAAAAGAATAAATTCAAATTACAAATTAGGCGGTCAGATGAGAGTGGATCAAGAGTAAATTATACATTAAGATTTTCTTAATCCCCTTCCAGGCCCCTCCTGGAGAGAAATCCTGTCAACTGAGAAGGTTCAAAGAAAATATAGTTGCCAGTAATCTTTGGACTATTTCAAACTTAAAGCAGAAGAATTTGCAAGAAAACCTCTAAAATAAGCCATATCAAATAATGCTATAAGGAGTCTACTTTTCATGCTGATTATTTCATTTGGCGAGGAGATAAGTTTAAAGTTTTTGAAAGTTGATCCTGCTTAGACTCTTGAAATTTTGGGTGTTCACTTTACCTGCTGGGTTCAGTTCCTGGGAGAAGTTGTCAGGGGCTGGGGATCCTGCCAAATTAATTGCAAGGTGGCGATCCCTGGTGGCTGGATTTAGTTCCCACGATTGCAGGGTTCTAACTAGAATGAGCCCTGGTGCATAGCCCCTGGCTGGGGATTTTCACTGCAGAGGGTTGGGAGAGGACATACAATAGAGTGAAAACCTCTAAGTGCTTGTAAACTGAGTGATTCCAGAAGCTGGAGTAAACGACTAGGCCAGAAAGCTAATTAAGAAAGCAAGGAGCGGATGTTTGTTTATTTAAGGCTTTCTATACCGCCTTTTATGAGGAAACATGCCAAGGCGGTGTGCAAATTACAAAACAAAATATACAAATAAAAGTAACGAAAAAGAACTCCATAAAAGTTGAGCTAAAGTGTTATTGATGATTATAAAGGAGGGAGGGAGGGTATTTGTTATGAATTAGTCTTTGCTGGATTAGTAAGTGATATTAAAGTGTACATGATTATATTTTGTTGCACTTGTTGAAAGTTTAAAAATTAATAAAGATTAAAAAAAAAAAAAAGAACTCCATAAAACTGATAGGACAGACGTCATTCAAAACAAAACCATTCTGGCTTGACAAACTATTTATTTATTTATTCTTCATATGATATACTTCTCTTCACAAAAAAGAAGAAAAATTACATTAGAGTGGTTTAACAACGTAGAATAAGTGATAATAGACGTAGATGTAGACATAGACGTAGTACAACACAAGTTACAAGGGTTGAAATAAAGAAAAAACAGGATTAAGTAAGCAGATCTTATATCACATGCAGGCACTGTGTATCTCAGTAACCTAATACAGTAGATGACAGCAGATAAAGACCAGTGTGGTCCATTCAGTCTGCCCAACAAGATAAACTCATAGTAAAAGGTATAACGCGGTGTTACTATATATGCTCTGTGGAGGATGGTGAAGGCATCTTAAGATCAAATGTAATAATATTGTGGTGTTATATTCCAAGATTACATCATATAGCTGTTTATATGGGGTTGGCAAAGTGGTGAGTTGCTAACTGCCCTGTTTATGATGCCAGTATTTAATCAGGAAGAAGTGTAACCTGCACAGAGTGGCAGATTCAGTTCTGGATGCCTTGTTGGGCAGACTGGGTGGTCTGTAGAGTTTTTTTTAATCTTCTGTTAGTTACTACGTTACCACTGTGGTGTCTTAACGCCCTGAAAAAAAAATTAAATCAGCTCCTGAACTGCTCCCTCTTGTATGTGTCTATGTGTAGTTTTAATAATAATAATAATAATAAATTTATTATTTCATACCGCTGTTACCAAAAGTTCTAGGCGGCTTACACCATAAGAAACTGAACAATCAGCGAAGTACATACATGTCATAAGATAATACCAGAGTAAAAGGTTAAACAAATCTTAAAAAGACCTAATTAAGTAATGAATTTGTCGAACAAAGCAGGCTTCACTATTTTTCGAAAAGAACAGTAAAATCCATCTCCTGCGCATGCAATGGTGGTAAATTTAAATGTTTGTTACTGGATGAGAGCCTACACAAGTGGTTGCCGGTGCTTACATATTCAAAACTCTCGATGTTGCTCTTAGAACGTGTAGGTTTGTGAAATTGATGCTCCTGTGTCCTTAAGCATATTTTATCAAAAGCCCTGCATTTAGAAGTGCCTTTTGTAAATCACATGGGGGTTTTTGAATATCCTGACCTGAGCATCCCAATTCCTAGCTAGATGTCCTCTATAAAATGGGGTTTTATATACATTAAAGCAGTAATAGATAAAATGGAACGGAGTAAGCAGCAATGCCATAAAAACCCAATATTATTTCTGTTGGGAATTCATTTTAATCTTCTGTTGTTTTTAAAATATTTCACTGAGCTCTGAAGACGTTTCAGAAAAGAGCCTTTAGGCTGATCCATCCTACTCTTAGTTGAGTGTGGATAAGCTGGAAGGAGGAAGGACTAGCACTGAGGAAACCTTTTTATGAGTGACAAGTCAACTGAAAGACCTCTTAATTCCTTTCATTCCTTGAGCCTTTCAGCATTTTAGCCTAGTTTTCTCTGGTGTTCCGGCACATCTATAGTATGGATGGTCAGGTAGCAGTGACAACATTGCTTGAAGCGGGATTCTCTTTTGTGCAAGTCATTGGTCTGGATTTCTGATGAGTTGCAGAAAAACTCTTATTTTTTTCTGTCTCTTCCTATTTACTCAGGATCAAATAAGCAGTGAGGAGAATCTTCCTTCTGTGATTAAATCAGAAATGTGTTGGTTAAAGTAATTCCCAATACACACTAACCAAAATCCAGTGAGGTGGATTCTATTGACTGCGGGGTGTCAGATTGACCATATCAGCAGGTCTGTCAACTCGTCATTCATCCCCTACAGATAGTATTTTTGTATCTTTTTTATATGCTTTTTATGTAAGTATATATTTATAAACTTTCATTTTTGACGTTTTTTCATAATAAATTAGTGATAAGAACCATATTAAAGGTGACTTAGCTTATTTCTGTGAGTATAGAAGTCATACTGGTTTGAAGTTTTTTTCTCCGATGTTATACATAGAACACTCCCCTCTGCCAATATTTTGAATTAGTCTTTGTCTACTTATCTATTTTGAAGAATGGCTCAGAATAAAGTAATTCCCAGCAGGGCTCAGTCTGAGGAACTTAACCAATAGAGTGTAGCGCTAAACAAGGTCACAGTGGAGCAGAGGATGCTGTCTGTATAGATCAGGGCCTGAAATACCATCATGTTTTTCCTTAGCACTCTGAGAGTGGAATACAATGGTGGGAGTTCTGATTACAGTTCACGAATGGTTCTACTTGAGGAAAAGAAAATCATAAGATTGAAATTAACACCTTTTTCGAACTCTTTACACAAATACCTTAAGAACGTAAGCATCTAGGTTGGCCACTGTTGGAAACAGGATGTTCCCTCTAAGCTGAGCAGGAGTCCTCCACCCACAGTCTCACCAATAGAGGGTGCTGTTTTACTGTCACATTTTTCAATTGTGAGGGACAGGCAAGTTCTGCAGGACTCCAGGGAACATACCTGTCCTTAGCGACTGAAAATATTCCACCCCCTAGTGGTAGCAATGCAGCTGGAGGACACCTGCTCAGCTTAGAGGGAACAGTACGTATTGTAAAATCCGGACCCATGGCTCTCTCCCCATTCCACCCAAATCACGCCTGTTCTGCCTTAGCCTCGCCCCCCTCAACCTGTTCTCATGCCCTGAGCCACGTTGGGAGGGCATCTGCGCATGTGGCATGATGATGTCGCGTGCATGCGCACATGCACGTGACATCACCGTGTTGGATCCATGCACGTGCAATTGCCCTCCTGACGCAGACCCGAGCTGGAAGCTTTTGAAAACCCAGACAAAGTGCCGGGTTTTGAAAAGCTGTCCGGATGCCCGGACATGTCCAGGTAAATCTAGACGTCTGCTAACCCTATAATGGGCTTAATGGACTTTCGGTCTGTCCCAGTAAGGCAATTCTTATGTTATTATGCTCAGGGGTGATATGATACAGTAGCGTAGTAAGGGGAGGGGGACAGACTGCCCTGGATGCCTTTCGTGTCTGTTTGGTTTGTGAGATGTTGTACTCGTCTTTATTGGATATTAAATAGATTTTAATTTTAACGTGTCTGTAATACTCTGTTTTTGCTTTTTATTGTAAAGCTGCTTTGTAATTTTGGAAAAGGCGGGTTAACAAATTTTTAATAAACTTGAAACTTTAGCTTGGTGGGGGCGCCGGCACCTCTCTGTCATGCCACGCTCACACCCTTTCTTTCCCCCAACCCCCATACCTCTTTAAATCTTTGCCAGTGCGAGCATCTTCTCCAGCCTGCTGCTTGCACCGGCCTGGCTCCCTTCTGAAATCACTTCCGGGTCGCATGGCCAGGAAGTGACATCAGAGGGAAAGCCAATGCCGGTGCAAGCAACAGACCAGAGAAGCTGCTCACACTGGTGAAGATTTAAAGAGGTACGGGGGAAGGGAGGGTGCAAGTGTGGCATGGGGGGGCAAAGGGGGGTGGGGGTTCCACTGCCCCAGGTGCCTCCTACACTTGCTACGCCACTGATATGCTAGGGATCTATAATATACTGAGCGGAGTGGAAAGGGTAGATGTGAATTGCTGGTTTACTCTTTCCAAAAATACTAGGCATAGAGAGAATGAGATGAAGATACTAGAGTAGATTTAAAACAAAGCAGACAAAATATTTTTTCACACAATGTATACTTAAACCCTGGAATTCGTTGCTGGAGAATGCAGTGAAATCAGTTAGCTTAGCAGGGTTTATTTCCTAAAAGAGAAGTCCATAGGCCATTATTGAGATGGTTTGGCGAAATCCACTGCTTTTTCCTAGTATAAGCAACATAAAATCTGTTTTACTGTTTGTGATCTAGCTAGGTACTTGTGACCTAGGTTGTGTTGGAAACAGGATACTGAGCTTGATGGCTCTTTGATCTGTCCCAGTATGTTCTTACCTTGATACTGTATATTCAGATACCATTTTAGAAAGTTAACATCTAGTATAGCAACACATAAATGACATGCTGAAGGCCTTATCCTGTCAAATGAATATTTGTCATGTGCTATTCAATGTGTCATTATAGCATTCCAGTCCAGTAAAATCCTTTTATTGTTGTTCTGGTGATTCATTTACATAAACATCATTTTAGTGGGTAGTAAAAAGTGAATAGCTTATGATTTACTGTAGAGACACAGGTCAGTGATGCATTGGGTTCCTTGGTGAAGGTTTAAATGTTTCATCACATGTTCAAGTGTGTAGTACTTGGTGTGTGTCACTGGAAGTGATGATGCTCCTGGCACTCGTCCTGTAAGCCCAGTCCTAGAAGCTGGTACCTCTCACAGTGCCCCTTTTCGCAGTGGATGCTACTGCTGCCTCTTTGAGGTTGATGCCTCAAGCCTGGTAAGAGAGTTTTGATAGATCCAAAGGATAAAGAAGGGATGAAAGAGAGTGACTGGTTGTGTTTGAGTATCCTAGTTAATGATTATGAGCCCAATATTCAAAAAAAAGCTACACTTCAAATTTAGGTGCCTAAATGTGTGCCCTTTTTTTTCAGGCAAAGAGAGAATATTTAGGCCTTTTTTTAAAAAAAATTCACTTAGGGGTCCTTTTACTAAGGGGCGTTAGCCGTTTTAGTACGCGCTAAACGCATCCATAGACTAGGAGTAAACTATGCTCCTAAATTTAGGTCATAAGTCATTTACCTTGATTTATGAGCCCAATTTAGCTGCCTAGTGCTGTATATACGCCAGCAGGAAAACCTGAATAATTTTATGTTCAAATGTTTTTTATTATTCCAACGAAAACAGACAAATATCAGTTGTATACATGTCCAAATAACAACAGTGCAAACTCACATCCTACCCACCCTCCCCTCCCATCCCTCCCCCCCCCAAAAGAGTCCAATGCTGCTAGCAAAACAAAGAGGTAAAGAGAGTCTTAACAATTCAAGAGTCTACTGCGAGCATATGGTGTAAGGTCCTGCCAGAAACACTCCCAGGTCTGAGAAAATTTGCGGCCTGGTCCACTATCCAAATCTACCACCAATCTGCGTTCCAGCATTGCATGACCAAGCATCAACGTTCTCCATTGTGCGTAGGAAGGTGGATCTCGGGACAGCCAGTTAATAAGAATTACTTTCTTCCCCATCAAAAGCACTCGAGTTACAAAAGCTGACATTCCCTTAGGTGTGGGCGCGGTTATATTGTAATGTCCAAATAAAGCTCTCGGTTGTGGAAGCCAACGCCTCTTCCAAAGCTGCGTAATATAGTACCCTAAATGTTGCCAGAACTGTTGAATTTTGGGGCAAGTCCAGAGCATATGCCCCAATGAGGCGTGAGCTTGGGCACATTTCGGGCAAGAGTGAGTTGTAGTTATCCCCATCCGGGCTGCCCGTTCCGGCGGGATATAAAGTCGCAGAACAATTTTCAACTGCATTTCCCAGTGGGTAATATTAGGAGACACCCTCTGAATGCGCTTCAGTGTCCTCTGTAGCTGTTGCGCCGTTAGCGTGCAGTGCAAATCCTCAGCCCAGGTGTCTGCTAAAATGTTCAAATTGGGGCCAGAATGACCATCCCGGATCCCCACTATATGAAATCGAAGCGGAATCCGTTGTTGTGCAGATAGGCTAAAGAGTTCGGAGAGTGCCTCCCTGCTGTCTTCCTCAAGATGGTGTGCCGGAAGAGACTGGACATAATGTCGGATTTGGTAATATGCAAAAAAGTCCGTAGGTTGTAAAGAAAAGGTCCGACGTAAGTCAGCAAAAGTTGCCAGTCTCCCCTCCTCCGAGAATAAGTGCAGTAGATATTGAAGGCCTCACACTCCCCACCTCTGAAAGGTGGTATGTTGTAGTCCAGGTTGAAAGGCTCCATTGCCCTGGATAGGTAAGTATAAGGAAACCTCAGAAGACAATTTAGCAACCTTGCAAACCCACTTCCATGCTCGGCGAGCCGGGGCAAATATTGGATACTTGGACACCAAAGGACGAAGCCGCGGATCCGCCACATGCAAGAAATAACTCACATGGAACGGGTCCAGCAAAGACAACTCCAGTGATGTCGCAGTAAAGTCAGACGTCCCCCTAAACCAATCGTTAATATGTCTCATCTGACAAGCCACAGCATACCAATGTACATTTAATAAGCCATAACCCCCTTTATCCCTAGGTAAGCACATTCTAAGGTATTGCATGCGGGGTCGCTTACCTCCCCACAAAAAACATTGTAAACCTTTGATTAAACGTGCTTTATGAGAATAAGACAAAAGCAAGGGCAGGACCTGAAAACGATATAACCATTTGGGAAAGAGCACCATATTAAAAAGAGCCACCCGGCCCGCTACTGATAGGGGAAAAGTGGACCAGTTTTTTAGATCCCGTAAAGTGCCTTGGAGCAGTGGGGAAATATTACGGTCATAAAGAGTCTGGAGATCTCGAGGGATCCAAACACCCAAGTAACGAATCGAGTGCTCAGCCCAAGTAAAAGGAAACTGGCCCCTCCATGTCTGCTGTAATGTCACCGGACTAGCTAAAGCGACAGATTTCTGATAATTTAAGGTGAAGCCCGAATAAAATCTGAATTCGTTAAGGGAATTTAGAAGGTGTCTGATGGAGTGATAGGGGTTAGTAAGCATAAACAAGAGGTCATCAGCAAAGGCTAACACCTTTAAGGCGTGATCCCCGAAGTCCACCCCCACTATATCAGGATCCAGAGAGACAGTGCGAAGGAATGGTTCCAAGTACAATAAAAACAACAGAGGGGACAAAGGACATCCCTGCCGGGTGCCCCTTTCAATTAATATGGGATCCGTGATAGTGTCATTAACAAGTAGTCTCGCCCGCGGTGCGGAGTATAACGTGCGTAACGCTGTGGCATACCAGCCCGAAATGCCCAGAAAGTGCAGAACTTCAAAGAGAAATGTCCAATTAACTTGGTCAAAAGCTTGAGCAGCATCCAAACTGAGTAATAACATCGGGGTGTCATGAGATTGGGTATGAGCCAAGGACAAGAGTGCCTTTCGAACATTGTGAACCGCCTGCCTGCCCTGTACAAAGCCCACCTGTGTAGAGGCGATAATTTTCGGGAGAAGAGTGGCTAGTCTATCAGCCAATATTTTGGATAAAATTTTTATATCTACATTTAACAAAGAGATGGGTCGGTAGGACTCAGGAGCAGTACTCTCTTTGCCTGGCTTCAGGATCAAAGTAATCAAAGCCTCATTCGCCCCATCGGGAAAGTGTTCATCCAGGGTTACCTGCGAGTAGTAGTTCCTAAGGAAGGGACTTAGCTGCTCCGCTAAAAGTTTATAAAGTTCCGCTGTAAAGCCATCTGGCCCCGGAGCCGAGAAATTTCTGTGATGTTTAATAGCTTGGGACAATTCTTTAGGAGTGATGGCTGCGTTAAGAGACTCAACTTCGGGGTCAGTGAGCGGCAATAGGCCAGAATCTGCCAAATAATCCCTAATGAGCGGAGCTGCTCCCGAGTCCTGGCGACTATAAATCTTCTGGAAGTGGGCCCTAAAAATCTGCGCAATGTGTGCTGTGGAATGCTGTAGATGTCCCTTATCATCCCTCATGCCCAGTACATAACGATGACCTCGAGCCTGTGTAGTCAATCGTGCTAATAATTTCCCAGCGCGATTGCCATAGCGATGGTAGCGGTGTTTGTGGTACAAAAGCATTTTAACCGTACGTTCATGGATATAAGAATTAAGGGTCGCCTCAACAGAGATCAAGCGTTCCCTCGATGCTCGTGACGGGAATTGTGTATATCTACGCTTAGCAGTCGCCAATTCCTTTTCTAGCCGAAGGATGCCCCGAGACAACCGGCGATTCCGTGCTATAACATATGCTATACAATCACCTCTGAGCACCACCTTAGCTGTACTCCAGAACAACGTTGGGTTATCACAGTGTTGCCCATTAAATGTCAAAAAGTCTTCCCATTTAGTTGTTAAATATTTTTTAAAATGGGTATCTGAATATAGATAACTAGGGAAGCGCCATCGCACGGGTCCCCGAATGCCAAAGCCCACGTTCACATCAATCCAGATCAACGCATGGTCTGAAATGACTGCCGGACCTATAACCGCCGCATCCACATTGAGGAATGCCCTACTCTTGGTAAGAATATAATCTATTCTAGATTGGGTATTATGCGCCCTGGAGCGATGGGTGTAATCCCGTTCTGTGGTGTGTAAAAGCCTCCAGGGGTCAACTAAATCCAGAGTGGCACAGAGGTAAGGTATGCCTCTAGATTGTGACATGCTCACGTTTTGTCCCGGCCCAGAGCGATCACAGGTCGGGTCCAGAACTTGATTGAAATCTCCAGCTAAATAGACCGGATCGGGAATGCGTTCTAGAAGCAATGCTGTGATGCCCTCAAAGAAGGCGTGATCATACGTATTAGGTGCATAGATATTCAAAAGATAAAAAGAGTATGTACCTACTGTCAACTGTAACAACACATATCTGCCCTGTGTATCAGTGGCAACTACTCTCGCTGTGTATGGTAAGGACTTACGGATCAATATTGCTACCCCCGCTCGTTTCTGTGGAGATGAGGCTGCATATACCGCGTCCACCCAGGACCTCCTTAACTTTCGATGTTCTAAGTCCGTCAACCGGGTTTCCTGCAGACAGGCTATATCTACTTTGTTTCGTTTTAGCTGTGATAAAATTTTGGTTCGTTTAATAGGGGAAGTGATGCCAGACACATTCCACGAAGCTATTCGCAGAGTACTAGCCATGCAGTGTAAGCGGGGCCAATATCAGCAACAAATGTAAAGAATGGAAAAAGAAACCGCCCCGAGTTCCCAGCCTTACCCAGGGCAGCCAGAAAGCACTCAGGGCCTGCCCGAGTGCCCTCCATACAGTTATTGTGTTATCTGGCAAGAAGCTCGCTGAAGCTTCAACACCTGCACTCTCTAACTTCCATATAGTGTATTTATAGCATCTATTCCCTCCCCCCTCTCCCTCCCTGCCCTGCCTATCCCCCATACACATTGTGTCGAAGTCACAACTAATGGTCCGCCGCAAGACAGTCCCAAAGGTGTGAAAGATCACGAGACAATGCCACTCCAGGCCCCGAGTCCCCAATATTGCAAGGATAACAAGTATACCGTGTTAGCCCAGTACAAGCATAGCATATATAAAAAAACAACTTGACCACAACACATTTTCCCAGGAACAGTCATAACTTAACAAACGCAGGAGCGCCAACTCAACTCCCGGGTATTGGCTAAAGTGATCATAGCATGTAGTCCTGAAGCCCCACAGATAAGGGCTAAAACTTCCCATATACCCGGCTCCAGAATTCGACAATCAGCTTGTAGTAGGTATACACTCCAGTCCTGCTCTGGTTCAGGTCAAATCAGACTGGGTAAGCACATGGGTGTTCACATAGAGAGTAGCTTCTGAAGCTGCGTCAAAGACATGCCATTGTCCCAGATGATAGAGGCGTAAAGTGGCCGGGTACAGGAACAGGAAACGTACTTTTTTCTCCGCCAAGGAGGCACATATCGGGTAAAACTGTTTCCTGCGCTCAGTTAGGGCTGCTGAGAATCCTGGAATATGCGGACCTCCGACTCTTCGAATTGTAGGGTCTCCCGAATTTGTTTATATTTGCGTAGAATTTCCACTTTATGATTATAATTCAGGAGTTTGGCTATGACCATTCGGGGCCGTGCCTCTCGAGCCTGTTCCCTGCCCAGACGGTGTGCCCGTTCAAGACGGCCTGCACCAAAAAACGCTATTGTGTTTTTGTAAAAAGGGGGGGAGGGGTAAGTTAGGAGAATAAACCCTTTGAATATCGGCCTCCCTGGTGATTGCATTTGTATTTGTTAATTGCTTTGCACATCAAGGAGATATGATTTTATAAATCTAAGTAAATAAATATGAGCTATGAAAGAAGGACTAGATGCGGGACAGAAGTAATATGAATCAAGCCTAGAGAGGGGGAAGAGGAAGATAATGGGCAGACAGAGGAGGAGGGAAAATGACTGATAGAAACAACAAGGAAAGGAGTGGGGGAGGGGGCATTAGAAGCCTGGAAGAGAGGAAAAATGAGAAGTGAGAGATGCAAGCAGTGGAAGACATAACAAAAACCGGTGTAATGCTCATAACTATCTACTGGAATTTAGGGTTGTAAATGTAAGTATTCTATTAACCCACGTCTAAATGTTCGGCCCACCCCTGATTCAACCGTGACCACCCCTCCCATGGCCATGCCCCCTTAGGAGATGCACGCTATAGAAATTAGAATAGGTAAAATGGTCACTTATTCAATGAATTCTCTATTTCTCTGGTCCTACTTCAGTCATTAGGGAAGTGAAATGTACTGCTAGCCCACAATGCACCAGCTGTATATGATGAGCAAACATAGGAAAATGTGACCATCCCTGTCAATTCATGAATATTCTAAAGTCAAACATTTTTTAAACAAAATTTAGGGGGAAAAAAGTGTGTCAGCTTTCACATTTGTTAGATCTGGACGGGTATCTAAGAATACATTTTCCAAACATTATGTTCACAGAATTCTTGGCAGTGTGAAAGTAGACGTGCTGCACAAGACTTCCTACAAAAAGCACCGGAAGAGAACAGCTTGTGGTTCTCTGTTCCCTGAGAATCCCTCGTAGGAACACAAAACCCAGGCTGCCCTGGGAAGTCTGTCCCTGCGGAACTGATGAGAGCAAAGTTGGATCAACATGCAAATCTCCAATGTGACCCTTCCTGAGCATCCACCGAAACAATAAACTGGGCGTTCTCAGTGACACTTTCTAGTGAAGACTGTCTTATTTATAAATAAATGTACATTCAAAAATATGGGAATAAAAATGACCTCCATTATTTGCTAGTATCCAGGACTCAGTAATGCAATGACTAAAACTGAAAAGATATCATTTATCATTTTCCCATAATTTTCAAAGGTTCTGTGTTACTTTAAAAAACAAAAAAAACATGTAGAACTGTTGGATGAAGGGGAAGGCAACATAATTATCAGAACCTCTTCATTATAAGCAGTTTTGTGAAGTACCAAGAGTTTAAGTAAATAACCTTGTTTTGATGTTCAGTGGGATGCTGCGGAAGCTTATCCAAGAATTCAAGAGACATGAGAACTCCCCACATGCGCAAAAACAAACAGAAAAGAAAAAAAAACAATTTTATGTTTATAAATATGAAGGAATGCAATGCTTGTCCTAATGACTGCATTTAACTGAAGAAACAGACTGCCAAAAATGCTGCTTATCTGTCATTTCACATGACTGCATAATATTGCAGTAAAAATTCTCAAGGCACCTCATGGGTGAATTTTGATGACTGCAGTTGTGTCTTGTTTCTTCTCTTTTTTTTTATCGCTTTTGCTATCTATAAGACTATTTCTCTGTTTTCCCTTAATCTGATTGGTGGCCGAATAATAGACAACCTGCGCTAAGCAGATGATGCAACGCTCATCACCAGCAGCAAAGAAGACATGTATCTGCGAGAAAAGTCAAAGCCAAAAGTCATAACATGGGATTAGAATTGAACATAAACAAGACAAAGATCATTTTGAGCTTGAAGGCGATAGAATAGAAGTTGTACAGGATTTCAATCTCCTGGGCTTTTTCGTAAACAAAGACACAACTAGTGGGGAAGAAATACTCCGCAGAATAGCACTTGGTTGCTCTTCAATTAAGGCTCTCGCCAAAGTATTCAGAGGCAAGGAAATAACACTTCAAAGAAAGATCAAACTTGTGCGCACACTCATTTTCTCAGTGGCCAGTTGCGGATGTGAAAGCTGGACACTACAGAAACAAGACAGAAAGAAGATTGATTCGTTTGAGCTTTGGTGTTGGAGAAGGATTTTATATGTGCTGTGGACCACCAGAAGAACTAACAAATTGATTCTGGAAGAGATCAAACCAGCTACGTCACTAGAAGCCCAAATGATTTAAGTTACATAAGAGAACATAAGAATTGCCATACTGGGATAGACCAAAGGTCCATCAAACCTGTTATCCTGTTTCCAACAGTAGCCAACCTAGGTCCCAAATACCTAGCTAGATCCCAAGTAGTAAAATAGATTTGATGCTGCTTATCCTAGGAATAAGTAGTGGATTTCCCCCAGCCATCTCAATAAGGGCCTATGGACTTCTCTTCTAGGAAATTATCCAAGCTTTTTTTAAACCCTTGCTAAGCTACTGATTTCACCACATTCTCCAGCAACGAATTCCAGACTTTAATTACAAGTTGTGTAAAGAAATATTTTCTCTGGTTTGTTTTAAATCTTCTATTTAGTACCTTCATTGCATGCCCCTTAGTCATAGCATTTTTGGAAAGAGTGAACAAGTGTTTCACATCTACCCTTTCTTCTCCACTCAGTATTTTATAGATCTCTATCATATCACCCCTGAGCCATCTCTTCTCCAATCTGAAGAGCCCTAGCCATTGTCATTTTAATCATCCTTCTCTATACCTTTTCTAATTCCACTATATCTTTTCTTATATACGGCGACCAGAACTGCATATAGGATTCAAGTTGCAGCCATACCAGAGTGATACAAGTGCATTATAACAGTGTTCTTCAACAACCGGTCCACGGACCGGTGCCGCTCCGCAGAAAATTCCTGCCGGTCCGCACAGGGCCGGCGAGATCAATGCAGTTAAATTTCCTGCCCCGGTGGTGTTGGCAGAAATCTGCTGTTCCATCCAGCCTCGGGCAATCAAGACAGGCTGCCGACGTTGGGGCATTCCCTCTGTGAGTCTCGCCTATGCAGAAACAGGAAGTTGAAACACAATAGGCAGGACTCAGAGAGGGAAGGTCCCGACGTCGGTAGGCTGTCTTTATTGCTGCCCCTGCCGAGTCGCCGAAGAGGGCCGCGGGGAAGGTGCAGGTGAAAGGGAAAGAGCTGCAGATGCAGGTAGATGGTCAGTGTGCGCGGGGCCAGCGTGTGGATTGGATTGGGGCCATTGGCAGCGATGGTGCTGAGAGTCCACCCACATGCGGGATGCTTGCATGCATCCAGCGGTTGAGAGGGTGCCTCTAGGTGCAGCAGGTTGAGCCCATGCGGCTGCGGGGTCGTGCTGTGTTTGCTGGCTGCCACCGGGTTGTTGACAGCATCCACGGGTGAGTGAGTGGTGCAGTGCTGGCCCTGAGCTTTCAGGTATGTGGGCCGCTCACTCTTGAAGACTCGACGACAGGGCGGCGGGTAGGGGCCTCCGGCTCGTCTTGGGCAGCAGGGCCTGCGGTGCAACGCTGTTAGTGCTGGCTTGGGGGGGGGGCATGAATGTGCAGGGCGCACGGGAGCAAGATCATGGGGAGCCTTCGACAGTGGCTGTCTCCCCTCCCAGCAGCTCTCATACTTGCCAGGGCAGTGATTCACTTCGGCAACTTCCTCTTTCCTCAGAGGCAGCAATGGACCCAAGGCTGCCTAAGTAAATCACTGCTGCAGTGAAGTACTGAGAGCTGCTGGAAGGGGAAGAAGCCACTGTTGGAGGCTAGGAAGCTGCTCGATAAAGGGAGAGCTGCTACTGGACCTGGAGGGAGGTAGAAGGAGAGATGCTGCTGGGAGGGGAGGAGGGAAATGGATGGAAAGAGAGTTAATGTTGGATAAGGGGAGGAGGGAAGGGAGAAGGAAAAAAGGAAGGAGACAGCTGGCAGGGATATTACAGGAGGGAAAGGGGGTCAGGAATCAGGGTGGAATGGAAAGATCAGATGAGGGAAAGGGGAGAGACAGAGGAATGAAAAAGTAGAGAGAGATTGATGCTGGAAAGGGGGTCAGCAGAGAAATGAGAGAGGGATAAAGATGCTAGATCTGGCGTAGGAGAGATAAAAATGAAGAAACAGTGAAGCTGGAATGAATGATGTAAAAAGGAGAGAGGAAGCATAGGCTGGATGGAAAGGGGAGAGGGGCATAGAAAGAAGTCAGATACATATGGAAGGGGGAGCGGGCTGACAGTGGATGGAACGGGCAGATGCTGGATTGAAGAGACAGGGCAGACACTGGAAAGAAAATAGTGAAAAGAAGATAATAATTGTATTTCTATTTTGTCATCTAATATAATAAAATGATAGGCTGCGCATGCGCACTAAAAAAAACGTGTTCCCTGATCTGTCGCGAAAACACATTTGAGCATGAGCGGCCCCGGTGGCGGCTTTCAAATAAAAAAAAATTTACATAGCTGCGGCAGCCTTCCTCACCCCCGGCTCCTCTCTCGAACTGGACCAGGATTGACAGAGAGGAGCTGCGGCGGCTGCGACTTTCAACGACGAAGCTGCAGTCGGGACCTCCCCCACCATGCACAACCAGCTCCCTCTCCTGCAGCTCAGGCACCACAAGCGCGCAACCCGGTCCCTGCGTCTGCCTACCCTTCCCCCCAACACAGCGCATCCCCCCCCCAATGAATCAATAAATGAAGCCGGGCCGCCCTCCGCAACAGACCAGAGGAGTTCTTTGCCGCTCACCCCCCTTCCCTTGCTGCTGACCCAAATACCTACCCGGCGATTCAAGAAGCCTGTGCAGCAGTCTTCACACGCTGCTTCAGGCCCTTCTACTGCCCTGATTTGCTCTGCCGCGTCTCTGATGTAAATAAAAAACTCTGGACAGGGGAAGCAGGAAGAGGTGATGATGGACAGGGGGGGGAAAGGAAGGGAGGCCTATTGTTGGACAGGGGGAGCAGGAAGAGGTGCAGATGGACAGGGGGGAAATTAAGGGAGACCTGCTGATGGACAGGGGGGGAAATGAAGGGAGGCCTACTGCTGGACAGGAAGAGCAGGAAGAGGTGCTGATGGACAGGGGGGAGGTAAAACAAAGGGAGAAGGGCTGCTGCTGGATAAGGGGCGCAATGAAGAGGTGGTGGTGGACAGGGGGGAAAATGAAGGGAGGCCTACTGCTGGACAGGGGGAGCAGGAAGAGATGCTGATGGACAGGGGGAAAAAATAAAGGGAGGCCTACTGCTGGACAGGGGGAGCAGGAAGAGATGCTGATGGATGGAGGGGGGAAATGAAGGAAGGCCTACTGCTGGACAGAGGGAGCAGTAAGAGGTGATGATGGACAGGGGGGAAAAAAGGAAGGGATGCCTATTGTTGGACAGGGGGAGCAGGAAGAGGTACTGATGGACAGGGGGGAGGTAAAACAAAGGGAGAAGGGCTGCTGCTGGATAAGGGGAGCAGTGAAGGGGTGGTGGTGGACACAGGGGAGGTAAAAAGAAGGGAGAATGGACAGGAAAAAGTGGCTAAGGAGACAGAGAGAGAAAGAAATAAAGACAGACACACACACATATATTCTAGCACCCAAGGGAGGAAAATGCTGCACAGGGAAGTAGGGAGGGGGGAAATGCTGAGGCACAAGGAAATGGAGGGGGAGGGAATGCTGATATGGCTACTGTACAGGAAAGTGGACAAGGGGAGATAAATGCTGCATAGGGGGCAGAAAGAGAGACAAATAGAAATAAAGACAAATAATAGGAGGGAGGGAGACAGAAAGAAAGAAAGACAGACATACATATATTCTAGCACCCGTTAATGTAACGGGCTTAAAGACTAGTTAGAATATATCAGATTTGAAATATATATCCTCCTAGAGATATAACTGGAGACTGCAAAGCCCAGGCAGTGATTCTTTAGCTTCTAGCTGGCTTAGGGCTCTCTCTGACCAGGGGGCACTCCCCTAACACTATTCCTGTCATGTGTAACTGCAGTATTCTGTTAGCATGATATTTCTGTAATAACTTGGCTTGTTCAGTTTTCTTGATAGTAGAGCGGATATATGTGAAGGGGAGATGAGACAGGGGTTTGTTGGTCCTTGCTCTGTATATTTGTATTTATAAAATGATAATTTTACAGAATATTGTTTCTTTTTATACTTTAATAAAATACGTTCAATATAAAATCATAACTGAGGCTTGTGCGGATGGGATCAGATGGTTTGCGGGGACCGAGCTTGTGGAGATGGGGCAGAAATGGTTTTTTGAAATTTCAGTCTTAGTAGTTTGCTGGTCCACAAAATAATTATTTTATTTCTGACGGTCCACGGGTGTAAAAAGGTTGAAGAACACTGCATTATAACATTTTCATCTTTGTTTTCCATTCCTTTCCTGATAATTCCTAATATTCTATACTTCCCCCTCCATATTCACAGTTTTGTTAACCGCGGTTTTGATTATTTGTGGGTTTTCGTTCCCTGGCTCCACCCCCAAATTTACATCACAGGACATCGCTGCTCCCGGCGTTGCACAGTGGAAATCGCTGCTCCAAGCGCTTCACAGAGAAAATTGATGCTCTCAGCATTGTACGGAGCAAATCACTACACTTGCAGGTCAGGTTATTCACGGTTTTGTATCTTTTATAGGGGTTTTTTAAAACTGTGAATAACATACGAAAAGTTATTTGCAGTTTTTCAGTATTCGCTGCCATGCTGTTCCCCTATCACTGTGAATGCAGAGGGGGAAGTGTATTTGCTTTCTTAGCCGCCACCACACATTGAGCAGAGGGTTTCAATGTATTTTCAACAATGACACCTAGATCCTTTTCCTGGGTAGTGACTCCTAACATAGAACCCAGCATCATGTAGCTATAGTTCGGGTCTTATTTTGGTCATACTGTCATACTGTCACACCTTCTTGCAAATCACATTGCGGGATACGGGTCTTCAACAGGCAACACCTAGCTTAGCCGCCGCGTGTGCGGGTCGCCGGACTAGATGGACCCAATGGTCTGATCCGGTGAAGGCATTTCTTATGTTCTTAAGAGAAAGATCATTGGAGAAGAACATCATGTTTGAAAAGATTAAAGGAACCTGTCCAAGAAGGAGGGGGGGACCTGCAATCAGATGGCAGGACACATTGAAAACAACCATGGAGATGACGATGGAGGACCTTACTGGACTACCACAAAACCAATTTTTTTTTTTTTTTTTTAGATCTGTAATTCATCAAGTCGCTAGGACTCGAGCATGAGTCAATGACAACTAAGAAGAAGAAAAAACCTGGTATAAATTATCATCCCTAATTTAGGCACAGATCTGCCTTATTCTATAAAACTATGCAAATTCTAGGAATGCCCCTGACCTATCCATGCCCTTCCCAAGGACACACCTCCTTTATGGATTTGTTTGTACATTTATAGAATACGAATATAAATATGTACGCGTAAGTTCAAATTGTTGCCAGTTAGCACCCAATTATTGGGGTCCAGGAATGTGGGGGGATTTCGGGGGGGGGGGGGGGGAGGGGTGTCCAGAGATACTGGGGGATGTCAGGAGGAGGGGTGTAGGGCTCAGAAGCTCTTTTATTTGGTTAGTTTGGAGATGTACTGGAGGGGATCAGTGCCTGTGAGGGAGGGAGAGAGGAATCTCCCTGCCAGTTCGGGGGCATCCCATCAGCTGAGCTGGCAGGATTCCCCGAAACTTCTCAACTGATGGGGATTTCCCTGCTGTAATCAGTCAAGGTAGTTGGGAATGTTTGCAAAACTTGCTTTTGCACTTTTTCATGTGGATGTTTTTATTTTTGAAAATGGCCAAAAAACTAATAAGCAAAACATCTACATAGGTCATTTAAAAAAATAAAAGATAGATGTCTCACTGTTTTGAAAATGGACATTTTTTTCTACTGAATTTCTGGACGTTTTCTTCAAAACATCTAAATAAGACTTAGACATTCTATCGAACATGCTCCTCCAGGCTTCTGGTATTAAAATAAGAGTTATACTCGTTTACATACTTGTATGGTTAATGCACTGACTTGGAGTAATGTTAGACAAGAAAGCCTGTGAGAATTTTCCATAACAGCCTTAGAGCCAGAAGACTCAGGAGGAGACTGGCAATGGGCCTTAGGAATGCCGAGCAGATAACGTCAGGGAGCTGCTGACCTTCAGAGCTAGCTGGATTTTTACTCCAGGAAATCCATTCTCACAAAGAAAAATGTGAAGTTGTCTTGTGAAAATTTGCTTTTAGATAATTTACATTTCTTGAACTATTTTTTTTTTGAGGTGGGGTGGGGGTTACATTTCTTTTAATTGGACAGAAACAGTGAAAACGAAACCAAACAAAGCAAACCCCCAAAACGGGACTCTCAGAACACAAAAATAAACAAAATATAACACCTGATATAAAGTGGGGAGGCAAAGCCTCAGTTAATGGCAGCCAGCACATTCAGTGATACGTGGGGTGTCTTACTAGCTTTGCTACCAAAAGGTAATGAAAGCTACATATTCAGTCATGGACCCTGTTATATATTCAACATGCATTGCAAAAATATATTTAAGTTTCATGCACAGGAAGCTGAGGTTGGGTATCGTGTGGATGAAGTCTACACTTAAACATAGAGTTTAGAGTATGACGGCAGAAAAGGGCTGTCGGGTCAACAAGCCTGCCTATTCCAAGAACCCTCCCTCAACAAGAACCCTCCCTCTAAGAATTTCTCGGAGCGAACCCACTCCAAGAACCCTTCCTCAACAAGAACCCTCTTTTTAAACATTTCCCCGGAGCAAACCTACATGTTTATCCCATCGTCCCTTGAAGTCGAGTGCGTTACTGGCTTCAAAGACCATTCCATCGATCAACCACTCTTTCGGTTAAGAAGTATTTCCTGATGTCACCATGAAATCTCCCACCCTTGAGTTTGAGCGGATGCCCTCTGGTTGCCGTGGGCCCCTTAAGGAAGAAGATATCTTCCTCCACCTCAATACGGCCCGTAAGATATTTGAATGTCTCTATCATGTCACCCCTTTCTCTGCGTTCTTCGAGAGAATATAACTGCAGCCTGCTTAGACTTTCTTCATATGGGAGATCCTTAAGTCCTGAAACCATCATGGTGGCTATACGCTGAACTGACTCCATTCTCTTCACATCCTTTTGATAATGTGGCCTCCAAAACTGAACACAGTACTCCAGGTGAGGTCTCGCCATCGACCTGTACAACGGCATTATGACTTCAGGCTTACGGCTGATAAAACTTCTCCGGATGCAACCTAGCATTTGTCTAGCCTTGGCTGAAGCTTTCTCCACCTGATTGGCAGTTTTCATATCTTCACTAATGATTACACCCAGGTCTCGTTCTGCGATGGTTCTTGTTAAGTTTTCACCATTCAGGGTGTATGTTCTGCAGGGGTTATTGCTACCAAGGTGCATCACCTTACACTTTTTGGCATTAAAACTCAGTTGCCAAGTATTAGACCATTGTTCCAGTAAAAGTAGGTCCTGCCTCATAGTGTCTGGCACTGTTGCGCTGTCGGGCTCGATTGCGCTGCCCACAATGTTGCATAGTTTAGCGTCATCCGCAAATAACGCAATTTTACCTCAAAGTCCCCGAGGTAGATCCCTTACAAAGATATTAAATAGTATCGGACCCAAAACCGAGCCCTGTGGCACTCCACTGGTCACTTCCGACATTTCCGAGGGAGTATCATTTACTACCACCCTCTGAAGCCTGCCACTAAGCCAGTCTTTAACCCATGCAGTCAATGTATCTCCCAGACCCATCGTTTTCATCTTGTTTAATAACCTACGGTGTGGGACGCTATCAAAAGCCTTACTGAAGTCTAAATACACGATATCCAGGGATTGTCCCCCCCCATCCAGTAGTTTCGTTACCTGAGAGGGAGTGGAGGACTATCTCGATGGTTAGTGCCAGTGGTGTAGCGAGGGTGATAGGCACCTGGGGCAGTGGCGCCCCTTCCCCCACCCTCATCTCCGCCCCCTGTTCCTTCCCTTCTCCCTTACTTCTAGTTGAAGTTGTTGCAGCAATCAACAATGTGCTCCTCGCAACCCTGTCGGCTCTCCCTCTCATTTCACTTCCTATGCATGGCACCTGGAAGTGACATCAGCGAGAGAGCCGACGGGGTCGCGAAGAGCATGTTTTTGACCGCTGTGAATGACAACTTCAGCTAGAGGTATGGGGGAAGGGAATGGGGGCATGGAGGGGAGGAATGGGAAGAGGCGGGGGGTAGAGAGGAAAAGGGGTGCCGGCACCCCCCACCAACATGGCACCTGGGGCAGACCGGCCCCCCCACCCTCCCTTACTACGCTACTGGTTACTGCAGTGGTCTGAGAACCAGAAGAGCTGGGTTCGATTTTCCACTGCAGCTCCTTCTAACTCTGGCCAAGTCCCTTAACCCTCCATTGCCCCAGGCACAAAATATGTAAACCACTTTGATTATAATCACAGAAAGGTGATATATCCAAATCCCATCCCCTGTCCATATCAACTGGTGGTGATTAGTGTTTTTCTAAACGTTGCCAGCATTATACCCAGAAATTCCTTACCAAGCCATGTCTGAGCTCCAGCATTGAATTTCTGGGTATATAGAACTGGCCAAATTATAGCCAGTTAAGTGCCTTTTATGGGGTCAACTTTAACTAGTGCCGAATATTGCACTTAACCAGTTAAATGCCGACTTTACCCTTGGAATGCCCCCAAAGTAAGGCATATTCAGCGGCACTATCCAGTTAGCTCTGGACAGGCAATTTAAATGGCCAGCAGCCTCTCTTGGCTATTTAAATTATTTTGAATATCAGACCCATAGATTATAAAAATCCCTTAATTCATGGAGTACTTGCAGAGCGTACACAGTAACATTTACATAAGGGCTCGTTTATCCTTTCCTTGCCCAGAAGTTTAATATTCCCAAGTAGGAAACTTGGGAAGTGATCTTTGGGGCAGGCACTAGTATTTTATGAAATCAAAGTAAGCACATTCTTGAGTAAAGTAGGCCTGTGGAAATGTGTATTAACTTGGCACAACTTTATAAATTACCTCCCTCCAATCTTACTCAAGTGTGCATATAAAGTTTTCCACTTCCTAAAACAGCAGAAATGTTTTTGATTGCACATCTGAGCAAGGTTATTACAATTGAGTGAGGGTGGGAGCTCGACAGGCTCTGGAACCACTATGTATCTGTTTTTGACAGTCTCTCTCTTTTTTTAAAAAATCTTATAATATACGTAATCTGCTTTGGTTTGACTTTGAATACACAGGATGGTCAGGAAAAGATATAGAACAGAAGAGAACCTAAATGTTTAAAACTAATGGGAGCTATGTGGTCCTGATTCCCATTTATTAGCCTCCTGAGCTTGGCCTGCAAATTCTCAATGTTGTCTCAAATAATGAGAGCAAAATAATTATGGGTCAGATTTTAGCCAGGCTTCAAACATTCTTGTATATGGAGGATAAAAGATCAAAATCTGTGATTTTTCAAAAGTTCTCAGCGTCTGCAGGTAGGAACTGTACACCAGAGAAGGAAAAAAAATGTGGTATTGAAGGTGTACCGTGGGAGGAACACCCACCCCCCTCAATTTGAGCTAAGTATGCAGTCTGTGTGGGTGGTGGGCAAAGCAGAAGCCACTGGAACAGAAATGGGAAACAGGCACACATAAAATCCCCATCTCCGCTCCCCCTTTCCAAACAAAATAGGAAGCAGTGAAATGTCTGTGACTTTTCCCTCTACCTTACAAGACACAGATGATCGGGGGAAATTATTGAATTCTGCATATATACATGTTACTTGGATGCAAAGGTGGAATGGGATTTAGGGGTTTTTTTTCAAACTTTTTTTTCTCAGAAATAAATCAAACAGTCATCCCTGTCTGCCCCTATCCCCTCCCAAGGCCAGTTTTTTAGGCATGTTGGGGCCCAGGGCAGAAATTAAGGTTGGGGGGGGAAGCCCTGGAGAGGCCCTGATCCCCTCTCCTCTTTGCAATCTCCCCCTGACATCCCCACCTCCCATTACTATCATACATAAAACAACTTTAAATGACTTCTTTACGCACAAAATACAGACATACCTTTACTAAATACAGAACAAGGGATCACAAATAGAAACTGAACTGAGAACCCCAAGAAATTAAACTCAGCAAGTATTACAACACTGGAGAAATAAAAACAAATATGCATTTCTTTCTTACTGAACATATAGGGGTCCTAGGCCCAGGTCCATGAAAAATTAGCCACCTCCCTTGTTGTGGCTGGTGGGGATCCCAAAACTCTGCCAGTTGAAGACCACTTTGGGTTACCAGATGTCCGGGAAAACCCGGATATGTCCTCTTTTTAGAGGATTGTTCGGGTGCCCGGACGGACTTTCGAAAACTCAGCAGTTGTCCGGGTTTTGGATAGCTCTAGCCATGTGTGGAGGGCCTCTGAGCATGCAAGGATGACATCACACATATCCACGCATGCTCGGAGGCCCCTGGACACTACCCACAGGTCAGAAATAATGAGACAAGGCGCTTTTTTTGGGGGGGGGCGCTCGGGGTGGAACAGGGCGGGACAGGGTGGAATGGGGCAGGAGCCAGAACAGAGCGGAGCCAGGTGTCCAGGATTTCACCGAGAAAAATATGGTAACCCTAAGACCACTTCCTCCAGTCTTCTTGATTTGGATGGATACTGAGACCAGTCTAAGGGACTTTAAAAATTGGCTCAGTTCCCTAGATGTCCATCTGAAGTTTACTGTATCATCTGTTTGTAACACCATTACTTTCTTGGACACTCACATAACAAAAATGGGTACCAACAGACCGTAACACCTATTTGCATTACAGCAGTTGCCATCCTATAAGATAATGCTTTGCCTAGCAGCCAATTTCTGTGTATTCACCGCATATGCTCTACTGATCCAGATTTCAAGAAACAAGCCAGACTTCTATAAGCCGCACACCATCACACATCATGGGACTTCACTTCTGTGTGTTTAATCAAATAAGTAAACTTGTGTGAGAGAGTGACTTCTAAACAAAAAATAATAACAATAGTTTTTCCGCAAACACAACACCCCGTGATATCAGCCTAAACATGGAAACAAGAGCGTGAAGTATGGCATACATATAGCAATTTACAGGGGCACACGATAACATATATGACCTATTGTGACTGACAGATAGTAGAGTGACTTAAAAATTAAGTTTTGTAAGTAATGGGATGGGTCCAAGTGGAAAGATGTAAAGACTTAACACACATTGGACATTCTCCACATAGACAATGTTCACCTGAAGTTGTTGCCATGCTTCTATTGGGACTAGTAAGATAATTTGCCAAATTTTTGGGACAAGAAAATACCACATATGGACCACTAGCAAACGCTTCATGCATTGCCAGTATCCGCCAGTGTTTCTTGATGATATTAACCACTGCATTAGCACAGTCTGAATAAGTAAGGGCATAAATCTGTCTGTCCAAAGCATGCTTATCTTAAGGTTGCAGCAAAAGATCAGGATTGGCATAAAGAGCCCGTAGATACGTTTGTCTGATAGTCCAGCATGTGAGTCGCTGCACGCGGCCGGCTCAGAAGCCTTACCCCCTACGTCAATTCTGACATCGGAGAGAAAGTCTCGGGCCAGCCAGCCGGTCAGCAATTGGCTAGCCCGGAACCTTCTCTCTGACGTCAACATTGACGTCGGGGGAGAAGACTTGTGGGCCAGCCGCTGCACGTGCCATGGTCCGTCCCCTGTGCGGAGCTGCTGCTGGGGGGGGGGAGGATGGAGCGTGTCAGTTCTGAGTCGGCTTCGGGGGTGGGGGGTGGTGCAGCAGGCATGCAGACGGAGGCAGGGAGGCATCCTCAGTGGCAGCAGCTTCAATGGGTGGCAGGTAGTGATCCCAGCGGGAGGCAGGGAGGGATCCCTAGTGGCGGCTAGGCCACTTACCCCCAACAGGCGGCCCGCATATCCCCAAGGGTGCGCGTACCGCATGATGAGAAACACTGCTATAGGGGGTGAAATACTTCTGTGTACGAAAAAGAGTGGGAGGATAATCCTATCTGATGATCTTAAGGTGGCAAAACAGATAGAAAAGGTGACAGTCAAAGCCAGAATGATGCTCGGGTGCATAGGGAGAGGAATGGCCAGTAGAAAAAAAGGAGGAGATAGTGCTGTTGCATAAGTCTCTAGTGAGGCCCGGTTTAGAACATGGGGTGCAATTCTGGGGACCACACCTTCAAAAATATATAAATAGGATGGAGTTGGTCCAGAGGGGGGCTACAAAACTGATCAGTGGTCTCTGTTATAAAGAGTATGGAGACAAACTTATAGATCTCGATATGCATACTCTGAAAGAAAGATGGTGGAGCGGGGATATATTATTTTATTTTTTTAATTATTTATGTACCACTTATATCCTATCATATTTCCCTATCTGTCCCGGTGGGCTCAAACTCTATCTAGTGTACCTGGGGCAATGAGGGGATTAAGTGACTTGCCCAGGGTCACAAGAAGCAGCGAGGGATTTGAACCCACAACCTCAGGGTGGCTAAGGCTGTAGCTCTAACCCCTGTGTCACACACTCCCACTCTCTGTGGCATTAATATACAGGTGAGCTTTTTTCAAATGAAGGAAAATTCTGGAATGAATGAAGTTAGGAGGTTATAGGCTGAGGAATAGGATGAAGTTAGGAGGTTATAGGCTCAGGAAAAATCTAGGGAAATATTTTAAGAGCTTTCTTTTTAAAGATGCGTTCAATACCTAATTGAAATGTTAATTTGCTCTTTCGTTATTTGCTTTTTTATCTATTCTTATTTTTAATTACTTATTTGTCTTCCTACTCCTATTTTGTTTTACCTTTAATTGTTGATTCTTTTCTATCTAAAATTGTATTTCTACCCCTCCTGGCCTATTGTATGCTTGTTTTGTTTTAATTAGTTTGTTGTGTGATTTACACCCTTGTAAATGATATTGTCTATTTTATGTATATTTTAGAAACTTATTTTACCATGTGTACATCGCTTAGTATTTGGAATAGGCGATTAATCAAATAATAAATAAACTTGAAACTTAAACTTACAGAAGGGTGGTAGATATGTGGAATAGTCTCCCGGTAGAGATGGTGGAGGCAAAGACTCTGAATTCAAGAAAGCATGGGGCAGGCACGTGGGATCTCGTTGGAAGAGGAGGAGATAGTGGATGCAGTGGAGGGGCAGACCGGATGGACCATTTGGCCTTTATCTGCCTTCATGTTTCTGCGTTTCTACTGATGTTATTTGGCACTTATTAAAATTTGCACATGCACCTTGCTGCATGCTATTCTATCTCAACAGAGGGCATGACAGTGAATGTGTTGGTGTTCCAAAAAGTTGCACACAGAATTACAGAATACTGCCTTGCATGCCTGACTCGGGCACCGGCTTTTATACCAGGTTTCATTAGGTGTAAGTATGGTATCCAAAGATTAGGCAAGTGCACTTAGAGGTCAATTTTTCGACACCCAAGTTTAGGCACCATTTATAGAAGCTCCTCCTTTATTTATTTTTGCATATTTATAACCCAGTAATAATAAAAGCATAAATGATATAAAATACTCTGTATCACATCTAACAACAACAAAAAAAATCTGTAATTGAAAACCACCAAGCCATTCCTTCAATAATCCTTCAACTACCATAAGTATTAAGAAAAGCTTGCAGAAACAAATTAGTTTTCAAAACTTTGGTCCCCTTTTATGAAACCGCATTAGGGCTTTTTATTGCCGGCCATGGCGGCATTAGCTCAGATGCTCATAGGAATTCTATGAGCGGCGGAGCTTTCACTGCCGCAGCCGGCGAAAAAAAAAAAGCATAACACAGCTTCATAAAAGGGGGTGTTTTCATTTGCTTGTGTTATGATCCATTTTTTTAAAAATACTGGTATTGGACCCACAAGAAAGAAAATCATCCCTTAAGAGTCTGTCACAAAATCAAAAATCATATGCGGTGAAAGGCACAGTCGGCTGTTGTGCTGCCGGTGTCTTGTTTCCCCCACGGAGCTCTAACTTTCTAGGAGAGCTGTCTGCTTCCTGTGAAAAGGGCCTGCAAACCTCATTTTCTGCTTCAAAAAGCAAAAGTTTGAAACCACTTCACAGTGGCTATAGCAAAATTAACGGTGGGCTTATAAATGTATTGTTTAGATCGTACGCCCTGAAATTCTAGGGGCTATTCTTTCTAAGGGCTCTTTTTACTAAGCTTGCGCTAGCGGTTTTAGCGCACGCTAGACGCTAACGCCTCCATTGAGCTGGCGTTAGTTTCTCTGCGTAGCGCGGGGGTTAGCGCACGCTAATCTGCAGCCCGCACTAAAAACGCTACCGCAGCTTAGTAAAAGGAGCCCTAAATACAGCTATAGCACCTCATACGCCATCACAATTGCATTTCTTAAGAAAACAAACAAAACCCAAAATGGTTAGGCATAACAGAATAAATTTAAAGGAAAACCCCCGATAATATCATAACATAATAAACAATTTCTATACCGCATAACCGGTAAGTTCTATGCGGTTAACAAAAGGTTAGAAAAGAAAACATAGCAAATAAATCAGAAACTGATTAATTAATAAACAAATATGTCTTCAATTGCTTCCTGAAGTGGCAATACGACACCGAACTTAACAGAGGTTTCAAATCCCTATCCCAAAGGGCCACCTGGCATCTTTTATAGTGGCAATCCTTTACTTTAGGCTTTTTTTATTGCCGGCCACAGCGGTATTAACTCCGACGCTCATAGGAATGGCCCATCCACGGCCGGTGTAAAAAGCCTAGCAAGAAAAGCGTAACGTAACGCAGCTTTGTAAAAAGGGGAGGAAGGGGTAGGGCTATAAATGCATTCCCTAGCTGCCCTATAAAAGTGCCCAAAATGCGTACACGTACAGCATCTTTATAACTATTCATCATCACATGTTATTCTGGGTGTATTTTAGAGGAAGGCAGATGCAAGTTAGGATAGATATCTTTCCTGCTTTCTGAAAATTTGGCTGCATGTTATTTTATCACTCCCCCAGGGCTCATGCAGGAGGCTCGGTGAGACTTTTTATGATTTATTTTTTTTTCACAAAATGTTTTAATGTTGTATAATTTTAGGCAATGTGTGAATTTGCATTTAGGGAGTAGTTTATCCTCAAAAGTAAGAGATGTTTATTATTTCTT
This sequence comes from Geotrypetes seraphini, assembly GCF_902459505.1. Lineage (NCBI taxonomy): Eukaryota > Metazoa > Chordata > Amphibia > Gymnophiona > Dermophiidae > Geotrypetes > Geotrypetes seraphini. The sequence goes on along the minus strand of NC_047086.1, from coordinate 160,946,903 downwards.
AGAAGCTTACTGGTTTTTACAGTTGTTCAAATGTCCAGTGCTCATGGAAAGGGGCATCAGTTAGATCTAGTTGCCTAGACATCTTCTCGTCCTCAAAAAAGCTCTTTCACAGATGTTAACTGGAACCCTGTAATTTGGGTGAGGTGATGTGAGGTAATGCTTCCCTCAGTAAACTCTATTTCTTGTCCTTTTCCAAAGATGAGGTGTGAGACTGAGTACTGTTTTTGTTTTTCTAGTCTCTCTAAGGCCCCGATACTCTAAGCCAGGGATCTCAAAGTCCCTCCTTGAGGGCCGCAATCCAGTCGGGTTTTCAGGATTTCCCCAATGAATATGCATTGAAAGCAGTGCATGCAAACCCGACTGGATTGCAGCCCTGAAGGAGGGACTTTGAGACCCCTACTCTAAGCCTACCCTTGCCTTTAACGATCAATGCTAAATCAGATCTAACTGATTTAGCATCAAAGTATTTCAGCTACCAATGCCCCAAATAGCTAATCACAGATTTTTACTTGGTTTTTAGCAGCCTGTGATAATTAAATCAGTATTAAAATGAGCACTACAACTAATGCCCAGATACACAAAATGGAGTGCCAGCCTTTAACAATTCAAAATTAGCGACAGGTCAGGAGGTGCTGGTAGCATTGAAACGTGTGTGTTAGGTAGGTCTGGGCCGCTGATTGCATATGGAAGTTCATAAAAATACATTTTCATGGAATTGGGAACCATATAATATATGTGTGTGTTAAAGGTGCGTCTCATGGCATGTGTGTTAAAGGCATGTCTCATGCGCGTCTGTTAAAAGCGTATTCCAGCTAGGCTGGGGCTGCCGATTATATATGTCCCGCCGAAGAAGTATGGGAAAAAGGCTATACTGTATATATCTTGTGTTTTCACATTTGCATGGTTTGTTGTTAGATCTCCGCTCCTTCCCTCTTATGGCATGCGCCAATGATGCAATACAAAAAGGCACGCCTATGATTGATGCTCATGCATCCCTGCGACATAGCTATTCTGCGCTTGTGCCAGTCGCTTTCTCCTATGACTGATTGGATGGGATTACGGCGGACCTCTGCGAAACTCATTTGCATACAAAGTTGTTTGAACATCGATCGCTGTTTCAAATCGGACACTATACCGGCACCACAGTGACCCACAGGATCTTAACGACGATTTTAGAGCATCAGGGCCTAAGTCTGTTATTTACAGGTCGCTATACAGTTCCACAGCCTAAGTCCTCAATATGTCCAGGCATGTGTAATAGGTTGCACACAAACTAGCATAATTTCAGGGCATCAGAAAACCACTTTTTACTCCTCTACACCATTTAGTGGTTGCAACACCCCACCCCAAAAAACAAGTTTTTCAAATAGAAATTCCCACTGTATTGGCTCTCTGGCTCTTCCAGCTCTATCCAGGGCCCTTGGCCTATGTCACTATGCCCTGGGTTCCCTCATTCTGACCAACTTCCAGCCCTTTTGGCTTTCTGATGGCTTCTCTGCCAGCTTTCTGTGTTTGTCTGTTCACTGTACAGTTTCCACAGGCTTGCAGGTACACAGCATGCAGTTGACTGTTGATGGTTTTGTTGCACCATCTCTATGGCTGTTCTGGCACTGAAGGGATGAAGTACAGGTTGCATTTCTGGATATTCATGGCTCTCAGTATTTGCTGTTCTCAGTCAAATTGAGGATAAGAAAAAGGCTGGAATGACTCAGAGGAGGAGGTGGTGAAGATGCTATGTGCAACATGTGCTAAATACAATGATCAGTGCCCAATGGTGGTCTTTAATTCTTACACTCTGATAAAGTAAAAAGCAGAGGTATAGCTAGGTGGGGTACAAGGAGAGCAGCCGCTCCCCCCCAAATGGCTTTTGACTAAAATGGTACCTATGCAGATCAGCCCTTCAGCTTTGCACCAGCGTCTATTTTATAAAAGCTCTGTTCTCTGTAACATAAAAACCTAGCTCAGCTTCTGGTTAGAAGAGGGATCTTGGATTTAGCTCTAGCCTTTCTCAATAGTAGCTCACGCCCTCTCTCATCAACACCCCCCCCCCCCCCCCCCGGTATCTCATAAAATTTTCACCAACGCGAGCAGCTTCTCTAGCCTGTTGCTCATGCCGGTGTCGTCTTTCCCTCTGATGTCACTTCTGGCCCCTCAACCCAGAAGTGATATCAGAGGTGAGCCAGGCCAGTGCGAGCACCAGGCTGGAAAGGTTGTTCACACTGGCAAAGATTTAAAGAGGTAGAGGTGGGGAAGGGAGGACGCGAGCATGGCTTGGGGGTGGAAAGGTGCCAGTGCCACCACCAAGAAGGCGCCCATGGTTGTCTGCTTCCCTACCCCCCCCTCACCCGCCTACCCCTTGCTACGCCACTAGTGGTAGCTTTAGTTGAGTTATGTTCACATACACTAGGTACTTTTCCTGTCCCTGGAGGGCTCACAGTTTAACTTTGTATATGAGACAATGGAGATAGAAACTTAGAAACATGATGGCAGATGAAGGCCAAATGGCCTTCTTGAATTCAGACCCCATTTCCTCTGGGAGACTGTTCCACACATCTAGCACCCTTTCTGTAAAAAAAGTATTTCCTTAGATTACTCTGGAGCCTATCACCTCTCAACTTCATCCTATGCCCTCTCATTCCAGAGCTTCCTTTCAAATGAAAGAGAGTGACTTGTGCAAGATCACGAGGAGTGTCGAGGGATTTGAGCTGGGCTTCCCTGATTCCTAAGCTGCTGCTCCAAACTGTAGGCTACGCCTCCACTCAACATAGAAACATGATGGCAGATAAAGGCCAAATGGCCCATCTAGTCTGCCCATCGGCGGTAACCATTATCTTTTTCTCTCTCTGAGAGATCCCACGTGCCTATTCCAGGCCCTCTTGAATTCAGACACAGTCTTTGTCTCCACCACATCTTCTGGGAGACTGTTCCATGCATGTACAAGGTTAGAGCACCAGTACGTTTGAAACATCATCATCAGCCTCTCTTAATTGCTGTGAGATGCTGAGATCATTGCCCAGATGCTGGTTCCTATTCCAGCAATAAGTGCTGGTGGTTTTCCCTGGGATTTTTGATCAGGTCTGATTGTTAGATGGTTGAAAAACGTTGCCTTAGAATGGGCATGGGCCAGGAGGAGTGGCTTAGTGGTTAGATCAGCTGTTGTGAGTTCAATTCCCACTGTATTGACTCTTTGGCTTTTCCAGCAGCAGTAGCATTTTATTTTTCTTGCTCTCAAAGTTGACTCTGTCATTGCCCCAGGTACAAAAAAAGTGCCTGTCTAAAAATATGTAAAGCACTTTGGGCTAGATTCACCGTTTCCGATTCGGGCAGGTCCGACTGATTCACAGATCAGTCATATTCAAATGGGGGGCGATTGGAGGAACGCCCCCATTTGCGAGCAGGAATTGCAAATGTGCAATCCCTGCTCATGCGCAGCCCCTGACAGTAGTGACAGGAGAAGCAGCCTCCTGTCACTGCTGTCAGGGCTTGTAATTATTTTTTTTTTAATCAGGCAGATATTTTGCGTGTTTTAGTGAATTGCGTCCCTACCTATTTTGCATGCAGTGCCCCTCATTACGGAAGAGGGTCGCTACACAGGTTAGTGAATTGAGTTGGGGAGAAATTGGGTCACAAAGGGCTCGTAAACCGATCGGTTCACGATCAGTTTGCTTAGTGAATTTGGGCCTTTGATTGTAACCACATAGAAAAAAAAAAAGCAGTATATCAAATCACATCCCCCTTTACTGCCTTGACGGGAGGATGGTAGCCAATTCTTCCACAAAAAGGCAGCAGTGAAAGCATCCAGGATGTTTAAGTACCTGCAAATGGAGCCACACAGCTCCTGAATTTGTTGAAGCAATAATGATCCTAATGGCATTATATCTGACCGAGGAAAGCAGTGCGGGGCAGCCAGTTGAGTGGCAGCTCCACAGCTAACTGTAACAGCCCATTCCTTACTGAGTTACAGATTGAGAAACACCATGATTCATCTCAGTTCTTAACTCTTCCTGGACTGGATGTATTCCAGAGGAAATGGGTGATTGATGTGGGGCCCAGCTCAGGCTTGGAATGAATATGCACCGTAGTCATTTGGTTATAATCCAGTCATGGCAGGGTAGCTATGGTTTAATCGGATTACAGCTGTCTGAGCTGTTCTAACTATGTTGAAAGGTTGATAGAGGATGCCTCGTTGAAATAGCTCTTGAGTATCTATATACATACACCCAATTCCTATATACATGCACTCAGTTCTTCAGACTATGCATGTATATTGCTTATAAACATGCCAAGAGTACCCAAGTGTGTCAGGCCTGAACAGGAATTTGCAATATACCTTGAATAGATGTGGGGCAGCACCGGTTTTTATAGCATGTCCTGAGTCTCTACAAGGTACAGGACAGAACTTACTACCAGAAATCGCTTCCTGGACTCAGAGGGAGCCTTAACCTATCTATTTCATACAAGAGTGAACAGAAAGCAGTACTGAGCAATTTTCCGCTATTTTTTATGCACACTGTTGGGGTAATTCTAAAGAAGGCACCCTCATTTAGGCACCTTGTTTGCTAGAATACAGAATACAGACATTTACACACACAAATGCTGAAATCCCAGCCACGCATTATTCTGTATCTATGTGCACATCTCTGATAGCTCATAGTTTGCAGGTGGACGTACACATGGATAGTGTCTGGACAATGTGTGGGCAGAGTGCACAGTAGAAAGTGACATAGTAATGGTTACCATGGTAATTACAATAGTAACAGGGAAAAGGAATAAATAATCACCCGGGAATACTACGGTAACAGTAGTCACTTCTGTAGTAGTACCACAGAAACGGGGACCTATATGGTATTTCTGCAGTAATAAGGATAAAAAGTTGGTCCCCATGAGCTTCAGCAAACCCTCAAACCGCAAACAATAGAAGACAGAAAGTGAGGTAATAGGATAACTCCGCAATGCATAGAAGCCCTCACTCATAGGGTTGAATCATCAGTCTGTATACTTCTTGATCAGTCCGTTAGGAAATTCTTCATTAAATTCAAAAACTGACCAACAACTGGTGCAACATTAATTACTTATCCTTTACTGTAGTGAAGTTGCTTGCCCCAATAATTATGTGCCCGACGGGACCCATTTCGCCCGTCCCTGCTGGAACCCTTGAGAAAATCTGTTTAGGCAAAACGGGTCCCGTCGGGCACATAATTATTGGGGCAAGCAACTTCACTACAATAAAGGATAAGTAATTAATGTTGCACCAGTTGTTGGTCAGTTTTTGAATTTAATGAAGAATTTCCTAACGGACTGATCAAGAAGTGTACAGACTGATGATTCAACCCTATGAGTGAGGGCTTCAGCAAACCCTCCCCAGGCTTTCTTTAATATAATATAACATAATTCTTCTATACCTCCATAATCAAACAATTTCTAGGCGGTTTACACAAAAGAAGGTTGGGGGGAGAGGGATTATGTCGAGGGCAGGAGGGCCTGGGATCCCTCCTGCCCGTATTGTAGTGGGGGATGGGGGGTAGGGGGTCACTGGGGCCAGGAGGGCTTGGGCTCCCTCCTGGCCAGATTCAGTCGTGGGGGGTCGCCGGGACAAGGAGAGCTTGGGCTCCCTCCTGGCCAGATAGAGTCGGAGGGGGTCGCCGGGGCCAGGAGGGCTTGGGCTCCCTCCTGGCCAGATTCAGTCGTGGGGGGTCGCCAGGACCAGGAGAGCTTGGGCTCCCTCCTGGCCAGATAGAGTCGGAGGGGGTCGCCGGGGCCAGGAGGGTTTGGGCTCCCTCCTGGCCCGATGTCGTTGGGGGGGTTCCGCGGGTGCCCGGGGCAGGGGGGCTTGGGTTCCCTCCTGCCCCGATGTTGTGTGTGTGTGTGGGGGGGGGGGGGGGGGGGGGGGGAATGGTGTGGATTCTGTAACCGGTGTTGTTTTAGACAGACACCGGTTATAAAATCCAGCTTTTAGGCGAAGGACTGGCTCCTCCTCCGCCTAAAAGCCCTTGTGTTGGACGTTTGGGGCTTATGCGTTTTTTTGGTTCATTATGGGGTATAAGTGTAGACGTCGTGGGGGTGTACTTGTAGACGTAGTGGTTGGCTGGGCGTTTAAACAGCTGGATGTAGAGGCAGGCCATTATCAAAACAAGGACATTTGTTTTGGTTATGGACACTTTCCCTGCTTCTGCTTTCAACGTTTAAGGCCTTAGGCCAAAAAGGGACTTAGACGGTTTTTTTGATTATGCCCCTCTAAGGGTTTTTTTTGCCTTGGGCAAATCTCTTTTTAATGAACCCTAATAATTAAATAAAATAGCATGCTTGACGAAGAATCTTGCAAATTTTATTTTCTCCTATAAAAGAAAAAAAAAAAAGTGTCCCTGCAGCTTAGATTGTTTTCTGCAAAATTCTACTGTACCTCATCTGCTAATCCTGCCAACAAGTTTAGAGACTGTAAATGTTTGAGCCAGCCGGGACTTTCTGATTCCTGTAAGCATTCTCCAGATGGCCACACTCCGCTCTGAACTGCAGCTTTATAAAATTTCAGCGGTTGCATGCTTGGCGTTATGAGGTGTACTGTTCCACTTGTTTTTGCCAGAAATGTACAATGTGCGGTTTGCAGAGTTGGGTCCACATGGTGTAGCTTTGAGTGGGGGGGGGGGGGGTGGGATGAAGGGTCAAAAAAAAAAACAGCAAGGGAGACAAATGAAAGCAATAAGGAAGTTCCATTAAAAAATAATAAACAGCAAACTGCATCTGCATTTTTTTTTCCTGCGACGGGCTGTGAGCAGTTCGTTTGGAGAATGTAATTTGACTGCAGAATTTGAACTTCACTGAACTTGGTCCAAGACAGACACAGCTGAGCAATCTACAGGAAGCAATCTTTTCCTAGAAGTATGTAGCTCCAAGCCCTTGTAAAGAAAGAAAGAAAGAAAAAAAGCACCCAACCCTCCTACTGGTCATAAAAGTGTCTGTACGAGCTAGAGCTGGCCACGCAGATGCATGAAGGAATAGATCTGTGTATCGTACGGATAAGGGGAGAAGTAGTAGTAGTTAAAAAAGAAAAGGATTTAGATTTTTTTCAAGGGACCTGTAGTCGAAAGAAGCGTCTGTGCCACTAGTGATAAGAGCAATTAATCAGTCCTGCTGCAGCTGTTTCCTGACATTTCTACACAGTGTTGTGGAAAAATTGATGAAGGCTGGTTCAGTAATGGTTTCAAGCATAGCATGTGGAAAATATGACCGTGTTTCCATTGGCAATTAAGAACGAATTAGGCACTCTTTTTTTTTTCCCTGTCGGGGAAGTGGCGTGTTGTACTATACAGGAAACAGTGAGTGACTGCTGAGCAGCTGTGTTGCTAGCAGGTATTAAGAACGCATAAAGAACCCTCTTCATCCAGTGAACTCTTTGAATGCATGCCTTATCATTTCTCCCTCAGCCAAAAGACACATTCAATCATGTATACAATATTAACATTCAGTTGGCCAGTCTCCTGTGGGAGGGTTTCTGTTTGTTTTTAAACTTCCAAAAATTCTCTAAAATGAAATTGACCCAGGCATTTTCCCTAGACTGCCTCTGTATTTATTTGTGTGTGTGTGTGTGTGTCATTGTTATGATTATTTTTATTTTGACTTTAAAATGTTAATGTACAGGTTGGTTTGTTATTATATCTGGTTTAATCAAGAGAGACAAAATGGATGCCTGTGTTTAGATCTGATACAGTAAATGAAAGAAGATACACCAGCCATATTCATGTTTAGTCATGGGCAGCGGAACGCTGTCCTGTTTGGGGGGACCCAGGAGCTCTGCCCTGGCCCAGCGAAATTGTGAAGCATCTCTCCTGACTCACCCATCCACCTCCTCCTGGCACGGAAGTTTTAAATTATCCACCACACAGCGTCAAGGAGCAGGCCTGCCCCCAGAAATAGAATGAAGGGTTCCATGACAGGCCTACTCCTTGATGCTACGTGGTGGCTGCCCGAAGATTTAAGATAAAACGCAGGAAGATGGGAGGGAGGGTGGGCGAGCACCAAATTTTTGGGAAGACCATGGCCCCTGTTCTGACACCTATGTGTGTAGTGGTAAGAATTTTTTTCTTATGTTTTTGTGCAATCTTATGTGGATATAGCGTTATTTTTAAAATTTTATTTTTATACCTAATTTCATATTACATTCACCAAATAATGTGAATGAAAGAAATCTAATCTAATCTAGTCTTCAGTTTATATACCGGGTTATCTCCCAAAGGAGCTCGACTCAGTTCACATGTAATTAAGACTTGAGTACATAAGAAAAAGAGCATAGAAGAAAAAAAAGCTGGATTATCGTCAATTCTTTGATACTATAGTTAAGCCATTTAAGTTTTGTATAAACAGCAGAGTTTTTAGGGCTTTACGAAATTGTTGTAGTTGGCCTATCAGTCCAATGAAGTCAGGATGTTCATTCCACATCTCTACCAGCTTGAAGGCAAAAGATTGACTAAGCTTTTCTATAGATGTAATACCCTTCAAAGAAGGGAAAGATAGTTTATATCTCTGTGTATTCCTCAAATGGCAAGATCTGAAGGGGTTCCAATATAAGAGAACCAAAGGATCAAATATTCCATAGAGAAACTTAAAGATCATGCATGCACATTTAAATTGAATCCTGAAGCGGACTGGAAGCCAGTGAAGCTTTCACAACAAAGGAGAAACATGATTGTACTTTCGCTTCCTGAATAAAAGCTTAGCTGTCGTATTTTGTATCAACTGAGGTCGTTTTAGACTGCCCTGCTTAATAGACTGAAACACAAGATTAGTGCTCAAAACTCAAGAAAGTAGATTCAGAAAATCATACAATATATAAAAACTCTTCTAAAGGAAAACACTGATGAAATAGTTGTTAAATAAATGTGCACACAATGAAAAACTCTCGAAGTGTGCAAGCATGCATACGTTCCTAAATAATGGATATTGGGTCCCAGGCAATTGAACTGGCCGACCACAGCTCAAAAAGAAAGAGGAAAGAAAAAGCGACAGAACCCCCACCTACACCTTATTGAGATTCGGTACTAGGTAATTCAGGGATTAACATTCCAAAGAAATTATTTATTAATTTATATGCTGCTTTAAACCAAAGCAACATACAAAGTAGAAATATCTAGCACATCACTTATTAATACAGATTCTATAAATAAAACAACCTTATGAATAATGTATAAGGAAATCAAGATCCTAAGCTTTCCCCCCCCCCTCCAAATTGATGGAGAAGCCAAAAAGAAATATAACTAAAGAAATATATGTATATCATGAAAGGCAAAAATCCAAAAATATCACTCCAAGCCACCACACAAGCCAAGAAAGCTAGCTTATTACTTAAGTGAAAGAAAAGCCTCAGACAAACGGAGAGGCCCTGAAGCAGTGGTTACCAGCCACAAAACGATTGTCGGCCTGGTCTGTTTGTGTTCAGTGTTCAGTGGTTTTTACCATTAATCATGCTCGGCTATTTTTTTGCTCCCACCTGCTAACTTTAAACTTGTGCGAACGTTTTTTGCCTATGATGCTTGGGGGAGGGGGGAAGAGTGTAGGTACACCTCTCTCTTTGTCTGAGGCTTTCCTTTCACTTAAGTAATAAGCTAGCTTTCTTGGCTTGTGTGATGCTTTTGTCTTGGAGTGATATTTTTTAATTTTTGTATCATGAAAGGCGCCATAACTGTCCTACAGCATGCTGGTTAAGGAACATTGGAGGGTATATAACGTTATAATGGGTATATACATACCCACACCTAAACACATCTCCCTCCACTCACCCACCTAAACTGCAGTGATGCAGAGCTTTCTAGATAGATTTCCAGGCTTTTTAAAATATATGCTCAAGTTTGTTTACGTTATAGGTCAAAAATACTAACCCCCCTCTTTTACAAAGGTGTGCTAAGCTAAACACACGCTGAACGCTAACGCATGCATGTTATCGATGTCAAATTTTTTTTTTAAATTTGTCTCTAGAAAACAACAAATATTTTCCTTGATTTAATCATGAAACAAAAGATATACACAAAAATGTGTATTCTAACTGAGGAATAAATTAGGATACCCTACACCCTAATAGCTAGTGTTACTCAACTTTGGCTAAAATAGCTGCAGTGAGACACTTCTTGGAGCCATCTACAAGTCTCTGACATTGGTCTGAGAAAAGTTTGGCCCACTCCTCACTGCAGAATTCTTTCAGCTGTGAGATGTTTGAGGGGTTTCTTGCATGAACAGCCCGTTTGAAATCACCCCACAGCATCTCAATGGGATTAAGATCAGGGCTTTGACTCGGCCACTCCAGGACTTTCCATTTCTTAGTTTTCAGACAGTCTTTGCTGGATTTACTGGTATGTTTTGGGTCATTGTCATGTTGCAGGGTCCAGTTCCTCTTCAGCTTTAATTTTCTTACAGATGGTCTCGCATGTTCCTCAAGCACCCTCTGATACACGATAAAATTCATGGTGGATGCTATGATGGTGAGGTCCTGTTGCAGCAAAGCATCCCCAAACCATGACACTTCCACCTCCATGCTTCACAGTTGGTATGAGGTTCTTTTTCTGGAATGCTGTATTTGGTGTACGCCAAACATGTCCTCTTTTTTGGTGTCTAAATAATTCAATTTTAGACTCATCTGTCCATAGAACACTATTCCAGAAGTCTCTCTGGCAAACTTCAGTCTGGCCTTGATGTTTCTTTTAGAGAGCAAAATTGTCATCCTTCCACACCTCACATGCAAGTTAAATTTGTGCAGTCTCTTTCTGATTGTACAGGCATGCACTTTCACATCAACAGTAACAAGAGCCTGCTGTAGGTCCTGTGATGACATTTTAGGGTTCTTGGAGACTTCTTTTAGCATCTTGCGGTCTGCTCTGGGGGTTAACTTGTTTGGAAGGCCAGACCTGGGCATGTTGGCAGTTATTTGGAAAGTCCTCCACTTGTACACTATTTTCTGGATTGTGGAATGTCTAATGTCAAATTATTTTGAGATCTTTTTTAAATCCCTTATCAGACTTATAAGCTGCTACAATCTTCTTTCTGAAGGCCTTATACACCTCTTTTGATCTCACCATGGTGTTCATTCTTACCGCAGCAGTCACGAGCACACCAAACTAAATGTATGAGATTTAAGTAGGGCAAACCTCCTTCAAAATGCTGAGTAATGATGTTCTAATCATGTTCTCCTGATGTGATACACCTGTGTGTGATTTGAGCCACTTTAAGTGGGAGGATATGTGGGGGTTATCCTAATTTATTCCTTAGAATATACATTTTTGTGGATATCTTTTGTTTCATGAGTAAATCATGGAAAATGTTTGTTGTTTACCTGCAATTACATCACTTTCTTTTCCCGAGATAAAAAAATGATTTTGACATCAATATGTGAACATTTCTTAAGAAAGAACTAAATATTTCATGGGGTGTCCTAATTTTTCACATGATTGTATATTGGATCTCTAAGGAAGAGGAAGGGATGGTAAATGGCATGGATGAGCAGACTGGAAAGACCATGTGGTCTTTATCTGCCTTTATTTTTATATGTTACTGTGATCCTCTCCCATCACTCCTTTTCTCCTTCAATTTCAAAAAAACCACTTTCAGCCTTTTGCTCCCCTCCCAGGGCTTTCATCTTTCCTGAATTGCTTGGGGAATTTTAGTGGCTGGTTCTCAATGTGATGAGTTCTGAGTAAGCACCCAACCCCGCTTCTCACACAGAACCCAGAAATAGTTCGCATTGATTCAACGCTTGTACTCACTGTTAACCCTTTGCCATATTCAGACCCTCTCCCTGCAGCACCTGGATTGCTGTTGCAGGATAGGCTTTTGAGTAGAGGAATGTGCAAGAGGGAAGGAAGAGGGAGTGGAACAAGCAGATAGTGTGGGAAGGTAATCAGGTCTTATGCATTGGGAAGGGATTGGAAACATGGAGGGGAAGAAGGCTTTGGAAATGTGAACTTGTTAGAGATGCAGATGGTTTGGCATATTGATGGCAATTGTATTACCAGTTTAAGTATTCTGCTAGCCACTGCCCTCCCTTAATTTAAACAGTTGATAACCCTTCCCTGACTCAGCAGTTTAACATTCTCCGGGCAGGAAGCACAGCACTCCGACAACATAGTAAAAAATACCATGTTGGGAGCAATTTTCTTTTAAAGGGCTATTCACAAAGAAATAGCATGCAAATCATATGCAGGCTATTTGTGCAGAGTAGCCAAGTTTCCCAAGTTTATTCAGCTTTTACTATCCCACTGGCAGGGGAAACCCCAATCAGTTAATCGCAGCTCTAGAGCCAGCAGGTGAAACCCCGATCAGCTAATCGCAGCTAGCCGTCAGGAGAAGCCCCAAATGAATTAAGCTTGCAACCGCCGCTCTCCCCTCTGTCAGCTCTCAGCTGATCATGGCTCCAGTGCCATCATCAGCTGGTCATAGGTGGAGAATGTCAGACTAATTCTTTGTGGTGTGGGGTGGGAAAGGATGCATCTGTTGTGTGAGTTCACAACAGCTACCGGCAGCTCCAAAGCTGCTGGAGATTGTGATCGTAAAAGGGTGTGCATTTCCTTTAGTGCATCACAAGGAGAGCTCATTAGAATACTAATGAGCTCTTTATAATGCATTTTCATAGGGTTTTCGGTGGCTACTACAAAGATCAGTAGCAGCCACTGAAAACCCTTTTGAATATCAGGAGGAGAGTTTTCATGCTAGTAAGACTGCTTTAATGAGACTTACTGGCATGGAAACTTGACAGCGACAGAACATAAGAACAGAAGAATTGCCATACTGGGACAGAGCAAAAGGTCAATCAAGCCCAGTGTCCTGTTTCCAACAGTGTCCAAGTCACGTCCCAAGTAATAAAACAGATTTTATTCTATTTATCCTAAGATTTCCTCAAGCTATCTCAATAGTGGCCTATGGACTTCCCTTTCAGAAATTTATCCAAATCTTTTTTAAACTCCGCTAAGCTAACTGATTTCACCACATTCTCCAGCAACAAATTCCAGAGTTTAATTACAATTTAAAGACATAAGAACATAAGAATAGCCTTACTGGGTCAGATCAATAGTCCATCAAGCCCAGTAGCCCGTTCTCACGGTGGCCAACCCAGGTCACTAGTACCTGGCCAAAACCCAAGGTGTAGCAATATTCCATGCTACCAATACAGGGCAAGCAGTGGCTTCCCCTGTGTCTTTCTCAATAACAGACTATGGATTTATTCTCCAGGAACTTGTCCAAACCTTTCTTAAAATCAGCTAGGAATTTTGTGTGGTGATCATGATTTTTTAAATTTTGGGGGTTGGGTGCAGGCCAGGGCTTGAAAGTTAATTGAAGGTGGGTAATGCTGAAGGTTTGGCTGGGGTGCCCACCACCCATGCACTGGTTCTGGCTGTCACCATTTTCAACTTGCAGGGTAATTTCATCATTTCAATACTGATGAAAACTTTTTGACTTCAGCAGCAATTTCTGGAGTGATCTTTTTCATTTTGTATACATTTCAGTGCTTATTGAATCATTATTCAGTTAAGTTGCATGCACAAATTTGGTTCACACCCAAATTTGCACTTGCAATTCAAAGTGCCATATATAGAATTAGGGGGTTAATATGCAAATTAGTGGCATAACGGTGAGCATTAATTGCATGCTGGGTTAAGGAGCAGGAACTGGGCGGTATATGGGAAGAGTACTGAAAACTGCAGTTAGCAGATGGTACACTTCTCCCTCCATATCCGCGGTTTCCATATCTGCAGATTCGCTTATTCATGATTTTTCAGCTGCTGACTCCGCCTCCCAAAATTACATCATCATTAAAGTTCCTTTTTTTTTTACTATAGCGATAAAAAAGTTTATCTCTTACCATTTACTCTTAAAATCACTGCTTCCATGCAGTGTTGTTTGCTTTTCCAACCGGGAACTCTGCTAATTCCCTGGCCAGGGGAGAGCCATTGACTGTTGCAGCATGGTGAGAGTGGGAGCGAGTGAGAAAGGCTTGCGGAGCTAGGAAATACTGCCAAGAGCTAGTTGGGGGCGGGGAGAGAGTGTAATTCTGTGGACTCTCGAGCACAAGTGTTTTGATTTGAGTATTAACTAAGCTTTTCAGATGTGGAGAAACCTCTCAGTGTTTGTGATGACGAGTGATAGATAGGTGCTGCTGGCAGAGAAATCCTCTAAGCACACACACAGTCTATGGCAGTTCTCTAAAAGATTTTGGGAACAAGTCCTGCGCTTTAACAGGACAGTTTCCGAACAACTCCAACACGCAGGGCTGGATTAACGAATAGGCCCAGTAGGTCAGAGGGGCCTGTGAAGGAGGGTATTATTTTTTTTTTCAACTGGCGAATGCCCCCCCCAGCATCGATTGGCAACACGGCTCCCCTGATTGGCAACGCGGGCCCCCCCATCGACAGACCGATCAACAACGGACCCCCCCTCCTCCATCGACGGAAAGTAAGACGAGCAAGGAACGCAGGTAAGAAAGGCAACAGCAACTGTCATTTTCTAACTGGTGCTGCTTGCCCAAAGCTTCCCTCTGACGCAGCTTCCTGTTTCCGCCGGGGGGGTGGGGCCTCGCCGCTTGAAAAAAAACAACAACGGAGTGAAAGGTGAGTGATGAGATGGGCCTAGGGTGGAAGGAGAGAGAGAAGGTGGCAGAGCAGGGCAGATGATGGATGTAGGGAGAAGGGAGACACAAGGGAGCAGGGCAGATGATGGAAGTAGGGAGAACTTGTGCCCAGCCCTCATCTCCTCACCACTGATGCTGCTGTTGTTTTCCCACATGCTGGATGGGGGGAAGAAGATAGTTTGTGCTATAGAAGGAAGACCAGAGAAGGAAAGGAAAGGGAAGAGAGAGGAGGGAGATGCCAAAGAACAGGGAAGGAGACAGAGATATCAGATCTGAGTGGAGGAAATGAGAAGAGAGAGAGAGATGCTAAAAACCACAATGGGGAGGGAAGGAGAGATGGAAGGAGAAATATGCCAGACTATGAGGGGAACAGAGGGAAGATGATGGATGCCTGACTAAAGGGGGGAGGGGGGCAGGAGGAGAGATAGCAGACATTTTCTGGAAGGTGCAGACTGTAGATGGAAGGAAGAGAATGACAAGAAGATGAGGAAAACACAAACCACATGACAAAGGTAGAAAAAAAAAATTATATTTTTTATTTTGTTGCTTTAGGATAAAGTAGTATTGTAGCTGTGTTGATAAATGTTTAGAAATAGAAATAGTGATCCTTTTATTGGACTAATTTTTATACATGTTTGATTAACTTTCAGAGGCCAAATTCTTCCTCCGGTCAGGACAGGATACTGTAACAGCAGTATACTTTACTGACCTAAGGAAAGAGGTTTTGACCTCTGAAAGCTAATTTAAAAATGTATTAGTCCAATAAAATGGTATTATCTTATTTTCCATTTTTTGTTTTATTTTTATCTGTTAATTTGTAAAGTGATTTGTTATTTCTCTTTTCTCAAATTTACATCTGCTATCTTTATACTGTATTTTGTTCAGTATTGGGGGATATGCACCACTGTTTCTTCACTTCCTAAACTACCATTCCTTCAGTTTGTAGCACAAGTCAGCATACTGAATGCTCTGCACTGCACTGGTCATAGAATTCTTATGATCGTCAGAACAGCGCAGAACATTCAGCTCGCCAGCCAGTGCTAAAAACCTCCTCTGTGCTTTTGTAAAAAAAAAAAAAAAAAGGGGGGGGGGGGGTTTAGTTTGTGATTACTTATTCCATACTGGGTGAGGGTGGTTCTGTGTCCTGTGTGTATGAAAGACATGGTTTTCTGATAGCGTTGACCAGCCTTGTTTGGCGAAATGCAACAGGCATGGTTCCTGGGAGCACCTTGAAAAATAAACTTGATTTGAATCTCCTTATTTAATTTTAATTTAATTTAATTCTTATATACCGCTAATAACCGTGAGGTTTCAAAGCAGTTTACAGAAAATATACATTAAGGAATATAATAATAAAATAAAATAAGTACCGGTAAGTTAGGTACTTAGAAATTCCCTTACTGTCCCGAAGGCTCACAATCTAATTGTCTGCCAATCTTCTTTTGGTCCACGTTGGATTCTTTGGTGGACCACTTGCCTTGTTGTTTTGTTACAAATTAACATACATGGAGTGGAACGTACCAGAGGAGTTACACATTTGGTTATTTATACAAATGGGTTAAAGTTGGCCGACATAGAGTGAGGCAGTTGAGAGGAGTTGCAAACTTTGTTATTAATATAGACTTATGTTTCGGATAGTATTACTGCTGTAAAATGCATTTGAACACTTTTATATACATTAGTAAAGGGTTCTGAGTTAAAATCCTGGGCAAGTAGGTGGAAAGGAAGGTGGGATTTGTTCAGAGATGTTTGGGGCTTGCATAGAACTAAAACTGTACACTGGCACTGGTATGGTAATCTTTGTTGTTTGTTTTGAATTTTATAATAAAAGAAAAAAGAAATACAAGTGGAAATAAAAAAGTAAATAAGAAAACAGGTAAATAAATGGGGCGGGGCAGGGTGTGGGTGGGGCATGGGTGAGGCGCGGCTAGGGAGCCCAGTGTACTTGTGTGCCTAGGTGCCCTCGAAGAATTAATCCTGCCCTGCCAATACGAGGACTAGCGGTGTTAAAGGTGCGGTGACCTGGGTTAGTCACTGTTGGAAACAAGATACAGGGCTCGATGGACCCCTTCAGTCTCTCCCAGCATTGCAACTTTTATGTTCTCAGTCAAACCGGAAGAAGCAGACGCTCAATAGTTCACATGTCGTGAACCCCCTTCCTCTTCTTTCCTGTTTGGTATATTTGCCTCGCCTGTCTACCTCCCCACGCTTCTTGTCTTCTAACTTCTCTTTTTGAAATCGTCTATGTCCTGCTCCAAGCTCTAAAATCGCTGCTCCAAACCACAAATAACAGCTATTTGCGGTTTCAATAGTAAAAACGACGGCGTTTTCACAAAACCGCGAATAACATATAAAAAGTTATTTGAGGTTTTCCAGTATTCGCGTCTGTGGTCCGCTCGCATCCCCCGCGAATATGGAGGGAGAAGTGTACTTTCCATGTGCTGCAGCTAACATGGGTGTGCTTATCTCTTCAAGAGGAAGCATTACGTACATCTGCACTAATTACAAACAATATTAATGCACGATAAAGAACTTTTCAGTGCACTAACCCTCAAATCCAGTATAATGTGCCATAAGTTTCATGTGCAAATCGGTACACCCAGCCAGTTTGCGTGCTCAACTTAATTGTTCAACAAGCCAGTAGGCACCGATAATTAGCGATTAACATCTACTAATTGATGTTAATTGGCACTAATTAGACATGTGCATAACTTGGTAAGCGCATTCCATAAAGTGGTGCTTGTCGCTTCTATTGTGTGAATCTCAAAAGGGGGTGTGGCTGGGGAGCAGCATGGGCGGATCATGGGCATTGCTGTTCTAGAATATGCCTGGTCCGCACAAAAGTTAGGCACGGGCATTTAGGCCTGGTTTTCCTTGGCCTAAATGTTATGATGCATTCAGCTACTAAGCACAAGGCTGTATATAGCAGGTGCCTTTTATAGAATCGAACTAAGTGCTGCGCTGATTGGCATTGATTATTTTTGGTGCCATATGTAGAATTTGGCAGTAACTGCATAGAACATCGTAGGCACAATCGCCACAGACTCTTACCACACATTAGTATTTGCTGTCTCCCTCTTTACTAAACTGCGATAGTGGTTATTAGCGCAGGGAGCCGCGTTGAATGCTCCATGCTGCTCCCGATGACAGGTATGAAAATCTCTCTCATGCATATTCATTAGGGATATCTTGAAAACCCGACTGGCTGAGGGGTCTTCCAGGACAGGGTTGGGAACCACTGATCTATAGCAGTGCTTATCAACCCAGTCCTTGGGACATACCTAGCCAATCAGGTTTTTAGGATATCCACAATGAATGTACATGTGATAGATTTACATACCAAGGAGTCAATGCTTGTAAATATATCTCTTGCATATTCGTTATGGCTGTGCTGAAAACCTGACTGGCTAGGCATGCCCTGAGGACTGGGTTATGAATCACTGCCCTACAGATAATTTTTACCAGTTCACTTTGTTAATTATAGTGAACCTGCACATATAGTTTTACTTTGATTGTTGTGAGAAAAGTACCCAGAGATTTACACCTGCTTTTTCTGCAAATACATTTTCCAGAATGTAGAGATTGGAATTTAGAAGTTCAGGTCAGGTCTACTAAATACAAAGCCTTTAGTAAAATACTTTGGACAAAGCTTTTATTTATTTTTTTTTTTTTTGAGGGGGTACTCGGGGGTACTGAGTACTGGCACCTTTCCCATGGCCCCAAAGTATTAATAAAAAAAAGCTCAGGATCTGCACACTCGGTGATACCTTTTCATGGATTCCATGGCTGGTTGCAGGGGTCTGGCTACTGTTCGTTGGGTCTCTCAGTGATCACCCCACTCCTGAAGAATAGCAACCTACAATCAGATGGCTGGACATGCTGAAGAAAAAAATTGGGGTTGACGCTGGAGGACCTTATGGAATTTGCACAAAATCAATTTCTTTTTAGATCTGTAATTCAGCATGTCACTAGGACTCGATCACGAGTGAATGGCACCTAAAACACACACTTGTAAACACACAGAGGACTTACACGCGCACACATTGACTTTGGAGCAGGGGTAACTGTGTCCGTTGGCATTTGTGCACTACTGGAGCTGGATCAGAGAGTCTGTTTTAGAAAGAAACATTGATGCCTGGATTGCCTTTATAGAAATAGGCTTCAAATAGGCCCCTTTGTGTCTTCTCACATAGGTGTTCTGTTATAAAATCAGGCCTTGTGAGGCTAATTTTATAACATCACTAAGATGGGGGCATTGGCAGGCTTAATTCCAGAATATCTCTTGGAATCATTTATGTTCAATAATGCCAAACATTCCAGGAAATCACATGCACTAATTCTCCTTTCCATCTGCCAAGGGTTGTACATTTAAAAGATTTCAACAACGTCTGCTATCCTTTCAGGCGGCACTATGGGATAAGGATTTGACTTTCTTAATTATGTCAACTGACTCTTATTTACAATTTCGACGTGTCTTAAAAACGTACCTTTTTTACTGAATATTTTGATAATTAGGCATTTTCTGCCATTCTTCTCGTCTTTTATCTATATAATCTTTGACCCTGCTTCCTGTCTGCCCCAAATCCTCTCCCAAATACCTCAGGTTACATAGAAACAGAAAATGAAGGCAGATAAGACCATATGGCTTGTCTGGTCGGCCTAACCATGCCATTTTCTATCCCCTCCTCTCCGTTGAATTCAGATATTCTTTTTGTCTCCACCACCTCCACTGGAAGGTCGTTCCAAGAATCCACCGCCCTTTCTGTGAGAAAGAATTTACTAAGTTTACTTCTGAATCTATCCCCTTTTCACCTTCATCCTATGCCCCCTCATTCCAGAGTTTCCTTTCAATTGAAAGAGATTCACCTCATGCGCATTTTTGCCATGTAGTCATTTGAACATCTCTAGCTCCCCTCTCCTTCCTTTCCTCCAAAGTATACCTATTGAGATCTTTAAGTCTATCTCCATATGCCTTATGATGAAGACCACCAACCATTTTAGTAGTCTTCTCTGGACTGTTTCCATCCTGTTTATATCTTTTGGAAAGTGCAATCTCCAGAATTGTATACAATATTCTAAATGAGGTTTCATGAGAGTCTTATACAGGGGCATCATTGCCTTCTTTTTCCTACTGGCCATTTCTCTCCCTATGCACACAAGCATCCTTCTATCTTTTGCCTTTGCCTTTTCAACCTGTTTGGCCGCCTTAAGATTATCGATACTGTCACACCCAGGTCCCAATCCTCTTTCGTGCACAAAGTTCTTCACCCCCTAAACTGTATTGTTCCTTCGGCCTTTTGCAGCCCAAACGTATGACTTTGCATTTCTTAGCATTAAATCAGGTACATACCATTCCGTTACACAACTACTCATCATGGGGGTTGTTTTACAAGAGACATTTTATGCATACATAAAGGCGTATACACATAAATCCCTTATCAAATTTCCCTCTAAGAGGGTAATTCTATAACTTGCTGCCCAATACAGGAGCTGCTTATGGTGCTTCTTTTAAGCCTATTCTATAAAGGAAAGTAGGCACCTACCTTTGATTATATAATACTAGTACAAAGTGCCAAAAAAGCTTGTATGTTAGAGCGTGATCACTATAGGTGGTGTAAATTCCTGTGCCTAGATGTAAGCATGAACGTAAATGATAGTATTCTATAATTTACACACATACCTGTGCGCTCTACTTAAACTCCATCCATATGGATGCCCACCAGCAAAGTACCTGCCATCAAATCATGGTGTTTAATTTTCTGCTAGATGTTATTCTATAAGAGGCCATGTGTGCATGTAAGTGGATAAAATACCACCATATATGCACCTCCCTTGGCAGCTCCTCAGAGAATAACCCTCTAAGGAAGCAGTTTTATGGATGAATCTCTTCAGAAAGTTGGTTAATAAATCTCAATAAATAAATAACAGGGCACAAACATTTAGACACTGTCTGTCAGTTCTATAAATCTGCTGGCCCAAAGTTGTGTGTAGCATGCAAATTTTCATACACATTGTAAAGAATAAGGTCAGTTGCGTGTGCAACTTACCGGTAATTTAATAATTTTAGCTGTTTGACTTAAATTGGCGTTAATTGGCACCAGTTGGTACAGTAGTAATTGCCTGCTCAACTTTAGTTAGTCATTATTCTAGAAGTTGAGGGGGAAAATTCAATCGCATGCAAATTCTACAGGATGTGGGAGGGGCCCTGATGAGTCAGGGTGCCTATGGGTAAAATGCACAGCTTATAGAATAGCAGGAGTTATGTGCCTAACTGCCAACAATATGGTGTGAGCATTAACATTAGTCTTTAACAGGGCATAAAACTAGAGGACATAAATTGAGGTTGAGGAGTGGTAGACATAGGAGTAATATTAGGAAATTCTTTTTCATGGAGAGGATGGTGGATGCCTGGAATGCCCTTACGTGGGAGGAGGTGGAAAGGAAAACGGTGACAGAATTCAAAAAAGTGTTGGATGAACACAGAGGATCGCTAATTAGAATATGAATGGGCTAACTGTCGCTGTCTGAATCCCAGAAATGAGATGGTTTGGATAGGCTGGAGTGAGCTTCAACGGCAACTCCAATAGTTGGAAACTAAGGTCAGTACCGGGTGGACTTCTAAGGTCTATGGCCCAGGAATAGCAAAGAAAAAGACATTTTAATTTAATCATGAAATTGTGATTAAAGGGCAGACTGGAAGAACCGTTCAGGTCTTTATCTGCCATCATGTACTATGTTCCATAAGTGCTCACAGCTAAAATTAGGCATGAATACGCTGAAACATTCCGCCCAATGTGCACAGTAACCAAAAAAGCAAACAATATGCTAGGAATTATTAGAAAAGGGATGGTAAACAAGACTAAGAATGTTATAATGCCTCTGTATCGCTCAATGGTGCGACCTCACTTTGAGTATTGCATTCAGTTCTGGTCTCTACCTTACAAAAGATATAGCAGCACTAGAAAAGGTTCAAAGAAGAGTGACCAAGATGATAGAGGATGGAACTCCTCTCATATGAGGAAAGACAAAAACCAGCCATCACTATGTTCATGTTCATAGTGATGGCTGGTTTTTGTTAAAAGAAGAGAAGATATCATTTGTAATATATTCGAAGAATTATAAGAACTTTAAATTTTACAAATTGCTCTCAGAGTCTTAAAGTGTGATCATAGATTTATGAAGTTGCAATGACTGGAAGGTGAACTCTTTTTTAGGGAGGTTTAACAGCCTTCCCTTCAGAGTTTCATGTCTCTGAGCATTTTATATATGTAATTGATCACACTTTATTAGGCCATCTATTGAAGTCAGTTTTTTGTTGCATCTAAATTCCTTTTCTGGCTTCCTCTTTTGATATATTAATAACCCTGATCTACTCATAAGGAAATGAATTTGCCCTGGATGGGTGGCATGGAATGCTGCTACTATTTGGGCTTTTGCCAGGTATTTGTGACTTGGATTGGCCTCCGTGAAGTCGGGATATTGGGCTAGATGGACCATTGGTTGGACCCAGTAAGACAATTCTTATGTTCATATGAAACTGCAGATGCAATGCTAGTATTTTATTACAGCAGTCCCACGTGGAACTGCCGTTATAGAATTCATGCTTAGTACGCATTATCCTATCTTTTGGCAATCAATAGAGACTTGCCTCCCCCCACCCTCAATGTTTCTGTGAGCAGTGAATCTGTTCTATAAGAGCACTTCTATGTAACTTGAGGCATCTTTTATAGAATCTGGGCCTTATAAGCTTGATGTACCACTTATTGCACACAATTACTGCCTACTTTTCTTTATAGAATACTAGCATTACAGGTTAAATATGCATCTGGGGTATGATCACTTACGCCAAACATAGAGCTGGTGTAAGCATTTCCACTTGACTCACTGAAACATGTGTAAATGATGATATTCCATCATTTACATGCATCCAGCCCATGTTCCAACCAAATACTGCCCACGTGTAGACCCACCTTCCAACTACATGCTATTGCCTGTAGGCGACTATATACAAAAGCCATTTAAATTTAGGCCACTTGTCATAGAATGAGAGGGCGAATGCCCAGTGGTCCTCAGTTATGTGTTTTTATTGTCTCCCTTTCTCTCTCATAATCTGAACATATGTCCTGACAGTTGAACCCACTTTGGATCTAGGCGGTAATCTTGAATTTAAATATAGAAACATGATGGCAGATAAAGGCTAAATGGCCCATCTAGTCTGCCCATACTCAGACCATAATCTCTTCCTCTCTCTAAGATGTGCCTATCCCATGCTCTCTTGAATTCAGACAGTCTTTATCTCCACCTCCTCTTCCAGGAGATTTTTTCACACATCTACCACCCTTTCTGTAAAAAAAAGTATTTCCTTAGATTACTCCTGAGCCTGTCACCTCTTAACATCATCCTATGCCCTCTCATTCCAGAGTTTTCTTTCAAATGAAGGAGACTCGCCTCATGCGCATTTACGCCACATAGGTATTTAAATGTCTATCATATATCCCCTCTCCCACCTTTCCTCTAAAGTACACATATTGAGATCATTAAGTCTGTCCCCATGCACCTTATGACAAAGACCATGCACCATTTTAGTAGCCTTCCACTGGACTGACTTCATCCTTTTTATATCTTTTTGAAGGTGCGGTCTCCAGAATTGTACACAATATTCTAAATGAGGCCTCACCAGAATCTTACACAGGAGCATCAATACCTCCTTTTTCCTAATGACCTTACCTCTTCATAGGCACCCTAGCATCCTTGTAGCTTTTGCCGTCACTTATTTAACCACCTTAAGATCATCATACAATCACACCCAAGTCCCGCACTTCTGTCGTGCACATAAGTTCTTCACCCCTAAACTGTACTGTTTCTTTGGGTTTTTGCAGCCCAAATGCATGACCTTGCATTTCTTAGCATTAAATTTTGACTGCCAAATTTCAGGCCATTCTTCAAGGTTCACTAAGTCTTTCATGTTATTCACACCATCTGAGATGTCTACTCTATTGCAGATTTTGGTATCATCTGCAAAGAGGTAAATCTTACCTGACAGCTGTTCAGCAATATCGCTTATAAAAATGTTAAAAAGAACAGGCCCAAGAACAGAACCTTGAGGCACACCACTGGTAACATCCCTTTCCTTAGAGTGATCTCCGTTGATCACTACCCTCTGTTGCCTTCCACTCAACCAGTTCTTGACCCAGCCCATCAATTTGGGGCCCATCTCGAGGACACTCAGTTTATTTTTAGACATCTGTGTGGAACACTGTCAAAGGCTTTGCTAAAATCTAAATACACCACATTTAGAGCACATCCTCTATCCAATTCTCTGGTCGCCAAGTCAAAGAAATTGATCAGATTTGTCTGACAAGACCTACCTCTAGTGAATCTATGTTGCCTCTGGTCCTTTAATCCACTGGATTCCAGAAACTTCACCATTCTCTGTTTTAAAAACATTTCCATTAATTTGCTTACCACAGAAGTCAGACTTACTGGCCTGTAATTCCCTACTTCTTCCTTACTTCCACTTTTGTGTAGCGGGACCACATCCACCCTTCTCCAGTCCCAATCCCAACTCTAGAGAAGCATTGAAAAGGTCAGTCAGCAGATCCACCAGAGCTTCCCTAAGTTCCTTCAGCACCCTTGGATGTACACCATCCTGCCCCATTGCTCTGTCTACCTTTAATTTAGCTAGCTCCTCACAAACACAACCCTCTGAAAATCAATCAAGGTCTACCATTCCTCCATCCCTATTCGTATTTGTCTTCTGTTGTGTTGCTCCTGCCGCTTCAGCCATGAACACTGAATAGAAATATTTGTTAAGCAATTCAGACTTTTCTTTATCAGCTTCTACATATTCCTCCCCTTCACTTTTGGGTCTCACAATGCCACTTTTGCACTTCTTCTTATCACTGATATATCTAAAAAAAAATGTCTTGTCTCCCCGTTTTACCATGTCAACTATTTTTTCTTCCATTTGTATCTTTGCTTTCCTGACTACTTGACCAGCCTCTCTTAACTTTTCCAGATATTTTTCTCTGTCTTCCTCTTTGTGCGATATTTTGTAGTTTATGAAAGCTAACCTCTTAATCCAGAAGGAAGAGAATTATAATTTATGAACGTCCAGTCAGCTTGAAAAGCAGAAGCATCTACTGGAATCATGCCAGATGGTGGCTGCATCTGTCATCAATGGATACTTATTGTGCCTTCAGCAAAATGCACTACAGCTCTGTGTGATTAATATTTCAGAAGGTTTCCAGAGATAAACATATCATTAAAGCAACAGTATGATTTCAATTGCTCAATCACTTTGCTTGTTCACCGCCTCTTGCTTTGTCTATCAGCCTTCTTTCTATGTCTGTCTTTCTCTTTGTCCTTCATGTATATAATTTGTATTACATATTTTTATTGGGGTGGTTGGAATATGAGTGTGCTGCTTTAATTAGGGCCACATCCCCTGCTTTTATACCTCCTTTTTGCAAACATAGGGTTTTGAATAGCTGTTGGCCAGTTTTTTTGAATTGCAAGAATTACACATATAGAAACATAGAAATAAACGGCAGATAAGGGCCAAGGCCCATCCAGTCTGCCCACCCTAATGTCCCTCCCCTACCTTCGCCCTGTGAATAGATCCCTCCCCTACCTTCGCCCTGTGAATAGATCCCATGTGACGATCCCATTTGGCCTTAAAATCAGGCACGCTGCTGGCCTCGATCACATGCAGTGGAAGACTATTCCAGCGATCAACCACCCTTTCTGTGAAAAAGAATTTCCTGGTGTCAGCTCGTAGTTTCCCTCCCCTAATTTTCCACGGATGCCCTCTTGTTGTCGTGGGACCCTTGAAAAGGAAGATATTTTCCTCCGTCTCTATGCGGCCCGAGAGATACTTGAACGTCTCGATCATGTCCCCCCTCTCTCTGCGCTCCTCGAGTGAGTATAGCTGCAATTTGTTTAGCCGTTCCTCGTATGGGAGATCCTTGAGTCCTGAGACCATCCGGGTGGCCATTCTCTGAACCGACTCCAGTCTCAGCACATCAGCATATATGCACGTTTCTCCTGGCATAGATATGTGCACCATTACTCCTGTCTCAGAGCAGGTGTAACTTGTGTGTTACCTTTTATGGAAGCAAGGCAAATATGGGTGGGTGTGTCTTCTTGTATGAAATGTGCATGAATTGAGTCTCCATTTGAAAAAATTACATAAAATGCACCATAATACACAAATAGAAAAGAAAACAACCTTTTCTTCCATCCATCTCTCAAATATAAATACCTTAATCATATTATAACATTATACTCAAATATTTGAGTCTTCAAAATACCCTTCCCTCCCTTCCCCCCACCCTGGATGTGTAAGGCAATCTAAGCATTTTATAATTACTGTATATTAACAAATGCAGTCAATGGGCTCCTTATTTTATTAAATGTATTACCAAAACCTGAACATTCCGCATTCATTCTTTCGTATTTATAGATATTACATACTCTTGTCCACCAGAATGTTTAATTTAATCTGTCATGAGATTTCCAGTTTCTCGTGATCATTTGGACAGCTATTGCTGTCAAGATCAGTAAAAGACGGCTTTTGTATTTATCCAACACAGGCTTTACCTGTAACAACTTACCACAAATTGTAAATTCATATGATAAAGGAATAGATGATTCTAATATAAGATTAATTTGTCCCCAAATTGACCTCCAAAAACCAAGTATCATTGGACAAAAATATAACAGATGATCCAGATGTCCCTATATTAATATGACAATGCCAGCATCTATTAGATTTTGAATTATCAAGTTTTTGTAATCGAACTGGGGTCCAAAAAATCCTATGCAACAAAAATAACCATGTTTGTCTCATAGATGCTGATGCTGTACATCTTAACCTCCAAGACCAAATTCGTGGCCATCGAGATACAGAAATATACTGTTTAATCTTGATGCTCCAAATTTCTCTGAGACTATTTTTAGGTTTTTTATTCAAAAATTCAAAAATTAATTTGTACCACTGGGCAGCCTGATGTCCTACTAAATCTATCTGGTAGCAAAGGAACTGCAGGCTATAATATTTTTTAAAATTTTTCCATTCAGGGAACCCACTCTGAATAGCCTGCTTCAACTGCAACCACCTATACTGTTGAGATTTTAAAAGGCCAAATGATTGTTGCAGCCGTGAAAATTCCAGCAGATTCTCATTGGATATAACATCATCCAATGTCCGAATACCTGCCTGCATCCAATTCTTCCAGGCGATCCCAGCACCGCCCACTTGAATCTTGGAGTTTAACCATAAGAACTGAAAAGTAGATTTCAATATAGGAACATCTGTTAGTTTATCAATAAATGTAATTGTTTTCCAGGTATCAATAAAATTATGTTGTCCCTAGCATAGCTAGGTAATCTGATACTTAATACATGAGAAAGTCGCATTGGGGACAAAATTTTCCATTCTAATTCTCAAAACAACTCCACAAAAAGTAATTGCATAAGTGGCATTGCTCGCAGCAGAAATCATTTCTTAAACAGAGGAAAAAGCCTCAGGTTAAAGAGAGACAGTCAGCTCAACTTTTCCAACATCACTGGCCTAAAAAAAACCTCCGGAACGCTGATATGAATTAAATCAAGGGCAATGCAACCAAGTGAGCACCTTTCAAAGTAAACTCCCCCCTTGATTTAATTCACATCAGCGTTCCGGAGGTGTTTTTTTAGGCCAGTGATGTTGGAAGTAGTTGAGCTGTTTGGCTTTCTTTAACCTAAGGCTTTTTCCTCCATTTCAGAAATTATTTCTGCTGTAAGCAACGCCGCTTGTGCGATTAATTTTTGTGGAGTTGATTTGAGAATTAGTGTGTTTGTTCCTCCATTCCTTATTGTTTTTGACTCACATTACTACAGGTTGGTTTGTTGTTTTTTTTAGTTCAAAGAGTTTTATTGATTTTATAAAGTATAGAATACAATGCCAACAATGTGGGTGTTCCAAAAGAGGAACTCATAATAACAATAAACATTAACAAATGTGAAGTGCATCCACAATGAAATAACATTCGTGTACCAGTAAATGCATAAACAAAAGAAAAGACAAAATGGTGCAGATCAATAAAAGAAATAGAATATAAATTATGAGGAGTGTTCTACAAATGTACCAGGAAAATCAGCATAAAGCATCCAATAGAAAGGAAGATAATATA
This sequence comes from Geotrypetes seraphini, assembly GCF_902459505.1. Taxonomy (NCBI): domain Eukaryota; kingdom Metazoa; phylum Chordata; class Amphibia; order Gymnophiona; family Dermophiidae; genus Geotrypetes; species Geotrypetes seraphini. The sequence goes on along the minus strand of NC_047086.1, from coordinate 160,919,126 downwards.
TGTTACAGCCACAAAAATACAATAAGTAGCTTCACCAAGTAGGTGAGGTGTGATAGAAAGTAAAATAATAAAGAAAAAGTCAAAGTCAAAGATCTGACTTGCAATACTCAAGTAATGGGGACCAGGTTTTTGAATAAGAGGTCAAGACGTTCAGCAAATTGACATTCAAATTTCACTAATAGGCAAATTGAGTTCCACCATTGATTAACGTGTAGTTTGGAAGTATCCTTCCAGTGCTGAAGAATAATGGAAAGAGCAGAAAATAGGAGTATAATCAGCAGGCGTTCATGGTGGGTGGGTAATGGGGAAGAGAGTGTCAAGGAGCCAGTAAACAGTAAATCCAAGGAGAAAGTATCAGTAATATGGAAAATGCGAGTAATTGTAGATCATACATTGAACCAGAAAGATGATACATGTGTGCAAGCATAAAGTATATGAAATAAGGAACCATCAGGAGACTTACAGGTCCAACAGCAACCATCATAATCCTGGTTTAGTTTGGCCGATTTAGCCGGGGTCCAAAAAGCCCTGTGGTATAGAAAGACGGCAATTTGTAGATGTGATGCTGATCTGAGTGATTTTAGAAGTTTAGGCCACATAAGCAACCATATGTGTTCGGGAAATGAAGTATGTAGTGAAGCATCCCATTTAGCTACAGTGTCGGAAGGAGGTATATTGGTATGAGATTGAATGTATTTATACCATTTGGATGTCTGACCTTTCGTGACAGAATAAGAAAGAATCAAATTAGGTAAATCAGGAGGGTCACTAAGGGAGATAGGAGACGGAAAGGTAGATTTGAGACAGTGATGAAGTTGAATCCAGAGAAAGTATTGTGATTGAGGTATGCGAAATTTGACCATAAGATCGGAAAAAGAGAGCTATTGGTCATTCTAGGTTGTTTTTTGTTTTAATATATTTTATTGCTTTTTTTATTTATAATACTTTATTGATTTTCAAACTATAAATGCGCCATAAATAAATCACATATATGTACAGTTGTAAAATAAGCGCAGCAAACTTTCAAATAGTACTGCAACAAAGTAATTTCTCCCCCTCCCTATACATTCTGGTGGGAATCCATGTGTTATACATATAAAATGGAGCGTGGTATGGCTATACAACAGAGAAGGTTGAAGATTTTATTGCATTTTTAAAATTAACAATAGAAGTACAGGTTAATAAAGAGGCTATAAGTGTGCACTCGATTTGAAGGAGGTGGAAGGGACTTACCCAAGGTCAGTGGGAGAGGCAAGATTCTAACCCTGGCTTCTCTGGATCTTAACATGTTGCTCTATCCACTATGTTTCTACTCCTTTATAATCTGCATATTTAATTGTGTGCCCTGCCCGTTCTCAACCCAAATTTCATCCTTGCCAAGCTCAGTCACAAATTACATGCCGTGGAGGGGCATAATCAAAAAAAGCGTCTAAGTCCCCTTTTGGCCTAAGTCCTTAAACGTTCAACGCAGAAGCAGGGAAAGTGTCCATAACCAAAACAAACATCCTTGTTTTGATTATGGCCGTCCTCTGCCTAAACGCCCAATCACCACTACATCTAAAAGTACACCCACAAAACGTCTACACTTTTTAGCCATAATGAAACAAAAAAACACCTAAGCCCCAAACGTCCAACAGAAGGGCTTTTAGGCGAAGGAGGAGCCAGTCCTTCGCCTAAAAGCTGGATTCTGTAACCGGTGTCTGTCAAAAACAACACCTGTTACAGAATCCCCCCCAAACGATATAGGCAGGAGGGTGCCCAAGCTCTCCTGCCATGTTGAACCGCCAACCCCCCCCCCCCCTCCCGACAACATCGGAGCAAGAGGGAGCCCAAGCCCTCTTGCCCCGTGGCAGCCGCGGCACCCCCGACTCGATCGGACCAGGAGAGAGCCCAGGCTCTCCTGGCCCCAGTGAACCCCCCCCCCCCCCCGCAACTCGATCGGGCCAGGAGGGAGCGATGGTTGCGGAGGGTAGGTTGCCGGGCCGCTGAACTGATGGCGCCAGCGGCCATCAGCTCAGCGGCCCCTTTTTCGGCACTTAGACCTGGTTTGACTACGTCTAAGGTCTAAGTGCCGACTAGGCAACCTGTAAATATTTTGGTTATACCTGTTGTACGCCTAGGTATAGGTTGGCCCACCTCCCGCCCACTGCCCGCCCTTTCCCCTCCTCTAAACACACCTCTTTTCTCTCTGTGCTTTTAGTGGCAGGGGAAAGGCCTAAGCTGGTTTTAGATACGTCTAAAAACCAGCTTTGGTTATGGGTACTTGGACGATCAGGCTTTTTGATCGTCCAAGTAGCCATTTAGGACACTTTTTAGACGTTTTGTTTTTTTTATTATTAACCCTATAGCGTCTAGATGTATATTGAAAGAATACTGCTTAGCCAGCATTCACGCGCATTCTTGCCACCTACAATAAAGTGGCTCCTTATAGAATTCCCCCTAGATGGGGTGAATTTTGAGTGGCAGCTTACCCACATGAAGATATAGGGATACATTATCTGTATATATTTATATAGATTTAGAGCGATGTCCATGTAGCTTGTCACCAGAGCCGGATTAACCATTAGGCCAAGTAGGCACTAGAGGTCTGCACGGGAACGGGGATCATGGGGGTCCCATGGGGATCCCGCAGGAATCCCCCCTAACCCATGAGACTCCCACGGGGACACCCCTCTAGCCAACGGGACTCCCATGGGGATGGAAGGCTTTGGAAGCAGGGTTCATCCATATAATATAATGGACATGTCAGCCTTAGTAAAAGAGGGGGTTTATAAGTTAATTACCTGAACAGAAAACAAAAAAAGGTTCCACCAAAGAGATTCCACAAGGAAAACAGCAGCGCAAACACAAAAGAAACTGGAATTGATGATCCTGTCAGAAGTAATTGCTGCTTTTTATGGGGACGGGCGGGGATGGAGGTAATTTCTTGTGGGGACAGGTGGGGACGGAGAGGATCCTGACAGGGACGGGTGGGGATGGAGAGGATCCTGGCTGGAACAGGCGGGGATGGGTGGGATTTCTGTCCCTGCGTAACTCTCTAGTAGGCACATGCCTAGGGCCCAAAATGGTTAGGGGGGGCTCACTGAAGGAGACCACTCCAAAAAAAAATTTCAGACGGCGACAGCCCAGCCCCCCGCAGCGATCAGCAACACCACCCCACCTCGATCGGCAAAACAGGGCCGGTGACTGCTTTCTCCCGCCACTGCCAAAGCCTGTAAATAACTTTAACACACATCGCAGGGCTCTAACAGTGCACTTGACACTACCGGCTTCCCTCCTCCTCCTCCATCAACCAAATGGGAAGTTACGTCATAGGGGGGAGGAAGGAGGAAGGAAGCCGTCGGCAGCATGCGCACTGTTAGAGCCCCGTGGTGTGTGTTAAAGTTATTTACAGGCTTCGGCAGTGGCGGGAGAAAGCAGTGATGCTTTTATTGGACTAATTTTTATACTTGTTTGATTAACTTTCACAGGCCAAATTCTTCCTCCGGTCAGGACAGGTGTAACAGGGTAAGTACAGGGCCTAGTGTACTTGGGTGCCTAGGGGCCCTCGAAGAATTAATCCTGCCCTGCTTGTCACCACTAAAAATACCAGATAACTGTGTCTGAATAATTGCATCTGATCACACCTGCCCTGCCTGTGTCCATTGTAAGTAGCAAGCGGAGACTGTAGGTAGGATCCTACCAACACCAGCCTTCCGTTTTGAGTTCGGTGCTAACCAGTTATTTTCAGAAAATGATTGGTTAGCCCAAATAGGCAATTTTTACCAGCTAGGAGCCGTTTCTGGCTTCTTAAATTGATTTATTCAATTTTTGAAACTCTTTTCCCAAGGGAGCGCAAAACGGTTTACAATGAATTTATTCAGGTACTTAAGCATTTTTTCCTGTCTGTCTGTACCTGGGGCCAATTATTTATTTATTTAATTTATTTTCTATCCCTGTTTTCCCCAAAGAGCTCAGAACGGGTTACAGGGTATCCAACCTTTTGGTTTCGCTGGGCCGCATTGGGTGAAAAAAATGTTTCTGGGGCCACACAAACATGCAAACGCTGCAGCAAGACAGAGGAAGGAGCCGGCAAGATGGTAAACACCTGGGGGCAGCAGAAGAAAACACTGCATCGCCCTCAACCAGGGCCGCACAAAATACTTCACTGGGCCGCATGCGGCCCTCGGGCCACAGGTTGGACACCCCTGGACAGGTTAAATATACATAAAATACAGTTAACAGATTACAATATAACACAATTACAGTGCAAGTTTACAATACAAGGTTGTGTCCTAATTCGATACATACTAGGGGTCTAATACCAATAAACATAATATAGAGTTTACAGGTTACAATTTGCCATAGTTATCCTTAACCGTGCAAGTTTTTCAATACAAGTTTTTATCCTAACTAGACACACACTAGGGATTTAATATCAATATACAGTACCCGCAGTTACAGGTTAAATTTGCCATAGTTACAGAGGAAGAATTTTCAATACAAGTTTTTATCTGAGATCTAGTACCAGTATCTTTGTAATCCATCGGTCATGGGCATGAGAGTTGGGTGAAGAGGTATGTTTTTATTGCTTTTCTGAAGTTGAGGAGTCCTTCAAGGGATATGATCTGCGGGTGTAGTTGATTCCAGTGGCTTGGCATTAAGTGGGAGTAGGAACATTGTTTGGTGGTTGAAGTTGATGGGGGGATTAAGGGCTAGATTCAACAACCTGCCCGATCCGGGCAGGTCCGACAAATTCTTTAAAGTAGAATATGTAGATGGGGGCGATCGGAGAAACGCCTGCCTGGATCGCTCTACATCGATCCCAGCGTATGCACAGACCATCTGTAGATGGTCTGCCCATTCGCTAGACCTCCGGGCCCGGCAGAGTGGTGGTTTTAAAAAAACAAAATTTAAAAAGGCTGCTGAGCAGGGAGAGCAGCCAGCAATCTTCCACCTCCCAAATTTGTCACAACTGCAGGAAGGAAGAGCAGGCAGGGCAAAAACAAAAAAGAATCTGAACTCCCGAAGATCCAGGGGTTCCGGACTGCGAGCTGTGGAGAGAGCCTCACTGCAGCCTAGAAGCAGAGGGGGGGGGACTGACGGACTACAGAACTAGAAACCCGCCCCGACTCTCCTGCTCTCTGCTGTCCTTCCCCGCAGTGCAAGCCCATGGTTTTAAAGCGGGGCTGCACTGCAGGGAAGGGCGGCAGAGAGCAGGAGAGTTGGGGGCCGCATTTTTCCCCACCCAGTGGAGTTTCTCGTATCCATGGCTCCAAGCAGGGAGTTTCAGGGCTGCAGGGCTGATATTTCAGCGTGGGAGAGAGCAGGAAAGGAGTGAGCAACTGGTTCTCACCAGTCTCTTGGTTTCTGATCGGCCAGCCCAGTCGGTGTGCCTGAAAAATGTTGGTGAATCGCTGCCTTGCTACATTTGCATCCCTAATTTGCATGCGTGGATCGGGTCGGGTGCGGCTAGAAGGTTAGTGAATCGGGTCGGGGTTGTAGAGGGGTCGCAAACCGATCGGTACACAATCGGTTTTGCTTAGTAAATCTAGGCCTATGTGACTTGCACAGAGTTCCAAGGAGCGGCGTGGGTTAGAGCCCACAACCTCAGGGTTCTAAGCCTCTAGTTTTAACCACTGCACCACATTCTCCTCTCACTTTGAATACCAATCACATTGAGCACAAATGCTATAGTGCAAGGGGGGTGTGCACATGGGAGTGTCAAGGACAGGTCAGGGGTGAGCCCAGCACTTAATACACTGAAATACTTTCAGTTACACATGCAGTTGCATCTTTGTAGCCACATCGTTAACGCCAGCTGTTGACATGGCACCAGTGGCGTAGTAAGGGGGGGCATTCTGCCCTGGGCATGGTCTTCCTCAGGGCATTGGCATTTCTCCTGCTCTCCGCCCCCCCTCCTTCCCACTCATCCCCCTTTCCCCCGTACCTTTTTAACTTCGGCACCAGTAGCCCCGAACTTGCTGCTCATGTCGGCTTTGGCGTTGTTTCTGATGTCACTTCCGGTAGGACATGACATCAGAGAGAGCACCAAAGCCGACACAGGCAGCAAGTTTGTGGCTGCTCACACCGAATATAAAAAGGTACGAGGAAGGGGCACATGGTGGGGGGGGCAGGAAGAGGGGCACCACCACCCCGGGCACTGCTCACTCTCGCTACGCTACTGCACTGCACATCAATTCTGATGTATGCTAGTATTCTATATGGCAGTGACTCATGTAATTTGCTAATTTAGAATTCACTCTTAGTGCACAGCATCGTAGCACCAACAATTTGACAGCCTTTTCAGAATTACCCCTAGAATGGGTTTACCTAGTGCAGGGGTGCCCATACTTTTTGGGCTTGCGAGCTACTTTTAAAATGACCAAGAAAAATGATCTACCAACAATAAAATAAAAAAAAAAACACAAAGCACACTGTACGCAGAGAAAATGTTAATTATCATTCCTATTCCGTGGTTTTTTCAAAGAGGTCAAGCCAGAAGACTCTTTGCACTGTCACCTCAGTAACAATCATACAAAAATAGACAAATACCCCCCCTCCCTTTTTACTAAACCACAATAGCAGTTTTTAGCGCAGGGAGCTGCGCTGAATACCCAGCGCTGCTCTCGACGCTCATAGGCTCCCTGCGCTAAAAACCGCTATTGTGGTTTAGTAAAAGGGGGGCCATAGTGCAAAATATAGACAGCAGATATAAATTCAGACACATTTTGATCACTAAATTAAAAATAAAATCATTTTTCCTACCTTGTTGTCTAGTGATTTCATGAGTCTCTGGTTGCACTTTCTTCTTCTGACTGTGCATCCAATCTTTCTTCCTTTCTTTCAGCCTGTATGCTCTCTCTCCTCCAGACCTCATTCCCTCCCCCAACTTTTTCTTCCTTTCTCCCTGCCCTTTCTTTCTCCCTGCCTCCCTTTCTTTTTTTCTCTCTTCATGCCCCCTTTCTTTTTTTCTGTTTCCCTTCTTTCATTCTGTCTCCTTGCCTGCCCCCTTTCTTTCTTTCTCCATGCCCTCCCCCAAGCCCCTGCTGCTGCCATCGGGGAACAGGCCCCAAAGCCGGCACCCACCCCAAGCTCTCTCTGCTTCCCTGCGTCGGTCCGACCAGCATTCCTCTCCCCGACGTCAATTCTGCCGTCGGAGAGGAAGTTCCACCCAGCCAGGCAGTGATTGGCTGGCCCGAACTTCCTCTCTGACGGCAGAATTGACGTCTGGGAGAGGAAGGCTGATCGGCCGGTAGATCGCCAAGGCAAAGTTAAGTCTATCACGGAGCCCGGGATGGGCTCCGCGATCAACTCACTTTGCCCTGGCGATCTACCGGTCTATTATGATCTACCGGTCCATTATGCCCTGGCCTAGTGGGACTATAGAAATTATAATAGCAATAAATAGCCTTAGTTGATCGGGCCATTGAGGATCTGTAGTGGAGCTTGGAGGGAAACCAGGGGCTCCTTTACAAAGGTGCGCTAGCGTTTTTAGCGCACGCACCAAATTAGCGCGCGCTAGCTGAAAAACTACTGCCTGCTTAAAAAGAGGCGGTAGCGGCTAGCGTGCCCGGCAATTTAGCACGCGCTATTCCGAGTGTTAAGGCCCTAGCGCACCTCTGTAAAAGGAGCCCCCAAAATCATAAGACTAAATGTCTGGAGAACTCTTATTCTGAGTTTCCCCCCACACATCCTCTTGACCTCTTTGGGGATGATGGAAGAGGTTAACATAGTAACATAGTAGATGATGGCAGATAAAGATCCGAATGGTCCATCCAGTCTGCCCAACCTGATTAAATTTAAATTTTAAAATTTTCTTTCTTAGCTATTTCTGGGCAAGAATCCAAAGCTCTACCTGGTACTGTGCTTGGGTTCCAACTGCCGAAATCTCCGTTAAAACCTACTCCAGCCCATCTGCACCCTCCCAGCCATTGAAGCCCTCTCCAGCCCATCCCCCACCAAACAGCCATTTACAGACACAGACCGTGCAAGTCTGCCCAGTACTGGCCTTAGTTCAATATTTAATATTATTTTCTGATTCTAGATCCTCTGTGTTCATCCCACGCTTCTTTGAACTCAGTCACAGTTTTACTCTCCACCACCTCTCTCGGGAGCGCATTCTAGGAATCCATCACCCTCTCCGTAAAGTAGAATTTCCTAACATTGCCTTTGAGTCTACCACCCCTCAACCTCAAATTATGTCCTCTGGTTTTACCATTTTTCTTTCTCTGGAAAAGATTTTGTTCTACATTAATACCCTTCAAGTATTTGAACGTCTGAATCATATCTCCCCTGTCCCTCCTTTCCTGTAGAGCAGGGGTGCCCAATACGTTGATTGCGATCGATAGGTCACTCGCTCAGGCGACCCCAGTCGATTGCAGAGCGGGTTCCCTTCTTCCCTTCTCTTTTTTCCCCTCCTGACTGGCCCGCTCCTGAATTCTGTTGCTGCCGCCGCTGCTCAACATTTAAAAAAAAACGGCTTGGAGAACTTATGCTCAGGGGGCTAACGTGTGCTTGTACCGGCTTCCCTTCTCTTCCTTCTGAAACCAGAAGTTATGTCGGGGGGGGGGGGGAGAGAAGGGAAGCCGGCACACACATGTTAGAGCCCCGTTCGCGGGCTAAAGCGGGAGACAGGTCAGTGAAGCTTGCGATTTGCTCTTCTTGCTGCCAGGTCCTGCCTACTTTCTGTTTCCTCAAAGGCAGGACCCGGCAGCATTTCTCCCAATAGGTAGATCTTGGGCCGATCAGCCTTCTCTCCCCGACGTCAATTCTGCCGTCGGAGAGGAAGTTCTGGCCAACGGAACTTCCTCTCCGACGGCAGAATTGACGTCGGGGAGAGGAATGCTGGTGGGCCCGAAGCAGGGAGAGCTTGGCCGGCGGCTTTGGGGGCCTGTTATCCGATGGCAGCGGCAGTGGTAGTGGCTTGGGGGAGGGCAGGGAGGGAGAAAGAGGGCAGGCAGGGAGACAGAAGGAAAGAAGAGAAACAGAAAAAAAGAAAGGGGGCATGAAGAGAGAAAGAAAGAGAGGGCAGGGAGAGAGGAAGAAAACGTTGGGGGGGGGGAATGAGATCAGGAGGAGAGGAAGCATACAGGCTAAAAGAAGGGAAGAAAGATTGGATGCACAGTCAGAAGAAGAAAGTGCAACCAGAGACTCATGAAATCACCAGACAAGGTAGGAAAAATGATTTTATTTTAAATTTAGTGATCAAGATGTATCTGAATTTATATCTGCTGTCTATATTTTACAATGTGGTCCCCTTTTACTAAACCGCAATAGAGGTTTTTAGCGCAGGGAGCCTATGAGCGTCAAGAGCAGCGCTGGGCATTCAGCGCAGCTCCCTGCGCTAAAAACTGCTATTGTGCTTTAGTAAAAAGGGAGGGGGTATTTGTCTGTTTTTGTATGGTTGTTAGTGAGGTGACAGTGCATAAAGTCATCTGCTTTGACCTCTTTGAAAAACCCTGGAATAGGAATGATGATTAACATTTTCTATGCGTATAGTGTGCTTTGTGTTTTTTTTTTTATTTTATTGTTGGTAGATCATTTTGACTTGTCATTTTAAAAGTAGCTCGCAAGCCCAAAAAGTGTGGGCCCCCCTGCTTTAGGGTATACATATTCAGGGCTTCCAGTCTCTCCTCATACGTCTTCTGGCGCAAGCCTCCTATCATTTTCGTCGCCCTCCTCTGGACCGCTTCAAGGTTGAGAGAGTGCTCATTTGCATGATAAATCTATAGAAGAACTTTAAGGTTAATTTTAAAGCATCTTTCATCTGCACATAGAGAAAGATGAGGCCTTAATTTTTTTTAAAATCTTACTTTAAAAAAAACAAACCCAAACCCCAAGGCAGTTGAATTCATATAAACCAGTGGTCTCAAAGTCAAACCCTTTGCAGGGCCACATTTTGGATTTGTAGGTACTTGGAGGGCCTCAGAAAAAATAGTTAATGTCTTATTAAAGAAATGGCAATTTTGCATGAGGTAAAACTCTTTATCTATATATATAAAATCGGAGGTATGTATGTGTGTATGTGTGTGTGTATGTGCCGCGATCACGCAAAAACGGCTTGACCGATTTGAACGAAACTTGGTATGCAGATCCCTCACTACCTGGGATGATATGTTCTGGGGGTCTCGCGGCCCACCTGCACACGTGGGCGGAGCTACAAACATAAAATCAGATTTCACCCATTCATGTCAATGGAAAAAATGTAAAAAGCTGCCATTCTCACAGTAATTCAAAAACGGCTTGACCGATTTGAACGAAACTTGGTATGCAGATCCCTCACTACCTGGGGTGATATGTTTTGGGGGTCTCGCGGCCCACCTGCACATGTGGGCGGAGCTACAAACAGAAACTCAGATTTCACCCATTCATGTCAATGGAAAAAATGTAAAAAGCTGCCATTCTCACAGCAATTCAAAAACGGCTTGACCGATTTGAACAAAACTTGGTATGCAGATCCCTCACTACCTGGGGTGATATGTTCTGGGGGTCTTGCGGCCCACCTGCACACGTGGGCGGAGCTACAAACAGAAAATCAGATTTCACCCATTCATGTCAATGGAAAAAATGTAAAAAGCTGTCATTCTCACTGTAATTCAAAAACGGCTTGACCGATTTGAACGAAACTTGATATGCAGATCCCTCACTACCTGGGGTGATATGTTCTGGGGGTTTCGCGGCCCACAACTCTATGTTGCTTGCTCAAGGGTGGGTTCACCCAAGAATTTATATGTTCTTGCTCCTGGAGGTGAAACTAAAAATGTTGTTTATAATCACGTTTTGCGTTAGTTGTATTGTATTCATTTTGTCAAATATTTCACATTATAATTTGAATATTGTACTTTTTATTAAGCTGTAAAAAATTAATTTCATTCACCACTATAAAGTATCTTTATTTGAATCCATTTACAGTGTTATTGCTATAATTAAATACCCGTGCAACGCCGGGGCATCAGCTATATATATATAAAATCGGATGTATGTATGTTCCAGCATAACTCCGAAACGCATGGACTGATTTCAACCAAACTTGGTATACATATCAATTGCTATATGGGAAAAAAATACTGTGGGGGTGGGAAGGGGATGACATGTAAAGACTCATCGAAAAAGACAGATATTGCTTTGACCAATGGTGTGAAGCTTGGGGACTGATGTCACACAGTCTGAATGATGTCACAGTCAACAGTATATAAGGAAGTGCCGCTGTGGTGTGGTGTGGTGAAGCCGAAACTGAAAATTTGTGTGATGTTATTCCTCAAGTGAATGTTCCTGAAGGGAATTTATATCCGGGCAACGCCGGGTGATCAGCTAGTAGTTTATAAATCTTTCCTTTTGGCTAAGTCTTAATAATAATATTGTAATTTATAGTTAAAGAGATATATGATCAAGAAACTGTTTTATTTTACTTTTGTGATTATGATAAACATACCGAGAGCCTCAAAATAGTACCTGGCGGGCCGCATGTGGCCCCCGGGCCACATGTTTGAGACCACTGATATAAACCCAGCAGCAGCAGCATTCACTAAAAAAGAGCCATGCTTGCACTATGATTACCGCCATACTTTCTTCTATGAAGTTTTCTCCAAAATTAGTCACTCAAAATACAAAAAGAACACGTAAAAGTGCAAAGAACCTCATCTCTCAGGCTGGCTCTGTGCTATGCTGCTCCCTGACAAGGAGATGTAAGCTACCCAACCGGGAGGACTGTGTTTTTAATAAGAAAGGTTTAAAACATGAATTACAGCACACATTAAGACATTTTTGCACTCCCATCTTAATTTCTTTTTAAGGGAAAAGTGGTGGGAGGGTGAGAGACACTTCAAAATTGCAATGTAGGTGGTGGTGTTATACGAAAATGTGTTACATAGGTTATTTTTAAATATAAAATGTTATCATCAATTTAAACAATCTCATTAACTGCACTGAACTTTATCCTGATGGAACATGCACTTTCATTTGCCTTGTCCTCATTTATAGTTTTTGTTTGTGGCAAGGATTCTGCCTTACAAGTGACTCTTCTGTGTGGGGCTATAGTAGAAATTAGTGCCTTCTATGCTGTCTAGTTTGGTTGTTTTTACAGTATGTGATACTCAACAAGTCAACAACAATAAATTCTATGTCGGACCCTACATAAGCAATACACCTGAATAGTTGTGAGAGAAAGTGTCATATGAATAGGTTGTTTCAAGAATAGTCCGACTAAGACCATCTCTTTATCCCCCTCTCCTATAATATTAGTCACCTAGACCCTCAGAAATGCCACCATGATACTTAAGTGTTTTTCATAGTATCTGGCTTTATGCATTCGATCCTCACCGAGTCTCTTAAATAAATTTTTAAATATATTTTTTAGCTAGATGTAGTTATATCATTCAAGTCTTTAAATATTTTAAATAATTTAATACTTAACTTAAATGGTCAGATTCTCAGGGATTAATAAGCTGGCATGTTTCACCCAGAGGGTTTCTTCAAGGTTACTATCCCTACAACAATAAAACCTGCGTTATTAATAAAGTTTATGTTTATAAATCAATGTCCTAAAAACTTCTTAGACATTTACATCTACATCAAAACTCTTAGAATAGTTACTACCTTTGTGAAGCTAATCACCCGTACCTGTTATCAACTTGGCCGCTGCGTTTTCCTCTTCATTCTTAATACCTCTCGATCAGCTGTCTGATGTCAAAAAGACGGCACCAACAGACTGGCCAGAGGGAAAGTTCACTGAACACTTTTTATTTTGTTAATAGTATTAAAACACTCCTATTATGAGTAAATATGATACTTGGATCATTGGCGAAAGATATAGGGGACCCCCCAAATGGAACCTCATATTAAAGATAACCATTCCAGTTCCAGATTCAGCCCGAAAGAGATTACCGTACTGAGGCGGTAAATTCTCCTCTAAGACATTTAATTTTTTTTTCCCTATTGCCCTTCTCCCTCTGAGTTGTCAAACCATCATTCACTCTCCATTGGATCTGGTCCACTGTGTGTCTCTTCGAGATCCAATGTTGGACCAAAGGGGCTGAAAGGGCTCCTGTAGTAATGCAAGATTTGTGTTCATTCAAGCACAGCTGGATGGGCCGTTTAGTACGACCCACATATACGAGAGGGCAGGGACACACTATGATATAAATCACCCAGTCCGTCTTGCAATTGGTATTATCACAGACAGAAACAGTTAATCTGGTCTGGGGATCTTGCCAACGGCAGCCCTCAATGGTTTTATTGCACCATTGACAGCGCGAACATTTAGTATGGGTGCTGTGATTTTGAGTCGGATCCTCCTGTTGGTCCTGCCCTTTGTGTATGCAATCATGGGGAATTCATCCAGACCTCTTAGTGTGTTCAAAATGAGCCAATGCTGTCTAACAGAGCCCACCATAGCTTTCAATGCATCTGAATAAGGTAAGACACAAACTAGTTTTGATTCTCCTAAATCTAGTTGGTTATCTCTACATTTGTCTTTCAATAGTAAATCCCGTTGAGCATAACGCGCTCATAAGTATGCTTGATGGATAGACTTTTCTGGGTACTCTCTCATATGGAACTGTTGTCTAATGTCTCCTGCTACCCTCTTAAATTCTACCAAATCAGAGCATGTTCTCCGGGCCCTTAAAAATTGGCTGACAGGGAGACTATATTTGAGCTTATATGGATGGAAGCTAGAAAAGTGCACCCTACATAAGAACATGAGAGTTGCCATACTGGGACAAACCTAAGATCTATCAAGCCCAAAATCCTGTTTTCAACAGTGGCCAACCTAGGTCACAAGTACCTGGGCAAGATCCCAAGGAGTAAAACAGATTTTATGCTGCGTATCCTAGGAATACATAGAAGATTTCCCCAAGTCATATTAAAACATGGAAACATAAAAACATAACAGCAGATAAAGGTCAAATGGCCCATTCAGGGGTTAATCAGGGTGCCATTCAGGTTAATTAAATCAGGGGTGTCCAACCTGCAGCCTGAGAGCCGCATGCAGCCCCGTGAAGTATTTTCGTGTGGCCCCAGTCGATGGTGATGCAGTGTTTTCCTCTGCTGCCCTGGGTGTTTACCGTCTTGCTGGCTCCCTCTTCTGTCTTGCTGAGGGTTTGTGCAGCCTTAGAAAAAATTTTTTAAGCCAATGCGGCCCACAGAAGCCAAAAAGTTGGACACCCCTGGGTTAAATGTTATATCGGGAAGTACTAGGGAGGTAAAATTCCTAGATGTTAAAAATGAATGCTTTTTGGAGCAACTGGTCCAGGAACCAACAAGAGGGGGAGCTATTTTAGATTTGGTCCTTAGTGGAATGCAAGGCATAATACAGGAGTTAACTGTGTTGGGTCCGCTGGGGAACAGTGATCATAAAGTTATCAAATCTGAGCTGATACCGGGAGTGATGTCGTAAAAGAAATCTATTATAGAGGCATTTAATTTTTGAAAGGGTTATTATGGTAAAAATGAGGAAAATGGTTAAAAGAAGCTAAAAGGATCAGTTGCAAAGATTAAGTCTGTAAATCAGGCATGCATATTATTTAAAAATACCATTGTGGAAGCCCAGACCAGATGTATTCCATGTATCGGCAAAGGTGGAAAGAAGAGGAAATGAGAAACGGCATGGTTAAAAGGTGAAGTGAAAGAGGTTATTAGAGCTAAAATAAACATCCTTTAAAGAATGGAAAAAGGATCCGAATGAAGAAAAGAAGAGACATAAGCACTGGCAAGTTAGATGCAAAGCATTGATAAAGAAAGCTATGAGAGAATATGATGAGAAACTTGCAAAAGAGGCAAAAACTCATAACAATTTGTTTAAGTACATCAGAAGCAGAAAACCTGTGAGGGAATCCGTGGGACCGTTGGATGATTGAGGAGCAAAAGGGGCACTCATGAATTATAAGGCCATAGTGGAGAGACTGAATGAATTATTTGCTTTGGCCTTTATGGAAGAAGATGTAAGAGATCTACCTGAACTGGAAATGGTTTTCAAGGGTGATGTGCAGAGGAACTGAAAGAAATCTCGGTGAATCTGAAAGATGTACTAAGTGAAACTGACAAGTTAAAAAGCAATAAATCACCTAGACCGGATGGCATATATCCCAGGGTACTAAAAGAACTCAAACATGAAATTGCTGTCCTGATGTTAGCCCAAGAATTGAACCTTGAGGCACACCACTGGGTAACATCTGATTCCTCAGAGCAATTTCCACTGACCACCTTACACGCAACCAGTTCCTGGAGGCCTATACTAAGGGCACTCAGCTTATTTATTAGATGCCTGTGTGGAACACTGTCAAATGCTTTGTTGAAATCTAAATATAGCACATTTAGCGCTCTCCCTCTATTCAATTCTCTGGTCACCCAATCAAAGTAATTGATCATATTTGTATGAGGAACGGCTGGATAAGTTGCAGCTGTACTCACTCGAGGAACGCAGAGAGAGGGGTGACATGATCAAGACATTCAAGTATCTCACGGGCCGCATCGAGGTGGAAGAAGATATCTTCTTTTTCAAGGGTCCCGCGGCAACAAGGGGGCATCCGTGGAAAATCAGGGGCGGGAAACTGCACGGGGACACCAGGAAATTCTTTTTCACTGAAAGGGTGGTTGATCGCTGGAATAGTCTTCCACTTCAGGTAATTGAGGCCAGCAGCGTGCCTGATTTTAAGGTCAAATGGGATAGACACGTGGGATCTATTCACAGAGAAAGGTAGGGGAGGGTCATTGGGGTGGGCAGACTAGATGGGCCGTGGCCCTTATCTGCCGTCTATTTCTATGTTTCTATGACAAGTTCTGCTCTAGTGAATCCATGTTGCCTCGGGTCCTGTAATCCATTCAATTTCAGAAACATCACTATTCTCTGTTTTAAAAACGTTTCCATTACTTTAACTTACCACAGAAGTCACTTACCAGCTTGTAGCTCCCTACTTCTTCCTTCCACTTTTATGGAGGAACTACATCCTCCAGTCCTCCAATACCACTCCCGACTCTAGAGAAACATTGAAAAGGTCAGCAAGTGGAGCTGCCAGAGCTTCCCTAACTTCCTTCAGTACCCTCGAATGCACTCCATCCAGGCCCATCGCTTTATCTGTCTTTAGTTTAACAAGCTCATCAGAAACACAATCCTCTGAAAATCAATCAGGGTCTACCACACCTCCAGTCCTATTTGCTTTTGTTTTCTGAGGTCTCACTCCTGTCAGTTCAGCTGTGAACATAGAACAGAAATATTCGTTATGCAATTCAGCCTTTATTTTTACCAGTTTCTACATATTTCTCCACTTCACCTTTGAGTCTCACAATGCCACTTTTGTACTTTCACCTATCACTAATACTGTGTTTCTCCGAAAATAAGACAGTGTCTTATATTCATTTGGGGCTCAAAAAAGGCACTAGGTCTTATTTTCGGGTAGGGCTTTTTTTTTTTTCATGTACATGATCATCTCTCCTTTCCTCTCCTTTCCCCCAATTCTTCCTCTTTCCTTTCTCCCACTTGTGCAACATCTTTCCACCCCTCTCACCCATCTTCTTGTGCCTTCCCTCTGCAGCATCTTTCTGTCCCTTCATCCCTTCTATCTCCCTGTGCAGCAGAACTCTTGCCCAGCTTTCATCCTTCCCTCCCTCCCATCCCGCATGCATCAGAACCCTTTGCCCAGCTTCCATTCTTCCCTCCCTCCCATCCCTCGTGCAGCAGAATCCTTTGCCCAGCTTCCATCCTTCCCTCCCTCATATCCCTCGTGCAGCAGAAACCTTGATCAACCACCGCCGCCGTCCCCGCCATGCAGCCGAACTCTTGCTGACCCTCCAGCCTTCCCTCCCAACTGATCCCCGCCGACCATGACCATAAATACCTTCCGGCAGAGGAGCATCAGACCAGCAGCACTCACAGGCTGCTTTGTGGCCTTAAGAACATAAGCATTGCCTCTGCCGGGTCAGACCAGGGGTCCATCGTGCCCAGCAGTCTGCTCCCGCGGCGGCCCCCCAGGTCCTTGACCTTTAAGTTCCCACCACCTACATTGTTTGTGCCCTAATCTTGAAGTACCCTGCATAGTAACCCTCTAGCTATACCCTGTAATCCCTTTCTCCTTCAAGAAGTCATCCAAGCCCTTTTTGAAACCCAACATTGTACTCTGTCCTATCACCTCTCTTGGAAGCGCATTCCAGGTGTCCACCACCCTCTGACTGAAGAAGAACTTCCTAGCATTCGTCTTGAATCTGTCTCCTTTCAGTTTTTCTAAATGCGCTCTTGTTTTTGATGTCCCCGCTAGCATGAAGAATCTGTTCCTCTCCACCTTCTCCATGCCTTTCATGATTTTAAAAGTCTCTATCATGTCCCCTCTAAGTCTCTGCTTTTCCAGGGTAAAGAGCCCCAGCTTCTCTAGCCTTTCGGTATATGCAAGGTTTTCCATGCCCTTAATCATCTTTGTTGCTCTTCTCTGGACCCTCTCGAGCATCGCCACATCCTTCTTAAGGTGCGGCGACCAGTATTGGACGCAGTACTCCCGATGCGGGCGCACCATCGCTCGATATAGTGGCAGGATAATTTCTTTTGTTCTGGTAGTGATACCTTTTTTGATAATGCCCAACATTCTGTTCGCCTTTTTTGAGGCTGCTGCACATTGTGCCGCTGGCTTCATCGTTGTATCCACCAATACACCCAAGTCCTTTTCTAGGTTGCCTTCCCCCAGTACCCTCCCTCCCTTCGTATAGCTGTACATCGGGTTCCCTTTCCCTATGTACAAGACTTTATATTTCTCTACATTGAAGCTCATCTGCCATCTTTTTGCCCACTCACCCAGCTTGTTCAGGTCACTTTGTAGTTCTTGCTGGGGCCTTCTGTGTGCTGCGTTACTGATGATTTCAGTACACAGAAGGCCCCAGTGAGAAGGCTGCGAAGCAGCCTGTGAGTGCTGCTGGCCTGATGCTCCTCTGCCAGAAGGTATTTATGGTCGCGGTCAGCAGGGATTGGTTGGGAGGGAAGGATGAAGGGTCAGTGGGGATTCAGCGGTTCGGCTGCAAGGAGGGGGCAGGGGGAAGCGTGGCTGCCTATGACTAGGGCTTATTTTTTGGGGTAGGGCTTATATTAAGACCTACCCTGAAAATCATGCTAGGGCTTATTTTGGGGGTAGGTCTTATTTTCAGGGAAACACTGTATATCTTTAAAAATGTCTTGTCCCCCTGTTTTACCATGTCTACCATGTCTATTTTCCTGATTACTCAATCAGCCTCTCTTATACTTGGTGGTAGTAAAAATTGGCACTTATACATTGAAGCAGCCAAGCAATAGCTCTCTTTTTCTAGAACATAAGACTTGCCATATTGGGACAGATCAAAGGTCCATCCTGTTTCTAACAGTAGACAACCCAGGTCCCAAGTACCTAGCTAGATCCCAAGTAGTAAACAGATTTTATGCTGCTTATCCTAGGAATAAGCAGTGGATTTCTACAAGCCATTTTAATAATGGCTCATGGACTCTTGTTTTAGGAAATTATCTAAATCTTTTTTTAAACTCTGCTAAGCTAACTGATTTCACTGTATTCTCTGGCAACAAATTCCAGAGTTTAATTACACGTTGAGTGAAGAAGTATTTTCTCTGGTTTGTTTTAAATGTACTACTTTGTAACCTCATCGCATGCCCCCCTAGTTCTAGTAATTTTGGAAAGAATAAACAAGCGATTCACAGCTACTTGTTCCACTCCACTCAGTATTTTATAGACCTCTATCATGTCTCCCCTGAACTATCTCTTTTACAGGCTGAAGAGTCCTAGCTACTTTAGCCTTTCCTCATAGGGAAGTCATCCCATCCTTTTTATAATTTTAATCGCCCTTCTCTGTACCTTTTCTAATTCTGCTATATCCTTATTGAGATACAGCAACCAGAATTGTACACAGTATTCAAGATGCAGGCATATCATCGATCGATACAAGGGCATTATAACATTTTCATCTTTGTTTTCCATTTCTTTCCTGATAATTCCTAAAATTCTATTTGCTTTCTTAATCGCTGCCGCACATTGAGCTGAGGGCTTCAACGTATCCTAGATTCTTTTCCTAAGCGGTGACTCCTAATGTGGAACCCTACATCATGTAGCTATAGTTCGGGTTCCTCTTTCCCAAATGCATCACTTTGTACTTGCTCGCATTAAACATCATCTGCCATTTTGAGACCCAATCTCCCAAGGTCCTCTTGCAATTTTTCACAATCCTTTTGTGATTTAACAACTTTGTGTCATCAGCAAACTAGTTATTCCCATCTCTAGATCAATGATAAATATGTTAAAAAGCAGTGGTCCCAGCACAGAGCCCCAGGGAACTCAGGCTATTGGCTTGTTCTGCTCTACACGTCAATGATAAGTTGTTTAACATACCATAAACCTATAACAGACTTTCTGATTTGTCACATTTACTAAAACTGTGAAAATTAGTCGCATTGAAGGGTTGTATAACTGTGCTTACGGAGGTTTTTCTGCTAATGAAGTTATTATCCCTCTTTAGTTAGGGGAAGGTTTCCTCTCTAACGGGGTTCTGAGGCTTTTCCTCCAAGCATTACCCTCAGTTCATTATCCTGAGTTCTTTTCTAGTAAAATAAGTACGCAGCTTTTTGTTGAGGGTTTGATGAACCCCACAATTTGCCCTTCTCCATTGAGAATATTGACCATTTAAACCTACTCCTGTTTTCTGTCTTTCAACCAGTTGTTAATCCATAATAGGACATTTCCTTCTATCACGTGACTCTCTAATTTCCTTAGAAGTCTTTCATGAGGTACTTTGTTAAATGCCTTTTGGAAAATCCAAATACACAATATCAACTGGCTGAATTTTATCCAGATGTATGTATGTGATGATCTTAAGGTGGCCAAACAGGTTGAAAAGGTGACGGTGAAAGCTAGAAGGATGCTAAGGTGCATAGGAAGTAAGCAAAAGGAAGTATTGATTGTCCCTGTATAAGACTCTGGTGAGACCTCATTTAGAATATTATGTACAATTCTGGAGACCGCATCTACAAAAAGATATAAAAAGGATGGCGTCGGTCAAGAGGAAGGCAACTAAAATGGTGCGTGGTCTTCATCATAAGGCATATAGGGACAGACTTAAAGATCTCAATATGTATACTTTAGAGGAAAGATATGATAGAGACTTTTAAATACCTACATGGCATAAATGCACATGAGTCGAATCGCTTTCAATTGAAAGGAAGCTCTCAAATGAGAGGGCATAGGATGAAGTTAAGAGGTGATAGGTTCCGGAGTAATCAAAGGAAATACTTTTGTACATAAAGGGTGGTAGATGCATGGAACAGTCTCCCGGAAGAAGTGGTGGAGGCAGAGACTGTGTCTGAATTCAAGAAGGCATGAGATAGGCATGTGGGACCTCTCAGAGAAAGGAAAAGATAATGGTTATGTGGATGGGCAGACTAGATGGGCTATTTGGCTTTTATCTGCCATCAGGTTTCTGTGTTTATTCACCCCTTCAAAGAAACGCAGTAGATTGGTGAAGCAAGATTTCCCTTGATGAAGATTGAAGCAAAGAATTCATTTAATCTCTTCGCTATGGCTTTGTCTTCCCTGAGAGAGCCCCCTTTATCCCTCATCTAGTGGTCTAACTGATTCTCTTCCTTGCTTCATGCTTTTAATATACCTTAAAAAGTTTTTACTGTGTGTTTTTGCTTCCAGGTCAATCTTCTTTTCAAGGTCTTCCTTATTAGTGCCTTGCCTTTGACTTGCCATTCCTTGAGCTGTTTACAATTATTTTCAGTTGGATCCTTCTTCCACTTTCTGAAGGATTCTCTTTTGGCTCTAATAGCATCCTTCACCTCACTCATTAACCATGCCGGCTGCTGTTTGGTCTTAAAGATGGTGCACAAGGATATGGGAGGGGAGGAAAGATGCTGCATAGGGGGGAGATGCATAATGGGAGGGAAGGAAGGAAAGCTGATGCACAGAGGGATGGAAGGGGAGGAAAGATGCTGCACAGAGGGAAGAGAGGAGGCATTGTTGGACATGGGGTTGAAGAGAGGAAGGGATAGATGCAACAAAGAGGTAGAAAGGAGTGAGAAGGAGAAATCCTGCATATGGTGGAGGTGAGGAGACATGCATGAAGAAGGGAGAGGGAGAAATGTACATGATAATGGAGGGGAGGAAGAGATGCTGCACGTAGGGATATAGAGAGGCTTGACCCAGGGCACAATGCAGGAAGAGAGAAAGAAAGATGGTGGATAGTGGAAAAGAAACAGAAATGTTGACTATGGAAGTGGAAGGGAGGGAAAGAATGCTACATGGGAAGAGGGTTGCAAGGGAGGGAGAGAGAGCTATTGGGCATGGAGGAGGAGAGCATGGTCAATATTGGGCATGTTGGATTCATGAGCAGAAAGGAGTGAGGCAATGGGAGTGAGAGAAGAGAGTAGGAAAAATGCTGGACCATGGGGAAGAGAGAAAAGACAGTCAGATGCTGGACTATAAGGGTGGAGGAAGAAAGACCCTAAGAATGATAGAAGCATGAGGGAAAGTCTAGGAGGAGGAGGAAGGGGTGGTAAGGAAATGGATGAGAGGACATTTAGTAAAGAGGGTAGAGATATGGACATGGGGAATATATTGAAGTTGAAAGGGAATGGAGGGAAGAGGAAGGAATAAGATGAGGAATGGGAGAGAAGATGGAAGTTGGATAGGTAGCTGAAAAGTGAAAAAGAGAAGATGGGTAAGAAAGAGGCAGAAAATAGCTAAAAATGAATGATTAACATGTCAGAGGCAGGTGTAGTGAGTGAATAGATGTGAGAGAAGAGAAAAGACATATGGATAGCAACTGCTTGAAGGAGAATTAGCAGACAATATACAGGAAAGCAGAAAAGAGAAACTGGAAGCAACATGATGGAAAAATAAAATGTTCAGATAACAAAGGTAAAAAAAAACATTTTAGTTTGAATGTTTTAAATAAAATATGGATATTAATTAGCAAAAATATTGTTTAAATGTTGATAAACTTGCAGAATTTGCTATTTTGTGCGCAGAATTTTGAAATTTTTTTACACATAATTCCACCAGGAGAATATAGCGTATGGTGTGTCAGTGATTTAAGTTTAAGGCTCATTCCCTTAATGCCAATGATAAAGCAAACTTTTTTTTTAAAGTTCAATTTTCTTTACTAAGTGAACCAAAAGTTGTTTCATTTAGGGCTCCTTTTACAAAGGTGTGTTAGGGCCTTAACGCGCGGAATAGTGCACGCTAAAATGCCGCACGCGCTAGCTGCTACCGTCTCCTTTTAAGCAGGTGGTAGATTTCCAGCTAGCGCGCGCTAAAAACTCTAGTGCACCTTTGTAAAAGGAGCCCTTAGTAAAAAAAGAAGAGAAAACAAATATGGTAAAGTTACAGGAGACATATTTGTTGCTAGCATGCTCAAGCTTATAGTAAAAAGAACCTCTGATCATTTATTTTCTGCAGTAGCAGGTGAAGGATGGGGGGAGGGGAGTGTTATCTTCAGAAATATGTCCATGCTCAAATTTTGGTAGGTTATGTGCTGTCAAGGGAGGAATTATCTGCTTATTCATTTATATGCATCTTTTTCTGTCTCTCCAGCTTTTATTGAATCCCTTGAGGAAGCAGTAGGAGATTATGGGTGTATCCCTAAAATTCTTTTCAGGCCAACTCAATCTAAGACATTAATGGTAATACAGACTCTCTGAGCAGAGACTTTACTTACGGTACTTTTCAGCACCACACTAAACCCATTTTAGAACCGATTAATTTTGGATTTCAAAGGATTTTATGGTTAGGGAGACAACAGATTTATCCAATTTATCCAAAGTACTTATCCAAAGTAACATAACCAATTTATCCAAAATAACATAACATTTGGATTATCCATTATCCCCCTCTTTTTCTAAGGCGTGCTAGCCAATTTAGTGCATGCTAAATGCTAACGTGTCCATAGAATATAATGGATGCGTTAGTGTTTAGTGCGCATGCCTTAGTAAAAGGACCTCTGTGTCTTTCAGTTCTTAGTAGAGTACAATATTAAGAGACTGGAAATAACTAATACTAAACAAGAACCACCTCATCTCTTTGAACCAACCTCTCTATTCTCTAATTCCTCTGGGAATGGCTAGATATATCCTTATGTAATCCGCCTAGAACTGCAAGGTAATGGCGGAATAGAAATCACTAATGTAATGTAATATAAACATTAACAAAATTAAATTAAATTATTTTAACATCAGTTTTCTGTTCCTAATCAGTATTCTTCAAAAAGAAAAGTTTTAACTTTTTGTCTAAACGTTATATCTGTAAAAAAAAGTTAAAAATAAGAGTTTAAAGTTGTCAGAAAAAAGACTAAAACCAGGTTTGGTAATTCAATATGGCTACGTCAGCCAACACTGAATTCTAAGATCGGTTTAGGTCATATAGAGCAATTTTTATTTTTTGCTAACTAAATTGTAGCAATGGTGTAAATGATTTCTAACAATGGAACAATAAGCTCCATTCAGACTCATGTTGTTCATTTCTCTTGTAAAGGTGTTATATTTCATGAAAATGTTCATACATTGTAGTAATGAAGGGAATTACAACACACCAACAAGTAATTGGAAGAGAGTCCCTGCCCTTACCAGACGGGAAGTGTAAAGTAGAGGTCTGCACGGGAATGGGGCTTGCGGGGATCACTCCCGGTCTACAGGATACCCACGGGGACCCCTCCCAGGCTCACGAGACTCCCACGGGGACCCCTCCTAGACCCATGGGGAGGCCTACCTAATTTCAAATTCAGTCCGGGTTCGGTGCCACGGTGGGAATGTCTATGCTGAGCATGGGGCTCAGCACATAGGCATTGAGCTCAGCAGGTAGATATGCATCATCCAGGGGAGGGGACTCTGTGTGCCTACGTGCTGAGCTCACTGCCTACGTATTGAGCCTAAGTGCTGAGCTCCATGCTCAGCATAGACGTTCCTGCCACGGCGCTGGACCCGGACTGAAGTTGAGATTGAATATCATCAGGATCTGTAAGCGCTTACAGTTCAGCAAATCTGATCAGAATTTGAGCATAGCTTTCATTTAGGTTATATTTCTCTGCAGGCAGAGCAACTACTGCTCAATTGTAGAGGCCACTCATTTTATTTAAGAGGCTGCTGTCCATTTGAAGATTGCCCTTCTTTTCTGATTTACGTAAGAAACTCAGCCAGTCTTCTGGACTGTTGGTAGTCATCATAATTATGTTAAAAGTGTCAGAATGATCTGTAGAATTAGCAGATCGTTTAGAAAGAAACAGCTCATCTGTCAAGTTCTCTTCAGTTTGATGTTTTGAGATTGTAATTTGTAATTGTAAAAATATAGGGAGTGTTTCCTGCTTGTTTTTTGGGGGGTTTTGGTTTTTTTTTTTTATTTATGTCACGGCTGGTAGCTCAAAATGAGTCTTTTTTCAAAGACAGAAGGTATTTTTCTGTCCCAGGGGAGCTTACAATCTAAGGGGGGTCAATATATTAAGCTTGCATTAGAGCACAGCTTCATAATGCAAAAATTAGCCCTGCAGTGCAAAATGTTCACTAAAAAGGTAGACTTAATCGGAGGCATGTGCACACAGTTCTGCACTAGTATCAACTGGAGGTCTTGCAGAAGAATCAGTTAACTGTGCAGTCTGACCTCCCAGTTTCTTCCTGTGCCCTTCCTGACACCCTGGACCCCAAAAATGACCCAAGTGGGCCCTTCCAACTCCAAAAGATCCCTGGTGTTCCAAGTGTTTCTTACCCCTGATTCCACAAGTGACCCTCATGGGTCCCCTTTTTTATTTTACAAGTACGCTTCCCCCTCCGTATTCGCGAATTCCAAATCTACGGATTCGCTTATTCGCAGTTTTAAACCAAAAAAATGCATTTTCATTTTTCAGGCTATTTTAAACCCTGTAAGACCCCCTTAAGCCTTACCTGGTGGTCTAGTGGGTTTTCAGGGCAGGAGCGATCTTCCCACGCTCCTGCCCCGTGCAGTTCGCTCACAGGAAATGGCTTGAGAGACTACGGGAGCTCAAGGCAGCCATTTCCTGTGAGCGATCTGCACAGGGCAGGAGCGTGGGAAGATCGCTCCTGCCTGAAAACCCGCTAGACCACCAGGTAAGGCTTAAGGGGAGGCTTACAGGGATAAAAATAGCCGTGGGAAGCCAGGGATAAGGGCAGAATCGTCCCAATATTATTTGCGGTTTTTCCATATTCGCGGGCTGGCTCTGCCCCTAACCCCCGTGAATACGGAGGGGGAAGTGTAGTAGAATTAGAAAAAGTTCAAAGAAGAGCAACCCAAGATGATAAAGGGGATGGAACTTCTCTCATTTGATGAAAGGCAAAAGAGGTTAGGGCTCTTCAGCTTGGAAAAGAGACAGACAAGGCGAGGTATGACTGATATCTACAAAATCCTGAGTGGTGTAGATCGGGTACAAGTGAATTGATTTTTTACTCCCATCAGAAATTACAAGGGCTAGGGGCCACTCGATGAAGTTACAGGGATATACTTTTAAAACCAAATGGGAGGAAATATTTTTTTCACTGAACAAATAGTTAATCTCTGGAACTCGTTGCCAGAAGTCACGGTAACAGTGGTTAATGTGGATGGGTTTAAAAAAGATTTGGACACGTTTGTGGAAGAAAAGTCCATAGTCTGTTATTGCGCCAAACATGGGGGTAGTCACTGGTTGCCCCAGAATCTGTAGCATAGAATGTTGCTACTATTTGGGTTTCTGCCAGGTACTTGTGACCTGGATTGGCCACTGTGGAGTACTAGGCTAGATGGACCATTGGTCTGACCCTATGTTCTTATGTAGTATCCAGACCAGGCCTGTAGTTTTTTTCTGAAAAAAAGGCAGTCGCATGAATCATGATAAAACATTGCAGCGATGTCCCGATGGAGAAGTTACTGGTACAATCCTGTGTGCTTAGTCTTTTCTTTGCTAAAGAAGTTTGCTGCTGCATTCTGTGAGCAGGTCTGAGAAAAACTAAGCAGTGTTAATGATGAGGTTGGAACCATGGCAGCAGGAGCATTCTAGCACTTTCTCCCGCCCGCGGTCAAATTCTCACTTAAGTACAGTTGTTTTGCTTTCCATATGACATGTCCCTGCACCCAAGAAACTCTACAAAGCTGCTTATTTTCTCCTATGTAACTTCTTTTTGCTCATCCCCACACACAGAAAAAGAAACATAAGGAAATATAATGGGTGAGATTATTTTTCAGGTTAAGGGCCTCTTTTACAAAGCCGCGATAGCAAGTCCCAGGCGGCAAATGTGACGCAACCCATGGGGCTGCATCGCATTTGCAGCGCCGGAAATCGCTACCGTGGTTTGTTAAGAGGGGCCCTAACTGAATCAACACAAAAGCGTGTTGATGCTGAGGTAAGTAAAATAAATAAATAAGACAGTAAGTTGACAGACCATACGTGAATAAGTTGGAGAAAAACAACCCAAAACAGAATTCTGAGAGCATGAGAGTAGTTTGGTCCCACCCTTCCCCTGAACAATGAGAGCCTGCGTCAGTGCATAGGACTTGCAGCGCCTGGGGGAGCGCGCCTCCAGAAGCCACAGAGATCCTCTTTGTCAAAACATCTGCAGCCTGCTGCCAAACTCTTCATGCCCCTAACAGCTGTCAAAAGCAGGGGTAATCCTTGCCTCTGGGGATGAGATGACCTGTGTGCCTACACTTTGAGCTTGACGTGAGAACAGAGACCTGTCGACTCGAAAAAAAAACCTTGCAGGAGGATTAAGAGGAAAAAAACTTCCAGTGTAAAACCACAAAGCCCTGCAGCTGTAAGCAACCAAATTAAAACTCCCCTTCTGTTTTTCAGACTCTGCTGGTTCCTTGTGTTCATGCAACCGGTGTCATTACTTTCCATTTCTACTGGCTAGGTAACAAAATCAGAGCTGAAAATAACTATGGTAAATTGCTCTATGATAGAATTCTACTTGAAGCACAGCAGAAGCAAGAGAGTTCAGAAAATTCAACCCACCCAATTGGAACTGCAGTATGAAAGAGTAAGTCACGTAGAGAATGACATGGGGACAAATTTTCCCTGCCCCCCATAGGATCTCTCTATCCCTATTCCGTCCCCACAAGCTCTGTCCCTGCCCCATTCCTGCAAGCTCTGTCCTCATCTGCACAAGTCTCGAACACTTTAAAATCATAAGTGTTCAAGGCTTATGCGGTTAAGGCAGAGCTTGCAGGAATGGGAAAAGGACAGGGACAGAACTTGCAGGGACGGGATGGGGGGATACTGAAATCCTGCAGGGATGGGGGCAAATTGTCCCCATGTCATTCTCTACGACTGTCTTGTAAAACAGATGCATGTTAGTCTAGGTCAGGGGTAGGCAATTCCGGTCCTCGAGAGCCGGAGCCAGGTCAGGTTTTCAGGATATCCACAATAAATACGCATGAGATAGATTTGCATCATAAGGAAGCAGTGCATGCAAATTCATCTCATACATATTCATTGTAGATATCCTGAAAACCTGACCTGGCTCCAGCTCTCAAGGACCGGAATTGCCTACCCCTGGTCTAGGTCTTCAGGACTGTTTAACAAGATTTTAGGTTAACTGAGTCACATTGAAATTATCTCCATTCAGATCCATTTCAAACTAATTCATCCTGTGTACACTGAATCAAACACTTGAAGTACAACATTTCCTGCCTTAGTAAGACCCACCTAATTTCAGAAGCTGGGGGGACGAGTATACTGTATGCATGGCCTAAAGTTAAAAGGGTAGGCTCAGTGTCTTGCTGATAAAAGTAATTTGGGTAGAAAAAAACTCCTCTATTTTTCATTCAGGGAACATCTAGGCCCTGATTATGCAAAATGCATCTAAAGTTAGGCGCCATTTAGATGTCCTTCGTAGAATCATGCTCAGCAGAGTTCAGCACTGTTTAGGTGTCTAACTTTTTAGACGTCCTTTAGAGCAGTGGTTCCCAACCCTGTCCTGGAGGAACACCAGGCCAATTGGGTTTTCAGGCTAGCCCTAATGAATATGCATGAAGCAAATTTGCATGCCTATCACTTCCATCATATGCAAATCTCTCTCATGCATATTCATTAGGGCTAGCCTGAAAACCCGATTGGCCTGGTGTTCCTCCAGGACAGGGTTGGGAATCACTGCTTTAGAGAATCAGCTTTTAGGTGAGATTTAGACATCAAAACAATGTCCTTAATGTTATAATATTTTGTTATTATGTTATTAGAATGGCGATTTTATGCTGGTTTTCATTATACAGTAAAACCTTGGATTGCAAGTAACTTGGTTTGCAAGTGTTTTGCAAGACAAGCAAAACATTTTATTAAATTTTAACTTGATATACAAGCAATGTCTTGCAATACAAGTACTTACAGTATACACACATTACAATTGAGCCGATGGTTCTTCTCTCTCTGACGCTGCAGGACTGTAGTGACTGTTCTAAATGAGCGATGTCTTGCAATATGAGTACGTATAGTATTTTGTATTAAAGCTTTTTGGGTTGTGGATCGAATCGTCTGAGTTTCCATTATTTCCTATGGGGAAATTCGCTTTGATATACGAGTGCTTTGGATTACAAGCATGCTTCTGGAACGAATTATGCTCGCGAACCAAGGTTTGACTGTAATTGTAATACTAGGAGTTGGATCTGTTTAATGCTTTTATTTATTTACTAGTCTTTAAGCCCGTTACATTAACGGGTGCTAGAATAGATGTGTCTGTCTGTCTGTGTTTCTTTATCTCTCTCTCCTTGGCCGCTGTCTGTATCCTTCTGTCTCCTCCTCCCCCCTCCCCCCGAGCAAAGCTGTCTGCCCCCAGCACCCACCTTCGCACAAAATGTCTCTCCGTGGCCCTCTTCTGTCTTCCCCCCCAGAGCAAAGCTGTCTGTCCCCAGCACACCTCCCCCCAAAGCAGCCCCCTTTCCCTATCTTTCCATGGCCCCTTCTGTCTCCCCCCAGCACACCCCTCCCCCCAAAGCAGCCCCCTTTCCCTCTCCCGCTGACTCTCTCTCTGGTCCCCTTTCTCTGTCTGTCTTTCTGTCCCTCTCCCTGCCCCTGTGTCTTTCATTCTTTCTGTCTCCCTCCCTCCCGCTGTCTGTCTGTCATTTTTCCCCATTTCCCTGTGCAGCAGCATTTCCATCCCACTTCCCTATGCAGCAGCAACAGCATTTCCCTCTTATCCTCCCCCTTTCCTGTGCAGAAGCAGGAGCAGCATTTTCCCCCACCCTTCCTTTCCCTTCTCTTCCCTGCTCCGTTCGGCCCCTTCCCCTTCTTTTACTGCCGTTGTCCTGCTCGATCCGGCCTGCTCCTGACCCTCCCACCGCCGACAAACCTCGGGGCTCCAGCCGCGTAGGCAGCACTTTAAACACGCTGCTTCGCGGCCTTCTACTGCTGATTTCCTCTGCCGCATCTGTCTCCGATGATGTCATCAGAGACGCGGCTGAGGAAATCGGCAGTAGAAAGCCGCGAAGCAGCATGTTTATAGTGCTGCCTACGCTGCTGGAGCCGGGAGGCGACAGAGAGGGCAGGGGGAGCTAGCGGCCGGCAGCCGCCGCTCCGCAGGTAGAGAGCAGGGAAGGGCACGCATGCTGCCTTCCCTGCCTCCCTCGCCGCCTGACTGAAGAGCCGAGATTGAGGAGCCACCACCGGCTTAAAGTTAGGCGGCCAGGCAACTTCCATCTCGCAGCGATTCAGTTTGGGGTCAGGCGCTGGTGCGGCTCGTGAGAGGAGCCAACAGGAGAGCAGGATGTCCAGCGCTGGGGTCCAGTGCGGGGATTTGCGTATGCGCACTCATGTGGCCACGGAACTACTGATCATAGAAGCACGCAAATAGGAGTGCGTATGCGCGAGTTAGCCTTTTATTATATAGGATTTCTCTTCCATCAGACAGAGTGACTGGGATTTGAACCAGCAACATTAGGATAGAAGGGTATAGGTTTAACCAGTGTGCTACAGAGTGAGTTAGCAAGCTGCATAGCAATTGTAAAACTGGGTCTTATAGGCATTGTAAGGAAGTCTACTTTTGAGCACAGTTTAGGCTTGAGATAGACCTGAGTTCTATGGACAGAACTTCGGCACTCTTTGGACGTCCTTCCAGAACTTAGGCACAGTTTGGATGTCCTTAATGCGATCTGCTAAATAGCTCTCTGGGTTTTTATTTTTGCTTTATTAAGCTCAAAATACATTTAATAAGGCACCATATAAAAGGGGCACATCAAAACAGATATATTGCATGCAAAACCTATTTATGTTCACAAACAGCAATGTTATTTGCTAATTAGAGGAAAAGATCCATTAACTGAAACATAGCACATGAAAAACATAGCTTTAGTTTTGTTGCTAAAAAGCTACCTTTTTTTCTGACTAAACAGTGCTCCAATCAGCTCATTCTTGAAAGCAAAGAAACCACATGACAAAAATATATAGATTGCATACATAACTTCATTTGCAAAAGCATAAAAACAGAAAAAAAACCCACATACAGACCTTAGCATGGCTTCTACTTCATTGCAAGATCATCAAGGTAGAATGCCACAATTAAAATATGGGCTGGGGAGCTGGTTGGGATTTGAACTTATGACCTCTGGAAGAGGAACACAGGGCTTTTACTTATTGAGCTATAATAGTTTCCAGGCAGGTGTCTCTGACTGCCCTTTGATATGATAGCCTAAGTACCAATTATTGCTTGTTAAGACCCTTAATTGGCTCATTAACTACTTAGATTGGACGCCTAAAGCACACCTAACTTTAGGCATGACTCAGGTGCCCTTTATAGAATCAGGGCCCTAGAGTGTCAGCAGCAGCAGCAGCATAAACTGCCTTGCTTTTCCCATATGCTTTATCCCTAATCTAGAGGCCTTACCACTCTGAATCATTTAAATCATGAAATCACTCCCAGTGCTCAGCTCACTCGGATTTGCTTCTGAACTCTTAACAGCTTAACTCTTTCAATAAGCATGCGCAGAGACGTGTGTCTTGCACATGTATGTGGAGGAATGCACTATAACATAACATTCCAAATGGAAGAGCCGTGAGGAAAGCGATGTAGATCACTCAGCAGGTTGAGAGGAAAACAGACGCAGCTATTTCACAGAATTGTTGAGTAAAGTCCATACTGGCACAATATCCAGCCTTATCACTACCCCTGAAGAAGCCCGTTGAGCGAAACGGTTGGGCCTCCGTCGGGCAATCAAGATAAGTGCTTGACAATATAAGACTTTTCAAATTCCAGTGTTTCTCAACATTTATCTGCTGGTTATTTAATACTCACATTTCAATTCAGAGAGATTTTGATATTGATAGTACAATTTTATAATCACAAACACATATTGTATTTTGAAAAAGTAAAAAAAAATTATTTAATTGAAATTCACACAGGGGTTTTGGACCGGTGACGAAAACCTAACCCCAATTGGTTATGATCTTTTTGATTGTATTCCAGAGGTTTTTTTGAGGTCCTTTTTCCTCTGTTTTAGCTCACATTATAGGTAAATTTGAGTGCTCCACTGAATTTGTTAATCCAAGGATTCTTTCCATTTTTGGACACTCAATTTAGTTTCCACTAATTCTTCAGTTTATTGGTAAACAGCACAAAATGAATGGGTCGACTTGACACTGACAGTGTTTCGGCGAATCTGCCTTTGTTTTATATTTGTATTTACGTGTATTTGGTTTTTTATTTATATCTATGACACATTAGACTCTTGACAAAGGCAGATTTGCCGAAACACTGTCAGTGTCACGTCGACCCATTCATTTTGTGCTGTTTACCAATAAACAGCTTAGCAGCTGCTGAGTGATCGACATCTCTTTCCTCACGGCTCCTCTATTTGGATTGTTTTTGTCAAGGCCTGTTTGGGCTATTTTCTTCAGTGTCTATAACATAACAAATTCCACTTATATACTGCAGTAACCTCTCAGTTCAATGCGGTTAACAACAATCAAGAGACTGTACAAGCACAGTGTATTATAATCACATTCAGAAGAATTTGTCAAATAATTAGGTCTTTAGCATTTTTCTAAAGGAAAGATAGGAGTTGGCCCAGATTCTATAAATGACACCTAAAGTTAGGCACCTAGAACAGCGAGCCTAGCCGGCCTAACTTAATTTTCTTACTTGGCTTAATCGGCATTGATAATTGAAAGTGCCATTAAAAACCAATTAAAAAACATTTAAAAAATGAATTAGCTGGTAGGTGCCTACCACTTCAAGGTAGGCGTCTATATTGAGGCACCTACCAGCAAATAGGCATGGTTGGGGACAGATTTAAGGCTGATTTTGGGTGTGGTTTGACTCGCACTCTCATTTGGGTCAAGAAAACTCTGGCCTAAATGGCAGTGCACCAAACGATTCAACGTCTATTGGTGAAATTCTATAAACAGCGCCTAGCGAATGATTGACAATTGCGCTCAGCGGCGCCTAAGAGTGCACTTGGGCAAAGCATAGGAGGGATGTGGGTGTGTCCCCAACTTATGCACGTAACTTATAGAATATTATCAGTTACGTGCCATAGACACGGCATAAATGTAGATGCACCAATGATGATATGCTAATATTCTTCAATGGTGCAAAGATGCTATTCTAGAATTGGTGCTCAGTGAACAGCATTGGGGTGCCTAACTCAAAGTGCTAAGTTACAGAATTGCCCCCTAAGTACTAAATCTATATATGGTATCCAAAAAATTAGCACCCAAAAAAGCGCTGTAGGTGCAGTGCATAGAATAGCCCTTACACCCGGGAATTACAACTAAATTTAGGTGTGCCACTTGCATCAAGGAAAACGTGATGCAAATGCCTGCATCTAACTTTAGGAGTGGAGGCCCATATTCTATAATTACGTGTTTAATTGAAAGGAACGCCCCTGATCCACTCATGACCCAACCATTTTCGCACCTCCTTTTATGAGCCACATATAAAATTTAGGTGCAGATCTGATGCCTAAATTTATGCACATAACTCTTAGTTGATTCTAATTAACACCAATAATTGCTTGTTAAAATGTCAATTGTCAGTACTAATTAGCATGTTATCCAATTAAATTGCATACAGAATTTGAATATGTAACCTAAATAGCGCATGCAGTTTTTTGCACTTTTTATAGAATTATGTTGTAAATGTGGATAGTGGACATTTTGAGAGATTCCAAACACACCCGTTGGTTTATTGACCTGAATTGTTTCTGGTCTGCTCAATGAGTGCCAGACTCAAATCCAGTTTGCTGCTATTCCTGCATATCTGTGAAAGAGGAACAGTGTACAGTGAAGTTAATTAATAAAGTCAAAATAAGGGATGAAATTCTGCAAGGAATATTAGTAGTTGCCTATTGTGTATCAGTCTTGTCCCAAGAGTTAATGCCTTGATAGGATTCTTTCCTGATATCTTTCTAACTAGGGGAGAAATGGAAAAACATGTCAGGAAGAGCAGTAAATCCTTACCATCTGTCTGATATTTGTCCAGCAACACCCACGATACAGATGTGCTGCCCTGTTTCAGGCACATAGCCCAGTAGTAAATTTAACCTCTGTCAGTACCATGTCACCTGAAGATCTGAGTCAGTAGTCCATTTCAGGTCTTATGCAAGAAGATTTGTGGTCCATTTGACTGTTGAATGATGTAAAAGCCTTCTGAGAGTCAGAGGCATTTTCAAAACAAAATCTAAGTTCTCCCCCCATCCTCCCCCCCCAAAAAAGTCTTGCTCTTAACATCCCCCCCAAAAAAAAAACCCACCCATCTAAGAGCTATAATCAAACAGGAAAAACATCTAGATTACCTGTTTGATTATGGCTATGAGATGGATGTTTTTACACTGAAAGGCCCAAATTCAGTAAATGGCGTTGCTAGTTAGATGCCATTAGGCACCCTAATGGTGCCATTTTAAATTGGTTTAATTGCCTTTAATTGACGTGATAACTGATCGTGACGTTTAAAAGCAATTAAAATCTCATTTTAAAAAAAGACAGCACCTTCACAAACAACACCAGAATCGCGACTACAGAGGCGCCTACAGGTAAAATAAGCGTGGTTGATGCCGGAAGTACTCTTACGTGTCAGTAGGCACCTCCGTAGTCATGATTCTCATCACAGATAGATGCTGGAAATGTAGGCTTTGAAAACCCTGGCCTACATTTCTGGTGCCTATCTGTGACGTACGCGCGATTCTATAAACAGCGCCATCACGTGATTGACAGGCGATCAGCACCGCTTTTGTGGGCAGCTGCCGATTGCAGCACCCTTTATTGAATCCGGACCAAAATGTCTAGAATGAATAGCCATTTTCCAAAATGAAACGTCCAACTTTTGAACACCACCACCACCCCAAAAAAAAACAAAAACCAGGGACATGAACATCTGTCTGGCATAATTTTCAATAATATGGCCACACAGATATCCCTGTAGAGCAGCAGAGTAACCTAGCAGTTAGTACAGTGGATTGTAAACCAAGGGACAGAGGTTCAAACCCCGCTGTAACTCTTTTTATAAATGTGACCCCTCCAGGAGCTGTTTAGGTACTGTAGTTATTTTCTGGTTTTGGAAGGCTCAGAATTATAAACAAACAAAAGAGCTGAGTGAGACTCAAACCTGGGTCCCTTGATTCACAGTCCACTGCAGTAACCACTAGGTTACTCTTCTGACTTGTGTGCTGTTTTATTCATATCTGCAGCTGACATAGACTGTTTTCCTTTCTTGTTTCACTTTCAGGGGAGAGGAAGGAGGACAACTACCACTAGGGGGATTATGAAAAAGGTTATGCTTTAATCTCTCCAATCCTCAGCTACTCAATTACTACTACTATTTATCATTTATTTAGCACTGAAAGGCATATGCAGTGCTGTACATTTAACATTCAATAGACGGTCCCTGCTCAGAAGAACTTACAGTCTAATTTGAACAAATAGACAGGACATCTCAGGGTTGGTAAGTTTCTAGCAGAAGGAATGATATGATGGGTATAGGTAGAGCAACTTTTGTAACTTGGACATGACTAAAACAAGTCTGGATAAAAGCGTCCTTCTTTTTAGACATGGGCATTTCTTGCCGTTTGAAAATCCCTTTTGGATGTCCTACTTTTGGGCTCCCCCTAGACCTGCCCAAAATACACCCACAACATGCCTCCTTGCTATTTGGATGAAATGCAGTATGAAATGTTTTCAAATTCTGTCTTTCCAAAATCAGGATTTGGGAATTTTTAGCAAATTAATTTTCTTTTAGGTATTTTAAGATGTTCATCTGCTTTGAAAATGTTCACCATCGTATAAGAGACATGCTGAAATAGATGAAAGAGGCGAGTTAAAATATAGATTTTGGAGCAGATAAATGTGCCTTGCTCAATAGAAGTTTTGTTCTGCCTAATTTTTGTAGGCCACTCCAAATAGGGGGCATAATTGAGCTTGCCAAGCTTCCAGAAATCAGAAGAAGCCTGTATTTCTAAATATTTAAAACCAAAGGAGGATATTTTAAAGTTGGACAGTAATGCAGAAATCCATGCGTTAAGTTCAACTGAAAATATAATACAGGATATATATCTTCTAGTTATGGTAAGAGCGGATAGTGTAGCTGGTTTTAAGAAAGGTTTGGACAATTTTTTGGAGGAAAAGTCCATAGTTTTTATTGAGAGAGACATGGGGGAAGCCCTGCTTGCCCTGGATCGGAAGCATGGAATGTTGCTACTCCTTGGGTTTTGGTCAGGTACTAGGGACCTGGATTGGCCACCATGAGAATGGGCTACTAGGCTTGATGGACCATTGGTCTGACCCAGTAAGACTATTCTTATGTTGTCGTATTTAGTTATCTACATTAGTATGAGCTAATTTTTCTGTGTCTTATAAAAATTATATGTGACAAATCAGCCCTTCCCAGTTCATGATTTTTACAGTTTTTTTTATTGGCCCAGCAATGCATCAATACAGTCATCACCATAAACAACCTGTATGCAGTGGTGAATTTCAATTGGAGGGACTTCTTCAACAGTTGGAAATTGTATCACAGCACAGTGCTTAAATTGCACCAACTAATGCTCACAGCATGCTTCTATTTCATAAGGAACTATTAAACAAATACTTCTCACCAAATGAGGTGAAGGAAGAGATTTCAAAGAAGAAGTCACATGTAGCGCATCAGTGCTGCCCTCTGTTGATGAATTATGGAGGCGGAGATATTACTTTTCATTTAAACCACATACAGTGAAATGTGAAAGGTTAAGGATCTTGAAAACAGTGACATACAGTCAGACTGCACCTGAAATAAAAGTTCAGACTGAAAAGTCTTTACCGCAGGTTATCACTGAAACTTCCTCAGGTTTTCACTGTAAAGCAAGGACTCCTCAAAATAGCTAGGCACTGCTGAACTTATGGCTGCCAATTGTCTGAGGCTCCTAATCAGTTAACCCCTACTTCTGTAACCTTAATGCTATCAGCCAGCCTCTGTAGTTCTTTGAACAACTTTCTTTAATAACTTAAAGTAAAGAATAAACAGTTTGATGATTTCAAGGCAGTTCAACTTTATTTACAGAATCTTCTCACTCAACCAGCACGTCCTACACAGGGAAAGATGGGCGTATACCTTGTGGGGAATAATACTGTGCTCCAGACTTAGATACATAACCTAAGCTGTATTAGGCTATCAGAAATAAAGGGTGAAAACCTAGTGAGAGGACAATGTTAGACCCAAGTTTTCATGCAGCCAAGTGGCTCACAAAATTAGGGTTACAAGATGTCCGGATTTACCCAGACATGTCCTCTTTAGAGAGGACTGTCCAGGTGTCCAGACATCTTTTAAAAACCTAGCACTTTATTCTCTCACAGACTGAAGGAGAAGGCGGGCTCTAGCTGCAGTCACACCTTCTGGGAGATTGAGTCCACATATCTTAGAACAAACACTCTATATTCTTATACAAGAAACTGCACACATAAAATGGGGGCAGAACACAGATACTAAAAGCTAGATGTAATAAACTGTGCTACTGTTTACTATTAATTCACATTAAGGTCATTAGCATATACAGCATGGTAGTGCACTTCAAAAATGTACCCCTAGATGGGAAAACAAGGAGAGTGAGATTCCTAGGAAACTCAAATTTACTTAGGACAGTGAATAAAAAAGGTTACTAGCTCCCATGCAATGTCTTACTAGCACCTAATGAAATCCTGATAATTTCTCCCAATTAGCTATCTGTATAATGTTGACTAATCAACGTGATAATAGAGAATCCTGATCTTAATGAATCTTGATTGGTCTTGATTAATGCATAATATTTTCCAATCTGTGTTACAGGACTCTGGCTAATATTTTAATATGTTAATAAATTAACAAGATAGAACAAGTGGAGGGTAATTTTATAAGGAATAACAATGAAAAAGAGCAACCTCCGTAAATAAGAGATCGAAAGAAGAGCACAGGATAGCTGGAATAGACAAAATAGCCAACAGATCTTCCAACCAACTTTCCTTATTATTACATTTAATCTTGATCCAACATAACCTTGTTTTGGTAACTGCTTATGTCAGAGGTCTGAAAGCTCATAACATTAAGGGAACAATGGGCTAGATTCACTAAGGACACCGATCGTGTCCCGACCGCTTTGTGACCCGATTTTCCTCCGACCAATTCACTAACCCCGTGGCCAATCATCCTCCGATCTGATCCATGCTTGCAAATGAGGGGAAACAGCATGCAAAGTAGGAAGGACGCGATTCACTAAACAAATGCAGGCACACTGACTGAGCTGGCCGATCCAAAATAATCAGCTGCTGAGGTTAAGGGACTGAGGGAGTTGCCGTACGAGAGGCTAAAGAAACTGGTACTCTTCTCCCTTGAAAAGAGAAGACTGAGAGGGGACATGATCGAAACATTCAAGATATTGACTTAGTAGTGACAGAGAGACTGTTTACCCTTTCCAAGGTGAAGAGAACGAGAGGAGACATGATAGAGACGTTTAAATATATCGAGGTGGAAGATGATATCTTCTTTCTTAAAGGGCCCTCGGCCACAAGAGGGCATCCGCTGAAAATCAGGGTTGGGAAATTTCATGGCGACACCAGGAAGTATTTCTTCACCGAAAGAGTGGTTGATCATTGGAATGAACTTCCACTTTAGCAGCGTGCCAGATTTTAAAAGGAAATGGGATACACACGTGGGTTCTCTAGGGAGGTAAAATCAAGGGGGTAGGTCATTAGAGTGGGCAGACTTGTTGGGCTATGGCCTTTTTCTGCCGTCATCTTCTATGTTTCTAAAGTAAGGAAGTTCTTCTTCACCCAGAGAATGGTAGAGGTCTGGAACACTCTCCCGGAGTCTGTTATAGGGGAAAGCACCCTTCAGAGATTCAAGACAAGGTTGGATAAGTTCCTACTGGAACAGAACATACGCCAGTAAGGCTAGACTCAAATAGGGCACTGGTCTTTGATCTAAGTGCCGCCGCATTAGCGGGCTACTGGGCATGATGGACCACTAGTCTTACCCAGCAGCGGCAAATCTTATGTTCTTATGACCAGTCACTTGTGTAAAAACCCTGCTCTCTGCTGCGATTCTCCTGCTCTGGCCACCCTGCTCTCTGCCCCAATTCTGCTTCTCTGCTCTCTGCCTCGTTCTCCTGCTCTCTGCCCTGATTCTCCTGCCCTTCCCCGCAGTGCAAGCCCATGGTTTTAACCCGTGGGTTAAAACCACAGGCTTGCAAAGTAAGTAAAAGAGTAGTAAAGTTTTGTTTCTAGCTCTGCCGGGCATGGAGGGCCAGTGCATGCGTAGACCATCTACAGATGGTCTGCGCATGCATCGGGATCGCTGGAGAGTGTGATTCTGATTGACCTCATTTGTATGAGGGCGCTTCGTGAATCAGCCCCTGGCCACAGATTGGATCGCTCATGGATTGGACCC
Source organism: Geotrypetes seraphini (assembly GCF_902459505.1). NCBI lineage: Eukaryota > Metazoa > Chordata > Amphibia > Gymnophiona > Dermophiidae > Geotrypetes > Geotrypetes seraphini. The sequence goes on along the minus strand of NC_047086.1, from coordinate 160,880,335 downwards.
GATTTGATCCGTGGCCTTAGTGAATCTAGCCCAATGTGATCAGTAATGTGTCTTGCCCTACTGTGGTCACCATGGGTTACATTAATGAAATATACAACATGCAAATTCATGTAAAACAGCTCATTACTATGTAAAAAACAGAATGCGACTTGTGGTATACACTGAGTACATACTGCAAATCTTTCATCATGGGCATAAAATGATAGTAAAATAACCCTAACTAAAAGCTGGTGTTATTTTACTATTCAGGGAGCCGAAATGGGCCAGTGTCTTCCTCTCCTTCTGATCATATTCCCCCCACCAAAGGACCCTTACCTTCTTAGTGGGCCTACCAGGCCTGCACCTGATGGTCTATTGGTCTTCAAGCAGGAGTGGATCCAAAATTGCACCCCTAGCAGTACCCTCATGCTACTACCACTAGGATTACATTTCCAAATAGAAAACATGCTCCTAGTGTTAGTAATGTGAGACTAACTTTGGGGGTGCCATTTTGGAGAGGGTGCCAGCAGGGCAGGAGTGACAGAGGTGCCCACTCCTTGACCACCGGCTACAAGGTTGGTAGGAACACTCAAATGGATGCTGTAGAAATGATTTTTTCAAGGGGGGGGCTCATAAGCAGCATTGTTTGTTTATTTATTTGTTTTCTATCCCGTCATCCCCAAAGAACTCAGGACAGGTTACAGGCTAACATACATAATATACAGTTAACAGGTTACAGTTTGCCATAGTTATAGTACAAGTTTGTTTGTTTTTTCCCTAGAACAAGATTTTGTTCTAACACGACACGTACTAGGGATCTAATTAATACTCATATATGTAATATACAGTTTACAGATTAAAATTGTCACTGTTACAGTACAAGATTTAGCAATTCAAGTTTTTATCCTAACGTGACACATACAGAGGATCTTGTATCAATATACATTTCTTCGTAATCTACCAGTTGTGGGGGGTTAGGTGAACAGGTATGTTTTTATTGCTTTCCTAAAGTTGAGGAGTCCTTCACGGGATCCTATCTGCGGGGGCAATCGATTCCAGAGGGTTGGTATGAAATGGGAGTGGGAATCAGCAACCTGTAGGACTATTATAATGCAGGGCTATTATCTTGTGGTAAAGCAAGTAAAAGCTCCCACCATCACCTTAATATGGGCCTTTTGTATTGTCACTGATTACACATATATGCTGATTTGCATATTTGTTTCTCTGCTTTTTATAAGTCTAAACTTTACTGCACAAGTTTTCCACTTTGCTGCTTTTTTCTATCACGTGTGTAACACCAGGCTCTCAGTTCACTGACCTCCTACCAGGCACCGTGGGAATTTTTCTGTAGGCAGGAGTACAGGAGACAATGTACTTAATGAAAAACATGCACAAAGTAGGTTTTTGTGATGATGCCTTGGCTGGAGCAAATGATTTGTCTTGAACCCTGATGTCACAAATATACAGATACTCCTGCTCAGAAAGATACTATGGCCATCTGAAATGTAAAATTATGTTTCCGTGGTTATACAAGGGCATAACAAAAAAAGAAATAAGAAGACTCCAGATAGTACAGAATACTGCAGTAAAAATTATATTTAATGCAAAAAAATACAATCACTCCCCTCTTATACAAACAGATCGGAGAAGGTTATCACGCCGCTGTACCAGGCCATGGTGCGCCCTCACCTGGAGTACTGCGTCCAGCACTGGTCGCCGTACATGAAAAAGGACAGGGTACTACTCAAAAGGGTCCAGAGAAGAGTGACTAGGATGGTTAAGGGGTTAGAGGAACTGCCGTACAGTGAAAGATTAGAGAAACTGGGCCTCTTCTCCCTCGAACAGAGGAGATTGAGAGGGGACATGATCAAAACATTCAAGGTACTGAAGGGAATAGACTTGGTAGATAAGGACAGGTTGTTCACCCTCTCCAAGGTAGGGAGAACGAGAGGACACTCTCTAAAGTTGAAAAGGGATAGATTTCGTACAAATGTAAGGAAGTTCTTCTTCACCCAGAGAGTGGTAGAAAACTGGAACAATCTTCCGGAGTCTGTCATAGGGGAATACATCCTCCAGGGATTCCTAGCAAAGTTAGACAAGTTCCTGCTGAACAAGGACATACACTGATAGGACTAGTCTCGGCTATGGCACTGGTCTTAGACTAGAGGGCCGCTGCATGAGCATGATGGACCACTGGTCTGACCCAGCAGCGGCAATTCTTATGTTCTTATCTATAATAATAAAATGCTAAGCGCGCATGCAGTCTTACCTCCGTGATCCGTAGGTCTGTGGTTGGCAAAAGTGCGCATGCGCGCATAGCTGTGCCAGTGGCCAACAGAGACAATGAAAAGCGCTGGACTCCCTGCTCTCCACCTCCTCAAGCCAGGAAATACGACCATACCTGCTCGCCACCTCCTCAAGCCAGGAAATACAGCCCCATTGGCTGAAGTTTATTTTTAAATTAAAAGCCGCGGGGGTGGCTCCTCTCACGAGCCGCACCTGCGTCAGAGAAGGCTTCCGACGCAGGCGTGGATCATGAGAGGAGCCGCCACAGCACCTTTAAACTTAAAAATAAACTCCGACAAGGGAATAATGGAGCATGCCAGACCGCGGGAAGGGAAGATAAGGGGGGGGCCGACAAAGCAATAACGGAGCAGGCCAGACCGCGGGAAGGGAAGGGGGGCCGGCAAGGGAATAATGGAGCAGGCCAGACCACTCGAAGATAAGGGGGGTGGGGAGAAATGCTGCAGCTGCTGCACAGGGACCTGGAGGGGAAGGATAATACCGCTGCTGCTGCTGCACAGAGAAGTGGAGGGGGAGGAAAATACTGCTGCTGTTGCTGCACAGGGAAGTGGGGTAGGGGAGGGAAATGCTGCTGCACAGGGAAATGGAGGGGGAGGGAATACTGCATAGGGGGCAGTGGGGGAGGGGAAATGCTGCTGCACAGGGAAATGGAGGGGGAGGGAATGCTGCATAGGGGGCAGGGAGAGAGACTGATAGAAAGAATGACAGTGGAAGGGAGACAGAAAGAAAGAAAGGAAGAAAGATACAGGGGCAGGGAGAGAGACAGAAAGATAGAGAAAGGAGGCCAGGGAAAGAGAAAGACAGCGGGAGGGAGACAGAAAGAAAAACAGACAGACATATATTCTAGCACCTGTTAACGTAACGGGCTAAAAGACTAGTGTACTTATAAAATCCTTCTGTTAACATTCACAACCTGACAAAATAATCAGCCAGAATTCATTAATAATCTTCTTATCCCATACAGTCCTTTTAAGACTCTCCGATCATCTGCTCAGAATCTCCTTTCTGGGGGGTGGGGTGCGGGGTGGGGCGGGGTTACATCCTATAATGGAACTTGCCTGGAGGCTTCTTTTACCAGTTTCCTGGCGTGTTTTTGTTGTCTCCTGTGGTTTGGTTATTTCGTTCACTGTACCTTCTTGTATGACCTTTCTGTATTGCTTCTGTGCATGGTTCCTTAATAAACATATTTAAAAAAGAATCTCCTTTCTATTCTGTCACTAAAATACATTAACACAATGAGGTCTTCTATTTTTTCTGGGAATGCTCCCTCTTTATGGAATAGTATCCCGGCTTATTTTTCAAGATGAATCTATCCTTAATCAATTTAAGACAAAGTTTAAGACTTTTCTATTTCTTGTCGCTTTTGAGAGCTAACTGCTCTTGTAAGGGCGACCTAGAATGATTTTACCCTCAGTATCTCCCCCTATTGTATTTCCCCTAAATGTTATCTTTTACCTTGAATATTGTAGTTAATGCCTTTTCACCTTCTATTCCCATTTGTCATGGTTTAAATGTCTCTGAATGTTGTTGTGTTCCTTAGAGATGTTTTGTCATTTTAAACCTGTATTTTAGCCAATGTATATTCTTATGATTTTGTGCACCACCTGATTAGGCGGTATAAGAAATTTTAAAGAAACTTGAAACTACTAGTGTCCACTACTCCATCCAGCCAGCATGTGGGATCTAAATATCCCACATGCTTAATTGTTGGCTTTGCATGTATTGAATGTCCTCTAGTATAGTGTTTATCAACTTGGTCCTGGAGTACCTCTTGCCAGTCAGGTTTTCATGTTATCCACAGTGAATAGGTATAAACTTGATTTGCATACACTGCCTCCATTATATGCATTATGTAAGCCCCTTAGACATCTTTTTGAAAGGCAGAATATCAAATCTTCTTAAAACTTGGAAACTTCCGCCCCCCCTCCTCCCTTTTTTTTTTTTTTACAAAACCGTAACAAGGTTTTTAGCGCTGGCCATGGTGGTAATATCTCCGATGCTCATATGAGCATCAGAGCCTTTACCACCGCGGTCGGTGCTTAAAAACGCTATCACGGTTTTGTAAAAGGGTGGGTAAGTTTCCAAATTTTATTAAGATTTGATATTATGCCTATCAAAAAGATGGCTAAGTGGTTTACATAAAATATAAAAATACAGCAGTTCCTTGGTTTGCAAGCATAATTCGTTCCAGAAGCATGCTCGCAATCCAAAGTACTGGTATAGCAAAGCAACTTTCCCCATAGGCCATAATGGCAACTCAGATGATTCGTTCCACCCGACAAGCTGACCCTGACCAGACCCCTGAGCCAACACCCCACCCGACCCCGGGAACCAGCAGTATTGCTCCCCCTGAGGCTACCGGCGCTGCTCCTTCCTTTCACGTTCGCCTCCACCCCCCCCCCCCCCACCCCGCCAACTGGCCCTGTCCTTACCCGTGTGCCGCCGGTGTTAGAAAGTGCCTGCCGCCAGTTTTCTGCTGGGCTGCTGCTGGGCCTTGAGCATCTGCGCATGCTCAAGGCCTTCTGGATCTCACCCTCTCCAAGATTCTCATGAGATCTCGAGTCTCATGAGAATCTTGGAGAGGGTGATTTCCAGAAGGCTTGCGAGTTACAATTTGCTCGTTTTGCAAAACACTCGCAAACTGAGGTTTGACTGTAGCTATAAAACAAAAGAAAATCAAAATTATGTTAGGACTGTAACATGAAAGTGTGGAAAAAGGGGTTGTACTACAGTATATATCAGTGGTCTCAAACTCAAACCCTTTGCAGGGCCACATTTTGGATTTTTGTAGGTACTTGGAGGGCTTCAGAAAAAATAGTTAATGTCTTATTAAAGAAATGACAATTTTGCATGAGGTAAAACGCTTAATTTTACTTTTGTGATTATGATAAACATACCGAGGGCCTCAAAATAGTACCTATGAGGACACACGTGAGCGGCGAGTTTGAGACCACTGGTATGTATAGAAAAGTAGGGCAGGACAATGCAAAAGGGACTGAAGCGTTGAAATCTGCTATGGTAATACAAAATTAAAAATAATAAAAAGGAAAAATTTAAAAATAAGCATCCGCAAACAAAAATGTTTTAAGGTCTTTTTCGAAAGGGCAGCTAATAACCTTTTTCCTCCTTTATTTTTTTTTCTGTTATGTTACTATTGAGAGAGGTATCCAAGGCTTGTGCCACTCCTCTGCCTGACACACAGGTGTCTGCCTTCCAGTGCTAGTACAGACAGTTTACCAGAGCTCAGGTGTTAAAGACACCGATGGAAACAAAAACAGGTCAGGAAGGGCAGAGATGTGAAGATAGCTGGGGTGTCAGCTTGCACACGAGCCCAACGTGCCTCTCAACGCCCCCAGGAGAACGAATTCGTTTGGTACTGAACTGGCTTTTCCCTTGTACCCTGGCAGCGCTCCAGCACACCCTGCTCCCTGCCAGATGTGCTGCGCCACGCGCCAGCGTGCCCACTCGGTTCCTCAAAAGACACAAAAGGTGTAAAAATAGCTCGTGCAAATGAGGCGAGGACGTCAGCAGCCGGCTGCGTGTGGGCGGTCGGATAAGGCTGGGTTTCTGGAAAGGGCACCTGATGGGGGGGGGGGGGGGCGCTGCTCTACAGTTTCAGGCCGGCCGCCTGAAGTCAGTCGTTCGCGGCACCTGACCAAACTCTGCGGCCGCCCACAGCAACAACGGCAAGTTTTTCACCAAAGCCCAGGAAGCGGGAAGGCAGGGTGCAAAAGCCACCTCTAAAAATAACTCCGCGACTTGTGTGTATTTTTAGCACCTGCGACTCTCAGTTGGTTTCCTTTTCGAAGGCTGATACTTCATTTTTGGTAACAGCTTTCTGTTTCTAAATGTAAGCTGAGAGCGTGACCTGCGGTCAAGGGAAAGGACCTAAATGGGGGGAAAAAAAAAGTTTCCATACTCATTATCTGTTAATGTGTATTGGGTTTTTTTTTGTTTTTTTTAACTGAGAACTGTGCAGACCTAAAGCATAAACTCGCATTTAAGCTCTTCCTTCCTATTTTAAGGAGATTTCTACAAGATGGCAACCATTTTAAAGCATGCACCCACCTTGGGGGTTTTCAGTCATGTATGTGCGGCTGTAGCCACCTACGTGCATAAATGTCCTCTCATAAAATAGTTACCAGTGAAAGACCTTGTTGCATAACATGATGGCATGTCCTTTGTGGGTGAATGTGCACAGAGGTGGAGCTTGAGCAGAGCAGTACTTGAGAAATGTCAGCACGGCCATTTATACCAGCTCTAGGGCTTTTATATTTGTTTTATTTATTATGATTTATTAACTGTCTTTTTGAAGGGATTCACCCAAACTGGTGTACAGCAGGTGCTGTTTAGCATAAAACTTACAGTTTTAACAGCATAACAATAGTAAAATCATGTCCAAATATAAGCATGAATACAATCAGAGGTAAATTTGGAAATGGCGAATTGGAACCAAGTAATAGAACTAACATGAAACAGTTGCTGAAATTTACACATTTAACAGCACTGTACAATGATAATATAAACCAAGGGCCCCTTTTAAGAAGCCGCGTTAGCGCGCGCGACTTTTAATCACGCACTAACCCCCGCGCTGCCAAAAAACTACTGCCTGCTCAAGAGGAGGCGGTAGCAGCTAGTGCGGCCGGCAGTTTAGCGCACCTTCGTAAAAGGAGCCCTAAATGTGATAAATGTCAGTACAATACAATAATAGCATGGAAGAATATTCAAGTAATATACAATAGATATGAGTTAATACAATGTCAGCATGATTGCAATGAAATACCTATTAAGCATTAGAACGTTTGAATAACATAAATATGATGTGAATGTTGTTCCTGCAACACAGTGAGACATCTTACTATATAGCCAGGGGCCACATTCAGATATATAGACGGGGACCTGGTGGGTAGTATAAAGTGAATTGGGTTAAACAGAATGGTGGCCAAACTCAAGGCAAGGTCCTATATAGGCAAGGCAAGGCAAGGTTTTAAGAACTGGTCTAAGTTACAGTGTGTATAGCAAGCTAGTCCATGTGTGGTGAGTGTCTGGCCAGTCACTACTTGTATTTAAAGGCTTGGGAGAAGTGCCAAGCTTTCACTTATTTTCTGTAGTAGAGCTAGTCTTGAGCTAGACATAACCACTTGGGGAGTGTTGGGGCAACTCCTGAGAAGGCTCGCTGATGAGTATCCCAAAGGATGCTTTAACTAGGGACCTTCTTATAAAATTACCTCCAGAGTAATTCTATAAGGTGTGCACACACTTAGGTGATGATTACCGTATTTCGAACGAACAGAACAGGGGAAAACAAAACCACAGATACAAATACACCAAAACAGAATGGAATTGTCCAGATCAGAATGATGTGCATTAAGAAAGTGTCCTCCAACTCATCTGATAACGTGAAGATCTTTAGTTCTCCAATGTCACAATGGTACATTTAAACGACTCTATGGCTCAATGACTCAACTCGACATGTACATGTTTCGGCCAACAGGCCCGCCTCAGGAGTCTTGAGAATCACGAATGATGATATACAAAAAATGCTACTACTCACATAGGTTTGACCAAAATTCCAATAGGAATATTTTTTACGGCTTGCGAATTAAAACTAATGCATTAGCCGGCACACAGTTTTAATTCGCAAGCCGAAAAAAATATTCCTATTGGAATTTTGGTCAAACCTACGTGAGTGATAGCATTTTTTGTATATTATCATTCGTGATTCTTAAGACTCCTGAGGCAGGCCTGTTGGCCGAAACATATACATGTCAAGTCAAGTCATTGAGCCATAGAGTCGTTTGAATGTACCATTGTGACATTGGAGAAATAAAGATCTTCACGTTATCAGATGAGTTGGAGGACACGATTACCGTATTTCCCCATATATAGGCTGTCCCCATGTATAGGCTGCAAAAAATGCCTATACGAGTTTAAAAACTGGTAGATAAGCCGCCCCATTGTATTAGTTCTCATGGGCAAGAAGTAAGAGGAAGTACTTTTGGGAAGGGGACGGAGTTTGTTATCAACTTACACATTTTGCATTAATTTTTTCATATGGAATTGAATAATTGCAAACCAAAGAAAGCTAAATAGTCACGTTGTGATGCTCCTTTCATTTGCAAAGCAAAACATGTACATCTTTCCAACTTTATACGCTAGATCAGTGGTTCCCAACCCTGTCCTGGAGGACCACCAGCCAGTCAGGTTTTTGGGATAGCCCTAATGAATATGGATGAGAGAGATTTGCATATAATGTAGGTGGTAGGCATGCAAATCTGCTCCATGCATATTCATTAGGGCTATCCTGAAAACCTGACTGGCTGATGGTCCTCCAGGACAGGGTTAGGAACCACTGCTCTGGATGCACCACTAGAAATCATCGCTGATAAACCTTCAGTCTCACTCACTGTGGTAGTTAATCTCACACTTGGAGATCAGACCTCCCTTGGTGTCCTTGGTTGGGGATGTGGAGGGGAGAAGATTTTCTCGAAGCTCTTTGGATTAATTGATTAAATTGTAATGCTGTCTTTACTGGAGTATTTGGGTCTTGGCTGACTCACTGTCTGGTCCTGTAAAATTAATACACACATTAACCTCCCATGAACTGCACTGTGCTTAGGCAAATTACAATGCTGGCCTTTTCTTAATGAAGCAATTTAATCAAAAGGTTCAGTGAATTGCTAAATGACTCTCCTTGGTCTTTGAACTGTGCACTCTTTTGACCTGTTTAATTTCTAGGCTTTTTGAAAAGTTAGTGAAAAAGCTTTTTGCAATGCGTTCTCACTATTTGGGTGTTCAGTATTCATTATTTTGCTTATCCGCTGATGTGTGAATTGTGACTAATATTTACCATTTGCGCATATGCGTCCACCCTTCAAAGCAATTTTGGAACTCTTTTTCTGGAATGGCCATCAGAAGCTGTCGTCATATTAGCTTTGATATTCTAAATGTCACCAATATGTCTTCCTTTCAATATTTATATTCAGGTAAAGAAAAAAGTCATTGGGGGCCAGATCAGGTGAGTAGGAAGGGTGGCTAAAAACTGCCTCACAGATAGTGCCATGTACACTGGTGCGAGCTGGTGCATTGTCGTGATGCAAGAGCCATGAGGGACCATTTTTGCACACACCATTCTCATGCTAAGATTTTCAGTTAAGATGTTCCTGTTTCTCTATCAATGTTTACTTGATCTGCTAGGCTTCTCACAGTCAGCCGACAATTTTGACGCACAATTTGACAAATATTTGCAATGTTTTCATCAATTCTGCTTGTTACTAGCTGCCCTGACCTCTCTTCATCAGTGATGCTTTCTCTCCCCTCAGAAAAACATTTAATCCATTTGTGCACTGCTGTTTTCTTCATGGCATTATCCCCATAAACTTGGACTAACATGTCCCTGATTTCACTTCCACTCTTGCTAAGTTTAACAAGAAATTTAATGTTTGTTTGTTTCTCTAATTCAAGCTCCAATATTCTTGCAATGGCACACAAAAACATGCAACAACTATAATGAACATATGTTGACAGTAGACCAATCAAAACTCCTATGTATTATTTTAAATTTGGCTATTAAAATTGTTTTACGTCACTGGAAGGATGTCTCTACAGCTGAGTACATCACTTGGTGGAACACTGTTTGTCTCACTGCCAAATATGAGAGGGTTGTTGCTGAAGGAACTAATGCTGTGTGTTTTACTAAATTATGGGAAGCCTTTTTTGATGTATAGTTATTTTCCCTTTCAATCTGTTTGACTTCATTATTTTATACTATATAATTTAGTGTACATCCATATTGCATGTGTATAGGTTGTTTTAGGGGGTTTTTGTGAATAGGTATCATTTAATATGGTATCATACTGCTGTATAATTTGATATTTGTATTGTTTATTCTATATAATAAAAACTTATTGAACTTTTTTTTTAAAAAGGACAGTTTAGAATTTATAATAATCCCAAAATAGTACAATGACAGGCAAAATGAAATGATTGAAAAGATTAAGGGGTATTTGAGGGTCACTAAAAGGGCCAATTATCCAGCAAATAATCATCTTAGACGTGTTAAGAACCAGCTTGTGGGACACAAGCCTTCCAAAGCGAACATGGTGTCCTGTAGGAGCAATAAAAATCAGGTGCAAAAAGTGAAGAAAGATTAGAAGAATGTCATCTGTATAGATGAAAAATGTGTGTTATGATCTTGGATCAAAGTGGCTGAAGAACTGAGAAAGATATTGAAGAGCAGCAGTGAGAGTACTGAACCCTGAGGAACCCTACAATGCACGTGTAATCTTTAGAAGTGGACCTCGTAGCAGAAACAACAAAATCCCAATTTGCTAAGAATGATTTAAACTAACTTACCATAATACATTACCAGAGAAATAAAAAAAAGCAAGTTAAGCTGTCAAAAGTATGTGATCAGCCAGGCAAAAGCAGCCAAAATATCGAGAGATACCAAAAAAGCAATGTCTTCCCTTTCAAGAATGGAATATAATTTGCTAAGTAAGGCGGTAATGGTAGTTTCAGTACTATGGTTTGATCAGAATCCTGTTTGCCTAGGGCACAAAATCCACTGTTGATCAACATATGCTGAAAGCTGATCAAAAACAATTTTCTCAGTAACTTTAGTGGCAATGGGAAGATTGGAAACATGCCGATAATCAGATGGGTTTAGTGGATCTAGTGACTTTAAGAAGTGGTCTGGCTACATCTCTTTTCCATGACTGTGGAACAAGCCTCAATGAAAGAGACAATGAGACCATGTGTAAAAGGAATGGAGAAAGACTATGTCTGTGAATCTTGAGCCAACTAGATGGCAAAGGTTTCAGTAAACAGATAGTGAGGTGCATATTCACTAAAAAAATATGACCATATCACAGAGACATACCATGACTCGCATTGGCTTCCAATAGAAGCGAGAGTGAACTTCAAATTCTACTGCTTACTTTACAAGGCTATCAACGGAGAAAGCCCAACTTACTGGAATAACAGACTAAATCAATCCTCCTCAATCAGACACAGAAGAATACATTCGCTATTCTATTACCCACCATCCAAAAATGTCAAACTCTATAAACCCTTAGTACTCTCTAATTTTCTAGTTACCAAACATTTTCTAAAACCCATAATTCTCCCTTAAAATTTTATCTCATCGTTTATTCTATTACTTCAAAGTTGAAATGTATTTCTTGTTTTAGTTTGGATGTAATCCGCCTTGAACCGCAAGGTAATGGCGGAATAGAAATCACTAATGTAATGTAATATGCTTTAGAAGAATATTGAACTTGGTAAGAAAGGAATGGAAAAGTCAATCCACTGTGATAAACTCCGTCTAATCCGTTCCATAACTTCAGCACTAGAACCCTCCTCCATTCAAATCCTAATCCACTATGATCATTTCACACATAGATTACTGCAACTCACTCTATCATGGAATAACCCAAAAAGAAACTCGCCAAATACAACTAATTCAAAATACAGTGGTACCTTGGTTTACGAGCATAATTCGTTCCAGAAGCATGCTAGTAATCCAAAGTACTCATATCAAAGCAACTTTCCCCATAGGCCATAATGGCAACGCTGACAATTCGTTCCAGAACCCAAAAGGTGCCGAGGAAGTGGCAAGGATTGGCCCAGGGGTCTGTACCTGTTGGGTGCCGGGTCTGTAGTAACGCTTCCTCCATCCACCAGCCACTGAAGAACCCCGCAGTGCCGCTTCAGTGGGATGCCTCATCTGTCTGCCAGTCGCTAAAGAACACCTGAGCCCACACAGCGCCGTTTCAGGGGCAGTCCTCTTCCGTCCGCCGGCCAGCTTTCCACTCCGGGTGCCTTCCGCATGTTAGAGAGCCTCTATCTGAGCCCACGCAGTGTTTTGCTCGTCATGCAAAACACTCGCAAACTGCGTTACTCGCAAACCGAGGTTCCACTGTACAACTATTAAACTCATTCATAAAGCAAAAAAATATGACCATGTCACCCCCCTACTCCAAGAATCTCACTGGTTACCAATCTCTCATAGAACAACTTACAAAATCCTTCTCTTAGCCTTTAAGATCAAGACTTCTCACCAGCCTGCCTTCCTTGATAAATATCTTATTCCACATACCCCTTCCAGGGCCCTCAAGTCCACTAACCAGAACTTACTAACAGTCCCTCCAATCAAAGATTTATACTATACCAGAAACACAATTTTCTCAGTTGTTGCGCCCTCTCTCTGGAATGCAATGCCATCAAATCTTCATTCTGAAAATTCTTTAAACAAGTTTAAAACACTCTTCAAGACATTTCTCTTTAAAGATGCTTATCAAAATTCCAACTGAAGTCCCAAATAAAAACAGGACAACAAAAACGCTTCCAGGAAGTGATACCCCATTTTTTCCTTTTGTCTTATCCTCCCCTCCTTTCCTCATTTTATTTTTATTTATTCAATGTAATTTAAAAACCTTCCCTTCCCTTTTCTTTCCTTTTGCTTCATACCCTTCGTAATCAAATCTTTATATCGACATTATCCCCCTTATTTTTATTTGGTTTTTTTTATATATACAATTTTTTTATAATTTTTATCTCTTATTATTGTAAACCGACCAGATACTTGAGATGGTCTGTATATCAAAATATTAATTAACTTGAAACTTAATAAACTTGAAGAGACAGAAGAATCCTGGTTTAATCAAGGGAACACTCGGACTAACAAAAGGACAATTGTGCTAGTTTAGAAACTTTATTTTGAAAATGTGAAACTAAGGTATTGGCTTACAATAGGATCTGCACCGAAAATGTGGGGTCACAATGACAATTTGAAAAAGCTTATTAGAAGGGTTATTAGTGTCATGAATAATCCATGAAGAGTATTTTTGTTTTGCCAATCTGATTTCATAATTATAATGATTTACATTTCCTGAAGGCTAATAACAGTGTTAGGGGTATGGTGTTTCCTCCACAATCACTCTTCTCCTATAAGAAAAGACTTAAAGAGGTTCTTCCGCTTGTAGAAGAAACGTCTGAGAGGAGATATGATTGAAGTTTGCATAATCCTGAATGGGTAGAAATGAATTGATTTTTTTTACTCCATTAAAAATTACAAAGACTAGCAGCCTGTTTTACAAAGCCGTGCGGCAACAGCCCCGAAGTCCTTTAAATTTTATTGGCTTCGGGGCCATTACCGCGCAGCAGCTGCTAGTGCGGCTTTGTAAAACAGGTCCTAGGGAACACTCGATGGAAGTTACAGGGAAATACTTTTAAAACCAATAGGAAGAAATAGTTTTTTCACTCAGAGACTAGTTAAGCTCTGGAACGCATTGCCAGAGGATCTGGTAACAGCAATTAACATAGCTGGTTTAAAAAAAAGGTTTGGACAAGTTCCTGGAGGAAAAGTCTATAGTCTGCTATTGAGACAGACATGGGGATTGGTAGCATTGAATATTACTACTATTTGGACTTTTGCCAAGTACTTGTGACCTCAATTGACCACTGTGGAAATAGGATACTGGGCTAGATGGTCCATTGGTCAGTATGACTATTCTTATGTTCTTATGTTGAACAGGTCAATTTAACTCTCCATTGCCTTAGGTACAGACTTAGATTGTGAGCCCTCCAGGGATAGGGAAATATGTACTGTACCTGAATGTAACTCACCTTGAGCTACAGCTGAAAAAGGCAAAAACCTACATCCAAATAAATAAACTCACTCTACCCAAACTCCTTCCCTGGGCACATCTTCTTGTACTGCACATACTTTTAAGCCTGACCTAATTTTATAAGAAGCTTTATACACACGCTAAAGATTTATAAAACTACTTCCATGTGTCTTTCCTATTGAATGTATGTTTTTCTCCACCCTCTATCTACCGAAAACCATGCCCTCTTTTTAAGCACGTGGCTTTGGGAGTGTTTGCTGCATTGGAATGTCCCGCGGGTTGGAACTCTTGGCAAGTCATGCTCTTGCTAACCAACCCAGAAATTCAGGGCCAAATAGCGGTAATTCTGTAAGGAGATGTCTAGTTGTAGGCAGTAGGAATGCACATAAACAAATAGTGGTTTTCTAGTTATTTAATAATAATTCATTCAAATATAACCTGTGCCTCACACTTAAACACCACTATATATATATATATAGGCTGCTGCTCGAGCCACATTTCTATTTTAAAAATTCCTCATAGATCTTTATAATAAAAGAATTTCGTAATTGAACTCAAGCGCTCACAGTTACAATGCCGTTAATGTATTTTTGGGCATATAACTTTAATGTGAGCTATCGGTCCTTTTATTATTATTAATTACTTAAAATTTTTATTCTGTTTTATTTTAACTATTAACTGTAGCCATGTACTACAAAAATTTTCTTAAATCGTTATTGTAGTAGTACTTAGCTTGTGAATACTACACAGCCATCAAGAAACGACGGAAGATCTCCGTTTCGCTTTCTCACTGTAGAACAGAGCTTCTTCGGGAGCACTATGATTAATCTTATCAGCATTTTTAGAGAAATATTTATTATACGGGCGGTTCAAAAACTCCAGACTCTCAGTCTTCGCTTCAGTTTACACAGCGTCTTTCATCACATCCGGGAGTAATCAAGTTATTTAGACACATAAGTGGCCTCTTACAGAATACCAACTAGCAGGAAAGTACATGCCATATTGCAATGTCATGTACTATGGTGGTAGGCATGCGTGTCAGTGGAGAGTGCAAAAATGTGCATAAAGAATAGAACAGTATAATTTTTGTGTGTTCTGGCTAACAGCTAGTAATGGGGACCAGTTGTGGGGCTAGTAAGCTTTTATGCTTAAATGTATTCCAGTAATGTTACTATGTTATAAAGCAAAGTAGGTGCCTGATTTCCTTTACAGAATATGTTTGAAAAGGGCACCTGTGTACCCTCTTATCTGGGGCGTGTTATAGAATTACTCTCTTGGTCCAAAGAATGGAAGGTTTCTTGTATTAATATGGGGCTGATCCCTTTTGCTATAGAATTCACCTGCAAGGTTAGCGAATGTCATGGAATACAAACATCTATTACAGTAGTGTATTTAGTAAGAAAGATTGCCTCCTCCATATTTTTAAAGAATTACATTACATTACATTAGTGATTTCTATTCCGCCATTACCTTGCAGTTCAAGGTGGATTACATATGAAATGTCAGGACATTAGAAGGACATACAGTCATTAGAAGTACATCAGGACATTAGATGTACATAAGGAGTAGTTTGTACATTTTTAAAGTTGCTAAGGATTAGAGAGTGTAGCAGGTGATGCTTGGGACAGTTCTGACTGTGTTAGATCGGTTTTATGTGTTTTTTTAAATAGAAGGGTTTTTCTTTTTTGAAGGTTTTGTAGTCTGTGGTCGTGGTGAATAGATTGTAGATTTGGTGGTCCAGTGTTGCAGCTCGAGTGGCTAGGGGGTTTGAACTGACAGTTTTCCCTTTTGCTTTTTTGTTTTATTTTTTATTTAAAAACATCATAAATCTATCCTGTCATGGCTAATCTATGCACTAATATTGATTTTCCCAGTGGGGCTTCACCTAATCACTTGTCACACTCTGTAAGTGTTTCATAAACCATCCTCAGGTCTGAGTCCATGAGGACTGGAGATTGCAAATAAGTTGGGGAAGTGCAAAATGATGCAGGAAGACTGAAGTGTATTTTAGACTTTTAGTATATGGGACATAAATGCCTGCCGAAATAGGAATAGAATCAGTGACTGACATTTAACTCCAGATGGATCTGGTTGCTATGACAGTAAACGCATGCCTACGATACAGTACAAGCACAGTGATGTAGACCTAAATCCTAGAATCAGCTCAGAGGACCCTAGAGTTTGTGCAAATGTTCATGCCAATATTTTTCAAGTACACTTGTTAAATTATAGTATTTTACGAGAGTGTTTCAAAATGTAACAGCCAGTTGACAGTTTTTCATGAGACGAACACCCTTTGCATTTCAAATTCCCTTGCAGGTAGATAACATTCTTAGAGGAAGTGTTGACACTGCCCAATAGATGGCATGGCGTGCTTAATCGGTAGGGCACCATATACAAAATGGTAGCACCCTTAGCTGTTTGCAACTTAGAGGAGCAGCGAGCAGTCATCAGAATTTTGTGGTCGGGGGTGGGAGGGGGGTGAAACCTTGTGAAATTCATAGAAGAATGCTACAACAGTATGGAGATGCCTGCATTGGTGAAAAAAGAGCGTACGAGTGGGTAGATGCATTAAAAAATTGATGAACATCAATCCCTGATGAGGATCACTCCGGTCGTCCCAGCATGGCCGTCACTGATTTATTTATTTATTTAATTAGTTTTCTATCCTGTTGTCCTGAAAGAGCTCAGAACGGCTTACAGTTTAAACATACATATTATACATTTGACAGGTTACAATTTGACAATTACAGAATAAGTTTACACTTCTCCCTCCGTATTCGCAGTTTCAGCAATCGCAGTTTCGATGATTCACAGTTTTTAGCATGCTGGCTCCTTCCCCCCCCCCCCAATTACATCAGCTTGCATAGAGAATTCGCTGATTCCAAGCGTTTACAGAGAAAACCGCTGATTCCCAGCACTTTCTTCACCATGTTTTGCCTCTACTTCAGGAACAGGCCAGGTCTCCCATCATGTTATTCGCAGTTTCACCATTTTCACGATGGTTTTACAGTGTTCTCCCCAGGGCCTTTTAGCTGGGCGCTCCGCCCGCCTAATTTAGATGACCGCTCGGCTGTCATCTATTGGGAATCCTGCTGCTGCCGATGCTCAATATAAAAAAATCCCCCCCAAAATCACCTCTCACCAGCTTGGAGATGCGAACTCATGCTTTGGGGCTCTAAGGTGTGCATGCTGGCTTCCCTTCTCTTCCCTCCGAAACCGGAAGTTACGTCATGGGGGAGGGGGGAGAAGGGAAGACGACATGCACACTTTAGAGCCCCAAAGCATGAGTTCGCTATGGGCTAAGGCAGGAGACTGGTCAATGACGGATAGAAGCTTACAACTTGCTTTGGGCCTTCCTTGCTGCCAGGTCCTGCCTACTTTCTGTTTCTGCGAAGGCAGGACCTGGCAACGAGGAAGGCCAGAAGCAAGTTGTAAGCTTCCCTCCGTCACTGACCTATGCCTAATGAGCAAAAAAGTCACGGCGCAAGGGAAGCCTCCCCTTCGCTCGTTTGGAAACTTCACCGCAGCGCAGGATGCCTATGGTGCAGGACAGGACACTGAACAAATCGGACCTCGCACTCTCTTCCACGCTGTCCTTCACAACCTCGCTGCTTAAAGCGTGGTCACCACCTGTTTGATACCAGTTCATCGCCGATTCCCCCTCTCCCATTCTCCGAATCATCATCATGTCCAGGTTATCGCAGGATGAAGTATACAATGGCTATCCGATGCAGTTAATCCCGGCCAGATCGGTGGTATTCTACGTAACGGGGACCCTTTCTTCGTTGGCAGGAAATTGATGATCAATGGCAAGCATGTGCCCTCTTTTGACGCCCTCCTGTCAGAGTTGACTAGGCACGTGCCCATGCCGCAGGGATCTGTGCTGCGGATCTTCACGCTGTGCGAGGGCCACCCTGTGAGCACCATGAATGACATCCTGTCAGGCCACACCTACATCGTAGCAAACAAGGAATCTTTCTGGGAGCTCGAGTACGTGATGTCATTGTGCGAGGGGGTTGCCGGTAGTAGAAGTCAGGTGGACTGGTCTGGACTTGTACGTTAGAGGGGTGTGAGTGACATATAACTCCATGATTGATATGACTTGATTACTAGTTGACAAAGGGCCAAAATTCATTTGTAGATATGTTTTGATATTATTGTATATTTAGCTATTTGTCACTGGAAAAAAAACTGCAGGTACAGTATTATTGTGGTATTTTTTCCCCGCTGGATTTGAAGTTTTCTGTATTCACGGTTCTGTTAATCCCCTTTCGCAGCGAATACGGAGGGAGACGTGTACAATACAAGGTTGTATCCTAACTTGATACAAACAGATAGTTTTCATGTGTTGTGCTGCAGCAGAGAGACTATCGTTTGGGGGGGGGGGTGTTAACTCTTTTGAAAGTGAGTAAAAGGTGGTCAGGCAAATTTTAATGGTGTCGGTGTTCTGTACGCAACTGTGAGTATTGAATGTTCACTGATATAGAACAGAGCTAAGGTAACAGGGAAAAGCAGACAAGAAACCTGCAGAATGAAGTGGATCATGCTGATGCCATTATTCGTGAAAACATGCTCATTTCTTTAGAACAGGGTTAGGGAACTCCGGTCCTCAAGAGCCGTATTCCAGTCGGGTTTTCAGGATTTCCCCAATGAATATGCATTGAAAGCAGTGCATGTAAATCTCATGCATATTCATTGAGGAAATCCTGAAAACCCGACTGGAATACGGCTCTCGAGGACCGGAGTTCCTACCCCTGCTTTAGAAGTTCTGACCAGGGATTTGGATGTCGCTGTCGGAAACGCACATACCATTGTCACAGAGGTGCTCAAGTATAGCAAGTTTTGTACACAGTAGGTGCCTAGGATGCTGACTAATGAGCACAAGACGATTCGTGTTTAGACTTCCACAGCCTTTTTGGCATGGTATAACAATTTTATTTATTTATTCATTCCATTTTTTTTTTTTACACCGTTCTCCCAGGGGAGCTCAGAATGGTTTACATGAATTTATTCAGGTACTCAAGCATTTTTCTCTGTCTGTCCCGGCAGTCTCACAATCTACCTGAGACAATGGGGGGATTAAGTGGCTTGCCCAGGGTCACAGGGAGCAGTGTAGGTTTGATGATGAAGGAGAATGCTTCCTGGCACTTATCCTTACAGGGGACGAAACCTGGGTGCATCACTATGAGCTTGAAAGCAAGAGGCAGTCTTCACAAAGACATCGCACTTCATCTTCAGTCAAGAAGATGTTCAAGTCTGAACCCTCCGCTGGAAAGGTCCTGTTCATTCTCTTCTGTGATATGAATGGACCAGTTTTGGAGCACTATCAGGAAAAGGGTGAAACAGTGAATAGTGCCTAATACAGTGCAACACTGGAGGAGGGGCTGAAGCCAAAAATACGGAGCCGTCGCAGAAGACTTTCATCTAATGGTATTCTTTTCCCTCATGGTAATACACGCCCTCGCACCGCCACTACAACTTGACACCATTCGGAGATTGAGATTTCAGTTCTTACAGCATCCTCTGTACAGCCCCTGATCTTGCTCCCTCTGATCATGTGTTGTACCCTTGAAGGATGCCGTAAGAGGACGAAGATTTGGAAGCTATGACCAGGTCAAAGAAGCGGTGCATTACTGGCTGAAGGCACAACCAGAAACATTTTTTTTCCAGTGGAATAAAGAAGATAGTGCAATGGTGTGAGAAATGTGTTGAAAAGAGGGTGATTATGTAGAAAAACGACATATAACTTGTATCTCTAGTTAACCTTTTGAAACACCCTCGGATAATCTAGGTGTATACGTTTGTACTCAGCCTATTGTTCATGTACTTCTGTGCTGTTCTTATACAACATAAAGAATGATTCCCATTATAAAATTACCATCTTATAGATAATTTCATAGCCGTGCCTATATAATGTGTATTTTCACATGTCTATTTTATAGTCAAGTATATGCCTATTTAGCTATGAAATATTAGCGTAGGCAAAAAAACAACCATATGTACACATGGGCGCTAGCACTTTAACCAGCTCGAGGACTGACATAAATGCTAGCTTGTACTTTCTGCAACTACACCTAAACGGTAAAAAGTAAAGGGTTATGGACTTGAAATACCACCTTTCCATAGGTGCAATCAAAGTGCTTTTCATATACTATATGTAGGTACTCTTTTCTGTCCCTAATGGGTTCACAGTCTAAGTTCTTGTACCTGGAGCAGTGGAGAGTTAAGTGACTTGCCAGGGTCACAAGGAGCTGCAGTAGAAATTGAACCCAGTTCCCCAGGATCTCAGCATTAACCACATGTAAATTAAGGAATCTTTTAATCTACATGTGTAAGTGTCCGCTTAACTGCATAAATGACTAAAATGTACACATGTTCTTGGTGTCTAAAACTAGGCAGCTCCTTATAAAATTACTCTCCTTTAGAAGCCGAAATAATGTGTGCTAAATACAAATTCTGTAATGGTAGTTGGGTGTGCAAGTGCTGTTATTGAATACTAGCATGTCTTCATTTATCTGCCTAACTTTAGGTATTTAGGCGCATAAATTATAATATTGTATAACTCATGTTATTGTATAACTCATATGTGAAGTGCCTTAGGTATTTGGGCCAATCAGGGCCTTAGGCCTCTCCACATTGCATCCCAAGATGCAATGTGAAAGGGGAAAGCCTGCCATTTTGAAGAGGTGGGCCTATCAGCAACAGGGAGTGGGCATCCCTCTTGCTGGCTTTCTTCAACAAGGTATGAGGGTTTTTTTGGGAGGGTTTGGAGGAGGTGTGCTCAAGCTAGGGGGTGGGGTGTCTTACCTGAACCCCCCAGTCAGCCAGGACCTTCTTGGGAGGGAGGGGTGGGGGGGGGTCCAGGTTCTCATTCAGGGATGTATGGGTGGCCAAGGCAGGAGGAAGTGGGTATCTCTCCTGCTGACTTTGTTTAAAGTTGTTGGGGAGGGAAGCCATCGTCGGGTGGTGAAGTGTGTGTGTGTATGGAGGGGGGGGGGGGGTTCCAGGTAGCCGAGGCAGAAGGGAGTGGGCATCCTTCCTGCCTCGCTTCTTTTTTTGGTAGTGGTCGCTGGGGGAGGAGTAAGCATAACTCTTTTTTTAATGGGGACAGATATATTGTGTGTGTGTGTAACACACATCTGTACTTTTTTTTTTGTTTAAAGAGTCTTCCTAACCCTAACCCCATATAGCTGAGTGGCAGAGTGATGCTTCAGAGCTTCTCCTGCCGCTCATCTGTTCAGGCTTCCCATACCGACTCTGCACATATGTGAAAGTTGCTCTTCCAGTGACTGGTGGGCTGACCTCCAAAACTAATTTGCATGCAAAGTTGGTTATACATCGATCGCCGTTTTAAAATTGGACAATAAATTGGCTCACAGCGACCCACTCAGCTAGAATGACCATTTTTTGTGCATCCAGGCCTTAAAGCCATTTCGACATGTAAACCCCCTATGTAACCCTCTAAGATTAACCCCTTAGTGTTCTGAGTTGAGGCTGCTGATGCCAAAGTCTAGAAAAATGTTGCACTGCATTTAACTTATTTTCCTTTCATTACAGCAAAGAAACGTTAAGACTTAATTCAGTTTACTTTAGGTGAATTTGTAAAAGCTAAATTGTTCTTTTCTGTGCTTGCAAGCCAAATATTTCAACACAGGAAGCTCTCTTATTTTAACTCTATACCTGTGACTAATTTGAAGATGTTCCTAATCCTTTTTGTTTTCTTTCACAGGAAGTGTCATGATGATTGTGCCTGTTAGATGTCTAAAATATGCTGGTAAGTATTTTCAACAGCTGATTTATGTTCAAATTATTTTTATTATTTCAACAAGTAACAAACAAATACAAATAGCATCGTCAGGAAATAACATTGCAAGTACCCCCCCTCCCTCCCTTCCCATCCCTCCCCACCCCAAGAGTTCAATGTCACAGTAAAACTAAGAGTAAAAAGTAAAACTTAATACTTTTTGCTCATTTACCTCTGATTGCTACATATAATTGCTAGTGGAGGGTAATTTTGTAATAGGTCACCTAGGTTGGAAAGCTAACTAAGGTCCCCTTTTATCAAGCCTTATTAGGGTTTTTTATTGCCAGTCACTGCGGTAAAAGCTCAGACACTCATAGGAATTCTAAGAGCATCAGAGCTTTTATCGCAGTAGCCAACTTAAAGAAACCCTAACGCGGCTTGATAAAAGGGGGCCAAAGGTAGCTATTTTGAGGTAATTTTATAAAAAATATATATGCATACATTATACACATGCCTGCCTCACCTTTCACCCATTTTCTTAATCCCCTTCTCATCTTTTGTACCCTTTATCCTTCTCTCTTTTCCTCTCTTCATCCCTCCCACTCTCTCCCTCCCTCCAATTCCCCCCCCCCCCGTGAGTGCATCTTCCGCCCTCCCACATGAAAAAGAAAGAGCTAAGGAAAAAAATAGCGCCTGCAGCAGATAGAATGGAGACGCCGAAGTTAAGCTGCCACCATCTTGGATCCTCCTCCTCTCTTGAATGTTTTAATGTACAGCTCTACGTATGTCTAGCGGCGCTATAGAAATGATAAGTAGTATCTGGCGTGTCCAAGGTTACCACAGTTGATCACTTCACATACAAGTACCTTAAGTATTCCGCCTTACAGACCTCAGCGGTGCTGCTTTGTGACAAAACTTAAGCATGCAGTTCAAATAGCACCAAGATCGTCATTGGTCTTTTTTTCTTTCTTGGTAATTTTTATATAATATAGCTTTTAATATTCTTAAATAGTATTTTAAATAATCGTTTTTAGATACTCATCTCTTTAGGAGCATAGCATAAGGGTTATTCATACAACATAGACTATGTTTCGCCCTTAGGGGCTGTATCAAGGTATTTCCCCTAAGTTGTGCCGACTCCGTGATTGCCACTGAGTTCCATGGAATCGGCACAACTTAGGGGAAATACCTTGATACAGCCCCTAAGGGCGAAACATAGTCTATGTTGGGTGAATAACCCTTATGCTATGCTCCTACAGAGATGAGTATCTAAAAACGATTATTTAAAATACTATTTAAGAATATTAAAAGCTATATTATATAGAAATTACCAAGAAAGAAAAAAAGACCAATGATGATCTTGGTGCTATTTGAACTGTGTGCTTAAGTTTTGTCACACAGCAGCACTGCTGAGGTCTGTAAGGCGGAATACTTAAGGTACTTGTGGATGTAAGAAGGTCATTAATCCCAGGCTCAAATACCTAATTTTAACCAGACCTTATGTATAGGTCACAACCTCTCCCATCCTCTTTTTGGCTTAGCAATATTTGTAAAACATTCATTACCCTCCTGATGTTGTTTTTTCCTTAAATGTATTTTTACTTTCCTTAAAGATTGTAGTTCACCCCTCTTCCCTTATGTATCGCTAATTACTTTTGTACATACTGTTTTGTTTTATTTTGTCAACCAATTTTTTTATTGTCATATGCATTGAAGTATTTGATATTGCGTGTACAACAAACTTTTAATAAACTTGAAACTTGTCAGATCTGCTAAGTTAGTATAAACACTGGCTGAATCTGGTCCAAAGCTGTCACTGTCCCAAAGAATTAAAGATCAACAGGAACTGAAGACCTCTGGATGATGTGCAATACAAGGACTGGCGATGCCAAAACCCACATGCAGTTCTAAAAGTAAAACTAAGAATTCATCATACTGGCACCAATAATCAAATAACCACCAAACAATCATCAAAAAAACTCAAACACCTGTCTAGCAAACCAGATAAAATCAAATACCGCCAAACAAGTTCAAATACCACCACACACAATTTAATACATAAGAACATAAGAATTGCCGCTGCTGGGTCAGACCAGTGGTCCATTGTGCCCAGCAGTCCACTCATGCGGTGGCCCTTAGGTCAAAGACCAGTACCCTAACTGAGACTAGCCTTATCTGCATACGTTCTGGTTCAGAAGGAACTTGTCTAACTTTGTCTTGAACCCCTGGAGGGTGTTTCCCCCTATAATAACCTCCGGAAGATCGTTCCAGTTTTCTACCACTCTCTAGGTGAAGAAGAACTTCCTTATGTTTGTACGGAATCTACCCCCTTTTAACTTTAGAAAGTTCCCTCTCGTTTTCTCTACCTTGGAGAGGGTGAACAATCTGTCATCATCTGCTAAGTCTATTCCCTTCATTATCTTGAATGTTTTGATCATGTCCCCTCTGTCTACTCTTTTCAAGGTAGAAGAGGCCCAATTTCTCTAATCTCTCACTGTACAGCAGTGTAGAATCAACGCAAAGGCTAGGCAAAATAAAATTGCAGAGACAAGCAAAAGTCACAGTGGTTTGAACCAATTTGAAGGCAAGACATAGGCAAGTTAGAACATAATTGGAAAAGCCTTCCAAAATCACCAAATTCTTGATACTTTGTTGTGTCTGCCTGAAAACGTTTAATGAAAGGGAACTATAAAGCGACTAACGACCAGCACACGACACAACTAATACGGTAAGTGTATTCAGGTATTCTAAATCAGCATCCGGCAGGTTGAAATCATCCAGCAACAGTACCATCCAGCAACATTGGTTCTACAGCCCTTCTTGTCCTTACACAGGAAATGATGCATAAAAGCACCTAGAAAAGGGGCCTGAGTGGGACTCATACCTTGTATGGCTCCCAATTATTTCTAGAGTCTACTTTAAATGTGCCTGCTTTACATTTAAGATCTTATATGGCATCTTTCTTTCCTTCCTACCTCTATCTTGGAACTCTACAAGATCTGAGATTACCAGATCTACTCAAAAAACTCAAATTATCTTTTCCTACGCTGAAAGGCTATCCTGGCAAACTAGGGAAGTCTTTTCTCATCAAAATTACTGAGCTCTGGAATAATTTTCCTGTCCAGTTGTGTGAATTGGGCTCTTTCCAATTATTCCGAAAACTTCTGAAAACTTGGCTTTTTTCAAAATCATAAACTGCGCTTCCCTCTGTATCATCCCTAATTCCTATTGTATTTTTCTTTTAATTTCTGTAAACTGTGCCGAGCTCTATTTTTATAGAGAAGATGTAGTATATAAGCCCAAGGTTTAGTTTAGATTATGAAATAACATGCCTGTGTCACAAAAATTGGACACCTGCCTTTATATCTGTAATCAATGACAGTGAAACCTTAAACAACCGCCATATATTCAGCACTATTTAATTGACAAGGAACGGCTTCTGGCCAGTTTAATAGTGTTTGGCCAGCTAACCACTAAAATTCAGCAGGAGGTAGATGGCTCTTGCTGAATATTAGTGGTTACTGGCTAAAACCACTTTGATTTGACTTTTTTTTGTTAATAATGGCGGTACTTCAGATAAAATAACTGTAATTGTAAAACATGGCTGGCTATATTGCGCAATAGCCGCCGAATTTAAATACTGACTAACCAAGTTTAATAGCCAAATCAAGCCACATAAAATCAGGTCTATCTTTGGCCACTTACAGCCCAGCATTTAATATTGGTGGTCAATGCCAACCGCAAGAGTTAGCTGGCCTGCCTCCTGCAGTCTGAATATCAGCCCCCTTATCTTTTGAGACCTTATACAAGGATTACTGAATGGTGCTTGAGATTGAGAGTTAGCAGTCAGTGAGTTATGTCTCTTTATATTTCTTGGTCCTCTGCTTTCTCTCATTGGGCTAGATTCACTAACCTGCCCAATCGTGACCGATACGTATCCAATCTGGGCAGGTCCGATGGATTCTTCAATCAGTAATATTCAAATGGGGACGATCGGAGGAACGTCTCCATCTGCCAGCAAGGATTGCTAATGTGCGATCCCGACGCATGCGCAGACCATATGTAGATGGTCTGCGCATGTGGGTAAAACTCACCTGAGCTGCAACTTTTTTTTTTTTTTTTTAACTTTAGCCCAGCGAGCCCATGGTTTTAACCTGCTTTAAACCTGCGGGTTAAAACCACGAGCTCACTGTGCGGGGAAGGGCAGGAGAGATTCAGGGGAGAGCAGGGCGGCAGGCAGGAGAGATTCGGGACAGCAGATAGCAGAGCATGCAGAGAGTAGGGCAGCAATGGAGCTGGAGAGTCGGAAAGGACATTTGCGACAGTTTCCCAGCAGTCGCTTCTTCGATTGATCAGCCAGCCTAGTCGGATCACAAAATTTGTGTTGTGAATTGTGTCCCTGCCTACTTTGCATGCCATTCTCCTCATTTGCATGCACAGATCAGAATCGGATCGGCAGAGAGGTAAGTGAATCGGGCCGGAGTAAAATTGGATTGCAAAGGGGTCACAAACCGATTGGTACACGATCGGTTTGCTTAGTGAATCTAGCCCTCTGTCCTTTTACTTCTACTAATCAATTTGTACCCGCTCATCAGCTCTCTGGCCCCTGTCTCTTTGTCTTTTTGCTTCTTCTGAGCCTCTGTGTCCACCTGGTCTTTCTGTCTCCTCATCTGCCTGCCTGTCCTCCAAGAAGGAAACACAAAAAGATATGTAATAGCTGAAGCATGCATTTAGGTGTATTGTTGCTATGTACATGGGATCCCTGAGCAGAAAGCCAGCATTTCAGTAAAAGAGCAGCCTGCTAAGAGTGCATTAAGCAGTCCTGCATGCACAGTGCATCCCTCAGCTTCTATCCCAAGTCCTCCGATAGGGCCACCACCAGATATGCCTTTCATTAAGCATGGAATAGTGGCTGTTACTGACTGCAGTACCCTTCCAGTGGGAATGCTGCAGAGTATACCCTGCATGGACTAGATCAGTACTTCCAAACTTTTTTGTGACTGTGACCACATGATTTTGGCCAATAAAATTCTGTGATGACTCCTCTACCCCCCACCCTTGGAGGTGCAGAATAATGATACACCTATGAAAAGAACGGAAAAAACTCCTAAAAGAGCACTGCCAGAGAAACTTGCAAAAGAAAGCAAAAAAGACCATCTAGATCAGTGATTCCCAACCCTGTCCTGGAGGAACACCAGGCCAATCGGGTTTTCAGGCTAGCCCTAATGAATATGCATGAGAGAGATTTGCATATGATGGAAGTGATAGGCATGCAAATTTGCTTCATGCATATTCATTAGGGCTAGCCTGAAAACCCAATTGGCCTGGTGTTCCTCCAGGACAGGGTTGGGAACCACTGATCTAGATCATGATCCCGAACTTAGGTTTTGTGATCCCATTTGGAGTCCGTACCCACCATTTGGGAAGTTCTGAATTAGATTCATTGAAGTACAAGCAAATATGGAACCCATAGACTTTTGCAAATATATTTAAATTTAATATGCATGTCAAATTTCAGGATTTTCTTATTCTTTGAACATGGTAATAAAATGTGATTTCAGTCCCTGGGCTTCTATATATAATTTGTATAATTACATACATTGTTTGTTTGGTTTTACTTACTTGTTTTAACACGTGTGTTTTTCTCTTCTTTGTAGGTGGTTATATCTTTGTGGTAGGAATGACTGGAACTTTGCCCTAAATGATCAGCCAAGCCCTCCAGATCATTCTGCATCTCAGCATTTATCAATTATGAAAACTGTCTAAATGCATCACTTTCTGGGAAAATTTTCTACAAAATGACTAGACTTGTATGATAAGTGCATTAGATAGATCTATACAATTATCTAATGCCAATAGACTACTGTGTGGAAGGTTCCAAAGAAAAAGACGTGCAAAGGGTCTGGGAAGATGGAAGCAACAAAGCTTTAAGAAACACAGCATTGGGCACACTCCATGTGTCTGCACTGCTTTCACGTGAACTAGCACTTAAAACCTGTAACAAAATGGACTCTGGGGACACAGCTATAGGACAAGAAGCTACCTCAAGGTCTGAAGAAACTGCTAAAGTATCAAGTAGATGGAGAAAAGAGCCTTCAGCTGTTACTAAAATGAGCACTTTCGGCAGTCAAGAAGGACAGAGACAGCCACATATTGATCCTAAGTCAATTGGAAATGCAGCATCAGCACAACTAGTTAGTTCAGGGAAACTGCTATCATCGGGTGAGGCTGAACATCAAATCCCAGAGAAGCAATATGCACATCATCGCCCAAGTTCTTATTCATATCAGCATTCTCATTCTTTTCCTCAGCATGCTTTGCAACAGAGATTTGTGCACAGCACAAAGCCTCACCAGAGCCTAGAAGGCTACATATGGCAGTATCCTGGACATTTGCAATCAGTAGTCTCAGAGGATTTATTTTCCTTTCATATGCATGCCCATAGTAGAGGCTTTTCTCGGAAGAAGATTTCAAGTATCAACCCCACCTACAGCCAGTATTCCCAGAAATCTATTGAACAGTCTGAAGATACTCACAGGAAAGAGCAAAAACCCAAAAAACCTGGTAAATATATTTGTCCTTACTGTACCAGGGCTTGTGCCAAACCTAGTGTGCTGAAAAAACATATTCGGTCCCACACTGGTGAACGACCATACCCTTGTGTTCCTTGTGGCTTCTCTTTTAAGACAAAAAGCAATTTGTACAAGCACCGGAAGTCACATGCCCATGCAATTAAAGCCGGATTAGTACCTTTCACGGAATCAGCTGTATCAAAATTAGATCTAGATGCCACTTGTATTGAAGCAGAAATTCATTCCGATGGCGAGCAAAGCACTGATACTGATGAAGAAACTTTGTTACTTGTGGAAGGTACTGAAAAGCAGAGCCCAATCCCACCAATCCCTTTGGATATAGTTAGCAAAAATAGAGATAGACTAGATCCAAATTTTCAGTTATCTTCAGAAGAAGCATTAGGAGGTGCAATGAAGGTGCCCATTTTGATCATACCTAAAAGTGGGACCTGTTTACCTAGTGAAAGCTCTCACTTTATCGGATCTGATGTGTTGCAAACTCCATCTGTAAGTAAGGTTGATGAATCTCACACCGTTAAGCAGAAACTTGCACTAAGATTGTCAGAGAAAAAAGGACAAGATTCTGAGAAAACGATAAACCTCCTGAGCCCACACAGCAAAGGCAGCACTGATTCAGGTTACTTTTCACGTTCTGAAAGTGCAGAGCAACAAATAAATCCTCCAAATACAAATGCAAAGTCTTATGAAGAAATAATCTTTGGAAAGTACTGTAGGCTTAGTCCACGAACTGCACTAACAGTAGCAACAGCGGTTGCAAATCAGGAAGCTAATTTAATAGACCGAAGAGGCAAAGTGGAGGCGCTACCTCTTGCAAATCCCGGATTAGAGATTAGTGTTATTGAAAATCATCTTTCACAGCTAATTACAAATAGAGACGGTATCATTGATCCCAATAGGTTGAGTATGATGAAATCCAGCAGATTACTTAGCAATCGCACAAATGTGGGATCTACCAAATATGAAACAAAACTTTATCCATTAGCCCAAGAGAGTAGTAATACACCTGTACTCTTAGAAGCCCCTGTAGATATTTCACCTCTTACTAGAAGCAACTCTATGCCAACATCTTCAGCAACCAATTTAAGTATCCCTCCTGCTTTGAGAGGTAGTCATTCTTTTGATGAGAGAATGACAGGTTCAGATGATGTGTTTTATCCAGGAACAGGGGGAATACCTCATCAGCGTATGTTAAGAAGACAAGCTGCCTTTGAACTGCCTTCACTACATGAAGGCCACTCTGATTCTGATCCTTATGGAAGAACAGCTAAAAGTACTATTGTTTTATCCAGCAGATCAATGATTGCTGACAAATGTTTACCTTTGATGGACAAGAAACTGTCAACAGGGGACAAAACTGTTCCCGATTATGACACATCTGGGAAACACTACAGAAGATGGGATGAATTTGAAATCCAGAAACTGAACTACAGGGATGCGCAAGGTTTAGGAGTAAAACACGGAGGAGAGCATCTTATAGATGCAACTATACCATCACAGGTAATGCAGTCCAGATATGGAACCATGTTTGAAAATAGGAAGCGCAGGAAAGAAAAGAGTGTTGGTGATGAAGAAGATGTTCCTATGCTTTGTAGCAGTGCAGTGGGAAGTTCAGCAGGAGGCCTGATACCCTCAGATTATGACCATAAATCTCAAATTCAGGAAGCAACAAGAAGTGGATTTGGTGTTATAGGCCACGATTGTCCTGTTTATGGGCAACAAGAACGTTTTGAAACATGTAGGACACATACACGGTCAGGAAGTCCAGCAGCTGTGTCAGAGGAATCTTTAGGTGTAGATCAAGAGAAGAGTATAGATCCAGTTAACAGAAAACCTCCTGGAAATGTGATATCTGTAATTCAACACACAAACTCTCTAAGCAGGCCAAATTCATTTGAAAGGACAGAATCTATTGAACATGTTACTGGCCAGCTAGATAAAACTTATTCTTCTGAAACATGTGATAGTGAAATAGCAGAGTCTCCAATGAGTCCAGATTGGACTCAGCAGATGGAAAATACTGACGTTGTTGGTAAGCCACCACCATCTCAACAACAGCAATCCTATCATATGCAGCCTAGATTAGTTCGCCAGCATAATATACAAGTACCTGAGATTCGAGTTACAGAGGAACCAGATAAACCTGAGAAGGAGCAGGAACATCCAGCAAAAGAACATGAAAAGACATCAGAAGAATTCCAGTGGCCACAAAGAAGTGAAACTCTTTCTCAACTACCTGCTGAAAAACTTCCACCTAAAAAGAAGCGTTTACGTCTTGCCGACATAGAACACTCATCTGGTGAATCTAGTTTTGAATCCACAGGAACAAGTCTCTCCCGCAGTCCTAGTCAAGAGAGTAATTTGTCCCATAGTTCCAGTTTTTCAATGTCCTTTGAAAGAGAAGAACTGATTAAATCCATAACTCCTAAGCAAGATGAATTTGGAAAACAGTCTGAGTTTTTAACTGTTCCTCCGGGGTCTCATTCACTTTCCATACCAGGTCATCACCATCAGAAAGAAATGAGGCGCAGCTCATCGGAACAAATGCCATGTCCTCAGGCCACTGAAATGCCAGAGATTCGGAGCAAGTCATTTGATTATGGAAATTTGTCACATGCATGCACTCCAGGGGCACCCTTTGCAACATTATCACCAACACGAGAAAGGAAGAAATGCTTTCTTGTTCGTCAGGCTTCTTTTACTGGCTCTCCAGAGACTTCTCAAACTGATCAAGGTTTGGAGCAAAATATAAAGCAAGAACAAGAGACGCATACCAGTCGTCGATCTGTGCAGGTTGCTTGGCGTCATTCCTCCTCCTCTTCCTCTTCCTCTTCTGTGCTACAATCCAGTCAATCAGAAGACAGTGGGCAAAAGATCATTGGCTCTAGCAACTCCTCCCACCATTCACATCTATCTATACACATGGCCAATCAAGAAACTACAAGAAATACATTAGCACAAGCATCTTACGTTCCAAGCAGACATACTATCGAGCAACAACATGTGATCACACATCAAGAAAATGTTATGTTTCCCCCCAGTCACAGCACGCTGTTCCAGTTACCCTATCCTGCTGTCACTATACCTCAGTTACCAGCTCATCATCCTGTGCTGTGGCAGTCTTATGCAGAACCTTTGTCCAGACATTTCCAGCATCACTTAAACCAGTTGCAAGATGCTTACACCAAACAGCCTTTATTACGTCCCTTACCAGCAGAAGTGCTTCCTAGCTATCACCTGGAACCTGCTCAAGAGAAACTTGGAAAGAAACCTGGTGACAATGCACATTCTAAAGAACATGTATATCAGCATTACTCAGAAACACCTTTGCAGCTTTCAAAAACTTGTTCTGGAAAGCTTCTGACAGACTGCAGTGGTGCGTCAGCTGATGCCACTTCTGATCAACATCTTCAGACAGCCTTGGTCTCCCAGAATGTCAGGTCCCTGCAGTCTTTGCCAGGAACAGTTGTCCCTGTCAGGAAACAAACCCATGTGCCATCTTATGGCAGTGTTATGTATACAAGTATTTCTCAGATCCTTGTTACTCATGCACAAACCAGCAGCCCAGCAATTGTCATTTGCAGAGTGTCTGAAAATACATCCCAGAGAACTTCAGCAACAAATGCAGCCATGCGAGGAATAGGATTTAATATAGCCCAGATACTAGGTCAGCAAGGAAGGTTAGAACAGTATCCTTTATGGAAAGTACCGCATACGTTACCACTTGGCTTGGAATCTGCAATCCCTTTGTGCCTGCCTTCTAGCTCTGACACAGCTTCTCCTCTTGGAGGAGGCAAACGCATGCTGTCACCAGCAAGTAGCTTGGAACTCTTTATCAAAACTAAGCAGCAAAAACGAGTCAAGGAAGAAAAAATGTATGGACAAATTGTAGAGGAACTAAGCGCAGTAGAACTGACTAGTTCAGATATAAAAAAGGATCTCTCTAGATCACCGAAACCTCAGCTGGTTAGACAGAGCTGCACTACTGAGCCAAAGGACAGCGTGTCGTCCCTCTCATCGCCATCATTATCTGCCACTTTGTCTTCATCATCTCAAGACATTCCGCTTTCCATAACGGAATCCATCCCACCCGGTAGCAGGGCAGCATTGTCAGAGCAAAAAATTAGCGATGCTTCTGAAGACAGAATGTCACCAGATGTGTTGGAAGATGATGGTGACGATGCAGTGTCAGATATGTGCTTAAGTCCACAGAGGTCCTCGACAACACCCAGTGAAATTCAGCAGGAAGGTCTGCTGAAACAACACAAGTTGCCTGGCAGTATGCTGGTCCAGCTGGCATCCAGTTCCAGTGGTGTATTGGTGGGCTCTGCAGTGTTGCTGGCAGATGCTGCAGACTTCCAGCAGCTTCTTCAGTTTCCAAGTTTGCGCACTACAACTACTGTGACCTGGTGCTTCTTAAATTATACAAAACCCAATCATTTGCGGCAGGACACCCTGAAATCTTCTGTTTATGCATTATGGTGCATCAGCCCGTGTAATCCAAATCCATCAGGCTTAAATACAAAGACTTCTCTAGCTCTTCTAAGGTCTAAGCAGAAGAATACAGTAGAAATTTATGCCATGGCTGCTCTGCATAGACCTGGAGGTGGCAAAGTGATATCATCAAGTGTGTGGAAACAGCAGTTTGCTCAGGTAATCAATAGTTTTTTTTTAAATGTTAAGCTGAAACATTTTTAAGCAGTGAGCCACAGTGAATTATATAAGGCAAATAAGTTATATGAAAAAAAAATTGTTTTTCATGGCTGCAGATTCCACTAATGGTTTATCTGTATAAAATGATTTATCTGTATAAAATTGGACTAACAATTTAAATTTAGGAATAGGTATTTAAATTAATTTAACTTGGCAGGAGAAACTCGCAATCGCCAGGGCTAATCCTGATATTCTGTAGCACCTACCCACTTAGGCCCCGACTCTATAAATGGCGTCTAAAAAGTAGGCACCAAAAAACACAAAACCAAAAAACACCTGAAAAAGACTTAGGTGCCCCCTATTTATGCCAGGGTTTTCTTGGGCTAAATACCAGCACTGAAGTCCATTATAGGCACCTACATGGAAAACATTCAAGATCCGCCCTCAATCTGCCTTTAACTACGCCCAATTTCTGGTAGGCACCTTAGGCTAAGCACCTATCCAAAATCGGTAAGTGCCTACTGAGTTAGGCACCTACCACCCAATTAATTTTGATTTAGGCTAATTAATAAGCCAATTAAGCTCATTGTTGACAACAATTAAGCCTATTAGATTAAGTTAGGCACCCAGATCGGCTAGATGCGATTATCTAAGTTCCTAACTTCAAGCACCTTTTATAGAATCTGGGCCATAGTGGATATCTAGGCAGACCACTGGGACACTATGCTGATGTGGTCCGGAGCAGAGTCTGGGCAGACTTAGAGTTAGCCGGTATTTATTTTTTCTGCTAACCAGGTAGCTATCAGGATGAATTCAGGACAGCGCAATGATTGTCTTAAGCTTATCTGGTATTGGGCTGAATATTATCTGGTGGCCACATTATCTAAGATACTCAGTGTCGGTATTTGCCACAGACTGAAAATTGCCCTGATAATATATTTCCATATCTTTATTATGATAAACTTTATACATTTGACATCCATGCCCACCTTTTGTTTTTGCTGGCAGATAGCTCAGCTATTCAGGCACTTAAGTGTGAGAAATGACAGTCCAATATTATGTGAATGCTGCCAAAGAAGACACTCAAAGAAACAATAATACTGAATTATAAGCAAGATGGGCAAATGAAATACTGTATGTGAGAATAATTTTCAAAGCTAATTGCATAAATAAACTTGTTGGTCTGAAAATTGCCCGCCTTCAGTGAGGCTGGAAGTGTACACCAGTGGTTCCCACCAGTGGTTCCCAGGTGGCCCTAGAGGACCACCAGGCCAATCGGGTTTTCTGGCTAGCCCTAATGAATATGCATGGAGCAGATTTGCATGCCTGTCAAGTCCATTATATGTAAATTTCTCTCACGCATATTCTTTAGGGCTAGCCAGAAAACCCGATTGGCCTGGTGGTCCTCTAGGACAGGGTTGGGGACCACTGGTGTACACTTTGTCCCAAAATATGTAAATCTTTAGAAACATGTTAGAAAGTGTTTTGAGGGTATGTTAAATTTGGGGAGGAAATCAAAGTATATTTTCCATGTGTAAAGTACAGAAAAACAGGCAAAATGTGTACCGATAACTTTGTGCCTACAGGTTTCTAACCAAAAGTATATGCATATTTCTACTTTGAAAGTGTATAAAACCTGCCACTAAAATAGCCAAAGACTTTTTCCTAATATGTGTGTGGGGGGGGGGGAGTGGGGGGGCCTCCGGCATCTGCAATGCAGTAGATAGATTCAAACACTCTCAATCACATAAAATACAAATGGTATGCAAAAGTCCTGCATCACATGGTGAAATTAGAATATTTAGTCATTTGAGACTCAGTTAACATACCGTATTTTCACTCCATAAGATATACCTGACCATAAGACACACCCTAGATTTAGAGGAGGAAAAAAAGAAAAAAAAAAACATTCTAAACCAAATTCTCCTTGCCAGGCTCTGTACCCAACCCCACACTCCTTGCCAAGCTCTGAACCCTATCCCCCCTCTGGTGGTCTACATAAGAACATAAGTAATGCCTCTGCTGAGTCAGACCAGAGATCCATCATGCCCAACAGTCCGCTCACGCGGCAGCCCATCAGGTCCAGGACCTGAATAGTAATCCTCTATCTATACCCTTTTCCTTCAGGAAATCATCCAATCCCTTCTTGAACCCCAAAACCGTACTCTGTCCTATCACGCCCTCAGGAAGGGCATTCCAGGAGTCCACCACCCTCTGGGTGAAGAAGAATTTCCTAGCATTGGTTCTGAATCTGTCCCCTTTTAATTTTTCCGAATGCCCTCTCGTTCTTGTAGTTTTCGAAAGTTTGACAAATCTGTCCCTCTCCACTTTCGCCATATCCTTCTTTAGGTACGGCGTCCAATATTGGACGAAGTACTCCAGATGCGGGCGCACCATCGCCCGATACAATGGCAGGTCTAGTGGTGGACAAGGCACAGGGCAGACAGGGCAGGCACTCCTAGTGGCTGGCAGGCAGGTGGAGACAGGGCAGGAAGGCCTAGTGGCCCAGGCCTCCCCCCAAGCAGGCAGGCCTGCCCCCTCCCAGGCAGCCCCCCCCAGGCAGGCATGCAGGCTTCCCCCTCCTTGTCAGCCCCTCCTCCCAGGCATCCCCCCCCAGGTAGGCAAGAAGGCAGGCCTCCTCCCTCCCAGGCAGCCCCCCCAGACAGGCAGGCCTCCCCCCTAGGCAGGTAAGCCTCCCCCTCCCTGGCAGCCTTCCCCAGGCAGGCAGGCCTCCCCCTCCCTTGCAGCCCCGCAGGCAAGCAAACAAGCAGGCCTTCCCCCTCCAGGCTTCCCCGTAGGCAGGCAGGCTAGCCCAGCCTCTCCCTGCTTTCTCCCTATTTTTAATTCGGCAGGGCAGGCCATGGCTCCTTCCCCCCCTTACCTTTTTTTCCATTCTGGTCCCCTTCCTCGCTGGACGCGGCTTCCTGCCTAGTCCCCACCGGTTCCCGCAAGCAGTAACGGCTGACGCGGCTGCCTCTGAGTCCTCTTCTTTTGCTTTGCAGCAGAGCGATGCACAAGGCTGTCTGCCTGGTCCTGCGCCACTTTCCGCGAGAACTGCTAACCAGCTTCCTTACTGGCTCCCGTGAATTCTCGCAAGAATCCGCAGGAGCCAGTAAGGAAGCTGCTCAATGCTGAAAAGCAGCGCCAAATCATGCTGCTGCTCGTGCAGCTCAGATGGCGAAGTTGTATCACGCAGCCGGTTAGCAGCAGGGCAGGAGTTTGGAAAGCTTGCTCCTGCCCGCTGCACCTCCACCAGTGGTCGGCTGAGGACCCGCTGCATCTCCACCAAATTGGCAGAGGTATGAAGATAGGTCAGGGAGGAGGAGGGGGCAGAGCCTGGCAGCGGCCTTAAAAAATTCTGGGAGGGGGGCATTGACCCGAATATAAACCTGGACCCCCATTTTTGGGCCAATTTTTTGGCCCCAAAATCCAGGTTTGTATTTGAGTATATATGGTACATTCAGTTGAGGATTAACATCACACAAATTTTCAGTTTCACTTTCTGTTTAGGTTTCACTACACCACAGCACTACTGGACTTCCTTATATACTGTTGAATGACTGTGTGACATCATTCGCCAAGCTTCACACAATTGGACAAAGCAGTTGAATGACTCTGTGACATCATTCGCCAAGCTTTACACACATAAAATCGGATGTATCTGTGTGTGTGTGTGTGTGTGTGTGTGTGTCCCTTCCCACCCCCACAATATTTTTTCCCAGATAGTAAGTAATATGTATACTGAGTTTGGTTGAAATCTCTCCATTCGTTTCAGAGTTATGCTGGAACATACATGTTTACATACACACACACAGATAAGTATTTAGCTTGTGCTGAGAAACTTTTCAGTCATGCACATGAAATGTGTTTTGTGCTGGAAAGATCCCCTTTTAGAGTACTCTTTCTTGTACTGCATCCTTTTATGGGCTGACTGGTACTGATCCAATTCACACCCTTTCCCCAGCATTCGTGTGAAATTTGTATATGTTAGTTCAAGCTAATGAAAGGGATTTTCCCTTCTATTGTAGTTCATTAAAGGCAGAGAGTGCCACAACTCTGGACTCAGAGGAGCCTTTGACTGCAAAATGCAGGCAAATATCTTTCCTTTCATTTGGAAGCTCTTTGGTAGTCAGCTCTCTCTTGCTTTTAGATATCTTTTTGGCTTCCTGGAGTCCCTGGGAATCAGTGACTTAAATCTGGATTGCTGTTGTCCAGCTTCTCCACTTCTAGTCTCTGCCTGTATCTCTCTCTCTCTCTCAACCCCCAACTGATTCTCCAGTTGCATCAACCACATTCCAGAGTTCTAACAGCTAGGTGGAAATTAACCCTGTCAGTTCTAGTAGCATGAGTCCAGCAACTTCCTTTGGATTCCCCTGGCACAGTTTAAATTAACCCACCCTATATTTTGCCATTAGTTGCCAGCATGAGACCCACAGCATGTAGCAGTGCCCCTATTTATTTATTTCTTAATTTTTATTTAATGAAGGTCTTTATTAAATATTCAAACCAGGCAAAAATACATAGTTTGCAAAAACATATAAACACAATCCAAAGGCTCATCCCCATAAAACATGACCTCCAATAGGTAAAGTTATTTCTGTAGAAAATCAGAGTCTCAAACCTTGAACTAAATCCAAATTCCTCCATCAAGGGTTGCAACTGTCACACTCTCAAGTTGCTTCTTGCCATCTTTGAAACAAAAAAAATCTCACTTTAATTTTAAGCTGATGTAACACTCCATGTAGATTACCCAATCCTTGGTTTCCAGTATCCTCTATGTTTATCCCATTTGTTCTTCAATTCCATCACCATTTTTGTCTCTTCTGATTCCTCTAGGAGGGTATTCCAAGCATTTACCATCCTTTCCATTAAAAAATGTCCCTATGGTTACTTTTTCAGCGCCTTGTAGCATTCTCATGTCTTCTAGTTCTATAGCTGCTTTTCTTACTTCATATCTAATAACAGCTTTCAAGTATTTAAATGTCTGCATCCTCCTCTCCTTTAGGGTATCCATATTTAGGTCCTCGGGTCTCATATCTTTTGATGCATTCCCCACACTATTTGGTTGCTTCTCTTTGATCACCTCTAGCCTCCCTTCAGGGATTCAAGAAAAGGTTAGATAAGTTCCTGCTGGACCAGAACATACTCAGGTAAGGCTAGACTCAAGTAGGGCAATGGTCTTTGACCTAAGGGCCACCGCGTGAGCGGACTGGTGGGCACGATGGACCACTAATCTGACCCAGAAGTGGCAAATCTTATGTTTTTATATCTTAACTTAAAAATGGCCTCCAAAATTGAACAAAAGTGAGGTATAGGGGTATCATCTTATCCCCTCTTGTTGTTCTGAGGGTTATACTTCTCCGGCACAGCCTAGCATCTCTCTGGCTTTAGCCACTGCTTTCTGTTATATTTATATAACAATTTCCTTAGGCATCATAAAGTTACATTAAAAATGTAATATAAATCAAACTTCCACTGCCTTGAAATGATCAGATTCCATCACCCCCAAGGTCTCTATTCTGGTCCATGTATATTGACCTCTTCATGGCATACAACTCTTTTGGATTTCTGCACCAGACACATTAGCGCTTAATTGCAAGCATTTGACTAGTTCTTTATGGGACATGTTTAGTGGTATCTGAGAGCTATAGTTTTTGAATGGGGATCTACTCTTCTTACTTTTTGGCTCCATGTTCAGCATAAGAATTGCCGCTGCTGGGTCAGACCAGTGGTCCATCGTGCCCAGCAGTCCGCTCACGCGGCGGCCCTCTGGTCAAAGACCAGCGCCATAACTGAGACCAGCCCTACCTGCGTACATTCCAGTTCAGCAGGAACTTGTCTAACTTTGTCTTGAATCTCTGGAGGGTGTTTTCCCCTATGACAGGCTCTGGAAGAGCGTTCCAGTTTTCTACCACTCTCTGGGTGAAGAAGAACTTCCTTATGTTTGTACGGAATCTATCCCCTTTCAATTTTAGAGAGTGACTCTCGTTCTCCCTACCTTGGAGAGGGTGAACAACCTGTCCTTATCTACTAAGTCTATTCCCTTTAGTATCTTGAATGTTTCAATTATGTCCTCTCTCAATCTCCTCTGCTCGAGGAAGAAGAGGCCCAGTTTCTCTAATCTTTCGCTATATGGCAACTCCTCCAGCCCCTTAACCATCTTAGTCGCTCCTCTCTGGACCCTTTCGAGTAGTACCGTGTCCTTCTTCATGTACGGCGACCAGTGCTGGACACAGTACTCCAGGTGAGGGCACACCCATGGCCCGATAACCTTCTCCAATCTGTTCGTGATCCCTTTCTTTATCATTCCTAGCATTCTGTTTGCCCTTTTCGCCGCCGCCGCACATTGCATGGACGGCTTCATCAACTTATCGATCAGAACTCCCAAGTCTCTTTCCTGGGAGGTCTCTCCAAGTACCACTCCAGACATCCTGTATTTGTGCATGATATTTTTATTCCCGACATACATCACTTTACACTTATCCATGTTGAACCTCACCTTGCATGTTGATGTCCATTCCTCGAGCCTGATTATGTCACTTTGCAGATCTTCGCAATCCCCCTGCGTCTTCACTACTCTGAATAACTTCGTATCGTCCACAAATTTAATCACCTCACTCGTCGTACCTATGTTCAGATTGTTTATAAAGATGTTGAAGAGCACGGGTTCAAGCACTGAGCCCTGCAGCATCCCACTGGTGAAGTATTGTCCATTTACCCCCACTCTCTGTTTCTATGCTCCAGAGAGTTTTTAATCTACGTGAGTATTTCACCCTCGATTCCATGGCTCACAATTTTCCGAAGTAGTTGTTCATGCAGAACCTTGTCAAATGCCTTCTGAAAATCCAGATATACAATGTCAACCGGGGTTGCCCTTGTCTATTTGCTTGTTTACTCCCTCAAAGAAGTGCAGCAAATTTGTCAAACAAGATCTGCCTTTGCTGAAATCGTGCTGGCTGGTCCTCATCAGACCGTGTCCGTCAAGGTGATCAATGATGCGGTCCTTTATCAGCGCCTCTACCATCTTTCTTGGTATCGATGTCAGACTCACCAATCTGTAGTTTCCCGGGTCTCCCCTTGAACCTTTTTTGAAGATCGGCGCAACATTCGCCACCTTCCAGTCCTCTGGAATATTTCCTGATTTGATCGACAGATTGGCTATTAGCTGAAGCAGTTCAGCTATAGTCCCTTTCAGTTCCTTGATGACCCTCAGATGGATACCATCTGGTCCCGGGGATTTATTGCTCTTAAGCCTATCAATCTGCCAGCATACCGTTAACCCTGTTAGTTTCCCATTTTCGTTTCCAGCATATAGCCTGATGGGTTCCGGTATGCTATGTATATTCTCTTCGGTAAATACAGACGCAAAAAATGTGTTCAGTCTGTCGGCGATTGCTTTGTCCTCCTTTAGCGCTCCCTTTATTCCTTGGTCATTCAACGGTCCCACCACTTCCTTCACAGGTCGTTTCCCCTTAATATTTCGAAAGAACGGCTTGAAGTTTTTCCCCTCCTTGGCTATTTTTTCCTCGTAGTCTCTTTTGGCCCCTTTTACTGCCTTATGGCATGTATTGATGTTTGTGCTTATTCCAGTTTTCGTCAGTTTTTGACCTTTTCCATTCCTTAAACAAAGTTTTTTTTGTCTCTGATCGCTTCCTTTACCTGTACAGTGAGCCACGCCGGTTCTTTGTTCTTTTTTGATCCTTTGTTGATACGTGGTATATATAGATTTTGCGCCTCGGTGATTGTATCCTTAAAAAGAAACCAAGCTTGCTCTAGCATTTTTACAGTGTTCATCCTCTTCTTAATCTTCTTCCGCACCATGCATCTCATCCCTTCGTAATTCCCTTTTCGGAAGTTCAGTGCCGTGGCCGTAGTGCTGGCCGTAGTGCTGGATTCATCTCAAGGCTCTGTGCTGTCTGGTTTCTATGTAGCAGCAGGCATTTGTACTTTCTTCGCTCACTCAAATGAATTCACGTACAGTTTAAGTTTGACTGCATATACAAAAACAGTTTTTACTGAATGATCAAAGCAGAATAAAAACAGTTATTTTCACAGATAAAAACATATAGGGGGTTCTTCCTCTTTCACAGTTTCTGGGTTCTTTCTCTTTCTGTTTCCATATAACAGTGGTCTTCATTGCAAGGCCTGTGAGCCAATGGTGGCCCTTCAAGACCTCTGGGAATGGTCTGTGGAGCCTTTGCTGAATATCAGCTCCCTCCCCCCCCCCCCAGATCATCAGAATCCAGCACTTTTTTACTCTTTATTTTTTCCATTGCTACACTCTTCGAACTGCAGGCAGTGTGAGTGAAGTAAACGCACTGCCTTCGACAGCCCCAAAAGTTTTCCCTTTGCTACAGCTTCCTACCGCAGGGACAGAAAACTGTAGCAAAGGGAAGGCTTCCGGGCCTGCCAAAGAGTGCAGCGCTGGAAACAAAAATGTAAAAAAGTGCCAGATTCGGCTGAGGAGGAGGGAGAGAGTAGTACAGAGATGCTGGACTGTGGAGATGGGAAGGAAAGGGTAAGAAGATGCCAAACCTCTGTGGAAAGGGACAATGATGCCAGATCACAGGAAGGGAAGGAGAGAGAGAGATGCAGACTGCAGAGTAGGGATGAAAGGGGGGGAGAGAGAGAAATGCCAGACGGAGAGGAGAGAGATAGCAGACCATAGGAAGGGGGGTGGGGGAAGAACAGATGTCAGACCACGAGGAGTGGGAGGGAAGGAAGGGGAGACATGCCAGGGAAAGGAATGAGAGAGAGATGCCAGATCATAGTAAGGGGACCCATAATGGCCTTCAGTTTAAAATTAGTGAAGACTACTGCCGTATAAGGACTCTTCCCGTTCCACATGCTAGAAAATTTTCTTTATGCCTTCTCAAAGTGACTCTCATCTGAACTGAAAGACACCATAGCTTCTTTTTAACTCTTACATCTGGAAGTCCTCATTTCTGCCCTGTGAGATACTTTAAAATCCTGCCTTACTCTAGCTCTCCGCAGGACTTTTAGAACCTAAGATGATACCTGCTCTCTCTCTTTCAAGTTCCCTGAGCCTCCAGGGGTAATTAGGTTACTACCCCTGGGTCTGGATCATCTACAGATCAATATTGAAATTTAACCATTAGGAGAACCTCATGTTCTCTTAGGCTTCCGTGGCTGGTTAAATTGCTTGTATCTGACAAGACATTCAAGTTAGTACAGGGGCAGTCTGTGGTAGAGCTTGGCTAGAGCCAGTACTTAACACATTAGCAGTGATTTTCAGTCTGCTAACCAGCCAAATAAGTGTGCTCACTGGGCTAGGACTGCACTGAATATTCATATTCAATTTGATTCACCCCTGGGGCTCTACTGTGCTAAATCTACTGAAATAAATACTTGATCTCTAATTTCACATTGGTTCTTTTATTATTTGTTATTTTAAAACTCAATGCCAATTATTCATATTCAGTATTCGTATTCAGCTGAATACTATTTTTCAATATATGTACATCAGTGTCTCTCAAACTTCTTTAGCTCCGGCACACTAAACGGAGCAAATGTTTTTCGTGGCACATTATAATTGAAATTATAAAATTGCAAAACTAACAAAAAATTAAATTTTAGAGTTATTTATTTAAAGTTCTTTAAGCTATGTAACCAGTGAAACTAAAGTAGATAATATAGAATTGCTAATCAATGCGATGGATATGCTTGTTTTTGGGAACAAATTAAACTCAAAATGTGGCTCGACACTTGACAAGCAAACATTCATTTCATCGTCCATCATCTGCAGTCATTCTCTTTTTTTCGATTGTCCTGGATAGTTTTAATCTGAAAACTTTCCCCCTCTTCTACAAAGCCACGCTAGCGGTTGCTGCACGGTAACGGCCCCGAAGCCCATAAAGATTTAAAGGGCTTCAGGGCTGTTGCCGCGCGGTAGCCGCTAGCTCAACTTTGTAGAAGAGGGGGTTTGTTTCAGTAGGTCAAGAATGTACTTGTGGTTATCTGCAGTTCACTTCTCACCAGTGGGGTGATTAGTATTCATTTTCTGACTCAGCATGTACTCTCTCTCCCCCTGCATAGTTGATTCCCTAGGAAGTATAGGATATGCTGGGAAAATGTTTTATTCACATCTCTAGTCTCCTTTGCAGACAGGGGCTTGAGCTGTCTTTGCAGTGGGTATGTATTTTCATACTGAATTTCTCGTCTCGATTCTGTGGACTCACACTCTATATATCTAACCTTAATTGCAAATTATCTTACAGTAAGTTCTAGTTTGCTCAGTTAACTCTGTTAATAAATGATTTGGAAAATAATGAAATGAGACATTGGATTTTTTATTTTTTTTTTTAACTGGAATTCTCTGTTTACCTATCTGCCTAGTGGCACAGTGACATAAGCAGTACAGCACAAAAAGAGATGAATCCTCAATTTTTCCTTCACTTCAAACCAGTTTGATGCTTTCTTTTAATTTCTTATTCATATTGCCTGTGAGCCCAAAAGCTGTGGAAATGGTGAGTGCATTTGTTTGTCCCTGGAGGACTACAATTCTAATGCCCCTCAATACCTCTCTTCTATTCTCTCTCCTTATCCCAGAGAACTCCGTTCCTCAGATAAGCTGCTCTTAGGGAGCCCCAGAAAAGTAAATAATAGGGCATTCAAACCTGTGTTCTTTGGTTTACAGCCCACTTCATTTACCGCCAGGCTACTCTTCTCTCTTACTTGCTGCTTTGTTCAGAATGGACCTGCAGCTGACATAAAGCCTGGTTTTTCCTTTTCAGTTTCATTTTCAGGAGAGAGGGAGTGGAACAACCACTGGGGAATTAAAGAGGGGTCATGACTTAATCCCTCCAGTGGTTAGCTGCTCAGTTAGAGGCATCTTTTTGTACCCTGGACGTGATTGAAACAGATCTAAATAAAAACATCCTTTTTGTTAAACATGGATGTTATTTCCCTGTTTTTGTTTTTTTTTACTTTAGGCCTTCCCTTGTCCCACTCAACACACCCCACAACATGCCCTCTTGCAATTTGGATGAACTGCAGTGTGAAGAGTCCAAATTCTGACTTTCCAAAATTGGGATGTGGATGTTTTTAGCCGATGGATGTCTTTTTAGGTATTTTGAGATGTCTGCTTTGAAAATGAGCACCATAGGTAGAATAAGAGAGGCGCATTGGTAGGACTGACACTGACATGCACAACTTATAGATTACTGTAATTTACATGTTGCATGCCACACTTAGGTACAACCATTTACTTCTGCCATTTACTTGGCGTAAATAGGTATGAAAGGTAATTTGAGCAGCCACAAAAACCAGAGACATGAAGAAAGTACAAAAGTATCTTTATTCAGCATATGCAGGACTTCTGGGCAATAAAGGTTCTGTCTCAGAAGTGTCCAAATGAGGAAAAGCAAGTTCTTTTATACCATTCTCATATACATGTCGGGATGCTACGGTGGAGGCAGGGGGGTCTATAGGTTAGTTACAGACAGTTTTACAACTCATGATTGTTCCTAATACAAAGCATACCATTGGTCATCTGGGTGTCCTTATGAGCCTATAGTAAATACACAACTTATCTAAGCATTGCAGTTTTGATACATATTCAGGAGGGCGAGGTACATTATCACTTTCTTACAGCAGAAACAGAAATGTAACACATGATTTCCCAAAAAAGGCACCAAACTAAGGAAATGAAACTTATCCTAAAATAATGAGCAAGGCCCACATTCCTTCAGGCAAAGTAATTCAGGTAAAATCATAATAGAGGTTGCTGACCCCTTCAGGTATACCTAGGGTTACCAGATTTTACTCCCATAAAATCTGGGCCCATGGCCCCGCCCCCAGGCTTGCCCAGTTCCACCCAGCCCTGTTCTTTCCTAATCCTGACCCCTCAATTTGTTCACTTGCTTGGGACACAGTCCCAAGCTGGAAGATTTTCAAAACCTGAATGCCCAGACACGTCCGGGTAAATCCAGACATCTGGTAATCCTAGGTATACCAAAACTTGTTTACGCTAGTATTCTATAACAAGATCCAGGTGCTCAGAAGCCATTATAGAACAGGCTATCCGTGTGTAGCTTTGGAGCACCTACAAGGGTGCATCCAATTTTAGATTTCC
Source organism: Geotrypetes seraphini (assembly GCF_902459505.1). NCBI lineage: Eukaryota > Metazoa > Chordata > Amphibia > Gymnophiona > Dermophiidae > Geotrypetes > Geotrypetes seraphini. The sequence goes on along the minus strand of NC_047086.1, from coordinate 160,835,338 downwards.
CCCATTGGTTCATTGGCACACCTTAAACATTTTAGTGGGCACCAAACTGATGTAACGTATTAACCTATGAATTAACATGTATGGTCAATCAGCATGCATTTTGGGGAAAAATATATGTATTTATTTAATTCGTTTTCTATCTCATTGTTCCCAAAGAGCTCAGAACGGGTTGCAGGTTAAACATGCATAATATACAGTTAACAGTTTACGATTTGCACTGGATTTGCTATAAATTCAGTACAAGTTTATGATACAAGTTTTTATCCTAACTTGACACATACAAGGGCCTAATACTAATATATATAATGTACAATTTACTGGTTACAATTTGCCATATTTATCCTTACAGTGCAAGTTTTCCATTACAAGTTTTATCCTATCTTGATACAAAGACAGTTTACAGGTTAGATTTGCCATATTTACAGTGCCAGATTTTTCAATACTAGTTTTCCTTACATGACACATACCAGGATCCAGTATCAATATACAGTACTTAGCAAACTGAGGAATTCTACACTTGTACCAAAAAAAGACAAAAAGAAGGAAAAAAAAAAATAAAAGTACCATCTAACTAGGAAAAACTTCAAGAAATTAAAATCTGTCTTCAAAATCAGTTTGCGAGAATAAGGTAAATAAGACATTCTACTCTACCAACTTTCCGAAATTGTCATCACCTCCACCATCCTTGAATGGTTCTCAAAATTCCTTCGCTCCCGCTCCTACATTGTCAACATGAATGGTACCTCTTCCTCCCCCTGGACACCAATCTGTGGAGTCCCGCAAGGTTCACCTCTTTCTCCTATCCTCTTCAACATTTATATGTCCTCCCTAAAACTCCTCCATCTATCCCCCCTTGAAACAATTTACACCTATGCTGATGACATCCTTGTCCTTCTCGAGACTGATTCGAACCTCACCGATCTCCCATTGAACATATCCTCCTGTATCTCAAACCTCCAATCTTGGGCCCACTCCGTCCAAATGAAATTGAACGAATCCAAGACAAAACTACTTTGGCTTGGCCCAAAATTAGCTGAGCTACCCCCTTCAATCCCACTGCCTTCCGGCTCCTCTCTGCAGCTCGAATTCTCCAATAAGGTCCTAGGCGTCATCATTGATTCTACACTATCCTTCAACGACCACCTCAACTCCCTGGTAAAAAAATGCTATTTCAGCCTTCACATGCTGAGATCAGTAAGATCCTTTTTCCATCAAAATCATTTTGCCGTTCTCGTCCAATCCATCATCCTCTCCAGACTGGACTATTGCAATTCCATCTTCATATGCCTAACGAAGAAAAACCTCCACAGACTCCAGCGGATCCAAAACGCCGCGGCCAAACTTATCTTTTCTAAAAGTAAATTTGATCACGTCTCACCACTCCTTTCCAAGCTCCACTGGCTTCCAATAACTTCCAGAGTCCACTTCAAATGCATCAGCCTAACCTTCAAGATCCTCCACGGCATCCTTCCTCCATTAATTCCTCTATCCTGGAATTCCTCGAATCTTAGTACCTCCAGACCTACCCAAAAATCGAAACTATCCTTCCCCTCATTTAAAGGCATCTCCCACCCAGGAAAACTGGGGACTTCCCTCCTCTTCAGATTCACCGAGCTCTGGAATAACCTCACCTCCCCCCTTCGGAACCTGAGTGCTCTCCAACCCTTCCGCAAACATCTGAAAACCTGGCTTTTCTCTAAAATCTAACCTCTCCCCCTCTCCCACATCCTATCTTTCCACCATTCTTCTCCCCTCCGATCTTTATCTAACCCTTTCCCTGGAGTTCCTTTCATATCACCATCCCTGTAAACCGTGCCGAGCTCCATGACCATGGAGATGGTGTGGTATAAAAACCTAAGGTTTAGTTTAGTTTAGTTTAAGTGATTTATAAAGGAAAAGGAAAGTATACTACGTGCTAAAAATAAAGAAATTTAATTTATAATATTCATAATACTCTTTTTACAAATCCTAAGTGAGAGGCATGTTAACACCTTTAGAAGCAATGAAGTTAGCATAGGTGAGCAGGATCCCAAAATACATATTTAGAGGACTGGTATATGACAATATGTTTACTAGGAAACTTGAGACAGAATGTAGCCCCATCGGTATTCTAGGCCACATCAAAAGAAATTGTCTTCATCATTTTTGGGTATCTCTAGATAAACCAGGAAATATAAAAACCTTAACCCCTCTAAATAAATTCATTATCCTCCCCTTTTATGAAGCCGTGTTAGGGTTTTTTATCGCCAGCCGCAGCAGTAAAAGCTCCGACGCTCATAGAATTCCTATGAGCGTTGGCGCTTATATCGCTGTGGTATATATATTTAAAATAAAAATTAAACAAATGAGCTCTATCCAAACTTGTTCAAAGTATCAATGTCGCAACGTAAGAGTCCAAACCAGTCATTACTTGAGGAAATTAGCCGGCCAAGTCACATGATATTGGCAGCTAGCCGCTAACCACATATATTCAGCAGAGATAGGCGGCTTATCTCATGCCGAATATTAGTGGCTAGCTGGCCAAACGCTATTTAACTGGCTGATCAAATGGCAATGAATGTCAGGTAGCATCAGAACAGCAGGTTTCAAAGAGAAACATGTGTTTCTTTTCCCTTTGAGAACTGGTACAAAAACCACAGATAAGTACCCATGGACCTTGTCTTGGTGTGGGAAGTTTGAAAATGGCTCCCTTTATGCTGTTATACTGGCAACAATTTCAGTCCTGGAATTTGTTCAATTTAAGGTAAATGTGACAAAACTATTTTAATGAAGCTTTCAGACCAAATACCCGTTGATTTAGTGATGTCACCAAACCGAGGTACTCTCAGGGACCATCATTATCTTCACTGTCCCTGGACCAACCAGATATGACAAATACCAATGTTATAGTTCATGATATGAAAAACCACTTATCTGAATGTTGTTGAGTGGACTGCATGGTTGGCTGGATAAAAAAGTTGAAAGTATCCTCGGAGAATTAAAGTGCAGTGCAGAAACTAGTGCTTAAATACTATCAAAAATGTGTCTGACCCCCCCAACTCGAGTTTCGACTCTTCATCAGGAGGGGTATTTGATGCTCCTTCTCAAGCCCTATCCAATGTCCACCACCACCACACTGCAACCAGCTTGCAGACAAACAAGAGGCTTTAGAGCAGTGGTCTCAAACCCGCGGCCCGGGGGCCACATGCGGCCCGCCAGGTACTATTTTGAGGCCCTCGTATGTTTATCATAATCACAAAAGTAAAATAAAACAGTTTCTTGATCATACGTCTCTTTAGCTCTAAATGACAATATTATTATTAAGACTTAGCCAAAAGGAAAGATTTATAAAACTATAAAGAGTTTTTATCTCATGAAAAATTGTCATTTGTTTAATAAGACATTAACTATTTTTTTCTGCGGCCCTCCAAGGACCTACAAATCCAACATGTGGCCCTGCAAAGGGTTTGAGTTTGAGACCACTGCTTTAGAGGATACTTTCAACTTTTTTATCCAGCCAACCATGCAGTCCACTCAACAACATTCAGATAAGTGGTTATCATGAACTATAACATTAGTATTTGTCATATCTGGTTGGTCCAGGGACAGTGAAGATAATGATGGTCCCTGAGAGTACCTCGGTTTGGTGACATCACTAAATCAACAGGTATTTGGTCTGAAAGCTTCACTAATAATCTATCTAATATTTATTTAATATTTGAATAGCTGTGATAATTAGTATTATTTGAGTTAAGAATCATCACAGATTTATAAGCATTTCTCCCCATATTGTCAGTGCTAAAACTATTTTAAAAAAATGTGCATCACAGTGTGTGTGGTGTGACATAGGAACAATGCAGAGTACATTGTGTTTCTATCTTTCTTTTATTTTGTAGATGAAGTCAGAACCATCCCACATATTCAGCAGTAAGCATGAAAAGAAGATAGCTGGAAATATGATTAAGGAGAGGGTGAAGGGAGAAAGCCTTGGAGAAAAAGATATTACTTCTAAACATCCAGAGCCAATAAGAATAAAAATTTTTGAAGGAGGGTAAGCTAATAGTCTGTAATTTTAGTGGCTATATTGGTGTATCACAAACCAATGCACTTGGATTTTAAAACTTTATGAATTTGTAAGGAAAATAGACTTTTGCACTTAGGGCTCCTTTTACAAAGCCGCGCTAGCGGTTTTAACGCACGCACCGGATTAGCGCACGCTAGCCAGAAATCTGCCGCCTGCTCCAAAGGATGCGGTAGCGGCTAGCGCGTGCGATTCCGCGCGTTAAGGCCCTAGCGCGGCTTTGTAAAAGGAGCCCTTAGTGGGCCTGGGAATGTGGATAGTGATTGGTAAACTGTGAAGCAAAGTGCCTAAGATTCATGAGTTTAAATCTGACCCTTTAACTGATGTGTGTATGTGATTTTTGGGTAAAAACACCTTGTGTGCAAGTTTCCTCCACTGTAATTGAGTCAAGAGAAATAACAACCATTATTCCTTCTACTTTGGAAACATCATGATTATTTGTATTGCATGTGTTGTGTAAATTCAAATAATTACTGGATCACTCCAGTGAAATAAGGCTGCCTGGCTTGGTGATTTTCACCATATAGCATGCTTTGTACATTGTTTTGAGGCCTACATACTAATCTGCAGTAAAATTGTGTATTTGCATACCATTTTACCAAGAAAATTTACTGTGATGATTTAGCTTTACAGCTGCCAAAAACTTCCTTGAAATGCTGCCGTAAAAATAGTTAATTTCAGCTATTGAGATGGAATTAATTTTCTGGAAATAACACAGCTTGCAAGCTTTAGCATAAGCCATAGTATTCAATTTATATAATAATGAGCTGCTTTGCCTGCATTTCCATATGGCAGAGCTCATTATTTTTTAATATGCATTGGGCCTGATTTTGTATTTTATGATGAAATAGCACACATTCTGAAATATCTTTATTAAGTCACTCAACAATGCAACAAGACTGTGTATCATAACATAATACAACGTAATGCGAAATGAAATAGCACACATACGTTAATTCCACTTTAACACACTTTAAAGCCCTAAAATTGGGTAGATGCACAGAACTCCAGCGTTGTTCTTCACAGCACCTGAAATAGCCAGAGTCAGCACCAATTTGTTTTAATTATATTTATTTATTTATTTATATTTATTTTAGTATTTATATACCACTTATAGCCTCAAACATTTTTTCCCTATCTGTCCCGGTGGGCTCACACTTTATCTAATGTACCTGGGGCAATGGGGGGATTAGGCGACTTGCCCAGGGTCACAAGGAGTAGCTTGGGATTTGAACCCACAACCTTCAGGGTGCTGAGGCTGTAGCTCTATCCACTGTGTCACACACTCCCCTCAATCAATGCTGAACACTAACAGCATGCAAATTATATGCACAGTTAGTGTTGAATATTGGTCGGTAAAGGGCTCAGAATTTCCTGATGCATGCCCACAAGAGCTGTTCAGTAAGGGCAGCTTTTGTGCACTTGTTCAATGAAAGGGGGGGGGGGGGAGCAAGAGAACTTTTCAGCATTGGCTGGAAGTAGGAAGCAATGGGATAAGTGTGTGGAGGAGAGAGAAAAAACTGCTTCTGCTGCTACTAGAAGAGAAGTTAGGAGGCAAGCGTGGCTGTAAAAGTCACCCTGCCCTAACGAATAAAACCTATTGACAGCTCCGGAGCTGTTGGTAGGTTTTAGTCATTACGCCAGGAAATTTATGTGCCCCGTTGTTCTGAGCATTGCACGTAGTTCCTAATGAGCTCATTTTAATTCTAGCAATCTCATTAGCAAAACTCTTTCGGTCACTGCTTCCATGCAAGGTAAAACAGTGACCGAAAGCCTCTGCACATTAAGAACATAAGCAGTGCCTCTGCTGGGTCAGACCAGAGGTCCATCCTGCCCAGCAGTCCGCTCACGCGGCGGCCCATCAGGTGCAGGACCTGTATAGTAATCCTCTATCTATACCCTTCTATCCCCTTTTCCAGCAGGAAATTGTCTAATCCCTTCTTGAACCCAAATACTGTACTCTGTCCTATCACACCCTCTGGAAGCGCATTCCAGGTGTCCACCACCCTCTGGGTAAAGAAGAACTTCCTAGCATTGGTTCTAAATCTGTCCCCTCCTTAATTTTTCTGAATGCCCTCTCCTTCTTGTAGTTTTCGAAAATTTGAAGAATCTGTCCCTCTCCACTTTCTCTATGCCCTTCATGATCTTCTAAGTCTCTATCATGTCCCTTCTTACAAGATCATGAAGGGCATAGAGAAAGTGGAGAGGGACAGATTCTTCAAATTTTCGAAAACTACAAGAAGGAGAGGGCATTCAGAAAAATTAAGAGGGGACAGATTCAGAACCAATGCTAGGAAGTTCTTCTTTACCCAGCAAAACAAAATTTCATATAGACTGACTAAAACCAATCTAAATGAAACGTTGCAAGCCTGGTAAGCTTTGAGCATTGGGCCCACAGGTTGGTAAGTGGGGTCCTATGAAAGTTTTCTTACTATGTATATCCTAGGCAACTGTAATTGCCCATTCATTTCACAAAATCAGGGTGTTATTTCTATTTTTTAAAGTTTTCTAGACTGCCAATGCAAATATGATTACAGCAGTTTACAACTCTGAAATACATAAAAAGAAAGGAACTCCTTAAGATTATAGGATAGACTTACACATTCTCATAGATAATAAGCAAACAAGATAAATTATAGAAAAGCCTATATACTGACAGAAAATTTAACAGTATCACAAAATTGTGGTAAAACCACATTATACCTTATTTATAAAATCATTATCAGTCACTTCTGCTTCCCAAATCTCCAAAGGTTCAGGTGCCCCAAATGCTTGGACAAAAATAGGTCTTTAACTGGGTTGGTTGGTTTTGTTTTTTTTTAATCAAACACTCAGCAGAACCAAAGAACACCTGGTAGTTGATTAAAGTAATGCTTTAACAGGGAGAGAATAAAAATTTTAGAAATGTGTAGAGACCATTCATAATTATAGTGCTGACATGTGCAATTGACTTTAAAGTGGTAGTGGTAACAACATACACTTCATTCAATGCTTTATATGCTATATTATACCAAGTGCACCTCCCATTTTCTGAAGATAATTACAAGTCATAAATAAATTTAGTACTGCTGAGAGAGGAAGCGATGTCATAGAAACATAGAAACATGACGGCAGAAAAGGGCTATAGCCCATCAAGTCTGCCCACTCTACTGACCCACCCCATTAAGTCTGAATACTAATGACCTAGTTCCTTAACTCGACTCTCGTAAGGATCCTACTAGGGCATCCCATTTATTCTTAAAGTCAATAACGCTGGTGGCCTTGATCACCTGCTCTGGAAGCTTGTTCCAGTGATCTACAACCCTTTCTGTGAAGAAATACTTCCTTATGTCACTATTGAATTTCCCTCCTCTGAGTTTGAACGGATGCCCCCTTGTGACCGAGGGTCCCTTGAGAAAGAAGATGTCTTCTTCCACTTCGACACGTCCCATGATGTATTTAAATGTCTCAATCATGTCCCCCCTCTCCCTGCGCTCCTCTAGAGTGTAGAGCTGCAATTTGTTTAGTCTTTCTTCGTACGAGAGACGCTTGAGCCCCGAGATCATCCTAGTGGCCATTCGCTGAACCGACTCAACTCTAAGCACGTCTTTACGGTAATGTGGCCTCCAGAATTGTACACAGTACTCCAGATGAGGTCTCACCATGGTTCTGTACAGTGGCATTATGACTTCAGATTTGCGGCTAACGAAGCTTCTGTTGATACATCCCATAAGTTGCCTTGCTTTGGATGAGGCCTTCTCTACTTGTTTGGCGGCCTTCATGTCTGCACTGATGATTACTCCCAAGTCCCTTTCTTCTGAAGTCCTAGCTAGTGTTTCTCCATTTAAGGTGTAAGGTTTGCATGGATTTCTGCTACCGAGATGCATAACCTTACATTTCTTAGCGTTGAAGCCCAGCTGCCATGTCGAGGACCAGTTTTCCAACGTAATCAGATCCTGCGTCATACTATCCTGCAGATTGCTTTCACTTACTATATTACATAGTTTGGCGTCATCAGCGAATAGAGTTACTTTACCCTGAAGCCCTTGGGTCAAGTCCCTTATGAATATGTTAAAAAGGAGTGGACCCAGGACCGAGCCCTGTGGCACTCCGCTGGTCACCTCCGATGTCTCAGAGAGGGTGCCGTTGACCACCACCCTCTGACGTCTTCCACTTAGCCAATCATGTCACCACCGCAAATAGTATACTGAGTGAGAACTTCCACAGGCCACTCTCATTATGGGCCCAAAAGTTAGACTGGATTCAGGAACTGGTTGAGTGGAAGGCAACAGAGGGTAGAGGTCAAAGGAGATCGCTCTGAGGAAAGGGCTCCTTCTAACTATTCCGAAAGCACCTGAAAACTAGGCTATTCTCAAAAATGTAATGCTCTCTTCCCCCCTATACTCAACCTCCAACCCCATTATGCTGTTCCTTCCTTATATTAAGCTCTTGTAAACCGTGCCGAGCTCTATAATTGTGGAGAGGATGTGGTATACACTACTCCCCCGATATTCACGGGGGTTCCGTTCCAGTAACCCACTTGAATCTTGAAAAACCACAAATATGTTTTTTCATGGGGGAGACTGGAGAGGGCAGCGGGAGAGGCAGGAGAGAACAGCCGGAGCGCTGGCAAGTGCAGGAAGTTGGGCCTTAACCAATCAGAGCTGCGTGTCAAAGCAGCTCTTGATTGGATAAGGCCCAACTTAGTGCAAGAAGAGGCGGTCGGAGCATAGAGCGAGTGATTTCCTGCACTCGCCGGCGCTCCGGCTGCTCTCTCCTGCCTCTCCAGCTGCCCTCTCCTTGGCAGTTCGCAGTCAGAAAATACCACGAATGACCGGGACCACGAACCTCTGACCACGAACGACCGGGGGAACACTGTATAAACTTAAGGTTTAGTTTAGAAAAGGATGTTACCAGTGGTGTGCCTCAAGGTTCGGTTCTTAGGCTTGTTCTTTTAAACATTTTTGTAAGTGATATTGCTGAAGGGCTGTCAGGTAAGATTTGCCTCTTTGCAGATGATACCAAAATCTGCAATAGAGTAGACACCCATGATGGTGTGAATAACACGAGGAAGGACCTAGCAAAGCTTGAAGAACTGTCTGAAATTTGGTAGCTAAAAAATGCAAGTTCATGCTTGTGGGCTGAACCCAAGGAAATGGGACAGTTTAGGGGGTGAAGAACTTTTGTGCAGAAAAGAGGAATGGGATGCGGATGTGAAAGTAAGTGATGATCTTAAAGTGAACAAACAGGTTGAAAAGGCGATAGCGAAAGCTAGAAGAATGCTAGGGGGCATAGGGAGAGGTATGGCCAGTAAGAAAAAGAAGGTATTGATGCCCCTGTATAAAACTCTGGTGAGACCTCATTTAGAATATTGTGTACAATTCTGGAGATCATACCTTCAAAAAGATATAAACAGGATGGAGTTGGTCCAGAGAAAGGCTACTGGTTAGTGGTCTTCGTCATAAGGCTTAAAGATCTCAATATGTATACATTGAAGGAAAGGCAGAAGAGGGGAGATTGATAGAGGTGTTTAAGTACTTATGTGGCATAAATGCACATGAGGCAAGTCTTTCACTTGATAGGAAGCTCTGGAATGAGAGGGCATAGGATGAAGTTAAGAGGTACTCAGGAGTACTAAGGAGGTACACAGGAGTACTCTAAGGAAATACTTTTTACAGAAGGTGTGGTAGATGCAGTAGAGGTGGTGGAGACAAAGATTGTATGAATAGACACATGGGATCTCGTAGGGAAAGGAGGAGATAGTACAGCTGTGGATGGGCAGACTGGATGTTTCAATGGCCTGTTATCATAAAAGGAAGCACTGCCACTCTGCAAATAATTCTACTCCAAACGACTATCATAGGAACATATCATAAGAATAGTCATTCTGGGTCATCTAGTCCAGTATCCTGTTTTGACAGTGGCCATTTCAGAGCAGAAATCACTGTCAGAAACCCAAAATAGTAGCAGTGGAGGCACACCTGAAATTATTTTTGCACGTTTCATTGAACTGAGTCAATAGAGAGAATCCCCGAAAGAGCTGCCTGATGGGAACACAAGACACAACCAGGATTATTCCAAACAAATCTCTGGGCCAAACAGAAGGGCCACCACCACCCCTAAGAAACTGAAAAACAAACAAATGAATGTTAATTTGAATTCATAGTATTACAGGAAGCTAGTGGTACTGCCACAAAGGTAGCTTGAAGGAACTTATCACTATCTCCTACACCTGCTATCAAACGGGCAGCAGCATTCTGTACCACTCAGTCTGTGTCATCTTTAGGCAGAGATCCACACATAAGTCATTAGCTCAGAAGAAGCACCAGCAGATGAGATCATTTCCTCTCCAGAAATGGTGGCAAGTACAAGTTTGAAGGCTTGGGAACTGCCAGGTCTATCATCTGCCTCATTAGAGAAAAGAGTATATGAAAATCCTTCGTACAATTGTCCCTGCTCATTTTTGTTTTCATTTTGGTGGAGGTTTTCAGGTATTACATTTCTAAAATGCTATCCGGTCCTGAAACTGGAAAGGGTTTTCACGTGGATCAGGTCATTCATTATGTATGGCTCGATGAACAGACCAAAGATACAGTTGGGGTTGCCGGTGATAGAAAGGGTCTTACTTTTCTGACCTCTCAGGCCCAGATTCTGTAAACGGTGCCTAAATCAGCCGGTGCCTAGAAAACTGGCGCCTGCCACGTGTCAATCATACTTAGGCACCGTTAGCAGAATCACAGCTACCGGTGCATAAGAAAAACAACTTAGGCGCTGGTAATGTAGGCCAGGGTTTTAAAGGCCTACATTTCTGCCACCTAAATTTTTGGGAGAATCGCACCTAGTGACAACTAAGTTCATCTCTGCCCCTAAATATGCCTACTTTGACTATAGACGCCATGTTGTAGATGCAATTTTAATCAGTTTTAAATGGTGCATTCAATTACCGCACCAAGTCAATTAATACAATTAAGTTAAGCGCCGGTAGGCGTGATATAGGCGCCTAACCTTTTGGTGCCATTTGCAGAATTTGGCCCTCATTGTTTATGCTCACTGGGTTTGTTTTTGTTTTCAGGCAGTGATAGCTGTGAATAGTAATATGTGATTAATTTAATAAAACTCCTAAAAAGCATTAAACTTAAGGCTTGATGCCATAAATTTGACGAGTGACAACTGCAAACTGAACGTTCAATGTGTTTCTCTTTTGTACCCAAATAGCTTAAAGTCCAACGAGGATTATGTGTATGTGCGGGGGCGTGGAAGAGGAAAGTACATATGTGAAGAATGTGGGATTCGCTGCAAGAAGCCCAGCATGCTGAAGAAACACATTCGCACTCATACTGATGTGCGGCCTTATGTATGCAAGCTCTGCAATTTTGCCTTCAAAACAAAAGGTATTGCCTTGTTGTGAAAATACAAGTGCGTATGCATGCACCTTTAGAATTGGGGAGAGGTCATAATGTGAACCCAGACACCTTTGTATCCATCCTCCAAATCTTGTGAAAGTTCTTTAAAGTTGGATCAGTGTAGATCATAAATTTAAGGTTCCAGAAAATGCATATATTATATGGTAGATTCCAAGGATAATTCTTTTTAAAAGCAAGTACCCAATGCGGTCCACTTGTCACCCACCATAGTCTACCTCAGGGGTATAAATTATAAACAATAATCAAATATTAAAGTAATCGTACAAATAATATGAAATATTTAAAAATAGCACACAAAATGTGCAGTATCCAGGCAAAATGTCACATGAGTCAGATTTGCATATAATAGAGGTGACAGGCATGCAAATCTGTCTCGTGCATATTCATTACACATCAAATACAAGGAAGCTATTAATTGCTGTAAATTCAAATCTTAACATATTTATTTACCTTACCTATTTGTACACTCTAAGGAGCTCATAAGTTTCTATGGTTCTTTGTGTGTCTTAAGTGTTTTGATAATAAGCCTCTAAGCTTCAATAAATACTCATAAACATGTCAAGCCACATGCACAATCACAGGAGCCCCTCCCTTCCCCCCATAACTTAAAAAACGTTGTGAATGTCCATTGTGAAGACCATCATCATTCGCCTGTTAAAACACCAACGGTATCCAAAGGCATTTATCAAAGTTCATTCATCCAATGTTCAAGCAAAATTTCATTTTGAATATATCAAATCCATAAAGACTGTTTTAAGGATCATCAACACTCAAGCCCAACACAGGATTGCGTTTCGCTGTATAGCGTCTTCAGGAGCTATGACTAGTAAGGGCTCCCATTCCTTCTAAAACATCCATAAATATAAGACAATCACTTTAAATGTCTAAATAACAAGATTCTACTACTTATTATCATATTCCATATATCACACCTATAATTATTAGCTAAAGCAACAGCCAGGATGAGACATCCAGATTGGGGACTTCATTCAAGCTTACACTGTGATGAAGAGCCAGCTTTCAACTTCCTGCTTCCCTTTTAACCATTTTTATATCCAAACCCTCACCTGATACACATTATAACAAATTCCATTCCACTTCCTTATTAAGTTCAATAATACCCCATGAATAAATCAATTTCTGCTCTTATCAATACCTCAGACACATTCTCACCCCTATACAACTACACCCTAATTAAAACCACAAACTTTAAATCTTCCACTTAATGATTATTTTGAATCTAATGAGATACCAGCGGCAGGTCAGTTTTTCCCAATCGTAAATTACTCAAGTGTTGTGCAATCCGGTGTTTAATTTTTCTTTTGCTTTGTTCAATTTACCATCTTCCGCATTGACATACTAGTCCATGTACTACCTGACTTGTATCACATGGCATGGAGAACAGCCAGTGAGAGCTTCTTGAGAAAAAATAAAGAAAAGGCTTGGAAGTGCCAAGAGGTCCTTTATAAGACTTTGACAGCAAATCACTAGGGAACGAGATGAATTTTCCTGGTTTTAATTGACCAATCCCAAATGTGACGCTGCCATTGTCATACTGAGACAAACTGAAAGTCCATCAATCCACTATCCTGTTTCTATCATAAAGCAGATGTGAAGTCTTTTTTATTTTTTTTGTTTAACAAGATTTCCAGAAGGATTTTTAGGGCTGGTAGACACCTCCCAACACCCCCCTCAATACCTTTAGGAGATGGCCAGCAAGAGGGATGTCTACTCCCTCCTGCTGGCAGGCCCGCCTCTTCCAAAATGGTGGGCCTTCCTCTTCCTGGTACATTCTGGGATGCACTGGGAGGGGTCTGAGGCCCCTCCCTTAGCAGGAGCCTTAGGCACCTGGGCCAACCGGAGTTTTAGGCCTTTCCGCGATCAGTTGATGGGAAGGGATCAGGCACAATTCTCTGTGATATGGGCACTGGTTAGAGAATCGGGCCGGTTAGGCAGGGCTGGGCATCTGTCTCTTAGGGCAGACACAATTCTGTATTTTTATTTAAAAATTTATACTGCCTATATTCTAAGCGGTTTCCATAAAATAAACATACATAAATTACAAGGACACCGGTGTGCAATTCTCAGCCGCTTTTTAGGTGGCTGCAGAAACAGGTGTCCTATACAGAATTTTCCCCAAAGTTTTTTTTTTTTTTTAAATCAGCAACTCAGTTTTGGCATATTTAGAACTTTGCTTTAAATCCACGTAATATTATAGAAATGACTTGATTCTTTTTTTTCATCCAAAACTTCTCAGGTCAGCACAGCTACTGTGCTTGGACATCAAAGGACTCTATTTATCGGTCTTGTTAAGGCAATTTCTGGGATGGAGCTAATTTGGTGTTATTATGGCAAAGGTCATGAAGACATATGAATTGAGACTTTTCGGTTTCTTTCTTAATTAATTTTGGAACCTTTTTATAATTGTACTTTGATGTTGAAAGTGCAGAGTATATGTTGTGTAGATCAGTGCTATACTTAACCTAATTTTGACCTTATTCACAGTAGAAGTTTAGCGCCATGCTATAAAACAAACTCCTGCTATAATTTACTTGCTTGGATTTAGCTCACAGCTTTCTCAGGTACACTAGGTATTTCCCTGTCCCTGGAGACAATGGAGGCTTAAGTAATTTGCCCAAGATCACAAGGAGCAGCAGCAGAAATTGAAATTCCCTGGTTGTCAGCCTGATGGCTGTAACTGCTAGTCAACATCTCTGCTCCATGCATTTTGAATTGCACTTTTTAGACATAATGTGAAAAATGTGCAAGGGCGTGAAGACTTTTACAAGGCTCAGTAAGTTAATTCTGAGCTGCAGACTTTGTTGTCTGCATTGGCATTGCAGCCACACGCAGACTGCTGCCAGGGGCTTCTTTACATTTCCTGTATTGCATGAAGTAAGCTCTAATCGAAGTAATGCTCTTAGAGATGCTACAGGAAGATGTCGCTTGTGGCAAGGCAGTACAGAGGCAAGCAATAGCCGGAGGGAAATGTGCTTTCTAAGCCCTTGTAGGGAGCTCACTCCAAGTTCATCAATAATGTAAGAATCCATAGGCTGCCATCTTGCACATCTGCATTAATTATGGAGAAATGCTAACAAAGATTCGGGTAAATGTATCAGCTGTGGAAAAACACCTCCCTGTTGCTGCTGAGAAGCCAGGCATACTAATGTTGAATAAAATTAGGCTTTTACGAAAATAAATTTTTACTAAACATTGAAATGGCACTTTTTATTTAAAGCTGTGCTAAACATTTAGGAAATGGTGTGGTGGCCATGTAAGTCCACTCTTCAAGGTAATATGTAGAAATAAAGCAAAAATATAAGGAAAGGAAAATCAATGGTAACCCCTTCTTCCTCAGATTAGAATTTGACAGCTAATTATAAAGTACATTAAGTTAGTCCAATAAAAAAGGTATTATTTCTTTACCTTTATATTTTTATTTCTACATATTACATTTAGGAAGAAAGTCACCAAGCTGTGTAAGGGCAATAACCCATGTTATTTGCCTCTTATTGGGGGTCTTTTAATAAGGCGCGCTAGCCGATTTAGCACGTGCTAAATGCTAACATGCCCATTATAGTCTATGACAAAAAAGGAACAATGCACAATAATTTTTAACACCTTTTGAACCCGAATGGTTCTCAGAATCCACGAGTGGATAGGAAAAAGCTTAGCGTGGGGAAACAAACCCCTAAAGCATTTTTCACGGAATCTATCATTGCACCACCGATTTTGGTAGACAGGTGAATAAAAATATTTCTAAAAACCGGTGTGATATTATAATATGTCCATATAGTGAATAAATATCCAATGCATAAAAAGCTTCAAAAATGGTGAACTTAATTAGACTTAACTTAAATGTCCATACAGCGATGATCCGGCAAGGTTCTGACGCGTTTCACCGAGAATAGGCTTAGTAGGCTTCTTCAGAGAACCCGCAGCGCTGTGTGTAAGATTCAGTTGTAAATCCTTCCTTCATAGTTTTTCATCAGTCTGTCATCATAAATCCTAAAGGTTCACTTCAAGCGTCTTCAGCCGATCGAGCCCGCCACTTCTCCGACTTTTCTTCGCGTGGAACGATCCGCTGGCGCGATACGGAGGGTTTATAGTCTATGGACACATTAGCATTTAGCGTGCCATATGAACATAAGATTTGCCACTGCTGGGTCAGACCATGTGGTCCATCATGCCCAGCAGTCCACTCACGCGGCGGCCCTTAGGTCAAAGACCAGTGCCCTATTTGAGTCTAGCCTTACCTGCGTATATTCTGTTCCAGCAGGAACTTATCCAACCTTTTCTTGAATCTCTGAAGGGTGTTTTCCCCTATAACAGCCTCTGGAAGAGTGTTCCTTAGTAAAAGAGGGGGATTGTGACTTAAAGGGCACTAATGCAGGGTGTTTTGCTGCATTAAGGTAATTCACTATGAGTTACTTAGTAATGAGATGCAAAGAAGCATCTAATTACCATATAAATACTATAGGATGGTTTGCGATATATAGAGTGTACACTGCAAGCCTTGGTATAGCCTATAAAATAAAAGCTGTTTTTGTTGTTTTTTTTATACTGCCAGGAACGATCAGGCTTCAGAACCATGACCAGATGCTTGATGCTCCCAGACTGCAGTTTAAAGGGCCATTCGAAACTGACAGTTTTCTTTTTTTTTTTTTTTTAAGTTCAATAATTTTTATTAAGTATTTTAAAGGATACAAGAATCATTTAAAGTACATAGAAACAAAATAAAGCTTTCTGTATATAAAATATATAAATCTATGTTTAACTGTATAGGAGCAAAGGCTCCAGTTATTAAAAATGTATGTAAGGGATATATAAGATAAAGATGAGAGAGAGCAGTAAAGAAAAAGGAAAGAAGAATGAAAGAGAGAAGAGAGGAGAAGAAAAGGATAACAGGAGTGTCTAAGAAGATGAGCGTACATAGGAGTCTAAGAATGACCATGGAGATTTGTTGTATTTCAAGTTCATGCAGGTTCGGAATGTAACTCTCTTCTCATATGCATAGGATTCAAATCTATGATACATACTCAGAGAGTTCCACCAAAAGGTATAATCTAATAGCGAGGGTGATTTCCAATTTTTTAGAATGTGCATGAGAGCAGTCACCAACATGGTATCAATGAGTTTAGGTGGACAATTTGATTGTGTGAAACATGGGTGTTGAGAGCGAAGGATTACAATGTCTATAGAGATTTCTTCTGAGCAGTTAGTAATAGATTGTATGGTGTTCCAGACATAGGTCCAAAAAGAGCGGACTAGAGTACAATGAAATAACATATGATCAAGAGTTCCTTCCTCTTTCAAGCAGTTCCAGCAAACAGAGTCAGTTAGCTTTCCACATGCGAAGTGGGGTCCATATTGCCTGCCACATAAGAAAGTACATTGATTGTGATACTCTAGAAGATAAAAGCGGGCGATTTGTCGATGACCAGAAAAGCTCCCAATCAATGTCAGAAAGCGGAGTGGTAAGTATAGCGTCCCAGTGCTTCATAGAGTGAGGTGAAAAAGTGAAGGAGTGATCTCTTAAAATATTGTAGAAGGATGATATCGCCTTGCCTTTTAATAGAGACAGAGAAGACCAGTTGTAAATAGTATTTTTGGAAGTCATATAGTCAAATCGTATATGCAAAGAAGGCAACACTCCAGTGAGAGAACGCCATTGTGAATAAGTAGAAGGAGGCAGCGAGTATGTAGAGCACAGTATATCGAATGGAACTAACGAGTTGAGGGTAGACAATTGATGGACAAACCATATGCCTGCCCGCTGCCACCTTTTCCATGATAGAGATTTGTCGTGATTTTGAATTTTGGGATTGTTCCAAAGGGACATGAGTGGACTAACATTAACTGAGATTTCAGTCAATGTATCTATAAGATAAAGAGCATGCTGCGTTGCACCCAATAAAGAGTATCTCTTTAAGTGCCTTGGTATTGACACCGTTAGTAAGCATGAGATGTGTAAAGGCGTACATAAAAAACATTCCATTTCAAACCAGGCAGGAAGATCTTGAGTGGGAAGATTTTGAGTGGAGGAGTTAGTGAGCCAGTAAGCTCCATATTTGGCTAATGAAGCAATATAATAGTGATAGAAATCAGGAAAGTTGAGACCACCGTTGATCTTAGAGGCTTTCAGTTTGGCGAGAGCAATTCGAGGTTTTTTCTTGTTCCAAATGAATTCAGATATTTTCATATTTAGCCAATTAAATAATGATTTCCGGCATAACAGAGGGAGCATAGAAAGGATATAATTAATTTGAGGGGCCAGAGTCATTTTGATGGATGCAATTCTACCCCTCCAGGATAAAAAGAGTGGAGTCCATCGAGATGTAGTGTTTAGAACTAGATTTTTGACTTTAGATATATTCAGATCTTGAGCATGAACCGAATCTTTATGTATTAAAATCCCCAAGTATTTCACAGCTTCATGTGACCATGAGAAAGGAAAATGAGCCAAATCTGATGGAAGTATATTATCATTTAGAGGGAAGATCTCTGATTTCTCCCAATTAACAGAGTATCCGGAAAGGAGGGAGTATTGAGTGATAATGTGAATAAGATTGGGAAGGGAGAGTAAAGGGTCTCTCAGAAAAAGTAAAACATCATCAGCATAAGCTGCTAATTTGAAATCTCGATCAGAGGAGGGAATACCTTTAATTGAGGGACTTTGTCGTATAGCTGAAAGGAGTGGCTCTAACACTAGATTAAATAGTAATGGTGAGAGAGGACAGCCTTGTCGAGTACCTCTATGGAGGGGAAATTTATTGGATAAAGAATTGTTAATCCTAATACGAGCTGTGGGTTGATGATATAGCGTTTTTATCCAGTTTGTAAAAAATGGGCCAAAATTATACCACTTCAGGACATGGAAAAGGAAAGGCCACTCCACTCGGTCAAAGGCTTTTTCAGCATCAATAGCTAGGCCTATTACAGGGTCTGACATTGTTTTAGCATGAGCGTTAATATAGTGAAATAGGCGCAGGTTGTCTCCTATATATCTTTGTTTAATGAACCCTGTTTGATCTTTATGTATAAGCAATGGGATTATTTTGGTAAGTCTTAATGCAAGTAATTTTGCCATTATCTTGTAGTCTAAATTGAGGAGAGAGATGGGGCGAAAGTTTTTAACTAAAGTGTCATCTCTGTCAGGTTTAGGGATTACTACAATGGTGGCCTCGGTGAAATTGAATTGCTTGTCCGGAGTGGAGTGGAGGAAGTCATAATATTTAAGGAGATGAGGAGCTAGTAGGGTGCGAAATTGCTTAAAGAATTCGTTCGTGAAGCCGTCTGGGCCAGGGGCTTTCCCAGCAGGTAAGGAAGATATGGCAGTTTCAATTTCTAATATAGTTATTGGAGAATCAAGTTCCAATTTAACAGATTCTGGAATGGTCGGATGAGTTAAGGAGGTAAGAAATGAGTCTATATCTGCTTCAGGAGTGGTAGATTCGGATTGGTATAAAGAAGTATAGAATTTTTCAAATTGAGAGGAAATTAGAGATCTGGTTTTGACTAATTGACCTGATGAATTTTGAATAGCCGTTATATGTAGTCTTTTAGATTTATTTTTAAGGTATCTGGCCAAAGGACGACCCATTATATTATCTCCCATGTAATGTCCAGAGTTAGAGATAAAAATATCACGCCTAGCTATATATGAAACTAAAGTATTATATTCATATTTAAGATTTTGAATACGTTGGAAAGTATTTGGGTCATGTATGTGATTAGACATATGTTGTAATTCTAAGGTTTTGATGGAGTTTTCTAAATCTTTTTCCTTTCTCATGGACTGTTTCTTTTTCCAAGAGGCAATTTTAATCAATTCACCTCTAAGGGTTACTTTATATGCTTCCCAGACAATGGAAGGACAAATTTCAGGATCTTTAGAATTATTTTCAAAAAACTCCGCAGTGAAAGAATTGATTATTTCAATAATTTCCTCGTCTAGCAGTAAGGCGTTGTTTAGCCGCCATGAGGGGGATTCCTTATGTGGGGCTGAGATGGATATATATAAAGAGATGGCAGCATGATCAGTGAGAGAGATTGGATGTATAATGGTATTGGTGAGATCTTGAATAAGAGAAGGGGATAAGAGAAAATAATCGATTCTCGAGTATGTATTATGTGGAGGTGAAAAATGTGTGTATTCTCTACCTTTCGGGTAAAGCAAGCGCCAAGGATCCACAAGAGAAAAGGCATCCTTTAAAGCATGAAGAGCTGTGAAAGACTTGGATTTGGAGGGTTTACAAGAAGAAGATCTGTCAATATATAGATCTTGAATTTGATTAAAGTCCCCTCCCAATATCAGAGAACAAGTATCAAATTCAACTATCGCCAGCTGAAGCTCTTTGAAAAAGTTTGGGTGGTCTTTGACCGGGCCGTATATATTAAGAAAAATAAAATTAGTTGAGTGTATCGCAGCATGTACTAGACACCATCTTCCTTCAGTGTCTATTTTAAAATTGTGAATAACGGGAAATAGTTTATCATTGAAAAATATTGACACACCATTTTTCTTTTGATGAGTTGCAGGGGAATATAAGTGAGTTGAAAATCCCTTTAGTTGAAATTTCGAGGCAGCAGCGGGTAGGAGGTGGGTTTCCTGCAAATAAATTATATCAGGATGTTTATTGGATACATAATTAGCTATCTTTTTCCTTTTAATGGGATGGTTAAGACCATTCACATTAAAGGAAAAAACATGTAAATTAGCCATAATATATGATATATATTGTTGAATCATAGATTATATCTCCTCTGTCCAGAAAAATAATTGATATAATTGTAAGCTCGGGCAGACACTCCTGTCTAAGAAGAAGAGAGATAAAAAAAAGTGTGAAAGTAAAAGAAAAGAAATCAGCATAGTATATGGTCAGAAAAAGAATGGACCACACTATTCTACATATTTTAAAACATTTTAAATGTGATCCTGTGACCACGGAATAATAACACATATGGAACAACTAATAAATTCCACACCTATTCAATAATAGAAAATTTGAGATTAGTGTGCTTGATTTAGCAGAATATATGACATAGTATATACAATTCATTATGAATTATAAGAAGATGAATAGACAAAATAGACAGTGAATTTGGAGCTATCCAAGCAGGATGTCATATCTCTATATTGATCAATCTAAGGTAGGTTTAAAAGATGCAAAAATAAGAGGAGTTAGACCGTTGGATCCATCGCCAGGGCGCCGCCAGCTACTGTCACAGGTATAGAATCTATAAATTGTTGAGCAGTTATTGTGTCTGTGAAGGTGTGTGATTTCCCATCATGCCAAATGCGTAAGGATGCAGGATATATAAGTGCAAATCGCACTCCTCGATGATGAAGTATGGAGCATAGTGGTGTCATCGCCTTACGAAGGGAGGATACATGTAAAGAGTAGTCATTGAATAGTAGCAATTTTTGTCCTTTATATTCAAGCCGGCCAGATTTCCGAAAAGCTTGCATGATAAGCTCCTTTTCTTTCCAGTTGATGTATCTAGCAATCGTTGTTCGCGGGTGGTTGTTATCACTTGTACGTTGGCCCAAACGGTGTGCCCGTTCGCATAAAAAACCAGACGTTGGGGTCACCAGGCCAAGTTGCTTTGGTAGCCAAACTTGGAAGAAGTGATAGAGGTCTTGGTCTGCTTGGAGCTCAGGTAGCCCCACTACTCGTATATTATTACGACGCTGACGGTTCTCCTGAGCATCTAAACGTTCTGTCAGTGCTGTCACCTGGGTCTGTAAACTAATCACACTCTCCCGTTCATGTAGTACTGCGTCCTCATTTTCAGATATCCTCTGTTCTACTGCTGTAATACGGCCAGCCTGTGTTTCAAAGCGGTCATTAATGCAGTCAACTGCTGATTGTAATTTATGAAGTTTATCTTCCAAGGATTTAGTGACCATTTTTGAAATTTCCTGTGCCCATTCACTCCAGTGTATTGAGGTTGGAGTGGGAATTGGTGACGCCGCCATTTTGAGCATGGAGTAGTCAATTTTGTGTTTCGGCGTTTTCGACGATTTTACTGGCATGACGGATTGTTGCGCACTAAAAGAGGGCTCACTTACCAACAAGCGTCGACAGGGACCCCAGTTGTGGCGATCTGATTTGTTTTGTTTATTAGGCAGACGAGTTCAATAACTCCGAGATATTCGGTTTCAGATACAAATTAAAGTTCTTTGCATCAAGTTCTCTCCGATTGTATAAAAATATAAGATATAATAGCACGGTTTAATTTAAAACTAGGTGCAGGTGTAAGGAGCCGTTACACCATATGTGTAATCACCGCGGCAATCAGGCCACGCCCCATTTTTTTTTTTTTTCTTCCCTTCCCTTTCCTTCTTTCTTCCCTTTCTTCTTCCCCCTCGACGACCAGCAGTGGGCTGAGAGAAGAAAAAAAAAAAAAAAAAAAAGTAGCACTCGAATGAGCTGAGGAGAGCAAGGTTCCTAAATGAGCAGTGCAGGATAAATCTCTCTTGCTTGAGGGGTGGAGGAAGGAGGGACTGTGTCGAAAGTGGCTGTTGGGGGCGGGGCAAACCGCTGATCTCGGGCTCCTCCGGTGCAGTGAAGGGGGATGCCTCGATCTTCCTTCCCCTTCACTGTGCTGGATTCCAAGGATGGATCTTGAATTCAGAGCCCTTAAAAGGGCTGCAAAGGCAGACTTGTGCTGAAAGTGGCTGTTGGGGGCGGGGCAAACCGCCGATCTCGGGCTCCTCCGGTGCAGTGAAGGGGGATGCCTCGATCTTCCTTCCCCTTCACTGTGCTGGATTCCAAGGATGGATCTTGAATTCAGAGCCCTTAAAAGGGCTGCAAAGGCAGACTTGTGCTGAAGGTGGCTCGAAAACTGACAGTTTTCTAACCCTCCCTCCCTAATCATTACCCAGCCTCCCGATCCAAAGTCCCTGCCCTCCCACCCCCTAATCGACTCCTGAGTCTCTGATTCAAAGACTCCCCACCCTCATTCTCGGAGGACTCCTGAGTCTCTGATCCAAAGACAAAAACAGTGAAAGATGTGTATCAACAAGAAAATTAAGTACCACCACAAGTTGATACTACAAGATTCAAGCCTAAATGGAGGAAAAGATCTCAGAATCACCCTTTGGGGATCGTATAAAGTTCACCCCAAAAGTAGTATGTTGATAAATATCAATCATCGATCAAAAAACCTCCATCCTTTCCTACAAAATATTCTTTAGTGTATTTAATTTATTATTTTATTTTCTTAAATTCATACTATTTAATAGCTGAATGAATATAGTGACTCAAGTGCTAAATGCAGTAAGGTTTCGACGGATCCCATTTCGCCCTAGTAACTGGGCTTTATTAAGAAACGAGTGCACGTCTTTGGTTAATCTATTTAGAATTCAAAACCTTACTGCATTTAGCACTTTAACTGATCTCAGCACAGATACGGAGGGTTTATTGACTTCCTTTCTGTTCCAATAATCAATTTGTGCAGTGGAACACTTTGATCTACCTTCAATATCAGATAAATGTTCGTTTTTATGCACTTTATGATCGAACATAGGGAGATTGCTGAGCAGTTTAGCCTGTATTTTTGTTGGCTTGAGTCACTATATTCATTCAGCTATTAAATAGTATGAATTTAAGAAAAGAATTTAAGAAAATAAAATAATAAATACACTAAAGAATATTTTGTAGGAAAGGATGGAGGTTTTTTGATCGATGATTGATATTTATCACCATACTACTTTTGGGGTGAACTTTATATGATTCCCAAAGGGTGATTCTGAGATCTTTTCCTCCATGTAGGCTTGAATCTTGTAGTATCAACTTGTGGTGGTCTCTGATCCAAAGATCCCACCTCATTCTCGGAGGTTACTAGCATGTACCTGGTGGTCCCATGGGTCTCTGGGCAGGAGTCTGATCATGGGATCAGGAGTAAATTTTGGATTAGGGAAGGGGGGTCAGATGATGATAGAGGAGGTGGGGACTTTGGATTAGGGGGTTGACAGCAAATGGCCCTTTAAGCCACACCCTGAGTGCAGTAGGTCATGGATTTAAGGCCAGATGTTCTTGGACTATTAGATTTTGAGACCTCTAGAGGCAGAAAAGGTAAGCTGTATGTAATATGTAAATCACTTTGATTGCACCACAGAAAGGCGGTATATCAAGAATCTAATAGGCATAATAAACAAATAAAAACATAGCATTGTTTGTGAAGTGGCTCACAGGAGTCAGCAAGCTGTGGTACTGAGATTTTGCAGGTTGGTGACGCCCATGGTAATTCAAGGTGTGGTAAAAGCTCTTTTTTACTGCACCTTGATAACATTGCCTGTTTGTTGGTTCCAGGGATTGATTTCATGATTTTATAATGAAATTGGCAAAAAAAATTAGCATTTTTCACAAGACCAAAGATATATCTAATATAATAAAACCCTAAGCCGCGCATGCGCACTCTTACCTGCGTGCTCCCATTTTCCGTATGCTGTAGGTCCCCGCAGGTAGGAGTGCGCATGCGTGGCTTAGGGTTTTGTCAGCTTCAGGCGGCGCGGAGGCCATCAGCCATGGCGGCTCTTGGCGGCGGAAGGCAGATGCGAGGTAAGGGGTGCTGCTGGACAGGGGAAGAGACCAGGGAGGAGAAAAAGGAAGGGAGGCCTACTGCTGGACGGGGAGCAGGAAAGAGGTGCTGATGGATAGGGGAAGAGACCAGGGGGGGGCGGGGGGAGAAAAAGGAAGGGAGGCCTACTGCTGGACAGGGGGACAGAAAAGAGGTGCTACTGGACAGGGGGGAGATTAAAAAAAGGGAGAATTGCTGCTGCTGAATAAGGGGAGCAGTGAAGGTGTGGTGGTGGACACAGGGAAGGTAAAAGGAAGGGAGAATGGGTGGACAGCCGAGGAAAAAGAAAGACAGAAAGAAAGACAGAAATACAGAAAGCGGCTAAGGAGAGAGAGAGAAAGAAAGACAGACAGACAGACACACACACATATATTCTAGCACCCGTTAATGTAACGAGCTATAAGACTAGTATATATATCTCTGTATATAAAACCCTAAGCGCGCATGCGCTGTTGAAACTGCGTGATTCCTGGTGCCGTGAGGTGTGCTTCTGTGGCAGTCCTCACGGCGCCTGCGCTAGCTTGAGGCACGTGTGCCAGCAACTCCTCCCTCCTGCTGCCGCTCCTCTTTAAAGCGGCCTGCTGAGGTTCACCAGCCGCTGTAGCGAACCTTGCAGGCCGCTCTCCACCTTCCCGACGGCGAGCAGTACCGGGGCAGGATGCTGGGCCTGCTGCACGACGATCTGGGCCGAGAGGACCAGCTCCAGTTGGAGGCATGGAGGGAAAGTAAGAATGGGAGGGGGTGGAAACGGAAGGGGGCCATGAAGTAGGCAGGCATTGCTCAACAGGGGACCAGGGGGAGAGGGAAAGGGGGCTGCTTTGGGGGGAAGGGGGCCACGAAGCACGCAGGCATGGTAGAACAAGGGAGAGGGAAAGGGGGCTGCTTTGGGGGGGTGCTGGGGGCAGACAGCAATCATCGGGGGGAATAGAAGGAGGCCATGGAGTACGCAGGCATGGCACAACAAGGGGAGAGGGAAAGGGGGCTGCTGGCGGAGGGCTGTTCTGGGGGGCACAAAACAATCATGGTTTGCTCTGGGAAGGGGAGGGGACACAGAAGGGGGCCACAGAGATACAGGCAGGCAGGGCGCAACAGAGAAATACAGACAGAACGAATGACAGACAGACAGCGTCCAAGAAGAGAGAGACAAAGAAAAAACCCCAGATAGACAGACATCTCTAGCACCCGTTAATGTAACGGGCTTAAAGACTAGTATATATATATATATATATATATATATATATATATATAATAATAATAAACTTAATTCTTATATGCCGCCCTGCCATAAGTTCTGAGTGATTTACATAAAAAGAACACTGAACATTCAGTGATACATACAGACAATTGTGACTCAGCATTGATCAGACAATTTCTTTACCCCAACAATAATATTTTTCTCCAATTTGATAGGATTGAAAATAACAACAAAACCAAAACAAATGACATTCTGCCTTCAGAATTCTGTTCTGCTGATGAGGCTTCTGGTTCATCAGACAGAAAGGAGATGTGCTGGAGGGTGCTTCTGGGAGGTTTAATGATAAGAAAGTGTGTCCCATGGCATGGAGAACAGCCCGTGAGAGCTTCTTGAGAAAAAATAAAGAAAAGGCTTGGAAGTACCAAGAGGTCCTTGATAAGACTTTGACAGCAAATCACTAGGGAACAAGATGAATTTTCCTGGTTTTAATTGACCAATCCCAAATATGAAGTTGCCTTTTATAAGAAAATATGCATTGTCATACTGAGACAAACTGAAGGTCACTATCCTGTTTCTATCATAAAGCAGATGTGAAGCCTTTTTTATATATTTTTTTGTTTAACAAGATTTCCTGAAGGATTTTTAGGGCTGATAGAGTCTTCTTTGGAAGCAACAATAAATTATAATTGAAGGTTATTTTCTGTGAAATCTGAGGGTCTGTCTGGGTACTGTGCTTCTAGCAGTTCCCAGGCTCCCTGCTGAGGTCAGGTAGAGAGTTGCTGCAAAACTGGTCTTTCATTTATGATCTGGCAGCAGAGCCACAACATTGCCAAGGGAGAAACTGAGCTTACTGGCAAGTGCCAGCCCTTGAAAGAGAAAAAACATTTGTGTGGTTTTCCCATACTCTCATTGTCTATACCACATGTGTCAAACACAAGGTCTACAGGCCGAATCTGGCCCACCTGGCCATTTTATGTGGCTCGCAGTAACTCTGCGCCTAACACTACCACCTCCCCGCCGCTGAAATTAAAAATCTTCAGACAGCTGACATGAAGTCAGCCTCCCGCCGTCGTTCTGTCCCTGAAGTTTTCTTTCTTGAGCATTTTGCCTGCGCAGGAAGAGGAAGTGCTGCAGAAAGAACACTTCAGGGCAGGCCGACAGCAGAAGTCTGGCTTTGCATTGGCTGCCCAAAGATTTAAAATTTCAGTGGAAGGTAGGTGGGGGAGTTGGGAACTGGAGACAGGTCTTAACTTAGGATCCAGCTGAGAGAGGAGGATTGGGGTTAGGAATGTGGGAAGGACATGCTGCATGAGATGCAGGGGGAAGGGGGTTGAGAAAGCAAAAAGGACAGATGCTGCGCAGGCTGGGAAGGGGGTTGGGAAGGACAGAGGCTGCACAGGTTGGGGGTTAGGAAGGGAGGCCGGTTTTTAGCGTATGAGCCCCAGGGGATTTAAGTCCAAACAATTGCTTGGGATGGGATAGGAGACAAATAGTTAATAAGCACACAATCCCTCACCCGTCAAAAAATCTTGTTTTATCAAAATTGAAAAGTGTTACGAGACATGCAAAAATTGTTCTTAAGTTTTAGTGTGTTCATAGGTGCTTCAACAGGGCGCCATACAGCGATACAATGTCGTTAATACTGTATAACTTCTTAATCACAGCATATTATCTTGAACGCTAAGAGAGGCATAATCGAAAGAAACATCTAAGCCCGTTTTGGGCCTAAGTTGCTAGTCGCCCAAAGTCGGCAGTATCTAAAGTCCATTCTTGAAAAATACGTCATCTAATTGTATGTCCAGCTGTTTGATTGCCCAGACCGCTAAGTCGTCTATCTTTATACCCCATTCTCATTCAAAAATTTATCCAAGTCAAAAACGCCTAGAAAAGGACCTTTTGGACGTGGGAAGGGCCAGCAAAGTAATGGACTGGACACCTAGACATGGCAACAAAGTAGTGGGGCACTGCTGCGAACTTCACAAAAGGATGCCACATAAACATTTCACCATAACTCCCTTATAGGTCATGGTGAGCCCCCCAAAACCTACTAGACCCACCTGTCTACCACCCCAATAATCCTCATGGCTGCAGGTAGCACCAATATCGCAGTACAGGGGGGGGGGGTTTGGGGATGCATGTGTTCCACCATAAATGCAGTGGTTAGAGTGGCTTATGGACCTGGGTCCTCCTCTCTATGGTTCACTAGCCCACCTCCAACACTACTTAAGCCACCTCTGTGCAGCTTTACTAGGCTTTGCTATGCCAGGTGCTGATGTTCTGGAGGCAGGTATGTACGTTTTTATTCTGATTTTTATGATGTTGTAGCGGGGGTCCGTGATCACTGGGACAGTGTGTGGGGGTCTGTACTTTGTGTTTGCAGTGCTTATTTGCAAACACAAAGTACCTTTTTGGCACTTAGACCTGGTTTTACATGGCCTAAGTTACAACGTACAAGTTCCGTCCAGGCAGCCTTGGTTAAACTTTTGGTTATACTTGCAATACGACTTAAGTTTAGGTCAGCCTTCAAGTCCCACCTAAATCCCACCCTCACCACTCCTCCTAAAACGACCCTTTTAGCTCTGGTCGTACAGCAGCACTGAAAAGGCCTAAGTCGTTTTTAGATATGTCTAAAACCCGGTTTGATTATCAGTACTTGGACAACTTGTCTTACTGATCGTCCAAGTGCCGATTTAGGCTGGTTTTTAGACATATTTCCGTTTCAATTATGAGCCCCCAAGGCTTCTATTGCACAATGAATTGTCCATATATATCTTCTAAAGAACAAAGATGGAGCACTTCTGAACTGATATATCTCAGCCGTTAGGAGGCGGGGCTTGGGCAGAGCATTCCACTGCCTATGCCTAAAATGACTATTTGAATAAAGTTGAGATTAAATATGGTAACATCCATGAGGTGAAAATAACCACGGGAATCGCTGGAATGGTGTCTCAGGGTGAGGAAGGATCTATACTTCTTCTAAGACTAAGTATCTTAATAAAATAATTTGGCCATGACAGCCTGTGTTTTAGATTTCAGCCCCTTATGTGATTGAGTTTCACATCCCTGGTCTATACTGAGAAGGGTAAGAATTAGGAGGTCTTTTCAGTTTAGCCGTGGGATTGCAAATAGTGAAACTTTTCAGTTTAGCCATGGGATTACCTATAGCGAAAACTTTATTGGCCTTTATTTTTAGCAGCTTTATAGAAAATAACAGGAGGAAATGCCTTGTAGAATAATGAAGGAAAATGAGTGGTGAAAGACAGCACAGTTCACATTACGTGGATTAAAAAATGAGTGCATTGCGTCCCTTAATATCTTGTCCAAGTGGTAGAGTTTGGGTCTGCCATGACAGAGGCCTGGGTTCAATTCCTAACCACACCTCAGTTGAGTGGAGCAGCCTAATGGTTGGTGCAGTGGACTGAGGTCCTGGGGAACTGAGTTCAATCCCCACTCTAGCTCCTTGTGACCTTAGGCAAGTCACCTAATCCTCCATTGTCCCAGGTACAGAAACTTAGATTTTGAGCCCATTAGGTACAGAGAAATTACCTGCTTATAATGTGTACACAGTACTGCAGATGTCTAGTAGTGCTATAGAAATTATTAATAGTTGTAGACAGGGCTGGATTTAAATTTAGGTACCCTTAGACAATGAGGGGAGGGGAGGCTTCCCATTCCCCCCTATCCACCTGAGCTCCATTTGTCTTCCAGAGCGGTGGTGGCAGTAATGGCCTTGCAGCAGCAAGTTGGGAGAGAAAATTCAGCATGAGGCCTCAAGGCTCTGAAGCATCCAACTCCCTTCCTGTTACCATGGAAACCCATAGAAGGGGCTGGGTAATATCAGGTCTGAATTTTCTCTTGATTCTGTTATTGTAGGGTTAACGCCGATGCTATTGCCACTCTGAAAAATAAATGGTGGGTCCAGATGGAGGTTTAATGGCAACACTAATGCTCTGGTGCCTACCAAAATTTGGTCCTGGAGGCAGTTGCATCTTCTATTGCACAGCTTCCCAAACTGTGGGTCACAGCCCTAAACAGGGTCCTGAAAGCCATGCTGGAGTTGTGACCTGGACAAGTGCTCCATAAGACATCGTTGTCTTGCATCACCTGGGCGTCACATGCTTTTCCAGCCACTTGAATTGGGGTCATGGCCACAGAAAGATTGATGAGCACTGCTGTATTACCTCAGGGGAAAACTGGATGAAAACTGATATACTGACCAACTCAGCAGGAGAGTGTGGCGTAGTGGTTAGAGCTGTTATCGAACAATGAGCAGACCCTGTTCCTTGTGACCCTGGGCAAGTCACTTAATCCTCCATTACCCCAGGTGCATTAGATAGATGTGAGCCTACCAGAATAGACAAGGAAAATGCTTGAAGTATGTAAACTCCTGTGAGTGTGGTTGTAAAACTACAAAAAGGCAGTATACAAGTCCCAATCCTTTTCCCTTTACCCCTTTTGCTAAATCAAGCTTCAGATCAGGCTGAAGCCTATGACAGCATATTTTATTGTATCTCCAGTATTTTAGATTACTGCAATGCATTGTATGCTAGTTTACTGGAAAACGTGGCAAAATCGATAGGTTATTTACCTGTAGCATTGTTTCTCATGGATAGCAGGATACATGTCCTTATACCTGGGTGATGTCTTTCAATAGAGGCCATAGGAGAAAAGCCTCTTCAGCTTGGTAAAGCTTCTAGGATTTTAAAAGAGGAACCACTATGTATGTGCGTGACTTCCCAAAGGATCTTTTCAAGCATAAAACAGCCAAGAATGTCTATTCTATACTTAGATGATTTAGTTTTCTGACGTCAAGCATGATCACAATTCTTGCTACTGAGATTTCCCTAACCACAGGCTGCTGGGAGGCCTTAGACAGGTCTGACCAAACTGTGAGCTTTTATGACCAAAGTAGTGTTCCAATAAAAATGAAATAAAGGAAGACCATATACCAAAGCTTAGAAATAATACAATTTCATTTTAATGTAAATCACATATACATTACTCAATAACCCATATTAAAAAGTAAAAATCCATAATAAATCCGAACACAGCCATTTTTCAGCTTACACAATTAGAATTATGCAACTGCAGGATAGACTGGTCAGGTGTTTATGCAGAAAAGAATATGCATATACAGCACAGAGAGTGGATCTGCAAATGTTTCTCTCCTGCACCACGTGTGTGTGTGTGTGTGTGTATGTGTGTGTGTGAATATATACATACAAACCTTGGATAGCAAGTAATGTGGTTTATGAGTGTTTTGCAAGACAAGCAAAACATTTTCTTAAATTTTAACTCACTAAATGAGCGTTGTTTTTCAGTATGAGCACATATACGTGCATCACGTCAAATACGCACAATATATGTGCGTCGCATCACTGATCGCAGCTGAATGTAATACATGCACAACATGTTCAAGAGGGCACAACATACGCACATCTCACGCTGAGCACGGCTGAATGTAATAAAAGCATCACATCCAATTCATCCGCAGTGTAGTAACTGTTCAAAATGAGATTTTGAAATTCAAGTATGTACAGTACTGTAATTTCTATTAAAGTTTTTGGAATGTGGAACGAATCGTCCGAGTTTCCATTATTGCCTATGCGGAAATTTGCTTTGATATACGAGTGCTTTGGATTACAAGCATGCTTCTGGAAAGAATTATGTTCACAAACCAAGGTACCACTGTGTGTATATATATATATATATATATGTATATGTATATATATATAAAATAAATCTTTAAGAATATATACTTTTGGCTGTTCAAGAGAGCTACAATTCTCAAAATTCATTTTAAAATACACTAGAACAGTGGTTCCCAAACCTGGTCTTGGAGGCACCCAAGCCAGCCAGGTTATCAGGATATTCATAATGAATAGTCATGAGAAATATGTGCATGCAGCGGAGGCAGTGCTAGAAAATCTCTCTTACAAATATTAACTGATACATCTTGAAAACCTAACTGGCTGGGGTGCCTGCAGGACCAGATTTGGGAAACACTGCATTAGAAAGACACCATTTTTTTAAAAGTAGGAGTTGAGACTTTTTTTGCTTTTGTGACGAAGATATTTTGCCTCACCTCCAACCAGACAGAGGAAATATGCCAGAACTAGTATATCTACTTCAGGAAAGCATACTCCAGGCAATATTCATCCAGTGGCAATGAAATATTTTTATAAACACCAACTGCCATAGACTGAATTAGGCCTGGGAATTCAGTGCCAGGAGCTATGTACAGACACAGGCATTATGCTTGGGTGCTGTCAATTTTCCAGGTCCCAATGTTATAGCTAGTCCTAATAGAGAAGCAAGCAGGTTCCTGGAATAGCCTAGTGGGCAATGTAGTAAATTATAGAGATGGGGATTCAGGCCCTTATCCCACTATAACTATTACACGTCAATGTTCTCCCTAGCGGGTTTTAGCCAAGCGCTCCACCCGGCTAATTTAGGTGAGCGCCGGGCTGTCAAAATTTTTTAAAGCCCTGGAGCGCATGGGTTAAATTCGCTGCAGGCTAAGGCGGGAGATAGGACAGCGAGTTGAATTAAGGGAGGGAGGGAAGCAAGCTTATGTGCGTGGTGAGTTGTGCCTAAGGAGGGATCAGGAGGAGGCGGAGGAGGCTGGTAGGACGATTGGTTTTCAGTTTGCCTCTGAAAGAGGGGAGGTTAGCGTCTGCAAGCTTGGCCCGTCTTAGCGCTCGTTGTGCTGCGGTGCAGGGAGGGTGGTGAGTCCCTTGGCCAGCCAGCATGGGGCTGTGGAAGAAAAATAAGAGCCCCCCGGTCTTCAGCCACGAGTTCGTGATTCAAAATCATGCTGATAAGGTGTCGTGCTTGGCCATGGTCATCCTGCTGGGACTCATGATCAAGGTATTGGGAAGCCGTTACCTGTGTGGCCTGTCTGCGCCTGTCAGCCTGTGCAACTTCTGTAACGAAAACCCCTGTCCTCCCTGCCTTGTCCCAGCGTGCCTAGCAGCAAACCACTTGTAGGGCTTACCAAGTTTCTAAAGCCTTATCCCATTAAACTGAGGTTAATGGTTTTACTTGCTTTGGGCCTTCCTCGCTGCTGGGTCCTGGCTTCGCGGAAACAGAAAGTAGGCAGGACCCGGCAACAAGGAAGGCCCGAAGCAAGTAAAAGCAGCAAGTTGTAAGCTTCCCTCCGTCGCTGACCTATGAAAGATAGGTCAGAGATGGAGGGAAGCTTACAACTTGCTTAGCGACTCTACAGACGGGTGTGTGAGCTGGGAGGGATGGAAAGAGAAATGCTGCTTCTGCACCGAATGGGGGAGGGGGAAGATAAATGTTCTGCTGCTGCACCCATTTTTAGGGGGGGAGGGGGAAGGAAGAGAAATGTTGCTGCTGCTGCACCCAAATTTTGGGGGGAGGGGGAAGGGAAAAGCTGGTGCACCCAATTGGGGGGGAGAGAAAAGCTGCTGCTGCACCAAATGGGGGAGGGGGAAGACCAGGGAAGGGAGAGGAGAGGCAAGAGATGCCAAGACCATGGGAGGGAGGGAAAGGAAAGGAGCTACCAGACCATGGAGGGGGGAGATATGTCAGCGCATATAGGGTGAGGGGGAGGAGGGAGATGCCAGGGCATGGGAGGAGAGAAGGGAAGGAGATAGAGATGCCAGACCATGGGGTGGAGTGGGAAGGAAGGAAGGAAGGAAAGAAGAGAGAGATGCCAGAGCATAGGGGAGCGGGTGAAGCTGAAATGAATCATGTACAAAGGAGAGAAAGGGCAAAGGATATACAGTTTATTGAAGGGACATAGAAAGAGGGAAGATGCCTATGGAACAGAGAGAGGGCGAACACTGGATGGAAAGGGCAGAGAGGGTGGTCAGTGGGCAGAGAGGGTGAATGGAAGGGGTAGAGAGAGAGGGCAGAGACTGGGTGGAAGGGGCAAAGAGAGGACAGATGTTGCATGGAAGGGAACAAGGCCAAACACTGAATAGAAAGAAGAGAGCGAAGAGAAAATGATTAAAGCAGAAATGACAAAAGGTAGAAAAAAATTGTTTTGTTTTACGTAGAATCAAGTAGTATTGTAACTGTATTGATTAAAGTTCATAAATAGGAAATGGAAATAAGGCAGTTTTTTTGGGACTAAACCCCTTTCCTCATGTCAGGACAGGATACCATAACAGCAGGGGTGCCCAAATAATCGATCGCTATCGATCAGTAGATCGCAAAGGCAATGTGAGTCAATCACGTTGCCTTTCCATTCTTTTTTTTCCTGCCTCCCCGAGCCAGGCCAGGCGCGTATAAACGCTGGACTCACAAGACTTCTCCTCCAACATCAATTCTGACGTTGGAGAGGAAGTTCTGGGCCAGCCAATCGCTGCCTGGCTGGCCTGAAACTTCCTCTCCGACGTTAGAATTGACGTCAGAGGTGAAGTCTTGTGAGTCCGGTGCTTGTATGTGCCTGGCCTGGCTTGGGGAACCAGAAGGGAGAAATCGGCGTGGTGGCTTAGGAGGTAGGGAAAGAATCGGGGAAGTGGAGAAATCGGTGTGATGGCTTGGGGGGCAGGGGGAGAGAGAAAGAAAAACAGGCAGGGGGAGAGAGAGAGAGAAAGAAAGGCAGAAATAAAGAGGGGGCAAGGAGAGAGAGAAAGACAGGCAGGCAGGGGGGAGAGAGAAAGAGAGACAGACAGAAAAGGGGGAGGGGCAGAAAGAAAAAATATTGGATTTACAGTCAGAAGAAGGCAGTGCAACCAGAGACTCATGAAATCACCAGACAAAAAGATAGGAAAAATGATTTTATTTTCAATTTAGTGATCAAAATGTGTCCGTTTTGAGAATTTATATCTGCTGTCTATATTTTGCACTATGGCCCCTTTTTACTAAACCACAATTGCGGTTTTTAGCGCAGGGAGCCTATGAGCAGCGCAGGGCATTCAGCGCATCTCCCTGCACTAAAAACCACTATTGCGGTTTAGTAAAAAGGGAAGGGGTATATTTGTCTATTTTTGTATAGTTGTTCCTGAGGTGACATTTCATCTGCCTTGACCTCTTTGAAAACCCGCAGAATATAAATGATAATTAACAACAATTTTCTCAGCATACAGTGTGCTTTGTATTTTTTTTTAATTTTATTGTTGGTAGATCATTTTGACTTGGTCATTTTAAAAGTAGCTCGCAAGGATCCAAGATGGCCACGGTGCAGACGCTCTGAGAGAGACGCTTCTGACCGCTCCAATCTCTTTTTTCTTTTTAATTATTACTTACTTAAAATGCTGAAGAGAAGGGGAAGGAGCGCAGCTAGCGTCTCGCGGCACCCAAGGACACCTCCTTCGGCCGAAGTGATGAGATTTTGCGGTGGCTGGAGGATGCAGTCCCTTCGATGTCGGGAGTGAGCCCGTTAAGAGCACCGGAAGAGGGCGAGACCGGGGCAGGCTCTCCAGGGCTGGAAACCACTCTAAGCCCCGACTTGAGAGCTCCACCTCCGTGTCCCAGGTCAGCCAGTTCTCCAGGGGTGGAGGAAACCCCGGAGATGGGGGAAGTACTTTCTCGAGAGGCAGCAGAGTCATCACAGGAGACTGAAGAAGCAGTACTCTCTGTTCAGAGAGTAACTGCAGAAGAAACCAGGGAAGAACAAGCTACCGGAGGTGAAAGATTCCAGCCAGTACCTATCCAGGGAAACTTTTCTTCTTTTGACGGTGAGCATTTCTATACTCAGCAAAGTTTTCCAATTTTTGAAAAACCAGCACAAGTGACTTTAGATTCATTATGGGACTTGATTACAAATTTTACTAAGACTATTAGTCCCAATTTCCAATATATAGAGGGGAAATTGATTCAACACTCTAGAGAGCTGAAAGATCTATCAACGGATATGACTGTTTCAAAAATTATGATTCAAAAACTTGATCAAGAAATATCAATGACTAAACAAGTACAGGAATCCTTAATTAAAGACAATATTAATTTAAGAAGAAAATTAGAGATACTTGAAAATAACTCCCGGAATAATAATTTGATATTGATTAATTTTCCTAGATTGACTTTGATTACCCCTAGGGAAATGCTTAAGAGATATTTGATAGAAATATTAGAAGTGCCAGAAGAAACCTTACCACCGTTTGCTCAAGTATACTATTTGCCAAATAAAGAAGGGGCCCCAATGCAAGTTAAAGCATCAAATCAAGTATTACTGAATGTTTCTGAATTGTTAGAAACTTCAGATAGAGAAACAGCTGTACCTTCCACTTTGATTTTGACTGTAGCTCTCGCTATTGATAAAACATGGTTATTAAGACTTTTCTTTAAAAATAGACATAAAGAGTTCCTTGGTTGTAAAATACAAATGTTTCCTGACCTTTCCAGAGAAACTCAAAAGCGACGTAGAGAATTTTTGTTGTTGAAACCTGGAGTCACATCACTGGAAGCAACTTTTTACTTGAGACATCCTTGCAAATGTATTATTTACTACCGTTCATTTAAATGACAACAATTAACAGCTTTTCTGGCTACGTCTAGACTGGATAAAGAGAAAACAACAGCTCCATAATTTTATATCTGCCTATCTCTCAGTTTTGTCTGCATTCTATTCTTCTTTTAATAATATTTCTTTGTTCACTCTAATGAAATCTTGGATCTACATTTCAGGACTTGAGTTGAGTTGGTTAGAAGATTTTCTTGTACTTAGTTTCTTTATTGGACTGTATATGATTTATATTGTATATAGTTCTCACTTTACTAACTTACTTTCTGTACAAGTGAATAATTGCCGTCATTTGAAAAATTAATAAAAAGAATTAAATAATAAAAGTAGCTCACAAGCCCAAAAAGTATGGGCACCCCTGCTGTAGAGCCATTTCTTGTATGACTGGATGAGCTATATTTATCTTTTTTTTCTTAGTTTAAATTCATGCAGAAATAAATGGCTAGATTGAATCTAATGACTTCATTAATGTCTTTCCCTTTTTTAAACCTCTATACCATTTGAAAGAGGGCAAATATCTAATTATTCCCTTCTAGAATTGGATACTTCTTAAATTTAGTAAAAATATTCTTGCACAAGTGTCAAACCTTAAAAAAGGAAGTCATGTTGAGCATTGGAAAATAATAATAATTAACTAATAAAAATAGTACACATTTAGGGCTCCTTTTACTAAGTTGCGATAGTGGTTTTAGCGTGCGCTTAGCGCGCGCAGAATTGCCACACGCGCTAGACGCTAACGCCAGCTTTGTGCTGGCGTTAGTTTTCCTGCGAGCGCGGGGGTTTGTGCGCGCTAAAAATGCTAGCGCACCTTAGTAAAAGAGAGGGTTAATTTTCCCCACCACCAATTTCCACATCCCACCCCACCCGGCTGGAAAATATTTCTGGGGAGAACAGTGCACTTATGGTGGAATATGTGAAGCTTCCAAAACTCACCTAAAACCTACTGTACCATCGTATACGAGGTATATTGTAGGTGCCACCTGCAGGCATGAGGGCTACTGTTGTGGTGTACATTTGGGTCCAGTGGGTTTTGAGGGTTCACCATACATTGTAGAGGGGTTATGGTGAGATGTGTACCTTGGCCTTTTTATGTGAAATTCATTACAGTGCCCCACTGCTCTGCTGGGATGTCTTTGTGGCCAATCTACTAAAAATGCTGGCCTTCTCCTACATTACAATGACTTGTTTTGTGCATTTTTCTTTTGGACGTGGGTTGTTTTTTGTTTGTTTGTTTTTTCAAAAAGATACACACACTGAGGACAAGCACATCTGAGAAATGACCATTTTTGAAACAAAAAGATAGATGTTTTTCTGTTTCAAAAATGGCCATGTTTGCTAATGGATTTTTGAGCATGTTCTGCAAAACATCCAAACTCGGATATGGATGTCATATCAAAAATGCCCCTCCATATCTCTCAATTGGAACACCATATTAGATTCAAAATTTGGCTAGGTATGTTCTATTGGTTTCACAAAAAAAAAAAAAAAGGGGTGATGATTGATTTTGGGAGAGATCATGAGATGGATGGTCTGGAGTTATAGACCATATTCCTATCTCTCCTCTGATGGTGCTGTTAAACAAGGAGCCCTTTAATAAAAGCCCCCTTTATGAAGTCACATTAGGCTTTTTTATCGCCCGCTGTGGCCGTATTAGCTCTGACTCTCATTGGAATTCTATGAGCGTCGGAGCTAATACCACCGCGGCCAGCCATAAAAAAAGCCTAATGCAGCTTTGTAAAAGGGGGCCAAAGTGCGGTAAAATTTGGGCTTAACGTAATTTAACATGGGTTTAGCGCAACACATTTGGTGTTTTTTAAAAAAAGTTTTATTGCAGGTGATGCGCTAATGACGCAGAGTTAAGTTTTTGCAGGTACCTGCAGGTAATGTTCGGTACCTGCAAAATCTTAACTCTGCGTCATCCAGTTAGCATGCGCTATTCCTAATATGCTAGCTGGATACCACAGGAATATCCACTCTCCACTCATGACCCCCTCCCCCCCCGAAAAATATTTTTTTTAATCAGTAACAAATGTGTTAGTGTGTGCAAAGAAGCAAAACACAACAAAATGCTTTCATGCTTTTCTGCGGTAGCCTGTTGACATGAACTAACCATGCCTTAAGGGCTTAACCCCCTTTAGTAAAAGTGCCCATTTTAAATGTATTTCTGTGATATGTGATGAGAGATTTTATTTTCTCACGATTTGTTGAAGTGATTACCTTTATAAAACAGGCCTAACATATGCCTATGTGACTTTTTTGTCAAGATGCCCACTTATAAAACTACCCTCGACTTGTGTACAGTAATAATAATACTGTAACATTAATAATACATTGCAATCTTGCAATCAAATTCCTTAAGGCCAAGTAGCATATTTAAAAAATCAAATGGGAGACTCTTTGGTACCAAGGACTGAGATGTACTGTAGTGTTTAGTGAAGAGCTGTTTTGTCTCTCATTTACATAAATAGATGACAACTTTCACTACTAATTATCAATAATGATGGGGAACTCATTTACCTATTTATCTCTTAGCGTATCCGTTCACCCTTCTCTCTCCTGCAGAAGCACATTTTTTTTGTTCTCTCTTTCTTCATCATTAGCAAGCTTACAGTATGAAAATGCATTTATTAAGACAGATAACTCACTTTCATGACACATAGAGTCACCCATGTTACCTCATTGATGTTATAAAACCTCAGTCTCATTAAATTATTCTTGCTGTGAGCGGAGACAGAGTTGAATGAGTCAGTTTATCTCCTTTTGAAGTTTTGAAAAAAAAATGGCTTTACAAAAAAAAAAACACAAAACCCATCCTAGAGAGACCAGTACATTGTTGCCAATTAATTATCTTAATCTCTGGTTTCATTCTCCTGTTCCCCCCCCCCACCCCTCACAGGAAATCTGACAAAACATATGAAGTCTAAAGCACATTTGAAAAAATGCCTGGAGCTTGGCGTAACGATGACTTCCGTAGATGATACAGAAACTGAAGAAGCTGGTACGTCATACTGAGTTTGTTTCATTTAGCTTGACTGATGAGGAAGTGAATTACAGTGGTACCTTGGATTACGAGCATAATCCGTTCCAGGAGCATGCTCGTAATCCAAATTGCTCGTATATCAAAGCAAGTTTCCCCATAGGAAGTAAGGGAAACTTGCTTTGATATGTTCCCACCCCAAACCTTCCCCCCCCCCCCGAGGCCAGCAGCGCTGCTCCCCCCCCCACGAGAACCGGCATTGCTCCCCCCGAAGGCCCCCCCCCCCGCGAACAGGCGCCCTCCCCTCCGCCCCCCGCCGCCATCGGGCACCCCCCGCCACCACCGGCACCCCCCACGCGCCGCCCCCTGAGATCCCCCAACCCACCCGAACCCTCTTCTTACTTCCAGTGTAGCCTCCGCATCGACATCGCCGGCATCAGCATGTCCTGTGCCCGAAAATCTGCTTCCTGTGCCGGGCCTTGAGCATACGCACATGCTCAAGGCCCGGCACAGGAAGCAGATTTTCGGGCACAGAACATGCTGGTGCCGATGCGGAGGCTACACTGGAAGTAAGAAGAGAGTTCAGGTGGGTTAGGGGATCTCAGGTGGCGGCGGGGGGGGGTGCCCGATGGTGGCGGGGGGGGTGCCTGATGGCGGCGGGGGGGTGCTGGATCATGGGGGGGGAGGGTGCCGGTTCTTGGGGGGTGGGGCGCTCGTACAGCGAGGCAAGCTCGGTTTACGAGGCACCAAATTTGCGAATGTTTTGCTCGTCTTGCAAAACACTCGCAAACCGGTGCACTCGTAAACCGAGGTACCACTGTATTTTAAACCTGTACCACCTTTGCAACTCTAAATTTATACAAACAGTTAGCTTCAGTTTGCCATGGAGGCCTGGACTGAAATCATTTAGCTACATTGGAGAAGCACAGTGAACAGGTTTTGTTCTGTTAACCCTAGGGTTAAAATCTGGACCCATAGCCCCACCCCCAGGCCCGCACAGTTCTTCCCAGCCCTGCCCCCATTGTGCCCAAGTCACGCTCCCACAATCTGTTCTCTTCCTGTTTTTTCTATTCTTTAACGTCTTTCCTTTGGCCTCTGGGGGATCTCTCTCCTTTTCTGTTTCCTTCCCTTTACTGCTTTTCCTCTTATTTTTTCTTTCTGTCTCCTCTTAAAGTTCTTGTATAATGGTATATTGAATGGTTTGGAGAATACACTTTTCTTTTTTGTGTAACAGTTATTGAATTGATAGTATTAAGTTTTTCTTCATCCTTATTGCTGGAATGTCTTTAATTGTCTATTCCCGTTTTTTGTATTTTGCTAAAATTTTCAATAAAATTTCTTGGTAAAAAAAAAAAAAAGCAAGCACGCAGTGTCACCGTGTTGCATCTGCTCATGCGCAGATGCCCTCCCAACACGGTCCCAAGGTAAAAACTTTTCAAAGTGCCGGATTTTGAATAGCCGTCCGGACATGTCCGAGAAAATCCAGACATCTGTAACCCTAGTTAACCCACAGAAAGGAGATGAGGGACTTAACGGACAATCAGTTTTAAAGATTACAAGGACTAAAGTCAGCACCTTCTTCATATCAGGCTTGCAAGGTGCTTTAAGTAATTGAGCTTTATGGTAAATTTTCAATTTGTGTTTTCATGTGACCAATAAGTATTTATCTCAGTAGTCATTATTGTTGTTCTTGAAATGCTTATCCAATACTGAGACCATTTTAAAGAATTCAAAAAATATTCAAATAAGCCATACAATGTCTTCCTGAAAAGTCTGACTCCTAATTTATCCCCTTCTCAACCCTACCCCATTACCCTTTAAGCATTTTCATTTAAAGCTTTGCTATTAGACATTGGGAACAAATAATGCCGATTAAATAAATTGTACACAGTTTATTCCAAAACAACAAACAGCTATATCAGAAATCAACAAATTAATGTTGGTTGTCTATTCCCCCACCCAGAAAAACCCTCTCCTCTTCCCTCCTCCTTTCCACCAACCCAATAAATCCCTCCCATTCTCCCACATTTTACTTTAATTGCCCCAAACCCTTCCTGCCTCCTCAATACCAGGCTACTCACAGAAATAATAGTAGTCTTCAGGAGGCCTTGACTCTTATAGCCTCCTGTTAATTGGTAAGGAGGAAGAGAAAATCTTCCACCTACTTATCCCTCCCCTAGAGACCATTTTAAAAGCACCTACATATTTAAATTGTGACATTTGCATGTGTTGATTGGCTACATATGTAAAGAGTGATTTCAGAAGGTACCATTTATACTTGTAGATACCCGGAATACAGGATGTAAAATATTTTAAGTGGGTGTGTTGTGGGCAAGGTTTGGATGGGACACAATAGTATACGTGAATTTTCCATTTTATAATGGGAAACATACATTTATCAAAAATAATTTCCCCATTAGCTTTTGTATTTGCTCTTAAGCATGCACAAGTTTCATAAGAGTGCTTATTTTGTCCTGGATCCACCATATTTTATTTTTGCCTTCTAAATGGGGGAAAAAAACTTGACTGGCTTCACTGCTTAATTGACTCTGTATGTTTTTCGAGATACACACACCAGCTGACACTGATTTATGCAAGCTGCAAAAGTGAGGGCACTCTTTGTTTTCCACTTATACCACTGAAAAATTGTTTCTGTTATTTCATGACATATATTTGCCAGTGACCTTATAGGTATTTTTCAAAAGGCTTGACATTGGGCAGAGCCTTTTATAAAATATTGGGGAAATGTGAACAACCCCCAGTCCCATTTCCCATGTATGCAAAATGAGTCTAAGAATGTCTCAAACACACCAAAGTGAGGCAGGCTGTAGACAGAATGTTCTAATCAATTTATTTCATATGTACTTGTGTGGTCATACTTGTAAGTGCATTACCAAATGCACCATCCCCATTTTAGATAGGTCATAGAAGTAGGAATTGAGATGTGCAGGTCAGTTCATCTAAAGATTTTTGCTGTCATTTTAGAACAGAATCTGCCAGCACAGAGCCTCTTCTAAAATACAGGAGAAATGAACTATTTTGGACCAGCTTCATGTGTTAAACATCCACTTTAGAAACAAATGTATGAAAAATAAATAGGCTCAAAATCAGCACATAAATTCTTATCTTTGAAGCATTGGAAACATAACCACTGGGCAATTAAGGGGAACTCCTCCCCATCCCTTCAGAGCAGTGCTGCTCAATAGCTGCTGTTTACCAAATCCTAAGCATGCTTGGTAGCGGGTGTAACTTTGAATGTCAGTCTCTTAGGACACTGATGTTTAGCCCCATTCTGAAATGGGGAATAAACTTCTATAAAATTGCCACACCCATGTCCCACCCAAGACAAGCCCAGACCATATCCCATTACTATTTGCATGCACTTGGGTTTAATAAATGTATTTCAAAGCTCTATATAGGCACTTAGATGTTTATGTAAGATAAAATGTTTAAATGCTGGTTTATACTCGTGTAAAATGCAAATAGGGCTTATAAATATTTTTTTCAGACTGTACACTTTTCTTTTTAAATACAACTGGTTTTTAGAGCTTTCTAATGACTTGCATACAACTGTTTCAGAAAACATCGAAGACCCACACAAGGAGGAAAAGCGTAGCATGACAGGTCTATCAACAGATCACCAATTCTCAGATGCTGAGGAGTCAGATGGTGAAGATGGAGATGACAATGAGGATGAGGATGATGACGATGATGATTTTGATGAACACCAAGGAGACTCAACACCAAAAACAAGGTCCAGGAGCACCAGCCCTCAGCCACCTAGATTTTCCTCACTGTCTGTTACAGCTGCCATGTCTCAAAAGGCATCACCTGAGAGTTCAGATTCATTGAGTCATACCTCACTGATTGGTTACCTGGCTACTTTGCCTAGTATACAGGTGACTCCCCTTATGACAGCAGGTGACTCATGTGGAGATGCACGGATGATGGAGTATCAGAGACTTTTTCACAGCAAGTACACTGATTTGGAGCATGACAAGGACAGGTTGGACATGCCAAGCTCCATGGACGAAGACTACGTGCTTTCATCAGAACCCAGCTCATCTCCTCATGATTTCTCATCCTCCAGCCAGCAATCCTCACCAGGGTACGATTCCTCGCCATGCAGAGATAATTCACCAAAGAGGTATTTGATACCTAGGGGGGATTTGTCACCCAGACGACATTTATCACCAAGGAGAGAGATTTCACCCATGAGACACCTTTCACCCAGAAAGGAAGCCGTATTGAGGAGAGAGTTGTCACCAAGAA
The DNA here is from genome assembly GCF_902459505.1 of Geotrypetes seraphini. Lineage (NCBI taxonomy): Eukaryota > Metazoa > Chordata > Amphibia > Gymnophiona > Dermophiidae > Geotrypetes > Geotrypetes seraphini. The sequence goes on along the minus strand of NC_047086.1, from coordinate 160,792,405 downwards.
GAGATGTGTCACCAAGACGTCATTTGTCACCAATTAGGCCAATGTCACCTGGAAAGGATATTTCTGCAAGACGAGATCTGTCTCCAAGACAAGAGAGAAGATATATGACATCAATTAGAGCAGCCTCACCTAGAAGGGCTTCGTACCATAGTCCAAGTTTGCCCCTGATTCATTATTTACAGTCTGAATCATTATCCTTGGGACATCACATGGTAAGTATAAAAACATTTCATATTCTGATTCATATTTACAGAAGTGGCAGTGTTTTTATACACATACACGCACACGGCCTTTGCATACATGCAGTCAATAACAGCTTTATTAACTTCATGTCCTAATCCCAATATACTGACCCAGTATATTTGTCACCAATGAATATTGTACATATTCATCAACTGATAAAAAAATTCAGTGAATTTCTTAAAATTAGGTTGCCTACTGGCTGTCCATTCTACTAGAGCCTGTGCTGAAAATTTTCATTTGATATCGCCTTTTTGCTGGGGACTTCTGTGTTTAATGGAGTCTCAGCTCAAAATGCATGAAATGCCAACAGCACACAGAATACACAGTGCTAAAACACTAGAGATTTCCATTTTGAGGCTACAATGGACAGATGAGTCAGTCTCTGTATTTCTCTCTGTGCTAGAGAGAGCAGGCAAATTGAAATGCTGGGATAGATTCTGGTGCAGGCTTATCTCTCTCATTCTTCTCTCATATCACCCCACTTGTGCCTTTCCAAATGTAAAGCAGGGAGTTAATCCGAACTACGTTCGTAAAATGCACACCACTGTACATCATCGTAAACAAAACTAATAAGAACCATTTCAATATCCTTAAACATGTGCTAGGTTCTGCCTTTTTCAGCTATCATCTTTCTCATAATTTTTGTGGCTCATCTACTTTTGACATACACTTCTAACACTATTACACATTTAACATACCTTTTAATTAATTCTGCATGTGTCATATTGGTAATAAAATACATTTATTAAAATTTGGTATCCTGTAATTTAGAACACATTCATGCGGCTTATAAAACACAATAAAATCAGTTAAAACAAAAAAAGAATGCCATTATCAATAAGAAAGACCTAATCTAACTGCCTCTTTTACAAAGCCACGCGGCAACAGCCCCGAAGCCTTATAAATCTCTATGGGCTTCGGGGCCATTAGCGTAGGGCAGCCGCTAGCATGGCTTTGTAAAAGAGGCCTTAAGTATTGATGGGAGAAAAAAAATCCTTTTTTGTTGTAGTCTCATGAATGCAGTCTTCTCATGTCCACTGACAATTTGAAAATTACCTCAAATTAAATGTCAAACTGGAAAAATTAGATTTCTCAACATAGACTTAAATTTTGGAAATGAAAGTTCACTTTGAATAACTTGTGGAAGGTCATTCCATTAGAATGGAGATAAAAAGAAAAAAGCAGAATTACAAGTTGATTCATAATGAGCCACTTTTGGTGAAGGAAGTGCTGGTCTTTGAGAGTCAACTGGCCATAATGTATGTGTTGGAGTATATGGAATGGTTGCAATATTAGAATAAAAAAGCAAATGTAGGGCCTGATATTAAAAAAGGAGTTGAGCTCCTAAATTTATGTTTCTAAGCTAGGCTCCTAAATTTGTGTCCTGTTTTCAGTCTAATTTAGGGGCACTTTTACTAAGGTGTGCTAATGGATTTAGCGTGTGCTAAATACTAAGACATAGGAATAAAATGGGCCTCTTAGCATTTAACACACATCTTAGTAAAAAGAACTCTTAGGAACCTACTTCATATATTTTCTTTTTTTATTTATATTTTCAATCAAAGAATTACAACACTTTGAAAAAGAAAAGATAATAGACTCAATGAATACAAGATTCGAAAAGGAAAAAAATAAAGGGAGAAACTATCCCAATCTTCACAAATTATACCATGAATATAATCCACATTATGGAGAAAAGTCAAGGGACGTTGAATTAAGAAATATAAAATCAAAGAAAATACAGAGTTCTTTGGATTAATAACTCAAATAGCCTGATTAGTGGGTGTAGTGGTAGGTTCCGGAGTCTTTATGGATGCCTTGCCTTCCAAGAAATATTGCAATTGATCCGGTTCATAGAAAATATATCTATTTGTTTGATAAGTAATGCAAAGGTAGCTCCCAAACTTAAAACTGATTGATGAAATGTCAGAAATTTTTCTGCCTTGACTGTGTCCGGCTTGAAACATCAGGAAAGATGGCAATCTTATGTCATAAAATTCAACATTTTCAGTCCTATAGAAAAGAAGAAGGTACCGCTTCTTTATCTTGCAAAAACACAAAATTCACCAACAAAGTGGTTCTATAGGAAATTTCAATTTGAGAAGATTCTAACATCCCAGTAAGGTCCAAGTCCTCGGGACGTGAAGTTAATTTATCTTTTTCTTCTTTTAATTGATTCAGGTAATATAATTTCTGTGGTGGAGGTATATTGGACTCAGGATACTTTAAAACCAAAGTCAAAAAAGACTGGAAAAGTTCTTTAGGAGAAAGCATTCTCGAAACTGGAAAATTAAGCAATCTTAAATTCAAATTTCTATTTGCGTTCTCCAAATTTTCAATTTTTCTTATCAATAAATTTTTGTCTTTTAATTATGAGTTAGAAGAAACTTTTAAATCTGAGACCAAGCCCTCAACTTTATCTAGTCTATTAGACTGGTGTTGAATTTTTTCTTCAAATTCCTTAAGGTGAACAGCAGTCTTTTGACTAGTAGTGATAAAGTGGGTGTATACCTGATAGAGGCTTTCCATAGCCCCCCATAACACTTCCATGTCCACCACCGCTGGTTTTAGCAAAGGTCTCAGAGGGAGAACTGGAGACCCTCAGGTTGTTGCATTCTCATTCTCCCTGCTCGTCTCTCCTCCTACCGCCTGAGAGCTGGCCGGGAGTGATCGAATTACCTCCGGGGTCAGGGGTGAAATCGGCAGTTCCATTGGAGATATCAACTCCAGTGCTTCTTGGTGAGTCACCGAAAGCCCCGTCTCTATCCTGGGTCGAGGAGGAACAGCAGGCCCAATCGGGCTCAGCGAAACATCGCTGTCCAAATCCAAGGTCAACCCCCCTTGGATAGTGGATCCGCCCGGATCCAAAAGCACAACGAAGGTGGTAATCGCTGTCTGCCATGATGTCATCGGAGAGGAGGCAGGAAGATCACTCCTCTGTCTTCCCCTGCGTTTGGGTATACCTGCTTTCGACTTCAGATTATCTCTTGGGAAATACTTCATATATTTGGGAGCTTTTAAGTCTAAAGGGGTAATATTTAGTCTATGGCAGTCAGTGGTATTAAGACACAGGCTCTGGCATTATATATCAGCGTATATGCAGTCACTAGGAAGGTAAGGGGAGAGTGTGGCACAGTGGTTAAAGCTACAGACTCAGCATCCTGAGGTTGTGGATTCAAACCCATGCTGCTCCATGTGACCCTGGGCAAGTCACTTAATCCACACACCCCCCATTGCCATGGGGACATTAGATAGATTGTGATCCCATCAGGACAGACAGGGAAAAATACTTTAGTACCTGAATAAATTCATGTAAACTGTTCTGAACTCCCCTGGGAGAATGGTATAGAAAGTTGAATAACAAATAACTGGGCACTAGCTGATATTCAGAGCAGCGGGTAAAATTAGGACAGCCTATTTGTTATCTTAACTTTATTCACTTACTTAGCCAGTTAGCAAATAGAGGTGTCCTTTTACTGAGGCTAAATGCTACTATGGGCATGTTAGCATTTAGCACGTGCTAATATTTAAAATGTGCTAAATCGGCTAGCGCGCTTTAATAATAATAATAATTGTTTATATACCGCCAAAGCCAAGGTAGTTCGAGGCGGTTTACAATAAAGAAGAGCTGGACATACTGAGAAAAAACAATGAAATAAAAGAGGGGGTAAATCTCAGACTCTCCTGTGATAATCGGATAGTGCAGGGGCGGTTAGTGCTGATATTCAGTGATGTTGTCCAGTTAAGTGCTATTAAATATCAGTGGATAGGCCCTGGATCGGTAGCTGCTATTTGGGTCTTTGCCAGGTACTAGTAGTGCCCTGGATTGGCCACCATGAAGATAGGCTACTGGGCTAGATGGACCATTGGTCTGACCGAGCAAGGCTATTCTTATAAGTGATTTAATTGGGTAGAAGGCTCTGCTGCTCAGTTAAATCGCTACAAATATTGACTCTTATGCTTTTAAATTTAGGTCTTTTCAAACAATTTGGTCACTCATCAACCATTTAAGTGGTAGATGAGTGACCAAATTGTTTGAAAAGATATCATCTCTCATCTTCATCATTTTTGTGATTAGGGTAATTTGATTTTTCATAATTTATGAGCGTGCGTTTAAATTTAGGTCTGCCATAATTTGCCTATATTTATGAGGCAAGGCCCTGATTCTAGAAATGGCACAGAACTTTGTAGGCGCAGTTCAGCACAAGTGTCAAACACACACTACGCACCGTTTATAGAATCATATCTAGTGGTGCCTAAAACAGTCTTAGGCACCAGTAGGCGTTGAATCCTTAGGCACACTCCATTTATGCCAGGGTTTTCTTAACCTAAATGAAGGCGCTTAAGTCAAACCACACCCAAGATCCACCCAGAATCCACCATGCCTACTTTCTAATAGATACCTCAGAGTAGGTGCCTACTTGAACGTGGTAGGCACCTACCATCTAATTAATTGTAATTTAATTGCTTTTTAATAGCAATTTTCAATTAACGGCGCCAATTAATGTTAATTAAATAATTCATTTAGGCACCTAGATTGGCTAAACATGCCCTGCAGTCTTTTACAGAATCAGGGGCCTAGTACTGAAAATCATGCCCTACTTTTTGTCCCCACCATAAATCCACCCACTTTTTGTGCTCTTAAGTGTATAAGTTTAGTGTAATTTTGAGCATAAAGTTAGGCACTCAGACCTAATAAATTTTCAGAGAGGCCAATTTGGGAGAATAAATCTCAGGAATCTTTTGAATATCAGGCCCACAGTATTATAGTTAAATTGGGCAGTGTGTGTGTGAGAGACTTAATTGATGTTACAAGTATTTTATTTTACTTGTTTCTGTTTACAGAGCAAGCGAAAAGGCCTATCTCAGGCTCCCTTCTTCAGCCTTTATGGAGAAAAAGATGAGGTGCCGGACTATCAAGGTTCAAACCACCTCCCAGAAGGTCATTGTGACCATGTCTTCAGTCATCTTCCTCTGCACTCCCAGCAGCAAGTGCGAGCGCCTGTCCCCATGATCCCCATTGGAGGCATTCAGATGGTCCACTCAATACCAGCATCTCTGCCTGCTTTACATCCCCAGTCTACTGTACCCCTGCAGACCAAAGGCTCTGAAGAGAAGAAAAGCACGATAGCAGATGCTTTAAGGGACTGCTCCACCATTTCTAAGCACGCTTCCCAGGCCGCCTCCCGAGATGCTCTGTCTGGCGCATCACCTTCCCCGTTATTCTCTCTGAGACATAGCATGTCACAAGACAGCCCGCAACCTATAGAAAGAGAACAGGAGGAAAATATACAGACTTGTACAAAAGCCATTGCCTCCCTCAAAATTGCCGCAGAGGAGGCTGCTTCCTTTGGGGCAGATCAACTCTCTAAGGCTCTTGAGACCCAATCAAAAGCTTTGGAAAGTGCACAGCTTAGCATTAGGCACTTTAGTGGATCTGAGCCTGGCCTGCTGCCGGCTGGTGCCTCGGCCACCCAATCTGACTTGCACGGTGAAAGAGACACTTTTGGTACATCACAGGCTGCATTAACTCATTCTATGTTTTATAGTCAGAACGTAGAGGTCAAACCGTTAAGCTTTCACAGTAGGAAAGATCCGCAGGCAAGCACAGAAGACGGGAAGGATCCAGCACTAGAGAAGAGCAAAAGGCATTGATTGGAATGGTATTTAGAATGTACCTTGAATCATAGGAGCCAACTTTTCAATATAATTGGAGGTGCTAAACCCAATGGAAATTACCCCTCCCTGGACACACTCAAGGAGTTTGGTCAATAGTGGGAGCACTCAACCAGCTAGAGGTAGAAGAATACAAGGTTATGACATGCCTGGGCTCAAGAAAGACCCGTTTGCTAATATGTATACCTTTGTCATAGCAGAAGAGACATAACATGCAACATGTCGTGAGCCTGACCAAAATGAAATTTGAAATTATCTTATTAGGTCTGGTACTTCTAAAGTGTACAGATGTTTGTGCCTTTTCTTTACTTTGCTTATATTCTTATAAGCACTTTTTTTAGCAGTAATTTGTAAATATTTTAGGAATTTGTGTATCTGCTTTGTAATAAATGTAATTTCCCTCTCCCCCTTTTTTTGGACATTTGGGTCTAAATGATGTAAAGCAAAATAGCATCAATATATATGTGAGGTTGCACTAAGATATTTTTATATGATTAAAACTGAACAGCTTTTATGTACAGCTAATGATTCTGTAATACTAATATTTATTTACTTTGTTTCATAAATTGTACATTTATTTTTTTTTCTTAATGTTGTGAATTTCTTTTCTATGTGAAGCATGGGGTTTACTGTTGCATAATTTAGAACAAAAACAAAAATGTATAGTGTAAACAAGATATTTAACGAGAGTACCTTATCTTATTCTGCACTTACGCATTAGTTAAAACAGAGAGAGAGAGAAAAAAAGATTAAGAACATATTGGTCAGTTCTTAACTCCTATTTTTTTTTTTTTTTTGTCTTTTGTTTGCTGGATTGATTATAACTTAAGTGCTGTTCGTGATTTTAAAATGATAGTACCGTAAAGCATTAAATGTAAAACAGTGTGCTATTGTGATGGGTTTTTTCCAAAGCTTTATAAAACAGTTATAAATATATTAAAAGTATTTGGTCTTATGTGAACATGTTGATCTGTATACTCAGTTATAATATATGGGAAACATTCCACCCCATGTAAATATGTACAAGTGCATCACTGGTACAATTTTATGTAACTCTCGTTTGGACACTAGGTCACCCCCTAACTGTACTGGAGTGTCTTTAAAAAGAAGGTGACAAAGCACATCTGACCGTATGGAGATGGATTATCTTTGTGCTATTTAGTGGATTATAATTCTGTGAAACCAAGTTTGTATATTGAATTACAATACATTAAGGAGTGTTCTTTAAAAAAGAAATAAATATACAGTTACATGAGTGTTGCGTTTAATATGGTATTGTGCTTGTTTGAAAGATCAGTATTCAGACTCCAGCACTGTGGCATACATTGTCTGTTTAGTTTATGTTTTTGGAAGGGGTTTTTGTTTTGTTTTGGGGTTGTTGTTTTTTTGGGCGGGGGGTAAATTTCATCTGATACAGCATAGAAAGTGCTTCAGTGAAAAGTTTTAAGTAGGAGATGATAGTGAGCATCCTGACTTGTTTTATGGCCAGATAATAAACTGAATATTTTAGATTTTAGTAAATCAGAATCATTTAATCATGCAGGGACTAGGAGCTGGATAACATATGCCTTGACATCAGAGAGGATATTCGTTTTAGAATACTCACAAGATCATGTGAAAGTCAGAGTCTTCTGCTCAATTCAAACCACAGAAAATAAGCCATGAAGTTTGACAAATATTTAGCACTATTGAATTATTCTAGAACAGTGGTTCTCTAAACCTAGTTCTCAAACTCATAAATATTCTGAAAACCAGAATATTGGATGGGTCTTGAGGACCATGATAGGAATCGCTGTTCTACAACCAAATAACTCACAAGAATTAATTATCATTGAGCATCACACTGAAAATGCTTTCTGAATTCTGGTTCTTTAAAGAAAAGAAAAAAAAAAATAGCACTGTAGTATGAATAGCCTTCACAGACTTTCTACAGATAAGGTTTTAGAAAGAAAAAGTTAGTTATAAATTACCGTAAACAAATATTACCAAGGATGCCCGGAGGAGAAAGGGAATGCATAATGACAAGGAAGTGCACAGCAGGTTTCTGTCACTCACTGCATTTGCTGATTTTCAGTCTGGAAAAGGAAGGAAGATATGTAGCATTTGGAATATCCGTCCTTGGATGTTCCTCTTGAAATGTAATAACATGAATGTGAAATACTCATATGCATCCAGCAGGTTCGCATAAGCATTCTTACACTAATGAAAAAGCTAAATAATAACGTTGAAATAGTACTTCTCACTGAGATGTATATATTCTTTTCTCCCCCCTCTCATCCTCTTCTACCATATGTTCTATATACTTGAACTACAATCATGTGACCATGTGAACATCAAGTCTTCTTCCTCTTAAAGCCTTTGTTGTTGGAGCAGAAATGTGTACTGGATAACACACCCAGATTTTAAGTGCAATCAGATAGATCACTGATGAGTAAAGCAATTGGTAGACAGGAAACAGGCTTCTGGGTTATATTCATGCATATCTGTGCTAGTTCCTCATTGTTTCCAAGGATAACCATAACATAACATGGGTTCAGTAACAAAAAGGACTTTGCCGGGTAGCTTAATAAGCAAAGCACATAGGAGCCATAGCAGGGAGGAATTGAGAGTGAAGAGAGAGACTTTGAGGAAAATTCTCAAAACTCGCCAGTAAAATCCAGTAAGTCGATGTAGTGGAAGCGATTTTACTTTTAAGGGCAATTTTCAGCATAATAGAATGCAAAATATATGCATGATATTTGTGCGGAGAATCGCTAGTAAAGGGGGAGGGGGAGGAACTATGCCTAGTGTTTGCTCAGAAGAGTAATCGCTAAGTACAACTCCTCCCTCCTGTCAGAAGTGAAAAAAAAAACACCCAAACAAAAACATGCTGCTACTCTCCCTGACAGTGGCTCCCCCTGTCATGATGGGCTCAGTTGGCAGGGAGAATGGCAATACCCACTCCCTGCCACTGCTGGACCCCGCCCTGCCACCCAACAACCCTACCATACTTTAAATTGAAGGACAGCAGGAGGGAAGGCCCATTTTGAAGAGGTGGGCCTGCCAGCTGGAGGGAGTATGAAACAAAATAAAGTCACTACTGAATCATCAAACAATATACTTTGTGCATTCAAAAAACTTGTTTTGTACTTGGAACTCTGCTCAGAGACATGAAGGCTGATTACTCCGCCTTACCAACCAATCATTGCAGTGTTCAAAAAAGATTTTTTGTGAGATTTTCAATAAATAAAGTGCTAGCCTTAACAGCTATGCTAACACTGTAAATGCTTCCGTAAGTTTTGTATTTGTAAAATATAACTTAACTTGAATAGTGACTGGTTCCGACGTGCCACGTTTCGTTGCTGCGTCAGGGAACCGACAATAAAGCTAGATTTAAAGCTGGAGGTGAAGTCACTGAAAGCAAGAAATAATACAGTAAACATCCACTCTTTAAATTTAGTTAAATATGAATAATAAAAACTCAATAGGATTACTAAGTGCACTATCTTATGACTATGAACTGAAAGAAAACACTCATCATGAGATTGAAAAAATGGTTCACTCCACAATACGTTTCTTCTTAAATGTCTAGAACCAAACAAGCACAGTACAGACACTATTTAAAGCTAATACAGTGCCGGTGAGACTGTTACGTCAGAACGTAAAACGTAACTGTCCCGACCTGCTGAGTGATATTGCATCATCATATTACGTGATTTAAATGCTAAAGAAACAAATACTACACTCGCTCACCACCATGAAGTGCAACTGAAAAGTAAAATAAAATTACATAAAGTACCACATGCTACATAATGGGAACCATACATAAAGAGAGCTTAAACCCGAACAGAAAAACTGTGCGGGCAAGCGCGTTTGCAATTATAGGTAATCACAGAAAGGCTCTCCACTCGACCTCGCTGTTTAACCCCGGGGGGGACAGAGTACCTAAAATGTAAATCCATTTTTGCTCTAAGGCATACAATTTGGCTTTCATATCACCTCCCCTAGGGAGCGTAGGAACATCCAGGATTGAAAAACGCAGGGAGGACACAGGATGTTTTGCCTTAAGCCAATGTGTGTGAGAGGAGCTTCTAAAACTTCTTTTACTATCCTGCTGACATGTTCCCCGATTCTCACACAAATATTTCTGACAGTGTGCCCTACATACAACATCTGACAGGGGCATTGGATGACATATACTACACTTCTTGTGTTACAATTGGTGGACTTTAAAGATTTTCGCTTGATCACCCATTCAGGAAGTTGTAAATCGTCTAACTTAACACTGTACTGACACATGGAGCATGTAGAGCATGGTGAGTGAACTCCTCTCTCACTCTGGCTGACTACCTCAGAGCGGAAAAGAGCTTTAGTAAGATGTTGTTTTAGATTCCATCCCCGTGAGTAAGCAAATCTCGGAAGAGTATCAAAGCATTCATGATATTGTAGAATGCTCCAATGTTGTTGTATGATGTGCTTAATCTGAAATGCATGCTGGGAATATGGAAGAACACACACTGTCTCAGCTTCATTAGACTTAGCAGCTGGGGACAGCAACACTTCTCTGTTTGACCAGTATGCTCTTTTATAAGCTTTCTTGATAACGGAGGCAGGATACCCCCTTTCTCTGAACCGCTCCTTCATGTCTTCGGCTTTATGCTCAAATTCATCTCTAGATGAGCATAACCTTCTTAATCTTAAAAACTGACCCATGGGGATATTTTTGCGTAGATGTCTTGGATGATAGCTTTCATATCTAAGAAGGTTATTACGGTCTATTGGTTTCTTATAGATAGAAGTGTTAAATTTCCCATTTACGATGGAACTATTAATGTCTAGAAAAGGCAAAGACTGAATGTTAGATTGGGCACTAAATTGCAAAGTGGGGTCTTGTTGATTCAACCACACTAAAAAATTTTTTAGTTCAATTTCTGTGCCTAGCCAGACAGCAAAAACATCATCTATATATCTTTTCCACAAAAGGAACTTGGAAAAAAACTGTGAAGGGTATAGATATTCATCTTCAAATGCTGCAACATAGAGGCATGCAATTGTGGGGGCCATCACTCAGCAGGTCGGGACAGTTACGTTTTACGTTCTGACGTAACAGTCTCACCGGCACTGTATTAGCTTTAAATAGCGTCTGTACTGTGCTTGCTTGGTTCAAGACATTTAAGAAGAAACGTATTGTTGAGTGAACCATTTTTTCAATCTCATGGTGAGTGTGTTCTTTCAGTTCATAGTCATCCTATTGAGTTTTTATTATTCATATTTAACTAAATTTAAAGAGTGGATATTTACTGTATTATTTCTTGCTTTCAGTGACTTCACCTCCAGCTTTAAATCTAGCTGTATTGTCGGTTCCCTGACGCAGCAACGAAACGTGGCACGTCGGAACCAGTCACTATTCAAGTTAAGTTATATTTTACAAATATAAAACTTACGGAAGCATTTACAGTGTTAGCATAGCTGTTAAGGCTAGCACTTTATTTATTGAAAATCTCACAAAAAATCTTTTTTGAACACTGCAATGATTGGTTGGTGAGGCGGAGTAATCAGCCTTCATGTCTCTGAGCAGAGTTCCAAGTACAAAACAAGTTTTTTGAATGCACAAAGTATATTGTTTGATGATTCAGTAGTGACTATTTTGTTTCATTGACCTCTTTAGTCACTCTATAATACCAACGGTTTGAATTGGTCACCCCGTATATCTTTTGTGACTTAGCTGGAGGGAGTAGGCATCCCTCCTCGCCTTTGTCTTCAAGGTATGAGGGGTGATTGGTGGGGTGGGGAACCCCAATGGCAGGTGGGAGTGGGTATCCCTCCTTCTGTCCTTCAGTTCAAAGTGCGTGGAGGTGTTGGGTGGTTGTTGGCCCGAGGGACCCCGATGGCAGGAGGGAGTAGACATCCCAATGGCAGAACGGAGTGAACATCCCTCCTGCTGTCCTTCAGTTTAAAGTACTTGAGGTCCAGGATGGGCCTCCAATCCTCGGATCCTTTCTTAGACATGACAAAGTATATGGAGTCTGCCAGAGCCCAAGTCTGTGGTTGGAACCCAGTTGATCGCTTGAATGTCCAGCAACCTTTGGACAGTCACCTGAACCTGGACTGCTTACTCCAGTCTGCCCGCAATTGAGTCCACAAACCAGGCAGAGAGAGGATGAGTGAACTCCAACTTGTAGCTGTACCTGATGATTTCCAGGACTCATTGGTCCCAAGGAAGTCCTGTAGCCTGTCTCCGATCTTGCTCAGGGAGGCTAGGGGCCTGGTGTCATTGTGACTTCTTGAGTTGACTCCCTGGAAAGGAGGTGGAGCCCTGGGATTTTCTATTTCCAGAGAATATCGGCCATGGGCTCGGAAATGATTTCTGGGACGAGGACCCAGAGGAGAAAAGGAATGGCATGTGCCTCGAGGCATGAGCCTTAAAAGGACCCATAAGCCTGTTCTTTAGAAGTCCTAGGCCTGCTTTCTGGAAGTGACTGGATGGCAATCCTGGACACTAGCCTTGAGGTCATCCAACCCCTGCCTAAACAGTATATTACCCCTGAAAGGAAGCCTGCTGATCGTGGCTTTGGAAGTAGAATCCCTAGCCCAATGTCTGATCCACAGGATTTTGCAAGCAGACACAGAATAAGCTGAGACTTTGCCACCTACCCAAAACAGATCATACAAAGCATCAGTCACATAGTCTACTCCCTCCAGCAACAGCTGGGAGGGGAGATCTGAATGCATACCACTTGGGTCACGCATTTTATAATGGCATGCTCAAGCCACAGAGGAGGCTGCCACAGCAACCCACACCGCCCACACTGCCTTTTGAGCAACATGTCCAGCCTATGATCCTGTTGATCCTAAGGCACTATGCCCTCCTCACTGGGAAGGGATGTGCGCTTGGTCACCTGAGCCACCAGAGAGTCCACTTTAGGCATAGCAAACATTTGCTGGCACTTCTAATCCATAGGATATAGCTTAGACATTGCTTTTGCCACTTTAAGGAAGCCCTCCATATTCTCCCAGTGCTCAGAAATCAGGACTTTCATATCTGGGTGCCACAGAAAGGCAGTAGGTTGAGAGCAGACCCCACTCAACAGGAAACAGTGGGAAGTAGGCTGAGGAGGATCAATTTTGAGCACTCAGAGACTCAATAAGATCCATCAAAGCAACAGACTTGAAGAGCCTGCAAACTGAGGGGTCCTCGTCCTGGTTCGCAGCAGCAGAACTCAGACCCTGATCCACTTTGTCCAGTATTGCATCATCTTTGACAAAGACTCCCCCTGGGAGTCTTCTCCCTAGGGAAAGACTTCTCCCTAGAGAGAGGCTAAGCATCCAGATCATCATCTTCAGGGACCCCGTCTGACCAGCTGTTGGTGTCCGAGGGAGACATGGGCCTCCATGGATAAGCAAATGCTAGAATACTGGGAGGCTGTGTAGATGGTCACTCTCTAGCTGACCCAGAAGACGCCGTAGCACTGCTGACAAAGGCTTGCCAGAACAAGTTCACAAAGCCAGATATAAAGGACATAGAGGACCGAAAATCCCCTTCAAGAGGAGCGTTAGAGTGCTTCCTTTTCACTTTGGGGCCATCAGAACCTTTAGTAGGCACTGGCACCACATCTCAGGATCCCAAGAGGGTAAAATAATCCCCTATCTGTCTCAAAAGTCATTTGCCAGCATTAATAAGGTGGTCAGAAGCTGAACATGAGGTTTCCACCTCCCCAGCATGTGCAGTGAAACATGTGGCACAAGGGTTCTCTTTGGGTGCCCAACCAGTACAAAAAGCATGAATTCATGTCATTGGAGCATGAGGATTCCACCCCTGGTGGTTAGAATAAAAAACAAGGCTTTTTTAAGAAGTTTGAGAACTTAGCATTGAAATTGAGAAAAATCCAAGATGGCTACCATCAGGATTTCCCACTGGAAAAACAGCTGCAACTCTCTCGGATGACCTAAAAAAAACAATGATTTTAAGATTTCTGGTGTAGGAGAACAAGGCTACAACAAAATATAACCTAAAAAAATATCACAATTTCAGTCCCCCCTCCCCAAACTGCCCTGTGGGCTGTGACAGCTCTATTCACAGACCAGACGCTGGGAAGATGTGCTGCAGCCTGCCACAGCTTCTCTCAGGGTAGCTGGAATTAGGAGAGGACTTCTGCCACCAGGAAAGCTGACTTTTTAGCTGCCAGTCAGGGCCTCAACCCCTAGGACCAGAATCCAAACGCCATGAAGAGTGGGGAGGAAAGTGCAGCTGATAGCGTGTGTGGTATGAAGAAACGCAATTGGTGCCCATACAGCCTGCACTAGCACTCCTGATCAAGTCAAGGAGTGAGAAAACAGCAGGGGAAACTCCTGAGCCCCACAGGTCAAGCAAGCTGGCTGAGCAGGTCCCCCATAGGATCCATCTGTCAGCTGCAAACCGAAGTCTGCTACTCTTAAACAGGCTAGGCAGTCACTGGAGCTGGACAGGAACACAAAATCCTGCAAAAAAACTGCAAAAAAATACATGGAAACAAAAAAAGACCGAGCAGATCAAAGTTGCTCCTGCAAGCTCGCTTGCACAAGAAATAACTGACTGGGGGCAGCAGAGAGCAGGGAGAAGGAGGAGGTACTGAAAACAGTGATCATTATCTCCTGCAACGGACTCGCAGGAACGGATGCAAGACCCTTGGTTCAGCATACCATCCCTATTGCATTGGTAATAGTCTATCTGCCTATATTTTTTCTCTGTTTCTTTTTGCAGCTTTTAGTTTACTATTTCTCTTCTATTTCATTTGGCTTCTATTGGTTTATCTGGTTCAGTTCTTTCTTGGTTTTCATCATTCATACAGGATCATTCCTGCAAAGTTAGTATTTCTGCTGATAATTCCGAGTCCCCTCCCATTTCATGTAGAGTCCCACAGGGTTCTATCTTATCCCCTATCTCGTTTAATATCTTTCTTAGTCCAGCCGATGATTTAAAAAAAGCCTAACACAGCTTTGTAAAAGGGGGGAGGGGTTATTTACTTAAAATATTTATTAATTTGCCTAAAAGCTAGGTAGCTTACAATAAAACATTCATAATCACTTTAAACAAACAATCATTAAAACTAATAAAACATTATTTACATCACCCATAAGTATTCATGGTACTCATAAGTATTCATGGTATTCACACCCACCCTTCAACAACAAACCCTTCAACAGGAGAAGCCATCGCCGCAGACAGAAGCTGGACAGTCTTCCCCATATTACATTGGTCGGATATGAATCGACTACAAAAAATATAGCCAAGCTTCTTGCGACCTAAATAACTGCCCCACCTACCTGTTGTCAAACTCCTCCACCACATTCAGAGCCAACCTCATGCTACGGATTCAAACCACATTAACAAAAGGTCAATTCCCTCAAGACCTTGGAGAGATCATAATCACCCCAATCATGAAAGACCACAAAGGCCCAATAGATAACCCCTCCAACTACAGACCAATCGCTTCAATACCAATATACGTTAAAATAATAGAAGGTCTAGTTGCACAATACCTCACCAATTACCTGGAAGACCATAACCTACTTCACCCCTCACAATCAGGATTTCGAACCAACCACAGCACAGAAACACTACTTGTAACACTACTAGACACAGCTCGACAGCAAATTAGCAAAGGCAAAAAGATGATGCTAATCCAACTTGACCTCTCCGCAGCATTTGACCTGGTCGACCACTCCATACTGCTACAGATACTTGACGCCATTGGGATCTCATGCAAGGTCTACAATTGGTTCCAAGGATTCCTCATATCAAGAACCAACATGGTAAAGTCCAATAATATCAAATCAGAACCATGGTCCAACCCATGCGGAGTTCCACAAGGATCACCTCTATCACCCACGCTCTTCAACCTCTTTATTTCCTCCCTTAGAGCCACTTTTGATAACTTAAATGTTACATCCTTCAGCTACGCAGATGACATCACCATACTCCTCCCCTTCGACCCATCAGAGCCCACCACTACAGCAAAACTGGAAATAACCCTAAATGCAGTGGAAAAATGGATGGTAGACCACAAACTGAAACTAAACTCAGATAAAACAAAACTCTTTCTGCTGAAAAGGCCAAAACTCCCACCATTACAGAACTGAAAATTAAAAACACCAAATACCCAATACAGCATGAACTCAAACTCCTAGGAGTAACGATAGACAGACGCTGCACAATGCAGTCCCAAATCAATAAAACATCCCAGAAAGCTTTTTTAATTATGAGAAATCTACGTAAAATAAGAAAATTCTTCGACCCACCACAATTCAGGCTAATTGTCCAATCCCTAGTCTTAGGTCTACTGGACTATTGCAATTCCCTCTATCTACCTTGTCCTGCCAATATGATAAAACAACTTCAGACTATACAAAACACTGCCCTCAGACTGATCTACTCCCTGAGAAAATATGATCATATTACAACTGCCTTCCTAGACTCTCACTGGCTACCTATGAAAGCATGAATTCAATTCAAATTCTACTGTCTATTATTCAAAGCATTAAACGGCTCCGCTCCCCCTATCTAAACAACCGCCTAAACCAGATCCTCACCTCAAGACAAAGAAGAACTCTGAACCCTTTTGCCTTCCCTCCACTCAAGGGCACTCAGTGCAAAAAGATGTTTGATAACCTTCTGGCGACGCAAGCAGCAAAACTTAACCACTCCATCTCCAACCTGTTGACGGCAATGGGCGACTTCAAAACTTTTCAAAAAGAAATCAAAGCCCTACTTTTCAATAAATTTATCCAGATATTTTAACCCAACCCTTCCCCCTCCTCCTAGATAAATTCTCCCCCAAAACCTCCACTTAAATAATCTCTTCCTCCCCAAAACACCAACCAAATATTCAGATCCCTGAAATGTAACGTAATCTTATTTGTACTCTAACTGTAATCTATTTGTTATATCACACAGTAACGTACAGTCAATTTAATATCCAATTTGCAAGTTCTTCCGGAATTAATCCAGCTACCTCTCCTCCCTTGTAACCAAAAAAAAACCCAAACAAACCCAAAACTGTTGTAACTTCACTGGAAATATCCAGTTAGCTCTTTTGTAATCCGCCTTGAACTGCAAGGTATAGGCGGAATAGAGGTCCCTAATGTAATGTAATGTTTTTTTCTTGAATTAGTGGGAGGGCTTTTTGTTTGTTTTATTAAATAGGTCCTATAAGGTAAAGATGCATGCAATTATGTCGGACCCATGGAAAGCTGTTTGTGGAGTGTCAGAAGGCTCTACTTTCTACCCACCTTATTTAACTTCTTGATGCAACCTTTAGCACAATGCCTTGAAAAGTCCAATGTAAAATCTTATAGTTACACAAATGTCATTACTGTATTTCTCCCTTTCTCTGGGAAATATAGATCAAGAATCTAAAATCTCTCAATGACCCCCTTTTATTAATGTATATACTCGAACATAAGTCAATACCCCCATTTTCCCCCCAGTAAAGAAGCTGCTCCTTCTCAGTGCTGCTTAGCGGCTGAAAAAAACAGAGCTTGTGGTGGCCACAGCAGCGACCGACCTACCGGGTTAGCAGCGGGGCAGGATCATGGAAAGCTCGCTCCTGCCTGCTGCACCTCTGGACCACCATGGATCGGCAGAGGAGGTACGAAGGACAGGGCAGGGAGGGGAGCAAGATGCAGAGCCTGGTGGCGGTCTGCAATGTCTGAGAGGAGGGGCGCTGGCCCAAATATAATCCGGGACCCCCATTTTTGGGCCAATATTTGAGTATATACAATAAGCAGCATTAGCAAGTGCTACATGGCAACGATTTATTGATACAATCACCTTAGTAAAAGGGAGCCAATGTTTGCTATTAATTGAATCTTGGGTTCTTTCATACAAATTAAAATTGAATAAGGAAAAAACTAAATTTTGTGGGTAAGTTCTTCAACTGTTTTTTAAACAAATAGTCTGTTATAGAGATTGGTAGTTCTAAGTTTAAATCAGACCGCATCTCCAGAATTTTGGCTATAAAGATTGATAACCAATTGTCTAAGCATCCAGAGGCCAGATTCTCAAAACTTACGGTTGCCTTTAATTTGGTCGCTAAACTGGTTCCAGCCGGTTTAACGTGCATGTATTTTAGCAGCGGATTATCAAAATGTCTTACTGTGGTCCTGACCGAGTTTTCTAGACGTCATGCAAATGTAGTGCAACGATTAATATTAAAAAGCACTCTGAGCGATTCTCTATCATCGCCAAGTGATTCCCTTACCTCGTTGTGCCACATTTGGGACTCAAATGTGCCAACAGGTCTGACCTGTCATAGCCTTATTTTTTGATCAGTGCCTGAGCGCTGATTGGCACAGGCACAGATAGGAAAGTAAGGTTTGACAGCTCAGGCCTCTCCCCCACGCAAATTAAAATAAAAAAATACAAACCCCCAAATTGAAGATTGGCAAGAGAGATGCCCATTCTCTCTTGCTGAGCTCGCATAACCTCCAGACACCCATCCCTGGCAGTGGAAGATATGCCAACTCTCTCCCGCCATGCTTGCACAATCCTCTGACTCTGCCACCATTCCCCTCCCTGCAGTGGGAGAGATGCCCACTCCATGCTCACACAATCCACTGATTCTACCCCCTTTCACCATCGTCCAACACCCCGACAACTCCCATGCCCACGATGAAACCCCCCCCCCCCACACACACACACACACTACCCTACCTTATTCAGGAAGTCTGGCTGGAGGAATGCCTACCCTTTGGCTGGCAAGCCCGCTTCTAACAAAATGGTGGGCCTTTCCCTTCCTGGTGCATCCTGGGATGCACTGGGGAGGGGCCTAAGGCTCTGATTGGCCCAAGTTGCTTTTTGGCTCCTCCTATAGTAGGGGCCTTAGGAGTCTGGGCCAATCAGAGCTTTAGTCTGCACTAAGGACCACCAATTTGTAAGAGGTGAGCCTGCCAGCCAGCACTGTTTTTGGAGAATGACTTGCCTTTCAGTTGTTACTGTGAAGTTTTGAGAATCTTCCCCCAGGTTAATAAAATACTTAAAAAAATGATTTTTTTTTTCTTCACTTGGGGCTCCTTTTACTAATCCGCAGAAGAGCTTCGTACTGTAGGCCGGCGAGGTAAATGCTCCAGTGCTCATTCAATTTCTATAAGCTTCAGAGCATTTATCTCGCTGGCCTGCGGTAAAAAGCTCTACCGCAGTTTAGTAAAACCCAGCTTTAGAAAATTAGGAGCTATGCATAAGTATTTTGGACTTAGTTGTATTTTGGCTGCTTGTTCAATCTTTAGTACTCCTTTTATTCAATTTATATTGGCTGTTCAAAGGCCCTTATAATCATGTTGCAAAGGATGCAAAATGCTGCTGGAAGGGTAATAGTCTCTATTGGTAAATCTGAACCCATTACACCTCTTCTGTTCAATTTCTATTGGTTGCCTATAGAGGCTAGATTTGAGTTTAAGCCTTTAGGATATCCTTCAAGATAGTTTGTCTTGTGTGTAAGACATAATATCTCAGGTTTTCTCCCTACTTGTCACTGATCATACCATATTCACCCTTATATTAAGATCTATGGGCTCCCACTGGCTTGTTCTCATTTCAAAACAGGCCCACTATGAATCCATCTATAATTTACCTTTTCTCTTTCTAGTCACTAAGCTGTGGAACCACGATCTTCCACCACACATTCATAGTAAACAAGCTTTTAAGATGTGTAAATCCATTTTTAAAAGCCATTTTCCAAGATTCATACAGAGGGGCGCTGAGCCCTTGATGAGGCGCCAGACGTTCACTAGAGAATGACACAGGGACAAGTTTTTCTCCATCCCTGCAGGAACTCAGTTGTCCCGTCCCCGCGAGTTTTGTTGCTGTCCCTGTCCCTGCCCCATTCCTGCAAGCTCTGCCTTAGCCGCACAAGCCTCGAACACGAATGATTTTAAAGTGTTTGAGGCTTGTGCAGGTGAGGACGGAGCTTGCAGGAATGGGACAGGGATAGTAAAAGTATTTGATTTGCAGGGATGGGAATATGTGTTCCCACAGGGACTGGGATACATTTGTCCCCATGTCATTCTCTTGTATAAACTTTATTTTAAGTGAGTTGTGAGTGTGGCTTTTCTATTACAATTGGAGTTATTTTATTTATCTTATCTTTTTGTTTAATTTTGGTTTGTGCTGTGATCTGCATATCAGTCAAGGTGGTATATCAAGATTTTAAAGAAACAAACATAAATATCTCACCCATGGGCTGTTCACCGCTCCTCTTAGCTCAGTAATAGAGAATGACACGGTGACAAAATTCATCACCGTTCCCGTCCCCGCGGATAACCGCGGGAAACCATCTTCAAGTCATTATTTAAGAAAAGAGGAAAGAATCAGAGTATGAATGGCCACAACCACTGACCCACAAGCTTTGCTTTGAAGAGTGCTGGTGTAGAAGGACTAAGGTTGAAATAGACACTAGAAAATGACATGGGATTATTTCCCGCGGTTATCCGCAGGGACGGGAACGGTGATGAATTTTGTCACCGTGTCATTCTCTACTCAGTAATGTAATGATTTTAAAGTGGATACATTCCTCTCACAGGTTGCTGTCAGGACAAAATACAGTATGTCAGTCAGAATGCTTTCTTTCTCTCTGACAATTTACCTCAGTCAGAGAGCTATCCTGCTTTTCAAAATCTCCTTTAACCAGAGATTTCTTCCTCTCAAAAACCCCTCCTTTTAAAGGAGGGAGGGGTTTCAGGTATGATCCTGAATAATGTACTGTTGTGCCCGCCACATTTCAGTTTATTTTTTCAGGGAATGTTTGGAGACACCCATTTCATACTGATTCCTGCTTTTTCTCTGAGCCTGAGATCACCTGAGACTTTTGCTTGCACAGGTCTACTCCACTGTGGCTAATTTAGCACTCAGTAGAGCCTGGAATAGCTCAGTCCCTTATGCAATGGGAGTCTTGCTGTGTCTCATTTCATATCTGTTTTTGTTGGCATAAGCAGGCCTTGCTGCTCTTGCTCATATGCACCTCTTGCTGCAGATGCCGAAGCCATCATGCAGTTGAGAACTAAGACAGCTGTGATTGCCTAAAACTGAACATGTGGAATTAAAAGTGATCGGTTCTACACAGCACTATCTGATTCAGGCATACACAGCATGGGGAACCCTGTGAGAACCACTGAAGAGCAGGCATACTTTTTTTTATTTTGCATTATCTATCAATCTTCATTTTTGCAATGGGTCTATTTCAGCAAAAAGGCAATGAAAATATTTAAACAGATTGTGCTCTATGAAATGTTACAGTGAATTTTGACGGTGCCCATCTGTCGCCAACAAAGGAAAAGCCTGTATGTGTCCAATTCCCACGTGATTTAAAAGGTTAAGAATTGCATCTTCATGCAAAAAGGGATTTTGTGGTTTGGGAATGGAAAATACTTTTATTGCACTTGTTTGGCTGACAACTGGGTACAGAGCTCAATGTAAATCAAGCAATGTTAGAGGCCCTTTGCAGCGGCATATGGATGGCTTGAGAAACAAGCAGATACAAATGTTAAAAAGGTAACTACCATCCTAAGGTGGTGGTGGATTCTGTTATAAGTAGATATTTATTTATTCAATTTTCTATACTTTTCTCTCATGGGAATTTACATGAATTTATTCAGGTATTTGAGCATTTTTCCCTGTCTGTCCCGGCAGGCTCACACTCTATCTAATGCACCTGGGGCAATAGGGGGATTAAGTGACTTGCCCAGCGTCACAAGGAGCAGTGTGGGTTTGAACCCACAACCTCAAGGTGCTGAGGCTGTAGCTTTAACCACTGTGCCACACACTCCCCATTTTTAAAGCCATTTCTACTCTATAAAACTAAACTGGGCCATATTTTTTACATTCTTATTCACAGTTAATCAACGTGTCTAAATGTGTCCTGTCCGAGACCAGTAGCAGAAACGTTCTTCATAAAGGCTTTACCAGTTGACTAGAGGGTGACCTTCAGACATACCCCACTATCAGAATCTCAGAAATCTTCTTTGACTACAATTCCTTCTACTCACCACAAGAGTATAGAACAGGGGTAGGGAACTCCGGTCCTCGAGAGCCGTATTCCAGTCGGGTTTTCAGGATTTCCCCAATGAATATGCATTGAAAGCAGTGCATGCAAATAGATCTCATGCATATTCATTGGGGAAATCCTGAAAACCCGACTGGAATACGGCTCTCGAGGACTGGAGTTCCCTGGTATAGAAAATTGAATGAATAAATAAGAGACAGCTCATTGCATATTTTTTTCCTTTTGGAAATGTGGGACCTCCCTCTGCACCGAGCACAAAAATTGTATATACTTCTTCACCTTACTTGTTTTCATTGCCGCATTGACTTTTCCTGTATGTTTCATGCATTAAGGCTCATCCAGTGAGTGCAAACTACAGTTGGGTGCAACTCAAATGCAAAATACTCTAGAGAAGATCAGAATCAGCAGGTAGAAAATTCCTACCACATATGAAAAACAGTTTTGTTGGCCCAGAAGTAGAAGCTGTTTTGTTCACACCTTCTTTCAGCCTTCCATCCATTGCCTCGTCCCCTCTTCTAGCTATCCATTTAACTCCCTGTCTCACTTTCACATTCTCTTACTCCTTGTCCTCTTAGCCCAGAGGTAGGCAATTCCGGTCCCCGAGAGCCACAAGCAGGTCAGGTTTTCAGGATATCCACAATTAATATGTATGAGATGGATTTGCATGCACTGCCTCCTTGAGATGCAAATCTCTCTCATGCATATTTATTGTGGATATCCTGAAAACCTAAATTGCCTGTGGCTCTCGAGGACTGGAATTGCCCACCTAGCCTATCACCCTTTTCAGTCCCTTCTTTCACCTGCATTTTCTAAGCCCTATTTCCACACCCACCCACAATCCTCTCTGCTATCTCTGTCACATTTCCTTACCATACTGAGCACACTAAGCCCTGAGCTCCTGGAGCAGCAGTAGTGACAAGCTCCTTGAGCTCTGGGTTTAGTGTGCTCGATATGGTAAGGAAATGTGACAGAGATAGCACAGAGGATTTATGGGTGGGTGGGTGGGGGGAATGGAGTGCGAGCTTAGGAATGCAGATGAAAGAACGCATGCGGTGACCTCATCTCTTTGCAGTGCATCATGTGCATAGGCTTCCTTTCTGAAGCAGGAGGCTCTACGAGGAAGAGTTATCTGGATAGAAGTCTGATATTGGCATCTCCAGAAAATGCCATTGGCGATTCTCTGTCTAGATATTCAGATATTGTTGCTGAATATCCAGATTATGTTGTCCTTGGCAGCTGCATATTGACCCATGTTTAATAGTTTAACAAATTTGATAAACCACCCTTCATATAATGGCAGAGTGGGCTACGTCTCAAAATATCATTACAAATACATATCGTAGCACGTGAGTTTGCATTCTGGGGTATGATGATTGGCAAAAGGGAATTGTCTTATGAGAGAGAGAGAGAGTTAAAAATAGGAAATAAAACTTCCTCCACTGATGTAAACTAAACAAAATACTTAACACAGCAAAACAGATGACTCAACAAAACAAAATAAATGGCATTAAATGAAATGATGAAAAATGCCAACGACATTAAATAATGACACAGAACAACACATTTTGTCTGTGCACACTCCAATATATACCTCTGTTCCAGTGATTCAAAGAAATTTCGATTTTCAGTGGATTACATCTGAAAAACTATCAACAACAAAAAAATTAAGAACAAAAGCTTAATCTATATTTTGGATCTGAAAATTGCTGCAAGGAATTTGCCCAATGGCAATGTGGGTTAATTCATGTTCCTGTGTGGAAAGTGTAAATAATAAACACTAGTTTGTGCTCTGAATTAACAATTGTTTATTATTATATCAATATATGAGGACATACACATCTTAAATGTAGACAAGGTATGTTCTAAATTCTGATCTGAAGCCAGTTTTTATATAGTGAATTTGATATCTTAAACACAGAGAAACCACATAGATTCATAAAAACAGATGCATTATTACAGGTGCATAGGTTAATTTACTTTTCCTTGATACTCTCCTTCACCCCTTAGAATGAATTTGGAGCTATAAGTTAGTCACTACACAGATATAATTGAATTGCAATGTTTTCCTTTCCAGAGAAGCAATAAGGTAATGAATGTTCTGCAAAGGAGTCATTCATAGAACAGTGGAATCCTCCTCCCTCTCTTTCCATTGTCAGGTAAACCATCTGATTAAGAAATGTTTCTTCAGTTTGCTTACACTGAAAAGCGGCCGTCACCTGTTTTATCAACATCATTGTGTAATTTTAGTCCAATCCATCATTTGGGCACAATTGGACTGTTGTAACTCCATTTACGTGGGTTTGAGCAAAGGAAATGAAAAAAAGACTTCAGTTAATTCAAAATACCGCCGCAAGATTGATCTTTGGTAAAAGAAATTATCCCAGGACAAGCAGGCAGCATATTCTTTACGCATGGGTGACGTCACCGACGGAGCCCACGGTACGGACCTTTTTACTAGAAAGTTCTAGTTGGCCGCACCGCGCGTGCGCGAGTGCCTTCCCGCCCGACGGAGGAGAGCGTGGTCCCCAGTTTCTTCGTTTCCGCGGAGCGAAGAAGACGTGCGTTTTTCAACTCCGATTGAAAACCTCTTTTTGCCTTCCCGCTCGCGTTCTTTTTTCGTTTATTTACCTTCGGGTTGCTTTTTTATTTCATTTCCAAAAAAAAAAAAAAAAAAAAAAAAATATTTTCTTTTTGTTTCGTTTTTTGTCTTTGCCCCGGCGGGGCCTGTTGTCACGATCCAGGCCTCGGGGTTTGATTTTGCGGAGGCCGTGTTTCCATTCATGCCCCCGCAGCCCGGTTTTAAGAAGTGCCAGCGGTGTGCACGCCCGATCTCCCTCACTGACCCACACAATTGGTGTTTACAGTGTTTGGGACCGGAGCATCGGGCGGACTCGTGCACCCGCTGTGCCACTCTTAAAAAACGCACTTTGAAGAATCGCCAAATCCAGCAAAGTCTGCTGTTCGGCACCGGCCCGACTATGGACTCGACTTCTTCAACTGCGGCACCATCGAAGTCGGCACCGACCACCTCGACACCGCCCGACATCACATCGGCGCCACCGGCGCCAGGTAAGCCGGCTAAGAAGCCTTCCACCCTTGAGCGCCCTCCCACCTCGGTGGCGACACCGGCTCTTGCGGCTCCACGCCGAACTAAAAAGCGCTCCGCTCCGATATCGGTGAGTGCCTCGTCATCGGCCTCCTCATCGCCGGAGCGTAGAGCGGCACCCATGGAACCAAAGCAGAAAAAAGTGGTTCCGGTGCCACCCCTGGATGACCGCATTGCGGCCATCCTCCAGGATAAGTTGCAGGAACAACTCCAAACGCAACTTAAACAGCTCTTGCCCTCTATCCTGGCACCGCTGCTTTCGGTACCAGACCGGCCCGAGCCCCACACCGTCCAACCGGTATCCACGCCATCGGTACCTATGGACCCATCCATGCCCATTCTCTCGGCACCGCATATCCATGCCCATGCCGAGGCCGTCGCTCTGACGACATCCGATCCTCCTCGGGACCGAGCGGAACACCGGTCTTCCCGCGAACCTGACCGGCACCGTTCTTCCCGGGACCGAGACAGACACAGGTCTTCATCCCCCGGTACCGTCTCGGTACGCTCAGGCAAGTCTCGGTCTAAAGCTCATCATACCGAGCCTTCCACTCCAGTCTCTCGGCACGCACACACCGATGTCAGAGACCCGGACCTCTGGGAGGAATCTCCCCTCGGTACCGAGGAGGATGCATCGTCGTCGGACGAAGAGCCCTCGGCCCCCGATACCACATCTAAACCTGAGCAATCTTCCTTTTCGAAATTCCTCAGGGAGTTATCGGGGGCCTTATCTTTGCCTCTGGAATCTGATTCCAAGAAATCACAAGCTTTCCTGGAGGCATTAGATTTCGATCAACCCCCTAAGGAGTTCCTGAAGTTACCCGTGCATGACATCCTACGGGAAACTTTTTATAAAAATTGGGAAAATCCATTAACTGTCCCTGGGGCACCCCGTAAACTGGATAGCCTTTACAGGGTTATTCCAATCCCGGGATTTGATAAACCCCAGCTGCCCCATGAATCTCTCCTGGTTGAGTCCACTTTAAAAAAGACTCAAGGCTCCAGTGTCTATGCCTCTACCCCTCCTGGCAGGGAGGGCAAAACTATGGACAAGTTTGGCAAGCGGCTCTACCAGAATGCCATGCTTGCCAACAGGGCAAACAATTACTCTTTCCACTTTTCATTCTACCTGAAACATCTGGTAATGCAACTCTCCGCCATGCAAAAGTACATGCCGGAGCACAAGGTCCCACTATTCCAGCAGCACATCTCCAGCCTGCTTCAACTTAGAAAATTTATGGTACGCTCCATCTATGACTCCTTTGAGCTCACCTCTCGTGCATCTGCCATCGCTGTGGCCATGCGCCGCCTGGCCTGGCTCAGGGTCTCTGATCTGGATGTCAACCATCAGGACCGACTAGCCAACGCCCCATGTATGGGAGACGAATTGTTCGGAGAGTCTCTGGATACCACCACACAAAAACTCTCCGCCCATGAGACCAGATGGGATACTCTCATTAAACCAAAGAAGAAGGCCCCTCCTGCTCGGCCTTACAAACCACAGTCTTCTTACCAGCGCAGGTTCTCCGCTAGGCCGCTTAACCCGCCTTCACAGCAACCTAGGCGGGCTCGCCAACAACACCACAACCAGGCTCGTGCACAGTCTAATCAACCTGCCAAGCCTCTTCCTCCTGCCAAACCTTCTCAGCCCTTTTGACTCCTCTCTCCAGGGCTTAGCCAGTCTTCCACCCTCATTGCCTCTCCCTCAACCAATCGGGGGCAGGCTCCACATTTTTCTCAGCCGTTGGGAGGTCATCACATCGGACCAGTGGGTCCTCAACATCATCCGCCACGGCTACTCTCTCAACTTCCAGACTCTTCCACCAGACAATCCTCCCGTAGAGTCTGCTTCTCTTTCAACTCAAACCCCCCTCCTCCTGAGGGAGGTCCAATCCCTCCTTCTCCTCAATGCCATCGAAGAAGTACCTCTGGAACAAAGGGGCCGGGGATTCTACTCCCGTTACTTTCTGGTTCCAAAAAAGACAGGAGACCTACGTCCCATTCTCGATCTCAGGGACCTCAACAAATGTCTTGTCAAGGAGAAGTTCAGAATGCTCTCCCTTGCCACGCTTTACCCTCATCTCTCTCAGAACGACTGGCTATGTTCCCTGGACCTCAAAGAGGCCTACACTCACATACCAATCAATCCAGCTTCATGTCGCTACCTAAGATTCCAGGTGCACCATCGCCATTATCAGTACAAAGTGCTACCTTTTGGCCTCGCTTCATCACCCAGGGTGTTCACCAAATGCCTCATTGTGGCGGCGGCCTTCCTCAGGTCTCACAACCTCCAAGTGTTTCCCTACTTGGACGATTGGTTGGTGAAAGCACCTACGTCTCCACTTGTGCTACAAGCCACTCATCAGACCATCTCTCTCCTCCACCTCCTGGGGTTCGAGATCAACTACCCCAAGTCGCATCTGCTTCCCACGCAGCGCCTTCAGTTCATTGGAGCAGTTCTCGACACCACACTAATGAGGGCGTTTCTCCCCTCCGACCGTCAGCGGAACCTGCTCCGCCTGTGTCGTCAGGTGCTCCTTCATCACTCCATTTCTGCCAGACAGATGATGGTCCTCCTGGGCCACATGGCCTCGACGGTGCATGTGCTTCCCCTGGCACGACTCCACCTCAGGACACCTCAATGGACTCTGGCCAACCAATGGTCGCAGACCTCGAACCTTCTTTCTCATCCCATCTCTGTGACATCGTCTCTTCAGCAATCTCTTCAATGGTGGTTGAACTCCTCAAATCTTTCCAGGGGCCTTCTTTTTCATCTGCCCCCGCATTCCATGACCATCACCACGGATGCCTCCCCTTATGCATGGGGAGCTCACCTGGGAGACCTACGCACCCAAGGTCTTTGGACCCCGCAGGAGCGTCTTCATCACATCAATTTCCTGGAACTACGAGCCATGTTCTATGCTCTGAAGGCCTTCCAGCACCTTCTTTGCCCTCAGGTTCTGCTCCTGTGCACAGACAACCAAGTTGCCATGTACTACATCAACAAACAGGGCGGCACCGGATCTCGCCTCCTTTGTCAGGAGGCTCTTCGCATTTGGACCTGGGCCACGGCCCGCAGTCTCTTCCTCAAGGCTGTCTACATCCAGGGCGAACAGAACTCCCTGGCCGACAATCTCAGCCGCATCCTTCAACCTCACGAGTGGACTTTGGACCCTCCCACGCTCCACTCCATCTTTACTCGCTGGGGCACTCCGCAGGTGGACCTATTTGCAGCTCCTCACAACCATCAGCTGCCCCAGTTCTGCTCCAGACTCTTCTCTCCTCATCGTCTGGCCCCGGATGCATTCCTTCTCGACTGGACGGATCGGTTCCTCTATGCCTTTCCTCCTCTACCTCTGATGTTGCGGACTTTATCCAAACTCCGCAGGGACGGAGCCACCATGATCCTCATAGCTCCCCGGTGGCCTCGTCAACACTGGTTCTCCCTCCTGCTTCAGCTCAGCTCCAGGGATCCCATTCCTCTGCCTGTGTTTCCTACTCTACTTACACAGCAACATCAGTCTCTACTACATCCCAATCTGTCTTCGCTCCACCTGACAGCTTGGTTTCTCTCGGGCTGACCTCTTCAGGAAATCTGTCTCAGCCTGTCCGTCTCATTTTGGACGCCTCCAGGAAACCGACCACCCTCCAATGTTACCATCAGAAGTGGACCAGGTTCTCCTCTTGGTGCCTCCGTCATCACCACAATCCCACCTCTTTAGCGGTGGAAACTGTTCTGGACTACTTGCTCTCCCTGTCCAACGCAGGCCTCAAGTCTACCTCTATCAGAGTCCATCTCAGTGCCATCACGGC
Source organism: Geotrypetes seraphini (assembly GCF_902459505.1). Taxonomy (NCBI): domain Eukaryota; kingdom Metazoa; phylum Chordata; class Amphibia; order Gymnophiona; family Dermophiidae; genus Geotrypetes; species Geotrypetes seraphini. Next base: position 160,763,554 of record NC_047086.1, on the reverse strand, counting down.
TTTTCATGAACCTGTCTTAGGAAAACCTCTCACGGCTCACCCTCTGGTTTCCCGATTCATGAGGGGCCTCTTCAATATCAAACCACCTCTGAAGCCTCCTCCGGTCGTCTGGGACCTGAATGTGGTTTTATCTGCCCTCATGAAACCTCCCTTTGAGCCGCTTGCCACAACTTCGCTCAAATTTCTGACATGGAAGGTTCTTTTCCTCATTGCCATCACCTCTGCCAGGAGGGTTAGTGAGCTTCATGCACTGGTTGCCGATCCACCGTTCACTATTTTTCACCATGACAAGGTGGTTCTGCGCACCCATCCAAAGTTCCTTCCAAAGGTGGTCTCAGCTTTTCACCTCAACCAGTCCATTGTGTTGCCTGTTTTCTTTCCGAAACCTCATTCACATCCCGGAGAACAGGCATTGCACAGTCTTGACTGCAAGCGTGCCCTGGCTTACTATCTTGATCGTACAAGGGCTCACCGCTTGTCCCCTCAGCTCTTCCTGACCTTCGACCCAAATCGTTTGGGTCGACCGGTCTCTAAACGGACGCTATCCAACTGGCTTGCAGCTTGCATCGCGTTCTGTTACGCTCGGGCCGGTCTGTCTCTAGACGGCGCTGTCACGGCCCACAGGGTAAGAGCTATGGCCGCTTCTGTTGCTTTCCTCCGTTCCACACCCATTGAGGAAATCTGCAAGGCGGCCACCTGGTCCTCAGTTCACACATTCACTACTCACTACTGTCTGGATGCTTTCTCCAGACGGGATGGGCACTTCGGCCAATCTGTACTTCAGAATTTATTTTCCTAATGGCCAACCATCCCTCCTCCCTCTTTGTTAGCTTGGAGGTCACCCATGCGTAAAGAATATGCTGCCTGCTTGTCCTGGGATAAAGCACAGTTACTTACCGTAACAGGTGTTATCCAGGGACAGCAGGCAGATATTCTTACGTCCCACCCTCCTCCCCGGGTTGGCTTCTTAGCTGGCTTATACTAACTGGGGACCACGCTCTCCTCCGTCGGGCGGGAAGGCACTCGCGCACGCGCGGTGCGGCCAACTAGAACTTTCTAGTAAAAAGGTCCGTACCGTGGGCTCCGTCGGTGACGTCACCCATGCGTAAAGAATATCTGCCTGCTGTCCCTGGATAACACCTGTTACGGTAAGTAACTGTGCTGTATGACCATGTGTCACCTCTGTTAAGGAGTTGACATTGGCTTCCTTTTCGATTGAGAGTTCAGTTTAAATGTGCCTGCATAGTTTTAAAAATCGTACATGGTATCTTTGATTTGTTGGTCCCTCTAGCTTTAAATTCTTCGAGATCCTCATGTTGCAGAACTATCCCTGTATTTAAACTTTCTTTTCCCACTATAAAAGGTGCCAGATCCGTCAGTAAAATTGTTCATTCCTTCCCCTATTTATTAACAGCAATTTGGAACAACCTACCTTCTCAAATAAGATCCTGTCTATCCTTTCAATTTTTTCAAAAAATCCTGAAAACTACTGTTTCAGCGCTTTCTAGCAGATAAGTTTCCATGAGGTCAATTCTCTCTATTAACTACAACTACTGTTAACCGAGTTGAGCCTTGTTTCTCAGGGATGACTTGGTATATAAATCCAAGATTTAATTTAGTTATCTGGCACCCAAGGGGATTGGTGGATACCAGATAACTGTTTTTCTGGTTAATTGAGAGTGTGTTCGAAACCTTGTCTAACAAACTCAATTCAATTCCCCCCTCTCCCCACCCCCCAAGCACTAGCGCAGCAGTGGTCCTGAGCCGCAAAGCCCCCCTTCCAGACCATCTTGGTCTGTGTCCTGAATGTGGCGAGAGACCGGGTGGAAGGTTCAACAACTCCAGCGTGATGATCTTTTTATTGTCGCATACAAAAAGTAGGGGAACTGTGCAACTTAGGAGGGAGGGGAAAGCATCTTGACTGGTAAGTTGAATACTGCTAGCAATACATCACATATCATCCCCCATCATGGCTGGCATGATGGTGACTTCACAACCAGCATTTAAATGTGGGTGACCTAGGCATACACAGTATGGTGGACAAGGCCCTGGTCACCTTGTTGGACAGACTGGATAGACCATGTTTGTCTTTTCCTGCCATCACTTATTGTGTTATTGTATTAACCCAGACCTCAGGATACATCCTGTCAGTCAGGTTTTCAGAATACCCACAGTGAATATGTATAAGATTGATTTGCATAGTGGAGGCAGTACAAATATGAACTCACCAAAAAAATTAATAGCAATATTATAAAGCTACTTATAATCACAGACACATAGATATATCTATATAGATAGATTTGTACAAAGCCAATTTTCTGCCATGAGATATCTTTTGAAAGATAACTGGATAACTTATCTGATTATCTTAAGCCAGATATCCAAAGGGTGTAACTGGTTAATTGGGCCAATGACGATCATAGTCTAAAGTTATTTGGTCAATCTCAGGCCAACAATTTGATTAGATTTATCAAGTTATCCATAGCCCTATCCACTTAAAATGTAACTATGTCCTTGGCATGCCTCTGACATTTCCCGAACAGAACTGAGTTGTCTGGATAAAATTAAAGCAGTTAACCACCCCAAAAGTTCAAAAGGAAAGATTTATCAAGTATAATGGGCTGTATATCCCATCGCTGGAAAGAAAACAGGAGAAAACCAGGATTACAGACCAGAGCTTCCAGGGAGCCAAAGCACTGAGAAAAAAAATGTGGCTTCCCAGATGATCCAGGAGGGTAAGGCCAGAAAGGGAGGCGTTCACCACAATATACAGGCTAAGAGTGGGGCCAGAATGCCTGCTGGCTGGAAGGCTTCAATGAAAGTAAAGACTGCCATGCTTTGAAAAAGGATTTGGGGAATTTGTTTCTGCTGGCCTATCTCTGAAGTGAGGAGTCTGAATCAGAGAGCAGGTTTGAACTTTGTCCTAAGAGATTCTATTTATATAGACAATGGACTTCCACCAGATTATGGTAGCAAAGGTGTCTAGATGCTACTGCGGGAGCTGTTTGTACATTAACAGGGAGTTTTTATTAACATGAAAGAATTAAATGTTAAAGTCTTGACTGACTTCAAGAATGTAAGGATTATGGCCTATGAACTGTATAGAGAGAAACTAGAGCAGGGGTGTCAAAGTCATTCCTCGAAGGCCGCAATCCAGTCAGGTTTTCAGGCTTTCACCAATGAATATGCATGAGATCTATTTGCATGCATTGCTTTCATTGTATGCTAATAGATCTCATGCATATTCATTGGGGAAATCCTGAAAACCTGACTGGCTTGCAGCCCTCGAGGAATGACTTTGAAACCTGTGAACTAGAGGAATTGGAATGAACAGAATATCAGTTTGCAGAGGAGCTTAACTTGCTGGGGACATTCCACAGAGCTAACTGTGGTTTGAGAGGGAATTCGAGAGTTACCCCCTTTAGTTAACTGGATAAATCTTTTCAGTATTGTTTATGTATACATATGTAGGTAGATTTATATATGTATATATGGCTGGTACCTGCACCACATAAAGAAAAGCAGTGTAAATACTTATTCCCATCATTCACTTCTTCAGGAATCCCCTCAAATCCTTTCTGAATGCCAAGTAGCAGCCTTTGTGTGGAAACAGGATATTTGTTGTATAAATATGAAGCTATTCATTTTCCAAACTCATGGTCAAACTCTTTCTTCACACATGATAGATTTTCATTCACTTGTCTTTGATAAAGAAACTTCCTCTTTCCAATGAATTCAAGTTCTTAAATCTGCCCTTTTTGCACTGCATGGAATCTGCTCTGTTTGCTCAGTTCTCCAACTTCAGCAAATTTGCTCTTACTCTCCTTAGTCATCACACACCTTGACTATTTTTAATGCTCTCTGCGTGGGAATTAAACACTCATCTATCAAACGCCTTCAGTTACTACAATCCACAGCAATCAAACTTCTTCATAACGCGCTTTGCTTTGACCATGTTACATCACTTCTGATCAGAGAACACTAGCTGCCAGTTTCAGCATGTATTACATTCAAAATTCTTGATATGGTTTATGAAGGCTGGCTTCTACCTGCCCAGACTGCATTTCTAATCATTTCATTCCCTACATACCATCATGCACACTCCACTCCTTGCAACAAGCCACGCTCTGCCTTCAGCCACCATCTCATTTCCTCCTAGACTCTTCAGGTGAATCCACCTTCTGCTAAGCTGGCCCTTCCCTCTGGAATTCACTTCCCCCTGCTATTAGATTAGTGTAATCTTTCATGTTTAAAAGTGTGTTTTTGCCTAGTCTATTGTAGGTGTGCTGAGAGGTCCTGGGTTTAGTTTCCTCAAAGAGGTGCAGCAGGAAGTAATGGCAATAATAACTAAGAGTGCTTTCATAAAAAGTATATTTTATCAAAATAGGCTTAATATTTCAGAGATGCAATGCTTAGAAGAAAGATATACCATACATATGCTTGTTACTAATGTATAGAAAGATAATTTGTTATAGAGCTGCTTTTGTGAATGAGAGAGAATAGACAGGTTTTCCTTTGTGTCTCTGAATAGGTAATATGTGGAGGTGCTGTGTGGGGGAAGAGAAGGGGCAGAGAGGGGGATAAGCAAGAGTTCATACAGAGAGGTGTTTTAATGTTCTACATTTATAAGTCTGAGACTTGTTCTGAAAATAGCATCTATTGTTGTAAAGTACACATTTTCCAGTATCTTTCTCTGCCATACTTGTTTGAGGCAATGGTCCTTAATTGATAAGGAAGTTGCAACACTGTTACAGAAATGATAGATGTAATCAGTCTGTCTGACATCTTTTGCTCCATTCAAGTAAACATATCTTCTTGATAAACAGCCCAGGCTGGCTGAATACTTAAGGTATGTGGATTCTGTGCAGTGGCTTTTGGGGTTTATCTGCATTAACATTCCAGAGGCAGATTGATATAATATCCCAGAAACCTTCCCTGACACTCTGGTTTGGCCATTTCACATGCTGACCAGCAGCGTTTAGTAATATAAGGCTGACAATTAGAACCTTCTGTTTCAAAATTCAAAAATTTAATCAAGTCCAGATCTTTGAGCAAAGCTCTTGGACCAACACCTAGCATTCACTGTGTTTCTTCCTTTCTCCTCTTCTATTTTTATTAACCTCCTAGCAGTGTGTTTTTGGGTTTTTTTTTTGTGATTGGTGGTATATCAAGCCTTGGAGAAAATAATAATAGATCATAAATATATGGTGCATGGATTGATAAGAATAATCTAGCCAGATTTCATAGGGGGGTCCATATCTTTGCTTATATGAAGTATTGGTTGTGGAGTTTTGTAGAATTCTGCATGACATGAATCATCATTGCGAAGATTAAACCATTGTATAATTTCTGAACAGCATATAAAAATCATATCCAACAAAACAGGCTGAGAGGAGCTTTTCTACAAGTCATTTCACAATAAGCAGACAGGGCAATTAGCCTTCAAAGTCTACCATTTTAGTACTGTTTGCATCAATTACTGAGTTTTGTGAGAAGCATTTAGGAAGACGACCAGAGGAATAAAAAAATTAATTGCTTGATAGAGAAAGCCTGGAGACATATCATACAACATAGAATAGTTTGATCTTGAAATATACTAGAAGCCAAGTGGTAATTACTCTCATCTGTACTGAGGTATAGCTTGAAATAAGGCAGCCAAAACCTGTCTTATCAAAGAAACGCAGAAAGCTTTAAACGGTGAATTTGTATGCCATGTAAACACTGAGGAAAATAATATTTCTAACTTGCTTTTTCATTATTATTATTTGCATAAAGGATTCATTATGCATTATGCTGAGACAGAGTGATAGATGTAACATGCTTTCTGAAGAAAGAAGTCCTTGAAGGCAGACTCATGGCTGTGTTTCTCTCTAGCCTCTCCTGGGAACACATTGCAAGTAAAGGGAATCACTTTCGAGCTACCCACATAGCTCCAAAGTCCGCAGGTCCCTTGTGCACTCATTTTTAAAATAGGCGTATTCACATATTTATTTATTTTAAAATTTATTTTCTTTCTAAAACCTAGGATGGTTACAGACAAACTTCTATATATAAAAGAACCCCCAATAAACTCCCTCCGTATTCATGGTGATAGGGGATTAACAGACCTGCAAATACTGAAAAACTGCAAATAACTTTTTCATACGTTACTCACGGTTTTCTATTAAAAACCGTGAATATGGTGAAACTGCAAATAACAAGTGCATGATGGGAATCAGTGCTTGGAAAAACACGCCAAAAGAAAAAGAAATAATACAATACTGGTATTTTCACAGATACAAAATATATCTTCACAATTTTAACAAAGAAATAAGTACCCCAGTTTGTATAGTTAGTCCCCCATAAGGAAGGCGGAACTGCAAATTGACTGAAATAAGCCACTGGTGATTATTAAAAAGGAAAAATAAAGATGTGGCTGGCTAGAGCCCAAACATTACTTCATTGAGCTATTGTTGAAGTAGCAGATCTCACGTAGTAAACTCACTTTGCCCTTTGGCGGAGATAAATTTTGACAACTGCTGAGGTTCAAAGAAAATGTATCTATTACCTTGATAAACCATAACACATTTGCACGGGTTCCTCAAAACGAATGATGCACCTAACTGCAAAGCCTGAGGTCTCAAAATGAGAAAATGTTTTCTTCTCTTCTGGGTTGAACGTGAAACGTCAGGATACATTCTAATAACCTTTGACATAAATGGAACATCTTTATATTTAAAGAAAAGCTTAAGCATCCATTCCCTATCTGAATCAATAGCAAATTGTACCATCAGCGTAGCAGTAGTAGTCTGGACTTTACTATCCGACCTCTCTAGGAAATGAGTTAAATCCAAACTATCAGCAGGCAAATTCTGCTTGCCTGTATGAGTACTTCTGTAGCCTTAGACTCTACTCCAAACTGGTGGTACCATGGTTTAGCCAGCCAAAGACAAAATGATGTTCTGTACTATTAATATGTTCAGCAGAGACATCCTACTACACCCTCATCACTGAAACACTCTCCCAAACCCGAAAGTTTCCTGGTTTTATACAACATCAATTAATAACTAGCTCTTGCAATTGTACAGGATCAGTAAAAACATAATCATATCCCTGAAATTTAATAAAAAATTTCCCAGGAAGATTCAAAGAGAAATTGACCCCCAGAGCCAAGAAAGTCTTTTCTGATTTTTCTAACAGACATAGCTGGAAAGAGAAACAATGACCATGAAACAAAGATAACCGTTAGGGTTAAAGGGTGAATTTCTTCTCAAGGTTGGTAGCAGAGTGCCACATTTGGTAGACTAGCCATGTTTGTTCATACCATGGTTGCTCTCTCTTGCCAGAAGCCAACTTCTTCCTTTCTCAACTCCTATATAAACTTAGTCACTATTTGATTTCCTTGCTAGAACTTGATCTATACTTCTTGGTGTCATCTTTGGCTATCTGCTTCAGGCTGGATGCTATTCACCTCTTTAGACACTTCTTGATCCTGCTCAGATCCCAGCTGGACCTCAGTCTTGCTCCTGCCTTGCTCCTTGTCATTGTGTACACTGTGCTTGTGACTTTATTGGGGTCTCTCTGATTTCTGGTTCTCTTCTTGGGTTCTGGGATTGGGAAAAACAAAAAAGACAATCCAGCACAATCTGCAGTGAGAAATAGACAGCACAAACCAAGAACAATAAGAAACTGCAGACGAGCATACAAGATGCAGGCTATGTTTATTATATCAATTATTAATTGCGGTTAATGTTACCACTTTTTTACAAACCAAGTGACCCGACACAGTCCGTGTTTCGGTTAATGTTCTGGGATTGAGCAACAGAGATCTATAGGCTACCATCACTGGAGGGTTCAAATCAAAGAGAAGACCCCATCCTATCTTCTCCTTGATCTAGGCGGGGATGGGGCTGCACTCCCTAGTGCTACTTACTGCTCCTTGGTCTTCTCTATGAATGAAAATGTCACAGTATTTCTTAATCACTTCCATAACACACACACTCACATTTATGTGTGACAGAATATAGTTTGTCTTAATTCTAGCTTTCTGTCTTAGGACAATGCGAAATGTAGCCTGAATGCAGAAGAAAATTAGACTCATAACATGAATGAGAATATGTTATGGTTTGTTAATCAGATTTTCTATTCTGCCTTTACCTATTCAGTTCAAGGTCAGATTACATTTCAAGAGGTTGGATCAGTTATCCAGGAAGTTACAATGGACAGTTTGACACAGAAATTCAATAGGTTTGCTAGTACAGTTAGATCAGTACAACTATTAAAACAAATCATAGTTACAAGTTTAAGTAGGTCATCATTGTATCATGATTATGTCCCAGGAGTTGCATTAGACTGTTTAGATATGGGCTTTTACAATTACTATTTCAGTTACTTCCGGGTTGCCTCCCTGTCTTAGTATAGAAATGCTTTTAAAAGTTTTCTGAACCTGAGATAGTCATCACAAAACCGTAGTGTAAGCAGTAGTTGGTTCCAGCATTTTGCTAATTGATATTGGATGGATAAGGTAATTTGCCTGGTTGATTTTATATTGTTGCATGCTGGTAATTTTAAGTAGAAAAGATTTCTGGTGGAGTATCTGTTGGAAGCACCCTGGAATAGAATGGCCAACTGTGTTAGGTAGTTGGGGGCATTCCTTGTCAGGATCTTAAAGCCTAATTTAAACTTGATCCTTGCGGTTATGGGCTAACAATATAGTTTCATATAGTAGGGCTGTAGGTGTTCTGATTTCCATAGTCTGTATATGAGTCTTATTACTGCATTTTGAACTAGTTGTAGACGTTTTAGAGCAAAGAACTAGTGTTACATCACAGTAATCTAGTTGAGATAGGATTAGAGATTGCATTAAAATTCGGAAAGCCTATGTTTCGAAGTATTTTCTGATGAATCTTAGCTTTCTCATCTGAAGGAAAGATTTTTTATTATTGATTGAACGTGGCTTTTCATGGATAGGTTGTTATCAATTTCTACTCCTAAAATTTGGGATTGTAGTTCTAATGGAAAGTCTGTGTCATCTATTGTAATCCTTGGAGTGTAGCATTGGTCAGTTGAGGGTCCTAGCAAAAGGAATTCATTTTTGGTCTTATTTAGTTTAAGGCAGTGGGTCGAGGTCCAGTTTTCTATGTGGACACATTTTTTGACAGTGGTGAGGGTGTTGACTAATATAGCCATTATAGGTAGCATGATCGTTATGTCATCTGCTTACGTGAAATGTTTTATTCATGCAAAATCTGGGTTGGCTTCCAAGGATTGCATTAGAAGATTGAACACTGATGGTGAAAGTAGGGATCCTTGGGGGACCCCGCTGGAAGGGTGCCAGCTGCCAGAAAGTTCACCATCCTTAAGCACAGCATAGTGCTGAGTGGTTAGGAATCCTTGGAACCAGAAGAGGACTGGGTCGCTAAATCTGAAATCACTAAAGATCTCAGATATTTGATCAAAGTCTACTAGATCAAATGCGCTGCTTAGGTCAAATTGGATTATGATTGCGCTGTGACCCTTGCTTAGGAGTTCTTTGCCTTATGTTACTAGCTCCGTGACTACTGTCTCAGTGCTGTGATTTTTTTTCTGAATCTCGATTGTGAAGGATATTGAAGTGTTGTAAGTAGCATTCAAGTTGTTCTGCGACATATCCTTCCATCATTTTTATACATATGGGAATGGAAGCTACTGGCCAATAATTGGTCACATCAGAGGGGCTGAGTTTTGGGTTCTTGGGACTGGGCGTTAAGATAATTCCTCCTCCTAATTTGGCCGATTACACTTTACTTCATATTTGGTCAGCATGTTTAGCAAGATGCTTTTCATAAATTGGTTCCATTTCACTCTAATCTTGTATGCTGGTTGCTGCTGCTAACAATAGACAAACAAGCATAATAGTAACATTGCACCAGCCTACTGTATTTACATCCACCCACAATAAATGTTTTATTATTTTTTTTTTTTTGTAATCTGGCAGCTTTCAGTATTAATATACCTGAACTCACCCCACTGTGAAAAAACACAGTCCATTGTATTGGTGAATGTACAACTGTGTATTATACTGTAAATATCAGCACTCGGTTTGGCTACAGTCTTGACTGTGCCACACATACAGCACACAGCTACATAAATTACCTATATGTTCTCAGAGTTGTTGAGGATTCCTTCCAAGTTATCCATTTCTGGGGAGAGAATTTGGGTCAATCCTGGAATTCTGTCAACACTGTCCTGATGCATTATGGGATGTGCAGCAATGATTTCAAAGTGTAGATTTGGAAGAAAGAGGGAAAAAAGCTAGATGGGGTTAAAAGAAGAGACATATTGGTATGGAAGAGGAAGATAGGGGAAATCTGGACAAAGGAAGGTAACAGAAAGAGGGGAAATTATGTGCATGGGGCATAGGGACAGAGACATAAAGGGGACATGCCATGGGGATGGTATATGGACACAGGGGGGGGGGCAATGGCAGATACATAGGGGAGTTATTAGAAATGGGGAAAATAGGAGCACAGAAGCGAGATGGTTTGTGGGGATGGGACAGGGACCGAGCTCGCAGGCTCCAGTGGCTTGCACAAATTACATTGTAACGTGCCATGAAAATAAGAGGGAGGAAGGTAGATAGATAGGCCATGCGAGAGGAGCTGTAGGGTAGTAGAAAGGGACAGATGGTAAAGGAGGGAGGGAAGGGTGGTGGTGGAAAGGAATAGGACAGACATTGAAGGAGGGTGGAGAGGAACAGACCCTGAAGGGAAATGTGGAAGACAGAGTGGGAAGAAGACAGATGCCAGACTATGGGGGAGAGGAGGGAAGAAGATGGGTGCTAGACCAATTGGGGGGGGGGGGTGAAGGAAGAGGCACAGTAACAGCAAATGGAAGACGCAGAGAGAAGACACACAGTGGATGGAAGGAATTGAATGAGAAGATGTGGAAAGCAGAAACCAGACAACAAAGGTAGAAAAAAAAATTATATTTATTTATTTATTTTTTGCTTTAGGATAAAATAGTATATTAGTTGTGTTGATAAAAATTTATAAACAAAGCCCTGCCAGCTGAACATCTCTTTCTCTAGTTCAGCAGCAGGAACTTTGATTTATAAGAAAGGAATAAGCTAAATATTACAGTACTAAGGCTTATATGGATGCAGCGGGGACGGTGACGGGGCGGTGAATGGGATGGCAGTGGCGGTGATGGGGCGGTGAAAGGGATGGCGGTGACGGTGACGGGGCGGTGAAGGGAACGGCGGTGACGGGGCTGTGCAGAGGATGGTGGGACGGGGACGGGGCGGTGATGGGGACAGATTTTTTCCCCGTGTCATTCTCTAGTCCATATAATTGGAATTATTTACAAATTTTAAGTACATATTCAGAAGTTCGCACAATAGATATGTTAGGGTGGTGGAGGGAGACCGATGATTACAATATGATTCGATTTAGCTGAACAGCTATTTCGCTGGCTTGTAAGCACCAGGAACCAGTCTGAGGTCTCTTCTCCCTCTGAATTACATTACATTACATTACATTAGGGATTTCTATTCCGCCTGTGCCTTGCGGTTCTAGGCGGATTACAATTTTAGAAGATATCTGGGCATTTCCAGTAGAATTACATTACAGGATAAGAGCAAGTTACAGGAACAGTAAAGAATTATGATACTTCAATATCATAGAGGATAGTACATATCAACTGAATCAAGTTACATCGGGTGGAAAGTAAAAGAGTTGCAGTACATTCTAGATCACAGACAAAGAGATACTATAGGTGGGTGTTCCCAACGGCATTGATTGGGAACTCATTAAATGGTGGTTAGAGTGATGGGAGATATTTTTTGAACAGTAGTGTTTTTATTTCTTTTCGGAACTCTTTTATGTCTGTTGTTTTGGTCAGTAGTTTTGAGATGTCAGAGTCAATTTTAGCTGTGAAAATTTTAGAGTGAAAATAAGATATATGGAAATTAAAGTGAATCTTCTGAAATTAAAGTGAATCATTTGATAAGAAACACTTTCCACTAAATTAAAATTCCACTTTTTGTTCTAATCTGGTATTTTGTAGTGTGGAATTCTATATTCATTTTTTTCTATCGGTTTGGGTTTGGGTTAAGGTGTTGCCGTTCAAGGTTAGTTGGAATGCAGAAATGTTGGGACATAGCAAAGTATTTAATTTGATTTGGGGTCCGTTGTCATCCTTTGTTAACTCAACATAGTTTCTTGGTTTTCAATTCTTTTCTTTATTTTTATACATATTCAGGATGAGGTGGGTGGGTAGGGGGATATATTTTTTGGTCATTTCATGATCAAATTGTTGGCTGGGAGGGGTGGGATATTTATTATCTTCGTTGTTATTGATTGAATTTAAGTGCTTATTTTGTAATAATTGTATGTATATTTTATGGCACTTTGTATTAGTTTTGAAAATTAATAAAGATTTACAAAAAAAAAAAAAAGTTAGTTTGTATCTTAGCCTATTTACTCTTCATTTATTAATTAGCAGTAATTCTGTTTTCTCCTAGTCTGTTTGGAATCACTCAAAGATTTTTTCTAAGCCTGCCTTGATCCTCTGTTTAGTTTTCACATTTTGTTTCTTTAGTAGGATGATCAGTTGGGTGTTGTCTGCGTAGATGTAACATTCCCATCCCAGTTTTTTGACAAAGTTCCCTAGCAGTTGGAGGAAGATGTTGAAAAGCATGGGTGACATAGCTGATCCTTGTGGTACTCCTATGTCTCTTTCTTTCCAGTTGCTTGTAGTCCCCTGCCATTCTACCCTTGTTAGCATGGATTGAATCTTTTCTTACAAATAGACTATGACATAGAGAATGACACAGTGAATTTTACCCGTGGCTAGCAGCGGGTAACCCGCCAAAATGGTGCAGGGGGGAAAGGTGCTCACTGCAGGTACAGGGACAAGGCCATCCACCGCCCCGTGGAGCGGTGAATGGCCTTGTCCCCGCAGTTAAGGGAGGAAACGCGCACGGCCCCCCTCCCTCCTTCCTACCTACCTACCCACCCAAATCTATCTAGCTCCCTCCCCCCCTTACCTTCGTGGCGTGTTTTAAGGTTTCATACTTGTTGAAAGCCACCGGAGCATACGTGCAGTTGTGTGAATGTGTGGGCAGAAGCTTCTCCTCTGACGCAACTTCCGGTTGCATCAGAGGAGAAGCTTCTGCCCACACACGCACGCGACTGCACGGACACTCTGGTGGCTTTTAACAAGTATGAAACCTTAAAACGCAATGAGAAGTTAAGGGGGAGAGAGAGAAATGCACAGACCGCGCGAGGGGTGCCGAAGGGCAGTGAGTTGGCGAGAGGGAAGGGTGGATGCTGTGGGGATGGCGACGGGGCGGTGAAGGGGATGGCGGGGACTGTGATGGGGCGGTGAAAGGGGACGGCGGGGAATGTGATGGGGCGATGAAGGGGACGGCGGGGACAGGGCGGTGAAGGGGACGGTGGTCCGGTGACGGGGACAGATTTTTTCCCCGTTTCATTCTCTACTTTTTCATTTCTTTCTCTTACCAGGGTAGCTCCACTTCAACTCCACAACTCAACCTGAAGAACAGATTTCAGGTTTTGCAAGAAGGGACTATCGACGTGAAGCAGGAAGAGCCTACCAACGTTCAACAAACGACCCCATCTCCGGCCACAACAGATCGACCCACCCAAAAGAAGCGCAGAGTAATAGTCATCGGGGATTCCATGCTGAGAGGCACCGAGGGACCAATATGCAGACCGGATATGCAGTCGAGGGAGGTCTGCTGCCTGCCAGGAGCCAGAATACGGGATGTGACCGCCAGACTTGATAGACTTCTCAGCCCCCGGGACCACTTTCCCATGCTGCTCATCCACGTCGGAACTAATGACACTGCCAGGAATGTGCCGGAGGACATAGCTAGAGACTTCGGAGCTCTGGGAGAAAAGCTGAAGCAGACAGGATCACAGGTAGTATTCTCCTCTATTCTTCCTGTTAGGGGCAAGGGAAGGGACAGAGACGAACGCATCCTGAAGACAAACGAATGGCTACAACGATGGTGCCGAGAAATGAACTTCGGATTCCTACATCATGGAGAGGCACTACAGGGACTCCAGGGACCAGACGGACTTCACCTGACCAGCAGAGGTAAGAACGTCTTCGGACACCGTTTAGCCCGCCTACTTCGGAGGGCTTTAAACTAGGTAAGTCGGGGGAGGGTACCCACTTATATACCAGTGCAGTAAGAAACAATCCTGATGTGGTGAACCAAAACTGCGCTTCTAAGTCCGAGGTAAGTACCCTCACTGCTAAAGGTTCACTAGGAAACACTCTGAGTCAGATAGGAATCTCTGTACAAAGGTGTAATAAACGCACAGAGTGGAGAGCTATGTATGTCAACGCACATAGTTTAGGGAATAAATTTCTAGAACTGGAAACAGAAATTGTGAATGCCAACCTAGATGTGGTGGCAATATCAGAAACATGGTTCACGGACTCCCATGGGTGGGATACAACTATACCAGGATACAACCTGCTTCGACAAGACAGGAAGGGTAAGCTAGGAGGAGGGGTAGCAATTTACATCAAAGAGAACATCAGGATAACCAGGATCACAGATGTTAAGTACACCGGGGAATCCATCTGGGTCAACCTAGCCAGAGGTGGAGAAAAGTGCTTGTACCTTGGTGTGGTATACAGACCTCCAAGACAAACAGAGGACAAGGATAATGAATTGATTGAAGACATTGAAAATATTACTCTACGGGGGGACACTGTTCTGCTAGGGGACTTCAACATGCCCGATGTAGACTGGAACACACTCTCAGCAACAACTTGTGGTAGCAGGAGGATTTTGACGTCCATGATGGGAGTACAGCTCAAACAAATGATACTAGAGCCCACTAGGGCTGAGGCCATCCTAGACCTCATACTTACAAACGGCGAGAGTGTCTCGGAGGTCTCAGTGGGAGAAACGCTAGCTACCAGTGACCACAACATGGTATGGTTCAACCTCAGGAAAGGTTTCCCTAAATCACAAACCAAAACGAGGGTACTCAATTTCCGGGGCACTGATTTCGCACGTATGGGAGATTTCGTCCAGCAGACGCTGCAGGATCAAAAGGCAACTGATAATGTGGAAGCCATGTGGTCAAACCTGAAATTGACCCTACACGAGGCAACTATCCGCTACATAAAATTGGTACATAAACAACAAAGAAACAAAAAACCCCGATGGTTCACTGAAGAGGTCTCGCACCTCGTCAAGGAGAAAAAAAGAGCATTTCTTTCATACAAACGTACGGGAACAAGTGAAGCTAACATTGAATATAAGGCCAGGTCTGCAGCAGTCAAAACAGCAGTCAGGGAGGCCAAGCTTGCGGTGGAAGAAACTCTAGCAAAGAACATTAAGAAAGGGGACAAATCCTTCTTCAGGTACATTAGCGACAGGAAAAAAAACACAAATGGAATAACACGCCTCAAAACACCAGACGGGAATTACGCGGAAACAGATTCCGATAAAGCCAAACTACTAAATGAATACTTCTGCTCGGTTTTTACCTGCGAGGCACCAGGGCAAGGGCCACATCTGGAAGCAATGTCAAGCGCGGAAGACCGATTTCAGAATTTTGAGTTCACACCAGCTGATGTCTACAGCGAATTGTCAAGACTCCAGGTGAGCAAAGCTATGGGTCCAGACGAATTGCACCCAAGAGTGCTCAGAGAGCTGTGCGAGGTCCTGGCGGAACCATTAGCCATGCTCTTCAATCTCTCCCTAAAGAAGGGGAGGGTCCCCCAGGATTGGAAAACAGCGAATGTTGTTCCTCTGCATAAAAAGGGTTGCAGGGCAGAGGCTGCGAATTACCGACCAGTGAGTCTCACATCGATAGTATGTAAAATCATGGAAACACTAATTAAACGTAAGTTGGACACGATCTTGGATGAGGGAAATCTTAGGGATCCTAATCAACATGGATTCACTAAGGGTAGGTCGTGTCAATCCAACCTCATCAGCTTCTTTGATTGGGTAACAGAAAAGTTGGACTCAGGAGAGTCTCTGGACATAGTATACTTGGATTTCAGCAAAGCTTTTGACAGCGTCCCACACCGCAGGCTACTAAATAAGATGAAATCAATGGGGTTGGGCGAGACGATAACTGCATGGGTCAATGATTGGCTGAGTGGTAGACTTCAGAGGATGATGGTCAATGGTACCCTTTCTGAAACATCAGAGGTGACCAGCTGAGTGCCGCAGGGCTCGGTCCTGGGTCCTCTCCTTTTTAACATATTCATAAGGGACTTGACACGAGGGCTACAGGGTAAAGCAACGTTATTCGCCGACGATGCAAAACTGTGCAACATAGTAAGTGAAAGCTTTTTACAGGATAGTATGACACAGGACCTTCGTACATTGGAAAACTGGTCCTCGACATGGCAGCTAGGCTTCAATGCTATGAAATGTAAGGTCATGCACCTCGGTAGCAGAAATCCGTGCAGAACTTACACCCTAAATGGAGAAACATTAGCCACGACCTCAGCAGAACGAGATTTGGGAGTAATCATCAGTGCAGACATGAAGGCTGCCAAGCAGGTAGAGAAGGCCACATCCAAGGCAAGACAAATGATGGGATGTATCAAAAGAAGTTTCGTCAGTCGGAAACCAGAAGTCATAATGCCGCTGTACAGGACCATGGTGAGACCTCATCTGGAGTACTGTGTGCAGTTCTGGAGGCCACATTACCGTAAAGACGTGATTAGAATCGAATCGGTTCAGCGGATGGCCACTAGGATGATCTTGGGGTTCAAGGGTCTCTCATACGAAGAGAGACTGAGCAGACTGCGGCTCTACACTCTAGAGGAACGCAGGGAGAGAGGGGACATGATTGAGACATTTAAATACATCACAGGACGGGTCGAGGTGGAAGATGTCTTCCTCTTGCCCAGGGGACCCTCGACCACAAGAGGGCATCCGCTTAAACTCAGAGGAGGAAAGTTTAATAGTGACACCAGGAAATATTTTTTCACGGAAAGGGTGGTAGATCACTGGAATAAGCTTCCGGTGCAGGTGGTCGAGGCCACCGGCGTGCTTGACTTTAAAAGTAAATGGGACATGTACGTGGGATCCCTACATAGCACGAATCACTAGCATCTAGACTTATCGGGGTGGGTCAGTAGAGTGGGCAGACTTGATGGGCTATAGCCCTTTTCTGCCGTCATCTTTCTATGTTTCTATGTTTCTATGTTTCTACTATGACATTTCCTGCCATGCTATGACATCCCAAGCTTTCTTGAATTCAGATACATTTTTCATCTCTAGCACCTCCACTGGGAGGCCATTCCATGCATTCACTACCTTTTCCATGAAAAAATATTTTCTGAGGTTACTTAGTCTATCCTCTTTCACCTTCATCCTATGCCAGAGCTTCCTTTCAATTGAAAGACACTTGCCTCATGTGCATTTATGCCATATTGAGATCTTTAAGTCTGTCCTCATTCGCTTTATGATAAAGACCACTGACCATTTTAGTAGTGTTCCTCTAGAATGACTCCATGCTGTTTATATCTTTTTGAAGGTGCGATCTCCAGAATTGTGCTCAATATTCTAAATGAGGTCACACCAGAGTCTTATACAGGAGCATCAATACCTCCCTTTTCCCATTGGCCATACCTCTCCCTATGCACCATAGCATCCTTCTAGCTTTCGCCAAAGCTTTTTCTGTTTGGCCACTTTAAGATTATCACATACTATCACACCCAAGTCCTGCTCCTCTTTCATGCACTAAAGTTCTTTACCTCCTAAACTATACTGTTCCCTCAGGTTTCTGCAGCCCAAATGCATCACCCTGCATTCCTAGCATTAAATTTTAGCTGCCAAATTCCAGACCATTCTTCAAGCTTCTCCGGGTCCTTCCTCATGTTATCTACACCAGCAGGGGTGTCTACTCTATTACAGATTTTGATATCATCAGCAATATCACTTTCAAAAATATTAAAGTACAAGCCCAAGAACCGAACCTTATGGCACACCACTGGTAACATCCCTTTCCTCAGAGCCATTCCCATTGACTACTATCCTCTGCCACCTTCTACTCAATCAATTCCTAAACCAGTCCATCACTTTGGGGTGAAAGAGTTCCATATACTCATACTTTTAGGTCATAGGTTCAAATCCTGCCCAGATTTAACTGTGATGGGTTATTAAAAAAATATCACAACTGGCAGTAATTAGTACCTTTGTTAGCAATCACAGCAGAGAAGGAAAGCTTGATTGGCATTGAAATTAAATTATCCTCAGCTTTGGAGACTGTCAGTCCAGAACAGGTTGAGGCACATTGGCAGGTTAATGTGGGAAACTGTGCCGTGACACCACCTGCATAATGCTAACTTAGTGGACTGTTGGATGCCTGATAAAAACTTTTTCTCATGTTCTTAGATGAAATACCATAGAATTTCAGCATTTAGCACATTCACAACTCGCTTGATGTACTGACATGAGTCACTACAGTGTGTTTGGCACTTTTCAAGATACAAGTATGACTGCCAACTCACAATCTCTCCATACAATCACAAGGTGTGTGCAATTGTGTGTGTGTATATGTGAATGTATGGTGAACTATACATATCTTGCACTGAAGTTAGAGAAAAGCAGTATTGTCTTAAGATACATCATGACTGATACAATGTGATGATATATCACACAAGTGTAGCCCTTCTCCCCACTCTCTCTTCTCCATTTCCCTTCAGCGTCCTCAGCCCACTCTCTCTCTACTTTCCTTCAGCACATAAAAACAAGCAAGTAATTTTATATCATTTTCATTCTATTCATTCACAGAAATTAAAGTCTAAATAATGCCAGTCACATAACAAAACATGATTTTACAAAAATAATTCCCTGCACAGTCAAGCCTGCAAGGATTACTAGATGTCTTTCAGCAGCTCCCCTCCATCCCTCCCCCTTACCTTCGTGGCCAAGTCAAAATGATCTACCAACAATAAAATTTTAAAAACACAAAGCACACTGTACGCAGAGAAAATGTTAATTATCATTTATATTCCGCGGGTTTTCAAAGAGGTCAAGGCAGATGACTTTATGCAATGTCACCTCAGTAACAACTATACAAAAATAGACAAATATGTCCCCTCCCTTTTTATTAAACTGCGATAGCATTTTTTAGCGCAGGGTCCTGCGCTGAATGCCCCACACTGCTTTCAACGCTCACAGGCTCCCTGCGCTAAAAACCGCTATTGCGGTTTAGTAAAAGGGGGCCATAGTGCAAAATATAGACAGCATATATAAATTCTCAAAACAGACACATTTTGATCACTAAATTGAAAATAAAATCATTTTTCCTACCTTTGTTTGGTAATTTCATCAGTCTCTGGTTGCACTTTATTCTTCTGACTGTTCATCCAATATTTCTTCCCTTCTTTCAGCCTCCTGTATGCTTCCTCTCCTCCAGATCTCACTCCCTCCCCAAACTTTTTCTTTATTTCACCCTGCCCCCTTCTTTCTTTCTTTGTTTCACCCTGCCCCCTTCTTTCTTTCTCTCTCCATGCCCTCTTTCTTTCTCTCTGTCTGTCTTTCTCTCTCTCTGTGCCCCATTTTTTAATTTTTCTTTGTTTCACCCTGCCCCCTTTCTTTCTGGCTCCCTGTCCTCCCCACCCCCCGTTTCTTTCTTTCTCCCTCCCCTCTCCTATGCCACCACCATTGGGAAAATGCTGCCACCGCCGCTGGGGAATAGGCTGCCACTGCCGCCATTGGGAACAGGCCAGCTCCGAGTTTGCCCTGCTTCTCTTCCCTGCGGCGCTGACCAACTCTCACCACCCGACGTCAATTCTAACATCAGAGAGGATGTTCCGGGCCAGTCAGGCAGTGATTGGCTGGCCCTGATCATCCTCTCCAATGTAAGAATTGACATCGGGCGGCAGGAGTTGGTCAGCCCTGCAGGGAAAAAATGAAGGGAGAACTCGGCCGGCTTGTTCCTGATGACAGCAGTAGAAGCCTGTTCTCGGTGGCAGCCTATTCCCCGGTGGGTGGCCAGCTGTGCACCCCCTTGGGGCGTGCACCCGGGGTGGACAGCCATACCCCCGCCCCTCCCTTGGTACACCACTGCAAATAAGTGAAATGTTCGATAATATGGAAAACAATGGTAACCCCTCAAACAATGCAGAAAAGAGAGTAAAACTGCCTGTGCTCCAGAATCTCACCAGTACAAACTGTGTTCCTGTCTCAAGTGTCAAACTTCCCTCTGTTCTAAGCCAGAAAATGAAAAGAGAAGCCACATACTACTTAGTAGCAATGCAATGTCGTTGCCAGAGGGTCTGTTGGATATGCTGGACGGTTGGATTAGTGAAGGTTGAATCATTGAGGCTGTACTGTACTTTTTTTTTTTTGTTTAACAGAAAGGGTGGAAAATGCATAGAATAGTCTCCCGGTGAAAATGGTGGAGACAGAGACTGCATGTGAATTCAAAAAAGCATGGGACAGGCACATGGGATCTCTTAGGGAGAGGAGGAGACAGTGGATGCTGCGGATGAGCAGATTGGATAAGCCATTTGGCCTTTATCTGGTATCATGTTTCTATATTTCTATAAATACAAATCAAAAATAAAGAGTGTCAACCTCTCTGTAGGGGGCGCCCAAGCAAGCTACAATCAAGTTTAACAAATGGACCTCAAAATCCAGTGATAGTTTTGTATCTCCCTGTTCCAAGTCTTTGTATTTTGGGAGGCTATTCTCCTGATTTTGAGGTCTATATGTTAAACTTGATTGTAGCTTGCTTGGGTGCCCCCTACAGAGAGGTTTACACTCTTTATTTTTGATTTGTATTTATTTAATTTTGGGTGTCTTAGCTCTTATTTTTGTTTATTGACATCTATGTTTCCATAACCATATAGCTCTATGACCCCACAATGCAAATGTTAAGAGCCTTAGCTTATACCAATAATGTTCTATGACCTCACAATGCAGGTGTAAAAGGCCTTAGCCTAAAGGGAGAGGAGGAGATAGTGGATGCTGCGGATGGGCAGACTGGATGGGCCATTTGGCCTTTATCTGCCACCATGTTTCTATAACCATAAAGCTCTATGACCTCACAATGCAAATGTTAAGAGCCTTAGCTTATACCAATAATGTTCTATGACTTCACAATGCAGGTGTAAAAGGCCTTAGCCTAAAGGGAGAGGAGGAGGTAGTGGTTGCTGCAGATGGGCAGACTGGATGGGCCATTTGGCCTTTATCTGCTATCATGTTTCTGTATATGCTTTGCATGCACTGGCATAGTAAGGGGATGCGGGGGGGGGGGGGAGGGGGTGTCCACCCTGGGTGCAGTCTTTGTAAAGGGTGCAGGCACCTGTCCTCCTCTCTGCTCCCCCGCCTTCCCGCCACACACGTGCAACCCGTCCCTCGTACCTCTTTAAATTTTCCTGCGTGAGCAGCATTACGAGTTTGCTGGCTGCATCAGGTCGCCTCTTTCTGATGTCACTTCTGGGCCCCATGCCTAAGAAGTGACGTCAGAGGGATAGCCATCATGATGCAGGAAGCATGTTTGTGCTGTTGCTCTCACCTGGACAATGAAAAAGGTATGGGGGAAGGGGAGCATGCACATGTCAGGGGGTTGGGAAGGAGTGGGGGGTACCACCGCTGATGTGCCTGCTTCCCCTTCCCCCTTGTTTTTCCCCTTCCAGTTCTTTACTATCTAAATATTATAGTTCTGCCCCGTTATCTTTCGTACCAGTAAGTCATCGTTTGTCTGTTGGTCTTCCTGTTGCTGTATTGGAAATTGTTTTTGGTGTGTTTTCTATTTTTAATAATGCTTTGTAAAACCGCTTTGATATTTGGATAAGGTGGTATATCAAATTTTTAATAAACCTGAAACCTTACCCTCACTACGCCACTGTTTGCATGGCTCACATAGGTGCACCTATTTATGCCTGCCATTGACCTGGTATAAAAGGGCACACCTAAACTAAGGCACACCAACTCAGGTTTACAGTAGTATTTTATAACAGTATTTTGGCACTCAACATATAGCATCAGCATACCTCAGTGGAGGAGCCAAGTTATAGGACTACCTCTGTAGGCTCTATAATTGGAGGACTCCTTATTTTCCAAATCTCTCCTTCATACTTAGAATCCAATGCAGATTAGGCTGCTTAGCCTAGGAATAAGAAGTGGCTTATGGACTTCTGTTATAGGAAAATATCCAAACCTTTTTTTAAACTCTGCTAAGCTAACTGCTTTCACCACATTTTCCAGCAACAAATTCCAGAGTTTAATTACACATTGAGTGAGGAAATATTTTTTCCAATTTGTTTTAAATTTACTCCTTAGTAGCTTCATCGCATGCCCCCTAGTCCTAGTATGTTTGGAAACAGTAAACAAATGATTCATATCTACCTGTTCCACTCTACTTAGGGCTCAATACTGGCATTAGCGTCTAGTGCGCGGGGCAATTTAGCACACGCTATTCCGCGCGTTAATGCCCTTATGCAACTTAGTAAAAGGAACCCTTAGTGTTTTATAGACCTCTATCATGTATCCCCTGAGCAGTCTCTTCTCGAGGCTGAAGAGCCCTAGCCGCTTTAGCCTTTCTTCATATCAGTCAGGCAATTTAATCTGTTTCCTTACTTTTCAGATAGTCTCTATTTTTTAGATACTTCTTTCAATCTCCTCTTTACTTTTAGGAACAGAAGGGTAGACCAAAACCTGCCTGTGACTAGTATGAGATGAGTGCAACGAGGGTAATTGCCCTGGGCCCCTTGCCACAGGAGGCCTCCAAGCCTGTCTGAAGCTGAAGAAGATACAGCCTGCTTACTGTCATTTTCATCTCTTCCCAAATTTCTTTCCTGAGCCCCTAAATAGCTAATACTGGCCCTGAATGCATCCCATACAACTGAAAAACTGGACACACTCTTTCTATAGTTCTACTCAAGGTGCTGGAAAATCAAAGTTTAGAATAAAACACTGCTCACATGAGTTACTGGCCTTTAATGCTTTCACTTTGCAGAATAAGTATGATTTAAAGGAGATCACTTGTCTAATGCTTACTCCTCCAACTTAAACTCAGCTCATGCTCCCAGAATCTCTTTAAGAAATCCTGCTTCATCTAAATCTTTACTAAAATAACCACACAAGTATTTGTGGTCACCTCAAGGGGGTGCTGTAGTAATGTCACGCTTTCATATTTAATTTATTTATTCATCTACTTTAACATAGTAACATAGTAAATGATGGCAGATAAAGACCTGAACGGTCCATTCAGTCTGCCCATAAGTTATACCCATTGGTAAAAAAAACAGAGTAATTTCAAGAAATTAAATCAAACCGATTAAAAACAAAACACCAGGAAAAAAATTGCATCTAACCCACATCAAGGGAAGCACAAATGTAGTATTTCAGGAAAAAAAATCCCAAAGAAATCAAATACCTTAGTATAAATATAATGCTATGAAATAAAATCATGCTTTCTAAATTATCTTACTAGGTATATCCCTTATCCAGAGACACACCCTGGTAGTAAGCCTATCTGTAGGTATCTTACACAAGACATAATTATCCTGCACCTGATGTAATAAAGTTTCACACAAAATATTATGTCACTGTTATAATGATGCCTCTTTACATTCCTAGGATAGTGTTTCATCAAGGTAATTGCTGTGATTGACAGCTGCAATATTAAATGTAAATCATTTGCCCTCTTTATGATTGAATTTTAGTATGTTCCAGCACATTCTATAGACAGCTGTTCTTATTCTGTTGGCTGGGACTCATAGGTAAGTCATGGAAGACTTACATTGAGTCACAGATGAAATCAAGTGTAGAAAAGAGAACAGATGAACCACAAAATGCTGGTATTTTTTAATGTTAAAAGCAAATTACTAACTCTGGTTTCGGTGTCGTCAAAAAATCCAAAGATTTTACAACACTCACAGCAGAATACCGCGGGATGAAATGTAAAAAAAAAATGAAATTTGGAATGATTTGATTTTGTGGTGGGTCTCATGATCTGGTATAATTCCTGAATGGGTCTCAGTCAGCAAATGGATGAAAATTTCTGCCCTAGGAAAAAAAGCATATTGCTCTCCACAGAGTCTGGTTGTCATACATTATACACCCTATCCTGACAAATGGGAAATAACTCATACTCCTTCTTAGCTTTGCTCAGTATCAGAAATGTCAGAATTACGGCCAAGTTTATTCTCCCACCTTCTGAAGCCAACAAGTGAGGTAATGAATCACTCATAAAATTCTCATAAACTGCTATAAATAATACGCTGATGTCTTGATACATTTTTAGATGCAAATAATTATAAAACACCATTTATGAACTGACTAGCATACAATACCAACCTCAGTTTGCAGATGTTATGATATATGATTTATTATCATTATTCCCTTTCTATAAACACATCAGCCTAGGTTGAGGACCATATGTTTCCTTTTCTATTAACTCTGATTTTCCTTACATCTGACTGGAAATTTACAAAAGATTGTATTAGGTTTTCAGCGAGTGCCCAAGCTAGGTGGTTGTATTTTGGGTCATCTAGATTTTTGACCGGAAATTCTCATCTGGGCAGCCAAATTTTCACTGCATTAATTTAGCTGCTCACACTTGATAGAAAATAGGCACTGAGGGCTGGGTCCCAGTCCCGACTGATTCAGTAAACTTAAACATGCAGATGAGGGCGATCGGAGGAACGCCCCCATCTGCCTGCACAGCTCGTGCATGCGCAGACCATAGGAGCAGCGACCTTTTTTTTTTTTTTAAAACTTTTTTTACTTTTGACTTCGGGGAAACGCCGCCACCTCCACTGATCCCAACCCGCATGGCTCCTAAAAGCTGGTCCCGCTTTTGCCAGCTGCCGCCCTCACAAAAAGATAAATGGAGCCCATGGTTTTAACCCGCTTTAAACCCGCGGGTTAAAACCACGGACTCGCTGGGCGGGGAAGGGCAGGAGAGCTTTGGGGAAGGGCAGAACGGCAGTGCGGCAGGGGAAGATCAAGGCAGAGCAGGGCAGCATTCGGGGCGAGCAGGCAGGAGAGATTGCAGGGCAGAGAGCAGAGCTTCCAGTCGGAAAGACGTTTTCATTAGGGAAATCCTGAAAACCCGACTGGATTCCGGCCCTTGAGGGCCGGAGTTGTCCACCCCTGCTCTAGCTACTCCTCCAGTTTCTAGAGCATATTATAGCTCTACTTTTGTTCTGATATTTTGTTTGATTCCATGCATGTGACTCAGCTTATAGAAAGAGAGGATGATGTGGCCAATCCAGCCACCTTCATTGTTCATTTTCTATTGGAATGCTATACCAAGAATACCATAACATAAAATTAATTAAATATTTAATTTATTGATTTCTAACAAAATTTATTTCATCTACATTTAAAATCTACAATAACATGTAATACAAAGTGCAAAGTACTAATAACAAAATCATAGGCTGGGGAAAGCTACAGGTACTATCTAAAGCTTTACAGTAGAGTCCATCAATCAATCTTCAAGGTTCTTAATGATGTTAAGTTCTGAAGCCATTCAGGCCAAATGAAGCTCACTTAACTTGATGATGAGTCAAGTAAAGTCCCAAAATCTCCTTGAGTAGTAATCTGTAGGCTTCACCAGGCCAGTTGTTCCTATTAGAAATGCTTAATCAGCTCTGAGGTTTTCTCTTCTTAATCCTTAAAGTTTACCAGTTTTAATTACTTATTGTTCAATCAGCATAAGCATTTTCTATTGGAGCCAAATAGGGACTGGGTGTTAAAGCTCTTTTTTTTAACAATTATGTCTCTTTTTTCATTTGTAAAGTGCAGCTGCTTCCTAATAAGAACATAAGCACCAAAGCGGTTTAAGATCATAAGAACATAAGAATTGCCGCTGCTGGGTCAGATCGGTGGTCCATCATGCCCAGCAATCTGCTCACGCGGTGGCCCTCTGGTCAAAGACCAGTGCCCTAACTGAGACTAGCCCTACCTGCGTACATTCCGGTTCAGCAGGAACTTGTTGAACTTGGTCTTGAATCCCTGGAGGGTGTTTTCCCTTATAACAGACTCCAGAAGAGCGTTCTAGTTTTCTACCACTCTCTGGGTGAAGAAGAACTTCCTTACGTTTGTACGGAATCTATCCCCTTTCAATTTTAGAGAGTGCCCTGTAAAATTAGCAATAAGGAACTAGAAGATTCCCTTTCTTATATATTATTCTAAGTTCCACCAAAAAGCTGGTCAAAAGCTAAAGAGGACTTTTGCGAATTTGTCCTACATAACTCAATCACTTCATCTTATAATTTAATTGCAGGAGACATAAACCTACATTTAGATGAAGTGGACAATCCAGAAGTGAAAGACTTTAAAAAGTTCTATCTCTACTCAATTACAATCTCTTTTTACCCACACAAACACATGAAAAAGGCCATCATCTAGATGTAGTAGCGATGTCCATAAAAGAGATCTTAGACCCACCCATCTCTCTTTCGGACGGTACCTGGTGTCACAATATTTGGTCTGACCATTTCAATTATTATTTCAATCTAACCTGGACTCAGCTAAAATCTAAGACTCTTCCATGGACAAAAAGAGAACACCTTACAAGGGGCCATATCAATCCAGAGGAATATTGGTCACAATATGATCTACAAGCGAAGATAGAAGAAGGAGATGATTTCTATGATCGCTGGATTAAAAGTAGCACATTCATTTTAGATAAAATTGCCCCTAAACGAAAGAGTAAAAGCTGCTCAAATAAATACAACAAATGGTTCGACATCAAACTCCTAACAATGAAACAATCAGTAAGACGATTAGAAAGAATCTGGAAAAAATGGGAAAACTGTCAGACCGAAACAACTGGAGATCCAACATAAAACTCTACAAACAACAGATAAAAGAAAAACGTAAAACATTTTACTCATCCAAAATTAACTCATCAGACACTAGCTCAAAAGGAGCTAATACAAAAGAACTGTTTAACATAGTTACAAATTTATTTGACACCACGCGCCACACTCAACCCATGCAGAATATCAAACTACCCTCAGCAAATGATCTAGCACAACATTTCGATTCAAAAATTAAAAACCTAAGGAATAACTACTCGACAACTGTCATACATGAACATCAATCAATTGATATTCATGGAAATGAAATACCAGTGAACATGATTTGGAGTTCCTTCCACAAGTTAGAATGGAATAACTACATCAAGTTATATAACAAATACTCTAAATCATACTGTGTCCTGGACTCATGCCCCCCAGAAATTATGAAAGCAGATCCACTAGACTTTAAACTATCTTTGTTGAATTATTTAACCAATAACCTAACCAATGGAAAATCCCTCACTAATAATGGACACATCATAATAACCCTAATTCCAAAAAAACGAAAAGAATCACCATCAGTAACCAACTATAGACCAGTAGCATCCATCCCATTCATTGTAAAAATCATGGAAGGATTTGTACACACCCAACTGATGGAATATCTTGACCAATTCTCTCTTTTGCATGAAACTCAATCTGGTTTTAGACCTCTGTTTAGCACAGAGACAGTAATTGCTGCTATCCTGGATAACCTGCGCTACTTGTTTAGCAAAGGCCTCAATGCCCTGATCATGCAATTCGACATGAGCTCTGCCTTTGACTTGGTGGACCATGGGAAACTGTTACAATGCCTAGATGCAATTGGAATCAGAGGAGAGGTATTAAACTGGTTTCAAGGGTTTCTTATATCCCGCACCTACCAAGTCCGTTTTAATTACAATCTCTCTGATATATTACATTACATTAGTGATTTCTATTCCGCCATTACCTTGCGGTTCAAGGCGGATTACATCCAAACAAAAACAAAATTACATTCAAAATTTGAAGGAATAGAATAAGCAATGACATAGAATTTTTAAGGTAATATATATTGGGTAAAGAGTTACCAAAGGGAAGTAGAGGTCTTTAGGAGATAAGAATAGGGTGAAATTATGGGTTTTAGTTAACATTTGGTATATATGGAGCAATTCATCTGGCATGCCACAGGGGTCACCATTATCCCCTCTGCTCTTCAATGTTTACATGTCCTCACTGGGTGCGCAATTATCCCAGCTGGGAAAAAACTATTCAGCTACGCTGACGACTTCACGATAATTATCCCATTTACTACCTCTATCTCAGAAGTCACCCCCAAAGCAACAGAAGTTATAAATCAGATGGAGCAATGGATGAATGAATTCAAACTGAAGCTAAACTCAGAGAAAACAAAAATTTTTATAGTATCGCCACACCCACTTAATACTAAAGTATCAGTGTGCATCAATAACCTTAGTTATCCCATTCAACCCACTATGAAGGTATTGGGAGTAACACTGGACCAGAGTCTGACCATGAAAGACCAGGTAGACTCCTTGATTAGACAAATCTTTCTTACCCTCTGGAAGCTTCGGTCCATTAAAGCTTATTTTGATGTCCCATCATTTAGAATCCTGGTACAATCACTTATACTGAGTCAACTTGATTATTGTAACATCGCCTACTTGGCACTCTCCCAGAAGAATATGCGGCGATTGCAACTGGTACAAAATGCAGCGGTTAGGCTACTTTGTGGACTGCGGAAATTTGATCATGTAACACCTTCCTATTGACTTCTACACTGGCTGCCGATGGAGGCATGTGTGAAATTCAAGTTTAGTTGGTTTTGCTTCAAGGTACTTTATGGCTTAGCCCCTAAATATATAACAGACCTTTTCTCTTTTACAATCAACCGAAATAGGAGGAACTCACA
The DNA here is from genome assembly GCF_902459505.1 of Geotrypetes seraphini. Taxonomy (NCBI): domain Eukaryota; kingdom Metazoa; phylum Chordata; class Amphibia; order Gymnophiona; family Dermophiidae; genus Geotrypetes; species Geotrypetes seraphini. Next base: position 160,734,861 of record NC_047086.1, on the reverse strand, counting down.
CCATAACTTTGTCTCTCCGCCGGTTAAAGGTTGTAAATTTAAAAAAGTCATCACCAACATCTTTTCTCACATCAAGCATTTCTTGATGGGCTAAAGATCTGGATGGAACAACTGCTCGTGCCTATTACTTATAGAGAATTCAGGAAACGCCTAAAAACACATCTGTTCCTGAAGTACTTAGGTTACTGACCTATACAATCTTAGTCCTCAACAAATGATCTTTGAACTCTTATTCACAAACTCTGAACTATGTTTATTCCACTCAATCTGTAATACCTTTTAATCATTGTAAACCGCATAGAACTTCACGGTCCTGCGGTATATAAACTGTTATTATTATTATTATTCTCCCTACCTTGGAGAGAGTGAACAACCTGTCCTTTTCCACCAAGTCTATTCCCTTCAGTGCCTTGAAAGTTTCAATCATGTCCCCTCTCAATCTCTTCTGTTCGAAGGAGAAAAGGCCGAGTTTCTCTAATCTTTCGCTGTACAGCAACTCCTCCAGCCCCGTAACCATCTTAGTCGCTCTTCTCTGGACCCTTGCAGCAGTATAAACAACAGAAACCAAAGGGGTCCCCCACCTCAACAGCTCGTACAAAAGGTTACCTATCAGTTAATCCTCACACTCTCCAGTCCAATGAACATAACTTCAAACAAATGCTGACCCAAACAGCCGAGTTTTGAAAGCTTTTTGAAAGCTGAGATAACAAACCCCTTTAGTCAATTCTTTGGGGAATGAAATCTATACGGATGGTCCTACATAACAGAAGGCCTGCCTCCTTGTGGATGTCAAGCTGACTGTTAATAGAGGGTAGAGTTAAAGTCTGTCAGTGAGAGGAGCGCAATGTACGCTGAGGCATATATGAAATCAGTTTATCAGACAAGAATTTTGGAACCCCCATCCTGAAAACTTTAAATACCAAACACAGGGGACCTTATATTAAGGCGCATTAAAGGCATCCATTATATTCTGTGAGCGTCTTAGCATTTAGCACTAAATCGATTAGTGCGCCTTAACAAAAGGACCTCACAGTTCTTTAAAAATAATTCTTCAAAAAATTGGTAACCAATGCAAATCTAGCAAGATAGGAGAAATATGATCATTGTTCTTTACACCTGAAAAAAAAAAGCTTGTCATATTAGATCAGACCAATGGTCTATCGAGCCCAGTATCCTGCTTCCTACAATGGCCAATCAGGGTCACAATTATCTGGCAAGTATAGGAATTCTGTGAGTGTCAGAGCAGCGTCGGAGCATTTAGCGCTCTGGGTCACAGTAGAAACCCCTACCACAGCTTAATAAAGGGGGGGAGGGGTACGAGTTGGATTGCTCTTACCACCATGTATCACTTTGCATTTGTCCTTGTTATATTTCATCTGCCCAGTCTTCCAATTGCCTAAGGTCTTGCTGAAAATGTTCACAGTCTGCATGTGTTTTAACAACTTTGAATAATTATGTGTCATCTGCAAATTTAATCATCTCATTTCCGACTTCTAGATTGTAACCTACACAAAAAAAGACATCAACGATGTCATACTTTATCATCTATATGTAGTAAAATATCTACTGTAGTAAAATATATTTTTTATGACCTGTCACAATTGACAACCTTTTTGGATTTCATGGGTGGAGATGAAGCCTCTATAGCTCTTGAACCAGTGAGAATATCCTCTCCATAAATGTTCAAGTACTGCTTCGCTATCTTTAATTCATGAATTGTAATTTTCCTAATATGATCCCTTGCACCCCTTTCTGTTACAAGATGATTGATCTTGGAAAAGTATGTATATAATGGTATAAAAGAAAATATAATAATATAGTATAGCATAACATGTCAGGAACCCATTATAAACAACTTCTTGATGTAGTACTCAACATTCAAGAGATGGTTTCAATTGCTGACTCTTGTGCCAACTATTTGTCTGATTTTGCTTTATAGTTAAATAGTACTCTCATAGCAAAGGAACTCGATTTAAGATTTAAAACATTTTATTGGCATGAGAGTTTATACATGCCGAGCCAAAATAGCACATAGGGAGAGTGATTTCATAACAGGGCATCTGGGCTGTCAAAGCACCTAGGCACATATATCTGCCTACTTAGATACTGACCAACCATATAAATATTCAAGTGAAATGGACTATCACATATAGACTGGAGCATAGGATTCACTCTTCAATCAATCATAATCATTGGTCCAATAATTCCAAGTAAAATTCTGTATCAGTGTTTATAAAACTTAATTGCCATACTCGTACATCAAATAAATGTATATTACTTAGCTCATCCAGCGTCAACTGAGTCACCATAGCACCCAAAAAATCTTCAAATGACCCTTCGAAGCATCTGACATGAATTCATATTTCATTAAAACTGCATCAAAGATGTATATTTTTATAAGGTGGACCTACCTACTTGTATGCATGTATATTGCAGACAATTTATAAATACCTTCTTCAGGGGCCCTTTTTCTAAGCTGTGCTAAAAAAGTGGCCTTAGGATGTGCTTACACATGTCATTCCCATGTACTAAGGCCATTTTTACCACATGGGTAGAATAGCTAATTTTTCTATTTCAGCATTAATGGCGATACACTATTTCCCGTTAGCATGTGGCCATTAGCACATGAACTCCTACTGATGCCCCTTATAGAGGCAGTAAGGGTTCTTGCAATAACTACACACTACTCTCCACCCCCACCTCCAAGTCTTAGGTATCCTTAGGCATGCCTAGATGCCTCCGTAAGCATGAGTCAGACATTGTAGGTGTCCTTCGCGCACAGCTTTTGTTTTTTTTTAAATGGGCCTCTTTTCCCTTGAAAAGAGGAGACTGAGAGGGATAATGAAGGGAATAGTAGATAAAGACAGGTTGTTCTCCCTCTCCAAGATAGAGAGAACGAGAGGGCACTCTCTAAATTAAAAGGGGATAGATTCCGTATAAACGTAAGGAAGTTCTTTTTCACCCAGAGAGTGGTAGAAAACTGGAACGCTCTTCCGGAGGCTGTAATGAGAGAAACATCCTCCAGGGATTCAAGACAAAGTTAGACAAGTTCCTGCTGAACCAGAACGTACGCAGGTAAGGCTAGTCTCAGTTAGGGCACTGGTCTTTGACCTAAGGGCCACCATGTGAGCGGACTGCTGGGCACGATGGACCACTGGTCTGACCCAGCAGCGGAAATTCTTATGTTCTTATGTGTGTTCCAATTGGTCTGTTAGATAGCAGTAGGATGCCTACCACCAACTACAATCGGGACGCCGTTTCCAGAATCAAGTCCTTAGCGCCTAAATTCTATAGTGCAAACCTACAAAGGGGGCATGTCTTGCATTTACATTTACAGCGGCCTTTGACATGGCGTACGTGCTTGCACCTAAAATTATGAATGTGCGTGCTGTTGATACAGTATCTGTGGAAACAGCTAGAAATACAATTTATGGCAAATTCATACCTGGTGAATAAATACATGTTGAGAAAATAGAGTCATTAAATCAATGGAGAAAGAAGAGTTATTCTGTACCTTGGTATGCTGAGAAAAATGTAAACACTATCTCAAATACATAAGGGTCGCATTTCCTCTTAAGATTTTTATTTTGTACTTGCACCAAATTTGATAGCATAATTAAAGTAATGGTAAAGCAATATCACTAGCCATGAACTGCTCTACAGCGACTGAGATAAGCGCTGAATTGCCCTGCAATCATTATCTAACTCATGCAAGCCAAGCAGCTATAAATACACGACCAGATTTGAAAGAGTCATCCTGCCCATGAATTAAGGCTGCTGCAACTTGTCGAGCTTAATCCAAGTGATCTAACCCCAAATGAAGTTTAAACTTGGCTGCAAAGAGTGATAAATAGCTCTTATGTAATATCCCATGGATGTGCTTAAACAAGCAGACAAGGCATGGCAGGATATCCAGTTCTGATAGGTTATTTCTACTGACCCATGAAATAGAAGCAGTAGAACATTCATTCATATCACTCATAGGGACCTATGCAATAAAGATCAGTGTGTGTTAAGCTCATTTTTCTTTACTAAAAAGCAGTATTCAGTGTTCTAAGTCCTTGGAGGGGCATAATCGAAAGAAACGTTTAAATCCATTTTGGGCCTAAGTCGCTAGTCGTCCAAAGTCGGCAGTGTTTAAAGTCCATTCTGGAAAAATACGTCCAAAATATTTTGTTGTTCCGAGAGTTGTCTAACTGTATGTCTAGCTCAGGGGTGCCCAATAGGTCAATCGCGATCGACGGGTAGCTCGCCAAGGCAAAGTGAGTCGAACACCCAGGACTCACTTTGTCTTGGCGATCTATCGGGCCGATCAGCCTTCCTCTCCTCGACATCAATTCTGCCGTCGGAGAGGAAGTTCGGGCCAGCCAATCGCTGCCTGGCTGGGCGGAACTTCCTCTCCGACGGCAGAATTGACGTCGGGGAGAGGAATGCTGGTCGGCCCGAAGCAGGGAGAGCATGGGGCGGCGGCGGCATCAGCTTTGGGGCCTGTTATCCATTGGTGGCGGTTTGGGTCCTGTTCCCCGATGGCAGCAGCAGTGGCAGTGGCTTGGGGAAGTGCAGAGAGAAAGAAAGAAAGGGGGCAGGCAGGGAGACAGAAGGAAAGAAGAGAAACAGAAAAAAAGAAAGGAGGCATGAAGAGAGAAAGAAAGGTCAGGGAGAGAGGAAGAAAAAGTTGGGGGAGGGAATGAGGTGTGGAGGAGAGGAAGCATACAGGCTGAAAGAAAGATTGCATGCACAGTCAGAAGAAGAAAGTGCAACCAGAGACTCATGAAATCACCAGACAAGGTAGGAAAAATTATTTTATTTTAAATTTAGTGATCAAAATGTGTCTGAATTTATATCTGCTGTCTATATTTTACAATAAAGTCTTGAAGTCAGTCAATTTGTACCTTTGCTTAATCTTTTGTAAACCGCATAGAACTTTACGGTATTGCGGTATATAAGCTGTTATTATTATTATTATTATTATTATAAACCGCAATAGTGGTTTACTAAACCGCAATAGTGTTTTTTAGCGCAGGGAGCCTATGAGCGTCGAGAGCAGCGCTGGGCATTCAGCGCAGCTCCCTGCGCTAAAAACTGCTATAGTGGTTTAGTAAAAAGGGAGGGGGTGGGTATTTGTCTATTTTTGTATGGTTGTTACTGAGGTGACAGTGCATAGAGTCATCTGCTTTGACCTCTTTGAAAAACCCCCGGAATAGGAATGATAATTAACAATTCTATGCGTACAGTGTGCGTTGTGTTTTTTTTAAATTTTATTGTTGGTAGATCATTTTGACTTGGTCATTTTAAAAGTAGCTCGCGAGTCAAAAAAGTATGGGCACCCTGGTCTAGCTGTTTGATCGCCCAGACCACTAAGTCATCTATCTTTATACCCCATTCTCATCCAAAAATTCATCCAAGTCAAAAACGCCTAGAAAAGGACCTTTTGGACATGGGAGGGGCCAGCAAAGTAATGGACTGGATACCTTGACATGGCAACAGAGTGGTGGAGCACCTTAGAGGGCACTGCTGTGAACGTCACAAAAAGGGTGCCACATAAACATCTCCCCATAACTCCCTTATAGGTCATGGTGAGCCCCTCAAAACACCCTCAAAACCTACTGGACCCACCTGTCTACTACCCCAATAGTCCTCATAGCTACAGGTGGCACCTATAAGGCAGTACAGTAGAGTTGGGGAATGCACATGTTCCAACAAAAATGCAGTGGTTAGAGTGGCTTATGGGCCTGGGTCCTCCTCTCTATGGTTCACTAGCCCACCCCCCATACTACTTAAGCCATCTCTGTGCAGCTCTACTAGGCTTTGCTATGCCAGGTGCTGATGTTCTGGAGGCAGGTATGTACGCTTTTATTCTGATTTTTATGGTGTTGTGGGGGGTCAGTGATCACTGGGGCAGTCTGGGGGGGGTCTGTACTTTGTGTCTGCAATGCTTATCTGGTCACTTTGGATACCTTTTTGGCATTTAGACCTGGTTTTACATGGCTTAAGTCACAACGTACAAGTTCTGTCCAGGCAACCTCATTAAACTTTTGGTTATACTTGCAGTACGACTAAGTCTAGGTCAGCCCACGTCCCGCCCAAATCCCACCCTGACCACTCCTCCTAAAATGCCCCTTTCAGCTCTGGTCGTACAGCAGCACTGAAAAAGCCTAAGTCGTTTTTAGATACAGTCAAACCTCGGTTTACGAATAACCCGATTTGCGAGTGTTTTGCAAGATGAGCAAAACACTCAGCAAACTTTTGACTCGCAAACTGAGCATTGACTCGATTTGCAAGCCCCCACCCAACCCGACCCGACCGCTGGAACCAACAGTATTGCTCCCCCCGAGGCCACCGGTGCTGCTCCCTCCCTTCACGATCGTCTCCTCCACATCTACCGACCGGCCCTGTCCTTATCCGTGTGCCACCGGAGTTAGAAAGGGCCTGCCGCCAATCTGCTGCTGAGCCTTGAGCATCTGCGCATGCTCAAGGCCTTCTGGATCTCATCCTCACTGAGATTCTCATGAGACTCGAGATCTCATGAGAATCTCGGAGAGGGTGAGATCCAGAAGGCCTGAGCATGAGTAGATGCTCAAGGCTCAGCAGCAGACCGGTGGCAGGCACTTTCTATCACCGGTGGTGCAGGGGTAAGGACAGGGCCAGTCGGGGAGGGGGGGGGGGAAAGAGGCTATAGCAGCACCGGTGGCCTCGGGTGGAGCATGGGAGTCGGGGTGCGTCCGGCAGGAATGAGCCAGCACCTGAGAGTCCCAGCAGAGGAGGTAGTGGCATCCGGGGGGGGGGGGGGGGGCTGCATCCGGGAGCAGCAGAGCCAACAGTGTCCAGTCGGGCTCTGTGATGGCTGTGGCTTGCTTAGCCAGCACCACCCGCAGTGAGAGGCAGCGAACAGCAGCAGAGGAGGAGAATTGGAGGAGCCGCGTGGATGGGTCTGTGGCAGACGCAGCGGTGGAGGTGTCCCTAATGGTAATTAAGTTTTTGGGGATATGGAACGAATTGTTCAAGTTTACACTAACTCTTATGGGAAAAGTTGCTTTGATATACGAGTGTTTTGGTTTAAGAGCATGCTTCTGGAACAAATTATGCTCGTAAACCAAGGTACCACTGTACGTCTAAAACCTGGTTTGATTATCGGCACTTGGACGACTTGTCTTACTGATCGTCCAAGTGCTGATTTAGGCCAGTTTTTAGACGAATTTCCATTTCGATTATAAGTCCCTTAATGTGCAAGTTAAAATTAACACGTACCATAATGTAAAGGAAAGAGTTGATATGCAAATGAGACTTACTCTGTTATATTCTTATATACTGCCATTTCCTCTAACAGAGGACTCCATGTGATTTAAACACTAACAACAAAAATATAACAGTACAACATAATATACATAATAGTATATTAAGGTTTCCCTGATATAGATCCATTAATTTTGCTTCTTACACTTAATTATATGCTTTACCAGCAGGCTCTGAGTGAGATAAAATGTGAACAATAATCAACAATGTTACAAATCAAGCCATATCAATTAAGTCCTCTAAAATCCCTTCCCCCATTAAACATTAATACAGCACAATATTGTAGAACTGAGACCCCCCACCACACCCACCCACTCTTAATTCTTTTGCCAAACACAAACATACCTTCTCTTAATATTACCCTCTTCTCTCCTCTCACTAGGGAATAGGTAGGTTATATTATATATCACCCACCCAATTATATTACATTACACATTACATATAAAATACAGAGCACAGTATTATAAAACAAATACATGTGGCTCATGATAACTAGTGTTCGAAGCTATCTTCCACCTGATAATTTTCCATGGACCCAGCAAAACCAAAATGTTGATGTCTGCCTTGCACCATGTGTGGAATTTTACTTGCTGTACAGCCATTGTTACCTGTTCCAAGGAAAAACAGCTGGTTATTAAAGGGTATTTCACCTTACTATGAAGACTATGCTAAACCCTCCCACTTTCCATAGCTGCAGACTCCAGACAGTGGCCTCTGTGAAGACCGGATACTGGGCTAGATGGACCATTAGTCTGACCCAGTAAGGTTATTCTTATGTTCTTATCTATTGTTTCCCTTGTGACTATGCTGCAGTGGGTGGTAGAGACACTATGGAGCATATTACACAAGGCGTGATTCTAAGTTATAATGCTCCTAAACTTCTCCTCCTTCACATGAATGCAGAAGGTACCTTTGGGGTTCTCCAAGATTGCTCTACTACCCAAGCCCATACCTCACTCCTCCAAAATGGACATCGATTATATGCTAGGCAGGTCCTCCTGCATGGGATGAAAGGGCATTCTTGGTATGTTAGATGCCCATTCTGGAGGGATGAGGGGGGGTGAAATTATTGGGTAGTCCCAGAGGCGGTGACAGCCAGAGGGCCTGTGGGCAGATATTTGTTCAGATAACTGGTGCAAAGTTTTTTTTCCATTGCTGCCATGGACCAGGCAGAAAAGAAATAGCAAGGAGTGGAGGAGTGGGGGGAGAGTGGGAAGAGTTAGGAAGAAAATCTTGGAACCTCTCCCTCCAAGTCTACAGTACCCACTGCCAGCCCTCCCCCTCCCCCACCAGCCACCAAGAATCCTTATGGGTGCCAAATTCCCAAATCTGACTGCAATAGTAACTATACAAACATTTGGTAGAATTTTGACATCCAAATTAAAAGTTTGCCTAAGATCTTTCTTCCATTTATTATGTATTAAAACAATAGTTGCATCCATGAGATTCTTCATAGGTTCTAGGTAAAGCCGCAAATAATTAAAGAGTTCTTGAAACATAGGTAGAAATACATATGGTAATTGTTTTATAAAGGTCTAAATCATACCAGTGAGGCCTAGGACTGTTACTTGATAGGAGCCGATTTAAAGTCCCTTCAGGTGTGATCATGGCAGGAAGTAACATGGCTCGATTATAAAGAAAGATAAAATAATCAATTGGAGAGTGTGGCAAGAAGCTAATATTTGGACTATTTAGCAATTAAAATTTGATAACGAATGGATGACTTTTTCCGAAATACAAGATAAATATCAAGTGCCACATAATCAATTTTTTATATCAACCCAACTCCAACACTTTATGAGGTCCTTTGTCAAAACTTCACAGCTTACTAGTAAGACACCAAGGGCTCCTTTAACTAAGGTGCGCTAGGGCTTTAACGCGCGGAATAGCGCGCGCTACATTGCCACGCGCACTAGATCTTAGCGCTAGCATTGAGCTGGTGTTAGATCTAGAAGCGTAGCGCACGGTGTAGCGTGCGGTAATTTCCTGCTTGCGCTAAAAACGGTGACAGGTCAAAAACGCACGAGGACAAAGGCGCGCCGACAACCCAGCGCAAACAACTGAGCGCAAGGCGGAAGCGCGCCGAAGAAAAACAGTATTTTAAAGGGCTCTGACGGGGGTGGGTGTGTGGGGGAACCCCCCCACTTTACTTAACAGAGATCGTGCCAGCGTTGTGGGGGGTTTGGGGGGTTGTAATCCCCCACATTATACTGAAACTTCACTTTTTCCCTAAAAAAGAGGAAAAAAGTTGTTTCCAGCCCCCCCCCCCCAACGCCAGTGTGATCTCTATTAAGTAAAGTGGGGGGGGGGGGTTCCCCACCAACACCCCCCCATCGAAGCCCCTTAAAATACTGTTTTTCTTCAGCGTGCTTCTGCCTTGCGCTCAGTTGTCTGTGCTGGGTTGTCATCGCACCTTTGTCGTCGTGCGCTTTTGTCTATGAACCGCTAAAAATGCTAGCGCACCTTAGTAAAAGGAGCCCCAAGTTTACTAGATTAAATAAATAAAATATATTTTAAGAAAGGTGCTGCATCAACTTGGTATAAAGTTTTGCGTGACAACAAAGTCCACAGACCTATGGGGACCGAGTCTATGTGGGCCCATGAACTCCCTTGGCTACAATATCTGATAAACAATGGGAGCAAGTATGGTTGTCTGTACATAAAGCTTTGAAATCTTCAGCTACTACTCAATCTATATATTTCATTTTACATAAAGCAGTATGCACCCCCCCAAGATGTGAATGAAACATTACATACCAGCCTGTATGAGGTCTTCAGATGATATAGCCCAGTGTTCTTCAACCTTTGTACACCTAGGGACCGGCAGAAATAAAATAATTATTTTGTGGACTGGCGGTTGAAGAACACTCCGCCCATCTCTACCCAATCTCCACCCCAGACCCTGCCCCCATAATAGTACTAATCGTAACACTATTTTTTCCATTCATTTTCACAGATACACAATATAATCTTATTAACAACACATAATGGTTAACCACAAAATTAAACTATACAAATTACACTGACAGCAGATGTAAATTCTCAAAATCGACATAATTTAATCACTAAATTCAAAAATAAAATCATTCCCCCCTACCTTTGTTGTCTTCCTCCCTCCATGCTATGCCTTACCTTTTGGCCTGCTCCCACCCGGCCATTTTATGCCGCCCCTGGTGTTATCTTCAGGCCGACTCCCTCTTCCTCACTGATGCAATGCCCAAAGCTGTGGGCAGCGGCTAATTGCGCGTCCCGTGCCTCATCTGGTAGCCTTTCCTCTGACGTTGCAATGTGAGAGAGAAGGCTTCCGGTTCAGGCGCAGGACGTGCATAGGAGTCACTGCCCGTGGTTTTGTGCACTGAATCAGTGATGAAGAGGGAGCTAGCTCGAAGATAATGCCGCATCGATCGCATCGTGGACTGGCGGTTGAAGAACACTGTTTTGGGCCTGATGCACGTGCTGGCCCTGTGGATCGGCACTGGTCCACGGACCGGTGGTTGAAGAACACTGATATAGCCAGTCGCAACAAGCAGGTCTCTGAAGTAGACTGGTGGTCGGTGAAATGGACTGCAGAGAAGGGGACCCAGGCCCATATTCCACTCTAACTAGTACACTTGTAGTGGAAAGTGTGAGCCCACCAAAAACCTACTATACTGACATGCACGTCAATTAGGGATATAGCCAATTATATGTATTTGTAACCACTGAATTAATTCTGCTAATGATGCTAACAAATCAGACTAGCAACTAATCACTTGGGATAATGCTAATAACCAATCAGAAACTTTCTAATAGATATTAATGCATGGCTAATAATATATCAATTCATGTAAGATAAGGAAATGACACAGATAGGGTATTTTTCCGCATACCTGCAGGGTGTGGAACTTTATCTTCTCTGTGACATCTTGAATGCAATCCATTTATTAATCTGCTTTCTTTTACATGTGCTGCCTTTTTACTTTATAATAAATCTTTACTTTTATGCAACAGCATTCCTGGTGTGGTCTGAGTCAGTTCACGGAAAGGGTCTAAGCAGCCTGCCTTTTTCACCAGTCTGCTAAGAACACTGGCCCCTCCTACATTCCAATGGTTGTTTTGTGTGTGATTTTTAATTTCAATGTTGTGGGTTAAAAAGTAAAATTGTTCAAACAGTTAGAATCACCGAGAAGAAACATATTTAGGAAATGAGCATTTTTAAAAAGAAAAGATATTTATATTTATTTATTCAATTTTCTATACCATTCTCCCAAGGGAGCTCTGAATGGTTTATATGAATTTATTCATGTACTCACGCATTTTTCCCAATATGTACCTGGGGCAATTGGGGGGGGGGGTAGATTAAGTGACTTGCCCAAGGTCACAAAGAGCAGCGTGGGTTTGAACTCACGATCTTAGGGTGCTGAGGCTTTAGCTTTAACCACTGCACCACACTTTCTCGTTATTTATATTTTTCTTAAAACTCTCAAAATTGGATTTAGATATCTTATTGAAAATGCCCCTTTATATCACGTTACAGAAGGCTTTGTGCACACTTGGAAGAAAAACACTTATTAAACTGACCTCTGGCATCTTAGAGTCCCAGCTGGCTTGATCTAGCTAGGTGCTTGGGACTACTACCGGTACTACCGTGCTTCCCCGAAAATAAGACCTACCCTGAAAATAGGCCCTAGCATGATTTTTGGGGTTGGTCTTAATATAAGCCCTACCCCGGAAAATAAGCCCTAGTCTCTGGCAGCAGCACTGCTTCCCCCCGCCTGCTGCCATGTATCCCCCTCCCCCCCGCAGACCCATCTCTCCCTCCCATCCAAACTGCGAGACAGGAATACCTTATAACAGCGTCGGCAACAATCTACACAGGCTGCTTTGCGGCCTTCTATCTCTTTTTGGTGTTCCTCTGCCGCATCACGGATGATGTCATCAGCAACGTGGCAGAAGAACGCCTGGGAGATAGAAGGCTGTGAAGCAGCCTGTAGATTGTTGCCAACGCTGTTATAAGATATTCCTGTCTCGCGGTTTAGATGGGAGGGAGAGATGGGTCGGGGGTGGGGGGTGCGTGGCGTTGGCGGGCGGTGGGGGGATAGAAAGATGCTACACGGGGGATGGGAGGAAGATAGGGATAGAAGCTGCAAGGGTTCTGCTGCACAGGGGGATGGGAGGGAGATACTTTACAGGGGGATGGGTGAGAGGGGAGGAAAGATGCTGCACATGTGGGGGAGAGAAAGGAAATAGGAAGAATTGGGGTAGAGGAGAGGAAGGGAGAGATGATCATTACATGAGAAAATAAGATATCCCCGAAAATAAGACCTAGTGCCTTTTTTGGGCCCCAAATTAATATAAGACAGTGTCTTATTTGGGAGGATACACGGTACTACTACTTATCACTTATATACCACTGAAAACTTATATAGCACTGAAAGGCATACACAGCGCTGTACATTTTAGAAGAGCTTACAATCTACTTGGACAGACAGACAGACATGACATATAGGGTTGGGGATGCAGAACCCAAGGTGAGATGAGTTAGGAGTCGAAAGCACTCTCGAAGAGGTGGGACCTGGGTTGACCACTGTTGGAAACAGGATACTGGGCTTGATGGACCTTCGGTCTGTTCCAGTATAGCAATTCTTATGTTATGTTCACTATATTTCTACCAAAATCAATAATTCATCACCTGAAAATGCATCTCATATTCATTCAGCAAAATGAAAGAGGCACAATACAATATATCAAAGGGGCCTCAAAACCAATTGTAATGACAACAGAGGCATAAAGCTTCTCTCATTCAAATCATTGGCCCACCCTGAAAATCAAACCAGAGAGAATAAACTCTACAAGCAAAAAATAGAGAAAAAGAGTCTCTGGTCAAAAAATGGGGTCAAACAAAACAGTGCAAATCTCTATAATTTACAGAGTAAATAATAATCAGGTAAGTTCATAAATCTATTAGCAGAGAAAGTCAAGCACTTATCTGGTATTTGTTCTAAGTCAATCCTAAGCTTAAATGTGTTCACACATCGACGTGTTTTAAATTCCTTCACTCTAAAACGATGGTTGTAATCTACAATGGCTTTCACTGCACGGCAAGTTCACTCTCAGTGTAACAAAAAAAAAACAAACCAAACAACTCTTTCAGTGTGACATAATAACTGCTGTTGAAAAAGAGTACTTATCTTTTTTTTAAAAAATCTTTATTAATTTTCAATTTGAGAGCAGTGCATTAAATATATACATTCAATTAACGTCATAGATAGCCCTTACAATCGATCAATGAATACAACAAAATATATTACCCCTCCTCCTTCCCTCCCACCCTTCCTGGATGTGCAAATCAAATAGGAAATAAAGGCATAATCCAACCAAGTGGCTCTGTTCACTTGTAAAGGTGAATGATTGAAAAAGAGCCTTGCCGTTAAAAAAAACCTCTGCTCTCAGACATTATCATTCATCTATCAAGTTTCAAGTTTATTAAATTTTTGTTATGTACGCAATTTCAAAAACTTCAAAGCGTATAACATTTTAAAAATGGGGGGGGGGAGAACAAAACTCTTTTACACAATTACATTCAAATTCTATCCATTCTAATACATAACTGGTACGGAAGGGGATGAACTACAATCTTTAAAGAGAGAAAGAAAACATTTAGGGGGGAGCACATTTGGTAGGTAACACAAAAAGGAGAAAAGAGGAAAAAGAAAGAAAGAAAGAAGAGAAAAAAGAAAAAGATGAATCTATAATCTATACAGAATGCTAATGTAGATCTAAGAAGTTTGGTGATTTGTAAAATTATGTTGTCTATTTTTCAAAAGCGTCCTTGAACAAAAAACTGTATATTACTATGATTGCATTGGCTGTTCACATGATTACACGTAATTGGAAAGACAATTCCCAGCTAAACTCAATTGAATGGTGGATATTCTGTAAGAAAATATGAAGAAATAATGGCGACCAAAAATGATACTTTCTTAAGTTTTAAAAAGTCTTGGGCACCACTAGATGAATATTGCAATGTCCTTCAATCTAATAGTACATAATTATTATCTGTATATTTCCTCTGTTTACTATGACACAGCGTGTAAATCTTGATATTATGTTATAATATTACAGTTTATATTGGTTTATGTTTGTATTTACTCTCAAAATGCAATACAAAAAAATATGGGGAAAAAAACCCTTCTGCTCTCCCTGTATAATAGCAAATGAGCCGATGGGATCCGTTTTGCTGGTTAGGCTTCTTCAAGGTTTGTACTGTTTTACTTCAAGACTTTCTCAGAATACTGTGGCCTAGTGCTGCCCAATTCAGGAAAAAAATTTCGATTCGATTCGACTCAGCCTACTGAATTGGTTTTTCAATTCGATTTTCCTGCCCAATTGGGTGTTTTTTTCAAACATCCTGGTGGGTTTATTTTATAGCCTCTTCACCTCCTTTGCCTTCTCCTAACCACACTGGCGCTGTAAACAAAACAAAAAAGACTTTTCCTCTCTCTGTTAAATCCTAGCTCACGTTTGCGGTCTAACACCAACTCTGGCAGGATACACATTTCAAATCTGACATATTGTAATTACAAAATGGAAAATAAAATTATTTTTTCTACCTTTTGTTGTCTGGTCATTATTCAAATCTTGTTTGTCCCAGGCTCTGGTTGTCTTCTGATAACTTGCTTGCCAGGATCTCCTTCTTTCTTTTTTCTCCATGCTAACCATCAATCTTCTATCTCTGTTCTCCCCTTCCGTTTCCCTTCCCTCTCCTGGAGGTCTGGCATTTTTCATCTTTCCTTTTTTTCGTCTTCATCCATAGATCCACCTTTTCTCAACTACCCTTTCATCAAGCATTTCTCCCTCCTTCCCCACCACCCCAGGGTCACTTTCTCTCCCTTTCTGTTCCTTTCATCCCTAAATCCCATTGTCTACCATCTCTCTCCCTCTCCTCTGTTTTTAGACCCATTATTTCTTCCTCCCCAAAGTCTGGTATATGCACGTCTCTTTGAACCCCCCCTTCCCTCCCTCCCTCCGTCCGTGTACTACACCAGGGCCCCCCCCCCGAAGGTCTACACCCCACCCCTGAAGGCCTACCTGTCCCTCATGAAGGCCTGCATCCCACCCCTGTAGGCCTGTCCCCCCCCCGAAGGACAGCACCTCCCACTGAAGGACTGTATCTCCCCCTGTGTGTTCCTCCCTCACCTCCCATTCCTCCATTTACCTGATTCCAGCAGGGATCAGCCTACTAGGTGGTGGTCAGTGCCAGGCTGGCACCCGTTTCTCCACGCCCCTCCCTCTCTTATCAAGCTCCCACCGGCGGGGGGTGGGGAGTGTATGTCTGCTGGCTCACAATGCATAACATTGCACAATATAGAGCACTACTAATGACAGCTATCCAAAAAGCGAATCAATAACAAACCCATTTAAACTGACATTTTATTTGGAAAATTGAATAAAGTATACAGTTGGAAAAAAAGAATAAAGTTCAAGGTATTACCATTTTACTTCTTTCCATTAATCAACATCTCCCCCCTCCCCGATAGGTGCTGCATTAGAACAACTAGGGGTATTATATATAGCAAGGGTATTTTGCAGCATTTATTTTAAGTAGGAATGAAATCAAAGCACAAAAACAAACAAACACCATAAGGTTGCAAATATTCCTATCCCCCTTCCCAATACTTCTTGAATTTGGCAAGCATGCAGCAGAAGCAGCGGCCACACAAGCCTTCGAGCAGGGGCGACTGCGACAGCTTGACGTGGTCCTTGGAGAAGGAGTCCAGCAGGCGCTTGAAGAGCCAGCCCAGGTCCGAGTAACTCCGGTGCAGGTACAGCCTGCAGAGAGGATCGCCGGAATTTTAGCGATCACTGCAGGTTGCCATAGGCCTTTGGAGCTGGCCTACATTTTCAGTGCCTTTTGCGGAGGCACAATTCTCTATAGGGTGCCGTTATGTGATTGACATGTAATCGGCGGTCGCTTTTTAGGCAGCTGCCGATATTGGTGCCCTTTAGAGAATTCGGGCCTAATTGTCTTATTAAGCAATTAAATTACGCCCACAATTTTGGTGTGTGTCCACATTTGCGCATGCAATTTTGAGTGCTATATAGGGTTAGGGGGTTAATGCGCAGTTTCGTCACTGCTAAATTACTGTAAAGCCCCTTAATGCGCTAGCAGTTACTATGATGTAAGTGTTTAATGTGGTTTAGTCAAAGGACCCCTTAAATTTATAGAAACTGCCACTTACCCATGTAAATGGCAGTAACTTGCCCAATCCGTATTCTATAGTTCCTCGCTAAAATAGCTTAGCATGCAATTGTCTGGGGGCGTTCACAGGGGAGGGGCTTAGGCAGGGCATAGGCGGTTCTGACATCTACATGCTGTATTTACAGAAAACTGAATTACATGCATAAATGTTGCAGTTAGGGGGAAATTCATCAATGGTTGCTAAGCGATTTAGCACTTGCTAACCATGTTAGCACATGTTAAATGCTAAGGCCCATAGGAATACAATGGGCATCTTAGTGTTTAGCGTGTGCTAACCATTAGCATGCACTAAATCACTTAGCACCCGTTGATGAATTCCCCCCATAGGCACTAAAATTAACACCAGCCAAAGACCTATTGTAAATGCTAGCACCTAAATGTAGGCTGGTAGAGGATGACATGGGGACAAATTTTTCCCATCCTCTCAGGAACTCAATTTCCCTGTCCTGTCCATGCGAGTTTTGTCACTATCCCTGTTCCTGCTCCAATCCTGTAAGCTCTGCCTTAACCGCTCAAGCCTCGAAGACTTCTGATTTTAAAGTGTGTAAGCTTGTGCAGATGAGGACAGAGCTTAGGCATTGGTGGAACAAGGCATTATGACATCGCAATCTGAGCTCTAGAATATTGCTACTTATGATTTTAAAGTGTTTGAGGCTTGTACAGATGAGGACGGAGCTTTCAGGAATGGGGCAGGGACAACAACAGAGCTCTCCGGGATGGGATGGGAAAATTTGAGTTCCCATGGGGACAGGGAAAAATTTATCCCCGTGCCATTCTCTAATTGTTGATTTCGACTTATGCTAGCATTCTGCAAGCAATTATGTGCATAAATTCTGTTACAGAATAAATTCTGTTACTTAATTTTGGCACCTAAATGGTGGGGCCTTGTTATAGAATTGCCTCCATAGTGGTGATATCTGCTATGTGCTTTGCTAAGCTGCATAATTTAGGACAGTAATTTTGTCTCTGAATTCTGCCACTATGTGTAAAGCTGGACAAAACACTCCAATATTATAGGGTCAGTATTTAGCCTGCAGCAGTCAATGTTTTTTAAAATACTGGCTAAAGGTTTTTTATGTCTAGATACCCAGCACCACTCCGATACTGGCAATGACTATCCAGGCATATTGTGGTCACCAGCCTTTATCCAGGTACTATCAATAATAACATAACATAAATGTTTATTTATACAGTATACTGCATTAGCCTTTCAGTTCAAGGCGGTGTGCAGGGTAGTAAAAAGATCAGGAACAGTAATTTTTAACAAATTAGAATAAAACAGTTTTACAAATGCATAAAAAAAACAATAAATGAAAAATTGAGGTTTGGGATGGGGTAAGATGATGAGTGAAAGTTGTCTAGTCTTGGGTCAACAAGGGTTAATTTAAAACTGGGTTGTCAGGTTTGGAGAAGAGGTGAGTTTTCAGGAGCTTCCTAAAATGCATGTATGATGTAGAAGAACGGACCAAATGACTCCATTCTGGATCTTTAGAAGCTGCTTGGTAGGATAAGAATTTATTGATGAATCTATTATGTGATTAACCTTTAACTGATGGGAAGGAAAAGAGTGACTGGGGTCAAGAGGTCCGCCCAGGTCTGGAAAATAAATGATTGGTGAGGTAATCAGGCAATAAACCATATAGGGCCTTATAGAAGAGACAGCCGAATTTTAAAAAATACCCAATTCTCAATTTATAACCAGCGGAGTTTGTTGTAGAAAAGGGTTAAGTGATCAAATTTTTTCAGGTTAAATATCATCCTTACTGCGGTGTTTTGAATTATGCTTCCCCCCTCTTCTATTGAACTGCGCTAGCAGTTTGTAGCGCAGAGAGCCATGCTGAATGGCTCACACTGCTCCCGACGCTCATAGGAACTCTATGAGCGTCAGGAGCAGCGCAGGCCATTCAGCGCGGCTCACCGCGCTAAAAACTGCTAGCGCAGTTTAATAGAAGAGGGCCTTAAATTCTGGAAATGTTTGCGAAGTCCAGATAGGTAGGTGATAATCAGCCCAGGACCCAGATAACTATTCAGAAAAAGTGAGTACAGTCTTTTTTGCTCTCATAACATTATATGGGTAGTTGGCTTTGCAGATTAAACATCACTGCTAACTGGGTTGCTCCTGGCTTTGCCCAGATTCCGCCCTCAGACTGCCCTGGCACTACATGGATAGTGCTGCAGTGGTCTGCCCAGATAT
This sequence comes from Geotrypetes seraphini, assembly GCF_902459505.1. Taxonomy (NCBI): domain Eukaryota; kingdom Metazoa; phylum Chordata; class Amphibia; order Gymnophiona; family Dermophiidae; genus Geotrypetes; species Geotrypetes seraphini. The sequence goes on along the minus strand of NC_047086.1, from coordinate 160,716,133 downwards.
TCAGCGGGGTTTGCCTTCCTACCCAGTTAGGTCTCTCCAAATATTTTCTCCTATAAGGAGAATGCCATAGCAATCGGAGGAAATGTGTTTGCAATAGATATGGACAGATTTTTTCATTGTTGTTTAAATATACATTTCTGCTTTTCTCGTGAATTTCAGTTGCTGCATTTGATTGAGAGTTGCTATGTGGTGCTTTCCTTTGTGAAATCAAGAATGGACACATCTGGAGTCTGAAGAATGACTGATTACTCACTCCCTTTGGCTCTTTTTGGAAAAGCTGCCATTTATTCTGAGAAAACCACACAGGATGCCTCTCAGCTGTGCCAGGGGAGCACAAACAGATGTGGCCCCCTTTAAATAACTCTTAACAACCTAGCATTAAACACTAGCCAAATACAGGCATCATGCGCTTGTGACAGTGCCTCATTGACAGTCATGATAGGAAGCCTGAGAGCTGCACCACTGCTATGACTAGACCCATTTTGCCAGCCTTGCTCTAGCTGCCATCACTGGGATTTCCAAAATTATTCTTTAGTGTTCTCCTGTCAGTTCTAAGTCATATGTATGTGAAGCGTAGAATCCTCACACAAGGTTGATGTGTCCAGTGTGTGTAATTTATAGTTATAGTTTATTATTTATATTCTGCTTTATTTATTTAGTATTTATATACTAATTATAGCCTAAGTGGTTTACATTCAGGTACTTCAAGCATCTTCCCTATCTGTCCCTGGAGCATTCAGGGATTAATTGACTTGGCACAATAAAAAAACAAAAAAACAATCAGCTAGAGAGATGAAAATCTAACAAACAAAATATAACTCTCTCTAGAAAAATATCAAAAGGAAAGGTGCATAGGATTAAAGGAGGAAAAGCCTCAGAGCCTCATCTGCTGCCAATATCTTTATGCAGATTAGACTTGAAAGGGAAAGAACCTCGTTGGCTATGAGGAAAGACTAAAAAAGGTTAGGGCTCTTCAGCTTGGAAAGAGATGGCTGAGGGAAGATAGGATTGGAGTCTACAAAATCCAGAGTGGAGTAGAACGGGTACAAGTGGATCGATTTTTCACTCCATCAAAAATTACAAAGACTGGGGGACACCCGATGAAGTAACAGGGAAATACTTTTAAAACCAATAGGAGGAAATATTTTTTCAGTCAGAGAATAGTTAAGCTCTGGAACGCATTGCCAGTGGTTGTGGTAAAAGTGGATAACGTTTCTGATTTTAAGAAAGGTTTGGACAATTTCCTGGAGGAAAAGTCCATAGTCTGCTATTGAGAAAGACATGGGAAAACCTCTGCTTGCCTTGGAATATTGCTACTCCTTGGGTTTTGGCCAGGCATTAGGGACCTGGATTGGCCACCGTGAGAACAGGCTACTGGGCTTGATGGACCATTGGTCTGACTCAGTGGGGCTATTCTTATGTTCTTATGTAAAAAAAAAAACAACCCTCCTCCTACCTTTCAAACGCTACTTGTGTTACCAAATTTCAAAGACTACTAAAGACTCATTTTCACCCAGTCAATTCAAACAATTCAAATTCGTACAGGCAAACGCTTTCTTGTAGTGAAAAAAGTACTTATCTTTCGTGTTGAGTTACGTATAAACTTCGGCTGGTTAATAACTTTGTGTTATTAACCAGCCACTACTCCTGTTGCTTGTGTCTTTACAATGCAACTTTTTATTTGCGATCCAATCGACGATGACTAGCCAGCGTTTCGCTGTATGCTGCATCACTATAAGAAAGCATTTGCCTGTACGAATTTGACTCCTGAGGCAGGCCTTTTGAGGCTGAAACACCATCGTGTCGAGTCTGGTTTATTAATAAATGGATTGAGCACCATCTGGCCTCCTTTGTTGTTGTTTTTGTGTCTCTTACTCTTCTGAAGGCAGTTTCTCCTGGTTGTCTCTTGAACTACAAGATGTCACTTCAGCAGTTTCTTAAAATGACATTGATCTTTCTGCTGCCGCAAATAAACTGGAAGCTTATTCCACTCCGTTGGCCCAGTATAGGAGAAAAATACTTTTTCTGGCCTGGAGTATGGCCAGGGTGACTGAATATTAATAATGGAGCAGACTTTTGCTCTGAACTATGGGGTCCTTTTAAGTTTTTATAAGATACAAACCAGTACTCAAGAAGAACAAGACATAGGGCTCCTTTTACAAAGATGTGCTAGAGTTTTTAGCGCACACATCAGATTAGCAGACTACCCGAAAAACTACCACCTGCTCGCACCATTCCACGTGTTAAGGCCCTAATGCACCTTTCTAAAAGGAGCCCATAATCTTCCCAGTATGGTTTCATGGTCCAACATCCCCCCAATCCTTATTCCCTCCCCTCCTCCTGGTTCATAAGAGCAATGTTCTCCCTGGGGAGAAAGGATACCATCTAAAAGAGTACAGCATATCATATCTAACAAAATTTGTGAGTTCCGCCATAGTGTGAAAGGATCCCAAACCTTCATATATTCTTTCACCTTACGGTGTCTATAAGCATCAGTATACTCCATACTTTGAATGTCCATTAGCTTCTGTGCTACCTCAAATTTGGAAGGCATATTAGGTTGTTTCCAACACTGAGCAGGTTTAAGAGGGAGCTGGGTTTATAGGACCCACAGAATGCAGGATCCCACCCTGGCTTAGAAAGAATCACTACCCGCTGCATTTTATTTCTGTACCCAGCATTAAACATCTCAGCCAACCTAGGTGCCAGCATCTCTGAAGATTTTTTTTAAAACAAAACTTGGTGGTATAGCCATCCAGCCCTGCAGACTTTCCATTCTTTAATTGCAGCTCTCACCTTCTGTTATAATAATCCTCTCTGAGGTATTTATATCATCTACAGACAATTTGGGCAAATCCATCTCACTGAGATTCTCCTGGAACCTCCTAGGATTTATGTTAATTTCTGCTCTATCGAGGTTTTGATACTCTTGTTGAATGTCCTGATCTGCCTCCCATATCTTCCCAGCCATACTTTTAATTCGGACGACTGGTAACCCTAGCCTAAATGATTTACATGAACCAAACCAAAACTCATTGTACTTAGTTACTGTGAACCGCAATAATCAAGTTAAACTGTTGAATTTATCCTAGTTACCTCTTGGATACTGCCTGTTCTCTTGCGACCAGGAGGAGGGAGAGGTTAAGGGAACAGCTGGAGTCAGGGAACAGCAGTCCTCTAGCCTACTGGATTTGTCTGGCCCCAGTCTATGCCCAGCACAAGTGAGTTTGTGAGTGATTTTAGTGACTGTGAACAGTGACTTAGTACGTGTAACATAATAGTAGATGACGGCAGATAACGACCCAAATGGTCCATCCAGTCTGCCCAATCTGATTCAATATAAATCTTATTTCTTCTTCTTAGCTATTTCTGGGCAAGAATCCAAAGCTCTACCCGGTACAGTGCTTGGGTTGCAACTACTGTACTGAATTCTCTTTTAAAGCTCACTTCAGTCCATCTACACTCTCCCCACCATTGAAGCCCTCCCCAGCTCATCCTCCACCAAATGGCCATATACAGACACAGGCCGTGCAAGTCTTCCCAGTACACTTCTCCCTCCGTATTTGCAGTTTCAGCATTCGCGGTTTCGATTATTCACAGTTTTTAGCTTGCTGGCTCCTCCCCCCCAAATTACATCAGCTTGCATAGAGAAATCGCTGATTCCAAGCATTTACAGAGAAAATCGCTGATACCCAGCACTTTGTTCACCGTGTTTTGCCTCTCCTTCAAAAACAGGCTAGGCCTCCCACCATGTTATTCGCGGTTTCACCATATTCACGATGGTTTTTAATACAAAACAGAAAATAAAATATAAAAAAGTTATTCGTTGTTTTTCAGTATTTGCGGTTCAGTTAATCCCCTATCACAGCGAATACGGAGGGAGAAGTGTACTGGCCTTAGTTCTTCAATATTAACTATTATTTTCTGATTCTATATCCTCTGTGCTCATCCCAAGCTTTTTTGAACTCAGTCACCATTTTCCTCTCCACCACCTCTCTCAGGAAGCACATTCCAGGCATCCACCACCCTCTCCATAAAGAAGAATTTCCTTACATTGCCCCCCATGCCCTCCTCTCTGCCCCTTCCCACTTCTTCTACGCCAACTCCCCTGTGCCCTCCTCTCCGCCCTTCTACTCCTTCCACACTCACACCCGCCCTTCCCACCCCATACCTCTTTAAATCTTTACCAGCGCAAGCAGCTTCTCTAGCCTGCTGCTCGCATTAGAAAGGTCTTTCCCTCTGATGTCACTTCTTGACCCCACGACCTGGAAGTGATTTCCGAAGGAGCAAGACTGATGTGAACAGCAGGCTAGAGTAGTTGCTCACGCTGTCAAAGATTTTAAAGATTTTTTGGACCCCAGTTCATTTGCAAAAGTTAGACAGTTCTAAATCTAATAGATGCTGGCATTGTCATACTAATATAGGAACTTAGGATCATCTGATATTCTATTGTCCATTGGTACTTAATTTTTGGAAGTCGATATGGGGCCAAATTAATGTAGTACTTTGGTCATTGATACCACTGACTTATGAAGCATAATTTGTGGTACTCTATTACATGTTAAACCTTTTTGGATTGCTATACAAGCCATTTTTTCTTAATAATGATGGGAATAGCCATCCAGATGATAACATGCAACTGGAAGAGTTATGATAGACTTAATTATACTTTCTGGTGAGCAAACTTATGTTCTAGCTACAAATATGAAAGAATGAATGCTGAAATTTTAAGCTATAGTAGTGCATTTGAAAGGGTGTGGAACCCATTGACATCATTTATTGAGTCACAATAGTTGTCATGTACCTTTTCTTTTTATCTGTCCTCCTTACACATCCAGGGTGGGAGGGAGGGAGTTGGGAAAACATTATAATTATTATTAATTATATCTATTTTATTGAAATTATACATGTGGTTTTATTTTCATTAGTTAAGGGTGTGTGTGAAAATGTTTGTTGTTGAAATTTTTGTATATTTAAAGTACTTTTGTTTGATTTGTTTATGTTTAAATTTGCTGTATTGCACTGCTAATAATTGAAAACTAATAAAGATTTACAAAAAAAAAAAAAAGAAAAAGATTTTAAAGGTGTATGGGTTGCGGGGAAGGGAGGGCGTAAGTGTGGCATGGGGGGCGGAGAGGAGCTGGTACCGCCACCAAGACGGTACCTGGGGTGATTTCTCCCCACCTGCCCCCTTTAGTATGACACTGACTGTGAAGGAAGCTGAGAAATCATCGTTTTATGAGCCCTTGTGCGGGCAGGCGACCCCCCATCCGAGGAGCTGGCCGGAGCCCTGGTATGGGGCAGGAAACCAGGGCTACATAGGGTATATGCACAAACGGGGACCCAGCTCCAAAAATTACTGCACATACTGGAAAAAGCATGGTCTTGTGGTGTGTGAAAACAGGAAGACAATCTGTGCACTTTTTAACAGCTATGTGATGATATCACTGGAGGGTCTGTCGGACATGCCAGATGGTTGGAATAGCAAAGGTTGGATAATCGAGACTGTACAAGGGGGTGCTGAAAAGTTCTCATCCCAACCAAGAACAGAATTAAATACATAGAAACATAGAAATAGACGGCAGATAAGGGCCCACGGCCCATCTAGTCTGCCCACCTTAATGTCCCTCCCCTACCTTTGCCCTGTGAATAGATCCCATGTGCCGATCCCATTTGGCCTTAAAATCAGGCACGCTGCTGGCCTCAATCACCTGTAGTGGAAGACTATTCCAACGATCAACCACTCAAATAGATATGGTTTAATCAATGATCTGAAACAATATCAGAACATAGAATTTAATTTCTGCAAATTGACACTTAGGGGGTCGTTTTACTAAGGCGTGCTAGCCGTTTTAATGCACGCTAAATATTAGCATATGCTAAAACGCCTTAGCAAAAGGACCCCAAAGTGTCAGTTTGCAGAAATCACACCATACCCCTAATATAAGCCCTACCCCTAATATAAGCCCTATCCCCAAAGCCCCTTACCCCCAATGACCCCGACACTTCCTGGCTCCATCCCTGACACTAGTGCTGCCTGATTTGCCAAAAAAAAAATCAGACTTATCAATTCAGCGATCCCCCACCCTGGTGAGACTTGACATACCTCCAAAAACAGCTGCCGTCACTGCTGTTTTTGGAGGCCTTGGAGTGGAGGTATATCAGTCTCACAGTGGGAGGGTCAGTGGGGTTCTGCTGCACAAGGGGATGGGAGGGAGGGATAGAAAGTTGCTGCACAAGGGGATGGGTGATGGGGGAAGGAAAGATGCTGCACATGGGGGGGGGGTGAGAAAGGAAAGAGGAAGAATTGGGGTGGAGAAGAGGAAGGGAAATATGATTGTTGTACATGAAAAAAAATAAGACATCCCCGAAAATAAGCCCTAATATGTTTTTTGGTCCCAAAATTAATATAAGACTGTCTTATTTTCGGGGAAACACGGTAATGACTGGGGAGTCAATTCAGAGTGGTTTACATGATCTCCTGTAAAGGTGTTACCATACAGAGTTACAAAGAGCTTCTGTAAGGTGTTATTAATACCGGCATGATTATGCCATAATCAGTCATCCTACTAATATTATTGGCACATTGATCATCCTACTTACAGTATATGCACACGTTTACCAAATCAGTCGTCCTAAGCTAAATCTTTCTATATATATATAAAATCGGAGGTATGTATGTGTATATGTGCTGCGATCACGCAAAAACGGCTTGACCGATTTGAACGAAACTTGGTATGCAGATCCCTCACTACCTGGGGTGATATGTTCTGGGGATCTCGCGGCCCACCTGCACACGTGGGCGGAGCTACAAACAGAAAATCAGATTTCACCCATTCATGTCAATGGAAAAAATGTAAAAAGCTGCCATTCTCACAGTAATTCAAAAACGGCTTGACCGCTTTGAATGAAACTTGGTATGCAGATCCCTCACTACCTGGGGTGATATGTTCTGGGGATCTCGCGGCCCACCTGCACACGTGGGCGGAGCTACAAACAGAAAATCAGATTTCACCCATTCATGTCAATGGAAAAAATGTAAAAAGCTGCCATTCTCACTGTAATTCAAAAACGGCTTGACCGATTTGAACGAAACTTGGTATGCAGATCCCTCACTACCTGGGGTGATATGTTCTGGGGGTCTCGCGGCCCACCTGCACACGTGGGCGGAGCTACAAACAGAAAATCAGATTTCACCCATTCATGTCAATGGAAAATATGTAAAAAGCTGCCATTCTCACTGTAATTCAAAAACGGCTTGACCGATTTGGACGAAACTTGGTATGCAGATCCCTCACTACCTGGGGTGATATGTTCTGGGGGTCTCACGGCCCAACTGCACACGTGGGCGGAGCTACAAACAGAAAATCAGATTTCACCCATTCATGTCAATGGAAAATATGTAAAAAGCTGCCATTCTCACAGTAATTCAAAAACGACTTGACCGATTTGAATGAAACTTGGTATGCAGATCCCTCACTACCTGGGGTGATATGTTCTGGGGGTCTCGCGGCCCACAACTCTATGTTGCTTGCTCAAGGGTGGGTTCACCCAAGAATTTATATGTTCTTGCTCCAGGAGGTGAAACTAAAATTGTTGTTTATCATCACGTTTTGCGTTAGTTGTATTGTATTCATTTTGTCAAATATTTCACATTATAATTTGAATATTGTACTTTATTAAGCTGTAAAAAAATAATTTCATTCACCACTATAAAGTATCTTTATTTGAATCCATTTACAGTGTTATTGCTATAATTAAATACCCGTGCAACGCCGGGGCATCAGCTAGTATACTATATTTATACACCTCCTAAGGAAGTTGGCTATTTCAACTAACTATAATCCATTTACATTTTATATATTATACAGGTAGTTATATACAGGCGGGGTCTGGGCAGAGCACTAGGTTATAGGCATGGGCTCAAATTCTGTGTATGGCATCCTAAGATGTGCACGCAAATCAGTGCTCATTGCTGATTTGCTTGCCGCAACTTAAGGAACAAGCCAATCAGCACCAATGATTAGCTATTTACACCTAATAATTGATGCTAATTGGCACCCACTAGAAATTACATGCACAACTTTGTAGGCGCATTCTATAAAGTGGTGTGCGTCACTTCTAATGTGTGAATCTCAAAAGGGGGTATTGTCAGGGGAGGAGCATGGGTGGATTGTGGGTATTCCTAAAAGTTAGGCACACTGTTATAGAATATGCCCGATCTGAATACGACTTACGACGCAGGTATTTAGGCCTGGTTTTCATTGGTCTAAATGGATGTTCCTACATGTTAGGCCCTGTACGGCCACTAAGCGCAATTCTATATATAGTGTGTGCCCAAAGTTAAGTGCTGGGCAGATCCGCGCTAAACTAGTATTCTGCAAAGGGCACTCTGAACAGCGCATCCTTTGCAGAATACTCGTACTTTTAATGTGAATTTCGCACCTAACTTTGAGTGTGAGCAGTTACACCTGCTGAAACCTGGTGTAAATGCTGGCATGGAACTAACGGCGATTGGACGTGTAAATAACACTATTTGATAATATTGCACCTGGGTAATTCCAAAATCAACTGGTCCAATTTAAAGGAGGGTTCCCACCCGACATCTTCTGCGGATGCATAAAAGTGACCCAAATAAAGGGGCCCCTAACTCTGGACCTAGTTGAGATCATGTCCCAAAACTTAGGTTAATCTTCTCCTGAAAAAATGTCATCAATTTTTTAGATGGTTGAGTGTGTGTGTGTGTGGGGGGGGGAAGCTCTGGACCACTTGACATGAAATGCGCTACCTACATTTTGGGAATGCCCTGATCCACCTTTATGCCTCCCATGGCCACACCTTCTTTTAAGTTGTGTGCCATAAAATTTAGGCACGCATGTTATAGAATAGGATTCAGGGCAGATACATATATAAAAGAGATGGGACTTATATACCACATTTTCAGTGTGGTTACAGTCAAAGCAGTTTCACATATTTTAGAGAGGTACTTGTTTTGTATCTGGGACAATGAAGTGTTAAGTGACTTGCCCAAAGTCACAAGGAGCCGCAGTGGGAATCAAGCTTAGAGCCTCAGGGTGCTGAGACAGCTGCTCTAACTACTAGGCCACGCCTCCACTGTCAGTTAACATCAATCATTGATCATTATGATATCCACGCACAAATTTGCACACCCAGCTTTGGACCACCTATATCAAATCCAGGAAATAACCTCTAGAAGACTGACAGTGAGGTGCGTATTTCTGGCATACATGTAGGCTCCTACACGCCAGCTCTATGGCTGATATTAAGTGTTCATGCATAATTTCTAGGTACATATTTTAGCTTTCATGCTAATATGCTATAAAGGAAAATAAGCACTTATGTTTCTCTATTGAATGGGATGCTACTAGACACCAAGTGGGCTCCCAGTTATAGAATTGCTCCTTCACTGACCTTATCCCCTCACATTTATCTGCTCTTTTCCTGGAGATAAGGCCAGCAGCACAGTTGTTTCTGTGTATTATAAAGAGGTGAATGAGGCCAATCACTTTAGCTGAAATCACATGAATCCATAGGTGCTGCCAAAGGGTGATCAGAGCAACATGACAGTATACAACCAAAGTCTTTCACAAGGGCTCTGCCAACTGGCACAAGTTTGTTTAGTCAGGCACAATAATTCAAGTAGAAACTGTTTTTCTTAAGCTGTGGTCATATTACATAAAGGCTGGTGAATGTTTTTAAAACTATTCTAGATACCGCGCCAAGTGCATCTGGATTTTTTTTTTAAATTGTTGAATGTTTTTCTCACATGTGTAACTTCACTTTGCTAAGGGAGTGTTAGGCTAATATTTCTGCTGTGTCTGAAGTTCTAGTCATGAATAGGTGCCAATAAATTGTTTTTCCACTAGATTGTCAGTCCTGAGGAGATGTACAGGTGACCCAGAAAGGCACCTCTAGGGAGTTAATAATTTAGCTAGGAATTCTCTGTAGAAGATGAAATCCACGATCTATTGTTAGGCTCTAAGAGTTGTCAAGGGAATCTTATTCACAAAATATAATTAATTCTGAGCAATAACATACCACTGTTATTTGGTAGTTGCAGTTTATTGAGAAGGTAGCCCTGGAATCTCCATTATAATTCATTGGACCCAGCAGAAAAATGATAATTTTTAAAGACAAAATGAGGTTCTGAAAGTCATACTGAGAAGGTGGACAGTGAAGTGCTTAGCTGGAAAAAGTAGTACATTGAGGAGACATGTTTAAATGTTAAGGGGCTCATAATCAAAAGAGAAAAATGTCCAAAAACCGGCCTAAGTCGGCACTTGGACGATCATAAATGAAAGACGTCCAAGTGCCGATAATCAAACCGGGTTTTGGCCGTATTTCTAAATGACCTAGGCCTTCATAGTTCCACTGAATGACCGTAGCTAAACGGGGCGTTTCAGGAGGAATGTTGAGGGCGGGATTTGGGCGGGACATGAGCCGGCTTAGACTTAGTCGTACAGCATGTATAACCGAAAGTTTTACAACAGAGCCTAGACGGAACTTGGACGTTGTGACTTAGACCATTTAAAACATGGTCTAAGTCACAAAAACCCACCTAAAGTCACCAGATAAGCACTGTAAACACATAATACAGACCCCCCACACACTACTCCATTAATCACCGACCCCCCCACCCAACCCCATAAAAATTGTAATCACACCTGTAAAATTCAGCCTACAGAACATCATCACATGGCAGCCTGGCATAAGAAAGCCTAGTTGTCCTGCACAAAGGCAGCTTAAGTCATCTTGGGGGTTAGGGACCCATAGAGAGGAGGCCCCATGCCCATAAGCCCCTGTAATCACTGCATTGATACTGAAGCATGAGCACTCCCCTATACACCCCCAAAACCCTTTTGTACTGGCATATAAATGGAACTTGAGCTCTCTCCAAGTTTTCCGCAAACATCTGAAAACCTGGCTTTTCTCAAAAAATGTAAGTCTCCCTCCAACTTAGGAATCAAGGAAACTCTTATATCTTGGCATCCCAAGTCCTCTAAATTTTCTTCACACTTCTACCTCTAACCCTCTGTTGTAGTTCCTTCCTATTTCTCCTACTGTAAACCGCGTCGAGCTCTACAAACGTGGAGATGATGCGGTATACAAACCTAAGGATTAGATTAGATATAAATGGCTCCTGCAGCCATAAGGGCTATTAGGGTGATAGATAAGTGGGCCTAGCGGATTCTGGAGGTGGTTTGGGGGGCTCACCATCACCTATATGGGAGCTGTAGTGAGATGATGACATGGCACCCTTTTTGTGAAGTTCACAGCAGTGCCCTGTAAGGTACCCCAGTATATAGGTGCCATGTCTGGGTGTTCAGTCCATCACTTTGCAGACCCCTCCCATGTCCAACAGGGCTTGTTCTAGGCGTTTTTGATGGATGAAAAGTTAGACGAAAATGTGGTATAAAGATGGACGATTTAGCGACTTGGACGATCAGATCAGCAGGACGTATAGTTAGACGATTTTCGAAAGGGAAAAAAATTTGGACGTATTTTTCGAAAATGTGTACTAAGCTATTTTTTTTACTTTAGACGACTTGCGACTTAGATGAAAATGGAATTAGATGTTCCTTTCGATTATGCCCCTCTAAGTGTTCGTCAACAGTTCCCTTTATCTTTTGGCTCAAATATTTAGAGCTCAGAGTAAGAGATTTAATTCCTGGGCCTATCATTTGGCCAACGATTCGAAAAGGTTGAAGTTTCTCTTTGGTCTGTGCGGGCTTCATGGTCTTTGGATCAAACATTTAGAAGATAATTTTATAAAAGGCACCCAAACGTTTAATCATGCCAAAAAATAGCCCTACCTAGATATATATAGTATGCCATTATTTTGTAAAGAGGGTGTAGGTGGGCACACACTTTTTTTATGTTCAAAATATTTTTATTGATTTCATTGATATAAAATAGACAACAAAAGGCTTCAAAGAAAGCCCAACAAGAAAAACGAAGTGACAGCTCCTTTCCAGTACATCATATCATAATAAGATATTATATCGGTATTAAACATAGAAACAGCAAATAATAATAAAGCAAATACTAATACAGTCTTCTGGTCAGAATGCATTATGAGATAGATAGGGTGGCAGGGCCATGAATTATGTATAGTACCAAAATGTAGGTGAGTATATAAGCCATAGAGATACAAAAGCTTAGTAAAATCTGGTATTATAATTGTGGAGAGGGTCACATTGATTCCTAAGATTCATTAGATAAGAGACAGAGAGAAAAGTGCCAAAGAGTAAAACAAATAGGTGAGTGATGTTATATCGGTATATCTGGGTGAAGAAGAACTTCCTTACGTTCGTACGGAATCTATCCCCTTTCAATTTTAGAGAATGCCCTCTCGTTCTCCCTACCTTGGAGAGGGTGAGCAACCTGTCCTTATCTACTAAGTCTCTCCCTTCAGTACCTTGAATGTTTTGATCATGTCCCCACTCAATCTCCTGTGTTCGAGGGAGAAAATGCCCAGTTTCTCTAATCTTTCATTGTACGGCAACTCCTCCAGCCCCTTAACCATCTTAGTCGCTCTTCTCTGGACCCTTTCGAGTAGTACCGTGTCCTTCTTCATGGTCAAGGCAGATGACTTTAAAATATGCAATGTCACAACTATAGAAAAATAGACAAATATACAGCAAAATATAGACAGCAGATATAAATTCTCAAAACGGATACATTTTGATCATTAAATTTAAAATAAAATCATTTGTCCTACCTTTGTTGTCTGGTGATTTCATGAGTCTCTGGTTGCACTTCCTTCTGACTGTGCATCCAATATTTATTTATTTCTGCCTCCTGCATGCTTTCTCTTCTCCAGACCTCATTCCATTCCCCAACCAACATCTCTCTCTGTCCCTCCATGAGTCCAAGTTTTCTTCCTCTCTCATTCATTTTTTACCACTGCCCACTAGTCCCAAGCCCATTTCTCCTTCTATCACCCCTCTCCAACACTATGCCACATCTCTCCCTCCATCACTATGCCCAACATCCCACTCCCTTATATCCCCTTCAATCTGTCCCTCTGGTCCCTCTCCACCACCATATACATTTCTCCCTCTCATCCTTCTATTCCCCATACATCTCTCTCTCACTCCTCTCTCTCTCTCCATGTCCAATTTTCCTTTCTCCATGTGCACCATCTCTCCCTCACACACTCATGCTCAACAATTCTTCCTTTCTATTTCCTCCCCACTAATGTCCCAAGTTAGTGCCACCTTCCTCTCTCCATTCTGTGTCCAATGTTCATGCCCCCCTGTCTTCCTCTGTCGAGTTCGTGCCCATTCCCCCTCCCTGCTTTACAGCCTTTGTCCCACCCCTTCCTCATTCCTCTGAAGCCGACCTGTGCAGAAGCCTGCCTGCCCCTCACTGAAGCCGTCGCCGCTTCCTCCCTGCCACCCAACATGTTTCATCTCCCCTCCCACTGCCGCTGCTGCCACCTGACACACTCCATCCATCCATCCCCAGCTGCCACTGCAACTTTGGGCAAGGAAGGGCCAGGCGCATGTAGTGATTGCATGCAGCCGGCCCACAAACCTTCCCCCAAAAGAAAAGGTTCTAGGCCAGCCAAGCAATGATTGGCTAGTCCGGAATCTTCTCTCCATCAGAATTGACATCGGGGGGAAGGCTTTTGGGCTGGCCATGTGCAGTCGCTACATGCGCCTGGCCCGTCCATGCACGGTGTTGCAGGGGATGGATGGAGCGTGGCGGCTGCGGTCGCATGCCGTATGGATGATCAAAACCTGGCACTTTGTCCTGGTTTTGTAAAGCAGATTGCGTTGGGAGGGGGTATCCGTGCATGCACAGATGCCCTCCCGACCAATAAGAACAGGCTGAGGAGGCGTGGCTAGGGGCATGGCTGGGATATGGCATGGGCGTAATAGGGTGGGGATGGGTAGAACTGGGCGGGCCTGGGGGCAGGTCTATGGGGATTTTATGTAAGTAAAATCTGGTAACCCTAGACTTAGCGCATTTTAACACAAGACTTTCCTGGGCGCTAAGCCCATTTTGTAAAGCATGTCCCTACAGTTGATTGTCCAGCTGTTGCAGTAGTGCAAGGAGTGCAGGTATCATACCCCAGCAGTCATACCCTTCTCCTCAACTCTTTCTGATGGTCTCAGCTGGAGGAATGCATCTGTACAACATCTGTTTTTCTGCAGGTTCTATTCTCTCCTACTCTGCTTTGATCCTCTTTTAAATAAACGTATTTTGGCCATCTCCACACTTTGAGGAAAGGTTATTCTTTCAGAAACAAAAAAACGTTTGCCATGTTTCCAAAATACATATGACGTACCGTGTCTGGAAGGGGCATGCGAGCCTCAAGCAGGGAGTGAATGTCTGCGTTATTTCTTCAAGATCCGATTCTCATTCCTTTGCAAGCTCCCATTCCTCCCACTCAGCTCCCAATTCACAGCTTCTCTTTGCATACATAGAGGAATTCTCAGATAAACAGGGCCAAGGGTGACCCCAGAGGTGGATGCACAAACATATTCCGTAATGTCTGCGGCCAAAATGTGGGACGTTTCTCCAAATCCTTTTCCCAAGAACACAGACCAGTTAAAGGGTCCCAGGATAATTTTCACTTAGAATAAAGTGTCTTGCAGCACTCTAATAACACTTTAAAAGGGAAGCGGCTGGTATATAACATTAGTAAAACTCTTAGTGGTCCTTTTTACTAAACTGCAGTAAGCAATAACACGCGCTTACTGCAGCTTAAAACGCCTTACTATGGGTTTCACTCGGGCATCTTGTGGTAATTGTGGCACACGCTTCCCATGCTCTAAAAAATAGATTTTATTTTTTAATGTTGGGGGTGGATCTGGGGCAGAGAAGTAGGTGTGCTCTGCACCCATCATAGCTACATTTCCACATGCTAATGGGAAAATTAGCTCATTGACATTAATAGAAAATAAAAATTTGTTCTTTTTACCCATGTGGGAAAAATGGCTTCGCACATGGGGATGACTCGCATATGCACGTGCTAAGGCCATTTTTTTATCATAGTTTGGTAAAAGGGCTCCTTATTTGGTCCTTCAGAGGTGCCAAAATATGTAATATAATAAAGCCTAAGCGCGCTTGCGCACTCCCACCTGCGTGCTCCCGTTTTCCGTGCGCTGTAGGGACCCGCTGGCAGGAGTGCGCATGCGTGCGGCGGCGCAGAGCCTGTCGGCCGCGGCGGCTCTTGCCGTCTGAAGGATAATGCCAGGAAGCACAACGGACTTTAATTCCTGTCTCCCAGGCTTCTCCTCCTGCTCCGGCTAGGCCCGCGTAAAAAACCCAAAAAACCCCCAGAGCTCGCTGCGGGTCCTGAAACCTTCCAATTCAAGCAGCGTCTGCAGCACTCTACACACGCTGCTTCGGGGCCTTCTACTGCCCTGATTTGCTGGGCAGTAGAAGGCCCAAAGCAGCAGTGTGTAGAGTGCTGCAGACGCTGCTGGAATCAGAAGGTTTGCCAGGACTGCGGGAAGGGAAGGGGGGGGGAGCGGTAAGGGAGCCGGCCAGACCGTGGGAAGGGAAAGGGGGATAGGGGAAACGCTGCTGCTGCACAGGGAAGTGGTGTGGGGGAGGGAAATGGAGGGGGAGGGAATGCTGCTGTGGCTGCTGCACAGGGAAGTGGTGGAAGAGAAATGCTGCTGCATAGGAGGCAGGGAGAGAGACAGATAGATAGAAAGAAAAGAAGAAAGACACAGGGGCAGGGAGAGACACAGAAAGACAGACAGACAAAGGGGGCCAGGGAGAGAGAGACAGAAATAAAGACACACAGACATATATTCTAGCACCCGTTAGTGTAACGGGCTAAAATACTAGTACAATATATATATAGTTATAAGGATATGAGAATAATTAGATAAACCGTCCAGAAAAACAAAGCAGAACAGTCCAAAGTGTTGGCCATTCTTGGCCTCCTCTTGACGTGTTCTCAGGCAACAGCTTTCACTTCTCTGCGGCACAGATGTTGCACTCCTTTGCCGTTTTGTGTCTGTCTTCTTTCTGTATCAGGATGGTTAACATAGGGTTACCAGATGTCTGGGCAGCTTTTTAATTTTATAACTTTTGTCCGGGTAACTGGACCTCTAGTACCCCCTAAGCCACTTGCGCACCTATCTGGAGTCTTCTCTCCCCCACCCCCATGGGGCTGGTGCTTGCTCACCTGATGTTGCTGTAATTCTTCGGGCCGTCAGCAGCTTGACTGAAATAAACACGCTGTCTTTGGCGACCTAGAAGCTCCTCCCCTGTTACTGTTTCCTGTCCCCGCATAGGCAGAAAGCAGTAGCAGGAAAAAAAAGCCTTCTGAGTCGCCGAAGGCAGCATGTTTACGTAAATCACACTGCTGCTGGCCAAAGAATTGCAGCAGCGCCGGGTGAGCAAGCACTGGATCCCCCGAGGGGGAGGGGGGAGATAGCATGGGGAGGATAAGAGATATGCTGGACTGCAGAGCACAACAGGTTAGGGCCACGCGTCCACTTTTTTTTTAAAGAGGAAATCTGATAATCCTAGGTTAACAGCCACTCTTCTTTTTACCAAATCTTTCTTCTAATCCTCAAGACTTTAGAGCACAGGTTAGGCCCTGGGTGTGACTCCTCTCATACATTTATGCAGTGTTTTCATCTGTGCTCCAAAGATAACTTTTTCCACTTTGTGCATTATGGCTCTGTGATTCCCAGTGCCTCCCTGGAGTAGGCAAGTCAGAATTTACCCAGGACTTAGTTCCTACCTTTTATGTCATTCAGAGGGTTACCAGATTTTCCGTCTGGAAAATAAAAGACCCCTAGAGCTGATCCCCCCCCAGGCCCGCCCAGTCCTACCTATCCCTGGCCCGCCCAGTCCTACCTATCCCTAGCCCATCATGCCCTCAAGCCTGCCCCAGCTTCCAATCCCACCCCCCGCTGCCTGCTCTCATCGGGCAGGACATCTGCGCATGTGCAAATGCGACACAATGACATCATGCGCTTGCACGCATAACATCATCACGTCATATCTATGCGGGCGCAGGTGCCCTCCTGCACAGAGGAAAGCTTTTCAAAACTCGTACAAAGGGCAGAGTTTGTAAAAGCCATCCAGACCCCCGAACATGTCCTCAAAAGGAGGGCAAGTCCAGAGAACTCCAGACGTCTGGTAGCCCTAGTCATACATGGCTCAAGCACTCGCATCGACTGCGCTTCAGCTTCTAATCCTTTCCCCGTCAGGACTGTGGGCTAATAGCAGCTTCACTCTTTGTTTCTTTGTTTTCTGAAGACAGGATCAGGTCTCTCGACTGATCTTTCCCTCTTCTTTAGGGCACTCTGTACTAAGTACTAAGTCAGCAATCCCTAATTCTTCTTGTTCTCATGTGGGAACAGGCCACTCTTCCTTTCTGTAAGCCCCAAGGGGTGGCTGTGGCCCAAACTGACAACCTCGGGACCTTTCTCCTTCTCCCTTGGAGCACTGAGCCAGGGTTCAAACAGGTTCCAGCAGAGATGCCAAGCTACCCAGTTCCAGGCTAGAGATTTTAAGACAGTTCTGGATTTCTGACCACACCATCCTGATGCATTCTGGGACCTTGTAGCACTGATTTTGATAGGCAGGGTCAGGAACTAGAATTCCCACACTAGCAATTATTGGAGTGGTTACAGCTTTTGGAAGTTCAGATTGGTTTTGTGGTTTCGAATCACAACTGAGAGCAACCCAAACTTCTGGCACCATACAGCTCAAGCTTGCAGAAAGTCATATTATGGTGAGGAAGCATGAATCTTGTGGATGAAGCCAGGTGGAAGAGACTTGGAGGGGGGGGGGGGGTGTAGAAGCAGAACATTAGAGAGAAAGAGAAATGGGTGAAGGCTGAGTAAGGGACAGTGCAGTGTAGTATTTCTAGGGTTACCAGATGTCTGGAAAAACCCGGACATGCCCACTTTTAAGAGGACTGTTCAGGTTCCCGGACTGACTTTCCAAAACCCAGCAGTTTGTCCGGGTTTTGGAAAGCTCCAACGAGCTCTGGCCGCATCTGGAGGGACTCTGAGCATGTGTGGAAGACATCACACACATCTGCACATGCTCGAGGTCCTCCTGATGTGAACAGAGCTCATCAGGGAAGAAGAAGAGGCTTTTAGGGGGGTGGGGCTGGGGACAGAATGGGTGGGACTTGAGGCAGAACTGGGCAGGGCTGGAGACGGAACAAGGCAGGGATGGGGCAGAATGGGATGGGGCTATGCGTCTGTGTATGTGAAGCTCCAAATATGGTAACCCTAAGTATTTTACCACTATTTGATTAATCATGTGGCAAAATACGATGGTGTGTGCTTTGGCTCTCCAGATATTATAAAATATAAAATGTGGTCATCAATAGAAAAAAGTTGGACAAAGCTGGTCTACAATTTAGGTGTGGACACTTACCTCTATGAATACAGTAGTCTAGCAATCAAAAACAGAAACCACCAACCCAAAAAAGGCTCTGATTTTTTTCCAAAGAGGTGTGTGAGGGAGTCTATAGCATACTACCAGTCCCCCTGCTAGATACTTCCTCACAATGTCAGAGCTACCTTAACATAGGGAACTTCTCCTTAGGGGGAAGCGACACGGGAAGGAGGAGTCAGGGAAGCAACTACCAAGGAGTATAAGAGGCAGGGCCAGAGATAGGTTAAGGAAGTCCAGGGGAAGAAGTGGTCCCAGCATACATACTCCTTAACTACAACCACTAGACAATCTGCTTGGCTCAGGTAAACCAAGTCTCTTATGCTAACTATATGTGAGCCCTGTTCTAAGGTCTGGCTAGGACCAGAGCTCACAACTAATATGAGAAAGACTTTTTGCAGTCTGTGTTTGGGGCATGGCAGTACTAGCTCCAGACCCATCTCGGAACTTTTGTTTATTGAACCAAGAGACCGTTCCTTGTACTTCTAACCCTGTCTCAGGATTTTTTGAGTTTCCTTTACTTTGGTGCTTTTGTCTGACTGTGCACAGGCCCAACCTCAAACTCCATTCGTGCTGTTACAAGATGATATTCTTATATTACTTTAAAGAAATTAAAAAGAACACTTTTTTTTTTTTTTTTAGAAGAAAGTAAACAGGTCTCTATTAATCCACCAATCTATCCATGGTCTCAGAATTCTCTGAAGAAAATTGAAAGACTCTTCAGCATGGAAAGTTCTCATAAACCATTCCAAAAAGGAGAAAGACTTTTCATGTTGGAGAGTTTTTCAATTATCTTCAGAGAATTCTGAGATGTGGAGATAGTGCTGGATTAACAAAGGCACTTAACTATAGCCATAGACCTGATATAACTGTGGGCATCTAAATGCTGAAGATATACACATACTTTATAATATTATACAAGGTACAGGGGTGAGGCGCTGTCTTGATGGGGGCACCAACACCTTTCTGCCCCCCCCAACCACACTCACACCCTCCCTTCTCTGCTCCCACATACCTCTTTAAAATCTTCGCCAGCATGAGCAACTATTGTAGCCTGCTGCTCGCACCAGCCTGACTTCCTCTGAAATCACTTCTGGGGTCGCAGGGCCAGGAAGTGACATCAGAGAGAAAGCCAACACCAGTGTCAACAGCAGGCCTGAGAAGCTGCTCACGCAGGCGTATATTTAAAGAGGTACAGGAGTGGGAAGGGAGGGCACGAATGTGGCGGGGGGGGGAGGGGGGAGAGGAGGTGTGTTGTGGAAGAAGTGGTGGGGCGGAGAAGAGGGCACAGGGGGGGGTGCCTCCTTCCCTCGCTATGCCACTAAATACAGCCTGCTCAGGGTCAATCCTTATGTACACCCCTTTGCAAATATACTACTTCTACTACTAATCATTTCTATACACATTTCTAAAACGTTCAAGAAACAGTCCCTGATCAGTAGAGATTACAATCTAATCAAACAGGACAAGTAGAGGGCTAGGGAGCTTCTCAGGCATGGGTAATATACAAGCGAGTGGAGGTGAGGAGTTAAAAGATGGGCTTTTAGTCTGAATTTGAATACTGCCAGGGATGGAGCTTGATGTACTGATTCAGATAGTCTGCACTGACTCAGACAGTCTGTTCCAGGTATATGATGCAGCAAGGGAGAAGGAAAGTAGTCTGGAGTTCGAAGTAGTAGAGAAGGGTACAGATAAGAGAGACTTACCCAATGAATGGAGTTCCCAGGGAGGAGTATAAAACGAGATAAGAGAGGACAGAGATTGATGTACCTCTGTACACCAGAAATCTCTATGGGAATCCAGACCCAAGTCTCAGCCTGCCTTTCTGCCTGGATGTCATGCTGCCACTTAAAACTGAGCTACTTATCCTTCCACCTAAACCTACCTCTCCCCCCCAAAAAAAAAAAAAAAAAAATCTCTGTCTCAGTGAATAACACTCTCATCCTCCCTGCCTTGCCAGCTTGCAACCGTAGGGCTAACTTTGATTAATCTCTCTGCACAAATCCAACAGACCGCCAAAACCTGTCTATCGCCAAAATCTGACCCTTCCTCTCTGAACACACTATCTAAACCCTTATCCACATTCTTATCACCTCTTCCCTAAATTACTGCAACCTGCTTTTCACAGGTCTTCCACGCAACCATCTCTCTCCCTGTCAAGCCATGCTGTACGACTTATATTCTGCCAGAGTTGCCATGCCCACATTACCCCTCTCCTCAGGTCACTTCATTGGCTCCCTATCCATTTCTCCATACAGTTCAAGCTCTTCCTATTGACTTACAAGTGCACTTTCAAATATACACTATGCAAAATGTACATATACAGTACTTGTATGTATAAAATAGTGCTAAGGCACAAATTTGGCATATACCGTATGCATACATATTTATTTATTCAATTTTCTATACCATTCTCCCAAGGGAGCTCAGAACTGTTTACATGAATTTATTCAGGTACTCAAGTTTATTATTAGGCTTTTTCCCTGTCTGTCCCAGTAGGCTCACAATCTATCTAATTTACCTGGGGTAATGGGGAGATTAAGTGACTTGCCCAGAGCCACAAGGAGAGGTCTGGGTTTGAACCCACAACCTCAAGAGTGCTGAGGCTGTAACTATAACCACTATATACCACACTCTCTCCACCCCTCCCCCCAGTATTCAAATTATTTACACATGTAACACGTATAAATGTTAGTTTCTATTTTATAGAATTGCCCCCTTGGCATCTTGCTACACATATACTAGATCTGGTCCTGGGGCACAGGGTGCAAATTTAAGGTATCTGCAGTGAGACATCTAGTGTACCCTAGCCTTCATTTCCAGAGTGCTATAATTCAGTGCAAGGTGATACCATGAATGACAACTGTAAACCACTGCTCTGCAAAATTGCCAAAACTCCACTCTTCCTCTTCAGGATAAAGCAATTAAAGCATGATATTTGTTCTATTCAGTCAAGTAGACTTTGAAGTACCAGTAATTATGGGATAACAGTGCCACCTAGTGGCTACATTCAACAATACCTTACTTCCTTTTTTTTTTTTTTTTTTTTAGTTCAATCTTTTTATTGAATATTTCAAATAGATAAAGGAACAATTAACAGAACTATCAGGAAATGTCAATCCATATCAAAATAACAGCCAGACATGTCATACAAAGAAGACATGATAATGATGGTAGTGATAAATTACAGTTTTGGTTTAGCTATAAAATGATCAATGGGAGTCCATAATTGACTCTGAGGATGTTGAAATAGCGGAAATCGTTTCTCAACAGCGTACTGTTCATATCGTTTGTATAAGCATACTGAGTTCAACCAGAAGAAATAGTAGAGTCTAGAAGCCGATTTCCAATGTTGCAACACCTGTTAAAGTCCAATAGATATTAGCATATACCTTACTTCCCAATAGATTTTATAGCACCCCGCCCCTTGATTGTATGACAGTGAAACATATCTATACTCATCAAGGGAAGGTTGGTGGATGTCTGGTGGAGATGATAGAATTCGAGCAGGTATGGCATAGAGAAAAAGGATCCTTTTCTAATAAGGGGAGTGAAGGAGTAGCCTTGTGGTTAGAAGTGCTGCGACAGCACTCTAAGTTTGCAGGTTCAATCCCAGCCAGTGGTGTAGCGAGGTTGAGTGATGCCCGGGCCGGTAGCACCCCTCTCTCCCCCATCTCCCCCCCCCCCAATGCTACGCACGCACATCCCTTCCCCGTACCTTTATATCTTCCGTGTGAGCAGCCAAAAATTTGATGCCCACGTCAGCTTCGGCGCACTTACTATTGTCACTTTCTAGGCATGGGTCCCAGAAGTGACATCAGAGAGAGTGCCAAAGCTGAAGCGGGCAGCAATTTCGTGGCTGCTCACGCTGAAGTTAAGAAGGTACAGGGGGAAAGGGAAGGGGCGCGTGTACGGCAGGGGGAGGAGTGGGAAGGGGGGGGGGCAGACAGCAGAAATGCCAGCACCAGAGAGACATTGAGAGGAAAGAATTGCAAAGTAGTGCAGGGGGGAGAGGTACTACTGCAGCCAACCACTTGGATGGGACAATGGGGAAGTATCTGTGATGGATGAGGGGGTGGAGAGAGATATGAGGCAGAGGAGGAAGGGCAAGAGAGGAAGTGGATAGAGGGAGAGCTGTACAGAATGATGTCAATGATGAGGAGCAGGACAGGGAGGGTCAGGAGGTGATAAGGAAATCAAGGAGTTGGCAATGAATCTCCTAGTCTGCATGGAGATTGTTAGATGCGTTGGGGGCACAAAAGAGAAAATGAATCCCTAAGCTGACTCTAAAGCCTGAGCTAAAAAATGCAGTAGGTAAAAATCAACAAGGCCATAAAATGTATAAAGCAAGCATCTGTTTATTACTGAGGCAAATCAAATCCAATACTGTGCAGCAAAAACTGCTACTGGGAGAATCCAAACAAAGATATACAGCACCTATGTACCTTACAGACAACATCTCCTCCTGGGAAAAACACACTGAAAGAAAAACAGAATAACTTTGTGGAGAAATGTCCCTGATAGATAGGTATCCTAAAAGATCATCACCTAAAATAAGAAATAATCAAAATATTAAGCTGAGGGAGGTTTGGGAGGACTTTGTTTGGTTGTCTGATGACTCTGAATCTGCTGCTGTGATCTAGGATCATTTCCAGCAATTTTGACGGCCCGCTGACATCATCATTGCGAGCCTCTGTTCCAGAAGATAAAGCCCAGCTGCCCCCTGCGGCATTGGAGGGGTCGGAGGACTTTGTTTGGTGGCCTGGTGGTATTAATTTGTACCACTTGGCTGCCTGATGCCCTAGGAAATCTGTCTGGAAGCAAAGGCCCGGCAAACTATACTGAGTTTTCAAGTTTCGCCAATCAGGGAATCCCTTCTGAATGGCCTGCTTCAACTGCAACCACTTATATTTTTGAGACTTTGCAATGCCAAATGATAGTTGCAGTTGTGAAAATTCAAGCAGTCTCCCATTTGATAACATATCATCCAGTGTACGTATATCTGCCTGCATCCAATGCTTCCAGATGATCTTAAACCTCGCCAATTTGTATCTTGGAGTTCAACCATAAGGACTGACACATGGATTGATGAATCGGAATAGGTGTTAGGTTATTAATAAATTTTAATGTTTGCCATGTGGAAACTAAAATTCTATTGCCCTTATAAAGCCTAGGTAACTTGATACTTAAAACATGACACAAACGCAATGGAGATATGAGTTGCCATTCCAAGTAAAGCCAGTCTGGAAGATGCTCCATGAGCTCAGGAAGGATCCAATACATACCCTGACACAGTATATAGGCCTGATGGTACCTATAAAAGTTTGGGAAATTTACCCCACCCACTGCAATTGTTTTTTGTAAAGATACTAAAGCAACTCGAGCAGTTTTACCCAAATAAATTTAGTGAGAATACTATTCAATTTCTTATAAAAAGACCCCTGAAAATAAACTGGCAACATACCCATTTGGTAGCAAACCACAGGCAAAATCATCATTTTAACTGTTTGAACTCTCCCCCACCAAGACAGATGTAAGGGGTTCCATTGCTCACACATTTCTGAGACCTTTAGCAATAAAGATTTTTCATTTACTTTCATCGTGTCTTCCAATGTTTTTTGAATCCAGATGCCTAAATATTTTATACCATCTTTCCAAAAAAAAGGGAAATAGTCAAATAATCCTTTTGGACAGTGTACATTTAGCGGAAGAACCTCCGATTTACTCCAATTTATTTTATATCCAGAAAATTTGCCAAATCGGTCAATCAAATCCAGTAAATGCGGGATGGTAGATCTAGGATTCCTCCAATAAAGCAAAATGTCATCTGCATAAGCAGAGACCTTATATTCCCAACCTGCATAAGGAATATCCTGAATCTCCCTTGCCTGTTGAATAGCCAATATCAAGGATTCCAAAACAATATCAAAAAGCAAAGGAGATAATAGACATCCTTATCTAACTCCCCTCTCCAGTCGAAAATGTTCTGAAAAAGTATTATTAATATATAATCTGGCAGAAGGGGAACTATACAAGGTTTGAATCATTTGTATAAATCCAGAACCAATACCAAACCAATCCATTGCTTGATACATAAAGGTCCATTCCACACGATCAAAGGCCTTCTCTGCATCCAAAGATACAGAGAAAGCCGGATCTTCAATAGCTTTTGTTAAATTAACATATGAAAAGCCAGTCTGGTGTTGGTTGATGAATGTCTTTGAGCAACAAAACCCGTTTGGTGCATACCAATAATATAAGGGAGAGCCTTGGCCAAGCATAAAGCCAATAACTTAGCCAGAAGTTTCCTTCTACATTAATCAAAGAAATAGGCCTGTAATTTGAAACCAATATGGGATCTTTATTTGGCTTCAGTAAAACAATAGTTAAAGATTCTGCCATAGTACCCGAAATACAACCTGTAGTTAGTTGAGCCTGATATAAATTTAAAAGATGAGGTAATAATATAATTTGGAATGATTTGTAAAACTCCACAGTAAATCCATCACCACCTGGAGCGAATCCAACTCTAAGGGACTTCAATGCTGTCTGAAGTTCTGTCAATGATATAGGCACCTCAAGATCTCCCTTTATACACTCGGGGATTTTTGGCCCCTTAATTAACTTTAAAAACTTTAAACTCTCAAGTTCTTTCTTTGAATAAAGCTTAGAAGAATATAAAGCTATATAATATTTCAAAAATTGTTTAAAAATATTTCCAATTTGAGAATAAGTTTCACCCTTCTCATCTTTAATAGCCACAATCTTAACTTTTCTTTTTTTAGCATTGAGTAATTAGCCAATAATCTTCCTGCTTTATTCAAACTTTCATAATACAGAGCCTGTTGAGAAAACAAATCTTTCCTAGCCAGTTGAGAGGAAATCTCACTATATTTATATTTAACTTTTAAGAGGGTCTGTAAAGTAATTTTTCAAAGACAATTGTGACTCCAAATCCTTAATATTTTGTTCCAAAGTAGAAAATTCCATTTTAAGCTGTTTCCTAATGTGTGCTGAATATGAAATGATTTGCCCTCTGATAGTAGCTTTGAAAGCATCCCACAGTGTTTCTAAAGAGATTTCCTCTGAGGTATTAAGTTGAAAATATTCATTCATTTTTAATTGAAATTCCTCAAGACAGTTTAAATCTGCAAGCAATGTATTATTGAATCTCCAAACAGGTCTATAACAATCTTGTTCAGGAAATTTAAATTCAATCCAAACTCCAGCATGATCTGATAAAATAATTGGGTCTATGCTGGCTTTTGTAACCTGTTGAATTAATGAGTCTGAAATGATAATGTAATCTATTCTTGAAAATGATTTATGTACATGGGAGCAGAAAGAAAATTCCCGAGCATTAAAACAAAGAAATTCGCCAAATATCTTTCAAACCACAGGACTGTACTAAATTATCTAAACCCATGGATTTTACTAGCTTACTGGGTTGTTTGTCCAACAATGGATCCATAACAGCATTAAAGTCCCAAGCTACTAATAAATTAGAAGAAGCCAGTGGGAGAATCAACTGTTGAAGAGTTTTGAAAAATTCAGCCTTTGAATTAGTGGCATAAATATTAAAAAGCTTTAGAATATCTTTTCCCAAGTTCATGTGTACCTGAATCCATCTTCCCATAGGATCTACTGAAACCACTGTTTATTCTTTAGATAAGCAGTATTTGTTTTACTCTTTGGGATCTTGCTAGGTACTTGAGACCTGGGGTGGCCACTATTGAAGCAGGATACTGGGCTCGATGGACCTTTGGACTGTCCCAACATGGCAATTCTTATGTTTTTATTACTGCACAAAGTGACACTATTTTTAATCTACAGTTTTGTGCATAAGGCTTTGTTTTTCTGAGCCTTGTAGCTTAGTGGTTAGAGAGACATAAGAATAGCCATACTGGGTCAGACCAATAGTCCATCTAGCACGGTATCCCAAATAGTAACAGCATTCCATGCCACTGATCCAGAGCAAGCAATGGCTTCTCCAATGTCTGTTTCAACAGCAGACTATGGACTTTTCCTCCAGGAACTTGTCCAAACCTTTTTTTTTTAAACCAGCTACATTAACCACTCTCACCACACCCTCTGGCAACCAGTGTTCCAGAGCTTAACTATTTTCTGAGTGAAAAAATATTTCCTCCTGTTCATTTTAAAAGTATTACTCTGTAACTTCATCGAGTGTCCCTTAGTCTTTGTAAATCTTGATGCAGTAAAGACTTGATCTACTTGTACCTGTTCTACATTACTCAGGATTTTGTAAACATGCTTTTCTTTGCTTTTTTTAATTTACATTTATGAGGAACTCCCATTATGCAGAGAAAGCCTTAATCTGGAATTCTGAATAAGAGGTCCACTTCCCAGATCTGAATTTAGGATGTAAGATGTGTATGATTTGCATTTACCGAACAAAAACAAAATCCAACAGGTCTGCAGTGAAACACAGTCCACGAGAAACAAAAGGGAAACTGCAGACAGTAGTACAAGATGCAGGCTTTGTTTATTTAGATAATCTTTTGTTGCGCATAATATAACCACCTTTTTACAAATCAAAGGACCCAATACGGTCTGTGTTTCAGTCAACACATCTTCTTCAGGGGTTCCTAAGTTGTGATGGTGTAAGATAAGCTGCAACAAATAAACATAAACCTGTATGAAACAACTTGAAGTACCAAAGGTGTCTGTCTGCGATAAAATCTATCACTCTATCTTATACCGTCACAACTTAGGGACCGCTAAAGAAGGTGTGTTGACCGAAACACGGACCATGTCGGGTCCTTTGGTGTGTAATAAGGTGGTTATATTAGGCGCAACAAAAGATTGTCTAAATAAACAGCCTGCATATCTGATTTGCATTTACCGAATCTGAGCTCAAGGCGAGTTGCATTCAGTTGCACAATGTATGTATTTCCCTGCCCAAAAGGGCTCACAATCTAGTTGTATATGAGGAAATGGAGAGTGAAGTGTTTGTGGGAGGGATATAAATCTAACCACTAAGCTGTATGGAAATTGCATATTTAAAAAACCTTTGTGAAATCTTCAAAATTAGGTCCAGCGCAACACACTAAGAACCACAGGAGGTGGCAACATGTGGGAGTTCCAAAACCTTCTGGAAGTGCTGCTCTATCTTTTCCTGCTTTGGCTTTCTGTATGCATGGTTTGGCTTTTTAGTTTTAAGCGACATGGTGCAAAAAAGAACTCTGGCATGACTCTCCTGAGACGAGCCTGTGAGATTTGCACTGGAATTTGTTGCTGCACAGTGTGGCACACAGCTGCCAAGGGAGTCCTATTTTTGAGAGGGAGATTTTAGTACATGCCCCCAGACATGCCCCAGTCTGCCAACTCTAAATCTCATGGCTCCACCCCATTGCACACCTCAATCCCATGTTCATTCCAGAAAATACTTTTTTACAATAGTGACAGCAGGGATAGGTAATATGAAGTGTTTCAGTGCATTCTATTGCACCCCCTCTCCTGCATTTGTTATCCCTAGGGGTGCAGCCACTTTGGGTTCTACAAATTCTGATTCTACAAATGGCACTTAGTGGAGCCCCTCTCCTAGGCACCAGTCAACACATTTCTCAATCAACCGCTAGGCGTCATTTACAGAATTCCACTTAGCAACACCTAACTTGGCTTTGGCATCACTAGCGTCCTAATATTAGGCGTTGGTATATTAGCCCAGGGTTTTCCATTCAGCATGACCCCTCTCTTCCCATCCTTCCAGCATCTCCCCTCTTTCTCTAACTCCTTCTGTCCAGCATCTCCCCTCCTTCCCTCTATCCTTTTCCATTGAGCATAACCCTTCTTCCCATCCTTCCAGTATCTCCCCTCTGTCTCTCCGTCCTTCCTCCAGTATTTCCCCTTTCTGTCCCGACCCTTTCATCCAGTATCTCCCCTCCTCGCTTCATCATCCCAGCCAGCTTCAACCCCCTTTTTCTTTCAATTACACCCAGCATCTCCACTCTCCCCATCCTTTTACCCAGCATCTTCTCTCTCTCTCTCACTACCTCTTTTTTATCCAGCATGTCCCCTCTTTCCCTCTTTATCTTCCCATCTTTCCACTCATCTTCTTTCAAGCTAACCCACTCCCATTCAGCAAGAAACAGGCACATGCTGCAGTGTTCAGGCAAGTGCTGTCGGCTCTGCTGGTCCTCTACCCCCTCTGCAGTCCACTTCCTGTTCTGGGGCAAAGGACTGGCCGAGCCAACAGTGCATCCCTGCACCTACTTTTGGTTGTTTTGCTGCTACTGTTCATCAGGAGAAGCAGCAGTGGTGGCAGTGCAGTGGTATGGAGGTTATTGTGCCTCTACTGAACCACAGCTCAGTAGGAGAATTTCCATGTTTGGCAGGAGTGTGGGAGATGACCCACCAAAGCGGGAGTTTCCTGCTGAATGTGGGAGACATGGCAGTACAGTTGTGGCAATGAAGATAGGTTGTTGCTGGTAACAGTAGCAGCCCCATGTGGGGGACACTCATTTCTAGTTTACAAGGAGAGGAAAAGACACCACAAACCATTGTACCAAGCCTGTAAAGGAAAACATGCTTTGATACTGTAACAGGCTGATTTTGCTCTGTCAAATTCCAGCTTCTCTGAGAAAGGCAAAATCAGAACTGGAGCGATGTCTGAGAGGCGGACTGGGTCAGGTGGCAATGCTAAATATCACAAACAGGAAAGAAAGATAGTGAGCCCTAGACGAGTCTGCAACCACAGCGATGAATGATCATGTGCATTCATGTACACCTGCTAAGTAAATATTGTAGGAAAGACAGAGTTGGCTTTGTCCGATGTAGCCAACTGTTTTCCCAGTAACATGGTCTGGTTTCTCATTTCACCGGATGAACACTTTAAATCTATGTGTGCCTCTGTGTGCAGGCTAATGAATGAATGAGCTGAATGTTCTTGAGGCCTATGCAAATAAATCTGGGGGCTCGTAATAGTAAAAGTTTGTCATGAATAGATGTAACTGTATAATAATACAGAACCCTGCCTGTGGCCCAGAATGTGCAATTTTTCACATACTGTAAGATGGCATGTGTGAACCTTTGCAAAGATGCCAAGGGTGGGTAATCCAAGAGGGTTAGATTTACCAACCTGAAGAGCGAAACTGAAGGCCAAAGAGTGACATCTTTCAGACTGTCGGTCCAGGGTATAAATCTGGAAAGATGAAAGTGTTGCATTGCTTTGCAAATGAAAGACACAACATTAAAAATATTTCTCTCTCTATTTTGTGCTTCTGATAGAGTGATGAAGGGAGAGGCACAGGCAGAAGCAAGACAGAGTGAGAGAAACCCCCCCCCCACCCCCAAAACACAGGAAATGATATAGAAAGGCATGCATTAAGGTTCTGAGATAAACCCCCCCCCCCCCTCTTTTTTACAAAAGCATAGTGAGTTTTTTAGCACTGGCTGGGGCGGTAACAGCTCCAACACAAATAGAATTCCTATGAGTGTAGGAGCTGTTCCCGGTGCTAAAAAACACCCTATGCTTTGATAAAAGGAGGGAAGTTTGGTGCAAGATTTCCTAACTCTTGTACAAGAGAAAAATTGCTCCCTGATGAAATAAATCAAATGCAAGTAATCGACGCACAAAAACTCTGCACGAGTGTGGGCGAGCAGAGCACAGTGGGTACAAGTGCAGATGGGCCTGCACTGGCACCTAATGCTGATAAATGCATGTGCAACTCAAAACGCCAAGTACATAATTTGCAAATACCAGTTTTGTTAATGATCCAACCTAACCCCTCCCCTCAACTCCTCCACTTCAAGGGAGCCAAAATAGGGCAGGTACTGTATGCTCACTAATAAAGCGAATACAAACAGGCATGAAATCCTCACTAGAGGCTGACTTCAGGACATGTGTTAAAACTCCAGAGTTACAGAACCCTGTGCTCAGGCCTTGAGCCTTCTGTGAAACAAGACAAAAAAGAACCTACAAAACTTGCAGTAAAAAAGTCACAAAACCTAACATGTACATAAGCACATAAGCACATAAGCATGGCCTCTGCCGAGTCAGACCATAGGTCCATCATGCCCAGCAGTCCGCTCCCGCGGCGGCCCCCCAGGTCAATGACCTGTAGTGATCTATTACTCAAGAGCATTTTGTCTTGTATAGTATCCCTCTAATTGTACCCCTGGATTCCCTTACCCCTCAGGAATTCGTCCAATCCCTTTTTGAAACCCAAAACCGTACTCTGCTCAACCACCCCCTCTGGAAGCGCATTCCAGGTGTCCACCACCCTCTGGGTAAAGAAGAACTTCCTAGCATTTGTTCTAAAACTATCTCCCTTCAATTTTTTTGAGTGTCCTCTAGTTCTTGTTGCCCCCGCCAGTCTGAAAAATCTGTCTCTCTCTACCTTCACTATACCCTTCATGATCTTATAAGTTTCTATCATATCCCCTCTAAGTCTCCTCTTTTCTAGGGAAAAGAGCCCCAACTTCTCCAGCCTCTCAGCATACGAGAGGTTTTCCATGCCCTTTATCATTTTTGTCGCTCTTCTCTGGACCCTCTCGAGTATCGCCATATCTTTCTTTAGGTACGGCGACCAGTACATCAAGCACTGTGAACCATTACCACGTTATATTTACATAGTTTAAATTCATATCATTTGCTGTTCCTTTTAGATGTTGTTATGATATTAATTTGAAGTTCAGGTACATTGGGCCCTGTGAATCATTGCCATGCCAATTTTATAGCACATATAGCATCTCTTAACCTTTTTGTGGTTGATCTTAACATGATAGGATTTTAGGTACTAATGTTCTATATCTTTTATGCATTTTCTCAGCTGTGTTGATTGGATAGGATTGGAGATTTGTTTGTCAAGTTTTGCTGTTTGTGTGGCGAGGAGGCCATCATATAGTTTTTTCCATTTGACTTCTTTGATGGGAGGGTGCGAGAATGGAGTGTGGGTTTTTCAACTAGACATAGGAGAACCCACACTCCATTCATGCACCCGCCTATCAAAGAAGTCAAACGGAAAAAAACTATATGATGGCCTCCTAGCCACACAAGCAGCAAAACTCGACAACCAAATCTCCAATCTACTGATTATGACCCCAGACTACAAAACATTCAGAAAAGAAATAAAGACTCTATTCTTCAATAATTCCTGCAAACGACTTAATACCGCTAGCTCCTTCCCACTCCCAATACCACTTCCCAATACCTTCCCAATTCCCCACAGCAACCTCATCCACTCTTTATCTCTAGAAATGACCAGATATCTTCTTCTTAAATTACGTTTTTTGTAATTCTTATGTAATCCACCTTGAACCGCAAGTGCTGGTGAAATTTTAGAGGTACTGGGTGGGGGAGGGTTAGGGTTACAGGTAATACCGGGCATCATCCAATTGTCAGTAGGCTTCACGTAAATAGTTTGCTGCGTTATCATAGCTTTCACCCAGTAGGTTTAAAAAATAGCTTACCTGTAAGTCAATTCCTCAGACTCCGGAGAATTTGTGGATCCCTGGATGATTTCAGGGTTTAAGCTAAGAAAATGAAAAATCGTTTTTATCAACGAGGTTATCCACGGGAAGTGGTGAGGAATGCTTACAAGAAGGCGAACCGGGAATGGTTATTACAAGTGCCCATTGAAGAAGAAGATATAAATCCTACTGAGACTGTAGCGTTCGTTCAAGATTTCTCCACCCAGGCCTACAATATTATTCAAATTATATTAAAGCACTGGCACATTGTAAAATTGGCAAATCCTAGTTTAGGGGAGCGCCCTATATTCTCCTACAGACGTAAGAAAAATATAGAGGAATATGTTAACCATAATAAATTGTGTGATGTTGCTCCAAAAATTATGGGTAGTCATCAGCCTTGTGGCCAGTGTCAATGGTGCCCGTTCACCTTAGTGGGTGAAACATGGACTCACCCAGGAACGGGTGAAGTATTTCAAGCTAGACATGGCACTAATTGTAATTCGGACCATGTTAATTATGTGGTCCAATGCCCATGCCCTAAGTTATATGTGGGCCGAACAACGTGCCCCATTTGAATACGGTTAACTGAACATAAATCGAGGGTGTACAATCAGAATGAGGCTTCCCCTCTAGTCTGACATTGGAAGAGCTGTGGGCATACTCTCCAGGATTTAAAATGGTGAGTATTGGATCAAATAGTAGTAGGGTGGGAGGGAGGTAATACTGAACGTAGGCTTAACTTGTGGGAATTGAGATAGATGTTTAGATTGAACTCCATGGCTCCTCGAGAGCTCAATGTCTGATTGGATAGCACAGGTAGATTTTTAAAAGGATATGAGGTTTGGGATAAAACTTAGGGTTCGAGAAGTTTTTCATCAAAAGTAATTTCATTAAATCAAACAAATATAAATAAATAATATAGTGGATAAGGCATAATGGTAGTCCTTTTAACTCCTCCGGTGGACCGGATATGATGTCACTGGGGGGGGGGTGTATTTTAGTTCAGTGCCAGAAAGCCGCAACCATCTTTGGTAAGCCGACGGCTTTAAGAGTAATGTGAAATTAAATAGGTAAGAAAGCTTCGTTCTTATAATATTTAGGATTTATATGGTTTATAACTGATATTAATACTGGGTTTACGTATGTTTAACTTTCAGCCTCCCCACTGCCTTGAAAAAGTGAGCAAAACGCATTGGTGGTCAAGGGGATTACCAGTAATGGCTGGAAAGTTAAGTTAAGAAAATTATCAAGTATTTTTTGAATGAAATTATTTATTGAAGAACAGAAACAAAGTATTTATGAAGTTATTTAAGCAACTATGAGTATTTAAATAAAATGGAATAAGGAAAATAAGAAAAATACGAAAATAGTGAAGATATTGCCTTCAGGGGACAAATGAAGAATTAACCCTTTAAGAGCTATGCTGCTCTGTGGTAAGCTGATACCCCATAGGCACTCAAGAAAGGATTCTGTGTGATTGGACTACAAGTGATATTATGTACAAATAACCATACATAATAAAATAGTCTCTGTTAGGGTTTTATATAAAAAGTGTTTAGACTATATTAGTATTTTAGGTTGCATTTCAGAACATAAGATTAGATTAGGGCACAGAGAACAGTTGAGGAAAGTCTCTGTTTAGTGTTTAATTCCCTCCCACCCCAAGGCTTGTCTTTTGATTTATAGGCTCTTCAGCCAATTAGGAACAGGGCATTGCCTTGGTAGAAGTTTTTCCCCCCCTCTTTTTCTTCTCTTTTTCATTAGGTGCGTGTACTTCTGCAGCCAGAATATGGCTGGGAAACATCATGTCACCAAAGCTGTTGCTCAGATTACAGCTTTTGTCTCTGTGTAGGCAGAAAATGCTACCGAGGCAAAGGGAGTGGTTCCATGTGTAAGATGTCTTCAGCATGAACCCCTCATGAAGGAATTAAAGGAACTGAAAGAGGAGGTGGCAAGAAGCATCTGTAAGAATGAGAGGAACATCGATGAAATGCTTCATGAGGCATCATAGATTTTCAGCAGTGAGGAAGAAGAGGCCGAGCTGCAGGAGGACAGATGGACTCAGATTATGGGACCCTGCAGGACTGATATTGTAACTCCATCTGCCCTTGAACTGAAGAACTGGTATGCAGCTCTGGAAGTGGAGGAGATGAGAGCATTCCAGGGAGAGGAAGGACCAAAGCTCAAAATCCCCAAAGTTGCTGGATCCATGACCACTAGGAGGCAAAAGGTAGTACCCTTCTGAGGTATACAGAGGTTTCCATCTATAGACCAGACACAATGTCCCAGGAGGTATGCTGTCTGCTTGGTGGCATAATCCAAGATGTTACAGAGATCTTGCCGAGACTCATCAATCCTAATGACTATTATCCAATGCTGCTTATCCATGTTGACATTTATAGTACTGCTAGGTACCCTACCGAATGTATCAAAAGTGACTTCATGGCTCTGGGAGAGAAGGTGAAGCAGTCAGGTGCGCAGGTGGTATTCTCATCAATCCTCCCTCTCGAGGGTAAAGGCCAGGGCAGAGAAACTTGCATCTTGGAGATGAATGTGTGATTGCATGGATGGTTTCGGCTTCCTGGCTAACCTATTGAAGAGAGCTTTAAACTATTATCTTTGGGCAGGGTGATCAAAGCCCCCAGATGAGTATAAGCCCTCAGGTAAAATACCTCTACACAAATGGTAAAAGGGGACAATGTCTGGAAAGCAGTATATACTAATGCTCAAAGTATGGAAACAAGGTTCTGGATCTAGAGGTTGTGATGGAAGAGGCTGAGTTTGATTTAATGGCGATCACAGAGACGTGGTTAACAGAGAACCATGACTAGGATAAAGTTATACTGGGGCTATAATCTGTTCAGAAAAGACAGGGTAGAAAAAAAGGAGGGAGTGTGGCATTATATCTTATTAAAGCCACATAATTCCAAGATTTGCAGGAAAAGGAAGAGGCAATGTATTTACATTGGTGTGAAATACAGGCCTCCTTCATTGACAGAAGTGGACAAAAATTTAATAGCAGACATTCAAATTATAGCTGTTAAAGGGGAAGTATTACTAAAAGGTGATTTTAACATGCCAGATGTTTATTGGGGTGTCCCTATTGCAGGGTCTTCTAAAAATAGGGAGATCCTGGATTCTCTACAAGGAGAATTGTTCCAGCAGATGGTAATGGAACTCATGAGGTCATATTGGGCTTAGTACTTACAAATTAGGAAAGCGTTTCTGATGTTACAATGGGTGATCATCCGGCATCCAGTGATCACCACAAGGTTTGGTTTAATATTAAGACAGTTGTAGAGAGGGTTCATTCAAAAGTAAAGGTTCTACACTTTAAAAAAACTAACTTTGTTCAGATGGGGGATTACATCAAGGAATTGTTATCTGGATGGGAACATCTGGAAGAAGTAGGAAAGCAGTGGGCATACCCGAAAGGAACTATTATAAGGGCAACAAACTATTTTGTAAGGAAAGTAAGTAAGAGGAAAAGAAGGCCACTTTGGTTCTTATATGTATTAGCTGAAAACATAAGGAAAAAGAGGTTAGCTTTCATTAACTACAGAAGATCGCAGAAAGAGGCAGAGGCTAAAATATCTAGAAAAATTAACAGAGGCTTAGACTACTGCAATATACTTCTAACAAGTCTCTCACTGAACTGCCTCTCTCCTTTACAGTCAGTGCAAAACTCAGAGTCATGACTTATCTACTACCAACACTCGCCTGACCCTCTCCTCAAATCACTTCACTGGCTCCCTGTCTGCCTCCACATACAGTTCAAACTCCTATTACTAACCTACAAATGTGTTCATGCCACAGCCCCTCAGTATTTCTCCTCTTAATTTTTGTGAACCGCATAGAACTTACTGGTTATGCGGTATAGAAATTGATTTTTATGTTATGTTTCTTATCTCTCCCTATACACCTTCCTAAAAACTCCATTCCTCAGATAAGTTGCTTTTACCTGTATCCTTCTCCACTGTCAATTCCAGATTTTGTTCTTTTCATTTTAGCTTCCCCGTATGCCTGGAATAAACTACATGAGTTCATCCATCACGTCCCCTTCCCTTATTTAAAAGCAGACTGAAAACCCACCTTTTTGATATAGCCTTCAATCCATAACCCTACTCCCACTAGCCTGCTGATTAACCATCCCCCCCCTAACTGTATCCCCCACCCTGGCATCCTGTTTGTCTGTCTTGTCTGTTTAGATTGTAAGCTCTTTTGAGCAGGGACAGTCTCCTTTGTGACTCTGTACAGTGCTGCGTACATCTGGTAGAGCTCTAGAAATAATTAATAGTAGTATAGTAGTAGAAGACCTGTGCTAATTTGACCCCTTTTGACGTTTGATAGAGTCTTGGGATTGCTAGAGGCAATATTTACTTTTTTAATTTATTTTTTTAAACGCAGTTGTAATCCTAGTTAATCCCAAACTAAACTCAAATACATGAAAGATGATCCTACCTCAAGCTTCTCTTCTTAGTTGTGACAGTAGCATAAGTTCTCAAAAGCTGGGGGAAGGGAAAAGGTTGGGCGTTGGCTCCATGCAGGATTATTCTAAACCTGGATCATCTTCCAGCTGTTTTCATGGATCAGTGTTACCAGCTGTACAGATGAGCACTTGGCTTCAGTTCACATATCTGAGAGGTGAGATGTTGGAGGCATTTAGTTTATATGATTTTGATCTGTCTCTTTGTATTTAGGTAGCAGAATGGGTTTGTTTTTTGATTCATCTAAGCCAGGGGTATCCAACCTTTTGGCTTCCCTGGGCTGCATTGGCCGAAAAAAATGTTTCTGGGGCCGTGCAAACGCTGCACCAAGACAGAGGAGGGAGCCGGCAAGACGGTAAACACCCAGGGGCAGCAGAAGAAAACACTGCATTGTCCTCGACTGGGGCAACACAAAATACTTCACGGGGCCTCAGGTTGGACACCCCTGATCTAAGCCTTTTCTTTTGTCAATGCATATTTTTTTTATCATTTACACCCTCCTCAAAGTAAAATTATCATCTGATATATTTGAGGCAAAAGCATAGAGTTATTGGGGCTTATTCAAAAAGATGCCCCCCCACCCTATTATATACATGGGAAAATATTTATTAAATTAATATTTATTAAATATTTATTAAATTAATTTAAATCTCTATGGGCTTGGGGGCCGTTACTGCGCGGCTTTGTAAAACAGGCCCTAAGCCTCTCATTTCTTTTTAATGCACCTTTGCAGAGCTTCTCATCACTGCTTCTGAAACGACTCTTGTCAAAAGGACTTTACACTTGTCTGCTCGTATTTTCCGTTTTTTAAATGTATTTCTTTCAGGTACAGGTAGGCAATATTACCTTAAATTCAATGCTTATTTCAATTCCCATTTGCTTGTAGATCTAGTTCCCAAGGCACAGTCAAATAACTATCCGTAACTCTCCTAAATACTGATATCTGATCTTATGCTGTAACATTAGAGGAGTTCAGTGAAATGAAGGCATGCACATACATCCCCTATGATTGCTGAGCTGTGACAGAGACAATCACCCCAATACTATTCCTCACTCCCAGACTATTTAGCACAACTATCCCGCACTCAAAACTATACCCTATTTCCAAGAACATCCCGCAGCTATCTCGCCTACCAAAGACTACCACTCACAACTGCCCCTCAGCTAACCTCACCCCATAAACTATCTCACTTCCCAAAATTACTTCATAAATACACCCCTACTCCCAATTACCACCACCACCCAAACCTATACTCCAACTAACCCAATCCCCAAAATTGCACCGCACAATTACTCCTAATTTTATTCATCCCATCACAGATACCCTCCCATGTCCCCCAAACTCTTTCCCATGCATCTGTACCTCACTCCTCTCCCTCCCTATGTCCAAAAATTATCCTCATTCTTCCATTCCCCATATGCACCATCTCTTTTTCACGCTCACTCACACACTCATGCCCAACAATTCTACCTTTCTATTTCCACCTCAGTATCTTTCCCTCCCTCCTTCCCTCTGTCCCAGGTTTGTGCCCCTTCTATGTCCCAATGTGCGCCCTCCTCTATCCCAAGTCCAAACCCCCTATATCTCCCTTCCTTGGTCCAATGCGTGCACATTTTGTGGCCCAGCTACTTCGGTACCCCCTCCTGCAAGACTATACCAGAGCCATCCAGGTCAGCCACCTCCTTCCTGCCTTCCAGCCACACTTCTTCACAGGGCACACACTGCACGTGGCTGAACTAGAAGCCATCTCTCTAACGCTATCTCTGACATTGGAGGGAAGGCTTCTGGGTCAGCTACTGATGGTGTGCTTTGAGAGCTGCATGCTGCTTGGTGGAGCGGTGAATGTGGCTAGAGGGAAGGAAAAGGGGGTGCACAGCTATTGGAGCCCCTCGAGGTGCCTCCAACCCCGTGGGATCCCTGTGACCCCGGGGGACCCCACAGGAGCCCGGTGGCTTCTGTGGGATTCCCATTATCTCCATTCCCATGCAGCTTTCTAATCCAGACTCAAAGCCCACTTCTTTGATGCTGCTTTAAGTTCCAAACTTCAACCTACCCACTAAGCACTAATATCTATTTTATCATTCCCTCTGTAATTCCCCCACCTGCGCACAGTGTATTGATGCATCTTCTTGTCCAGTTTGTCTGTCTTGATTAGATTGTAAGTTCTTTTGAGTAGGGGTTGTCTTTTTTGTGTTTTGATGTACAGCGTTGCGTATGTCTAGTAGTGCTGTAGAAATGATACAGTTGCCGTTAGCTGGAGATAGTTATACTGCTGGCTAGAGTGATGAGCAGAGGAAGAGGGTTATGCATGGAAGGCATATTGCTCTCTGTATACAGTCTCTTCCTCCCGTAAACCACTTTGAACTGCTTTTGGTATTGCGATATATAAAAATAAAGTTGTTATTATCTAAAAAAGGTGGTCTTTCAGTCTATTTTTGATCAAGGGAAGGGACATGGTACATGGACTCATGCAGTCTAATCTAGGCATAAGGGGTAGCGAGGTGAAAGGAACGAAGTCTGGAATTGGTAGTGGAGGAGAAGGGTTCAGATAAGAGATTCAGGTTACTGAATCCTGTGGCAAATCAAGGGGTATGGTAAAAGTTTGCCTTTTACCTCAGATTTATAATTTCTCCCCTTAGTCCTTCTGTGATAGCTTTTGTCATCCCTGAGTGGATTCTAAGGGCGGCTGCTAGGTTTCACTGTAGGATGATGACCATCACTTACTCCACTTTAAGGCTCTCAATACTGCTGCTGCAGTGCTTCCAGACCAAATAGCATTCCAGCCCAGGTGTTTTGCTTGACACTGTGTGGCAGTTGCCACTGGGCCATTAAAAGAGACCTTTAGTGCAGTAACTTGAATGCAACAGTTTACAGGGTCCAAGGTAGAATAATTTTTACTTAACCATTCTCTTGTACTTTAAAGTTTCAACTCACCACAACTCAAAATGCTTCTCGTTTAGCAGTAACAGAAAACGTTTGCTATGAAATGAAATGAACTGATATACATATATAGAGTTGAGTCGGTTCAACGAATGACCACCAGGATGGTCTCGGGGCTCAAGGATCTCTCATACGAGGAGAGGCTGATTAAATTGCGGCTGTACTCTCTCGAAGAACGTAGGGAGAGGGGAGACATGATTGAGACGTTTAAATATATCACCGGTCGTATCAAGGAGGAAGATGATATTTTCTTTCTTAAAGGACCCTCGGCAACAAGAGGGCATCCGCTAAAAATCAGGGGCGGGAAATTTCATGGCGACACCAGGAAGTATTTCTTCACTGAAAGAGTGGTTGATCATTGGAATGAACTTCCAATGCAGGTGATTGAGGCCAGCAGTGTGTCAGATTTTAAGAAAAAATGGGATGCACATGTGGGATCTCTAAGAGGGTAAATTAGGGTGGGCAGACTTGATGGGCTATGGGATATCTAGGAGGGTAAAGTTAGGGGGGTGGGTCATTACTGTGGGCAGACTTGATGGGCTTTGGCCCTTTTCTGCCATCATTTTCTATGTTTCTATATTAGGTGCTTTGGTGTGGAAATAAAAAGCAGGGACACATATGGCCATGCATTTCATTAAAGGACCAGGCTCTGCTCCAACCTAAAGATAGCTCTGACTTTAGAAGGAACTGAAGAGTATATTTTAATACAGTCCTTAATAGAGTACACTTTGCTGGAGGAATCTTTCAGAAGGAAAAAAAAAGCCCATAGCTTACAAATGGTAGTTTTGTTCTAAGGTAATGGAATCTCTCATTGATGGAAATTAGCAGCTCTGAAACTGGAATGAATTCCTCCTACTGAAGTGATGGCAATATAAGATAGGTGCAGTAGCCCTAGCAACGGGCCATTAATCTATTTTTTTTTTCTTTTCTTAGAACATATGGATCTGTCTTCTTCTTTAACTGCCTGGCTTCCTTGAGAGCCAGAAATCTTCACACGGAGAGACCACAAATCTTTCTAATTCATACTCCCTCCTGGGCTGAATTTTTGGCTTCTGATCAGTTGACTTTGAAGTGCTGCTCCAACATTTCTGAACATAATGGGCTTGTCTGTTACCTTTAGCTAGTGGTTCCCTGCTGTTTGTCTATTTGGCTGTCTTTGGAAGCACTCTGTAATATTTCATTTCTATTTCTACAGAATTTGGAGAACAGTAATGAGGCAAACACAAATCATTCCCAATATGGTCTCATTTTGTTTTATGCATAAGAGACCTACATCTGTTTATAAATGTTTACAGCAGACTGGATTATTACACGGTTTCTGACTGCCGTTATGTACTATGCTCTGCCACATCCTGGTGCTAGAGGGGTACATTATAACCTATGGAAGTACCCAGCTATGGGAATGGTATCGTACAATATGTGATGCAAATATGGCAGATGATCAAGGCAGCAGTTTCAGACATCTGAATTTGTGTCATCTGTTTTGTGGGTGGCAGCAGATCTGGGACTAATTGTGGAATTATGTTCCCCTTAAATCTCTGCTAGTAATACTCTTAAGACAAGTCCCTCGTCACAAAAGCAGAACTACAGGCCGGTTAGTCTGTGGTGAGTAAATAATAATTTTATTCTTATATACCGCCAAAGCCATATAAGTTTGAGGCGGTTTACAGCAAGAGGCGCTGGACAATCAGCGAAGAGGTTACAATCAAAGTCAGCAATACAATCTTATATAATAAAGAAAATGAAAGCTAAAAGGATTGAATAAGAAGTGGTGAGTAGATTCTTAGTTAACAAATCGATTGAACAGACTTGTTTTTAATAGTTTTCTGGAAAACACCGCTACACAAAGGATAGCAAAGCTTCTGGAATCCAGTGGATTGCAGGATCTGAGCAGCATAGTTTTATTACGATTAGGACTAACACTAGGGGCTCCTTTTAGCTAAACGAGGGAGATCGATTCTAGAACAGAAGGGAGTGAGGATGCTGTACAATGGGAGAAAGGGAAGAGAGAGAGAGAGAGAGAGAAATGCTGAACCATGGTAGGAGGAACCAATGGACAGCAACAGAAGAATTTGCATAAGACAGGAAGGCGGAAAAAAGAGAAACTGGGACCAGCTTGTTGGAAAACAATCTCCAGACAACAAAGGAAAAAAGGAATGTATTGACTGAAATATGTTAGCTTTGGGAAATGTATATAGCAGATGTCTTTGTATTGTGTTCAAAAGAAAAGGAAATGCATTTCTGGTTTTATTTCTCCAGTGCTGATCCTTGCTGTGGGGCTAGTGGGGATCTCCAAGCACCACCAGCTGAGGACCTCCTCCAAAGATGGTCAGAACTCCCCTCCACCCAGCGCAGCGGTCACTGGCAGCATCCCTGAAGTGCCAGCATCTGTAACTCAGGGATGTAACTGCTGCCTGTCAAGCTCGGCAAAAGGGACCCCTGGCTAACTAAAGAGGAAGTCCTCAGCTGACACAGCTTGGGGGCTCCTCATCAGCTGGCGTATTTATATTTTATATTTACATTAAAGGCTCTGGCAGAGACCTGTTTACAAAGTTTGTATTAATTTGGAAATATTAATTGGGAAGAATAAAGTGTTTATGCTTGTTTGTAAATGGGTCTCTACCAAAGCCAGAGACTTTGTTCACACTTGGACTCCATATTTGAACATTTTGACTCCTGAGAGTCGTAGCCGGGTCTTGAATAGACTCCACCTCTGAAACTGTGCTTCTAGGTGTCTCTGCTGTTCCCTGCTTACGAGTTTTTCTGTAGCTGTGGGGGGATGGGGAGGGGTGGGTGGGGGGTAGGGGCTTCATTGTCGGGGGGTGGGGGTATGATGGGTCCGGGGAGGACATAAGAGT
Organism: Geotrypetes seraphini; assembly: GCF_902459505.1. Taxonomy (NCBI): domain Eukaryota; kingdom Metazoa; phylum Chordata; class Amphibia; order Gymnophiona; family Dermophiidae; genus Geotrypetes; species Geotrypetes seraphini. The sequence goes on along the minus strand of NC_047086.1, from coordinate 160,674,002 downwards.
CCAGTCCTCCGCGGGTGTTTGATGAAAATGTATACCATGGTTGTCATTGCTGTTGTATTTACTGTTGCTTAATAAAATAGATTTGAATATAATTCAGTAACATAATTAAATGAAATAACTACTTCTGAAGTTTATAGGGATGGGCGGGGATAGATTCAATTCCAGCGGAGACAGGCATGATTTCTGTCCTCGCACAACTCTCTAGTCTGGATTCCAGTACTGTCATGGATGGAGCCTGACGTATCATGTACCAGGAAGCTCTTTGGAAGACAGTGCAGGTCTCTGTTTAATCCAAGCCCATGCCATTACCACTGTGTTGCCATTACATCTCCTTAGCAACGTAGCAGTGTAGTCCACCATGGCCACAAACAGTAATTTTAGAGTCAGCATAAAGATGGTTTGGGGATATTGACAAATCACTGCTTCTATGCTTCTATTCCCATTTCCTGAATGTCAGAGTCTCAGGGCAATTTCAGAGAGGGCAGATCACAAATTGTCCCCTCTTAATTCAGACCACAAAAGTAAGGGGCCTTTTAACTGGACTTCGCTAGTAAATGGGCTCAGGGCTTAGAGCGTGTCCTAATGCAGGACTTCCCTCCCCACAAAGCCGCTTTCTTGCACAACTGTAAATTCAACCTTTTTCAATTATTTCTTTTTCTGGCCATTTATTTATTGTCTGGTCATTTATTGATTGATTGATTAGCATGTATTAACTTCCTTCATGAAGAGATTCACTCGAGGTGGTGTACAGCAGGCACAATTTAACATTTAAAAAAAAAAATCTATCCCACCTTTTACTACCCTGGCATCCTGTTTGCCTGTCTTGAGTGTTTAGATTGTAAGCTCATTCAAGCAGGAACTGTCTCTTTTGTGACCCTGTAAAACGCTGCGTACGTCTGGTAGCGCTCTAGAAATAGTAGTAGTAGTAGTAGTAGAAGTTAACAGTCCTGCAGGTTGCTGCCGGGAAAGCCATCTCACAAGCAGTATTATTCCAGTGCCCTGGTAGCATTGGGGCCTCAAAGCTGTGTCCCGATGCTCCCAGACCACATTTGATATGGCCATCAGAGCTTTCCCCATCCCCTCAATCTAAGTCTCCGATTCAAGCTCCCCACCCCACAAAGGGCCTTCTGTCCCTCAATCATACCTCTACCCCCCCCCCCCCCCAATTCAAGCCCTCCGCTTCCTGAAAAGACCTACCAAGAGATTGCCTGATGGCCCAATGATCAGGCAGGAGTGATACCCAGTTGGTTCCATCAGCAAAATGGCATCCTTAGAGGTAGCCTCGAGTTACCAGTATGGGTGCCATTTTGGAGATGGTGCCAGCCACAGCAAGAGCAACTAGAGATCACTCCTGACTAGGATTACCAGATTTTATATCAGTAAAATATGGACCCCCCCCCCCAGACCCACCCCCCAGGCCCGCCCAGTTCCACTCATCCCTGCCCCATTATGCCCCAGCTCCACCCCCTGCTGCCTGTTCATTGGGCAGGAAGGCATCCTCGCATGTGTGGATGACCCTGCACGTGACATCACCGCGTTGCATGCGTGGATGACCCCCCTCCCGACGCAATTTCTTTTCAAAGTGCCGGGTTTGAAAAGAGGACGTCCTGGGAAATCCAGACGTCTGGTAACCCTACTCCTGACTGATCACCACTGGACTACCAGGGAATCTCGTGGTAGGGGAGAGGAGCTTAGATCGGGGGATTGGAGTTTCAGAGGGCCGGGGCATTAAGAGTGGGAGAAAACTCTGGTCTTGTCAGATGCAGCTCAAGAGCATCAAGTGTAGATTTGAGCTCCTGGCACAGTAAAATAAGCTTAGCTTTTGGTGGGGGTTAATTTTGATTATGTACCTCCTAGTCTTTGAAGTATATGCACTGAGTGTAACTGTCTAACTACAAGAACAAGTTTATGGAAACACTCCAGACCCTATGAACAGTGACAAATTGATTAAAATGTTCAAAGATTGAAAAAGCCTAAAGAGAACCACCTTATTTGCCTAAACAATCCCACATTTCTAACTTGGCCTCACAGCATACGTTTAGGACTAAATGGTGTCCTAAGGATACCTTTAACAACATAATCATCTAAATAAATGGTCTATAAAGATAGTCACATACACATGGACGTTAAAGCCTCTCACATGCTTAACTGTGTGGGTAGCCTGTGTTAAAGAAAAAGCTGCTTTAAGCCTCTGGTCTTGTCAGTTTAACTGACAGCATACACCAAACCTATGCTTCAAAACCAAGTTAGAAATGTGAGGCTGCTCAGGCACATAAGGTTCCTCTTTTTATGGCTTATTATCTTTGAACATTTTAATCAATTTGTCACTGTTCGCAGCATGTAGGGTCTGGAGTATTTCCAAAAACGTGTTCTTGTAGATACAGAACATAAGAAATTGCCTCCACTGGGTCAGACCAGAGGTCCATCGCACCCAGCGGTCCGCTCCCGCGGCGGCCCATCAGGTCCATGACCCGTGAAGTGGTTTCTGACTAATCCTATAACCTACCTCTACTTCTATCTGTACCCCTCAATCCCCTTTTCTTTTAGGAACCTATCTAGACCCTCCTTGAACCCCTGTAGCGTACTCTGGCCTATCACAGACAATGATACTTATCAGTGTATGTGCTCCTTAGACTAGGGTTATCAGATTTTCCGTTTGGAAAATCCAGACCCCTAGACCTGCCCTCAGGCTCACCCCCCCCCCCCCCCCCCCGTTGCCTGCTCTCGTCAGGCAGGACATCCTCGCATAAGCAGATATGATGAGATGACATCACGCGCATGCACGCGGTGCACATGCGCAGATGCCCTTCTGACCGACACGATGTGGTGGAAAGCTTTTCAAAACCCGGACAAAGTGCTGGGTTTTGAAAAGCCGCCGGATCCCTGGACGTGTCCTCAAAAGGAAGACATTTCCGGGGAAATCCAGACAACTGGTAACCCTATCTTAGACACAGGGCAGGATTAACCAATAGGCCAAGTAGGCATGTGCCTAGGGCCCAAAATGGTCAGGGGGACCCGATGAAGGAGGGCATCAACATTGTTTTTTCCAAACGGCGATGGGCCCCTCCAGCATCGATCGGCAACGTGGGCCCCCTCCCCCCCGATCAGCAACGTGGCCTCCCCCAACGACGGAAAGTAAGACACGCAAGCAACGCAGGTAAGAAAGGCAACGGGAACTGTAATTTTGGAAGCGGTGCTGCTTGCCCAAAGCTTCCCTCTGATGCAGCTTCCTGTTTCCGCATGGGCACATGGTGGGGGTGGGGTGGGGCAGGGGGGCCCAGTGTACTTGTGTGCCTAGGGGCCTTTGATGAATTAATCCTGCCCTGCTTAGACGACACATTTGGGGGGAAATTCCATCAACAGTGCCAAGGTTAGGGGCTTCTAGGTGCCCTAATTGGGGGACACCTAACTGTATTAGGACACCATGGGGATTCCATAGGGAACAGCTAACTGAATTCTTTTAATTGGTTTAAAATTATCATGGTAATTGACCACGAAAGCACAAGGAAGAACACAAGTCTCTGGATGTTCAGGAAAGTAAATTTATTCAATAGAAGCAACCTCAGGATGAATTAGGTGCACAGATTATTACAGCTTTAAGAAGATGTTGAAAACCAAACTGTTTGTAGGATTTACATGGGATTCCTACAGAGGCCTAGTAAGGCACTCAGACTTGATGGGGTGGGTCAGTAGAGTGGGCAGACTTGGTGGGCTGTAGCCCTTTTCTGCCGGCATCTTTCTATGTTTCTATGTTCTATGTAGACGCATATTTCGGATGTCTTTCCTACAGTGTTGGCCATTTCTTGTATTCTTTTAATATGTCATTAAAGGATTTACAAATTTGATTTTTATATGTGTTGATGAACTTTTCAAGAATGTTTTGTATTTTTTGTCTTTCTTGCTTTGTGTATGTTTAATTAGAAACTGCTGTGACTCCAGGCAGCATATTATCGTTTTTAAATAAATAAAATAAATTAGGTACAGAAAGTGAGGCTCGTACCCTACAAGGTCTGTGTTTTGGCATATGATTAGCCTTCCTCAAGGATCCAATATTGATGGACACAAAATGTGTGGTATCTAATGCTTCAGCTGTACTTGGAGAACAAGAAATGTCTTCCAAATTGAAAGTGAAACCACACCATTAAAATCAGATTTTAAAAAAAGCATTTAAGTAAGTGTCACACAGAATACCATGCGGCACCTAGCGACACCTAAGACGAGACGCATAGCTGAAAAGTAGGCATGGGTAGGGGTGGAGAACAGGCGTGGTTGAGTGAGGCATTGCTAGGCATCTGTGTTAGGTGCTAGCAAATGAGGGGGTGCTGAAAAGTTCTCAGCCCAACCAACCGGCTTCCTAAATTCTGAGAGTTAATTTGCCACTGTAGCTTAAAAGAGGGTTATTTCGTTAAGTGCCAATCTGCAGAAACGAAATTCCATGTTTTTGACATACTCCCTCTTTTTCTATGGTGTGCTAAACGATTAGCACACGCTAATCAAATTAGCATGCATTAAAGGCTAATGCATCCATAGACTAACATGCACGCGTTAGCAATTAGTGTGCGCTCAATCGATTAGCGCATGCTAATCGGTTAGCGCACCTTAGGAGGCTTGCACCAGATGACGTATGAGGAGAGACTGGAAGCCCTGGTACCCTAGAGCAGTGGTCTCAAACTCAAACCCTTTGCAGGGCCACATTTTGGCTTTATAGGTACTTGGAGAGCCGCAGAAAAAAAAAATTAATGTCTTGTCATTTCTTTAATAATTTTGCATAAGGTAAAACTCTTTTATAGTTTATAAATCTTCTCCCTCCCACTGAAGGCCTGCATGTTTCCCCCTTCTTTGCAGCGTCCTCCAGCTTCCTCCCTGACCTCCCAGTCTTAGTTTCAGCTAATTACCGCAGCCTACAAAGAGGATCACCAGTGCTGTAACGTTCCCTGCAGGCAGCCTCCACAGCATGTTCCCTCTGCCGCGGTCCCGCCCCTCCTCTGATGTCAGGGGCAGGATCGCAGTAGAGGGAACGTACTGAGGTTGAGGGGTGGTAGATTCAAAGGCAATGTTAGGAAATTCTACTTTACGGAGAGGGTGGTGGATGCTTGGAAAGCGCTCCCGAGAGAGGTGGTGGAGAAGAAAACGGTGACTGAGTTCAAAGAAGCGTGGGATGAACACAGAAGATCTAGAATCAGAAAATAATATTAAATATTGAACTAAGGCCAGTACTGGGCAGACTTGCACGGTTTGTGGCTGTATATGACTGTTTGGGGGAGGATGGGCTGGAGAGGGCTTCAATGGCTGGGAGGGTTTAGATGGACTGGAATAGTTTTTGACGGAGATTTCGGCAGTTGGAACCCAAGCACAGTACCGGGTAGAGCTTTGGATTCTTGCCCAGAAATAGCTAAGAAGAAAAAAAAAAAAAAAAAAATTTAAATTGAATGAGTTTCGGCAGACTGGATGGATCATTCAGGTCTTTATCTGCCGTCATCTACTATGTTATTTAGTTAAAGAGGGCCATAGTTTCAGATCATTGATTGAACCATATCCAAGTCATTCTCTTCTTAGATTGGCTGAGAACTTTTCCGCACCCCTTGTAATGTAACAGCGCCTACCACTTGGACACCTAGTGATGCCTAAACCTGCTTAGGTACCGCTAGGTGTGATTCTATAAATGCAGCACTGTTGTTTGAGAACCGTGCCAACTGGCGCCTACAAGTTAGGCGCCATATAAAGAATTAGGCCCTTTCCTCATGACATTATGAGGAGACAATTGTATAAATGGGTGTTTCCAATTCAAGACTTGGGCATGGCAGCATATGTTTTTTTGTTGATGATATTCAATTGCTTACCTGTGTCGAGTGTGATCAACCAGATATTTCTGCTTGCAATATAGATCTTGATAGGGTAGCATCATGGCTTTAAAAAAACATAATTTTGAAACTAAATCCTACAAAATGTAAGGCTATTTGGATCATGGGTCTTTTTCTGATACCTGGGTGTATCCAACTATAATGAGCAACAATCTACCTATTGAGAGGTCTGTTAAAATCCCAGGCATCACTTCTGATTCCAAATTATCTTTTGAACCACATTTGCTTCTCTTTGTTTTATTAGGTCATATGCAGAACAACCATCTCTTCATAAACTAATGCATGCACTAATTTTTAGTAAATTTGATTACTGTAATTCCCTATTCAATTGTCTTCCCAGGTGTATCTTTAATCACTTGGGGCTCCTTTTACGAAGCTGCGCTAGTGGTTTTAACGCACGCACCGGATTAGCGCGTGCTAGCCGGAAATCTACCGCCTGCTCAAAAGGAGGCGGTAACGGCTAGCGCGTATGGCAATTTAGCACGTGCTATTCCGCGCGTTAAGGTCCTAGCGCAGTTTTGTAAAAGGAGCCCTTGGTGTATTACAAAGACTTATTTTCAATGTTAAATCATACCACACCCTCCCCACCTCCCGTACAGCAACAGGTGGGAGAACAAGCTCACCATACAACACAACCCATACAAACAAACAGGCACACTCCAGTTACGCATCACATGCACTCCCGCCCCTCCCTACCCCCCCACCCCCATTCTGAGAGACCAGAGTTAGGCTGTCTCTGCCTTCCTATTTCGGATAGCTTTGCGGTTTTCTGATATATTCTATCTCTCGTTGATACTGGTTGTTTTCTTTTTCTGGCTGCTGCTGTTTGACTGTATTCATATTGTATTTGCTTGTCTCTCTTGTTGACTCCTTAATAAAAATGATTTTCCAAAAAAACCCACAAAACAAAGATTTATTAATGGTGCCAGAAAATATGATCATGTCTGACTCAGTTATTGGCTATGATGTTCTTATATGAAACATAAAATAGTAATATTGGCTCATAAAGCATTCTACAAAGGACTCCCTCGCTACTTATCAAAGATGCTGACTCCGTACTGGCCAACTAGAGTGCTTCTTTCCCAAAGTCTTGTAATTCCTCCCTCTTCACATGCAAGATTAGATGCTAGAGGGAATCAGCATTTTTCCTTTTTTGGCACCAGGATTGTAGAATTCCTTCCCCTAAGAATTACATAAAGAACCAAGATTAGAAAAGGATTGAACACCTACTTTTTAAAGATGTTTTCTCTCAGGGTCATGAAGTGTTAATAATACAGGTTGGATGATCAACTTTAGTGCTGGGTTATTTGTTTGATAATAGTATTGACTATTATGTCTTTAATGTAGGAGTGTGGAGGGGCAAAAAAACACACGTCTAAGTCCCCTTTTGGTCTAGGCCCTAAATGCTGAAAGTAGAAGCAGGGAAAATATCCATTCTCAAAAAAAAAAAAAAAAAAGGCCAAAAGGAGGTTTTTTTTGATAATTGCCTGCCTCTATGTTCAGCTGTTTAAACTCCCAGACCACCACGTTTACACTTACCACATATAATCAATGAAAAACAGCCTAAGTCCCAAAAGCCCAACAGAAGAGTTTTTAGGCAAAGGAGGAGCCAGTCCTTCGCCTAAAAGCTGGATTCTGTAACCGGTGTCTGCTAAAAAGAACACCGGTTAAAGAATTCACCCCCCCCCCCCCAACATCGATCACAGCAGGAGGGAGCCCAAGCCCTCCTGCCCGAAGAACTGCCACCCTCCCTGACACAATTGGGGCAGGAGGGAGCCCAAGCCCTCCTGCCCATGAGACCGGCACTCTCCCCGACAACATCGGAGCAGGAGGGAGCCCAAGCCCTCCTGCCCTGGTGAAACCCCCTACCCCCTCTAAGATACGGGCAGGGGGGATCCCAGGCCCTCCTGCCCTCGTCACATCCTACCCCCCAAGATCACCCCCGAACCCCTGCTCGGCCCCCCACCCGGTGACCCTGGCGGACGGGTACTAAGCCCGTCAATCCGGCAGGCCCGCCATCCTTAGAATGGCGGGCCTTAGGCCCTGATTGACCCAGGCGCATCAAGGTTGGGTTGCGGTGGAGGTTGCTGGGGCCACTGAGCTCATCACGGCAGCCGTGATCAGCTCAGCGGTCCCTTTTTCGGCAATTATACCTGTTTTGATTTGGTCTAAGTCAAAACGTATAAGTGCCAACTAGGCAACCTGTCAAATGTTTTGGTTATACCTGCTGTATGATTATGTCTAGGTCAGCCCTTCTCCTGCCCTTTCCCCTTCTCTAAAAATGCCTCTTTTCGCTCTATGCGTTAAAGGCAGGGGAAAGGCCTAAGCTGGTTTTAGATATGTCTAAAACCAGCTTTGATTATGGGTACTTGGACAATCAGGCTTTTTGATTATCCAAGTACCCATTTAGGCCACTTTGTAGATGTTAGGGTTTTTTGTTGTTTTTTTTAAATTAAGAGCCCCATATTGTTTCCCCCTCCCCCCTCTTTTTACAAAACTGTAGTGCAGTTTTTAGTGCCGGCCATGGCGGTAACAGCTCCGAAGCTCATAGAATTCCTATAAGCATTGGAGCTGTTACTGCCACAGCTGGCACTAAAAGCCGTGCTACAGTTTTGTAAAAAGAAGGGGGGGGGGGTTAGTTGTGCTTAGATGGCAACTACAGTAAATGTGGAACAAAGCCAGTGCCAGCAGTGGCTTAGTGAGGGTGAGAGGTGCTCATCTTCTCTACCCCTCCCACACTCCTTCCCCACCCCACTGCTGCAAGCATGTGCTGCTTCCCTTACCCCGTACCTCTGTAATGTTCCTGGCATGAGCAACAACCCCTGCCTGCGTGGGCTCTCCCTCTGACATCACTTCCTAGGTGGGTACAGGAAGTGATGTCAGAAGAGCCCACATAGGCTCGACAGCAGGTTGGGGGGGGAGGGGGCGGGCAGAGAGGACAATAGTCTACTCACTGAAGAAGTATGACCACATCACATCCTTCTACCTAGACACAAACTGGCTTCTAGTATAAGCACAAATACTTTTCAAATTCTACTACATGCTTTTCCAAAGCTCTAAATGGCAACAGACCAGCCTACTTGAACAATCACCTAATTCAGATCAACTCATTCAGACCAAGGAGAGCACAGACACCCTTCACTCACCCTCCAATTAAAGGCATACAGTGAAAGAAAATGCACAATGGGCTGCTCGCCACAGCCGGAAATCTAGGAAAAAGTCCAGTAATTATGAAAGTAAGTTTGTGCACATCCCTACTAAAAAAAATCTGACACACCTTGGCTTCTTAGGGAGCTTCTGTATTACAAGTAGACCCGAGTTTTCAACTTTATACACTTTATACACGTGATTTCCGAGTCCCATCCCAAGATCCCAGAGCAGAAGGGGCTTCCTTTTGTACATCACAGTGTGTTTATTATTGCAGTTGCTTTCAGGGGCCTGGGGTTAAGTGTGCTCATCTATGTTTGTATATTACTGGGCTCTGCCAGAGCAAACAATATATACTGTAGCCTCAGGGATTCCATTGAATTCCAAGCCCTAGGACCAGTAAAATATAAGACTACATATATTACTTGAGGTTTGCTTCCTAAGGGCAGAATATATGGTTCTATTTATCTGTGGTTAACCTTTCATGTGCAGTTCTCTTTTACTGCAACTCTACTTCTTCAAATAATAAATGTTCTGTTGTTTTACTCTAGTGTTATCACTGGCTCATGGATAAAGAAAATGGGTGAACTGTTAAGACTATTCACAGAGAGAGAACTCCTCTCTCACACGCACACACAAACTCTTCCCATTCTAGTCCAAACTGGAAGGCAACCCCCGGCCATAACCACCATAATGCTGGTGACCCTATTGAGTGTGTCAGGTTATACCTGGCTTTACCTCACCTCACATACCTCAGCAATAATTATACTACGAGTATAACGATTTTTTTTTTGTTTTTGGGCAGTTCAGTGTAATTTCCGAACTGCTTATGCCTACAAAGTATTGAAAATGTCTTGTTATTTCCATAAAACTTTGCTTTTGTCACCAGGCTAGTCAAATTTTGCAATTTACCCATTTAAAACGTGAAACAATGAATTTTCTTCTCTTTATTCTTATAGTCATAAAAAGCAACAAATAAATCACAATTGCGTTACCAACCGAGCCATTGACCTCAGATTTCTGTCATCAAGTTGTAGTAGTATTGTCAGTCGTAGAAGAGTGGATGAAAGCATTCAAATTGAAATTAAATTCTCAGAAAACAAAATTCTTTTTTGCTACCCCTTCTAGGGTTGTGGAGGATTGTCTTGGTTTGAAAGTTACAAAATATCCCATAGAGTCCATAGTAAAATCCATGGAGTCTCAAATGAATGCAGTAGTTTGCAAAAACTTTTTTATACTCTGGAAATTGCACTTTGTTCGATCCTATTTTGAACAACTAGCATTTCAGCTGCTGGTACAGTCCTTGTTATTGTCTGTACTTGATTATTGTATTATCTACTTTGCAGGCTGCAAAAAAACATTCTAGGTGAAAATTTTACCCTACCACAAGTCCAAATCCTCTCATATGCAGATGATGATCTTTCTCCTTTACAAAGCCAGGAACACATTGAATAATACACTACAACACGTAAAAAACACAATCTTATTTATTTATTTTAAAATGTTTATATCGCATAAAAATGTACATAAAAGTCTAACATGCATACGTATTCATCAGAAAGGCCTAATTCTACGTGGCATTACAAAGGCATCAACAATCTAATAACTCCTCAATCCCTAAATCATCACAGCACCTCCCTTCTTATCTTCCAACACCTCTTCCAATATATTGCACCACATAAAAACATTCACAAACAATTGTCTTTTCAACAATTTCTTAAAATCCAATCTAGCTGCACATAAACGCAAAGATCCTGGCAGAGCATTACAGAGTTTCACATCCCCTACTGACAACATGGCGGCACCAATCCCAGAGTGAGTGATTATCCTGTTGCTATTGCAATTTAATCTCATACCTGTTTCTGACCTTAAACTCCTTCTTGGATGATAAATTTCTAGCAACCCTTGCAATACAGTAGGAGATACATGATACAGTACCTGATGTATTATTGACAGAATTTTATATTGTACTCTTTGTTGAATTGGCAACCGGTGTAGCTGTTTCAAAATTGGTGTTATATGAGCCACTCGGCACACCAGCTATTAACCATGCTGCTGAGTTCATAAGTAATTGCAACGCCCTAATCTTCACGTTTCCAGCCCCCAGGTACAATACATTGCAATAATCCACCTTACTTAAAATCAATAGACTACCTAAGTGACTAGACACAAAAGAACTACCTCAAACTAAATAAGTCCAAGACTAAGATTCTTTGGTTTGGTGATGTTAAACCTCTACCATGCACAGAAATCAAACTCTCCTCAGGAGAGAAGCTAAAAATAGGAAGAACCTCCAAAGTACTGGGTGTCATTCTCAACTCTTCCTTAACCTATAAAGACTAAATCAATATAGTGATGAGAAAATTCTTCTTCAGGCTAAGGACAACTGAGAGCAATCAGGCCAGTGCTAACACAAAACAAGCAATACTACTACCATATCTGGACTATTATAACTCTCTTTACGTATACTGGTGTCGCAGAAAAGAAACTCAAAAGATTACAGACACTTCAGAATACAGCAAAATGGACAAGGCTACCCTACTTCTGAAAGGACTACATTGGCTACTGATAAAGAATGTTATGCATAATCCATAAAGCCATATACAGAGAAAACATCTATGGGCTCTCCACAAACATTAAGGTTACACCCTCCTTCCTCAAGACCAATGCAATAGTTCAAGATCCCCTTCCCGTCTCAACAACAAATCCACCATAAAAAGATGTTTTGAGTTCACATTCGAAATCTAAGCACCATACATCTGGAATAAACTCCCAACATCTTTACGACCGATCTCCTCTTACTTCTGTTTCCGGAAGACACTTAAGACGCATCTCTTCTCCACATAAGACAAGATAACTCTAGCCAATATCTGTTTCTATTAATCTCTCTTGCCTCATTCACAGTTCCTACTGTTAAACGCTGTACAGTCTTTTGTTAACTATTTTCAATTCTTGTTGAAAAATTGTGGGGTGTAAGACCTGTATAGTATAGTATCTCTGGAGACTTGCTTTGATTCCCGATTTTTAACCTAAGACAGACCATGTAACACCTTTTTCCCTTCTTTTGTGAGAAATTTAATCACTGAACAGTGCTCCAAATCTAGCAGTTTCTGACTTGATTTGCACGAGGACTCTCGTGACATCTTGTGCATGAGTAACCTGTCGCTCATACTTAGGTAGATAAATTATTGAACACCCCTCATAAGAAACTAATTTGACAGAAATATGCATAAAAACTAGCACAATGAATGTTTAAATAAATAAATAAATAAAAATTACAAAGTTGCAATTTGACATATTCAAAGCACAGGTGGAAATGTTACACTAAAGTATAAACATATAGCCAGAAGGATATCTCCTGGAAGTGTTAGAAAATGAAGGGTGATCTAATGCAGTGTTCTTCAACCGCCGGTCTGCAGAAATTTCCTATCGGTCCGTGACCGGAACGTGCCTCAGGCCTGAGGAGATCAATGCACAAAGCTGCGGCCGGCGGCTCCTACGTGCGTTCTACCGGAACTGGCAGCCTTCTCTCTGACGTCGCAACATCAGAGAGAAGGCTTCCGGATGATGCGCCAGACGCACAAGGAGCTGCCGCATGTGTCTTTGTGCACTGATCTCCTCAGGCCTGAGGCACGTTTCGGCCGTGGACCGGCAGTGAGGAAGAGCCACAGGGATAGGAGAGGAAATCAGATCTTTATTCAGGTTTCTCTCTCTTTCTATGGAGCAAGTAGTGGTGGTAAATCTCAGCTCTGCAGCAGCCGCAGGCAGTGAGGAAGAGGGAGCCGGCCACGGGCAGCATAAAACAGCCAGCTGGGCGCGCCGGTATGTTTCTTGCAGAGCCCGATGGGAGCACTGGTATGTTTCTTGTAGTGGGGAAGGAAGACAAGAGAGACAGCTGGCTTTCTCAAGGCGTTGTTTGTAAACAAGAGAGGGCAGGACACCCAGCCTCACCCAACTGCCGTGATGAAGGGATGGCACATGGAGGGAGGGAGACAACAAAGGTAGGGAAAGGATTTTATTTTCAATTTAGTGATTGAATTGTGTCAATTTTAAGAATTTTCATCTGCTGTCTGTATTTTGCACTGTTCAGGAAGAAATATATTTGTTTCTTTTTTTCTGGGGGTGTACTGCATGCAGAGTCATGAATCTTAGGGTTTCGTTTGAATATATTAGCAATTTTAGTTTGTGGTCCTGTATTTGCAGAGGGATAATCTGTTCTGTTAGGAATGAATGTTGAGAAGCATAGTGTGCTCTGTGTAGTTTAATTTTGTGGTTAACCATCATGTGTTGTTAGTAAGATTATATTGTGTGTATATATGAAAAATGAATGGAAAAAATAGTGTTACAATTATTATGGGGGCGGGGTCTGGCCCACGACTTAGTCCAGTGCTCTTCAATCGCCAGTCTGCGGACCGGTGCCAATCCACAAAATAATTATTTTATTTCCGCCGGTCCATAGGTGTAAAAAGGTTGAACAACACTGATCTAATGCAAAATTGTGTTAATCAATGGAAGATCCAATTGACCTAAACATAAAGATACCTGCTGTCAACAATCAGAAAAGTTCCAGCAGTAAATTATTTCACAACTAAACAAAAGAAAAATTTGTTCATTAAGACAGGCCTAAAATATTTACTTAAAAGGTCTTATAAAATCAGTAATAATTTTAATGTAAATGTATAAACCAGTGATAATTTTATCTAAAGCAGTAAAAGTAGGTAATAGGATTGAAGTCTTGGAATAATATACCATGAAACATATTGCTACAGAGCATATGATAAATCTCACATATAATTACCGGCACAGGAAGGTGTATAAAAATGATTAGAAACCACAACTATGAAGTAGATGCTGACTGGAGCCTGATTAAAATCAAAACATGAGCTTAAACAGGAAAATCCCTATAGGGAAAGGAAATAATAAGGATTGTTGCCAAATGTGTAGTGAGATCAAACCTAAAAAGCTAATAAATTAAATTGAAAACACAGGCCAATGGGATGAAGCTTGAATTAATCATCACTGTTTCTAAATTATTTTCATTATTTTTTTAACAGTTGAATAAAGCCACATATGTGCAGCAGGAAATACCTACCTCTTATCAGGAAAACCAAGCCAATTCTCCAAACTCAAAAACAAAAAAGCGGTATATGAAAAATGCCATGAATATGCTCTACAGGAAAAACAGCTAAAAGCCCTAAGTCAGAATGATTGCCTACAATATTCTGCAGAATGGAATAGAGCTTATGGGGGCCTCTAAGGCTGCTAAAAGAATAGTATCAGTAATATATTTAAAAAAGTACAAAAACTGGAGACTGGACATATAGGGAAACAACAACAAAATAATAACAAATCCTAAATATTATAAAATGGCTATCTATAAGATTTATTCTACAAGATTGTTCTAGAATGTTGCCCGAGTAAGACCTGGGCTTCAGTGTCTCTCTCTTTTATTTTTAAGTTTTTAGTTCTATTTAGAATTTGTTGGTTTCTACTTTATTTTGTTCCTTTCATCTACCTTATTCATAGTTTTACAGGGTTCTGTACTTTTTTCTTTTAATTTTCACTCAGGTGAGTCAGAAAATAACTTGGACAGGAGGAGTTTGACAGTTATAGAATCACAGCATAACTGTCTACTAACTAAAGGCCTGGAATGGTTCATTTTCAGCAGAGGCCCTTCCTACCTGCGTGTGGTGACTGGAGATCGCTGCGGAGAGATTGTTGCTGGAGGCGGGACCAGTTGAGCATGGTTGACCACTGCTGGTGGTTGCCTAGGATGGGGAGACATCTGCTCTCTCATTGGGGAGGGGCTGATGGTATCTCCGGATCCGTGGAGTGGGACCGTGTTGTGGACTCCTCCTCCCGGTTGTCCGATGGAGGCAGAGTGCTGTATTCTTCGGGAGCTGCCCATGGGCATCCGCCGCTCACCGAGAGCAGTGTGGCCTGGCGCTGGATTGTTCTACCTCTGTGCTTCTTCTGCCTGGAAGCAATGAGTCAGGGTTTCAGCAGCTGAAAAGCCCGAGCTGATATCTATCCGGTCTGGACTTTTGCCATTGGGATTATTTAAAATATGCCGAGGCAATAGGGCTGCTTCAGGAAATCGGACTTCTGCCAGACATTTGATTTTGTTTTTCAATTTTTTCTTTCAGTTTATGAATTATTTTAAATTTTATTCCATTGTTTTTACCCCTATTCTTTTTATTAATTGAATTCTATTGTTTAATGGTTCCTCCCTTCTATTCCTTTAATTCATTTAGATATCATTTACATAGATGGTGCTCTTATCTATGAAATAATATACATACTTCTTCTCCTCTCTACTCCTTCCTGCCCTCTATAGTCCTTCCTACCCTCTTCTAACCCCTTCCACTGTAATGTCACCTAGAGCTTGTATAGGTATGTACAACGCACAAATGGAAGAAATAAAATAAATACATTTAGGCAAGAAAAGCTATACATATAAAAGAATTCTATGTAAAATTTAGCACATTGCCCAAATGATGGGCATTTAAAAGAAACAAAATAATTAACAGTCAAAAAATGCTTTCAAAACACTGGACGATTGGTCTGAAACAAAAAAAAGAATCACCACTGCTACTAAAAAAAGTTTTAGTACAATGAAATAAAAGCACAAATGTGTAGCAGAAAGCACCTGCCTCTTGCAGGAAAACCAGCAAAGTCTTCATTCTGAGAAAGCGCGGTAAAGAGTCAGGACGACACCCAAAAGTGTAAAAATGAGGCAAAAGAAAACCCAGGAGTGAAAGAAAGAGGAAAGGGGAGAGGAAAAAGAAAAGCTAAAGGAAATCAGAGGGCTGGCTATGCTTCTGGTGGGGAACCCATAGGCACCCTGTATAAGAGGCTTAGAGGGACATTTTTGGAAAAAAATGTTTAAGTCCAACTTGGACATTTCCAGCTGAACATCCAAAGTTGGAGGAACACAAATGGCCATTTTTGAATGGCAAGTGCTGGACATCGAAATATATATATTTTTTGAAAATCGTCTACTTAAGACGTCTTGGCCACTGGGATTTTTAACTTTATACCCCATTTTTGATCAGAAAAACTTCCATGTTGAAAATGTCCTAATCCTAACCATGTGGATGGGGCCAGCATAGTAATGGACTGGCCAGACAGCCATCCCAACAGAGCAATAGGAAACCTTAGAGGGCAGTGCTGTGAACTTCACATAAAGGGTGCAAGCTGTATATCTCACTATAACTCTCTTATAATTTATGGTGAGCCCCCTAACACCCCCCTCAAACCTGCGTACCATCCCAATATCATTTATGGCTACAAGTGGCACCTATATGGCAGTATAGTAGGGTTTTGGTGGGCTCATGCTTTCTAATATAAATGTTGTGGCTTATGGGCCTGGCTCTTCCTCTTTATGTTTCACTAGCCCATCCACTTGGCTAATTAAGATATCTGTGAGATGCTCTATTAGGATTTGCCATACAAGATACTGCTGTTCCAGAGACAGGTATGTACTGTTTCAGTCAGATCTTTGTGGGATGGGAGAAGGTCAGTAACCACTGGGGGAGTGTGTGGGTGGGGCATTATTTAATCCCTCCAGTGGTCATCTGGACATTTTGGGTACCTTTTTGGCACCTAGATGCTTTCAAAATAGGTCTTTCCCAGAACATCTAAGTTCCATCCGGGATATCTTGGGAAAGGTTTGACTATCCACACAAGACATCAAAGCCTACAATGTCCACAGCCCACCCATAAAAAAGGCCTTGTAACACGCCCCTTGAATTCTGGATTTACAGCAGATGAAATGTCTCATTAGACATCCAGGAAAATGATTTTGAAAATTGGCATTTTGACATCCCAGCAATTAGAACATCCAAGTGTCAATTTAGGCAATTTTTTGGACCTCTTAGGGGTTTTTTTTTTGCCCCTAATTGCCTTCTTCCCAGAGCTGCTTCCTACTTTAGCCTACAAAAGCTCATTCTCCTTATAGTTTATTATTTTTTTAGACCAGGGCTGCCCAAGTCCGGTCCTCAAGATCTACTGGCAGGCCAGGTTTTCAGGATATCCACAATGAATATGCATGAGAGAGATTTGCCTCCACTGCCTTCTTGGTATTCAAATCTCTCTCATGCATGTTCATTGTGGATATCCTGAAAACCTGTCCTGCCAGTAGATCTCTAGGACTCGACATGGCAGCCCTGTTTTAGACCAATATTATTGTAATTTAACTTTTTTATTGAAGTATGAGATGTTCATATATGGTAATATAAGAAAGAATAGATATGTAGTGAACTAATAACTTTAGCTTTATTTGGTTTGCTATCATAAGATATATTGCCATATATGACATATCATTATTATCATCTAGTATTATAATTTGTATTTTTAGGTTTGCAATTGTGTGGTAATGAGGCCAATATAGTCATCCTTGGAAAGTAATTAACTTGGATGCAGAGAAAGCCTTTGATCGAGCGAAATGGACTTTCATGTACCACGCAATGGATTGGATTGGTTTGGGATAGGTTCTGGATTTATTTAAATGATTCAAACGTTGAATAGTTCCCCCTCAGCCAAATTATATATTAATAATACATTCTCTGAACATTTTCATTTATATAGGGGAGTGAGACAAGGATGTCCCTTATCTCCTTTGCTTTTTGATATTGTTTTGGAACCCTTGTTATTGGCTATTCAGGCAGAAGAGATACAGGGAATTCCATATGCAGGTTGAGATTATAAATTTTCGGCTTACGCAGATGATATATTGCTTCATTTGAAAAATCCTGAAACAACCATCCCTAATTTTACTGGATTTAATTGATTATTTTGGTAAATTTTCTGGATATAAGTTAAATTGGAGTAAATTAGAGGTTCTTCCATTGAATGTACACTGTGTAAAAGGAATATTTTTGATCCATTTCCATTCCTTTGGAAGGAAGAGGGAATAAAATATTTAGGTATAATGATTCAAAAAACATTGGAAGATACAGTAAATGAAAGATCCTTATTGCTGAAGGTCAAAGAAATGTGTGAGCATTGGAATCCATTACATCTTTCTTGGTGGGGGAGTCCAAACTATCAAAATGATGATCTTGCCTGTAGTTTGTTACCAAATGAGTATGTTACCAATTTATTTTCAATCATTTTTTTACACAAAACTAAATGGGATTCTTTCAAAATTCCTTTGGCTTGGCAAAACTCCTAGAATAGCCTTAGTATCTTTGCAAAAATCTCAATCAAGGGGAGGGATAAATTTTCCAAATTTTTACATGCAGATATCAAGCTTTTATTTTGTGTCAGGGTAAGTATTGGATCCTTCCTGAACTCATGGAGAATCTGCCGGATTGGTTGAGTCTGGAAAGTCATCTTATGGCCCCGCCTTATCTTAATCATATATTGAGTATCAAGCTTCCTAGACTATATAAGGACAATATTATTTTTCATTCAACTTGGATTACATTAAAATATATAAATGCCTTAACTCCTATTCCGATACAGCAAGCCAAATGTCAATCCCTATGGTTTAACTCCAAGATACAAATCGGCGAGACTAAAATCCTCTGGAAACATTGGTTGCAGGCAGGCATTCGTACTCTAAATCAGTGGTCCCCAACCCTGTCCTGGAGGACCCCAGGCCAATCGGGTTTTCTGGATAGCCCTAATGAATATGCATGGAGCAGATTTGCATGCCTGTCACTTCCATTATATGCAAATCCCTCTCATGCATATTCAATAGGGCTATCCTCAAAACCTGATTGGCCTGGGGGTCCTCCAGGACAGGGTTGGGAACCACTGCTCTAAATGATGTTATTTTGAAAGAAAAAATGGTATCTATTACATTTACAACATTTTAAATTGACATTTTAAAATTTCAAGGTTATAAATGGTTGCAGTTGAAACAGTTAATAAATATGTGAAAAATACGTGTTTGTAAAATCCGGTTATTAGCAGGGAAACATACAGGCCATGTATACCAGAAACGAAACTGACAGCACATAAACCAAAAATTGAAACGGAGAAAAAAATAAACCTCAATTGAGGGAGGTTGGGACTACACAAGTACCCAGCCCTTCACTCATCATCACGGGTTTATAAAAAAACTCCGTGAACATATATATAAGAGTCACTGTTTCATTCGTTTTCATACATACAAAATCATGTTTTAGTCACTTTTTTTCAAAATCTTTTTTGTGTATAAACGTCAGTACCGTATTTTCGCGGATATAACGCGCACCTGTGTAAAACGCGCACAGGGGTATAGCGCGCAGAAATCACGATGATATGTACCAAAACTTTTCTATACCGCGCTCAGGCATATAACGCGCATGATGCCCGACGCTCCTTTCGCCCGCCCTGACTTTCCGTGCGCTGTCCCGACTCTCCGTTCACCCCCCCTGACTTCCGTGCACTGTCCCCCCTTGAAGTCCTGTCCCCCCTTGAAGGTCTGTCCCCATCCTGAAAGCCTGATGCCCCCCCCGACGTCCGATACATCCCCCCCCCGGCAGGACCACTCGCACCCTCACCCCGAAGGACCGCCGACTCCCCAACAATATCGGGCCAGGAGGGAGCCCAAACCCTCCTGGCCACGGCGACCCCCTAACCCCACCCCGCACTACATTACGGGCAGGAGGGATCCCAGGCCCTCCTGCCCTCGACGCAAACCCCCCTCCCCCCCCAACGACCGCCCCCCCCCAAGAACCTCCGCCCGTCCCCCAGCCGACCCGCGACCCCCCTGGCCGACCCCCACGACCCCCCCACCCCCCTTCCCCGTACCTTTGGAAGTTGGCCGGACAGACGGGAGCCAAACCCGCCTGTCCGGCAGGCAGCCAACGAAGGAATGAGGCCGGATTGGCCCATCCGTCCTAAAGCTCCGCCTACTGGTGGGGCCTAAGGCGCGTGGGCCAATCAGAATAGGCCCTGGAGCCTTAGGTCCCACCTGGGGGCGCGGCCTGAGGCACATGGGCCAAACCCGACCATGTGTCTCAGGCCGCGCCCCCAGGTGGGACCTAAGGCTCCAGGGCCTATTCTGATTGGCCCACGCGCCTTAGGCCCCACCAGTAGGCGGAGCTTTAGGACGGATGGGCCAATCCGGCCTCATTCCTTCGTTGGCTGCCTGCCGGACAGGCGGGTTTGGCTCCCGTCTGTCCGGCCAACTTCCAAAGGTACGGGGAAGGGGGGTGGGGGGGTCGTGGGGGTCGGCCAGGGGGGTCGCGGGTCGGCTGGGGGGGCGGTCGGAGGTTCTTGGGGGGGGGGCGGTCGTTGGAGGGGGGGGGGTTTGCGTCGAGGGCAGGAGGGCCTGGGATCCCTCCTGCCCGTAATGTAGTGCGGGGTGGGGGTAGGGGGTCGCCGTGGCCAGGAGGGTTTGGGCTCCCTCCTGGCCCGATATTGTCGGGAAGTCGGCGGTCCTTCGGGGGGGGGGGGATGTATCGGACGTCGGGGAGTCGGCCGGGCAAGAGGGCTTGGGCTCCCTCTTGCTCCGATCGTGGATGCGGGTGCGGGTGGGAGCGCGTGCGAGCGGTCGTTCGGGGTGGGGGTGCTAGCGGTCCTGCTGGGGGGGTGAATCGGGCGTCGGGCGGGGTGGGAACTATGTTTAAAAACTTTTCTATACCGCGCTCAGGCATATAACGCGCGAGGGGTATGCGCGGTAGGTAAAATCGCGTATAACGCGCGCGTTATATCCGCGAAAATACGGTATATAGCAATACAGGCCCGAATCCCAAACTTAACTCAATTAGTTAGCAAGGGCTACAGCTTAATTCAATTAGTGCAAAAACTCTTGGAGAAAAATACACTCATCTGGAAAAAAGAGGTTTTCACCAAAGGCTTCCAGCTCATAATCCCGACAGAAAAGACTTTCTGTTTCGCCCGGCAAGGGCTACTTCAGGGGAAAAAGCCATCTTCTACTGTCTCCATGTTGCTTGCAACTTGTTGGTAGTGAAGCCGACTCCTCTCAGGAAGGTACTGGGACTGTGAGACGCGCCCGGCTCGAATAAAAAACGAACCGGGCGTCATGACGTCATCCACTACGTGATGCGTGATAAGCTAAACACCAGCACTACTATTAACCCCACAATCGGTCATAAAAAAGGTTTAAAAGAAAATTCTTAATTTCAGAGAGATTTCATAAGAATGGCTGCCATTCAAAAGTGGTATTAAGGCCCAACGGCTCCAAAGTTTTCAATCTATTAATCCACTGTTGTTCCTTTTGCCATAACACTCTTCTGCTGTCCCCTCTTCTCTGAGTCAGGGGCAATTTCTCAATTACCCAACATTTTAAATTTTCAAACTTATGGCCCAATTGTATACAATGAGCAACCATAGGGGCTGTTAATTTTCGAGTGTTCAAACAGCTCTTATGTTCTGTGATTCTAACCGTTAAAGTACGTGACGTTTGGCCGACATATAATAAATCACATGGGCATTGAATAATGTAAACTATGTTTATAGACTGGCATGAAGACGAATGACGTAAATCAAAACTCCTGCCATCCGACGGATTAATAAATCTGGAAATAGTCATCATTATGTTACAATTTGAACAATGGCCACAAGGTCTGTGACCATAGACAATATTTAAATCTTCTTCTGTAAACTTTTCCTTCGAGGTATGACATAACAAGTCACTTAGATTTTTATTTCTTAATTGAGAAAAAATAAATCGCTTGTTTGCAAAACAAGGAAGAGTTTTTAATAGAGGAAGATGTCTTTTATATTTCTTGATTATTCGTGCTGACATCCGAGTCTGTTTAATTACACATGGAATTATTGTTTCTTCTGGTTGAGATTTTTTATAGTCCAGCAACGTGTCCCTAGGATTATGTAGCGCACGTTTTTTAGCTCTTTTTACTATATTGTCAGGGTAATCTCTTGACAATAATCTTTGTTCTAATATTTTTGCTTCTTGGACAAACTTTTCCTTGGTGTTGCAACATGTGTAATTAAACAGACTCGGATGTCAGCACGAATAATCAAGAAATATAAAAGACATCTTCCTCTATTAAAAACTCTTCCTTGTTTTGCAAACAAGCGATTTATTTTTTCTCAATTAAGAAATAAAAATCTAAGTGACTTGTTATGTCATACCTCGAAGGAAAAGTTTACAGAAGAAGATTTAAATATTGTCTATGGTCACAGACCTTGTGGCCATTGTTCAAATTGTAACATAATGATGACTATTTCCAGATTTATTAATCCGTCGGATGGCAGGAGTTTTGATTTACGTCATTCGTCTTCATGCCAGTCTATAAACATAGTTTACATTATTCAATGCCCATGTGATTTATTATATGTCGGCCAAACGTCACGTACTTTAACGGTTAGAATCACAGAACATAAGAGCTGTTTGAACACTCGAAAATTAACAGCCCCTATGGTTGCTCATTGTATACAATTGGGCCATAAGTTTGAAAATTTAAAATGTTGGGTAATTGAGAAATTGCCCCTGACTCAGAGAAGAGGGGACAGCAGAAGAGTGTTATGGCAAAAGGAACAACAGTGGATTAATAGATTGAAAACTTTGGAGCCGTTGGGCCTTAATACCACTTTTGAATGGCAGCCATTCTTATGAAATCTCTCTGAAATTAAGAATTTTCTTTTAAACCTTTTTTATGACCGATTGTGAGGTTAATAGTAGTGCTGGTGTTTAGCTTATCACGCATCACGTAGTGGATGACGTCATGACGCCCGGTTCGTTTTTTATTCGAGCCGGGCGCGTCTCACAGTCCCAGTACCTTCCTGAGAGGAGTCGGCTTCACTACCAACAAGTTGCAAGCAACATGGAGACAGTAGAAGATGGCTTTTTCCCCTGAAGTAGCCCTTGCCGGGCGAAACAGAAAGTCTTTTCTGTCGGGATTATGAGCTGGAAGCCTTTGGTGAAAACCTCTTTTTTCCAGATGAGTGTATTTTTCTCCAAGAGTTTTTGCACTAATTGAATTAAGCTGTAGCCCTTGCTAACTAATTGAGTTAAGTTTGGGATTCGGGCCTGTATTGCTATATACAGACGTTTATACACAAAAAAGATTTTGAAAAAAAGTGACTAAAACATGATTTTGTATGTATGAAAACGAATGAAACAGTGACTCTTATATATATGTTCACGGAGTTTTTTTATAAACCCGTGATGATGAGTGAAGGGCTGGGTACTTGTGTAGTCCCAACCTCCCTCAATTGAGGTTTATTTTTTTCTCCGTTTCAATTTTTGGTTTATGTGCTGTCAGTTTCGTTTCTGGTATACATGGCCTGTATGTTTCCCTGCTAATAACTGGATTTTACAAATACGTATTTTTCACATATTTATTAATTATTTGGACGTTTTGACCTTAACAAATTGCTAGTTGCAGTTGAAACAGGTCATTCAGAAAGGGTTCCCTGACTGGCGCAATTTAAAAAGTCAGTATAGTTTGCCTGGTCTGTTTCCAGACAGATTTTCAAGGGCATTGAACGGACACGTATCAGAACTTTAGTAAGTGTCCTTAGGCATATGTTGTTTAAAGATGCAAAGGTAGGCCCTGTTTATCTTTCCCTTCTTTGAAGATGGTATAAGGACATCTATGTTTGTCTTTCTTTCTTTGACATGAATGTTTAAACAGAGTTGTAGTGAAGTGAATTCAATTGTTTTGTTAAGCCGTATTTACAGACAGATTTAGTTAAGAAGCTCTGCTGGTCAAGGCTTTTTCTTACCTTTTGGACTTCAATCTCTAGATAGGAAAAATGCTGATGTGTTTAAAGTTTCATGTGACCTTACGTCACATGCCATCACATGCTGGCAAACCTGATTCGTATAAATATGTGAAACTCATAATAAAAGACGGACATATTTGAAAGATGGTTTCTGGTCTTTAAGATGTGTCCCCAGGTACCTGACTTACAAATGACAGAGACAGAGAAAGTATGGGGCAGGAATTGGGACCTGAATCCTTTTCAGTTGGGGGCTTGTCCGCGATGGGCAGATGATATCACCGGTATTTTGTGAGTATTTCTGAATTTTTTCTGTTCTTTAATACTCACTGGGTAGTGGTGACCTGTACCCAACCCTTTATTTTAAGTTCAAGCTTTGGGTTCTATTATGGAGTTTTTTTGGGAAAAATCTCGGGGTACTTTCGGTAAGCGCCCCTCATATATATAAGCAGCTGCCATTCTTTCGGAAAGAATGAAATTATTTATAGAACCCCCCTGCCCACTCTGTCATTTGTAAGGTTAAAAACTTTTATAGAGTATAAGATTTTATTGTCTCTTATTACTGTACCTCGCTTATAAGGTAAGATAAGCGAATATTTTTGCATTGTTATATGGGTTTTGTAATGAGTCATAAAGGCACTTACTCCTAGACAAATGAGACTTGTACGGCTGTGTGTGTGTATGACATTTTTCCTTCAGCTCCCATCTTTCTGTGTCACCAATGTTTACTACTGAGGTAGGACATGCTGTTATGTGGAATGAATTGAATGCGCTGTTTGAATCAGTCTAAGATCTTTCCCTTGTAGTTAAAAAAAAGAAAAAAAGAAAAAGAAAAAATTCCGTTTTAAAGGTTTTCTTTCTTGTGCAGAGCAAAGCTAATCTGTTCTTTGCTTTCATTATCAGGGTCTGTGCATGAATGTTTTTGTCCCTTCCCCCAGACTTCTCTGTTTGGGCTTCCACTGACCCCCTATAGTGCTTCTTTGAAATTACTCATTCTTGGTTTTATAAAGCAGTAAGGTGAGATTCCACTGCTTGTCTCTTGACTTTTCTCCGGCATTATCAAAACCACCATCTCTTCTTATAATATGCCCATCGCTCTTGTTGCCAAAGCTGATGGCATTCCCTGTTTCGTCCTAGATTTAGGGCTGTTAATGTTTTGGTAATTCTCATTGCCCTTATGTTTCTTCCACCATTCCACCGGCAGCCAATGATTTTTTTTCTGTCATTTTCCTAAAGAATGTTTTATTTTAGTCCCTTTGGTGAAGCTTTTCAGCTCCTTTTTTGCCTTCACCTTTAAGCAACAGTATACCTAGTGTGGAATGTCCTTCGGGCTATTCTACAAGTCATGCACTGCCCCTCATGGTCCTATTCTTATTTTGTACAACTTTTTGTGTTCCATAATTCTAGAGACCTGTCAGGCTGATAGTTTGCATCTTTTATAATGATTGTCTGTGTGTGGTCACAAGGTGTCACGAAATAAACTGCACTGGTGTACATCTGAAGTGAAATACCTGGGTTTTGTCCTGTCTCATGGTCAGAGGAAAATCTGCACTTTCTGCACTGCTGCTATTCTGGGTCGGCCCCGCCCAGCTACCAAGAAAGACATGCTTACTTTTCTTGCTATGATTGGTCACTGCCGCCAATGGATCTCTGCTTGTTCCTTCTATGACCAGATTTTGAGACAGACCCTGGTTTCTGAAATGACTGCTCTTATCAGATGGACTTATGAAATGTTGGACATTTAAGATGTGCTTTGGTTTCTAGCTCAAGTTTGGGTTTTCCTGCTTATGCCCACATGTTTTATCTCTTTGTTTGGGACTATTGTAACACCATGAAGGGAGAACATGGCGGTAAATTACGCTCTGTTGCCTTTTTTTTATAGTCACTCCTGTTCAAGAAAGCCCTGGCTGCTTGTGCTATTGTGGTAGAGATGGTTACTTCTCTGATCCTAGGTCACCCCATTACCCTTCACACTCTTCACGATGTTCAAGCCCTTCTTTTAAATGGGCTTTCGGGTCTCACGGGTGAACAGGATTCTCTTCCTCTCTTTTTTCACAGCTTCCTCTGAATTTGATGCCTGGCGTTTGGCAGGTGCCCAAAGCCGCCCTTTTAGACGGACTTTGGTGCAAAGAGGGGAAACCCTGGATACCAGCTGCTAGCTCTCCCTTATTCATTGCCCAATATCATGGTATTGGTTATCGTAGTGCTCGCTCGACATTTTAACTTCTTGCTAGTGATATTTTCATTCTTGACCTTTTGCTCCTTGATACAGAGATATATAGCTTGATAATTACAGCTGGCACGGTTGTGAATTGAAAATAAATTGGAAAATACAATTCCTTTCTATTGTTTTAGCTGAAATTAGGATGTTGCTAATTTAAAATGTTTTTTCCGGATTTATACATAGCCATCCCAGATCCGTTTTGGCACAGATATTTCTAATGTTTTCCACGGGTCCTCTTTATCACTGCAGAGATAGAGACGCTCCAAAGAGACATTAGCTTTATGCCTTTTTCCAAATATGAGATGGTTATGATATACATTATTTGTTGTTTTGGTTTTTTTATATCAATGTGTTTATTTGCAGAGTTAAATTCAGCCCTGCACACTTGACAGATGGAGTAATAGCTCCACGCTTAAAAACTTTATGTTTTGTCTGTGTCATGTCTACTTGTTTTAGTTTAGTGGGTACCCCAGGATACATAATATTGGCCATTTCTAGAGCTCTTTTTCCACTTCTTACTAGCCTAACTGCGCAATGTTCTTTTACTTTTAGCTTTTATATTCTGAATATAGTTTAGTTAGGGGTTATAAGAAAAAGTTTTACTTTATACAGCGTTTATTTCGTGGTGTTCCCTACATATGATCCATTCAATATACATTTCTGAATACATTCAGTACATCAGTATGGTCTCTCTGAAGTGCATAATAGTTATATGCAGCACGATAAAAACATATCCTTTTGGATTGTTCAATTAAGAACCTTAAGCAAGTGAGTATTGTCTCTCTTTTGCCATGGCTATGCTAAGTGAATGAATTGGTATTGTGCATGTTGCCACATTCAGTACAGGCAACATGGTTTCTCTTGTTTTCTATCTCTTATTTGGATCACATTGGAGTACAGCTGCTGAATGATATTTGGAATGCTTTTCAAGCATTTCTTTTCAAGTATCTCTTTCTGTATGCACAGATATCTGGCTGCTCTCCCTTTGAGATTCTCACGGGATGACCTTTCCCCGCCCCATGGGTGGATTTTCCCTTGATACAGGAGGAATACGTCCAAAAGCTAATTGAAATATTAGGGCTTGTTCAAAGAAACGTGTCTTGCACTTCTCCTTTCTCTCCACAGATTCCTACCCATTTTTTCCAGCCTGGTGATTATCCAGCAGCTTTTCAAGGATCGGAAGCAGACAGATTTCCCCTTTGGCCTTCCCACTACTGTGATCGCTGTGCCCAGGCCCGCTGCACTCACTGAGGAGTTTCCTGTTTGGATCCACGCAAGTCGCTTGAAGAGGGTTAACCTAAAACCCCAGAAGCAAGTCTTCCCTGCGCAGATTTCACCTCCTCCAGTAGAACAACATGATGATCTCATTGCAGCATTCTACCAACTTTATCATTCTCTTACTGGCACTGCTGCTGCTAGTTTTTCTCCCTGTATGGATCATTTCTAACTGGGTCTACAGGGATGATGTGTTCTGGGTTCACGACACTTTCTGCCCATACCCATCTGTAAATGACACTCCTACTGTAAACAGCACCCCCGACACCTCTTTGCGAACACAACGTCAAGCTGGACTACTCCCTCGCAAAGGCTGTCCTTCAATTGGAATCCAGAAAAGACCGATAGTATGCTACCCTTTGGTATAATTCCAGCAGTGTGCAAGTTGCCACCTTCTCCTTTGAGTATTGTGACATTGTGGACTGTTCATCA
Source organism: Geotrypetes seraphini (assembly GCF_902459505.1). NCBI lineage: Eukaryota > Metazoa > Chordata > Amphibia > Gymnophiona > Dermophiidae > Geotrypetes > Geotrypetes seraphini. The sequence continues at coordinate 160,646,417 of NC_047086.1, read as the reverse complement.
ATTGATATCCCAAGGCTGTGCCATTGGTCCTCAGAGATTCCTAAAACTAAGGACATATATGTATATGTTACTGACTTACGTTGGGGGGATAAGTGTGCATTCTGGGGAGTGATAGGGTGGAATATTAATACTGACTGGGCTTATAAACTAGAAAATACCCTGAAAAACAGTGGACCAAAATGGTAAATCACTGCTTACTTGTATGACCCTTCATAAGGTTGGACACTGTTATAGGAAAAGTGTTCCTGCACAAATTATTAAGCTTTCTCTTACTATTGACAACCCTAGACCTACTGATGAAGGTATGTACATTATGGACATATGGTTTAAGGGTGGGTCTAGCTATCATCAGTTTTCTTATGGGATCTATCTACCTCCACTCATCCTCTCCCGCCATTTTGTGGGGGCCCCAAAAAATACTAACCCACTGGCCCCTACATTCAATAAATTTACTGACATGATGGCTATTGCCAATCCCACTTTTGAAGATACTGTGGCTGTTGAGGTAGGGTTTTCAGAACCTAACCTTTGGTTAGAATGGATGAAATTCACTGCTGATCAACATAATAAGAGTAATTGTTACATATGTGCTCAAGCTAGACCCCATCTAGGAACCGTACCTCTGGACCTCCCTCCTGGTATCCAACCATGCCTTTTTGGGTTATTTACCAGTATCTCCTCTAATTTTACCTATCCCCTTTGTGTACTGCAGTGTTCTAAATACCCTTTGTTGCCAGGACAGCAAAAGCTTGATATTGCCGTTATCATCTATAAGGGCAATTACATATGTCATGTTTCTAATCTGACACAGAGTAGTTTTGTAGGTAATTTACCCCCAGGTTATTGTTCTGTCTTGGCTCATAGGTATGCCCCATTGTTGCTGCATTAGATTTGATATTTACTGGCTTTATGGAGACTTTTGGCTCCCTGTTAAGCTACCCAGCCAGTGGATAGGCCAGTGCACTTTAGTTAAGGTTACTATGCTTCTGCATATTCTTTCTGAAAGGCATCCTTCCTATTCACATGGTTTTTCCTTTTATTTGTCTTGATATAAATCTGATCACATGTATACATAGATGCTATAGGGGTCCCAAGAGGGGTCCCAGATGAATTTAAGGCCCGAGCTCAGGTTAAGGCTGGGTTTGAGTTCCTTATTCCCTTTATTACTATTAATAAGAATGTTGATCGGATTAGTTAAAATTATTATAATCAGCAACGCTTTGTGAACTATTCTAGGAACGCCTTGCAAGGTATTACTGATCAATTAGGCTCCACTTCTCAGATGGTTCTCAAAATCATATGGCCCTAGATATGATTCTAGCTGAGAATTCTGAAAAATTCTCCTCAGTATTTTATGCTGTTGTACTTTTCTTTCTGACAATATAGGTCCTCCTATGGACATTCAGAAATTAGCAGACCTCTTTGCTGAGTTCAAATGTAACTCTGATTTATCTAATTCTTGGGATCAGCACTTTAGTTGAATGCATAATCTCTTATTATTTGCACTCTTATCTTGACTGCTCATGTACTGTGTTATTCGTATTACAGCTCCTAAAAAGACCCCTCCTTGAGAGACATACCTAGAGTATCACTCCCTTCCAGCTCATGCTGTGTATTTGTGACGTCATTTACATGACGTAAGAGGGGAATTGAACGGACACGTATCAGAACTTTAGTAAGTGTCCTTAGGCATATGTTGTTTAAAGATGCAAAGGTAGGCCCTGTTTATCTTTCCCTTCTTTGAAGATGGTATAAGGACATCTATGTTTGTCTTTCTTTCTTTGACATGAATGTTTAAACAGAGTTGTAGTGAAGTGAATTCAATTGTTTTGTTAAGCCGTATTTACAGACAGATTTAGTTAAGAAGCTCTGCTGGTCAAGGCTTTTTCTTACCTTTTGGACTTCAATCTCTAGATAGGAAAAATGCTGATGTGTTTAAAGTTTCATGTGACCTTACGTCACATGCCATCACATGCTGGCAAACCTGATTCGTATAAATATGTGAAACTCATAATAAAAGACGGACATATTTGAAAGATGGTTTCTGGTCTTTAAGATGTGTCCCCAGGTACCTGACTTACAAATGACAGAGACAGAGAAAGTATGGGGCAGGAATTGGGACCTGAATCCTTTTCAGGCATCAGGCTGCCAAGTGGTATAAATTAATATCTGAATATTTGGGAAGAAAAACCTAACACAAGCTTTAGAGACATTTGGAGTATAGAAACAAAGCAGCATATTTCTGCTATGCAATGGCCACGGATATGGACATGGAGAATAAGATGTACAGCATCAGCATCTATAAGACAAACTTGGGTTTTTTTTTGTTATATAGAATATTTTTAACCCCTGTTCATTTACAAAAATTGGATAATTCAAAATTTAATAGATGTTGGCACTGTCAACTTGCAGTTGGGACACTGGGTCATCTTTTATTTTGTTGCCCGTTGATACTCAATTTCTGGAAGTCAATTTGGTACAAAATCAACCTGGTATTAGGTGTCTCTATTCCACTTTCGTATGACGTGGTTTTATTTGGATAACAAACAATAATTCCACATAAGCTGAATATCAAAAAAACATGGAACCACTACACAAAGCTCATTAGTTCCCATGAGCGTCTGGAGCAGCACAAGCCATTCAGTGCGGCTCTCTGCGCTAAAAACTAGCGCAGTTTGATAGAAGAGGCCCTATGTTTTGTTTTCTGGTCTCTGTATCACTCCATGGTGTGACCTCACCTTGAGTATTGTGTTCAATTCTGGTCACTATCTCCAAAAATATATAGCAGAATTAACAAAGATTCAAAGAAAAGCAACCAAGATGATAAAGGGGATGGAACGCCTCTTGCATGACTTGAGGAAAGACTAAAGAGGTTAGGGATCTTCAGCATGGAAAAGAGACGACTGAGAGGAGATATGATTGAAGTCTACAAAATCCTGAGTGGTATAGAATGGACACAAGTGGATCAATTTTTTTTTTTTTTTTACTCCTTCAAAATTACAAAGACTAGGGGACACTAAAAGTTACAAGGAGATATCTTTAAAACCAATAGGAGGAAATATTTTTTCAGTCATCAAATAGTTAAGCTCTGGAATGCATTGCCATAAGATGTGGTAAGAGCAATTAACGAAGCTGGTTTTAAAAAAATGGTTTGACTCACTTTAGACAGATATCGCTGTTATTAGGGTTACCAAACATCCAGATTTACCCGGACATGTCCTCTTTTTAGAGGACTGTCCGGGTGTCCAGACGGATTTTCAAAATCTGTTGAGATCGGGTCGCGTCTGGGTTCATCTGCATATGCGTGGTTGCGACACAGATGCACTCCAGACTTGGCCCGAAGAGATGAGGTTTGTGTGGGGCTGGGGTTGTGGGGCAGGACCATGCGTCCTCTTTTTCCAGATGCAAAATCTGATAACTCTAGCTATTATTTATTTATTTAAAAATTTGTATACTGCATACGACTATGTGGTTTACATATCATATACATAAAATCTTGTTTCCCTACAATTTCCACATATAGCATAGACCAGTGATTCCCAACCCTGTCCTGGAGGAACACCAGGCCAATCGGGTTTTCAGGCTAGCCCTAATGAATATGCATGAGAGAGATTTGCATATGATGGAAGTGATAGGCATGCAAATTTGCTTCATGCATATTCATTAGGGCTAGCCTGAAAACCCAATTGGCCTGGTGTTCCTCCAGGACAGGGTTGGGAACCACTGGCATAGACATGACTGGACAACATCATAAGCATCTCCCCAAACAAAATAGCAGTACATCGAGCCAATACAAATTTCACAAATTAAGAAAACAAAAAGGCGTCGTATCAAATGATCAATTCCAAAGTAAATGACAAAACCAATTCACATTTGCATGCAAAGCAAGTCGAATTCCAATAATTTAGAGATATAAACCGGCTTTAGTTTAAATCATACATTACTGTCAGGGAAATCTGAAGAGGATATTTTCAGATGGGATAAGCATTAGCATAGAAAGGTATTGGCAAATAATTGCATTTTCAGAATTTTCTTAAAATTCATCTTCTCAGTACAGAATCGCAAGATAGCAAGCAGGGCATTTCATAATTCTACACCAGCCACAGATATCATTGATGCTCCAATACTAACATGCATATTCAACATTCTTCCCTCCAAACTTAATTTCATTCCATTTACAGATTTAAGCTCTCTTCTCGATTTATAAATTTCAAAAAATTTGTACATTTTCCTAATTCCTATGATCAGAAATTTTTCAACATTATTTCCCTAAAAGCCCCTAACTATGTTACTCCAGTACTTATGAGTGGAGATTTTAATTGTGTTTTCAACCCCAGTGGTTGGATCTTAACCAGGGAGCACAGAAAATTTAATGCCAAATGCCTTTGCTAAGTTCAACCTTAGACTTGATTGATGTTTGGAGAATTTTGCACCCAGGTAAAAAAGACTATACATACCTTTTGAGAGTGCATGCATCCCTTTCAAGGATAGATTACTGATTGATTTCTGATTCCCTTTTTTTCAAATCTCCAGCCAGCAGAGTTTGGTTTATTTGAAGTTTCTGACTATGCTATGGGGGCAGAGTGTACAAAAATGTAGTTGTTGGCAATTCCTCCTTTACTTTCACAAAGATCCTAAATTGCAGGATTTTATACTAAAGAAGTGGTCAGATTATAAATTCCACAATGCTAATCACCTGTTGGATCCTGTACTTATTTAGAAGCGGTGAAAGTGGTGTTACGAGGGGAAATCTTGGCATATGCTAATCATCAGCGTAAGTAAGAGATAGGGATATCTTAAGGTTGGAACGACAGCTTAGACTTGCCCGCTTACAATATGGGACCAATCTGACTCCCTATACTTTAAATGCAGCTGTTGGCATTGCAATCTATGCTTAATTAATACATGATCGTACAAAAAATTAACTTATTATAAATATAAATTTCACTTGCATGGTAATAAACAGAAGAGACTTCTGGCATGGGCAGTTAAGCAGTCTCGAGGAACACCTAAGATATTGCAATTGATCAATTGCAAAGGAGACAGGATTAGAGTGGACACAGAGATAAATGCTATGTTTAGTTAATATTACAAATCTAAATCAGGATTGCTCAGAGTACAATTTATGTAGTCTATCACTCCCTCAGTTGTCTACTCAGTTCCAATTTATGCTTAATGTTCTTATTTCAACAGAAGAGATGGCCATTCAAAATGGAGCTCTACTACAGGCACTGGGCACAGATGAGGAGGCAGTGTCCCCCCCCTTTTGGCCAAGATTTTTAATGACTTTGTACACATGGGCCAAATTCCAGATTCTCTTAATATATATGGCTCAAATTATTGTGCTGTGAAACCCAACAAAGATCTTGAACAATTTTCTTCATATCGCCAAATCTTCTTGCTTTGTGTAGAGACTAAGCTGTTTGCAATGATATTAGCAAATCGTCTAGCAAGATGTGAAGCCCCAAGTAGGGTTTGTTCAGGGTCAAACAGCAACTACGAACATGTCTTCCTTCTCTATGGAAATACCCACTCGTCAATAATCCACAGCAGCCAGCATCAAAGTACTTCAAGAACTGACTGCTCCTACCTTGGTTTATAGCCAGCATTTAGTTATCTACCCTCCCCTGCTTCAACCACACTCTTCTTTGTGGCTTCATAAACCAGTGCTCTAGGTTTTGCAATAAGGAAATTCCAGTATCAAAATAAAACATGCCTCCTTCATGTGGACCTTCTTTCCCACAGCCTCAGGCCTTAGGCATACTCTCTAGAGGCCAGGATCACCCATTGGGCTCTATCACTCAGCAGGAAGAGTACAAAGGAAAGGGCACCAACTTCTCCCACATAGTAGGCTTTAATCATCACCCTACTCTGGTAACACCTGCTGTTAGATTGTGGAGCCTTTGAAGCCACTTTAGTAAGAGGGGGATTTATTGAATCCCTTATGCTTGAAACATGCTTGAATCTCCTACCATTCCTCTGTGGCCCTTCCCCATTATCTCCCATACTAAAAGATGAACAAGCATGGTGGAGCTAAAATAAAACAACAACAACAAAAGGTTGACATATTTAATGCAAATAAATAAATATGTACAAAGAAGCTCCCACATCAACAAGAGACATAGATGCAAGCATTAACATTTCAAGGCAAAGCGATGGAAACCATTGAGAATCTGGGGACATCTAAACAACAAAGACAATTTTAGACTCTACTACATGGTAGTAAAAAGAAAAGAAATAAAAAAAAAAATGACCAATATGCTCACCTTAGCAAAATATACATCTAAGGCTAGCTTCTCAACAATCTGAATATTAGGCTTCAGCAGTATCTCACCTGCCTCTTCACAGCAAACATACGTGATGGCGCATGAGGACCAATTGATTATCCCAACTATAAGCTTGGTTGTTCCCATCTATATTAGTTAGCTGGGGATACATCACAGCTTTCAGCCCATATAATGTACATGCCATTTTATCTCATTTTCCAAGTGCTTGCTTTTTGTTACTTTTTACTTCCATATGTCACTTGTCATATCATATAGGTATATCTAGCAGTAATCTCAAAGTTAAAGCTGTTAGATAAATGACAATGTCATTAGTATTTCAGAGTTCTGGAAGCCATATTGGTCCTGGAAGAGGGACCTACGAGGTCTTGAAAGCTCATGTACACAATCATCATTTTTTGTTGGAACAAAAAAAGGTATCACAAACTACTTAAGACTCTAGTATCTACAGTATAGAAGGCAGGTGTACAGGGTTATGAATACACGTTGTAAATATTCTACTTTAAAAAAATTCCATCCACATCCTTGCCATTATAAAGACAGATTGCAAATTAAGGAGCTGATCTGTCAGAGGAAAGAGTTAAAAAATAAATCTAGATGAGTTTAATATCTATACGTTTCTGTAGTGCATTAGTACCACAGAAAAAACGTTCTTGTATACCTCTTAGCAGGGGTCCACGTTCTTATTTTGTATATGAGCTGATGGAGCATACCTCTGGAAGAGAAGCGCATCATGACTGAATGTCTCTTTTGAACTGACAGTGTCTGAATGAACAGTGGGAATATAATTTAAACTCTATGGGTACTTGTTACAGCGAAGCAATCACTTGGTTCCAAGTTGAACAGAACAGTTGAAAAACTAGGGCTAGCTCATCTGTTCCTTATGTCCCAAAGTCAGGTGATTAGTCTAACCTGTCAGGTGTCTTGCATTCTCTGGCATTGTACACAATTTTTTGGGAAGATGCTAGGCACACAAATTTTCATAAAAGACAACACACTTTTTTTTTTGTTTCACTATGCATTACATTTCCTCTGTACAGATTTTCTTGACAAGTTATTTCTTTTCTACTATTTTCGCCTTTACATAGACATAGGATTCTGGGACACATGTAGACAGTGAGAATGCACTGGCAATGAGTACACAGGACATCCATATGCTTGTTTAGTGAGGAAGATAACTCTAATGTAGTACAGATGAGTGCTAAATCATTTTCTGACCCAGTATGGTTATTTCCCCAATACTTTCTAACAGATGCCAGCGTATTTTCTAGACAGTTTTAATGTTATTCCTTATTAAGAGCCGTCTTTTAAATAACTTTTCCACAGCTTTGAAAGCACATTAATAACCCTGGCTTAACACTGTCAACAAGGCACAAGGTGAACTGGCATAAAATTAAGATTTGGTATAAAACTAGTTTCAATAAAACTAGCCCCAAGCTAAAAGTTCTTAAGAAAAATAAACCATCCCACATAAGGTCACAGTCAACTACTGACAAAATGAATAAAGTCATTCTGTGATGTAGTACAATTTTTAATGTCCCCCCTTGTCTTTAGCTGGGATGTTCTTCTTGTCCTGAGGCTGCTCGTTAGCATCTCAGAATGGAATTAGAACTTTGTGCTATGACTGAAGGTGTCTGACATTATGATGTTTTTATAGAAGTTGTCAGAATGTGCAGAACAATAGCCCTTAACCTTGTCAATGACCTGATGAACAGGGATGATGGATGACTGCTCTCCGTCAGTTGGGATAAATTTCTTTGAAGACTTGTCAACAAAAATACAACCTAGGGAAGAGAAAGGAAATGCAACCAATAAGATCTGATACAGTATATGATTATACAAGTGTGTAGACGGTTATAGGGGGCCATTTTAGAAAGACTTTCCCATATGTAAAGTCTCTTTCACCCAGAGGAAAAACACCTGAACTAATTTATACCAGCTAATTTGTGCATATACGTTCTGTGAGAAGATATGAGTAAATCTGGTGAAAATTACAAAGTATTCTAACTGTGTATCCTAGAAACACCTCCCTGTACAGCAGATAAAAGTATATGGCATTATGCAAGTAGTTTTGTGTACACCTAGGACAGACAAGTTTGCAAGAACCATTTTCTAAGGGGTAAAGCACTATTTTACCCATAGAAATAATCTTGAATCTTCCCTTTTCAGTGACTTCACTCACTTTAACTCTGAACTCGTGGGCTGCTATAATTGGTAACACTGAGGGGGAAATTCTACAAGAGGCACCTAAAGATAGGTGCCTAACTTAATTAATAAATTAGCTTAAATTATGAGTTAAACAAGCTCAATTGAAAAAAATTAAAATAAATTGGGTGATAGGTACCTATTGCAGTGTGCCTAATGGCACCTAACTCCAAAGTAGGCATGTTTAGGGGCGGAGAAGGACTCAGACGCCCACTAGGTGCAATTCTCTAAAGGACTTAGGCATCTATAATGTAGGCCTTTAAAATCCTGGCCTATATTACAGGTAACACTCAATAGTTAAATTAGGCAAAGTCTTCTTTACCAAAAACAAGCACAACAGTCAAAACTGAAGACTAACATCAAGAGGAGTTCTTGCTCTTGTCACAATACCGCTCTCAGAGACCTGTAATGGTTAAACACAGCTGTGTTTTAAAACCACTTTAACAGGTGATTGGTATCATTCATTGAGCCGGTATGTATATATTGTATATTTTTTTGTTCACACTACTGCAAACAACTATAAAGCTCTTATAAAGTGCAAAGTGTAATAAATATTTAAAACGTATATCAAAAATGTGTATCAAAAAATTACTTAGAAATTGCACTTATCTTATAAAAGCTGGTTCGTAGTTAACAAATGGCTAAACGCCCTACGGGACCCGTTTCACCATATGTATTGGCTTCTTCAGGGGTCATATCATTGAAAAAGTGCGACGTAGATTTCGTCTGCACATGAAAAAATGGCGCCATTTTTTCATGTGCAGACGAAATCTACGTCGCACTTTTTCAATGATATGACCCCTGAAGAAGCCAATACATATGGTGAAACGGGTCCCGTAGGGCGTTTAGCCATTTGTTAACTACGAACCAGCTTTTATAAGATAAGTGCAATTTCTAAGTAATTTTTTGATACACATTTTTGATATACGTTTTAAATATTTATTACACTTTGCACTTTATAAGAGCTTTATAGTTGTTTGCAGTAGTGTGCACAAAAAAATATACAATATATACATACCGGCTCAATGAATGATACCAATCACCTGTTAAAGTGGTTTTAAAACACAGCTGTGTTTAACCATTACAGGTCTCTGAGAGCGGTATTGTGACAAGAGCAAGAACTCCTCTTGATGTTAGTCTTCAGTTTTGACTGTTGTGCTATATTACAGGTGCCTAAGTGTGATTGACAAGAGATAGATAGGTGCCTATATTAAAGGTGCCTATCTTTTTTGATGCCATTTCTAGAATTTCCCTGAGTTTCTCATATGCAATACTACTACAGATACATAAGGCAGGGGCTCTCAAACTAGTCCTCAGGACACACTCAGCCAGTCAAGTTTTCAGGATACCCACAATGAATATGCATGAGATAAAATCTGGATGCACTACCTCCATTGTATGCAAATATTTTGCATGCATATTCATTGTTGATTATCCTGCCAATTGGACTAGAGGCTATTGGTAGGCAATTCTGGTCCTCGAGAGCTGGAGCCAGGTCAGGTTTTCAGGATATCCACAATGAATATGTATGAGATGGATTTGCATGCACTGCCTCCTTGAGATGCAAATCTCTTTCATGCATATTTATTGTGGATATCCTGAAAACCTGACCTGGCTCTGTCTCTTGAGGACTGGAATGGCCTACCCTTGACCTATATGTTTATAAAGACAAGTAGATGCTTGCGTTTGTAAAATAATAGTGTATGTGGCAAAATAATGCACTTTGAATGTAGGTGCGGTCACAAACTGCTTGAGAGCTGGTGTAAATTTAGACGCCTAGATAAGGCACGGTATTTCAAAATCTGTGTGTGTATCTGCTAACTTCACCTATACTCCGCCCGAGATCCAGCTCTGTGCACACCCACCAGCTAAGCATGCGCTACCGTATCATGGCATGTACTTTCAAGCCATCTGTATTTTAAAAGAGGTCGACTGCACATGTATGTCGCTTCATACACATGAGAATAACTTTATAAAATAGCCTCCTATATGTAGAGCTTGGCAGTATATTGTAGGCCTACAGGAAAGCAGTTTTAAAATAAAATCACAGCAACTAAATTTTGTAGCTGTATGTACCTGCTGGTGGTCATCGGTTTTCATGTATATTCAGTGTCACTGCTTATTGTGTAGTGGTGCTTAGTATACTGTATGGGGGGGAGTGGGGGGTTACACCATGGCAAAGTTTAAAAAATAAGGTGACTACTACTGCTAAGTACTGACCCATTAGATTGCTCAAACAATATTGCCTTTACTAATTATCTTAACAACTGTATATTATAATGGTGAGATTACAGAATAGACAATTAATGCAGCTTTATTTGTAGAGAGCTGAGAATGATAATCCTTTTAAGAATGTAAAAACACAGTATGAAGAACAGCAACCAATTACATAATCCAAGCTTTAGAAAACTTTCAGGTTCTGGTGTCCTATAGCACATTTACTCACTAGCTAATGGTTTTATGCTCCATGGATTTTAATTCATTACAACCAGTTAGAACGCTTTCAAAGTGAATTATTTTCTGCCAGAAAAAAACAGTACTGCACAAACTTGGATCATACTATCATAAAAAAAAAAAATACTTCATTATTTCTTGTATTTAGTTTATTGAAATTCTATATGTGGTTATACTTTTATGGATGAATGGGAGGAAGGGGGGAGAAAATGATTGTTTTCAGAATGTTTTTGTATATTTAAAGTGCTTTTCCTGATTCATTTATGTTTAAAATTTTTGCAAAGCACCGTTAATATTTGAAAATTAATAAAGATTAAAAAAAAAAAAAATACTGGTGTCAAATGTTTCAGCATGACCCTTGAAGAATTTCTATTATCCGTATTATTATAAAACAAAAAAGGCACACACAGCAAGATGCTGTGCCTATATATAAACTTACATGAGTGTCGGGGGAGATCCCAGCACAGGTGAAGGGCTTTCTGTTGAGGGGGGAGTATGCAAAACTACAATTTTTGAAGTTGCTGGTCCCTTTAAAAGACAGCTTGGAATCACTGGGTTGCAACTTGGTGCCACTTTGCTTCCAGGCAGTAAAACAACCCCAGCCTTTAGCTGGGGTTATTTTATAGGCTAAATCCCAACTTGTGGTTTGCATCTGGTGCACATTACAAGCAGAAGATAGTATTTACATAGTAATAAGCTGCTTGATATGCATGTGTGTTTTGCATCTCATTACTATGTAATGCAGGATGACTTATTTAACATTGCATTGGAGCCTTTCAACATGTGTTAAGGAGCAAAAAAAAAAAAGCGAATTAGTGTCCCCTTAGTAATCTATTCAAAGAGGTATTCACCAAATAACCCTGTTTTTGGTTAATAGGTTCTGTCCACAAAATGTTACATTATTTTAAAGAGTACTTAAAACCAATAGCTAGGAGTTTTAAGCAATTTCTGGCCATAGGACACATCACCCTGTAGAAACAAAAATCTCATAGTACAGCCTTCGGGCAAATGCTTTCTCACACAATCCCTTCCACAAATATACCATAAATTATTTTACCTAATAAATAATAGGAGTTTTGACATTAAACTATTTTTTTAACAAATATATTTTTGAATTTATTTTTTTTTTCCACTTTTTTCCCCTAATACTTTGATGTACTTCTATGGCATATTTTCTAGAAGGGTCAATTTCTCAAACTCCCCATGCAGAACACAGCCAGAATTTGAAGCACATCTGGTTTGTTTGAATCAGTGCAGTGCAAATCAATGCCTCAAGGAGATGTAAAGTGAGAGATAAGCAGAGCTTCTGATCAGCCGTAATCCTCTGTCATCCTTGTATAACTCCATGCAACAGCGTGTCCCCCCTGAGCACCCTTGTTGAAAGATCATGCATTCAGCAAAACTTTGAACATTTTACCTGGAAGGTTCCACCTCTGCTTAGGGAATGCTCTTAGAAGATATTATCTATACCATAAACATATGAACGTCTAGGTCAATTCTAGAGAGTAACAACCAGAACAAAATTAACCACCAAGACATGCACTTACTATGCTATGCATCCTATCCAGTAATGAGATGGGCAGGGGGTACTACAAGGTTCCCTACAAGTGTAAACACCATGAATCTACAACTTTGACTGGCAGACATGTGGTTTAATGCACCTGCACAGAACTCCTTTTTTCGTCAATGCATATTACTGGATAGGACTTCAGGTGGTAAAGAAAATCAATTCTTCTCTCAATTAGTTCATACCAAAAAATGTAAAAGGCACATTAGGAGTAATTTATACAGTGTTTTCTATACAGTATGTAAACATATTTTGCATAGGAAATGACTTCTATATATTTGCAACACTAACTGTGGGTTAGAAGTACAAGTGCTGAGAGGAATACATACACTTTTACGAGGACTGTATGTAAACCTTCCTCAGACACATTTGGACAGAGTAGGAGCAGAAGGGAAGATTGGGTTCTTACCTTGATAATCTTCTTTCTAGTAACATGGTATATGAGTACTGATAATTGGGTTAACTTCCCCTAACCACAAGCTGTGCAGAAGGAATTATATACTTTTTCTTCAGCTTCGCCTCCTTCCTCAGTGGGCTGTACTAGTGCTGCCTGATTCAGGAAAAAAATTGTCGATTCAGACTATTGAATCGATTTTTCAATTCAATTCAATTTTTCTGCCCAATTGAGTATTTTTCTCAAACATCCTGGTGGGTTTATTTTATAGCTTCTTCACCCACTCCATCCCCTTTGCCTACCCACACTGGCACTGTGTTGTAAACAAAACAAACAAAAAAGACTTTTTCTCTCTCTGTTAAATCCTAGCTCACGTTCGCTGTCAACACCAGCTCTGGCAGGATACACATTTCAAATCTGACATATTGTAAACATAAAACAAAAAATAAAATTATTTTTTCTACCTTTTCTTGTCTGGTTATTATTCAAATCATGTTGGTCCCAGGCTCTGGGACAAACGTCTTCTGATAACTCGCTTGCCAGGGTCTCCTGTCCATTTGTCGCTTTTTTTTTTCTCTGTGCTAACCATCCATCTTCCATCTCTGTCTTCCCCTTCCCTCCCCCAGAGGTCTGGCATCTTTCCCTGTTTTTGTCTCCGTCTCTGCAGCTACAATGATGGACCCCACCATCCCCAGATCCATCATCTCTCCTTTTCTCAACTACCCTTTCATCGAGCATTTCTCCCTCCTTCCCCACCACCTCAGGGTCTACCTTCTCTCCCTTTCTCTTCCCTACTACCCTCTTATCCAGTATCTCTACCCCCCTCACACACCATCCCTGGTGTCCAACTTATTTCCCTTTTTGTTCCTTCCCTCCCTAAATCCCATTTGTCCACCATCTCTCTCCCTCTCCTCTGTTTTTAGACCCATTATTTATTTTTCCCCCTCCCCCCGGCATATGCACGTCTCTTTGGACCCCCCACCCTCCCTCTGTATAATTCTACACCAGGGTCCTCCCCGAACAGATGAAAATTTCCCCCTTCTTTCTAGCGTCCTCTGGCTTTCCAGTCTCATCTTCAGCTAATTACATCAGTCTGCAGAGGATCGCTGGTGCTGTAGCGATCCTAGCAGGCTGCCATTGGCCTCCGCAACATGTTCCCTCTGCCAATGTCCCACCCTTCCTCTGATGTCAGGGGTGGGATTGCAGCAGAGGGAACGTGCTGTGGAGAATGACGGAAGCCTGCTAAGATCGCTCAGCACTGGCGATCCTCTGCAGTCTGCTGTAATTAGCTGAAGGTGAGACCAAGAGGCCAGGGGGGAAGCCAGAGGATGCTATAAAGAGCACCTATGCAGCACTTCCTAACTGACCCTCTTCCCCTAAAGCAGGAGAAGCAGTGACAGTGGACGGCCAGCAAGAGGCAGTGCTGCCGCTCCTGCTTTAGGAGACCTGAAGGTATGGGGAGGAGGGTTGATCACCGAATCATCGAGACAGATTAAAAAAAACACAAAAACAAATCGATTCACCAAAGTGAATCGATGAATCGATTTGAATAGGCAAATCGGGCAGCACTAGGCTGTACTGCCTCTCTTCAGTTTGTACCAAACCTATTATAAACTTACATGTATTTTTAAAAACAGCCATTGATGATAATAATCCAAAATAAATGAGCCAAAACTGTTGGCTCTGTATAGAAAAAAAGGTTATAGGAAATATAAATGCTTTCAATGTGATGACAGTTGGGTGTTCCTTTGGGCTTACAGCTTTTAATTGCAACTTCCTGATTATTCCTCCCCCTTCCCCCTTTTTATATCCCTTTCCAACCACAGGACCACCAGGTGGCACTGTTGCACAAATGACTAGAGTTCTATTGCAGTATTTTCATCCTCAGCTAGCTTAAGGAAGAGAAGACCTGACATAGAGAATGACACGGTGGCGGTTACCCGCAGCTAGCCGCATTTAGCCGCGGGTAACCCGCCGAAACGGGGAAAGAAAAATAGCAGTCGCTGCGGGAACAGGAACAAGGCCATTCACTGCCCCGTGGAGCGGTGAATGGTCTTGTCTCCGCAGTGAAGCATCAAGGATCGCACGGTCCCCGCAGCCCCTGCCCGACCGATCGATCTTAGCCAGCTCCCTCCCTTCACCTCACCTTAGTTTGCAGGCTTTCTTTTTCGGTGACCCGCACGCGCGGCTGCTCAGTGTTCAATCTTCTGCTCTGACGCAACTGGAAACAGGAAGTTGCAGCAGAGCAGAAGATTGAACACTGAGTAGTCGCGCGTGCGCGGCTCTTTGGGAAAGCGTGCAGGTCGCCGAAAAAGAAAGCCTGCAAACTAAGGTGAGGTGAAGGGAGAGAGCTGGCTAAACGCTACCATCGATCAGACGGGCGGGTGGGGGCTGTGGGGACCGCGCGTGTTCCCGGCTCACATTTTTTCTTTGTGTTTCTCTGTGATCACAGGAAGTGCTTGCAACTTTAAAAAGAAGAATGGGAAGTAACAGCTCTGTGTATATGTACGAAGAAAACAAAAGTCCTAGCACACATCTGCCCTTGAAGCACAATGTTGTTCTGTGCATAAAAATTAGCTTCACAAAAATTTTATGTGTGAAAAAAATTTTGTGAGGCTAATATTTACACACAGAACAGCATTCTAGTTCATGTGTAGGTGTGTACTGGCACTTTTATTATTATTCTGATTTTTTGGACATGAACACAGTGCAGCTGCAATTACTGCAGAACTACTCATCTGTAGTTGCTAAAAGATTTGGGGCATTAAGACAGCTTAGAACAGGGGGTCTCAAAGTCCCTCCTTGAGAGCCGCAATCCAGTCGGGTTTTCAGGATATCCCCAATGAATATGCATGAAATCTATGTGCATGCACTGCTTCAATGCATATTCATTGAGGAACTCCTGAAAACCCGACTGGATTGCGGCCCTCAAGGGGGGACTTTGAGATCCCTGGCTTAGAGTTATTCAAAATGGGAGTGAAAGGGAAAAGGATTCTGGGCCAAGGGGATGAAGACAGAAAGAAAAACCCACAGCAGGAAAGAAAGGGGAGGACAGGCAGGTGAGCCAGATGCTGGAAGCAGGGGGGGGGGAAGAAAGAGGGAAAGAAGCTAGATGGGATTGAAAAGAAGAGACACACTGGTATGGAAGAGGAAGATAGGGGAAATCTGGACACAGGAAGGTAACAGAAAGAGGGGAAATTATGTGCATGGGGCATAGGGACAGAGACATAAAGGGGACATGCCATGGGGATGGTATATGGACAAAGGGGGGGGGGGCAATGGCAGATAAATAGGAGAGATATTAGAAATGGGGAAAATAGGAGCACAGAAGCGAGATGGTTTGTGGGGATGGGACAGGAACCGAGCTCGCAGGCTCCAGTGGCTTGCACAAATTACATTGTAACGTGCCACAAAAATAAGAGGGAGGAAGGTAGATAGATAGGCCACGCGAGAGGAGCTGAAGGGTGGTAGAAAGGAACAGATGGTAAAGGAGGGAGGGAAGGGTGGTGGTGGAAAGGAATAGAACAGACATTGAAGGAGGGTGGAGAGGAACAGACCCTGAAGGGAAATGTGGAAGACAGAGTGGGGAGAAGATGCTGGAAGGGAAGAAGACAGATGCCAGACTATGGGGGAGCGGAGGGAAGAAGATGGGTGCTAGACCAATTGTGGGGGGGGGGGGTGAAGGGAGAGGCACAGTAACAGCAAATGGAAGACACAGAGAGAAGACACACAGTGGATGGAAGGAATTGAATGAGATGTGGAAAGCAGAAACCAGACAACAAAGGTAGAAAAAATAATTCTATTTATTTATTTATTTTTTGCTTTAGGATAAAGTAATATATTAGTTGTGTTGATAAAAATTTATAAACAAAGCCCTGACAGCTGAACATCTCTTTCTCTAGTTCAGCAGCAGGAACTTTGATTTATAAGAAAGGAATAAGCTAAATATTACAGTATTAAGGCTTATATGGATGCTGCGGGAACAGTGACGGGGCGGTGAATAGGATGGCGGTGACGGTGATGGGGTGGTGCAGAGGATGGTGGGCCGGGGCCGGGGACAGATTTTTTCCCCGTGTCATTCTCTAACCTGACAAAAGAATCAAAGCCAGATTCTCCAAGTGACAGAGGACAACACTGTCACTGAGCCACCAAGCTAGTTAGTAGAGAATGACACGGGGACAAATTTGTCCCCGTAGGAACTCAATTTCCCTGTCCCGTCCCTGCGTTTTGTCACTGTCCCTGTCCGATTCATGTAAGCTCTGCCTTAACTGCACAAGCCTCGAACACTTATGATTTTAAAGTGTTTGAGGCTTGTGCAGATGAGGAAGGAGCTTGCAGGAATGGGAAGGGAAAATGAGTTCCTGCGGGCACGGGGAAAAATTTGTCCCCATGTCATTCTTTACTAGTTAGCCCCACTTGATATTTCTTTTTTGGAAATGAAAATTTTTATTGAATTTGCCTGACAGAGCACAGATGTACACCATCAGAACAGGTAAATAAGTAAAACAGAGGTAAATAAGTAAACCACAGCATATCTATATCAACATATAGCATCCCAATATAAACCCAACCCCCAACCCCCCCCCCCCACCTCTCCTGTTAAAGCAATACCAAAAACTCAGTAGTCAAATGAGTGGTAAAATACGCAGTAGCAAAAATACAGAAATACAAAGTATACATGAACAGAAACAAACAAATCATACTTGGTTACTCCCCCCTACAGACAAAATGTCTTGCATCTCCAGGTAAGTACCCCAGATGGCGACAAATTGCTGCCATTTGTGGTTCAAGAGGGCCGAAAGCCTATACTTATGACAAACCCCACTCAGTTTATCCCACATCTGCTGTAAGGTGGGCGCCACAGACTGTTTCCAATGCTGGGCTACCACTTGATATTTCTTAAAGCTAAGTTCAATTAATAGTTATCATTGAGGTTGAGGTGATGGGAAATAAGAAAGAACAATCTCCATGGACTATTTCCAAACAATGTAAACCTCGCTAAAATTCATTTATTCAAGGAAGGATGTGATTTTACAGTGGACTAGGAATACTGCTAAGTGAAAATTAAGTGAGTAACCTTCCCTAACCTCGTTTCATTACCTATCCCGTTTTATTTGTTTATGAATTGTATTTAATCCTATTCTTTTTCCCTCCCTTTTTCAAACGTATTATTTCATTAAAATTAGTATTAATTGCCTTGTTTTTTATTTTAACCTAATTTTTAACTTAATGTAAACCGCATTGGATTTGGATTTTGCGACCGTGCGTTAAACCCCTACCGCGCCTTGATAAAAGGACCCCTTAATCTTATGTTAGCATAATTCTTCATATAATCAGATAGATTCCTTTCCTGAATACTAGCTATTGAGATATTATACAGCGAGTCGTATTTTCTAAGATTCTTCCTATTCTGTATCTATGTGGAGAAATTAATAAAACAGGTCTAAGATGTTAGCAATTAGGAATGATATAGAATACTGTAACATCATTCATTTCTAAATCACATGGTAAAAGTTAAGAATTAGATAGGTGATACCTTTAGCAATGTTAAACTGAGGGCTTTGAAAATAACTTGGTCTCAAAAGCAATTATAAAAATGTCAGCTTTATTGAATTAGTAGGGTCTGATCTATACTTAGGTGAGAAATAAAAGGGTGAAAGATGAGCACTATTTGTACAAGGTTTAAATTACTATCAATGAATGAAAAAGCAAAAATGTAGCGTTTTTATCTGCTAATTTTCATTTTGATGACGTACAATGGCATAGGATATGTCATTGCGAACAACAGTCCATCCGTATGTAAATTGCTTTGATTGTAAGTACAGAAAGGCAGCATATCAATCCTATCCTCCCCTTTCCCAGTGGAAGGTGGAGGATAGGACAAATGTCCTAGCAGTAATTCTATTCTCTACGGGCTTCTGTTGCTAACCAAAGTATTTGGTATCTGATGCTTTCAATCTTTAATCCACACAAAATTCATTAAAGCCC
This sequence comes from Geotrypetes seraphini, assembly GCF_902459505.1. NCBI lineage: Eukaryota > Metazoa > Chordata > Amphibia > Gymnophiona > Dermophiidae > Geotrypetes > Geotrypetes seraphini. The sequence continues at coordinate 160,627,525 of NC_047086.1, read as the reverse complement.
TACAGTTAGCCAGAGAAAAGATATAAACACAGTATTCTCTGTATTGTGCCATGCATTTACTTCAACCATTCCCTGAAGAGACCACTCCTAGGAGTGAGCATAATTTAATCTTCATATTTGTGCAGTCTTTTGAGACGAAAGATGATCATCAATTTATAATCCCATTTGCTTTGCTAAAATCTGTACATTTGATCACTGAGCACTGGACTAAGTCCTGCAGCTCACGCCACATAGCACACTACACTGAATCTCAGCAAATTTTCAATAAAATATTTTTGTCTAAGCAACTATTTCTTCTCAGCCCTTTTAGGAGGCTTCTATAAGTAGGTGCTCTGAGGCTGCATGGTAGGTGCATATTCTATAATGGACTCTAAGGCCCTGATACTATAAATGCAGCCTAAGCTAGGCTCTGCTAGGCACCTATAGTAGATCAGTGGCACCTAGCTGATTACTGCGTGAAACCTACATTTTTAGATTGGCTTATTTGAAAACGCCATTTAAAATAATTAAAGTTGCATGTGGAAATCAGCATGGCGCCTAATGGCGCCAACTCGCAACTACCCCAAAGGTGGGCATGGTTAGAGGCAGAGTTTGGGCAAGGAATGACTGGGGTATTGATAGGTGTCTGTGTTGGGCGCCAGTAAATTAGGCCAGGAAAACCCTGATCTAATATACCAGTACATAACATTATGATGCCTACTGGTGCCTAAGTCAAGTTAGGCGCCAGCAGGCATGATTCTATAAACAGTGACTTAATTTGATTGATATGTAATAGGTGCCACTTTCAATTCAAAGCACCATATATAGAATTCAGAGGATAGCTTATAGAATTGCCCCATAGCTGTTCATTGGTTACTTTCAAAGTTCATCAGGACCAATGGAAAACATTAGTACGGTGAAATCAATAGACACGTTTATCCTTAAACATCAAATATTTCCAAAACGGACAAAGAAACTACATTCAATTTTGAACTAGAATTATAGGTACACTTCCACTTTTAACATCAAGTCATAGCATCATAACTTTTCAAAAGCCAAACAGACTGTCAGTGTCTTGTATATCTAAAATGCCACGACAGAATAAATTACACATTTTGGTGGGCAAATGCATGTACCACATATAAATATGAGAGAGAATGAATATGTAATGTATGGGGTTTAGTAGTTCATTTAATAAAGTGTGGAGCCCACTGACTACATTTGTTAACGCGCAATAAGGGTCATATATCTCTCCTTTTCTTAGATTACCTTACACATCCAGGGTGGGTGGGGGGAGGAAAATGTATTTTTGAGAATTAAAATTACTTAATTATAATATTGTAATCACATCATATGTCATATTGTATTAATAATTGGGAGGAAGGTGAGAGAAAATGATTGTTTTATGCATTATTTGTGTAGTTAATAGTGCGTTTTATGCAGTATTTTATGTTAAATTAATTGTATTGCACTGTCAAAGTTTGAAAATCAATAAAGATTAAAAAAAAAAAATTCCAACAATATCTTCAATAGCTTTGCATTTGATGAAGCCAAGTGTCAGGAAAGCGGATGTGTTTCTGCAATAAAGGCTTTACCTGTGTGGCTATTCTTTCTGACAAATGGTTTATCACTAGATTTTGATTTAGATGCCCAGTAAGTAGAATTGGAGCCGATGGAGCTGGAGGATAAGGATTTTCCTAGATTGTCAGAGCTGACCTTCTTTGTATTGTTGGTTGCTGTTTTGCTCCAGTCTGCAAAATTAAAATTACAAATGGTATTAGTCCATGTCCAAAGCTAAATCACAAAAAACTCACAGGTATAAACTCTTTAGCTGAAGTGTGGACTTGAAACTGAGCCAGTATGAGTAGAGTATGCAATGTCCATACTATTTATGAAAAAAGCCAACACTACTGTATTTGCAAAGAAGCTGATTCCATTACTTCATGTCCCATCACAGGTGCACATTTTGGGATATGGGATATCTAGGCTGGGTTGTTCCCATTTTCCTCAGTACTTTAAACAAGCTGTATCAGATTTGGATTTTTTGTAAAATACATACAAGAATGTGCATACATGCATATTTATTTGCCAAAATATTTATGCTTATTTGCATTTCAAGGCTGTTTGACAAAGTTAGTTGGAGCATCCATTTTGCAAAACTACACATGCAGAAAAAGAGTGGCATCATTTGGGACCTTATAGGTATAAAAGTGACCAAAATGATAAGAGATAAAATTCCTTAAAGAAAGGCTAAAGAGGTTAGGGCTCTTTAGCGTGGAAAAGAGATGGCTAAGGGGGGATATTGTAGGAGCAGAAAAAACAAAGAAGGTGACTGATGGTGTTCAATCATTTATTAAATCTCAAGACTCGACACAATCGTGTTTTGGCCCCAACTGGGCCTGCCTCAGGAGTCTGAAAGTATGACGAGATGATATTTTATGTGGGTACTCAGATTTCAATTGATAAACCGTGTTTCCATATACAGTATATACTGAATCTTTGAAGATAACAGACAGCAACAAATAGTACTCCTCTGTAGCTGCCGTGAGTTTTGTCGCTGTTCCTGTCCCAGCAGCTCTTTCAATTGATAAAACATGGTTGTTAAAACTTTTCTTCAAAAATAGGCAAAAAGAATTTATAGGTCTTAAAGTACAAATGTTTCCTGACTTGACATGAGAGATTTAGAAGCGTCGCCGTGAATTTTTGTTAATGAAACCTGGGGTTACGCCTTTGGTAGGCCAGCCCACATCGCATTATCGAAGCGGGCCAGCCTAGCAAAGGCCCTGAGGCTGCCTCATGAAACCGCAGCTAAACTACTGCTTAAGGGCAGCTGTGCGCTGAAGTTAAAAGTACACAGAGCTGCCGTTGCTGGTCTGGGGGTGCGGAGACAAGATAAAGGCAGGAGGCTTATGCGGCAGGAGGCCCAGCATGCGCAGCGAAGGCAGGAGTCCCGGTGAAGGCAGGAGGCATTTGCGGCGGAAGGCATACGCGGCAGGAAGCAGGAGACCCGGTGAAGGCAGGAGGCAGGAGTCCTGGCATACGCAATGGCAACAGAAGATGCAAGTCAGCTGACGCTGGCACCGTAGCCTCTCTTCCTGCCTAGTGAGTAGTTTATGGAGAAGACCCGAATCCTTCATGGACCGGCAATAAATTTTTGCGGACCGGCAATTGAAGAACACTGCTCTAGTACAACTACAACATTAAGGTAGGCTTTAACAAAAGGAATTAAAGTAGAAGCTTGCTACAGAAGCAGCAACTAATAAAACCTATTTCAGGTTCCTCAAAAAATAAGAAGAGATACCCAGACACTGGTCCTAGAGGCCATGTAGTGGTGCCTCATATTTTTTTTAAATGAGCTTTTAATTAGCAATTAAAACATTGAAGTAAGTGCGATCTAGGCACCATTAACTTTCAGCAACTTTTTTCAGCCCTGTCAGTATACCAAAAATATTATTTATGGCATGTGTATCCAGGCAGAATATCCAGCTTTTACCTGAATTGTCTGCTAGTCGTAGTTTCCCACAGCACAGATGTCTCCTCCATTGTTTCTGTACATTTTCTTTCAAAGCACAGTGGAATATAAATATAAATAAACCTGCAATTAAGCAGTAATGTTAGAGACTGAAGAGGTCCCATTACAAATTAATTGTGTAACTTGTTCAACCTGTAGTATTATAACAAATAAGATCATATACAGTGCCTTGTAAAAGTATTCAGACATACATTTTTTTCACTTGTCAATACAAACAAGACAAGAACAGAACCTTTCCCCCCCTTCAAAGAGTAGGTAAATTAAAGCAATTACAAAACTAAAAAGCTGCTGGGAAAACCCTTCCATTAACAGTAACATATCCTTCCCATATATTTGGACACCTATCTGGATACTAATATTGCTGATGTATGGCTCTGAACAAGACTGCAATTGTGTTGAATAAAAAACAACAACCCAAGAGACACCTTTCAGTTGGACCATACATTTAATGGAAAACAAATGAAAACATTTGCAACCTCGGAGGGGGTTTCTTGCCACAAAGCTATAAACTATTTCCACTGCTCCTGGGTCCCATTACACACTTTAGATCAAAGAAATTCCACAATTTGATCATGAACATATAAATGCATGACTAAATTCTTGTCCTACAAGAAGACATAGTACAATTAAAGCAGATCTTTTAATGACAAAGTCTACTGAAGTTTCCAGTAAACCATCCAGTGCAGTTTCAGAGTTAGTCTCGGGTCTTCTAGGATGTTTATCCATCAGTTCATAGTAAATTTGGTTCAGAGATAGTAAAGACCCCTTTAGAAACTTCATTATGTCTTAAATATCTATAGAATAAGTCATTTGTTATTACAGAAAAAACGTGTGAAATTCAAAATTCTATCAAGATGTCTAGCTACATTTTCCATATTCTGCAACTTTCTGTGAACAACAATTTTATCTAGTATCAAAGCAGATTGAATCTCTCTTTAACTCTTGATCCAAAGAATCTACTTTCTGAGGGCTAGGTGCACTAAAGTGAATCGGTAAGATTCATGTGGAGGTTTGTCATAATCCCCGTCTCTTTATAGCTGTGAGAGCAACTCTCACACATGCACAGAGCTGGCAGGGGAAGCCTGAACAGCTGAGAAGCAGGGGAAGCCCCGAAAGCTGTTCAGGGCAGGAAATCTTTTTTTTTTTCATGAGCACAGATGCTGTGCGCGTGTTACACACTTGGGAGCAGGAGGGATGCTCAGTCCCTCCTACCTCGAGGCCTGCCAGTCCAAAATGGCAGCCCCCCCCCCTTTGCATCATGTGATGAGTGGGAAGGGGCCTAAGGCCCTGACTGGCTCATGCCAAAAGCCCCTCCCTTTGGTAGGGGCCTTAGGCATCTGAGCCAATCAGGGCCTTAGGTTCCTCCCTCTGTATCCTGGAATGTAAGGGAGAGGATTCTAAGGCCCTGATTGGCTCAGTTTACTTACAGTAAGGCAATCAGTGCCATACTCTACAATTTTAACTGGAAAAATACCCCAAATTATAGAAATGTTCAAAAAGTAATTACTAAGAACTCAAAGTCTCGATTACATAATTCTTCACTTCCCTTACCTCAATACTTGGTGGAAGCTCCATCTGCAGCAATAACACGAATGAATTGTTTAGGATAAATTCTACCAACTTCGGACAGCAAGATAGTGTATTTTTTGCACATTTCTCTTGATTGAATAGCTCTACTTCTTTCAAGTTGGTTGGGGATTGCTACAGACTTAAGGAGTTCAAGACTACACTTTGACCAGACCATTTGAGAAAATGCATTTTCTTCTCGCTGAGCCACTCTACTCTACTGTTGCTTTTCCTTTATACTTAACATTATTGTCCTGCTGTAAGGTGAATCTTCTCCCCAGTCCCAGGTCTACAGTAGACTGAAACAGGTTTTCCTCCAAGATCTGCTTGTCTTTCCCTTGATTGTCACAAGCCTTCTTATTCCCACTGCAGCCAACTATCCTGACAACATATCATAAAAATGGCACTGGTGGGCGGCATGCTATGTTTGCTTTATACCACATAACACCTAGCACTGAGTCCAAAAGTTTCCACTGAGCTCAAACCACAAAACCTGTTTCTATATGCATTCAGAATCTCACTAGCCAATATTCAGAACTGCTGTTATAGTATTCAATCCAAAACCATCTCAATGTCCTTGATGTTCCTTTAATTTTCTTTTAAACTTTTTTTTACTTTTTTTAGGCCTCAGACTAGCCATTAGGTGCCATGCATTTCTATGGTCACCAAACAAACATGGCAATGGCATCCTCATTAGCCCCATTATATATTTTTTCACATTTTTCTTATTTAAAGTGCTCAGTGCCATTTTTCTTTAGTGTCTCATATAACTTAATTCTTAAAATTATTATAACTTAATTGACTTATCTTAAGTCAGTCTTGTCTCGTACTATCATAGGGAAGGGACTTGTCATTCCGACATGTTTCGCCTTCTGGCTGTTTCAAGAAAAGTCCCCCCATTTCAAACTTGTTCGCACCATCCCGATCTGTATAATGCTGTATAATGCTTATTATCTCAATAAGCATTATACAGATCGGGATGGTGCGAACAAGTTTGAAAAGGGGGGACTTTTCTTGAAACAGCCAGAAGGCGAAACATGTCGGAATGACAGGTCCCTTCCCTATGATAGTACGAGACAAGACTGACTTAAGATAAGTCAATTAAGTTATAATAATTTTAAGAATTAAGTTATATGAGACACTAAAGAAAAATAGCACTGAGCACTTTAAATAAGAAAAATGTGAAAAAATATATAATGGGGCTAATGAGGATGCCATTGCCATGTTTGTTTGGTGACCATAGAAATGCATGGCACCTAATGGCTAGTCTGAGGCCTAAAAAAAGTAAAAAAAAGTTTAAAAGAAAATTAAAGGAACATCAAGGACATTGAGATGGTTTTGGATTAGTTATGTTTTCAATGTCTTACATTTGACTGCAGGAGATACTGTTATAGTATTCAAAGCATATTTCTTGGTAGAGGTGGTGGAGATAAAAACTGTGTCTGAATTGAAGAAAGCATGAGACAGGCATGTGGGACCTTTTAGGGACAGGGGATATTAGATGCAGTGGATGGATAGACTGGATGGGCCATTTGGCTTTTATCTGCCGTCATGTTTCTATCCAGGTGCCTAATTTGGTGCTCATTCTTAATGTTTCCTTGACCTGACTAAGGAGAACCAAAGGAGAAGAAAAGATTTCCTATTACTTTGGCCAGCTCCTTCCCAGTGCATCCAATTGGCCAGATGTAGGGGGGGAAAGGGGACGACGATGACAGGACTTCAGAGGGGTGGCAGCAGGAGGGAGTTTTTGGCTTGAAGAAATGGGAACATGTTACCCCCCTTCTATCAAAAGCTACATTGGTTGCCATTGGAATCCAGAGTTCTGTTCAAGTTCTCATGCATCTGCTACAAAACAGTATTTGGTATGTCACCAGGTTATCTCAACCCTCACTTCACTTTGAGTTATAACAATAAGAGCTCTTGAAGAATACATTTGTTTGCTTTTCCCTCATTAAAATTATGTCATTATAAAAGGTTCTTTGAAAGAACCTTTTCTTTCCAGGCGGCCAACCTAAAATTCATGGCTCGCCCAAATTGTGCTTGACGCCTCTTCTTATCTTGATTTTAGAAAGCATTTAAAAACTCAATTATTTAACAGGCTGAGTTCTTAATATATTTTATTATTATAATCTTTTATTCTTTTAAGATTGTTGTACTCTTTTTATATGGGATGCATGTATTTTTCTTATATTATATGCATATAATCTTGTTGATTTCAATGATTTGCATTGTTTGTATCTTTATTATTTTGTGAACCGCCTAGAACTTTTTGGGTATAGCAGTATATAAAATAAAATAATAGTAATTATTATTATTATTATTATCCCTCCTGCTGGTCTTCAACTGGGGGGGGGGAAGCAGCAGGGAGTGGACATCTCTCCTGCCTGATAGCTTCGGAGGGGAGGAGGTTCTGTGGCAGTAGGGAGTGGGCATCCCTCCTGATTTCGACAAGACTTGTGTGTGTGTGTGGGGTCTCCTGCTGCAGGTGATCAGCTGATCGCAGAAGGGGAATTCTCTTGCCACAATCAGCTCAGCAGCCTCGTCTATTTGAAGGGTGACCCGTCATAACCGCACAGGACAAACATGCGCGACAATGGTGCGCAGAATTAGAACAGTTACTGTAAGCGCTCCTGAGGGTCTATGTGTGTGTGTGTGGAACCCTCCCCCTTAAACTTAGAAGTGTTTGCGCTCCTGTTGGGGTGTGTGTGTGGGGAACTCCCCATTACAGAGGAAACTGACGATTGCCCCCCAAAATGAGGTAAAATTGCAGTTTCCTCTATAATGGGGGGGTTCACCCCTCTACCCCCCCCCCAAAGGAAGAGCGAACACTTCTAAGTTTAATGGGAGGGTTCCCCCCACAGCCCCTCGGAACGCTTACTGTAACTGTTTGTTTTTTAAAATTCTTTATTCATTTTACAACTTACAACAAGATTATCATAGAATAACATTTAAACTTATACAATATCACTTGATTCTCTATCAATTTAACTTAAATCATAATATTTAAACCCTCTCTCCCAACCCATTCAGCAGATTACATTTAATTGGAAAAATTGGAATAGATTAAATTATAGTTTTTGGTGGAATTCATTATGTCATATATACAAGATGGAAAGAATGTTAGCCTTGTAGAAAGGTAATTTTAATAACTTTCAGGAGGTTTGGAGGCCATTAATAGAATATTGTAATGAGTAGTTATTGGACTATCATTTTTCCCTAATAGGTATAATTGCAAAGTATGGTGGGGTGGGATTTCTGATTTGATATTAAATGATTAGATTAATAGGACAGAATATATAATATATTATATGATATATGTACTACATATGAATTAGTACTGTAACTGTTTTAATCTGGCATGCATAAGTCCTGCATGCGATTATTGGTGCATCATTGTCAGCGCGCATTTGTCCCGCGCATTTTAGTTAGTGTACCATTTGAAGTGTAGATCATCATTTTGCTGGACTACATTTCAGGCATCTGTCGCGGCCCTAGGGAGATGCCTAGGGCCTCTTAAGCTTGCTCAAGGCCACTTCCGGGCAAAACAATACCTATGTCCATCCTTGGGTGAGCATAAGTGTCTCGATACGTCTCCCTCGACTGCAACAAATGCCTACAGTGTAGGCATTCTGACTTGGGATTTTTTTTTTTTATGTGCGTCCCGATTGGCTGCTAGACTGTCCATACCAAAAAGCTGACTCTGCTTTTGGAACTTGGAAGTGCTCAGGTTAGTCTTAGGTTCCAAAAGACTTAACAACATTTTTTTATTTTGTAAAGGGGTATATTGAGCTACACAGTAGAGAATGACAAGGGGACAAATTTGTCCCGGTAGGAACTCAGTTTCCTCATCCCATCCCTGCAAGTTTTGTCACTGTCCCTGTCCCATTCCCATAAGCTCTGCCTTAACCGCACAAGCCTCGAACACTTATGATTTTAAAGTGTCTGAGTCTTCTACAGATGATGACAGAGCTTGCAGGAATGGAGCAGGAACAGGAAAAGAACTCGATGGGATGGAAAAAAGAGTTCCCAAGGGATGGGTAAAAATTTGTCCCCATGTCATTCTCTACTACACAGATATTGAAGGGCTCCTTTTACTAAATGACGATAGAGGTTTCTACTGTGGACCGACGAGGTAAATGTTTCAATGCTCATAGGAATTCTATGAGCATTGGAGCACTTACCTCGCCGGCCCATGGTAGAAACCTCTATCACCGTTTAATAAAACCCAGTGCAAGTGCAGTATGAGGAGAAACTTGTTGTGGAGAGAACCTGTAGTTTCTTGGTATGGCTTTGTCAAAACCAGAAGTCAACAAAGAGGCCACACAGATCTGAAATAGAGCAGACAAAAAAGATCAGATCCAAACCCTGATGAGCCCATGAGTGAGCAAAACATGGAGCACATTGGGTATTTTAAGAACTCTTTATATATTGGATTTGGATCTGCTCTTTGTGTTTGTTGAAACCAAGTGAACAACGCTACTGCTGCCTGAAAAAGTTTCAGTGCTAGTCATGACATAACAGATTGCCATGCCAGTTATATTACATTAGTGATTTTTATTCCACCATTACCTTGTGGTTCAAGGTGGATTACAGAAGAGGATTTCTGGACATGTCCAGAGGTGTTACAGAGTAGAGCGGGTTGCTTCAGAGGAATGAAATGTTTCATACGGTGTTAGTTAGTCTTCATGGATTTCTTGAACAGCAGGGTTTTTATTTCTTTTCTAAAAGTTTTGTAGTCTGTGGTCAAGATTAGTACATTGGAGAGTTGGTGGTCTAGTTTTGCTGCCTGTGTGGCTAGAAGGCTATTGTACACTTTTTTCCCGTTTGATATCTCTGATTGGAGGGTATGTGAATGATGTCTGGGTGCTCTTGTGTCTGGTTGTGGTAGTTTGGATTAGGCGGTTGTTCAAGTAGGCTGGGCTGTCACCATTTATGGATTTAAATAATAGACAGTAGAATTTAAATAGTATTCTTGCTTGAATTGGGAGCCAGTGTGAGTCGAGGTATGCCTCGGTGATGTGGTCATGTTTTCTTAGTGAATAGATTAGTCTCAGGGCTGTGTTTTGTACTGTTTGTAGTTGTTTTATCATTGTTGCGGGGCAAGGGAGATAGAGGATGTTGCAGTAGTCAAGGAGACCTAAGACTAGGGACTGGACTAGGAGCTGGAATTGTTTTCTGTCGAAAAATTTTCGAACTTGCCTTAGGATTCTCATGACCTCGAATGATTTCTATATTGTTTTGTTGATTTGTGGTTGCATGATGCAGCATCTGTCTATAGTCATTCCCAGAAGTTTTAGAGTAGGTTGAATGGGATATGTGATTGAGTTTATTACTAGGTTTGTTATGGTTGGGGTTTTATTTTTTTTCGAGAAGTATGAATTTTGTTTTGTCTGGGTTCAGTTTTAGTTTGTGGTCTTTCATCCTTGTTGTCACTGTTTCTAGTGTTCTATGTAGTGTGTCTGTCATGGTGGGCATTGGCTGATCAAAAGGAAGGAGAATAGTGATGTCGTCTGCATAGCTATAGGAGGTTAAGCCTATTTTGTCTAGGCAGGTGCCAAGGGATGCAATGTAGAGATTGAAGAGTGTTGGAGATAATGGCGATCCTTGGGGTACGCCACAGTGGTTGAACCATGGTTCTGATTTTTCTTTGTCTTTACTCTGAAGGTCCTGAATGGTAGGAATCCTTGAAACCATGTGTGTACTTTGCCTGTGAATCCTATTGTATCTAGTATTTGTAGCAGGATGTCCTGGTCTACTAGTATAGGGTCATGAAATGGTTAACTGTTGTTTAAAATATTGCTCTGGCCTACATAGCTGAAAACAGTGTACAATCTATTGACCTCATCTGCCTAAAATGTATGTCCCTACCTTACCACATTGTAAGCTAAATAGATAAGAGTTTGAGCCATGATGTACCCTGCCCTTCTGTACATTTAACATTTAGAACTGTAAGAGTTAGATAAGTGTCCTGCTAGTGACCTGCTAGTGTGAGCTTAGAACCAATGAGTGTTAAGAAAAGTAACACGTGAAAAGCTTTTTCTAGAATTCAGTTGTATAGCCAGAAAAATGAATAAATATCTCTGTAACTTCCTGGTTTCGGCACTTCTGAGCCAGCTTGGAGCTCAGGGGTCCAGCATGCATTCTGTAATAAACCTCTTGTACTTTCTTCACGCCTCTGACTTTGTGTGTCCAAGTGACCTTTCACTAGGTTAAATGCTGCGGTGAGATCTAGTTGTATAATCAGCATTTTTTTTTGCCTGTGCTGAGGTGTTGTCTAGCTGTGTCCAGAAGGGAGCCTAGTAGTGTCTCAGTTTTGAAGTTGGATCTGAATTCAGACTGTGTAGGGTGGAGCAAGTTGTGGTTTTCTAGGTAGTTGGTGAGGAATTTAGCTACGAGGCCTTCCATTAGCTTGACATATAGTGGAATTGAGTCAATGCATGTGGGTTCATTACACCCACAGCAAGTTTCAAAACATAAGTACCCTCATACTTTATCTTTGAAAACTGGTGTGATATCTAAGGATAAAATGTTATCACAGACTTTGCCCCAACTTCTTTTTTCTCATCTTATTTGACTATTTTTTTCTACTGGGCAAAGGTTTACTGCATTCTTTCCACTATATTCTATTCTTTTTGCTTTAAAAAATAATTTCCTTTTGGTAGAGAGTACATTGTTACATTTTCCAGTTTGAATCTAAACACAACGGGAAATTCTATAAGAGGTGCTTAAAGTTAGGTGCCTAACTTAATTAGTAAATTGGCTTCAATTATGAGCTTTAACAAGCTTATAATTGAGAAAAATAAATATTAATTGGGTGATAGGCATCTTATCTTAGGCGCAACTCTACATAAGATAGGCGCCTATTGCATAGCACCTAGCGATGCCTAACTCCAAAGTAGGTGTGTTTAGGAGTGAAGGACTTAGGCTCCATAAGGTGCGATTTTCTAAAGGACTTAAGCAACTATAATGTAGGCCTTTAAAACCGTGGCCTACATTACAGATGACTAAGTTTTAAGTTATAATCCAAATAGCTGCACCTTATCTATAAATTTTGCTCAACAATCCTTTGTCAATATTCATTGAGAAGCATGGTCTAGATCAGTGGTTCCCAAACCTGTCCTGGGGGACCCCCAGCCAGTCAGGTTTTCAAGATATCCCTAATGAATATGCATGAGAGAGATTTGCATACCTGTCACTTCCATTATATGCAAATCTCTCTCATGCATATTCATTAGGGATATCTTGAAAACCTGACTGGCTGGGGGGTCCCCCATGACAGGTTTGGGAACCACTGGTCTAGATGGATGGCATATAACTACTAGGGACCCAGCCTTGAAAAAGTTCTTTTTAGCAAAACATGTTGGCAAAAGGAAGTCCTTAAGAAATAGAGACCACGAACTAAAAGATAAGTTAAAGTTTAAAAAATTAAATCTATAAAATGATATTTATAAATTTAAACACAGATTAACTAAAGTATTTATAAAATTGGATCCGGTGAAGACAATGCACATTAAGCTTAACGTTATGAAATTGAATTGAACGTGGAGTGGTGCATCTGAGGATCTAGCTGACAATCGTTACAACCAGTTTTGGAAAGGGAACAAGTTTGATGTATAAGTTTTAAGTTAGGCACGATTCTGTAATAGGTGGCTGTGATTGACAAGAGATAGGCACATATATTATAGGCACTTATCTTTTTAGAACCATTTACAGAATATCCCCCACACTGTACTACTCAAGTCAAGGAAGGGTAAGAGTGAGCACAAACCTGAATAATACTGATAAAAAAATTTACATAATTTTAATTTATCTATTAGAAATAAAGTCAACTTACCTTGCAATGAGTTGAAAATTGCAAAGAGGTACATAAAAGGGATATTCAAGGGGCCCCATGCGAAAAAGGCAAATCCCCAGGTCATTCCCAGCAAAAAGGTCAGACTGACCACGCTGCGCAGGTTCCGTAAAACCTCTTCCCTTATGCTCCGATTGCTTCTTTTCCCATTCCTCCCACAGATCTGCATCATCACCACAATGAACATGGCCAAGTTCACAAAAAACGTGATTCCAAAGAAGGCAACGCAGGTGACGTAGAAGACAATATCATTCTTGATCCAGCAGCTGTAAAGATACAAGCGTTATTCCCTGATGGAAATACATTGTCCATATGGTTAGTTCAGTTTATCCTAATTGCAATAAAAATAAAATGAATTTTCCGATATGCTCTGAAGACTTTCAGGTTTGCTTCAATGACTACGAGGCCAAACTTGCTAATTGATCTCACCTGAGGAGGGCAGTTTTACAAAGCCATTTCTGTAGCTAAAATTGTGCTTTTGAAAATGAATAAAAGTTTAGAAACTTCTGAATTTTCAAATCCATTGAAGTTATTTTGCTCTGCATAAGTATCTGAACAGAAGAGAGGTGCAGATGTGGGCAGGAACATCTCCCACAGGCAGTTTTCAAAGTGAAAGTACATATGTATTTCACTTTATTTTGAACATTTGTGCAAAGCCAGCAGATAGAAGTTACCTATAGAACTTGCAGATATGTGGCATTTGAAAACCGCCCTCAAAAGACTCACCACAATAACATGAGGAGGAAGATGAAATAGAGGATTGGATTGTTCCAATTTGCTCATGGCTAGCTCTGTGTAATAACAAGCACGAAAAATGAATTTAGTTCCAAGCTCAAACCCTTGATTCCTTGTGCTGTTTAGAATGAAATTGCTGTTCAAACTGCACTCGTGATCCCTGACAAGAGGGTTAGGACTGGTACTACAACTGCTGTGATATCCAGTAGATATTCAGGCTCGGATTCTGTAACAGAGCCTAAATCAGACGGTGCCTAGACAAACGACACTGGCTGCATGCTAATCACGCTTAGGCTCTGTTAACAGAATCGGGGCTACCAGTGGCTAAGATAAAACTTAGGCACCGGTAATATAGGCCAGGATTTTAAAGGCTTAAGTTTCCGGTATCTAAGTTTTCTGGGAGAATCTCACCTAGCGGCATGCCTAAGGTCATTCTCCACTGCTAACTATACCTACTTTGACCTTAGGTGCCACACTGTAGGTGCGATTCCGGCACCTAATTTTTTAAAATGAGTTTTATATGGTGTGGTTAATTACTGCGCCAATTAAAGACGATTAATACAGTTAAGTTAGGCACTAGTAGGCGTGATCTATGTGCCTACCAGTGCCTAACGAGGTGTTATTGAGCCTACAAGGACCTGGAGTTCCTCCACGTCCCAGAACGTCACAGAGAATGCCAATGTCGCAGCAGGAGGAGTCTGGTGTTCTATCCCCAAAGGCTTTGCAGGCTTCATTGTTGACCACGGAAGTGGTTAGATCGAAGCTGAGTTTTCTATATTTTTGAGGTACTTACAAATCATCTCCTCCTTGCCCATTGGGATCTCTTCCATATGACTGCTTGAGATAGGCAGACTTTCCCTGTGTGCTTGCTAGGACAATGGCTACCACTACAGCGGGCAAGCCTGAAAATGAAAAGAACATATTACACAGTGCTAAGGAACCAAATACATTCTATCTATAGTTTAAGGCTGTTCATTATTAAATTACACCCCAAATTTAAATACACATAGGGCCTGATTCATTAAAATTTTTCTCCCATTCTGTTTCTAAGGAACAAAGCCTTGATAAATTAACCCCAGGGTCATAGTTCTTTAAAAAAAATACTATACAAAGAATTATTCCATTCTGGGGGTAATTTTGTATCAGGGCACCTAGATAAATAGAGCAGGAAGGTGCCTATTGTGGTCTCCTGACAATTATCATATATCTGTTATATGACTGTTTTACAGAGCAGTTAAATGTGTGTATTTCTGATACTGTATCATACTAGCCCTAAGATTCAATTTTCCATCTCTAAGTTTACCTCATTGATTGTATTAATGTATATACGAGGGTAAATCCAAAAGTAAAGGCAAGATGCATTTATAGGTCCTTTTACTAAGGTGCAGTAGCCAATTTAGTGGGCACAAAACGCTAATGTGTCCATAGACTATAATTTGTGCGTTACCGTTTAGCACGTGCTAAATCAGTTAATGGCTTTAATAAAGGAGGGGGTTAATGGCTTTAATAGAAGTAAATGTGAGCAAATGAACAAATCGCTTTTTTACATAGTCTCCATGCAAGACAACACATGTGTTGTATTGTTCAACGAGTTTCTGCATTCCTGCAATGAAGTTTTTTGGCTGTCCCCGAGCACCACTTCCATCATGCTTTGTCTTTTGCTCTCCGGGTCGCAGTGATGCACCCATGTCTCTTCACCAGCGACAATTCTCTCCAGAACACTTGGATCTTCTTCATTCCGTCACAGGAACAGAGTCACCACCTCTACACACCGCTGCTTGTGCAGATCAGTAAGCCTTTTGGGAACCCATCATGCACAGACTTTCCTGTGTCCCAAGTCATCATGCATTATGGCAAATGCAGATCCATAGCCGATATCCAAATTTGCAGCCAATTGAGACACCGTTTTCTGTCCGTCTTCTCTAATCAAGGCATCCACCCTGTCAATGTGCTCTTATGGGCACGATGTTGATGGGTGACCAGAATGACCGGGTGACCTGTTCCTCCCACTTTAAACCTTTTTTACCCACTCAAACCTTTCATTGATTCATGGTGTTATGTCCATACTGAGCTAATATCCACAGGTTTCACTTCCTCTGCCTAAAGAAAGCGCACTACTGCACGTTCTTTGATGGTGCAATCTTGCAATGGAGTATCCATGTGTCTGACTTCGTGGCCGCCACACGACTAAAAGCCATTTGTTGCACTGTGTGTGGATGAATTAACCAACAGGCAACATATGAGTACATATGTTGCATCTTGCTAGCTCTGTTCTGGTTTTCGCATAATTTAACAATTGCCTTTAAATTTTTGATTCGCCCTCATATTTGGTCATTTTACTATTGCTATGCTGTTAACAAAATTGTAAGTTTTATGTCAAGCTATACATTTCCTTGGGTAAATCATAAAGGCAGTTAATAAATCCCAGTCACTCAATATTTTTTGTCATCAGCTATAATCACTCTGAGATCTCTCATCTGATAAATAAATAAATTGTGGAAATATCACTTATTTGTAAAACTTGATATACCACAATGCCACAGAGTATCAAAATAGTTTTACATTGCAAGTTAAAAGCAGATTACATTAGATGATATTTTAGGTAACTTGGTTTCATATTATATTATTTACTTGGTTCTTATGTTATTACTATATGCAAAATAATGTAATTATTGAATGATAGTTCTGTTATCTATATAGATATTAGTGTTATGACTAAATGCAATAATATACTGTTCTTGTTTAAAAATCAATAAAGAATTAATAAAAAAAAAAAAAGCAGATTAAAAAAATCCCAACCCACACATAAAATACTATAAAATAGCAGGACCAAAGAACCAATCTGGCTTCATTTTTCAGTAAGGAGAACTATTTATAGTCTTCATTTTTGTGTCTAGCATGGCATAATCTTTTTCTACTGCTACTATTTAACATTTAGAGCTCCTTTTACAAAGGTGCGGTAGCGCACTTAGCGCGCACTAAAATGCCATGCATGCTAGCCGCTGCCGCCTCCTTTTAAGCAGGCGGTAATTTTTCAGCTAGTGCACGCTAATCCGGTGCGTGTGCTAAAAACGCTAGCGCACCTTTGTAAAAGGAGCTCTTAATAATAATTATCATTATAAAAATCAAAAGACAACCTTACCCCAACCAATGATACAGAATTTCAGCATGTAGCGCCGGATGTAGGTATTGAAGACTTTGACCAGGGCAATGTACATGTGAACTGCCTCAAGTCCCATCCATGTAAAGGTTGCCAGAAGGAAAAAATGCAGAAGGGCAGCAACTGCTATACAGAGACCTGGTACATCAAAGGATGCCAACCAGCCATCCAAGAGGAAGACCATGTTAAGGAATAGCAAGGCTGTACTCAAATTCATTAAGATTTTGGAGGGATAGTCTCTGCGTATTTTCCTGGAAAGATAAGTACAGATGTGCATTATTTTACTAACTATTCTCTGTACTTCACTTAGAGATGTTATCTTAAGTCATTGCATTTAACAGTAATTTAAGTAATCAAACTGAATGTAATGACCCTCATTTCACAAGCCCTGGTTGCGTTTAATATATAGTATGCATAAGCCAGAACACACATAAAAATTGCCATACTGGTACAGACCGAAGGTTCATCAAGCCCAGTATCCTGTTTCCAACAGTGGTCAACCCAGGTCTCAAGCACCTAGCTAGATCTCAAGTAGAAAAACAAGATTCTATGCTGCTTACCCTAGGAATAAGCAGTGGATTTCCCCAAGCCATCTCAAACCTAAACATCTAAATTCCCATTTTATAAAACCAGGTTATGCACTTATTAAACCCAAGTTTGTGCAAATGGCAAGGAAGCATGGTCCGAGTGTGTCTGGGATGGGACAAGAGCATCGCAAGTTCATAGATGTTTATTTCCCATATCAGAAGGGGATCAAACATCTATGTCCTATAAGGTTGACATTGGGAGTTTGCTACGAAGAACATACATCCATGAAAGGCTTACAATTTAAAAAATAAATTTGGGAAAGAATTTGGTCTTGGAGGATGAGATGTAGTGTCTGCATCTATGAGACAAACTTGGTATTTTCTGTTGCACAGAGCACTCTGGACCCCAGTGCGTTTACAAAAATTAGATTGCTCTAAATGTAATAGATGTTGGCACTGTCATCTTGAAGCTGGTACATTGGATCATTTATTGTTTTCTTGTCCTCTAATACATAGTTTTTGGAAATCTATTTGGAGTCAAGTTAATTTACTTGAAAATCCGGTAGCGCTTTCATATGATACGATATTTGGTATATCATTGAGGAAAAAAGAGTCAAATATCCTCTAAAAACAATAAACTTTTAATCATAATGACAGGAGTTGCCATTCAACAAATTATGAGAAATTGGAAAAATTATGATAGACTAAGTTATAATTTCTGGTGGAATTCATTGTGCCATATCTTTAAAATGGAAAGAATATTAGCTATTCGGCAGGGACGTTATAAAAAGTTTAATGATGTTTGGGAGCCATTAACAAAATATTGTATGGATTGATTATAATTAATAATTTATTTCTTCCCCTTTTATTTATTAAGGTACAGGGTGGAGGGAGGGTGGGTTTATTTTAAAGTTATCTGCAAATATAATGTTATTAATAGTTATAAAGGAAGGAGGGAGGGAGGGAGGAATTATATTATGAATCAATATTTGTTAGATTACATTACATTACATTAGGGATTTCTATTCCACCATTACCTTGCAGTTCAAGGCGGATTACAAAAGAATTATCCAAGATGTATTACAACAAGAACTTACAAAAAAAAAAAAATTGGTCATTTTCAAAAAGAGTAAGAAATGGGTAAGGTTATTTGTTTGGGGTAGTTAGCTTTAGTGAGAAGTGGAGTTTGAGACTTGCGGTATTATTTCTTTTTTCAGAGTTTTCTTGAAGAGTATGGTCTTTATTTCTTTTTTTAAAAGTCTTGTAGTCGAGGGATGCCGTCAGTAGATTGACGATTTGGTTGTCTAGTTTGGCTGCTTGAGTGGCCAGGAGGCCATCATATAGTTTTTTCCGTTTGACCTCCTTAATTGGGGGGTATGAGAATGGGGTGTGAGTTTTCCTATGTCTGGTTGCGGTGTTGTGGATGAGGCGGTTATTCAGGTAGTTTGGACTGTCTCTGTATAAAGTCTTAAATAGTAGGCAGTAGAATTTAAATTGTATTCTTGCTGGGATCGGAAGCCAGTGCGATTGGAGATATGCTTCTGTAATGTGATCATGTTTCTTTAATGAGTAGATGAGTCTTAGTGCTGTGTTTTGGATAGTTTGTAGTTGTTTTGTTATGGTTGTAGGGCATGGCAGGTAGAGGATATTACAGTAGTCAAGTAGGCCTAGTATTAAGGGCTGGAATTGAGTTTTCTCGAAGAATTTCCGAACTTGTCTTAAGTTTCTCATAACTAAGAATGACTTTTGTATTGTTTTATTGATTTGCGGTTGCATGGTGCAGCATCTGTCGAAAGTTATTCCTAGCAGTTTTAGGGTGGTTTGTATGGGGTAGTTGATTGCGTTGATTTCAATGTTGGTTATGGTTGGTATTTTGTTGTTTTCAAGGAGGATGAATTTCGTTTTATCTGGGATCAATTTCAGTTTGTGATCTTTCATCCAGGTTGCTATTGATTTTAATGTTTGGTATATTGTGTTCGTCATGGAGAGTTCAGGTTGATCGAAGGGTATGAGAATGGTAATGTCATCGGCTAAGCTATAGGAGGTTATGCCTTGTTTGTCCAGGTGAGAGCTGAGGGAGGCTGTATAGAGATTGAAGAAAGTCGGGGATAGAGGGGATCTTTGGGGAACTCCGCAGGGGTTTGACCAAGGTTCAGATTTTTGTTTGTCTGATTTTACTCTATAGGTTCTTGATTTAAGGAATCCTTCAAACCATGTGTAAACTTTATCTGTGATACCTATTGTATCCAGGATTTGTAGTAGAATGTTATGGTCCACCAAGTCGAATGCAGCGGTAAGGTCTAGTTGTATGAGCATCATTTTTTTTCCAATGCCGAGATGTTGTCTGGCTGTGTCCAAGAGAGATCCTCTCATTATTTAAGAGAGGAGAAGAATCTGGATAAATTCAAGAGCCAACTTAAGAGCTTTCTTTTTAAAGATGCTTTCAATATCTAATTGAAACGCTAATTGCTCTTTCTATCTGCTCTCTATTTTACCTTTTTAAGTATTTTATTTCCAATACTTTTATGTTTTTCCCATTCCTTTTGCATTTTACCTTAATTGTTCTCTCTTTCCTATCATAAATTGTATTTCTTTCCCTTCTACCCCATTGTTTGCTTGTAATAGTTTTAATTACCTTGTTTTAATTTGTCAGTTTTTAATGATTTTTATATTGTTGTTTTTGTTTACCTTGTATTTTTTGTATATTTTAAAAATTTATGTTATTATTTGTACATCGCTTAGTAATTGTGATAGGCGATTAATCAAATAACTAATAAACTTGAAACTTAGTGTTTCCATGCTGAAGTTGTTTCTGAAGCCGGATTGTGTGGGATGGAGTATGTTATGGTTTTCTAGGTAATTGGAGAGGAATTTGGCAACTAGTCCTTCTATTATTTTGACGTAGAGTGGAATAGAGGCAATGGGTCTGTAGTTGGCTGTTTGGTCTATCGGTCCTTTGGGGTCTTTGAGGATCGGGGTGATGATGATTTCGCTGAGGTTGGTAGGGTAGTGGCCGTTTATTAGCGAGATTTGTATCCAATTTAGAAGAAGAGCACGGAATTTTGTGCTGGATGTTTTTAGGCGATATGGTGGACAGTTGTTGAGGTCACAGGATGCATGGCTGTATTTTATGTAGCATTTGTTGAATTCGGGCCATTGTATGTTGGGGAATTGAGACCATATTCTATCTGCTGCAGTAGAATCTCTATCTATGGGGAGAATTGTGAATTCG
Source organism: Geotrypetes seraphini (assembly GCF_902459505.1). Lineage (NCBI taxonomy): Eukaryota > Metazoa > Chordata > Amphibia > Gymnophiona > Dermophiidae > Geotrypetes > Geotrypetes seraphini. The sequence continues at coordinate 160,606,942 of NC_047086.1, read as the reverse complement.
TTAGGATGGGTAGAGGTGTCATTGAGGGTAGCTCTTACATTGGTAATTTTATAAGTGATATTTTATAATTTTATAAGTGATATTAAAGTGTATATGATTGTATTCTAAATCACTTGTTGAAAGTTTAAAAATGAATAAAGAATTAAAAAAAAAAAAAGAAGGGGCGCTGCAGTGAGATTTTAACCCAGGTCCCTTGGTTATCATCCACTGCATTAACCTTATGTTGATCTCAGATCTGTTAAGAATGTCTATTTTACTCGTATGTACCTAAAACTATCAGAGCCTGGTATCACTGCCAGTTTCACATGACAGCCATTTTTGATCATGGCTCTACATGGGGCAGGAGCATAGGAAGATCACTCCTGTCCCACTTCACTGCTAGACCATTAGGGCTCTAAAGGTAAGGTGTACAGGCATCCGGGAGGCGGGGTAGTTCAGAGTTGGCCAGAATAGGAGGTGGGAAGGGTCACTCCTGTCCTGGCTCACCAGTGGACCACCAGAGCTTAAGGCCGGCCCAAGGAGCCAAGCAATGGGTTCAGGCAGGGGGCAAGTAGACCAGAGGACTCGAATATAAACTGAGACCCCCCATTTTGGGCCATTTATTTGGCCCCAAACTCTTGCTTTATTTTCAATTATATACAGTATTAATCCCATAGCTATTTCTAGAAGACCGTTCTGAAAGAATAAAAATACTTACTCGAAAGCAATATAAGTCAGAAGAGTAGCAGCTGAACATATGGCAGATATCCCACAGCCAATATAGGTAATGAAAGTGAGGATTCTGTTATTTTCTGCATCTATTTGCGTGCTGGTCCTCTGGAGGTCCTTCATGAGGGAAAGACACAGATAAACCTTAGAATCTATTTAGAAAAAGGGTAGATTACCTAGTGCAATACTGAAACTCAATAAATGATTTGTTTCTCCACAAAATCCTTAATACCTGGCAAACTTCCAACTTTTCATGACAACTTGTGAAATGTTGACCAAGGGTTAATTTACCCCTCCCCCCCAATTCTATATAGTGCAGCACAAGTGAAGCACTAGTTAGGTGACTAAATTTATGCGCTCAAAGGAAGTTAAGCAACAGGATGAGGGTACACAGCAGTTAGGGGGGGAATTCATGAAAGGGTGTTTTATGTTTTATTAAAACTTGTTATACCTATTGTTCTTATGACAGATTCAAGCGGTTTACATACTACAGTGGAACCTCGGTTTGCGAGTAACCCGGTTTGCAAGTGTTTTGCAAGACGAGCAAAACACTCAGCAAACTTTTGACTCGCAAACCGAGCACTGCCCCGATAAACGAGCACTTACAGACCAGGAAGCGCCGCTTTGGGGGATTCCTCTTCCGTCTTCCGGCCAGCCTTCCACGTTGGGTGCTTTCTGCAGGTTGGAGGACCTCTGTCTGGGCCTGTGCGGCCGGGTGCTGTTCCTCCTGCACGTGACGCGCACAGCGTCAATCATCGGCGTTGTGTGTGTTGTGCGTGGCATATGGGTGGGGCGGCGCTCGGCTGCATGGGCTTGGGTGGGGGCTCTCCAGCATGCGAGGGGCATCCCACGTGGAGGGCTGGCTGGTGGATGGAGGAGGAATCCTTCTGAAGCGGCACTGCAGGGTTCTCCGGCGGCTGGCGGACATTACAGGCATCCCCCCCCCCGAAGCGGCACTGTGGGGTTCTTCTTCAGGAGGCGGACAGAGGAGACGGCGCTGCAGCACCCGGCACCCGACAGGTACAGACCCCGGGTTCTGGAATGAATTGTTGCTGTTGCCACTATTTTCTATGGGGAACTTTGCTTTGATAAATGAGCATTTTGGATTACGAGCATGCTCCTGGAATGGATTATGCTCGGAATCCAAGGTACCACTGTATATCTAAAATATAGAAAAGAACTCCATTTTAAAATAGGACAGACTTACACAAGTACAAAATAAAAAATATGCACATATTCATCTTTTCATGCAAATTCCAAACTTACTATATCAATTTTATATCACAGGATTCTCACTGAAAGGCCTGTTTCCATTAAAAATGAAACTGTTCAACTGATTTGTCACCTAAGAATTTGTTGTTCATTATCTCTCGTATTCTGTAATTCATAGCTATGTCGCTGACTGTCCAACTCTTCTTATTTGTACTTGCTTTCAGTGTACTTTTATTCATTGATTCTATTTTGTAACTTATCGCTGACTGTCCAGCTCCTCTTGTTGTAAACCGCCTCGAACTACCATGGCTTTGGCGGTATATAAGAAAATAAATTATTATTATTATTAATATACAAGTTATTTCTGAAAAAACATGCTCTAACTGCTAAAGATGCTCATTATATTCCTATGGGTGTCTTTAGCAGTTAGCATGCACTAAGCAATTGCATGCGGATGCGCTTAATGCTCTTTCATGAATTCCCCCTTAGACACTTAACTGCACCTAGGCGCTGTTCTATATGTTTGCACCATAAGCACGCTCCCCCCCCCCATGCGAACTGGCAGATTTCCCCCACTGTCAGAAGCCCTCTGATACAAACTGGCAGACTTCCCCCTCAGTGGCGTACCTAGGGTATGTGGCACCCGGGGCCCATCATTTTTTGACACCCCCCCCCCCCTCATGGAAAATTTTTTTTTTTTTTTGCAATAACCATGAAATGGAATAAATGGTCAGAATAGAAACAGGCAGTGAAAATTTTCTTTTATTGAACCTCATTTATGTAACCATTATTCCAAACATAACATAACATAAATTATGTCGGAATTGTCATGACATCAGAAGTACATATGGAGTAGTTGCAGGTGATGCTTGGGACAGTTCTGATTATGTTAGTTTGGTTTTATGTGTTTTTTGAATAGAAGGGTTTTTATTTCTTTTTTTAAGGTTTTGTAGTTTGTGGTCGAGGTCAATAGGTTGTAGAGTTGGGGGTCAAGTGTTGCAGCTCGAATGGCTAGGAGGTTGTCGAACAGTTTTTTTCTTTTGACGTTTTTGGTTGGAGGGTGTGTGAATGGTGCGTGAGTTCTCCTATGTCTGTTTGAAGTGGATTGAATTATTTAGCTGAAGAAATTAGTTACCCCCCCATTCCACACACATTAATTCTCTTCCATTTTTGTTCCCATTATAAAAAAACACTGATAAGTTCCCAGGAAAAAAATACATTAAAATAAGAAGTGAAAACAAAGGCCCCTACAGATGAGAACATAACATAAGAATAGCCTAACTGGGTCACACCAATGGTCCATCATGCCCAGTAGCCCATTCTCATGGTAGCCAATAGTGCTGCCCGATTCAGAGAAAAATATTTCATTCGATTCGATTCACCCTGTTGAATCGATTTTTCGATTAGATTCACTGTTAATGACACCGCTTTTTAAGTTTAAACAAAGTATAACAATAAATTTCACAACAACAATAAATTTCACAAAGTACTTAAAAAAAAAAAAATCACATTTTTCCATTAAAGCAGTTCTGGAGACATTTGCTTGAACAGTCTTTTTTCCCAGTCCATAAGCAAGCAATATGAAAAAGATTTCCTTAATTATCTACTCAAACATTTTTGCTATTTACTTTCATTGTACCTAGACTATTATTCAGTAGAAAAAATTTAGTTTGTTCAATCAAGCAGAACATTCACTCATAGAAGTCCAATGTCCACACAGGATTTGATTGAACAAACCATATTTTTTCTACTGAATAATAGTTTAGGTATACTGAATAGCAAAAATGTTAAAGCCACACAGAAAAGCAGTAAAAGTCAATAGGTTCTCCAAGTGGGAACAACCTGATGTCTCAGCACTTGAGGAAAAGACCACGTAATAATGTTTATAAGATAAATCATATAAATGATTATACTGAAGCAGGGTGTCCTCAGCGTGAGAGGTAAGCGAGAGGAGAGAATTCTCCAGTGCTTTACACAATAAGGCTCCTCTGCCTGCAGTGCACACCATCATAGGACACCTCAGGTGTGCTCAAATTAATCAATGTGATAAATTAAACAGTGATAAACAATTGGTCAATCACAAGAGTGCAAGATCAAACAGGTTGTTCCCACTCAGAGAACCTATTGACTTTACTGCTTTTCTGTGTGAGTAGATAATTAAGCAAATTTCTGATAGCCTACAGAACTGATTCTCACCTTCCATCCCCAGCCCCCAAGACTTACCAGACCCCAAGTGCCGATGCATTTACTTACTGCCTGAACTGGATATTAAATCGTGGGGAAGAGAGGAGAAATGCGGGGAAAGAGCCAGTCAAAACTAGTATTTGTTGCTGCTGAGTGCACCAATCCAGGGCAAGCAGACGCTTCCCCCATGTCTTAATAACAGACAATGGACTTTTCCTCCAGGAATTTGTCCAAACCTTTCTTAAAACCAGCTACGCTATCTACTTTTAACATAACTTCTGGCCACTTCATTTTTAAGCTTAGATCTTTCCTTCCAAACAGAGACCTTGCTAGATGTCAAATACAGCACAAGGTAACTTCACATGGACTTAACTGTGCAGGAAATGAATCTCCTCATACACCCACCATATAGTGCAAAAATGTGCAAAGGTCTGTTTTTTTCTTTCGATCACTACATAGCCTAATGCCACACAAGCAGCGCTGTTACAAACATATTCTGAAGGTCAATGCTAAGGTTGACAAAGTTTCCTTCCTTGGACCAGAAGGAGATACTGACAAACCACTGGAAGAGATTCTAAAACAACTACCCAGAAATAACACCCAAAGACCCACTCAGTGTGTGAACCAGTTGAGTGGAGTGGACTAACTGGGGGTGGAAATGGGCCCAGAGTTTGCTCAGCAGAATTTCCCAGACTACCTCTTCCTCTCAACACACTGACATGCTACCACCACCACCAACACTAGGAACACCTCACCGAGTATGCCAGCAATGCTTATAAACTTTATAAAACACATTATTATATTTTCTTATAAAGCATATATTTTAACTGAACTCAGCCTTGCCATTCACAAAAATAGAAAAGTTCCCATTTCAAGCTGTCTCATGTACACTTTTCAAATCTAACATATTGTAATCACAAAACAGAAAATAAAATTATTTTTTCTACCTTTTGTTCTCTGATCAATATTCAAATCTTGTTGGTCCCAGGCTCTTGTTGTCTTGCTTGCCAGGGTCTCCTTTCTCCGTGCTAACCATCCGTCTGCCATCTCTGTTCTCCCCTTCCGTTTCCCTTCCCTCTCCCGGAGATCTGGCATCTTTCCTTTTTTTTGTCTCCATCCACAGATTCACCTTTTCTCAACTCCCCACCACCCCAGGATCCACCATCTCTCCCTTTCTGTTCCCAACTATCCTCCTATCCAGTATCTCTATCCCCCCTCCACACCATCCCCTGTTTCCAAGTTCTCTCCCTTTCTGTTCCTTCCCTCCCTAAATCCCATTATGCACCATCTCTCTCCCACTCCTCTGTTTTTAGACCCATTATTTCTAACCCCCAAAGTCTGGCATATGCACGTATCTTTGAACCCCCCTTCCCTCTCTCCCTCTGTGTACTTTTACACCAGGACCCCCCTCCCCCGAAGGTCTGTCCCCCCTCAGAAGGGCTACACCCCACCCCAGAAGACCTGCACCCCCCGAAGGACTTTACCTCCCACCCGAAGGTCTGTCCCCCTCTGAACGCCTAAACCCCACCCCTGAAGGCCTGCACCCTCCCCGAAGGATTGTACCCCCCACCCGAAGGTCTGTCCCCCCTGAAGGCCTGCACCCACCCCGAATGCCTGCACCCACCCCGAAGGCCTGCACCCACCCCGAAGGCCTGCACCCCCGAAGGCCTGTCCCCCCCCCTTGAAGGCCTGACCCCCCCTTGAAGGCCTGCCTGCTTGTCCCCCCTTGAAGGCCTATCCCCCCTTAAAGGTCTGCCTGTCCCACCCCCTTGTAGGCCTGTCCCCCCTTAAAGGTCTGCCTGTCCCACCCCCTTGTAGGCCTGTCCCCCCCTTGAAGGCCTGACCCCCCCTTGAAGGCCTGCCTGCTTGTCCCCCCTTGAAGGCCTGTCCCCCCCTTGAAGGTTGGCACCCCCCCAAAGGCCTGCACCCCCTTGAAGGCCTGTCCCACCCCCTTGTAGGCCTGTCCCCCCCTTGAAGGCCTGCCTGCTTGTCCCCCCTTGAAGGCCTGTCCCCCCCCTTGAAGGCCTGCACCCCCCCTTGAAGGTTGGCACCCCCCCAAAAGCCTGCACCCCCTTGAAGGCCTGTCCCACCCCCTTGTAGGCCTGTCCCCCCCTTGAAGGTTGGCACCCCCCCAAAGGCCTGCACCCCCTTGAAGGCCTGTCCCACCCCCTTGTAGGCCTGTCCCCCCCTTGAAGGCCTGCCTGCTTGTCCCCCCTTGAAGGCCTGTCCCCCCCCTTGAAGGCCTGCACCCCCCCTTGAAGGTTGGCACCCCCCCAAAAGCCTGCACCCCCTTGAAGGCCTGTCCCACCCCCTTGTAGGCCTGTCCCCCCCTTGAAGGTTGGCACCCCCCCAAAGGCCTGCACCCCCTTGAAGGCCTGTCCCCCCCCCTTGTAGGCCTGTCCCCCCCTTGAAGGCCTGCCTGCCTGTCCCCCCCTTGAAGGTCTGCACCCCCCCCCCCCCCGCAGGCCTGCACCCCCCCGAAGGCCTGTCCCCCCACTTGAAGGCCTGCCTGCCTGTCCCCCCCTTGAAGGCCTGCACCCCCTTGAAGGTCGGCACCCCCCCCTGAAGGCATGCACCCCCCCTGAAGGCCTGTCCCCCCTTGAAGGCCTGTCCCCCCCCCCTTGTAGGCCTGCACCCCCTTGTAGGCCTGTCCCCCCCCCTTGTAGGCCTGTCCCCCCCCCTTGTAGGCCTGCCTGCCTGTCCCCCCCTTGAAGGCCTGCACCCCCTTGAAGGTCTGCACCCCCCCCCCCGAAGACCTGCACCCCCCCTTGAAGGCCTGCCTGCCTGCCTGTCACCCCCCCTCCCCCTTGAAAGTCTGCCTGCCCGCCCGCCCGCCCCACCCTGAAGGCCTGATGCCCCGACCCACCCCGAAGGACCATTCGCCCCCCTGGCCTCCCCGCACTACCTATGAAGCAGCCGCAGCAGGATCGCGACGTCAGCTATCTTTGCGCTGCTTAGGAGCTGCTTCCTGCGCCGGGCTACCTTAAGCTACTGCCCCCCCCACGCCCGAAGGACCGCTCGCCCCACTGACCTTCCAGCACACCTATGAAGCAGCCCGCAGCAGGATCGCGACGTCAGCAATCCCTCAGCTGCTTGGGCGCTGCTTCCTGCGCCGCGGTCCCGCCCCCTCCTCTGACGTCAGAGGAGGGACGGGACCGCGGCGCAGGAAGCAGCGCCCAAGCAGCTGAGGGATTGCTGACGTCGCGATCCTGCTGCGGGCTGCTTCATAGGTGTGCTGGAAGGTCAGTGGGGCGAGCGGTCCTTCGGGCGTGGGGGGGGACTGAGCGGCAAGGCCGGGAACACCCCCTCAGGGCTGGTACCCGGGGCGGCCCGCCCCCCCCGCCCCCCCTAGGTACGCCACTGTTCCCCCTCCCCCCTCCTGGAGCAGGCACGATCAACTACTGGGAGGGAGGATGGAGAAATGGGACTTCAGGGAGGAGAGAATACTCGAATATAAACTGAGACCTCTTTTTTGGCCCCCAAATCTCAGTTTATATTTGAGTGCAGTATACAGTAAAATCTTGGTTTGCGAGCATAATTTATTCTGGAAGCATTCTTGTAATCCAAAGCACTCGTATATCAAATTGAATTTCCCCATAGGAAATAATGGAAACTCAGGTGATTCATTCCACAACCCAAAAACTTTAATACAAAATACTGTACTGTATAAAATAAATATATACAGTAAAACAAATAACCTGCACTTTACTTTAGAATAGAATCGTGGTTGGTGTGAGGGATACTGTGCATACTTGTACTGTCTCGCAAAATCAGAAATTATGTTGATTGGCAGAAAGGATGATCCACAATGGCCTATAGCAATGGTTCCCAACCCTGTCCTGGAGGACCATCAGGCCAGTCGGGTTTTCAGGATAGCCCTAATGAATATGCATGGAGCAGATTTGCATGTCTGGCACCTCCATTATATGCTGATCTCTCTCATGCATATTCATTAGGGCTATCCTAAAAACCCAACTGGCCTGGTGGTCCTCCAGGACAGGGTTGGGAACCACTGGCCTAGAGAGATTAAGGTTTGCGACCAGATCTTATTGATACAACGAAAGTTAAAAATTCTAGGAGTCTGGCTGGATTCTACACTCAGCATGAAGGATCAAGTTTGGTCTGTAGTTAAAATCTGCTTTCTTCCAGTTGCGACTGTTAAGTCATTTAAAATCGATGATGTCAACATATGATTTCTGGATTGTGGTACAGATGACAGTCTTATCAAAACTGGACTATTGCAATGCCCTTTATTTAGGGATTACAACAGTACAGTGTAAACAGTACAGGAGGCTTGCGCCAGAAGACGTATGAGGAGAGACTGGAAGCCCTGAATATGTATACCCTAGAGGAAAGGAGAGACAGGAGAGATATGATTCAGACGTTCAAATACTTAAAGGGTATTAACGTAGAACAAAATCTTTTCCAGAGAAAGGAAAATGGTAAAACCAGAGGACATAATTTGAGGTTGAGGGGTGGTAGATTCAGGGGCAATGATAGGAAATTCTACTTTACGGAGAGGGTGGTGGATGCCTGGAATGCGCTCCCGAGAGAGGTGGTGGAGAGTAAAACTGTGACTGAGTTCAAAGAAGCGTGGGATGAACACAGAAGATTTAGAATCAGAAAATAATATTAAAGATTGAACTAGGCCAGTTACTGGGCAGACTTGTACGGTCTGTGTCTGTGCATGGCCGTTTGGAGGAGGATGGGCAGGGGAGGGCTTCAATGGCTGGGAGGGTGTAGATGGGCTGGAGTAAGTCTTAACAGAGATTTCGGCAGTTGGAACCCAAGCACAGTACCGGGTAAAGCTTTGGATTCTCGCCCAGAAATAGCTAAGAAGAAAAAAAAAAAAAATTTAAATTGAATCAGGTTGGGCAGACTGGATGGACCATTCGGGTCTTTATCTGCCGTCATCTACTATGTTAAAGCATTACAAATGATTCAAAACGCTGCTGCAAAGTTAATTTGTAGTGTTAAAAAGTTTTTCAACACATAACACCTTGGTTGAGGAAACTCCACTGGTTACCGGTACGCTTATGTATTATTTTCATGACATTAATACTGATATTCAAAGTCATTTACCATGCAATTCATTGGTATTTATCGCAACTATGGCAATCTATTGACCGCTTAGAACTCTGCGGTCTAAGGGTGCAATATGATTGTCGTGGATGGACTTCTCAAAAGTGCATTATGAGAATACGAGAGCTTCTGCTATTTCCATCATAGAAGTAGCTCTGTGGAACAAATTAACTGGACTGGAAAGAGCTCTGTCTGATATTAAGAAGTTTAAGAAAATGCTCAAGACTACACTTTTTATAGAAGCATTCCAATGAAAGATGTTCTCTGTCTAATTCTAGTTTCAGGATTAATGTATTATGGAGATCTGTGAACTGAGGCCCGGATTCTGTATAGGATGCCGGTCCGGGTGTCCTATACAGAATCGGGCCTACACCTGCCCAAAGTTAACCTGATTCTGTAACCGACGGCCCCCCCCCCAACGGCCCCCCCGAAGATCGCCAGCTGGAGGGTGCCCAACTCCTCCTGCCAGCCCCCCCAACGCCCCCCCTCCTGCCAACAGAACCCGCCCCCCTGATAATCGCGGCAGGAGAGCACCCAACCCCTCCCTGCCAACCTCCCCAACGGCCACCGCTAAGATCGCCGGTAGGAGGGTGCCCAACCCCACCTGCCGGACCCCAACTAACCCCCTCACCCCAGAACCCCCCTTAGTCTTATTTTCAAGTTGGACTGGACGGCTCCTTGCACGTCCGGCGAGTAGACCCGCCTCCGTCCAAATGAGGTGGGCCTGCCCCTCCCCTGCCCAACCCAACTGATTGGCCCAAACGCCTAAGGCCCCTCCTATAGCGGGAGCCATTGGGGGAGCCGTCAGGAGGGGTGGGGCACTCTCCTGCTGCGATTGTCGGGAGGGCCGTTGGGGGGGGGGGGTCGGCAGGAGGGGTTGGGCACCCTCCTGCTGCGATCGCTGGGGGGAAGGGAGACTTGCGGCCATAGCCATGGCCACTATACTAATCATGGCAGGGAGATCCTTGCCACGATTAGGTGCAGCGGCCATGTCTACTTACCATGTAGGCCAGGATTTTGCTAGCCTACATTGTAAGCATCTCCCGTTCTGCTAGGGAGACGCGTAGGACCGCCTAGGTTCGCTTAAGTTTACCACTCAGCCTTAGGCGGGCTTGCAGGCCTCTCTAGGCTCCCTGGAGGTGCCTTCAAAATAGGTGGCCTGCCTGGGGAGCATTTTTTTTTTTTTTTTTTCAGATAAAGTGCCTCCCGAGTGGCTGATTAGACAGCCTACAATCGGGAGCACTTTGCAGAATCAGGGCCTAACTGTCTACATTGAATGATCTGTAATCTTTGATGTTTGTATAAGTCTTGTTTGCTTTATTTTATGTATTTGTAAAGCCGCCTAGGAATAGGCGGTTGAGAAATTTTTCAAATAAATAAATACTGCAGGTAAACTGCGTATGTTGTGCATGCTTGTATTGCGCTCAGCTGTGATGACGTGACGCACGTATACGTACTCGTATTGCAAGACAACGCTCATTGATCAAGTTAAAATTTTATAAAACGTTTTGCTCGTCTTGCAAAACACTCGCACACCAAGTTACTCACAATCCAAGGTTTTACTGTATAAGGTATTTTAGAGTGTAAGATAGAGTGAAGTGGTCTTGGGTTGGATGGGTAGGTCTGTCCTGTTTTTTATGGAATTCCTTTCTGTATTAAAAGGTAGTGGATATTTTAAATTGTAAACCGTTCTGGTCTGGTAAAGGAGCAATATATCAAATATTTTAATAAAAATAAACATTTTCAAGTATGGTTTGGAAAGGTGGTTTATAAATTTTAAAATTAAATTAAATGTGAGATGTCAGATCTTCAGTATGAAACACTCCTATTTATCACACAGTTAACCACAGATAAAATAGTAATTTTTGTTTGTTTGTTTTTTCCTTACTTACCATCAACACCCCAAAGTGGGTAAGGTGATTACACGAGCAAACTGTCTTATCTATCGTGTGTTTACTCAAGTTGCAACCTTCTCTTTCCCAGCCACCACTGCCATCTACAGGAGACAAAAAGCACGACAGACTTAAATAAAGATCAAAAGCAGATTAAATGTGTCTTATTTTGGCTCTTGAAATCTATGGCTAAATTTTACTAGCCTTTGATATTAAAAATTCTAGCAGGGTGAAACATGTTTCCTGTGTGATCCATTCTGTCTGCCCAACAGTCACTTTCATTCTCAAGGCAATAAACCAGTACTCACTCATTTTACTTGCTATGTTTTATATAAGATGTGTGTCATTCCCCCCTCCCTAAGATAGGTAAGACCTGTACTCAGACGATTTGAATGTGGTATAAAATACTTATAATTGCTCTTGATCCTTTTTGCTGCTTATATGAGACAGGGACCGTAGAAGTCTGTCCAGCATTGGCTACACCACACCACATTACCCCAGTGCTGAAGTTGCCATAAAAGTTAACCCTGATCCATCTTGCCACAGAAGTCTGTCGGGCATAATCTTCCTTTCCCGCCGCTGGGCTTCTATTTAAGCACCAACTCCTGCATATCATAAATGAAGATATAGTTTTTGATCTGTCGAGTTTTGTATCGAAACTATCCTCTTTCTGTTTAGGGATCCTTTGTGTTTTATCCCATGCATTTTTGAACTCTGCCACTGTTTTGGCCTCCACCACCTCTAGAGAGAGGGCATTCCAGGTATCTACCACCCTCTCTGTGAAGTAGTTCCTGACATTACTTTTAAGTCTATCACTCTGCAACCTCATATTATGTCCTCTAATTTTACTGCTTCTCCCTCTCTGAAATAGATTTGTTTGCAGATTAGTATCTGTATCAAATCTTCTTTATTCCATCTTTCCTCCAGAGTATACATTTTAAGGTATTCAAGCCTTTTCTTATGTGTCTTGGCGCAATCCCGATATCATTTTTGTCACCTTCCTCTGGACTGCTTCAAGTCTTCTTATATCCTTAGCAAGGTATGACCTCCAGAACTGAATACAGTATTCCAAGTGGGGTCTCACCAATGACTTGTACAGAAGCATCAACCATTCTCTTTTTCTGCTGGCGATTCCTCTCTCTATGCAGCCCAGCATCCTTCTGCCTTTGGCCACTATTTTGTCACATTGTTTCGCAGCCTTGAGATCCTCACGACACTATCACGCCAAGGTCCCTCTCCCACTCTGTGCACATCAGCTTTTCACCCCAAGCATATACAGCTCCTTTGGATTTTTATTCCTCAAGTGCCTCACTCTGCAATTCTTTTGAGCATATTCCCTTTCACCACCACTCTGTTGTCTATCCGTCAACCAATTTCTATGCTTATTGATGAGCCTATGAGGAACCGTGTCAAAGGCTTTTCTGAAATAAAGGTAGACTACATCTAGTACACATCCTCTATCCAATTCTCTGGTCACCCAGTCAAAGAAATTGATCAAATTCATTTGGCACAATTTCCCCTTGGTGAAACCATGTTGTCTTGGATCTTGTAGCCCACTGGATTCCTGGTAGTTCACTATTCTTCCCTTCAGCAGAGCTTCAATTAGCTTTCCAACCACCGAAGTCAGACTTGCTGGTCTGTAGTTTCCGACTTCTCTGTTCCCACTTTTGTGAAGAGGGACCACATTTGCTCTTCTCTAATTCCATGGAACCTCTCCCGTCTCCAAGGATTCATTAAACAAATCTGCAAGAGGTCCTGCAAGAACTTCCCTGAGTTCTCTCAAGTTTAGTAAAATTTGTTAACAAACTTATCACATTTCTAAGCGGTGTACTCTAGGATGGATCTCATCAGGTCCCATGGCTTTGTCCACTTTTAGTTTTCCTAGTTGTTCATAAACACTTTCTTCCATGAATGGAGTGATATCGACTCCATTCACATACATATCTCAGTCAGCCAACCGAGATTCTTCTCCAGAGTTTTCTTTCATGAACACAGAAGTATTTGTTTAGCACATTTGCTTTTTCCTAGTCACTTTCCGCATAGTTCTCAGCATCTTTTAGTCTCACAATTTCATTTCTAGTCTTCCTCCTTTCCTCAATATACCTGAAAAAAGTCTTGTCTCCTCTTTTTACCTCTCTAGCCATTTTTTTCTTCCACCTGTGCTTTTGACAATCTTATTTCTCTCTTCACTTCTTTCCTGGGTCTCTCTTCTTGTATTCCTTGAATGCTGCCTCTTTTGCTTTTATTTTTTTCTGTGACCTGTTTAGAGAACTATAACAGTTTCCCTTTCCTCTTGTTTTTATTAACTTTCTTTACATAGAGTGCAATTGCCGTTTTTATAACCCCTTTCAGCTTGGACCACAGTGTTGCCACTTCCCTTATATCCTCCCATCCCATCAGTTCTTTCTTCAGGAACATTCTCATTTTACTGAAATCAGTATGCTTGAAATCCAAGACTGAATTTAGTGTGTCCATGGTCCGCTTTAGCTCTTAAATTAAACCAAACTGTATGATGATCACTGTTACCAAGGTAGGCACCCACCCAGACATTTGACACACTTTTTCCATTTATGAGCACCAGATCTAGCGTCATCCTCTCCTCTCGTTGGTTCCATCACTTTTTGCTAGAGAAGAACGCTTTGATTTCTGATTATGCAGTCAGGACATTCCAGTCCGCATCAGGCAGGTTGAAACCTTCTAGTAACAGCAGCTTCCCTTTCAGACTCAGCTTATGTATATCTGCAACCAGCTATTTGGCCAGTTTCTCCATTTGTGTCAGAGGCCTATAGATGACTCCTGTGAGTATAGAGGTTCCATCTTCTCTTTTCAAGCTTATCCATAGTGCTTCCTCCGTTCCTCAGAACCCCTGTATTTCAGCTACTTTAATATTATTTTTCACATATACTCCTCCACCCCTTCTGCCATCTCTAGCCTTTCTAAAAAGATTAAAGCCTAGTATAGTTCTCTATTAGAAGGAGAAAAGAAGCTTTTTTTTTTTTAAGCAGTGAGAAATAACCAGCCACCAAATCACATCAGAGCTTACAATCTCTGTGGCACTGAACTCTCAAAGAGAATAAACTGCAACATATTATACATAAAAGAACTTTAGTATCTTTAAGCTTACCGTTCTTCTTCATGTCCCAGAAGACACAGATTGGCACATATCCTTCCTGCTAAAATTTAAAAAAAAGAGCCAAGCTTAGAAAGAGATTCTCTTGCATACCAGTCTACTTAAGTGCAACTTAAAGGGACACTAGGTTGGTAGTGGTTTTTAAATGCCTGTGATTTAGCACTGGATGTTTCTCATTTGGCTGTCTTAAAAGAAAGTTTAAGAATACAAATCCCAGAATGCCTGAAGCTAAAGGCAAGAAAGTCAGGGGTAGCCACATGCATAGTTGATAATTTGGTGTTTCTTGAGGGGTGTATTCTTATCATTCAAGTGGAAGAAAAACCACAATGAATGAGACCACTTTTTTGCTGCTGTTGTCATTAGGACTTTGTGTCAACCTCAAGAGAGGATATGGTTCAATTTAGGGGATCTAGCCAAGTCCCATCCTCACTCTGCTACTAAACTCTTGTATAATTTTGGGGAAGGCAGCTTACCATCTTGCTTTATAGTTCAGTTTACCTTTTCGGTACAGATTTTTGCACATTGTTCTATGTTTGCTCTATGAATTTCATTGTAATAAAAACATTAGAGATGGTATTTTCCAATAGAAAAATTAGGCAACAAATGAAGTCAGCTGCTAAGCACTAGCACCGGCCAATGGCAGGGCTACTTTAAAAATGCACAGTAACATTACTATGTAGTGTAAGCTCATTGAGATTCCAAATGAATTCAATAGAAAATAAAAATGGAAAGAGTAATTGCTCCTCATCATGACAGGCGTAGCCATGCAGCTGATTATGAAAAATTGGAAAAGCTGGTGTTTATAAGTTTGAAAACATTAATTCTTTGCAGAGGGGATACCATAGCAAATTCTAGGAAATTTGGGGCCCGGTAACAAAATTATTGTAAATTATGAATGTGATTTATTAATATTATTATTAACATTATTTTCCTTTGGTTCATGAAAGATTGTTATACATATTCAGGTGGAGTGGGGGGAGGGTTAGGTTGAGGGAGGTTAAACAGCGTTATATTATTTGTTGGAATAGAGTGCAGTATGTTATATTACTTGATCGTTCATATGCTTGCATTATGTATTTGATGTCAAAAACGAATAAAGAATAATTTTTTTTATAACTTTCTTTATTGATATTTTGAACTTGACAATGTATACATTTGAAAAATAAAAAAAAAACTGTATGAAAATACATTATTAACATCAGAATTATTACAATAAAGATTTTAAATCCCTTCTTAACTTATAACAGTAATGATGTATATTATAAAATATTATGAAATTTATTCCTCTAAATAAATAATGCACCCCCCACCCCCTAACCTACCCTGGATGTGCATAGGAATCTAACATAAAGAAAAAGGAATCACTTTAATTATAATGTGACAAAATTAGTTAATGGACCCCCAAATCCCCTTAAAGGATTTAACAAACCCTAGATGTTCTGCCATAATCATTTCATATTTATATGTTGCACATACAGTTGCCCACCAAAAACTAAAATTAATCCTATCATGATGTTTCCAATTAGATGTGATCATTTGAACCCCTATTCCTGATAAGATCATGAAAAGACGACTATTATTTTTATTCAAAGTGGGTTTATCATGAAGAATTTTTTTAAAAATGGAAATAATATTTTACAGTATGTGGGAGACTAGCCTGGCTTGCCCAGGAAGGTCAGCACATATACAGCCAAGACACAATTGCATATGAAGAGAATTTCTATTTGTTATCATTTGCCTCTGGCTTACCTCAGCCAAACTGCTGCAGGCACCTGTCTGTTTTCCCAAGGCCTGCCTCCACCTATATCTAAGGAAATTTTTAGAGTTCCTCTTTCTCCCTCGGGGACCTCTCTAGAATAAACCCAACCTGGGTAGAAATACCTCTTCTCCTGTTGAGTCCAGCCCCTTTGACTCAACACTGAGCTACCAGTGAATGCTGGAACCTGTAGTTCCACATTTGATTAGCACCTCCTGCTGCCCGGGGGTATAAAATTTGCATGGGGGGGAAGGAAAACATCTTAATCTGTTATACAGTACATGAGAGGGTCAAAAGCAAAAAATATATGAGTCAGGGATCAGTGGGCACTCGACTATTCATAGCACAAATAATAATGAAATTAAATGAATGGTTCAAAAGTTATTAGAGAAGGCAGACTTTTATGGGTGGGGGACAGAGACAGACATGATAGTCTGTTAAATCTTGTGTCCTTACTGTTTGTGTGCAGCATTGCTTACATTTAGCTGTATATAGAAACAATAATAATAGCAGTAGCAGGAAATTAAACTCCAAAGATCACCCAAAGAAAGGGGGGGAATCACCAAGTCCACAAGGAGGCATAGCTTCCTTGTTTAGAGGAATATTTAATGACTTACTACCACTATTTATCATTTCTATAGCACTGAAAGGCATAAGCAGCGCAGTATGTTTAGCAAGTTAATAGACGGTCCCTGCTCAGAACAGCTTACAATCTAATTTGGACAGAAAGGAACATATGGGGTTGGCGAGTTTCTTGCTGAGAAAATGACAGGATGGACATAGGTATCTTACAGTGAGTGGGAGTTAGGTGTTGAAAGCAGCCTTGAATAAAAAAGTAGGTTTTTAGCTTGGATTTGAATACTGCTAGAGATGGAGCTCGACATATTGACTTGGGAAGTCTGTTGCAGGCATACAGTGCAGCAAGACAGAAGGGACGGAGTCTGGAGTTGGCAGTGAATGAGAAAGACTTACCCAATGAATGGGGGGAACACAGGGGGAGGAGAGGGAGGAGAGATATTGGGGGGCTGCAGAGTGGATGCACTTGTAAGTCAGTAAGAAGAATTTGAACTATTACCGTATATGGAAATGGATGGGGAGTCAGTGAAGTGACTTGAAGAGAGACAAACTGGACAAGAAGTTGCATCAATACACAGTGCTCAGGTGGGGGAATTACAGAGGGAATGATAAGACAGATATTGGTGCTTAGCAGGTGGGTTAGAATTTGGAATTGAAAGCAGATTCAAAGAAGTGGGCTTTGACTCTAAATTACCCCTAATGACTGTAAAATGTGTTTCATAAGTCAGACGGATATTATTTTTTAGATAGGAAAGTAAAGCAGAACAAATTCATTGAGCATTCAATTTTACATGGAAAGGGAAAAAATTGTTAAAATTAAATGCATATACAGTATACACATAACATAAGTGGCCTACAAATTAAATCACTCTTTAAATGACTAGGCTCAATGAAGCACAGGCAAATGAAAATAACTTGAATTCTTAGGGATCCTTTTACTAAAGTGCGCCAATAGATTTAGTGCAATTACTCCCCCCTCCTTTTACAAAGCTGTAATAGCAGTTTTTAGTGCAAGCCGGCTCGCTGAATACTCGGCACTGCCCCCAACACTTAGAGTTCCTATGAGCATTGGGGGCAGCGCAGATCATTCAGTGGGCAGGCCTGTGCTAAAAAACACTACCAGGGTTTTATGAAGGGTTTTTTTTATAATCATTAGCATATGCTAAATGCTGCACAGCCCATTGTATACCTATGGACTCCATTGTACTTAACACATACTAATTTGTTAGTGAACACTTAATCCGTTAGCACTCCTTAGTAAATGGATCCCTTACTAATTAATAGTTCCTGATTTTTAGTATGATCTAACATTTTTAAATAGCACATGAAATTATGTGATTATTAGACATGCGATTTGGATGTTAAATTATTCAGCTTTCCAATTCCAAATCCAAGGCAAGTTACTTTCAGATACTATAGGTAGGTCCCTGCCCCAAACGGCATACAATACAATCTAAGTTGGTACTTTGGTAAAGGAAAGTGATGTGACTTTCACTAGGCAAAAAACAAAAGGAATTGACCCCGAAATATCCATAGAGAAGAAAATCCAGAGAAAACCAAAAAATGCTCTGTGGAGTGACGGTGTTCCAAAATGGACTTTATTTGAAAGTGTCAAAGTTCCAAAGGTACACTGAAATCATCCACATAAAATAAATTCATCCACATAAAAATAGGTTATCCACATAAAAGCCTTAAAGGACCTAGTCCGCTAGGGATACAGGACCCAACACGGTCCGTGTTTCTTCAGGGGTCCCTGGGGGTCCTATAAAGGTGAATACGTGGGGACCCCTGAAGAAGACTTTTTGTCGAAACGCAGACTGTGTTGGGTCCTGTATCCTTAGCGGACTAGGTCCTTTAAGGCTTTTATGTGGATAACCTATTTTTATGTGGATGAATTTATTTTATGTGGATGATTTCAGTGTACCTTTGGAACTTTGACACTTTCAAATAAAGTTCATTTTGGAACATCGTCACTCCACAGAGCTTTTGTGACTTTCACTAGGTCATAAAAGAGTGTCACTGGGATTTGTATAGCTCTTTTAGTATTTTCTTACCTGGATTTCTTTATGCTTAATTGTAATGTTGATAGAATCATGGAGGCCATGAATAGTAAGATTTCCAATACTGCATGCCACGACATAACTGATCAAATGTGACTTAGTCTTCATGTTCTCCTTTGAAATATTAAAAAATGTTTTCAGTAGAACCGAGAGAGCAAGGAGAGCACATTTTTATCCCATACAAAAAGCTAAGCAATCAGTCATCTGTTTATAATCATTTTCCCACTACTTGAATATCCTATTTATAAAATCAATTACAGATTTTCACCTTGGGCAGTTTGCTATTTCCCTACATCATTACTCACACATTGGTGGCAACCTTATTTAGAAGCTTGACACCTAATGTTGTACTGTGAGATCATCACTAGGGGGGTCACAGCAGCCATATTGATTCCATCCACAGCCTAAGAGCTCCTGCTCACACTATACCACCAGGTAGGGTTACCAGATGTCCAGATTTCCCTGGACAAGCCCTCCTTTTGAGGACTTCTGGGGGTCCAGACGGCTTTTCAAAACCTGACACTTTGTGCGCTTGACATCAAAGCGTCGAATCCATGCATGCACGGATATGCTCCTGCTCGACGAGAACAGGCAGCGAGGGGTCAGGATTGGGACTGGAATGGGTGGGGGCAGGCCTGAAGGGCGGGTCCAGATTTTCCAAATGGAAAATCTGGTAACCCTACCACCTGGGACCCTAAGAGTCATGGGGGATCAAGAGAAAGAGAGTGGAGGGGATGGACCCTTGGAGAGGGTTGGTTGCTGCTGGTCATCTTCATGGGAAGTGTATCTGAATGGACAGAATGCTTTGGGGAGGTGTGTCATGATAATCCGGAAGTACACAGATTTACTCCAGTGCTGCTTCCTCAACAATGTATATTAGCTACATCTGCTTCTTTTTTACTATTAAAACAATAGAACAGTTTACTGAGATTGGCAGGGGAACAGCATTTTACTATGAAGAGGAAGTACAAGATATGTTGAGGAAGACCCAGAAATCAGCAGTGGAAAAGTAAAGTTGCGACCTTAGAATTACATGGTTCTAACTGTACCGAAAGTTGGCTCGCAGTTAGAATCTTGTAATCCCATGCATAGACTAATTTCTGTATATAGAGCCATGTAACTTCTTATGAAATGAAGGAACGGTTAAGTTGCAATAAATCATCGTGAGTGTTGTAACATCGACATGTCAGATAGAACCTGAAAGACATCGGAGTTAAAAATACTGAAAATTGTCACTTAGAACCCTGTAATTCTAAGGTCGTGAAGTGTTGTTGAATAGGTGGTGGTGGGATCAGAGCAGCAAGTGTTAAATATGTTTGAGGGAGTGGCCCACAAAAACAATGGAGATGTCCAAAGCTGATGTACTTAACGACTTTCTTTTATTCATTCAATGACGTGACATGTACATGTTCATGTTTCGGCCAGAATGGCCTGTATCGGGAGTCTAATGTTCTGCAGAACCACAAAAGAATTAAGTAATTCAAAAACTTGGCACAGTGTTATTGAAGCGCGTAAGTGAGCATGTAAAGTGCCTCAAACTGGAGTCGTCAGCAGTCGCGAAAACTTAAAACAAACGTATTTAAAACACCATCTAACCCAGTGTGCCAGATGATAAAATGTCTCAGTTGCAGACACTTCTAGATATGGTGGGGTCCCTGAGACAGAACATCACCTTACTACACAGGAAATGAAGATCGACCAGCTGCAGGAACAACTTGAGTAGGTGCGGAAGCAAAATGCATTGTTGGTAGACTACATTGATAACCAAGAAAATTGCAAGCACTACAACATTTTTATAATTAGGCTGCCAGAGACGGTGCCAATACAGAGCTGAGAAGAGTTTGTGAATGAGACATTCCTGCATGTTTGGGGCTGACAAGAGTGGACAGCATAGTAATATGGAAAGAATAACCCCAAGTGGACCTGAAGTCTGGGCCAAATCAGAAGCTGAGGCAAGTAATTACCCGAGTTGATAATTATGCTGAGAAAATGAGACTCCTAAAGGTCTACATGACTAAAGGATCCTTGGAATAAAATGGGACATGATTGTTAATATTTCAAGGATTTTTTTTTTTTTTTGCACAAGTTGTAGAACGGCACAGAGTACTTGTCCACATGATCACAGCTGTTTAGCATCAAGGGGTAGTTAAGACATGCTGAGAATTGGAAAAGCTACAGGCTTTGAAAGCCAATTAGTTAGACATGAACTGAAGAGTTGAGAATACTGCCCTGGTAGCGAGAGTGAGTTTGACGGAGATATGAGTTCTCTTTCTTCATCCTACTGTTGTGGCGGACAGGTTTTTGTTTGCGAGTCGACAATCAGTGTTCAGACTGTACATTTTCCGAAGCAAATTTATACTGGGTTTATTTTGATAGACTGGCATGCCCCACTAGCCTGGGATTTATGCCTCCTGGGGCATTCAGAGTCACCTGGCAGTAACAACTGAGATTAAACCAGAGAGAATAGGATAGTACAAAGAGGATGGCACGCCTAAATATTTTGCAGATGTCTGCTCAATTTTGGAGCACAGGAGATTGTGTGCGCCACCATACTGACACCTTTGGGCCAGCGTAGCTGAATGTGAAGATAATGGTGCAATGGTGCATGGCAATTTTTCTCTGCAATGATTCAGAATCAGCTAATTAGGGTGGGGAAATGTATCTTTGATCGATTATGGTGCTGTCTTGGAGCCAATTATATGTATATTTTAATGCACTGTTTTTGAATGGAAAATTAATAAAGATTAAAAAAGAAAAAAGAATCATCTAATCAGAGGTGCTGGAGTGCTACTGTTTTTTCTTTGCAGTTTTATGCAGCAGCCTCATATACGAGTTGCTTATGCAGAAATTAGGGCCTGGTTATTGTAGTTACTATCTGATTCTAAAGGGAGGAGGCTCGTTGATTTATTAATTTAACATATTTTATGTCAAAAGTGAAGGGAGATAACTGGGTTTGAAGGGATATGGAGGGAGGAAGATGGGACTACTCTGTGTTGATGGAGAAGAGGGCTGGGAAGATGGGAGTTTTATTGCTTCTTCATACGCAACTTTGGACAGAGCCTTGGACAGGTTTATAGGCTTTTTAGATGGTTTTTAATTAAATTTATCAAAGCCTGATAGTTTTATTTAAATGTATGGTTTATATTTTGTGAATATCTAAAATGTGACCTTGATGCTATTGAAGGAAAGACAAACTTTTGGTTAAGCTAATTTGATTTTATGCTTTATAAGACAATGTAGTTTTGTGGAACTTCAAATAATTACATGCTTTTATGTTCTTAAAGTATATTTTAGTTCGATGTAAGTTTAACTACTTGGAATTAAATATGGAATTATTTGGAAAAGTGTAAGCTAATAATTTAGCTATTTTAATGTTAGGTAAATTAAGGCTAGCATTAACTTTGAAATGGAAGATAACTCATTTGACCATATCACAGGTGAGGTATGCCAAATAATTATAGAATTGGCTCTCATAATTGATTGCAGTCAGTATATGTTTAAACAAATAGAAGTGAATCCTTTTAGAAAGACAAGGAACTGCAATTTTAAAAATGGGAAGGATCCTCCGGCCAGGAGGAGGAGTACCCCATTGCCAGTCAGGTTTTCAGGATATCCACAATCAATATGCATAAACTTGATTTGCAATGTACTAGAAAACAAATCACTCCTTTTGATCAGTACACACCAATGCCAGAAAAAGTATTTTAAGGCAAAGGAAAAGCCTCAGACACGCAGAAAAGCCTGTACCCACTCTCTTCCACCCAAGCATCACTGGCAAAAAAACTTTCGCATATAACTTATTAATGGCAGGTGGGAGCCTGAAAATAGTCAAAACTAACTAGAAAAAACAAGCTAGTTAGGAAAGAGCCAGGCCGACGATCGTTTCGTGGCTTTTAAGCCACTACTTCAGGGCCGTGACACCAACAATCCAGACTATCCTGCAATAATGCAAAACTATAATCAAAACATGCTCAGCTACCTGCTGCAGATGAAAGGTACAAAAACTGCTTTCCTTTACTCATGATTCACAAAGTCAAACTCCTGCTTGCTACCACACTTTCAAAGGCACCAGTGCAGTACTTAAAAGACATCTGGGCCAGTCAGATGACACGGCACATGATGAGCAAGGGACATTTGACTCCTAGAAGAGCTTATGAGTGCGCCGGCGTCAAATGTCCCTTGCTCAATTGGTGCCTAGAAGAGCTTACCCAAAGCATACTTGAATGCTCTAGTGAGAATGCAAGCAAATCCCATCCACTATCCTAGATAAAACCCATTCAAGTAATTTATGTAAGTTGCTACCTAAGCTATACCATACAGGAAACTTACCATTCCAGTGGTAGGTATACAGGCAGTGTCTGTTCTAGGTGCAATAATAGTCCTAGAGCAGAGACTAGACTAGCATCTGTTCTTTTATTCATAGAGGTATTCATAAAACTCTGGCGTCACACGGACGAAAAAAACAGCCCATCAAGGCAGGGGTTTTTATGTCAAATACAGAGAATTCACAACTATAGAAAAACTGATCATACATGAGGGCATCTCAGAGAATAAAAGACAAAACTGAGCAAATGAATAAAAATAGAACCAATCAATATTGCTGTTTAATCCGTGGGGTTGCATAGCTCAGAGCTTATAGATCCAGTGTTGTTCTCTTCTCTGGAGCTGGAGTCTTCTATTACCACCTCGCAGATGACTAGAAATATGGTCCAACAACACACACTGTAATTGGGGTCACAGGATCGCATGGTCCCTGTGGAAAATGTATAAATTCTGACATCATGATCATCTGCAGTGAATCTGTTAACCCAGGAGATGGGCAGCATTATTCTTTGAAATTCCATACTTCGTGCGAGTCTGATCATGTTGTGTACACTTCTCACTCGTCATTCGCGGAGGATAAGGGGAGAGCCGGACAGCAAATGCCGAAAAAACCGTGATTATCCGGCTCCGACCCACCCCCACCTCCTTGCCGCCTTCCCGGCCTTACCTGGTGGTCTAGAGGGCTCGAGAGACTACGGGAACTCCCAGCAGCCATTTCCTCATGGCGATGTGCACGGGGCAGGAGTGTAGGAAGATCGCTCCTGCCCCGAAAGCCCTCTAGACCACCAGGTAAGGCCGGGAAGGCGGCAGGGAGGAAAAAAAGATGGATTTTTTTACATTAAGACTGTTTTTTTTTTATTTTCCCCCTCCCCAGAAAAAAATTGTGATTATATGAAACCGCGAGTGCAGGAACCGCGAATGGGGAGGGGGAAGTGTACTGCATTGTCTGTCCCTGCAGACTTCACGTGCACTCAAACTGTGCTTAAATGAACACAGAAGCGCATTGAAGAGGGGGGTTGTTTCTGCCCCAATGGTGCAGCATTGCAGCACACATGGTCATTATTTTTTCAATTATGGTGTGTGGTGTTGGACCATATTCCTAGTCATCCGCGGGGTGGTAATAGAAGACTCCATTCCTCTTTTTTTGCTATTTGTGTAAACTTGATTTGCATACACTGCCTCCATTATATGCAAATTTCTTTCATGCATATTCATTGTGGATATCCTAAAAACCTGACTGGCAAGGGGGTACTCCAGGACCAAGTTGAGAAATACTGGTTTAGAACACAATAAGGTCCTCTAACAATTTATTACATAATGTGCATTCTGTAGTAAACAAGGCACAGCTGGCCAAAGACTGGATAGAAGAACCACAGCTAGATTTGTTTTTATTGTTGAAACTTAGATAAGGTTTCATGATGACCCTACAATTAATGAACTTTTCCCTATAAGCTATAAATTTAAACAGGGCTACCCAGGTCCGGTCCTCGAGATCTACTGGCAGACCAGGTTTTCGGGATATCCACAATGAATATGCATGAGAGAGATTTGCCTGCTCTGCATTCTTGGTATGCAAATCTCTCTCTCATGCATATGCATTGTGGATATCCTGAAAACCTGGCCTGCCAGTAGACCTCGAGGACTGGACTTGGGCAGCCCTGAATTACAACATCTGACAAGAAAAAAAATAAAGGAGCAGATGGTATAGTGGTTTTATGTAAGTTGTTTTTTTTTATTATTATTATTGTGCAAATGAAATTAGAATATAAATATTGTTCCTTAAAAATTTTTGCCTGTACTGTACAGGATGATGACCTGGAGAATTCATTTTACTACATAGTATTTTATATATCCCCTTGTAGGTGGAAAGAAGCCCAGGATCTTTTCCTGAACTTTATTACACACATTAGTATGAAATATTGCAATGTAGTGATAGTGGAGGATATAAATTAGAATCCTGAAAATTGTGAAAACTAAAAATGTGTTTCCGATATGATTCTTTGACATCTTTAGGATTTAGTAATTGTTATCTCACTACACCTACTTATAGGCTCCTTTTACTAAACCTCGGAAGAGCTTCTTACCGCAGGCCTTTGAGGTAAATGCTCCAACACTAATTCAGTTCCTATGAGCGTCGAAGCATTTACCTCACTGGCCTGTGGTAAGAAGCTCTTCTGTGGTTTTGTAAAACCCAGCATACGTTTAGGGTTATCATAAACACTGTGGGGTAATTATCAAAGTCAAAGTCTATACAAATAGGCACAGGGAAAAGTATGCAGGTATTATTTATAAAGTCGTGCAAGTACAAAAATTACTTCCTATTCCTTTATCACAATTAGCTTGGTCACATTCAAGAAAGTACATTTTCTTCTGCATCTTAAGTAAAAAATATTTGCATTGACAAAATACAATTTTAGTCAGGTGCATCGTGCATGTTTTGACACCTTTTTTATGATGTTTATACTTGCCTGGAAAAGTCCAGTTTTATTGAAGAAAGTAAATTGAGCCCTGGATACTGCTTCTGTTTCCTCTGGATTCAAGCCATTTAATAAAGAGGGGGGTAAGCTCACAGAGGCCAAAGAATTCTCCAGCTTTTTCTCCATATCAACCTATGTCACAAAAAAACAACAAATATATTTAAATCTCTGTATATATAGATAGATAGATAGCAGGACCAAGCTGTACATAGATGTCAATAATACCCATTATTCAATGTGACTTGTGAAAAGATGGCTACTACTTCTACTATTAATTATTTCTAGAGCACACTACCAGATGTGCTCAGGACTGTACAGTCATAAATGAGACAGTCCCTGCTTGAATGAGCTTACAATCTAAACAGTCAAGACTTCAGCAAAGCTTTCGATAGCGTACCACATCGCAGGCTGTTGAGCAAAATGAGTTCTATAGGATTGGGTAACACTTTGACAAAATGGGTTGAGAACTGGCTTGGAGGCAGGCGTCAGCGGGTGGTGGTGAATGACACCCCCTCTGAAATGACGGAGGTGATCAGTGGAGTGCCGCAGGGCTCGGTCTTGGGCCCGATCCTGTTCAATATCTTTATAAGAGACTTGGCAGAAGGGCTTCGAGGTAAAATAACGTTATTCGCAGATGACGCCAAACTATGCAATGTAGTAGAAAGGAGTGCAACGGTCAAAAACTCAATGTCCGACAATATGAAGCACGACCTACTCCTATTGGAGCGCTGGTCTAGGATCTGGCAACTAGGTTTCAATGCCAAAAAATGCAAAGTCATGCACCTTGGCAGCCAAAATCCATGCAAAACTTACACCCTTAATGGCGAGATCCTAGCAAGGACTGTAGCAGAACGGGACTTAGGGGTGATCATCAGTGAAGATATGAAGACTGCCAATCAAGTGGAACAGGCTTCATCTAAGGCTAGACAAATCATAGGGTGTATACGTAGGGGTTTCGTCAATCATAAGCCTGAAGTCATTATGCCATTGTATAGATCCATGGTAAGACCCCATCTGGAATACTGTGTACAATTCTGGAGGCCTCATTACCGCAAAGATGTGCTGAGACTGGAGTCGGTCCAGCGAATGGCCACCCGGATGGTCTCAGGACTCAAGGACCTCCCGTATGAGGAACGGCTGGATAAGTTGCGGCTATACTCTCTCGAGGAACGCAGAGAGAGGGGAGACATGATCGAGACGTTCAAATATCTCACGGGCCGTATCGAGGTGGAAGAAGATATCTTCTTTTTCAAAGGTCCCACGGCTACAAGAGGGCATCCATGGAAACTCAGGGGAGGTAAGCTGCATGGTGACACCAGAAAGTACTTTTTCACCGAGAGAGTGGTGGATCGCTGGAATGGCCTTCCACTTCAGGTGATTGAGGCCAGCAGCGTGCCCGATTTTAAGACAAAATGGGATCGTCATGTGGGTTCTCTTCACAGAGAAAGGTAGGGGAGGGTCATTGAGGTGGGCAGACTGGATGGGCCGTGGCCCTTATCTGCCGTCTATTTCTATGTTTCTATGACAGAAACAGGATGCCAGAGTAGGGTTTACAATTAGACAGGCTGGTTAAATTGCTAGATAGGGTGGTAAGCAGAGGGTAGAGGGGAGTAGGGTTATGAATTGAAAGCTTTCTCAAAAAGGTGGGTTTTCAGCCTACATTTGAACAAGGGAAGGGGCATGGCGGATGGACTCAGATAGTTTATTCCAGGCATATGGGGTGGTGAGATGAAAGAACTGGAAGTGGAGGAGAAGGGTATAGATAAAAGAAATTTGTATGAGAAACGAAGCTCTCAAGGAGCTGTATAAGGAGAGACAAGAGAAGAGATACAGAGGGGCTGCAGAATGAAAACAATATACAAAAGGCTTATCCAGGCAAATTTGGGCTACTGGATAGGAGGAGGGAGAGGAGGGAAGCTTTTTATCCTGATCGACTGAAGTCCTGGTTAGACATTTCAAAAGTATTGGTGCCATTTTTATTAGATCTGTAATAATGTACTACCACTTAGAGATGTTATTTACAGAATCCATTCAAATATATTCTTTTTTCTAATCTTCTAGTTTGAGTGATGTTTAAATGAGTGCTCTTTGCAACTGCTATTTTGCTACATTTGAAGCAGGTGACAGCAGCTGAATTTGAAATACTACTGCACTTTTTGAAACAGCTGTTTGATGATACAAAGGGTGTTCAATAATTTATCTACCTCAGTAGGAAAGAAGAGAGTTTTCAAAAAAAAAAAATTGTTTTTCAATATAGTCCCCTGATAGCTCTATACACTTCATCCCCTTTTCCTGCAATGACTAACTCCTTTGAAAAGAATTCTTCTGTTTGACTTTCAAACCAGGACGTCACAGCTTCCTTGACATCTTCATCACTTGAAAACCGCTGTCCACGGAAAGATCTCTTCAAAACTTGGAACAGGAAATAATCCGAGGAAGCCAGGTCAGGACTGTAGAGTGAATGGTTCAGCTGCTGAAACTCATATTCTGGGATGGCAGCCTGTGATTGTCGTGACATGTGTACTGGCACAATGTCATGAAGCAGCACACATGCTGTGAGTTTTCCTCGTCTTCTCTCTTTGATTGACTCCAACAAAGTGATCATTGTGTTGGCGCAACTCTCCCCATTTATGGTTGTCTTGTGTGGCATGAACTCCAGAAGCAAAATGGCCATCATCCCAGAAGACAGTTGCCATGACTTTGACTGCAGATTTTTCTGTCTTGAATTTTTTGGGGGTGGGGATGACTTGTGCTTCCACTGCATTGACTCCATTTTGGTCACAGAATCTCTGTGAGACCCAAGTCCCATCTCCAGTCACCAAACAATGAAAAAAAGATAATTTGGGCTTCATGGAGCATCTCTAAGTTCTCTTGACAGCACTGGAGCCTCATGGCCTTCTGACATGGCTTCAACATTCTTGGAACCCATCTTCAACTAACCTTGGACATGTACAACTTTTCATGAATTATTTTCTAAACTGACCCGGCGAGATGTCCATTTCTTCAGCTCTTCAGGAAACCTTAATTTGTCTGCGACAAAATGAAATCCTTGGCTTTCTTGCACATTTCTGTGAAGTTGTTACTGTGAAGTTGAGTCCATCTTCAATGGACTCTCTACCCCACTTAAACTGCTTGCTCCAAAATTTTATTTTGTAGGTTGATAGGGCACACTCACCATAAATTGCATTCATGGATCTCCTTTGGCTTTTTCTCTTCTTTTCTGAGAAATTTTATCACTGAATGGTGCTCCAAATCTAGCAGTTTCTGATTTGATTTGCACGAGGACTCTCTTGACATCCTATCTCTTGGAATGTTAGACTCGCGTGAGTAATCTTGAGATATGTCACAACATGCACAGACTTATTTCAAACATGCTTGCTACTTTCTTTCATACTCAGATAGATAAATTATTGATCTTCCCTCATACCATTTTATCACTGAAGCAAACGTACTAATCAAATGAGAGCCTCTGTTGGGTTAGGCATTGTAAGCCTGCTGAGCAGTTATTCCTTTGAAAATGTGGATTTAGTATGTTACTGAATGCTTTCTTAGCAGGGGGTCTTGCTTTAAAACTTGCAACGGTTCGCCCTTTGATGAAGGGTCCAGGTTAGTCAATGCTCCTTCTTGGTTTTGTCCAGTTTCTTCTTGCTGGTGTTGGCAATAGAGCTGTGGAGTTTGTACCCAAAACCTTCTACTCTGACTCCTTTAATTATGATAGCTCCACTCCGACTCCTTTATTTATATATCTATATAGCTGTTGTACTACATGCAAGGTGTGGCTTCTTGGGATTTTGGTTTAAGTTTCAAGTTTATTTAAAATTTCTTATACCGCCTTATCATACCTTCAAGGCGGTGTACAAAAAATACTAAAACGATGTATCACAATAAGTTAACAAAATTTATGTTTATCATTTTTTGTCAGCTATTATGGATTTGACATTTGTGTTCTGTGTATGACCAAGGTATTCTGTTAGCATGATCTTTCTAAGCAGCATTTTGTAGTAATTTGGCTTGCTTTGTTGTCTCGATAGTGGAGGGGATATTTGTGAGGGGAAGGAAGGGGAAGCAGGGGTTTTGTTGATCCTTGTTCTGTATTTGTGATTTATAAAATGACAGTTGTATAGAATATTTATACTTTAATAAAATAATTTCAATATAAAATAATAACTATTCGAGGCTGGTATGGAGATCAGACAGTTTGTGGGGATGGGGCGGGAACAGGGATAGAGTTTGTGAGGATGGGAGTCCCCATGCTATTTTCTAGGTGCCATTTTCACTAATACCATAAAATATATTACATTGTATAATCAAGGAACTTTATATTAAAATTTATTATAAAAGTAAAACATATCCTGAAAAAATTGATCAAATTATTATCTGTGAAATAAAATATTTAAGCATTATATTTGCATGGCATATAATTTAACTCTATTAAGGAGTCAGAGTTGGAGTCGGCACATTTTCACTGACTGACTCTAGTAACCCAAAAATTGCTTCCGATTGATTCCTAAGCCCTATTTGGCAAAGTTAGTTGAATGAGTAGTTTTAGTTCAGCTTGAGGATTTTTTGGCACTTGATCCATTTCAGGATGGTTTTCATAAAGCCCATAATACAGAGTCTTTCCTATTGTATACAACTGATGTGTTACTGTGTATTAGATGAAGGAAAGAATTTTTTTCTAGTAGATTTAAGTACAGTATTTCATATGGTTAACCATTCTATTCTGGTGACGTGCTTGAGTGCTCCTGAGATTACTGGAATAGTTTTTGCAATGGTTTCAGCCATTCTTGGAAGGTTGGAGACAGGTCTGTGTTGGAGCTCAGCTTTCTATTTCTAGGCCTTTGAAAACTGGTGTTCCACAGGGATCAGCCCTGTTGGCCATTTTATTTAATCTGTATTTGTGACCACTGTCAATTGTTACAGACTGAGTTGAATAGAGTGCAGTGGAACCTTGGTTTACAAACATAATTTGTTCCAGAAGCATGCTCGTAAACCAAAATACTCGTATATCAAAGCGAGTTTCCCCATAGGAAATAATGGAAATGCGCTTTGATATGTTCCCCCCCCTGAGGCCAGCGGCGCTACTCCCCCCCTCACTCGCAAAGGCCCTCCCCCTTTGCGTGAACCGGCACCCTCCGCCCGAACAACTTGAACTTACTCCCCCCACCCCCGTCTGGCACCGGCACGCAGCCCACAGGACGTGCCGGTGCCGCTAGAAGATCTTCCTGCCTCTGCTGGCCTTGAGCATGCATCTGCGCATGCTCAAGGCCTTCTAATTCTCCCTCTCGCTGAGATTCTCGGAGATCTCCTGTGGGTTGCGTGGCGGTGCCAGACCGGGGGGGTAAGTTCAAGTTGTTCGGGCGGGGGGTGCCGGTTCGAGCGGGGGGTGGGGAGGCGTGATGTCGGTTATTGGGAGGGGTGCTCGCACATCGAGTCAACACTCGGTTTGCGAGACAAGTTTTGTGAGAATGTTTTGCTCGTCTTGCAAAACACTCGCAAACCGGGTTACTCGCAAACTGAGGTTTGAATGTATATGCAAATGACATTAAGGGCTCCTTTTACAAAGCTGCAATAGCGTTTTGAGCACACACAGAATTTTAGCATGCGCTAAACCCGCGCTATAACACCTGCTCAATACTCGTGTTAGCGTCTAGCGTGCGACAATTTAGCGTGTGCTTAGCGCGCACTAAAACCGCTAGCGCAGCATTGTAAAAGGAGCCCTAAGTGTCTTCTTCCTTTAGTCTCTTATGTTCCTATATCTATTCGGCAATTGCATATACTGTTTGATGCAATGTCTGGTTGGATGAGGAACTAGCTTGTATTAAAACGTTTCAAAGGTCAAATTACTTTTGGTGAGCCATGATGTTCAGTTGGACTTTTCATCACAGAATGCACTTTCTGGAGATATGATAATGGTTTCTCATCAAATACAGACCTTAGGGGTTATTTTAGGCTTCTTGTTAATGTTTAAACTGCAAATATGTGCAGTGGTTAGGCATTATTTTCAGCTTTGAATGTTGAGCAAACTTAAGCCTATGCTTTCTGCGAATAATTTTCAAATGGTGGTGTAGGCCATGGTGTCGACAGGACTAGACTACGGTAATCTAATATAATAAAATGCTAGGCCGTGCATGCGCACTCCTATCTGCGTGTGTCCGTTTTCCGTGAGATGTACGGCACCTTAGGTAGGAGTGCGTATGCGCGCTTACGTCACCAGCCGCCGATGCCTCCACAAGCCGGGTCCACAGCCAGCCGCTGATCTCTGTTCCTCCAGCGGGCGGGCGGGCAGGGGGGTCTCAGAGGAGAGGGATCGCGGCCGCTCAACGCCCCCACCGAGGAGCCCAGCAACTTTCCGCCCCGGTTCTTAAACTGACCCGAGTCCTTTGCCGCCCCCCCTTCCCATCCCGCGGGCCCGACTACCTACCCGGCGATTCAAGCAGCGTATGCAGCAGTCTTCACACGCTGCTTCGGGTCCTTCTACTGCCCTGATTTGCTCTGCCTCGTCTCTGATGATGTCATCAGGGACGTGCCAGAGTAAATCAGGCCAGTAGAAGGACCCGAAGCAGCGTGTGAAGACTGCTGCACACACTGCTTTAATCACCATGTGTAGTCGGGCCCGCGGGAAGGGGGGGGCGGCAAAGGACTCGGGACCGCGTTTGTAGTCGGGACCACGGGAAGGGAAAGGGGGGTAGAGGAAACGCTAATGCTGCTGCACAGGGAACTGGTGTGGGGGGAGGGAAATGGAGGGGGAGGGAATGCTGCTTTGGACAGACAGACAGAGAGAGGAAGGGAGACAGAAAGAAAAGAAGAAAGACACAGGGGCAGGTGCACAGGGAACTGGTGTGGGGGGAGGGAAATGGAGGGGGAGGGAATGCTGCTTTGGACAGACAGACAGAGAGAGGAAGGGAGACAGAAAGAAAAGAAGAAAGACACAGGGGCAGGTGCACAGGGAACTGGTGTGGGGGGAGGGAAATGGAGGGGGAGGGAATGCTGCTTCGGACAGACAGACAGAGGGAGGAAGGGAGATAGAAAGAAAAGAAGAAAGACACAGGGACAGGGAGATACACAGAAAGACAGAGGGGACCAGGGACAGAGACAGACAGAAAGAAAGACAGCGGGAGTCGCGTCAGGAGGGGTGCGGGATGCGGCAGAGGGAACTTTTCCAATGAGTGCAACTGGGTGGCTGTCGGGAACCTCTGATCAGGGGCAGAGCAAGGTAAGTGTATCATAGGGATAAGAAGGAGGGGGGAGAAAAAGGAAGGGTCGCCTAATGTTGGACAGGGGGAGAAGGAAAGAGGTGCTGCTGGACAGGGGGGAGGTAAAACAAAGGGAGAAGGGCTGCTGCTGCATAAGGAGAGCAGTGAAGGGGTGGTGGTGGACAGGGGGGAGGTAAAACAAAGGGAGAAGGGCTGCTGCTGCATAAGAAGAGCAGTGAAGGGGTGGTGGTGGACACAGGGGAGGTAAAAGGAAGGGAGAATGGACAGGGGGAGCAGGCAAGGGGTGGTGATGGACAGCCAAGGAAAAAGAAAGACAGAAAGAAAGAAAGCGGCTAAGGAGAGAGAGAGAAAGACATAAAGACAGACACACACACATATATTCTAGCACCCGTTAATGTAACGGGCTATAAGACTAGTATTGTATATTTGGGCCTGTCTGGGGCCTATATCAGCTCTTTACAGACTGCTCAGAATTCTGTGGTGTATCTTTTGTTGAATATTCATTGGTTTGGCAATATAACTCCTTATTTAAGAATATTTCATTTGCCTTTAGAGTTAAATATAAACTGTTGCTGCCAGTCCATCAGGCATTGCATCAATTTTCCTTACAATACTTGAAATTGTTGCTACAGACCCAAGATGGCTACCGTCTTGTGCAGTGTATAAGCAGCTTAGGCTTCCTCTCCTATATTTTTGCCTTATTTCTAATCAACAGCCTTTTTTCTGGAGATGGCCCCGAAGTGCAGAGGGAAAGTTAGGAGTTACCCATTCGGGCCTCAAAGCCTCCTAGGTGCCAAGCAATCTTTAATAGCCACTTTCATTGCTTCTCTTGGAAACATGTCTCCAGCCAATGAACTGCTAGCAAAGTAGGCTTTGGTTCAACATCTGCAGCCCGAATGCTCATTGAGCCCTGATGCATGGAGTCTTCCCCCACTTCAAGCTTTCATCTGAGGGAAACACAGAATACTGAGCAGAGTGAGTTAGCCAGGAGAGTTTTAGATGCTCCTTCTGAGTCAGCGTTTGCAGGAGCTGTTAGTAAAAGCAGAGAATTTACAATCCTTGATGGGAACCAGGAGATGCCTTTGGATGTTTTTTCTGCTGATCAGACTCAGCCCTCCTGTGAATTTCCATAAAAAATATTAGACTGCAATGGGTAATTCATTGGTAGCGACTCTTGACTCTATTTGGGCAACTTTAGTTCGGTTACAAAATATTTGCTTGAACTTCCTTCAATTGCAGATAAATTGGAACTGGATAAACTACAGCATGGGACGAGATTTTGGTTGCTATCTAAAAGGGGGCCTAAGAGAGCTACTTTATTAGTAGCCTTTTTGTTGAGCAAAATAAAGATCATATATTTACTTTGTACTGCCATTATCGTACTGCTTTATATTTCTTGGTCAGAAATTGTGAGTTTTTTCTGATTTATGTATAACTACACAAGGTACAAGAAAAAAAAAATTCCTGGAAGTTGCCCAAGAGGCACGTGGTCTGGGAATGTAGGATTTTGTTAGTCTTCCTTACAAATGTATAATGACTTGTGAAGCACATAGATATATCTTCATTGATCCTTTACAATTTCAAGATTTTGTAGAAGAAGAGATCTACCAATTTTAGAGAGACCAGTAAGGGTCATGTGGGATTACTTTGGGGAATTCTGGTTGTTATGGTATAGCCTAAAAAGTGCCTGGATACGTCCAGAAATTCAGTTTGATTATCGGCACTTGGACGACCTGTCTTTTAGGTCATCCAAGTGCCAACTTGGGCAGGTTTTTTAAACATGTTTAAGGTTTGTTTATGAGCCCCTCAGTATCTGGATATTTTTTTGACTGCCACAGATGTTTTAAAAAAACACTGACAACCAATTATAGCTCTGCAAGGGTATATTAGACACATAATAACCCATTTGTTAAAGTCAACTCATATGTACATGCTGAACACAAAGCTTAGGCCACAGTGTTTATATCATAGGAATATAAAAATCTTTTGAACTATTAAAATTCCATCAGAAATCCTTTTGCAATCCGCTACTTGCTATTCATAGTTCTTACAAAATGAATTGTTATTGTTGTCCTAACCCCTTTGATTTGTACTTGTGTAAAGAATCCTGGATAGGATACCACAAAATTGCCTTGAATGAACGAACAAATGCACACATGGAACAAAAAAGTGAAAGACAGAAGAAGATTTTTGAAACAAAATGGATACCTGAAAGTCAGAGGCATTGCTTTGAGAACCCACGCTGAATGTTGAGCCTTGGAATGAGGTGGAGTTTACATTGGAAACACCAAGGGCCAAATTACGAGACACTAAGCTTACCGATGGGCCTGTAAAGTGTATCTTTAAGGCCAAAGCATCAATTGTTTTTAGAGCTCTAGAAATTGGGGGGGGGGGGGGGGAGAAAGGGGGGGAAGAGGAGTAAGAAAACAAAAATTTAG
Source organism: Geotrypetes seraphini (assembly GCF_902459505.1). Taxonomy (NCBI): domain Eukaryota; kingdom Metazoa; phylum Chordata; class Amphibia; order Gymnophiona; family Dermophiidae; genus Geotrypetes; species Geotrypetes seraphini. The sequence continues at coordinate 160,571,887 of NC_047086.1, read as the reverse complement.
AGATTGTCCACAACACACAAAATAAAACTACAACCCCTAAGGCAGGGCAGCTAGATTATTATTGTGTTTCAACAGTTGGCACCTTGCTCCTATGTCCTCCCAACTAAATCATTACACTTTCATGCTACTTAAATTGGTAGCCCTAGCACATTTCCCCCACACTGGATACTATTTTAAAAAATAAATCATCTTGCTGATAGATGAGAAGTTTGACAAATCAGTTCATTTTCTCACCTACCATTTTATTGAACGTAGATAAACCAGTTGAACAGTGGGAATATCAATCCAGTTGTGCTGAAGATTTATCCCCTTCTCTCAAAAACATGCATTCAGTTAGGCGGACATTTTTACCTAGCTGCTTGGCATAGCTGCTCTTTTAGACAGCAAGAAAGCTGTCTTTTAAAAAGATACAAATTTTAGAGGAATAGTAAGAAAGGATCCTCCCAGTAAACTGTTCAAATCCAAACATGATCCTGGAATCCAAAAATTCTGTTTTGAAGTGTTAAGTTTCCAGTCGATGAGCAAACTGGTAAGGAAATAATAACGTGTTTGGCTTACAGAGTGCTGATTAAATATCCAGCCCTTCTGTACTAATTAGCTATCAACAATAAGACAAAATACCCAGGAAACACAACTTACTCTGATGAGGACTTTACCAATAGATTTTCTGAATTACTTAGTATATTGGAAAAAAACGGTTATTACAGTAGAACCCAGTGACTCATTGATTTCTGCATCATTCACAATTTTTTTGAGCTTCTGGACAACATCCTCAACTTTATCTTGTGTCAACTGCTGCCCATCACTGGTGAGATTGAGAAGCTGATTGGCTAGATCAGCAGCATTTTCTGAGCAAAAGGGAAAGAAAAAAAATTAAATGAGCACGACACCATAGATTAAAAATGATAGCTTACATCAGTAGTCAAAATCTGCTTTAGAACAGTGGCCCGTGGGGACTGCACCATCCTGTCATTATTTTCAGAAGACCTGGAATGAATATGCATGACATAGATTTGCTTACAATAAAGGCACTCTCTTGCACATTCATTGTGGATAACCTGAGGCCCATATGGTCTATGAGGACTAGATTGTGAACTTCTGTTTTAGAACATTGGGAGTCAATATTTGGGCTGTCCACTTAGGTATAAAGTCTTCAGGTATTCTTTTGTACACAAACTTTGCATTAGTTTTCAAAGGAAATATGTACTTTTCAAATTTGTGTTGGGTTCAGGATATCGTGAATATTTTCACCTGCTTTTTCTGCAGAAAAGAATGAATGTTTACGATTCACATGCACTATTTTCTGATCCCGACCCCTGGCAAGCTCAGGGAATGCTCCCTTAAATGCAGCTAAAATTTTGCATGCTGTGTAATGCTGTACATACTTTGTCGGCCTATCAATTTACCACATGGAAATTACTGTTTACCCTTGTAAATACTTGAAAATTGAAAATTCAGTTTGCTCTGATGTAATTCAAAATATTAGCCCCCCCTAAAGATGGTACCAAGTACATATACAAATAGTGCAAAAAGGTGCACTATTTATTTAATTTGTTTTCTATCCCATACTCCCCAAGGAGCTCAAGTACGGGTCACAGAAGATCCCACCAGACACATGGGTCTGTGATATATCTTATGTTTGGACTATTTGATTCCCTTCTTCACAGAGCATCTAGACCCCCCCCCCCTCTCCCTCTCCCAAAAGCAGGCAGGCTACAGGGGATATGATAGAGACTTATAAGATCATTAGGGGCATGGAGAGTAGAGAGGGACAGATTCTTCAAACTTTCAAAAAATAAAAGAACAAGAGGGCATTCGGAAAAGTTGAAAGGGGACAGATTCAAAACAAATGCTAGGAAGTTCTTCTTTATCCAACGTGTGTTGGACACCTGGAATGCGCTTCCAGAGAGCGTAATAGGGCAGAGTACGGTATTGGGGTTTAAGAAAGGATTGGACAATTTCCTGCTGGAAAGGGGGATAGAAGGGTATAAATAGAGGATCACTGCACAGGTCCTGGACCTGTTGTGCCGCCGCGTGAGCGTGCTGCTGGGCACGATGGATGTCAGGTCTGACCCAGCAGAGGCATTGCTTATGTTCTTATGTACTCCCAAACCCCACAAATGCTGGAGACACAAGGCCCTCTCAAAGTTCCTAACCTATAAAATGTCCACTCTGGTGGTCCATGGTCCTCCCCAGCGCTCCTTGCACACCTTAAAGATGTAAAGCAGGAGTAGTGTCCACCCACTCCTGCTTCCATTTCACCATCTTGAGAAATTGCAGCATCCCTGTGCAGTACATCCCAGAACATACTGTATGATATCAGTCTGCCAAATAAGGAAATTATTAGCTTATTTTACAGACTATCATACAGTGTGTTCCGATATTCACAGTGCTGGGTCAGGTGCCACCATTTTTCAAGATGGTGACACTAAGGCAGAAGCAATTGGGCAATATCACTGCTTCATGTGCTTGAGGTGCAAGGTAGGAGTGTAGGGATATTTCCGTATTCACACCTGTGGGTTAGGCCTCTCTGATGTCATCAAAGCCTGAACCATTCTCAAGATATCTTTCTGCTGAGCACAAGAAACTTTCCAGCATGAATTTAGCATGAAGAAAGAAGTACACAGCTTTGCTGTTTCTGCCTGATGCATTATGGGTATATACCAGAATGTTATACTATTGAAGGACATTCATCTGTGCTTTCATAATGGGACAGTGTGAATCTTGAAGAAATTATCCTGTTCTTATCTGTCTAACGGCCCTGGGTCTACCAGCCTATATGATACTTTCAATCTTATCAGCTGGGTTAGATAAGGATCACTTGTGATAAAGGATAAGGGTTGAAAAGCTCCATTGGTGATAATATAATCATTTGCTAATCAGGGATTATTATTATAAGGAATTGTTTAGTGTGTATTTAACAAGTAAAATTACTCAATTGTCTAACAATTAGATTGTGATAATTATGTACTGAGTTTCATTTGTGTAATCAGATATTTTGTGAACAATACTTAGATTTTGCAGCTGGCTTGTGAATTATATTTTTCTATTTTCATAATAAAGATATTTCTCATTAGCCTGGGTTTTGTGTCGTGTAAACAGGCAATAAAGCTGAACCTGGATGAATTTATGGTTTTCCCTAGACAAAACTAACAGAGACGTAACTTGTTTATGAAACTGCTTAGTCTACCATAAATCCTACTACAGGAGGGAATCATGGACCACCAAAGACAGGCATTTGTGAGATAGGGTGGGGGGGAGGGGGAATAAGCTATCAGAATTGTGAAGTAAGAGTGGGAAGGGGTCCAAATGAAGAGCCTTGGCCCATCAACATTTATGCCATCAAGGCTGGAGCATCCAGGGGTGCTTAGGCTACCAGCAGTTGTGGACCCGCCCTGATTTCATGTGTGAGGGGTGGGGCAGTCCCACTTAGGCTCTTTAGATGAGCTGAAGTGCCACACATCACCTCAGGTCACACTCTGCTCCTGTACTGTTTATTTGTGCCAGCTTTGAACTGATATAATGATTTGGTGCAATAAAAAGGTTATAAATCTCTGATAGATTTTAGTGCAGGGTTTTTTGTTGGTTTTTTTTTTTTACACTAGGGAGTAATTTATCATACAGCAATTTACATGCATTTTTGCATGTCCACTGTGTTATCCTTTAATGCAGTGCTTTTATGCCAATTTCTTTTTGTTAATCTTTCTTCCTGCATTGGGGCGTTAGATTAAGAAGAGGAAATCGAGTAAACTGCTGCACTAATGGGCAGGCTCACAATCTATCTAATGGGGGATTAAGTGAATTACCAAGGGTCACAAGCAGTAATGTGGGTTTGAACCCACAACCTTAGGATGCTGATATAGCTTTAACCACTGCACCACACTCTCCCCTAACTCCCTGTTCTGGTGTAGCAGAGACTGAAAAGACCACAAGAGACTGGAGCCGGTGAGCCTAGTGCTCTGCTTTAATTGCTAACACTTCCAGCAGGCTATAAAAAGTTTAAGTTAGAGGGTGGGAGGGGATATAGTGGACTGTGGTGGGTTGCGGCAGCAGCAGATGATAGGGCGGAGCTGAGGAGGCAAGGGGATGTTAACGTGTATTAAAATTTTTAATGCACATTAATCATTTAACGTGTTAATCACATTATTAACGCTTTAAATGTGCAGCCCTACTTTTCATATCTGCAAAATTTATTTATTTATTTCAATTTCTATCCCGTTCTCCCAGAAGCTCAGAACGGGTTACAAATTCACAATCGTTTGAAGACAGACGAGTCATGACAACAAGTAGGTTACAGTAGACCAGTGGTTCCCAACCCTGTCCTGGAGGAACACCAGGCCAATCGGGTTTTCAGGCTAGCCCTAATGAATATGCATGAAGCAAATTTGCATGCCTATCACTTCCATCATATGCAAATCTCTCTCATGCATATTCATTAGGGCTAGCCTGAAAACCCGATTGGCCTGGTGTTCCTCCAGGACAGGGTTGGGAATCACTGCAGTAGACAATCACAGAGCTTATTCTAGAGACCAGACTGGTCATAGCGAAGAGTACTTGGAGAAGTATATTGAGGAAGCACTCATTAATGGCCCGATTGGCGAAAGCGGAAGGCATAACTTCATTCTCTAACCAAAAGAATACAGAATATTTTAGATTTATAGAAATATAGTAAAAAAAAAAAGTGTTCTACAAAATTAAATAATCTCTAGTTATTGATGAAAATGTGATCTGGCTGTGAAAACTTATCAGCTTTTTTTTAACGTTTTGATTGACAGATGAAGATTGGCAATACAAATCCAAAAATGAGAAAAGGACAGCAGACAGTGATACAGTAGTTGGTACAATGAATAGCTGCATGAAGCCCTATGAGCTATCTAGTCATGTTGCAGTGTACTGGCAGGCCAATCAAGGCTCGCATGACTGTTCCATTTCCCACCTACTTTTACAGGGGGGGAGGGGAATGCAGGAGCCTCTCAAGACTCTTGTGCACTTCTTTCTCCCTATAAATAGGTGATGGATCTCAATTTCTCCAACCCATCCCTGCAAGTTCTGTCCCTATACCATTCCCGCAAGCTCTGCCTTAAACCACACACATCTTGAACACTTATGATTTTAAAGCGTTTTGAGGCTTGTGCAGACGAGGACAGAGCTTGCAGGAATGGGGCAGGGACAGAGCTCGTAGGGATGGGACAGGGACAGAGAGATACTGGAAAATTTGTCACTGTGTCATTCTCTAGGTGAGGCAATATAAGGCATTTCAGACCAGGGCTGTTGAAAGATGCAGATAAGGGGGAGAGGGTGTTGCAATCCATTATTACTATTACAGTAACCTTTGGCATGCTCTCGAGGTCTACATGGCCTTTAGAAGAGAGCTGTATGCTCATAGTGGGATTCCAGCAGGATACTTATGAAATTGAAGGGATAAGTAAACACTTGCAACTAGCCCCATCTCTTTGAGATTCCTAGTGTACCAGGCAGCCTCTCTGGCCAACTCCTTGGGGGAGGGGGGAAGGAGAAAATACAAGAGGCTTGACAGTTTCTCATAGTCCTTCCTCCTCTTTCTTAGAGAAAGGAAGGGGAAAAAGTCTTGTGGACTTCAATCAGCCTGCCAATATGCCACATGTAATTAAGTTTGGTTTTTTTATTACATCTTTTCTACTAATAAATGTCAATACTGGTATATAACTTACCACTGCAGTTCCTAAGATCAGGTGGTCCCCAATAGGATGTGTAGTTGTGAACATCAATAAAGCTGAAGGAGAAAAGAACCCATACGCCACATTACTAATATTTCTGTTGACTGTCTTGGATCATCTAATCCACAGGAAAATATTTCTTTGTGTGAGGTATAAATATTGGAGTGCTATATAATGTTCTTCAAAGATCCTAGATCAAAAAAGGGTAGTGCACAAGACATCCATGGAAAAGTTCATACTGTCAAACTGAAATGAGCTTATATAATACAGTATGATTAATGGGATTTATAACCACTCTTTGGTTACTTAAGCATTTGGATAAATCAGGCAACCCTATTTGATTTACAGACTGAGCTATTTATGAAAGAGGGAGCCTGCCAGTCCCCTCTCAACTGGGTGGGCATCCTCAGAAACCAGAGAACATACCTTTAACTCAGAAGTTATGATTATGTTCAGCATGGTTCTTAGAGTAGGGCAAGATTACCTAAATGCAGTGGTATAGAGAGGGGACAGACCACCCAGGGCGCCGTACTGGTAGGGGCGCCGGCACCTCTCCTGATCTCCACCCACCTCTTCAAAATCTTCAGTAGCAGCGAGCAGCATCTCAGCTGCTGATCCACGCTGGCCACAGTTCACTTCTTGGGAAAACTACATCAGGAGAGCCGAGGCCAGTGCGAGCAGCAGTTAGGAGATGCTGTTTGCTGCCACCAAAGATTTTGAAGAAGTACTGGGGGGGGGGGGGGGGCATATGACACAGAAGTATACAGGGGCACATGGTAGAGCATTGTTGGATGCCACCGTTCCAGGCACTTCCTTCCCCCGCTATGCTACTACCTAAATGTCCTCTCTTATGTCCACAATGAGGAACATTCTACAGCTGCAGCTTCTATCTGCCCATTTTATAGAACAATGACATTGGTCAGTCACTGGGCAAGAGGAGTCCTTTCTTGTGGTTTCAAAGGTAAATATAAAAGGCTCTGTATTCAAGAGCCCAGGGACTTTCCTCTAAAACAGATCAGGCAAGCAAGAGAGGCTGTAGAAGTCCAAAACAGAGTCAGACACAGTCTTCAGAACTGCTTCTAGAGGGGCTTACGAGGTCAAGAGCTCAGAGTTTTGCCATCCCATATTTTATGACACAACTCACAAATCCATTTTCTCGGTTACTGCACCCTGTGGCACTCTGTGGAATGCCCTCCCAATGGACCTCTGCCCAGAAAACTCTTTAGAAAAATTCAAGTCCAAACTTAAGACTTTTCTTTTTAAAGATGCCTACAACCTCAAAACTCATTTCTTTTAAATAGATGCTAGGGTCCACCTTGGGGGTTAGCACCTAAGAAAAGGATCTGGGCATCATTGTTGACATTACGATGAAACCTTCTGCCCAATGTGCAGTAGCGGCCAAAAAAGCAAACAGGAAGCTAGGAATTATTTAAAAAGGGATGGTTAACAAGACTAAGAATGTTATAATGCCCCTGTATCGCTCCATGGTGTGACCTCACCTGCAGTATTGCACTCAATTCTGGTCTGCTTATCTCAAGAAAGATATAGCGGTACTAGAAAAGGTTCAAAGAAGAGCAACCAAGATGATAAAGGGGATGGAATTCCTCTTGTATGAGCAAGGACTACAAAGGTTAAGGCTCTTCAGCTTGGAAAAGAGATGGCTGAGGGGAGATCCGATTGAAGTTTACAGAATCCTTAGTGGAGTAGAACGGGTACAAGTAGATCGATTTTTCACTGTGTCAAAAATTACAAAGACAAGGGGACACTCGAAGTTACAGGGAAATACTTTTAAAACCAATAGGAGGAAATATTTTTTCACTCAGAGAATAGTTAAGCTCTGGAATGCATTGCCAGAGGTTGTGGTAAGAGCAGATAGCATAGCTGGTTTTAAGAAGGGTTTGGACAATTTCCTGGAGGAAAAGTCCATAGTATATTATTGAGAGAGACATGGGAGATGCCACTGCTTGCCCTGGATCGGTAGTATGGAATGTTTCTACTCCTTGGGTTTTGGCCAGGTACTAGGGGCCTAGATAGACCACCATGAGAATGGGCTACTAGGCTATTCTTATGTTCTTATGGGGTTTGTTCCATTTTTTGAAAGGTGTTCTTTTGGATCTAATAGCCACAAACACAATAAAGAAAGGCAGGGAAGACAGAGACTAACACTGACCAGAGCAAAGAAAAAAAATGTTGATAAGGAAGGAGCAAGATACGAGGACAGAGAAGACAGAGGAGTACAAAGACTGACAATCAACAAAAAACTCACAGACAGGAGGGGAAGGAGGAGGAGAATCCTAAGATAGCAGAAAACATTAATCCAATTATTATGTCTCAGTTCAATTATAATACCGTCGATACCAGGTGCTTTGTTGTTGGTTGTTTTTTTTTGTTTTTTTTATAAAGCTTTAATTGCAGCTATGACTTCTTTTAAAATGTGGTTTTTTGGCATCAATATCCCCAGTGTTGTCTTATTGCCTTTTTTGTATCGATTTTCCATATATTCTTGACATCTCTTTTTTAATGTTTTCTGGATCATAAGAACATAAGAATAGCCTTACTGGGTCAGACTAATGGTCCATCAATCCCAGTAGCCCATTATCACAGTGGCCAATCCAGGTCACTAGTACCTGGCCAAAATCCAAGGAGTAGTAATATTCCATGCTACCGATCCAGGGCAAGCAGTGGCTTCCCCCATGTCTCTCTCTGCCATAATCGTTGCGGTGGGGGGGGGGGGGAGCTTGAGGGGGAGAGGGGGGGGGGTTGGATTCTGTAACCGGTGTTGTTTTTGACAGTTTCCAGTTACAGAATCCAGCTTTTAGACGAAAGACTAGCTCCTCCTTCGTCTAAAAGGTTTTATCTTGGGCGTTTGGGACTTAGGCTATTTTTTGGGTTGATAATGTGTTGTAAATTTAGATGTAGTGTTGGTCTGGGCATTTAAACTGCTGAATGTAGAGGTAGGCCATTCTCAAATCCCCCCCCCCCCAAAAAAAACAAAAAACAAAAAACAACAAATCAAAAAACCACCTCATTTGGGATATTTTTTTTGAGAATGGACATTTTTCCTGCTGCTACTTTCAGCGTTTAGGGCCTTAGGCCAAAGGGGGACTTAGATGTTTTTTTTTATTATGCCCCTCCATGGAAACAAGACAGAAAGAAGATTGACTCATTTGAGATTTGGTGCTGGAGAAGAATTTTATGCATGCCATGGACCACCAGAAAACCTAACATATCGATTCTGGAAGAGATCAAACTGGCTATGTCATTCAAAGCCCAAATGATGAAGTTACAACTGTTTTATTTTGGTCATACTGTCAGAAGAGAAAGATCATTGGAGAAGGACATTATGTTTGGGAAGATCGAAAGGAACCAGACAAAGAGGGCGATCTGCAATCAGATGGCTGGACATGTTGAAAACAACATGGCGGTGACACAGAAGGACCTTACCAGACCAGCACAAAACCAATCTCTTTTTAGATCTACAATTCATCAAGGTGCTAGGATTCGAGAACGTGCCAATGGCATCTAACATAGCTACATTATGTCAATGGCACATGACGTAGCTACATTAGTTACTTCTATCTGAGGCATCTTATATGGCAGGTATAAAAATGCGTGTGCCTCCTTAATTATATATTCATATACTAGTCTTATAAAACATGTAGTACATTCACACTTCAATAACCTGCCCTCAACATGCCCCCTTTTTATTCAAACAATATGACATGGACACTATTATACATACCCATTCTCTTTCCTTTTAAAACTGAATTACATGCATAACCATTTTTTTGTACGCATGCAACTCCAACAAACCTATATCCTGTAGAAGTCTTTTAAAATTACACCCGTTGTTATTTAATGAAAACTTATCACACTACATTAACATTGTTTCCAGTTCAATTTCAGACAAAATAAGCCTCCCAGTTCAGGACTATTTTACCATGTTTCCTAAAACTGGCATTATAAAGTAGTTATTTTATCTTTGTAAAGAAACTGAACATTTGTATCCTGGGTTTCACCATAAGCTCCTTTAGAAACCACTTTTTTTTTTTTTGTTCAATGGTATCTTTTTCATCCTTACCACTTTCTGGAGGTGGTTTGGACTGTGCTCCCTTGGCAAAAAATCACCCGTGTCATTGAAGGCTTGGTTTCTGGCCAGTGATAGGAAGCAGGAGATTCATCAGCAGGACATTCCTCTGTGAAAAGAATTTGAACTTAATCATCATTCCATAAACTATTGGTTCTGACATACATTCTATGCTATGCTCCTTCCTGCATGGTTAATGATAAGTCAGAGCACAATACTAAGATTTTTATCTCTCTATTCCTTTCCTAGTACAGTGGTACCTCGGTTTACGAGTGCACTGGTTTGCGAGTGTTTTGCAATCTCGGAGAGTGCAGGAACTCGAAGGCCTTGAGCATGCGCAGATGCTCAAGGCCCAGCAAAAAGGATGGCAGATCTTCGGGCACCGGCATGTCCTGTGCGTTGGTCCTGGGTGCCAGATGGGGGTAAGCGATGTGTTCGGGTGGGTGGATGGGTGCGTGGGGGATGCTGGATCGTGGCGGGGGGGGGGGGGTGGCGACGCGAGCGGGGGGATGGCTGATCATGCCGGGGGGGCCTTCGTGAGCGGGGGGAGCAATGCCGGTTCTCGGGGGGGGGGGCGGGGGGTAGAGCAGTGCCGCTGGCCTCAGGGGAGGTGGGGGAAGGGGGGGTGGGAACGAATCAAGCGAGTTTCCCTTACTTTCTATGGGGAAACTCGCTTTGATATACAAGCAATTTTGTTTACGAGCATGCTTCTGGAATGAATTATGCTCGTAACCCAAGGTTCCACTGTAATTCCTAATATTCTGTTTGCTTTTTTTGCCGTCACAGCACACTAAAAAGAAGATTTCAATGTACTGTCCATGATGGCACCTAAATTCTTTTCTGCAGTGCAAACCTCCATTGAAAAAAAACTTTGCATCGTGAAGCTTTAATTTGGGTTATTCTTCATTTTGTAATTATAGTATATACTGTACATTGTTAGCTACCATTTGGATACCTAGCCTTATTCTAGTCTGTCAAAATTCTCCTACAATTTCTCATAATTCACATGCAATTTAACAACTTTGAATAATTTTGTGCCATCTGTAAATTTGATTAATTCACTTATCATACTCATTTCCATATCATGTATAAATCTATTTTATAAAACTGGTCCCAGTACAGATCCCTGATTCACCCTTCCCCATCGATGTAACACTCCTCTCTTTCTATTTTTAACCAATCTACAACAGGACATTGTCTCATATCCCATGCCTTTTTAATTTACTTATCAGTCTGTCATAAGGGATTTTGTCAATGAAACAATTCTCTAGCTATGTTACAAGAAGGGGTCTTTCTTGATATTATGAAGTTTCAACATGCATGGAAAATTGAATGCCAGAGTTAGGAGGAATGGGATTTAGAGAGATCTGTGGATTAGTAGGATGTAACATTACATACTACCCTGAACACATTTACTCCACTAACAGAAAATAAAAAATATAGTTTCCTGGTTTACAATAAAAGTTAAGGTTTTGCTGAGCATTATGAGCAATGGCATAGCTTTGGGTGGGCCTGTTTAAGCACAAGCCCACCTATCATTGGTCAGACCCACCCAAGACAAGTCATCAGTGGCTGCTTTCTCCCCTTTTTCCCACATCTGGATACAACATTTGCCACATTCACTGGCCCACAGCTCAGCAACTTCCCCTTCCCGATGTACCTCATTACCCTTGCAGGTGGGGGCAGCGACATGCATCCACTGCCTGTGCTGACCCTGCAGGCTTCCCTCTGCCATGTCCCACCAGAAAGAAAACAGGAAGTGACATCAGCAAGGGTGGGGTGCAGCAGAGGGAAGCAGATGCGCATCACTGCTGCCGCCCAGGAGCTGAGGTATGCTGGGCCGTGAGCAGGAGAGAGTGGCAGCAAAAGCCAGATCCAGGGGCAGAAGGAGAGGAGGCAAGATGCAGGATAAAGTGTTTGTGGCAGTGGTGGTAGTTTGGGAAGGCTCACCCAACAAAACTGTGGGCCCACCAAAAACAGGTCTGGCTACACACTACTGATTTTAAGGCTAAGGTACAGGCAGCTTGTTATTTGGTAAGGAAAGGAATTACTATAGGGCTTATTTTCAGGGCGAATCACCATTTTACCATTGTTTCTTTCCTTAGTATGGTTACAGAAGAAGAGGAAGATTTTGTCAAGTTTACCAATATCAACTACCCAATTAAATCCTTTTCCTTCCTGAATTAAAAGTAGTTTTAATGGCAAACAGGGTTGTATATGTTAACTAATATGTCATTCTTGTACAATTTCTCTGGAGCCTGAACTATCGGGTAATGCATCCATTCCAGCCTTGGCTGCAGAATTTAAAAATAACACCAACCCCCTCTGCGAGGTCACCTATGCGGCCACTTCTCTTGAAGTTCAGTTTGATTCTGCAGCCTTACTGAGAACTTCTAGTTTTCTTCCTTTCCTGATTTTATCTCTCAATTCCTAGTCTTATTTTCTTCGGTACCGTGGGTTTGCCCTCCTGCTGCGGATCAACTCTGTGCGAGTGATCCTTTGGCAGGAGATCGCAGACATTTTAAAGTCTGTCTGCTTCTGGAGGGTGCTCTGTAAGCCTGAAACTGCAGTAAGCCCTCTGGAAAGCCTGCAGATTGAATCGGGTCTCCCGGTTCGGGCGCCATCTCTCCCCTGGTTCGTCCGCAAAGAGGTAGAGCGCAGGCTGCTGCGGTTCTGAGGAGGTACGCCGGGATCAGAACTGCGCCGTGTGTCTTCCCTGATTTCCCTGAGGGGTCCTGGTGGTTGTGATCTGAGGTGACAGGGAAGTTGAGGTGGTCAGAAGACCTGAAATATCCAGTTTAATCAGCTCCTGAGGTAATGATCTCCCTGTGCCTCTACTGTGTATTCTTGGCTGCCATTGAAATGCATTGCAGCACATGTCTGTGGTGTCTGTGAGTCAGACTTTGCTGATTTTGGGGGGTCCTCAAATCGGGGTTTTGGGTGGGGTTTCCCTGCAAGCCCTGGTCCCCCCACCTGTAAAATCCTAAAATCGCCGGTTTTAGCATTTTCCTGCGTTTTTAACGGCTGTTTTTCTGTCAAAATTGGCACCCGCGGTGGCCATCTTGGATTTTCTTAAAAGTATATTGTTTTTCCAGGTTTTACCGGCTTGATGTGGCAGCTATGGGTGTTGCAGCCTTTGGCCTTTCTGTTCTGGCGGCAGGCTCATTGGGCCCCCCCTGAGATTTGGGACTGCTCTGATACGTCCCAATAGTTCAGGCTCCAGAGGGATTGTACAAGAATGAAAGATTAGGTTTCTTACCTCTGCTAATCTTCCTTCTTGTAGATCTCCCCTGGAGCCTGAACTCCCGCCCATCAGTTTTGTCCAATTCGCAGGTTGCCTGCCAGTAACTGGTAAGTTGGCTTTCTCTCTTTGACCAGCCTTGCTAACATTTCCCCGAGTGTCCTTTTATTTAAGCTTATGGGGTTTTAGGGGTTCTGAGATGGTGCCCCTTCTGCTCTTTAGGCTGGGTCTTCTTTAGTGCCCTGTTCCTCAGTTTTACAGGTGTGAAATGTTTCAATTTCTTATTATCCTAACTTAGCCTTTTATTGGCGGTTGTTGATTATGTATTTGGTTATCATGAGCAGCATTGATTAGTATCGGGGAGTTCCCGCACCCCCCTTTCTTTTTCTTGTTTTCCTGTTTGTATTAGATACTCCTGGCTTTGCTACCTACTGAACTTCAAGGGGAGTGGCCGCACAGGTGACCTTGCAGAGGGGGTTGGTGTTATGTTTAAGTTCTGCAGCCAAGACTGGAATGGATTCATTATCCGATAGTTCAGGCTCCAGAGGAAATCTACAAGAAGGAAGATTAGCAGAGGTAAGAAACCTAATCTTTCATTTGTTCATAGTTCAGGATGTGTCAAATTTTGTTTTTGTATTTTTCTGTTATTTTAGTCTGTAAACCAATTTGACCCTGATTGATGAGATGGTATATCAAATGGAATAAACTGTAAACCACTAGTATTTTAGAACAGGATGTAAAGCTATTCTAAAATTTAAAAAAATGCTCATTTATGTACCAATAGTGTGGAATGGAAGCATCCACTTTATAACCATATGTTCCAAATTACCAATATAAGTGTGTATGTGCTTGAACATACATTTTTGTGTCAAACCATGTAAAAAAGAAACGTGTATTTTTCTTAAAACTCTCACTGAGCTCAATATCTTTTGCTAGCATTTTTTTTGTAGTGGGGAGAGACAAAAAACCTGGGGAAGCAAGGGGACATCCAACCCTACTACCTCTAGTGGAACATTGGGCAAAATGAGAAACTTTCAAAAGCTAGACATTCCCATGAATAGGTGTAAATTATAATGTTCATATCAGCATTCTCCTTAAATGGGAATGTATGTGTGCATCCTTTCAGTTCAACCTAGCCTTGCTCAAAATATACCCAAACCATGACCATGTCTAAAAACTAATTTATGCATGCTTAAGAAGAGGAGTAACCCAGTCATAATTTTTTGCTCTAAAAATCAAACGCACAGCTGTATTTTGAAGCAATTGCAGCCTATTTTTTTAAAATTCAGTGTAATACCACAATATAAAGAATTACAGTAATCCAACTGAGATAGTATGATAGTTCTTACTACTATTTGAAAACTCTCTAAATATAGAACATATTGCTCGTAATTGTCATAAATGAAAAAAGACTTTATAAATCCATTTATTTATTTGATTCTCAAATGTCAAACCACAAGCCAAAATAATTCCCAAAACCATAGATTGTAAGAATTTCTCCAGTACTCAATAGTTATTTTCTGACCAATAAACCCACTTGGATTATCAAAAAACAAATTTAGTTTTTTTTATTCAGCTGTAAGAATTATTGGCTGCCCAATTATTCACTAATATAATTTACCTTTTGGATTTCCTATGGGTTTTTCCCTTCTTTTGTGAGAAATTTTATCACTGAACAGTGCTCCAAATCTAGAAGTTTCTTACTTGATTTGCATGAGGACTCTTCTGACATCCTGTCTCTTGAAATGTTAGACTCACATTGAGCCGCAACTGTGCATGAATAATCTTGAGACATGTCACAACATGTACAGGCTTGTTTCAACATGCTTGCTACTTTCTTTCATACTCAGGTAGATAAATTATTGATAGCCCCTCATACCTACTGCACAAAATTGGATGTAGTTTATTAGGGCTAATTTTGAAGGGGTTTAATTTTAAAAGCTTGGTACAGCTTGTGAAGAAATCAGGCCACTAGCCTATATAGTATACAAATATATTACCAGGAGAGTGGCCAACTAATGCCAATTTTTATAAAAGGGTGATTCAGGAAACTAAAGACTAGAAAATCTGATGTGAAAACCAGACAAAATAGATGATTCTGTTAATGTGAAGGCAGATTTTAGAAAAACAAAAAAAAAAATATACAAAATTGAGAAGATTAGGTAGTATTTTAGAAAAGGAACTGCCAAAGTAGAGCATTTTCTAAAATACATGTGAGAATGGAGGTCTACGTACCGATTATGTGCAGTGGTAGCACCCATTTTGCAACTGTTAAATGTCTAAAATATCAACAAGATCAACACACATTTAGACATTGGGACACTGGATCATCTTTTATTCTATTGTCCTTTGATACTCAACTTCTGGAAATCAATATGAGGACAGATTAACCTCAAACTGGAGTCAACAATCCCTTAGACCAGGGATGTCAAAGTCCCTCCTCGAGGGCCGCAATCCAGTCGGGTTTTCAGGATTTCCCCCAATGAATATGTATGAGATCAATTAGCATACAATGAAAGCAGTGCATGCAAATAGATCTCATGCATATTCATTGGGGGAAATCCTGAAAACCCGACTGGATTGCGGCCCTTGAGGAGGGACTTTGACACCCATGCCTTAGACGTATGAGGCAATTATATGTGGAGCATTGCTGCATATTAAGCCTCCCATGGATTGCTACAAATGCAGGCTTTTCTTAATTATGACAGGGATAGCTTTGCAGATGATAACCTGCAATTGTAAAAGTTGCAACCGCCTCAACTTTTCTTTTTGGTGGGCCAGTTTATGTTTAGGTTGCAAATATGAAAAGATGAATGCTGATATATTGGGGCATAGCAATTTTTAAAATTTGGTTTGGGGCCCGTTGACATCCTTTGTTACTTCAACATAGTTGTCATTTTATTTTTGTTTATTTTTATACATATCCAGGACGGGATGGGGGGATATCTTTTTGGTTTATTTCTTGATTAAATTGTTGGATGGGAGGGGAGGGATATTTTTCTTCTGCATTGATGGAATTTAAGTGCTTACATTGATTATTAATGTCTGTACAATTCTTGGCACTTTGTATTAGTTTTGAAAATTAATAAAGATTAAAAAAAAACATTAACAACAAGATCAACACAGTAACAAACATGTATATTGGCATTTTAGAACTCATGAGAACTATACTACATATAAATCAGAAAACTACACAAAATATTTAAAAAGTATAAATCCCTGCATCAAGGTTTCTGTACCACCAAAAAAGTGGAGAAAGAGACACCTCAGATTTTAGATTCTCATATCAGCACAACCAAGTCATGCAAAGTGAGTTCTGTCACAGTCATTGGTCTCAAAAAAACTCCACAACACACCTTCAAAGGCCTCAATAGTCGCAGTCCCCTTAAACATAGGGATATTGCAGAACACAACACCTCAACAAAAAGCTAAAGTTGGCATGCAGCAAAGAATGTTCAAAAAGTTCAAAGAGCCGGACTCAACAGTGGCCCTGTTTTACTCTAGATTGTTTCAAGAGTCCTGGCAAAATCTTGTTTTAGTCCAATAATCAACCAACTTAAGCAAAAACACCAAACAAAAAAGAAGCAAATGTCCTGTAACGACTCACCCACAGCTAGCATTTTAGAACATATACGAGATTATGTATGTTTAAGGGTAACTATTTTTTTTAGTTTGGCTGACAAAATTCTGGAGCATAAACTTTGGGGCATCTTCAACAGATATTTAAAATTAAATGGATATACTCTTAGCTATTGACAACATCAGCACACAAATCACCTTTGTGTATGAGCACAGCAATAAAACAAAGTAAAGGAATATACAGTATATTAAAGAATTGTAAAAGCACCAATATAATGGGTAAATATCTAATTTCAAGAATGAAAGTTTTTTTTTCTAGGAGAATATTAGAATTTTAGATTTCTGGTTCCAAAATGAATCCATGGAAATATGGTAAATTTATAATAACACATATGATGGAGAAGGGCTGTCTATCTGAAAAAACATCATTGTTTTACTTACCAATTGGATCGACATTAATTTTGTCTAGCCTTAACCCATCTCCTATGGAATTATTCTGTTGTATTAGTTTGTCGTAAATAATATGATCTTCTAATGTGATGTTATTTGTATTATTGTACACCAGGAGAGCCAAAACTTCAAAACTGTAAGGAAAAGAAATTTAAAAAAACAAACAAAAAAAAATCAATATCTTAAAGAAACAGAACACATGATAGTTAAGTCATCCAGACAAAGGAGGATTATTGTGTGAAGGCAGAAACACAAGACTTGCCAGATAAATTTTGAGCATTTAGTATATAGAGCAAACATAGTTCACTAGTAACTGTCACTGCATTTTCTCTCTGCTGAATCCTAAAGGGGAAGTACTTGCCTTTGTGTCTTGTGTGGCTCTTTTCCTCATGCTACCTGAATGAACAGGAAGCTCACTATGGACCACAGGGGGGTGATATGATCCAGTAATCACTTGGAATTAAATAGAATAACAGTTCTATGACAGCAGGTGACGGAGATGGTGAACAAGCTATGATGGTCTCTAATACAACTTGCTCTGTGAATTATCACTAGAGTTTTGGTAGTGGGTCTGAGCATTCACTTTAAAGTATCTCAATATTTGATGTGATTTTTTTGTTTTGTTATTGATTTATTGAGGTGAACAGTGACTGAGATATTTAACTATCATCTCAGCTGAGATTTTCCCTTAGGTATTTTGTTGATCACTTTATAAATATCATAGAATGTTTTTGTGCCATTTGGCTGGACTTACTTTTGCAACTACTGCATTATCACAGAAAAAAATGAGGATGCTTATGGCTTTTCTTGTTAACATAAAACTAATATTTTCAAGATGGATTCTCTCCATGTTAACTAATCTATTTAAGAAGAAACTGCACAGTACAGTAATGCTTGGCACTGCGCCATCTTCCTTTTGACCTGGAATTTGCCAGACCTCTACTTTCTCACAAATAATACTTGTGCTGCTGGCCATAACTATAACCTACTAGCATGTAGCTATTAACCTTTGACAGAGGTTAGCTAACCTCCCCATTTTGCCATTTTATAGCCCTGAGAAGATATTGTCTAATCTTACGGAATAATAATACAGCTCTGTAGGCATAATTCATAGTTTTCTAAAACAGCAACTTCCTTTATTGTAACCTTTTCTAGAATGATTCGGGAAGTGGTCTTCCACTAGGGTGGAGGCTGAAAGGAAGGACTAATGTATTGATAATAAAGTATAAGCAGCCCTGCTTCTTAAACAATGGTTACAATCACTTTTCTGTGCCACTGGTAAGATTCATTAGGTGCAAACAGGTCATGTTAGAGCAGAGAAGCTACAGCACAGTCTTAATGGAAGGTGGTAGAAAGCATACAAAAATGCACAAGGAACTGCCCAGCTGTCTTTCAGAAGCTGTTTTTTCTTACCCACATGACCCAAACTCTGTAATATGACTACAACTGTGTTCTGTACCATCCCTGTGAGAACCGCAGCAGCAGCACGAGCAGAAAGGGACGACATTACTGTGATATCAGAAATCATAAGGCATCATTAAAAAGAAGGAGGTGGGGAATAAGAACACAATCAGAGTTTGTCCTTACTAATCTCTATGCAGCAGACGAGCAGGTTTTTAGAAAGTTCATATTTGTATTTAATCCATTTACTTTCCTACAATGTTAGCGTCTAATGAGTTCCAGGAACCTATGGTTCCCAGGGTTGTACAGAGCACCCTGTAATTATTTATACTGAAATCAATGGTACTAACAAGACTATTCACTCATGGGAGGTAACCTACATAATTAACACTGAATGCAGGTAACACACATGTACTTTAGTAAACAGGCCACACTGGCAAGAATGGGGCCCACATTAATAATCTGCATAACCCTTCCTAAGGTTACTAAACATTTGTAAATAAGGAGACTTAGTGAGTTAAAGGAAAACCATTGGCTCACTGCAGAGTGTTGGAACTTTGTAAGTTCTATTGTCCTTTTAAGAATGTGACATAAGAAGTATGCTTATCTGTTAGCTAACAGGGAGGGGGCTTTTTAATTTATCTCCATTCATGTTTTACTAATTTAGCTGTATAGCCACATTAAAAATGTGGAAGAATATGGAGAAGGGAAGAAAAAATACCCAGAAGCCTTGAGGGCAAGGATAAAGAAACCAGTATGGCTGTATGGGTATGGTACGTAGATCACTCCTCTTTCTAGATATTAAGAAAACAATTACTAGAGATGAGCTGTCACATGCAACAAAACGTCTTTTGCTGATAATAGCGCACACTCTTCTTAACGAGCGCATACGGTGTGCAAAGGCAGCACACTTTTGTAAAAGAATGTGCACTTCTTCCTGATAATGCACACGTATGTGATGGTTTGCACTATCAGGAAAAGAGTGCATCCTCTTTGAACATATTGGATTAGATTCTGTAAATGGTGCTCAAACTTGGACGCCAAGCAAAATGACCGTTGAACACCATTCTATAAAAGGCACTGTTTATAGAATAGTGCTTAGCGCTGGGATCCACAAGCAGTTTTTGGTGCAAGGATTTACGCCAGCTGAAACCTGGTGCAAGTTCTCATGCCTAAATTAGGCACTGGTCTGCCTTATTCTATAATACTGCACATAAATTCTAGAAATCCCCCCGACCCGCCCATGCCCCCTTTTCAGATGGGCACACAAGAATTTACTTCTACATCTTTAGAGAACACCAACTAAGAGCTAGATGCACTAAACAGGATCGGTAAGACTGCTTGGGTCCGGTCCAATTCAATTTTTAGCTGATTTTAAAAAAGAGTTATTGATGGACTAAATATTTTGCATGCAAATAATTCACGCAGAGGTTCGTTGTAATCATCAACTCTCTCATCTGATTGATTGCTGTGAGAGCGACTCTCACACATGTGCAGAGCCGGCAGGGGAAGCTCGAACAGCTGACAGGCAGGGGAAGCCCCAAAGCAGCCTTCATGCCACTTCGCTGTTCAGGGCAGGAAACTTTAAAAAAAAAATTTTTATGGGCACAGATGCTGTGTGTGTTTTACACTTGCATAATACCTGCCCCATTAAAAAAAAAATGCTCCCCCTTAGCAAAGATGGCTGTCCCCGACAAACCGGCACTGGGGATTGACCCTTCCGTGCACCAGCAAAAATCGGCAGGAGGGTTGCCCACTTTCCTCATGCTATGCTGACACTCCCCCTCCCCCCGCGTGAGAGAAAATTGGTAGGAGATATGCCCACTCCCTTCTGCCATAGCGACTCCCCACCACTATGAAAGAAAATCGCTAGGAGGGATGCTCACTTCCTTCTGTCATGGAACCCCCCTCCCCCCGCATGAGAAAATCGGCAGGAGGGATGCAGCTTCCTCCTGAAAATGGAGTCCCCCAGTCTGCCATGTAATCACAATTACATGATTAAATTAAAATGTCTTTTGTCTTTGTTATTTCTGGGCCATAGATTTTAGAAATCTACCTGGTACTGACATTAGTTTCCAACTACTGGAGTTGCCGTTAAAGCTCACGCCAGCCTACCCAAACCATCATCTTTGTGGGATTCAGACTGTGAAAGCCCATTTGTATTTTACTTATCAATCCTCTGTACAGCTCACTGTGTGGTTTTCCATGTGGTCATACATTCTCCGATTCTAGCATGCAAATGGCCTCATTATTATTAAAATGAGGTTGTTAATATTAAAATGAGGATGTGGAGGAAATCGTGGCAGCAAATAGCACAAACAGTGTGAAGAAGTGGAGTGTCAGCAAGCCCTGAAGAAGCGGTAGTGATGCGTGAAACGTTGGCTTTTGAGAGACGCCACGTTTATGCTTCAACACTTGTAACAGCATTGCTAATTAAGCGATTTGTGGCCCAAGCTAAAATCCAGCCTAGCGGCAAGAGTAAAGTCTTCACGGAAGTTTTTTGTAGCCAATGATGTGGGTGGAGGAGGCTTGAGCATGTATGCTCTGCCTAGACAAACCTGAGGCTTTTTCTTCCGTTTAAAGACATTACCCTTAGCTATTAGAGTGGAGCATTTTTGTTTTGTTGTACGATATACAGCACATTATCCACTTCACTGACATTGATATTATATTAAAATGAGCCATCCGATCAATGGCCTAACATTGCATGCCATAATCGAATCAATAATGTCAACCTGAAAAAACAGACAGGTCTGCCCATTTTATCATTAAAAAAAAAAATGCTCCATAAAGAAAGTTGAGCTGCTTTCCCCTCCCCCCCCAACAAACACTCCCAAAACAACCCCTGGAAGAATAGCAAATGCAGGAGGGATGCCCATGCCAGACAGTGGCATAGTAAAGGAGGGTGCACCACCCCTGGCGCTGTCTTGGTGGGGGTGCCAGCACCTCCTTGCCGCTCCCCACACCACACTCCCTTTCCTACCCCCTGTACTTATTTAAATCTTCACAGCATGAGCAACTTCTCCAGCCTGCTGCTTGCACTGGCCTGGCTCCCTTCTGAAATCACTTCCAGGTCACGGGGCCCAGGAAGTGATGCCAGAGGAAAAGCCAACGCCAGTGCGAGCAGCAGGCCAGAGAAGTGGCTGGCATTGGTGAAGATTTAAAGAGGTATGAGGGGGAGGGCACAAGTGTGGAAGGGGGTGTTATGCCTATGGCCAGGGGGTAACTGAAACTCAGCATACTACGTGACATGTCTCCTCAAGTCTGCTTATCTGACCTTCTGACCTCAGTGACCTGGGTGTTGCCAAAACAAAGAACAAAAGGACAGTAAAACCAGGTTGACCAGGTGTCCGAGTGAAGACAGCTGGTTTCTGCAACAAGTCTGCTTATCTGCTATCCTGACCTCAGTGACCTGGGTGCTGCCAAAACAAAGAACAAAAGGACAGTAAAACCAGGCGGAAAGCTGGTTTCTGCAACAAGCCTGCTTATCTGCTATCCTGACCTCAGTGACCTCAGTGACCTGGGTGTTGTATGCCTGGGTCGTAGTGAAGGAAGCTGGTTACTGCAGAACTATGAACTCAGCAGTTTTCACCCTATATAAGAACGGGACTTTGCCCCTAACATTAGAATCCACTTCATTGCAACCATGGGTCTGTCCCTTTGGTCCACCCACCTATCAATTGCAGGGATTCCCAATTGTGAAGGATGGTGCTGCTTGGGATCACGATGAAGCTATATTATTATATTCATCTATATATATAAGTATAATAAAGGGTTATTGTTTATGCTTTTATATTGTCTGTGTGCTTTTCTGAGTGTCACTGATCATCCCATCTGACAGAAATAAGTGGCGGAACAGGGGGCAAGGAAGGAGCGGGTGGCTGAGATGAAGGTGTGGGGGACACCTTTGCCCCTCACTAAGCCATTGCTGCTAGAATGCTACTATCACCTCTCAGTGCAGCTTAAAGTCACCTCTCAGTGCAGCTTTGCTATTGTTAGTCATGATGGCTAACCACGTCATTGTTAGTCATGATGGCTAACTGACCTGTGCACTACCTGTCAGAACCAGCCACTCTCCCACTCTGCCCTTGTTATAAGTGAGACTTGTACCTAGGTACCTTAAGCAGCTAGCATAGATATTTTTACCATGCTGACAGATTCTATCATAAGGTAGGCATTAATGCAGGTCCGTGCTAACATATAGCTATCAATGCTAGCTTCTAACATAGCTTAGTAAACAGGTTCCTAAATCACGTTTACACATTCATAGTATAAAAAGCATTATGCAGATATCTCTACCTGCTCAAGCAGTTGCAAATATACATGTGTACGTCTGTGGATTATACATGTATACCACCAAATTCAGATTTGCTCACCCAAATTTGGGCATGCATCCAAGATGTGTGCACAAATCAACTGAGTAATGAGCCCTTAACTACCAATAACTGAGTGCTAACAACCAATTATTGAAGTTAACTGGCACCAATTAGGATTTGCACATGCATCTATCTCAGGGGTAGGGAACTCCGGTCCTCGAGAGCCGTATTCCAGTCAGGTTTTCAGGATTTCCCCAATGAATATGCATTGAAAACAGTGCATGCAAATAGATCTCATGCATATTCATTGGGGAAATCATGAAAACCCGACTGGAATACGGCTCTTGAGGACCGGAGTTCCCTACCCCTGATCTATCTGCATGCTATTCTGTAAGTGGCCTAGTACAGTGTTCCTGAGCCACCGGTCCGTGGCGCGTCCTGCACCTGAGCCGGAAGCCTTCTCTCTGACGTCACAACGTCAGAGGGAAGGCTTCTTGATGAGGCGCAGGATATGCAAGGAGCCACTACCCGTGGCTTTGTGCACTGCATCAGTGAGGAAGAGGGAGCCGGCCTGAAGATAACACCGGGGGCAGCATAAAATGGCCAGGCAGGAGCAGGCCAGAAGGTAAGGCATAGCATGGAGGGAGGGAAACAACAAAGATAGGGGGGGAATGATTTTATTTTTGAATTTTGTGAATGAATTATGTCAATTTTGAGAATTTACATCTGCTGTCAGTGTGCTTTGTGTAGTTTAATTTTGTGGTTAACCATTATGTGTTGTTAATAAGATTATATTGTGTATCTGTGAAAAATGAATGGAAAAATTAGTGTTACAATTAGTACTATTATGGGGGCGGGGTCTAGGGTGGAGACTGGATAGAGATGGGTGGGGTCTGGCCCACGACTTAGCCCAGTGTTCTTCAACTGCCGGTCCACAGACCGATGCCAGTCCACAGAATAATTCTTTTATTTCTGCTGGTCCATAGGAGTAAAAAGGTGGAAAAACACTGTCCTAGTAAGTGGAGGAGTGGCCTAGTGGTTAGAACTAGTGCTGCCCGATTTGCCGATTCGCTTTCTAAAAAAATTGAACTCACCGATTCAGTGAGTCCTGACACCTCCTGGTCTCCTGAAGCAGTATCAGCGGTGGCTGGCAGGAAGAAGCTGCCCATGGCCTGCCCCACTAGGGCCTTCCCTCTGCCGCATCACTACTGATGTCACTGATGACAAAGCAGAGGGAAGCCTTGGCGGGGAAGGCCAGAAGAAGTCTGATCCAAGCGCTGGTTCTTCCTGCCAGCTACCGCCACTGCTGCTGCTGCTTTGGGAGGCCTATATGTCAGATCTCACGATGGAGGGGGTCGGTTTGGAGGTAAAGCTGCTATACAGGAGGATGGGAAGAAGGGATGGATGGAAAGCTGCTGTACAGGGGAATGGGAGGAGGGGATGGATGGAAAGCTGCTGTACAGGGGGACATGGGGGTAGAGAGCTGCTGCGCATGGGGGAAGAGAGGAGGAATTGTTGGACATGGGGTGAAGGAGAGGAAGGGAGAGATGCAACAGAGGTAGAACTGGATGAGAGGGAGAAATCCTGCATATGGTGGAAATCCTGCATGGAAAAAAAGAGAGAGAATCGTTGGACATAGAGTGGAGGGCAAGGAGAGATGGTGGGCAGAACAAGAAATGTTGCACATGATTATGGAAGGGAGGAAGAGAGAGATGCTGCATGGAGGTGAATAATAGAGAGGTTTGACCCAGGGCACAAGGCAGAGAGAAAGAGATATGGTAGACAGTGAGAAAGAAACAGAAAAGCACAGTTACTTACCGTACAGGTGTTATCCAGGGACAGCAGGCAGATATTCTTACTGATGGGTGACATCACCATGGAGCCCCAGCACGGACACTTCATGAGCTTGAAAAAGCTCTTGACGCCCCCACCGCGCATGTGCGAGTGCCTTCCCGCCCGACGGAGGCATGCTGTCCTTCAGTTAAGATAAGCTAGCTAAGAAGCCAACCCGGGGAGGTGGGTGGGTTTTGAGAATATCTGCCTGCTGTCCCTGGATAACACCTGTTACGGTAAGTAACTGTGATTTATCCCAGGACAAGCAGGCAGCATATTCTCACTGATGGGTGACCTCCAAGCTAACAGAGATGGGATGATGGGAGAGTTGGCCAAAGAAAAAATTGCAAACATAATGGCCGAAGTGCCCATCCCGTCTGGAGAAAAAAAACAGACAAAAGTAAGGAATGAACTGAGGACCAGGTGGCAGCTATACAGTGTTCCTCAATAATGTAATTAAAAGGAAAAACCACAAAAGCTGCCAAAACTCGAGACTGGGACACGACATCCCTGTGCCAGGCCAATTGGAGTAAAGAAGAACTAAAGAGAGGCATTTGGCCAAGAGATTGTTCTCATGAACTTAGGATGTCCAAACTGAGTTGAAACAAAAGAAAAAAGGTGGGATAAAATCACTGTGGTTCCAACCTGAGTAAGAAGGAGGACAAAAAAAACGCTGAAAGGACAACACAAAGCCAGGCTACTCGTAAGAAAAAAAACGATGTGCAGGAAACAAGCCAGACAGAAGAACTGACTGAGCGAAAAGAAAACAGTAGCAGATACTGTAGACATGAATATAGAATCACCAGGACTGGATGAAAGGCTGAAAAGGATGAAGCCGCTAGTAGGGCATTAAACTCACCGATTCCCCTAAAAGAGGTGAGACATAAGGAAAAATTTGTTCAGGAAATAAACTCAAGTGGAGCTGATGCCATTGTCATAAATGGGAGCAGCAACAACCAGTAAAGAACCACAGAAATAGTCCAGAGGACAGAAGAAGGAATGAGGTGTGGTTACACACATGAAAAACCTCTGTCATGATCCGGGGAACCAGAAGAGAAATCAGAAAGATGCTGTTCCTCGACAGATCAAAGGACAAAATGCAATAGCATTAAAAAGAAGTCTGAGAGCTATGAACTTGAGACTCGAAGCAACAAAGAAAAAAATACCACTGGGAGGAAGATGGAAACAGGCAGAGAAAAAAAGGCACCAGAAAAGAAATTAAACCACTTGTGATATCGACAAGGACAAGTGGCTGGTATTGTGGCAGAAGGCAACAAACGGGCTGAGAAACGAACGCATCCCAAAGAAAAAAACAATGAAAATTGGAAGAAATGAAAGATTCCTGAGTCAGAGAGAACCGAGCAGGAAATTGAGAAGAAGAGAGGGCTTCCTAAGTTTTGAGTGGATAAAGAAGGGAGAACCCATGTTGACTGTGCATCAACAGCACTCGCGAGCTTGATGAAAAAAGGTCAACAGAAGAAAAAAACCAAAAGGAATGCATATAAATATATACTCGCCCAATCCAGGAGAAAACTAACTGTTGTCAGATGGAGAAAAATCCTGGAGTAAAAGGATTAAAGAATCCTGCTGAAATTGGCTGCTACGAAATTCAGCTCCTCATAAATAGCAGCAAGAGCAGAAGGCCAATCGCCTCCAAGGTCACAAAAAAAAAAAGGGCCTCCTGAGCAAGGAAGAAGGGCTTGAGGACAGAGTAGATGATGAAAATCATGAGATCCTAAAATATCATTAGAAAAATTAGGAAAAAAAATGGGAAAAGACCCTGAGGCTGAAGAATGCCTATAGGAGCCCCCCAGGCAGAAAATAGATGCAGCAAGTATTAAGACCATGCAAGGAGGTAACAAATAAAAAAGGGAACCTCCGTAGAGACTAGAGGAGATCAAAGAGATACATGCGTTGAGAGAGACAAGCCCTCCTGGTACCACTGGAAAACAAAAGACCACTGAGGAGTACAAGAATGTAGTCCGACTCGTGGCATAACCGAACCAGGAGAATGCTGGTTGTTCAGAAGAAACAACATGTGTAAGATGGAAAACAATCTGAAAAAAGAAACACTCAGCAAGGTGGAGTCAAGAAGTACCCCAAAGAAACAGAGACATGAATTACGGGTAAGGAAAATGAAAAGCTAAAGAAAATGAGATGGGTGAGAAAAACGTCTGAACCATATCTCAGGGAAAAAACCCAAATGTTCAAAAAATGGAAAAAGGCGGCCCTGTAATCGAATAGATGTGACCAGCACAATCAGATACCCCCTGAATAATCTGGGAGGATAAAACCCAATAGTAAGTAGAACGGATGAAAAACACAGCTCGAAAACCGTATGAAGTGGAGCCTATAGCGGCTGCCCGGAAAATCAGGAAGTAGAGCCATGAGGTCTGAGATCCAGAAAAAACAGTCATCTAGTGTCCTTGATAATGAAGAGAAAGAAGGGAAAAGTTTCCCTAACTCCAGTAATTGAAGAGGACCCTTCAAGGAGAATTAGCAGTAGAAAACAGGAAGTACTGCCTAAGATACCTCGTAGACTCTCGAGTCTCAACAGAAAACAGAGTCTAAGAGCAGGGTGAAAAGATTAAGGGAAGAAAGCCTCCACGTGAATAGAACTCAGAGCCAGGCTTGTAGGAGTACATAAAGACAGATAAAACAGCCGCTGTGAAAGTGAAAACTGCTACACAGATGCGGCCAGAGAACTCACCATGCCATAATGTAGAGGAAACATGTTCCAGCCCAGCCCAGCCCCAGGAACACCTCCCCAAATCAGACATAGTCGATAACCTGTCGTGTGGAGTAATGATAAAAACAGACACTCGGATGTAGACCAGATCCGTAAAACACAGATCTGAAACTGAAAAGCAGCTACATGGAATGTGAACACAAATGTATGTCAAGGAAAACCAGGCAAGCAGGAGAGGAAACTAGGAAGCCCATTTGGCTAACCAGTCCCCAGCCTTGTCCGCTCTGCCCAGAAAGACAGAGGCCTACATACTAGCCGTGAGGAGGTACTCCCACCAGGAGGGAAACCAGGACACATGTGAACTGCTTCATAGGGCGTGTCACATCAGTCCCCATAGAGATCAAGGAAGGGAAGCAAACCACCCTTGAGGAAATAAGTAGAAGGAAGGAAAAGAAATTCCAAAGGGAAGAAAATGACTGTACAAAGCCAACTCCCAAAGGAATGCATATACTGAAGATTTCCTAATGAATCTGTAAAAAACGATGTCATGCAAGTAGAAACCCCACTCAAGGCAAAAAAAGCACATGGGACGTAGAAACACCCACCATTTCAGAGAGAGATGTGGCGTAGTTCCAAAAAAAACACCCCATGGCTCTCAACCAGTCAAGATCATCAAGGAATCAATGTCGAAGCCAAAAACAGCTTGAAAACTGCAAAGCGTTTCCATATCGGAACACAACCGACACTGGTAACTGCAACGACAACTGGTGTCACTGGATAGGAGTCAACAAAAGCAGAGAAGACTCAAGTGAAAAAGTCCCTGGAAGTAAAAAACTGAACTGGGCAGCACTAGAATAGACAATGTCGACAACTGGATCACAGTTGAACATGGCAATGTCGAGAAGAAAGTCTGACATCGACCTGGATGTCAATATGGACTGCAACATCGAGCAGAACTGACAAGAATAACATGGCATCGAGAGAGAAAAGTCGACATCGTAGGGAGGTCGACACCAATTAGAAACGTCAACATCACTCCCAGGGACAATGAAAACATGCTGATGTCGACCAAAAACGTGGACATGAAAGAAAACACTGTTAAAAAGGGAGAAACGGTACCGATGGATACAACGCCCGTAACAAGGGTCAACACTCCCGAGATGAACAAAGCAGATATTAAAGCACACAGCACAACTGGAGCAGATGGGAAAGGACACCGGTACCATTGGTCTATGACCGTTATGGATGGTGTTATTGCCCAGGAAAAAGAAAAGGACACCGGTACCGTTGGTTCATGACTGATACTGACGGTGTCAGTGGCAAGTATAGAGAACCGGTACCGATGGATACAACGCCCGTACCAAGGGTCAACACTCCCAAGATGAACAAAGCCAGTATTAAGGCACACAGCACCACTGGAGCAGATGGGAAAGGACACTGGTACCGTTGGTCTATGACCGGTACAGTTGGTGTCTTTGCCCAGGAAAAAGAAAAGGACACCAGTACCGTTGATTCATGACCGGTACTGATGGAGTCAGCGGCAAGTAGAGAGAAAAGGACACCGGTACCCTTTGTCCATGACTGGTACCCATGGTGTCATTGCCAAGGAAAGAGAAAAGGATATCGATACCGTTGGTCCAAGACCAGTACCGACGGTGTCAGTAGAGAGAAAAAGAACACCGGTATCAGTGGTTCATGGCCAGAACCGAAGGTCAAGAGTAGAAAGAAAAAAGCACCGGCACCCAAGGTCCATATACCATTGGTGCCGCTCCCGGAGGAGAAAGAAAGAACACTGGTACCTATGGTCCCCGACCGGTACCATTGGTGTCGTTTCGAAGCAGGAAAAAAAGAACACCGGTACCCTTGGTCGATGACTGGTACCATAGGTGTGGCTCTAGAATAGAAGAAAAGAAAAGAACACCGGTACCTTTGTCTCATGATCGGTACCATCGGTGTCGCTCCATGGTTCCAAGATGAACATGCCTATATCAAGACAGTCATCGACATCGAAGTGGAGCCAGAGATAGGGTTGAAAAAAAGTCGGCAGGACTTGACTCACTGCTACAATGACCAAGGTCGACAGGATTAGACTCACTGTTACAATGACCTGAAGCCCAAAAGAGAAAACCAACTTACCAAAAGAAGAAGCATCACAGACTGTGCGGACTGGAGAATCGGTGTCGGAAGTACACTGGATACCGGATCACCGGCATCGACTGGTGCTGGATTCCTGGCGTTGTTGACTGGAAACAGCTTCTGAAGAATACACATGAAAATGCGCTGAAAAGGAAAAAAGCAAAGGAAGAAAAAACCAGCATGGTTGAGGGCCCGACATTGCTAAAATAACAGAAGGATGTGGGTGAAGACAAGTTCCACCACAAAACAACTGCGTGGAGGAAGATTGGGCAGGAAAAACTAGCCCAGGACAAGAGCCATGCAGAGGGGAGAAAAGAAAATGGCAATCCATAAGGCCCCACAAGGTCCAACCGACAATGGTAAAGAAAAATAAAATGTAAATTTTTTTTTTAAAAATAATAGGAACTTATAAAAGAAATAAAAGAAGAAACTAACAAAAAGTCAGTAAACTGCGAGAGCGGGAAGGCAGCGAAATGAAAATTTTTCAACTACCGTTGAAAAGCGACTTCTTAGCTCCGTGGAAACTAGAAAACTGAGGGACCGCGAGCCTCCGTCGGGCAGGAAGGCACTCGCACATGCGCGGTACGGGCGACAAGAGCTTTTTCAAGCTCTTGAAGTGTCCATGCCGGGGCTAAGTGGTGACGTCACCATCAGTGAGAACATGCTGCCTGCTTGTCCTGGGATAATATTGGATATGGCAGTGGAAGAGAAGGTACAGAGATGGAAGATGGATGGTGAGCACGGAGAAAGAAGAAAATGTCAAATGGGCAGGAGACCTTAGCAAGCAAATTAACAGAAGACAAACAGAAAACAGAGCCTGGGACCAACATGATTTGAATACCACCACTATCAGATAACAAAAGGTAGAAAAAAAATAAATTGTTAGTTTCTATTTTGTGATTACAATATGTCAGATTTGAAATGTCTATCCTGCCAGAGCTGGTGTTAGACAATAGCATGAGCTATGACCTAACAGAGAGAGGAAAAGTATTTTTTATTTTGTTTACACCACAGCGCCGGCGTCAGTTTGGAGAGGGCAAAGAAGGATGGGGTGAGTGAAAAGGCTACAAAAATAAACCTTGATATCAGAAAAAGGAGAAGCAGATATGCCCATATTTTGAGTAGCTATTTTTCAATATAATTCAGTGCAATGATAGAAATCTCTTACGCCAGATTTTAAATCTACTGGGTCTCTTGGAGGTTTTGGTCTGAAAAAAAACATCTGTTTCTGAGTACTGTTTACTCATGTTGTGTGTGTGACTGATTGAAGAGAACATTTATTGTGCCTCTCCTTTTTTTTTATATCAAGTAGCTCTCTGAGGGGGACTTTTGGAAAAATTTGTTCTTCCCTATTTGTATGGTGTTCCTACAAAATAAACCTGTCAGGACGTCTGGGAAAAAAAGGGCCAATTGGCAGGAAAAGAGAATCAAATCGAAAACTCAATTCAATGGGCCAAATCAAACTGAAAAAATTTTCCCTGAATCAGGCAGCCCTAGTTAGAACCCTTGCTTCAGCACACTGAGGTTGTGGATTCAATTCCCATGCTGTTCCTTTTGACCCTGGGCAAATTATTTAACCCTCCATTATCCCAGGTATCATAGATAGGGAGAAATATTTAAGATGAATTCAAATAGAAGTGGTATATAGGAAATGTAAATAAATAAATAAGGTATGGAGCTTAACTCTACTATTGTGCAAGTCAAAAGAGGACATGGATATGGGTGTTCCAAATAGTTGTGTGTGTAGTATGACAGGCAACTGACTGTCATGAGTAGAAATCCTCCATTTGACTCTGCCAGGGACTGTCACAAGTCCTATGAGTAGCGACAGTCCTTTGAATACAGGAGAGGGAAGTAGAAGCCAGGCAGAGGTGCAGCCCACAAAAGAGATTTCTACCAGGAATAGACAGACCTGTTCACCTCAAATTCAAGGACACAAATTTCAAAGAAATGGGAGACTTCGTTCACCAGGCGCTACAAAGCCAAGAAGAAACCGATAACGTGGAAGACATGTGGTCGACTTTGAAAGCAACCATACAAGAAGCAACAAACCGCTATGTAAAATCAGTAAGTAAACGGCGAAGGAACAATAAGCCACAGTGGTTTACTGCGGAGATCTCAGACCTGATCAAGGAGAAGAAAAAAGCATTCATCTCTTACAAACAATCAGGGA
The DNA here is from genome assembly GCF_902459505.1 of Geotrypetes seraphini. Classification (NCBI taxonomy): domain Eukaryota; kingdom Metazoa; phylum Chordata; class Amphibia; order Gymnophiona; family Dermophiidae; genus Geotrypetes; species Geotrypetes seraphini. Next base: position 160,540,286 of record NC_047086.1, on the reverse strand, counting down.
AGCAGGACTCTAGAGCAGACTACCTGGCCAAATCAAAAGCCGTCAAAACAGCAGTCAGGGAGGCTAAATTCCTCATGGAGGAGTCTCTAGCAAAGAACATCCAGAAGGGAGATAAATCCTTCTTCAGGTATATCAGTGATAGAAGAAAAAACTCAGGCGGGATTGTATGTCTTAGGAAACCAGACGGAGACTATGTGGAAAAGGATTCGGAAAAAGCCCAACTATTAAATGAATACTTCTGCTCAGTCTTCACCCGAGAAGCGCCAGGGCTCGGCCCTCAGCTACAGACAAGGGTTGGCTCAGTTGACCCGTTTAGTAACTTTGAGTTTACGCCCAGCAGTGTCTACGGTGAGCTGTCAAAGCTCAAGGTTAACAAAGCAATGGGGCCGGACAACCTGCACCCCAGGGTGCTTAGGGAGCTGAGTGATGTCTTGGCGGAGCCACTGTCCGCGCTCTTCAACCTCTCCCTTAGTACAGGCAGCGTCCCGTTGGACTGGAGGACGGCTAACGTCATTCCACTCCACAAGAAAGGCTCAAAGATGGAGACAGCAAACTACAGACCAGTGAGTCTAACATCGATAGTGAGCAAACTAATGGAAACTCTAATCAAACACCAATTAGATAAGATCCTGGATGAGGAGAATCTACGGGATCCCCGACAACATGGATTTACTAAGGGGAGATCCTGCCAATCCAACCTGATCAGCTTCTTTGACTGGGTAACGGGGAAGCTGGATATAGGGGAGTCCCTGGACATCGTGTACCTGGACTTTAGCAAAGCATTCGATAGCGTACCACACCGCAGGTTACTGAGCAAGATGAGTTCTATAGGATTAGGTAACACATTGACGAAATGGGTTGGGAGCTGGCTTGGAGGTAGGCTCCAAAGGGTGGTGGTGAACGGCACCCCCTCCGAAATGACGGAGGTGATTAGTGGAGTACCACAGGGCTCAGTCTTGGGCCCAATCCTATTCAACATCTTTATAAGAGACTTGGCAGAAGGGCTTCGAGGTAAAATAACATTATTCGCCGATGACGCCAAACTGAGTAATGTAGTGGGCAAATGCACAACAGACGAAGATTCAGTGCCCGACAACATGATGCACGACCTACTCCTACTGGAGCGATGGTCTAGGACATGGCAAATCAACTTCAATGCCAAAAAATGCAAAGTTATGCACCTGGGCAGCCAGAATCCATGCAAGTCTTATACCCTTAATGGCGAGATCCTAGCAAAAACGGTAGCAGAACGAGACTTGGGGGTAATCGTCAGTGAGGACATGAAGTCTGCCAATCAAGTGGAGCAGGCTTCGTCCAAGGCAAGACAAATCATGGGCTGCATATGAAGGGGTTTCGTCAGTCGTAAGGCGGAAGTCATTATGCCATTGTATAGATCCATGGTGAGGCCCCACCTGGAATACTGTGTGCAATTCTGGAGGCCGCATTATCGCAAGGATGTGCTGAGACTGGAGTCGGTGCAAAGAATGGCCACCCGTATGGTCTCGGGACTCAAGGATCTACCATACGAAAAACGGCTTGACAAATTACAGCTATACTCGCTCGAGGAGCGCAGAGAGAGGGGGGACATGATCGAGACGTTCAAGTATCTTACGGGCCGCATCGAGGCGGAGGAAGATATCTTCTTTTTCAAGGGTCCCACGACAACAAGAGGGCATCCGTTGAAAATCAGGGGCGGGAAACTACGAGGTGACACCAGGAAATTCTTTTTCACTGAAAGAGTGGTTGATCGCTGGAATAGTCTTCCACTACAGGTGATTGAGGCCAGCAGCGTGCCTGATTTTAAGGCCAAATGGGATCGGCACATGGGATCTATTCACAGGGCAAAGGTAGGGGAGGGACATTAAGGTGGGCAGACTAGATGGGCCGTGGGCCCTTATCTGCCGTCTATTTCTATGTTTCTATGTTTCTACCTTCCCATTATTCCTTTTGTAGAAACTCTGAACAGAATCTCTGCAAGCCACAGAAAATTAAATTTGACACAAAAGGGTTTAACAGAGGAGGCGTGGCTCGGGGAACTGAGCCACAAGTGGTGCAGCAAATTGGGGCCAAGGCTTGCCAAGCAGGAAGAGAACCGGCTGCAGGCAAATTAGCCCCAGCTGGAGTGCTCGAGGATGTGCAGCTCAGAATGCCAAGGAAACCAGGTTATATGGAACAGTACAAGGGCTCCTTAGGGAGGAAAGTCCCTGCTCCTTCATGCCCAAGGAACTCTGCTTTCAGGGAGAACCAAGTTGGGAAAGTAAAGGATCTTAAGCCTAAATTAGCAGGGAGGGAAAGACTGGGGGATGGTAGAGATAGTGGAGCTGGGAGCCGATGATCCTGTTTTCAGGACCCAGAGAATGGCATGGAGTGGATGTCTCCTGAAGAAGACAGCTTGGTTGAAGGTATGAGTGAATAAAACTCTTTAATGTGAGAATAGTTGTTTGAAAGTGAAAGAAGTTGGTTCTAGATTACAACGTGTGCTGTGAATGAGTTGACATAATCCCCTGAGAGATAAAAGGGTTTGGTGGGTATTGCTTAAGGGAAAGCAGAACTAGACGAAAGGAAAGGGAATGTAAAGCTAGGAAGCCTGCCTTTATTCTAAATTGCCTAAAGCACTCGATATAGGGATTGGGGAGGATTAAGAACTAACTAATCAGTTGGGAGGAAGGGCCCCTGCACCCTGACCAGGTACTACAACAGGTCAGGGGTGCTATATCCAAGAAGGGCACAAGTTCTACTAAGAATTACAGTGCTGTATTGGACTGAGTAGTGACCAGTTTAAAAGACTGTTGAAAGTGGCTCAAGTGCTGGGTGGCCCTGCGACCAGTCCAGAAGCCTGGAGTCCGTCCCAGAGCAGTGGTGCTGCCAGGATTGAGATAATTGGAGCAGTTCTATCCCTTTCTATTGTGGGAAAACCACAGAAAACCATAAATAGGTTGAGAAAAAGACCTCTCATAAATTTGTGGAACTTAACACAGCAAAAGCTGAAGACATGTAAATTCACTTTATCATCACAGGTCAGAAAAAACTCTACCTGAATACGAAAAAGTCTAATTCTGTGTTTAAGACCATCAATAGGAGAGCAAGCCCTCTTTTGACTTGCACACTGTTTGTTCTCCTATTGGTAGTCTTAAACATAGAATAAGACTTTTTTGTATTCAGGTGGAGTTTTTTCTGACCTGTGATGATAAAGTGAACTTACTTGTCTTCAGCTTTTGTTAAGTTCCACAAATTTATGTGAGGTCTTTTTCTCCACTTGTTTTTGGTTTTCTGTTGTTTTCCCATAATAGAAGAGGATAGGTTTTCTGATTTTTTTATATTTACTATCCCACCTGGTGTTAATAATTGGAGCTGTCCCACTATAGGCAGACACCTCATTCGGATGAGGACTGGAGAATTACTGTGCTAAAAGAGTTTTATTTCATTTGGACACGTGGCCCAGGTAGGGACAGTGTGAGAACTGTTTGGGCAATATTGCCTTGAATGAGAGCCTCTGAGAAGAAGATTAATGGCTGAAATAAAACAATTTTTCTTTTGCAACTTATGGTGTTGAGAGTTGCTGAATTTAACTGAAAAGTCAAGCACCATTGGCATTCCAGGGAAATGCAGGATCTAGCGCCTGTAGTAGGAAACAGGGATTGCTCAGGGGCTTCTCATAGTCCTACCACAGTAGTTAAGAATACTGCCTATTTTGGGCACCAGTACTTATACTAGAGAATGACACGGGAGAAAAATTTGTCCCTCCCTGTCCCCACAAGCTCGACCCTGTCACTGCCCCATCCCCGCCAGTTCAGTCCCCATCCCCACCCTGTCCCTGCAAACCATCTGATCCCATCCGCACAAACTTCAAATACTTTTATACTGAATTAATTTTATTAAAGTATAAAAAGAAACAATATTCTGTACAACTGTCATTTTGTAAAACAAAAATGATACAGAGCATGGATCAACAAAACCGCTGTCTCTCCCCTCTCCTCCTCCTCCTCCTCACAAATATCCCCTCCACTATCGAGAAAACTGAAGTCAAATTACTATAGAATACTACATAGAAAAATCAAGCTAATAGAATACATCAGTCATACATGTCAGGAATAGTGTTAGAGGAGTGCAACTACCCTCCTAGTCACAGATAGCCCTAAGCCAGCTGAAAGCTAAAGAAGCACAGCCTGGGCTTTGCAGTCTCCAGTTATATCTAACACCAGCTCTAGCAGGATACATATTTCAAATTTGATATATTCTAATCACAAATTAGAAAATAATTTTTTTTCTACCTTTATCTGATTTTATTTTTCCACATCACATTAGTCTCAGGCTCTGGGTCTACTCTTAACTCACTTGCCAGGGTCTCCTGACCATTTGACATGTCTTCTTTCTTCATGTTCACCATTCATCTTATATCTCTGTGTAGGTTTTTCCCCCATGTTCAGGAAGCATCTCCCTTCTCTGTCTCCTATACTTCCCTTTCTAGTATTTCCCCTGTGCCCATCTCTCTGCCTTCATCATCTCACCATTCTATGATCCCCCTCCTTCTGTATACAGTATCATTCCTCTATATCCCTATGCCCCCCTGTCCATCATCTTCCTTCTGTGTTCTTATTCTTCCCCATGTCTAGCTATCTTCTCTGTGTGTCCATATACCCTCCCATGTCTAGCATTACTCCTCTGTGTCCATATATCATCCCCATGCAGATGCAGCATTCCCTTTTTTGTCCCTGTTCTTATGGTTCCATCCATGCCCACCATCTCCCCTCTTTTTGTATATCTCCCTGTGTCCAGCTTCTCCCCTCTCTTACTCCCTTACACCAATATGTCTCTCATACTCTCTCTTTCCTCCCTTTCTATGTTATGTTCCTTCATCCCCTTGGTTCAGCTTTTCTCTTTCCCTTTCCTTCTCTCTTCTTCCCTGCAGGTCCTGCATCTCTCTCCTTTCCCTCTAGCTCCCTTCCCATGGATCCAACACCTCTATCCCCTTTCTTCAGTGCCAGTGTAGATCTGGCACCTCTCCCTTTCCTCCAGCACACTCCACCCACCACATGTGCCTAGCACCCGTTTCCCCTTCCCTTCAGTTCAGCTCCAGCTGGTCCGGCCAGAAGTTACACTGGACTCGGTGGCAAGAAGGTTCCAGTTGGAACAGCCTTGCATACAGGAAGCTTCTAAGTGGGTGGTAGGCCCACCACAGGAGTCACGAAGGAGGGAGGCAGGGTGTGAAGGTGTGGGGCTGTTGACCCATAAGAGTGAGGGAGGGGTGCTGCTGGACTCATGGGGGGGAAGGGGCTGCTGACTGGGAGGAGTGGAAAGGGAGGTAAGTTGCACCAGCTACTTTACTGTGGGGATAAGGCCATTTACCACTTCATGGGGTGGTGAATGGCCTTGTCCCCATACCTGTGGTAACCTGTCTCCCCCCCACTTCCTGTCGGTTACCCGTTACCCGTGGCTAATCATTGTTAACAGTTACCATGTCATTCTCTAACTTGCACCAGGTTTCTGCAGGTGGAAGTCTGGTGCCTACAGTTAAGCATGGGAATTGGTGTTAAGCACTATTCTGTAAGTGTGCATGCCTTTTATAGAATAGTATTTAGTGCTGATTTTTTTCAGGGCCTATTTCTGAGTGCCACTTTTAGAATTTCCCTCATAGTTAAGTATAAATGTACAGGCAAAGCTCTATCTTGATCTGCCCAGAGAACACCCACTATAAACACGCATACAAGTAGCGTCAGTACCAGTGTATATACCTCCTTATGGCAACAATTCTTTTACATATAAAACCCAGTTTAACACATGTAAAGTCTTTATCAAATTATAGAAGCAAAAAACATGACGGAAGATAAAGGTCAAAGGGCCCATCCAGTCTGCCTTTCCACAGCATCCACTGTTTCCTCCTTTCCCTGAGAAATCCTTCATGCCTGTCCCACACTATCTTGAATTCAGTCTTTTGTCTCCACTACTTCTGCTGAGACTACACATCTACCACACTTTATGTAGAAAAGTATTTTCTTAGATTACCCCAAGCCTATCACTTCTTTACTTCACACTATGCCCTCTTTATTCTAGAGTTTTCCTTCATTAATACCAAGAAAATATTTAAAAGTCTCGATTATATACCCCCTCTTCCACCATTCTTCCAGAGTATACATATTGAGGTCTATAAATCTCTCCCCATACACTTTATGATGGAGACCACTGACTAATTTTGTAGCTGCCCTCTGGACCTGCTCCACCCTGTTTATATCTTTTTGAAGGTGCGTTCTCTAGAATTGCACAAAGTATTCTAATCTCCATCTGTCTCTTACCGCTGTGCATGCAATCGATTGTGGGTATTCCTTTGTACTGCAAGTCACCCTTTCCTAGGTGGGTGAAGGCTCAGGGTCAGGAACACAGCTAATCCTAAACGAGATGATTACCACAGAGGCCTGCTGTCATGCGTTAATGTTTAATCTAGTAAACTGATACCAGGATTTAAAATTCTGTAAGTATATCCTGGAAACATTTCTTACTCTGTCAATGCCATTTTAAAAAAGGTAGTGTATCTATTGCCAAAGAAAGCATCCCGAGACTATTACCTCTGATTGTTGATATTGGTGCTTCGTGCAAGTCTGGAGTGAAGCCTTACATTTCCTGAGGCTTTGTACTGAATGCTTGGAAAGAAAATCAATAGAAATGATGAATGCAGAACAAAAATCAAAGAAAAGCAATTATTGTTTCTGCAGTATATATGTACATACTTTTCAGTTTGGCATTGCTCCTTACCTGATGTTGACTACAAAGACACTATAATTCCAGTTCTGGAATGTGTGATTGAGCTGAAAAACAAAAGAAGAATCACAAGTGAAAAAAGGGGAAGAGGACTGCTGATGGGATCTGTGATAGAGCAAACATTTGGAGTTACATTAGTGGGAGAGACACGAGTGAGATTTCATAGTCAGGAATACACTAATACTGTGGCACAGTTAAGGGAATGCTCAAGTCAGTGGTGAACTCCTTAACTGACAGCTGGAAGATCCCAAACTCCTTAGTCTGTAAAAATAGGGTGAATAGGCATAAAGTTCATTATGCCCATGTTTGAATTTGCAGGTCTCTTCCAACGTGATTCATCCCAGATGAAAATTACACTATCGCCTTCTTTTACTAAGGCACGCTAGCTGTTTTAGCGTTCCCTAAATATTAGCATGCGCTAAACGCTAACGTGTCTATAGAATATAATGGACGTGTTAGCGTTTAGCGCACACACTAAAATGGTTAGTGTACCTTAGTAAAAGGACCCCTATATGATTATATATTACAGGGTCTAATAACTAATGTTTCCATCTCCATCGATTTAATAAACTGGATATCTGCTGCATAAAATCACAGTCACCAATTCCTCTCTTCACCCTCAAGAGGGAAAATCAAATTTGGTCCTTTTTCTTTTGTGTGTGTTTCACTTTTTCAAAAAAAGTCACATAATCTATGATTGCAACCTCTTCTCATATTCAAATCTCACTTTAAAGATTTTAAAAATATTACCTGTGCACCAGAATAGTCAGGTTCAGCTCAATGAAATGAGAAATTTGGGATTTTCTGATGAATAAACCTTGTGGTTGATATGCAGCAGTGTTGAATTCTGGAGTGTCATACTTCAGTGCTACTTTAATTATTTACTAAAAGAATGGTATTACTAGTAAACATCCATTGAAGTGATATGAATCTCTTTCGTTTCAAGAGGTGTTGGTGTTTGAAGAAATGAAATTATAGGCCAGAATGCTCAGCCAGTGTGCCAGTCTAGTCAAGATTTTGCAGTGCTCCGAGTTTACATTGGAATAAGGCTTACCTCATTAATTTTGACTAAAGAATAACTCTGCAGGAAATCAATTTCCCTGTCCCTGCGAGTTTTGTCGCTGTCCCTATCCCTGCCCCTTTCTTGTAAGCTCTGCTTTAACTACACAAGCCTCGACAACTTCTGATTTTAAAGTGTTTGAGGCTTGTGCTAGATTTACCTGTGGTGTTTGAGGTTATTGGGGGGGGGGGGGGGAACGTCGATTGCTGTGTCGCAAGCTTGAGTTGGTGGTTCGTAAATGCATTATGAAATATTGGACTAAGTGAGCCCCCAGGGTATTGGCGGTGGGCTTATGTACATCAACTGGCCTGCTGGGAAGTGAGGGATGAAAGGGGAACCAGGAAAGGGGGGTCAGTGATATTTGCAAATTTGGGACCCATATTTGCAACAGTTACATCCCAAGGGCCGTAGTCTCATTTTGAAAACCCTACGAGCACTGTAGTCTGTGACTGGTGAGTTTTGCGCATGGGGGGTTGGGCTTGGGGTGGGTTTTTGGATGGGGGTGTGGTGGGTGCAAGGGAGATACTGTAGCTAGCTTTGGAACCATGTGCTCTTCTGGGCTGGGACATTTTCAGATTGGGGGTGGTATCTTGGAGCTGGAGGGGAGGGGGTTGGGGGCGGTTTGCTTCTGACCTTGAGGAGGTTTTGTGGTGGGAGGAGGGGTAAATTCCTGGGTCATATTGTGTTGTGGAGTAAGGGTTCAGGGATTATCAGAACACAGATCACCGAGCCTTCTTGTTGTAGGCTTGCTGGAGCTGAGATGCATCCTATGGTTGAGTGGTAATTGGGGAGGAATGAGAGGGGTGTTTGGACGTGGGGGGATGTTGTACTTTGTCGTGTCATGTTCTTTACTTATTAATTTGTTTATTGACAAATTAATAAAATGTTTCAACACTAAAAGGTACGGGGAATATTTAAAAAGGTATGGGGGATGATTTACAGGGGGGGATAGAGCTTGCAGGAATGGGGAAGGATGGGAAAATATGTTCCCGTGGGGACAGGGAAATATTTGTCCACATGTCATTCTCTAATTCTGACCTTCTGCTAGCCACTATATAGTACTGTTAAGGAGCTATAATCATTGCCTAATGATGGAATTATATTAGATATTTACCTTTAAAACCTTTTGTTTCCCCATCTCACGAGGCATATCTATCCCTACTCATAAGTGTGGACTCTTTGCAAGCACATTAACAGAAGTTATGGAGAAAATAAAACAATTGTTAACCTACCCATTCTGACACTGTGCTCTGCACCAATGATTCGTTATTGAGATTGTGGCTATAGACAGTAATGAAAATCCTGTAGAATGTGCCACCTGTTTAGCAAAAATAATTATTTCAGAACAGACTCGTTTATGATTTAACGGCATTGCAACCTTTGATGTACACATTTTACAAATATAAACAAGGAAGATTACACCTCAGATAAATGGATAAGAACATAAGAATTGCCACTGCTGGTCCATCGCGCCCAGCAGTTCGCTCACGTGGATGGTGAGCAGACAACCCTGCATATAACTTTGGGATGTCTCAAGGCAATTAACAATGCTCCACACCATGTTCCAAAATGTTATTTTGCAGTGGTATTTGAAGAAAGTGAATTGTGTGTAGGATTAGACTAATAGCATTGAGGAAGAAGGGAAGCCTAGTTTAAACCACACTGTGGGCAAATCATTTAACCCTATTGCTTCAGGTAAAAAATTTAAGACAGCAAACCCCCCAGGGACAGGAAAATACCTACTGTACCTGAATGTAGATGACCTTGAGCTACACTACAAAACCTTCTGCCTCCCCCACCCTTGTGGTACAGCTCATATAGGAACAGTGCCATAACGCCATACATTTTCACACATAAATTTTTTATTAGAAGTGTTCAATTTGCACTAAAACATTTTAATGGAACCAATGTTTCACTCTAACCTATTTCCCCCCCCCCCCCCCCCATTTTATGAAGCCATGTTAGGCTTTTTTATTGCTGTCATGGTGGTAAAAGCTCCGACATTCATAGAATTCCTATGTGCGTCAGAGCTAATACCACCGTGGTAGACAATAAAGCCTAACGCAGCTTCATAAAAGGGGCCTAAATTGTAAGCCATGCTACTTTCACTTAGTCATTAGTGACAAATACTGAAATGGCTTAGCAGGTTTATAGCAATTATGAAAATAAGTGCTCAAACAGCTAAGATGTAAGATTTTTCAGTATAGGCACTGCATACAGCATAATTACAACACTGTAGTTTTATTTTCACCCAATTTCATTCAGAAATCTTACAAATTAAATGTGAAAGCTGAGCAAAAACTATGCTAGGTCATGTTTTTAAGGGACAGTTAAACCTAAATATTTATAATGTCTTCTCATAAATCCATAGTTATACCTAAAACATATTTTCTTCTTTTTTTTTTTTTTTTTTTGGGGGGGGGGAAGAAGGTTCTTTCCATTTATGTTTGCACAGTCTACATTTTCAGCTTATACATGTTGGTCAAATGCAGTTGGTACTTTTTTTGTCAGATAGTGAAGAGAACTTCGCATTTTAAATACAGCCATCAAGTAATGCTAGAGAGAGAATCCAAATATATGAATCTAGGCACTGAAAACTAATATGAAATAATTAAGTTTTGCATTATGTGCAGCCCTCCTGCATGGACATCTCATTCTTTTTACCTATCCCCAAATAATCTGCTATCTTTTAAAAATCAATATACCTTGTTCCAGAGAAATGTGGTATAATGGAGTCATCTTTCATTTAAAAAAAAAATCTTATTTTAATCTAACTTTAATTACTCTCTTGTTTTTATTTTGATTAAATTTTGTTATTCTGTTTTTCTTTTCAATTCTTAAGGGGTTTAAATTATGAATTTTTTGGTCTTCTTTTTATAATCCTTAGTATGTAATCAATTGTTTATACAGATGCTTTAGTCAGATTGTGAGCCTTATTGGACAGTTGAAGATGTTTTTCCAAGCACCTAATATTAGATATTTCATTGTTTGTGAACCGCTGTGGAACTTCAAAGAGGTATTGGCGGTATACAGATAAAAATTGTATTGTATTGTATTTAACTAGATATGATCCTTAATAAATGAAAGTGTCTGACACTTCCTCTACACACCTGCTACTTGATACTTTTGAAGACAGGATATTGTGCTAGATCAACCCCTGATGTAAGAACTCCTGGTTGTAAGTGCATATACCTTTTAAAGAATTCCATGGGGCAATTTGGTTAAAAAAAACACTTGGTGAAATGTATTAAGGGTGTTTACCTACGTTATCATCACAGTACAAATGCTTTAAGCTGTCATATCTGAATTGAAATCTTCCATTGTTTATAGCAAACCTTTGCTAACTGCATCACAACCACTAGATGGCTGCCTAAAAGCATGTTATAGGGAGGTTAGTAGAAAAAAAGTACTTCCAGAGATCCAATCACTCTCAGGAGACTACCCAGAAGAAAATCTCTTCAAGCTTTAGGAACAAATACTTCTCCAAGGACAATAAATGCCACAAGACAGGAAATAGGATTTAGAGCAATCACTGAGAAAATGCAGAACTATTAAACACCCCCCCCCCAAAAAAAAAAACAAAAAACAAAAAAACAAGCAAATTTCTCAAAAAGAAATATTTTGCTTGCATTACTCTTCATTTGCATACCCTCTCTCGGTATACTATACATCAGGCAATTGTAAAATGAAAATGTTAAGTCATAAAATGTGAAACACAGGCTTGATTAAAAATAAGCAGAGTGCCTGTTTAAATTTGTACAGTAGCTGGCCCAATTTTTTTAAAATAGCAGGTTACATAAATAAATTATAATAGGAAGATAGATTAATTTAAAAAAATATTCTCAAGTGATTTCTATTCTTATCATTGCAGTCTCCTTAGAGTTTTGGTTAGTAAATGTGTAAGGTATATATTAAAACTATATATTAATAATGCTACAATTCCTTTTCTACAGTTTTCTAATACTATATATCAAACTATATCTAAGTTTTAAATACTGTACACTAAGGGCTCCTTTTACTAAGCTGCGATAGCGTTTTTAGTGCACGCAGAATTTTAGCATGCGCTAAACCCGCGCTACGTAGCTAGAACTAATGCCAGCTCAATGATGGCATTAGGGTCTAGCGCTCGCGGCAATTCAGCGCGCGCTAAAACCGCTGTCGCAGCTTAGTAAAAGGAGCGCTGAGTCAGCATTTTGATGTTATAAGTAGAAAGAGAGGACATGGTATTTTTTCTATATCTACTGCAGTGTATTTGACATACTGTAGTTAAAACGGGATCCACAAAGACATTTCATGCCAGTGAGGAAATTGCATAAGCAATGTTGAACGGTTACGGAAGGCCCAGGAAGCGGGTTAAATGGTATGTAGGTGTTTTGGTGTTGACCAGTTCCTGCAGAGAAGTTGCCTGAGGTTTCATCATCAAGCTGTGGAATAGTATATAAATTGTGGTATGTTATCCAAGAGACTGTATTTGTGAAATATAAGTATGAAGAAATGGCAGTGGTCTCTGCTTCTGTTACCGTCATGTTCAAGATGTCATCTTTTAAATGATCAGCAAATGCAGTATACAGATGATCTGTGTGCACCACAGTTGTAGTTGCAGTTGGTGCTGGGGTAGAAAATATACTTTTGCCATAATCTTTGGGGATATTATCAGATGAAAATATTTCCCATACACCTATGTCCATATCATGCATGATACTTGAACTTAAGGGCATTTCGGTGTCTAAAAATCCTATATTATATGCACTGGAAGATGGACTTCCTGCCCAATACAGTAACCTAAGAAAAGAACTTCCTTCTTTCTTTAATGCTGCATTAATAGTTCTAGAGCTTACATCAGACATCATTCCAAAGTGATCTAGATGAGGAGGCAAAGGACTATCTAATAAATAATTTGCAGATTTTAACTCTGGGCTTTGTAAATCACTTTTTTGTAAATTTACTTCTTCTGTCCAAGGAAGATCTGAGCTTGGAGATATTACAATATTAGAATCTTTGAGACTTTGTGGTAAAGGAGGTGTAGTGAAGACAAGCGATGAGTAGACAAGCGATGAGTATATGTTAAGATTTGCAAGGCCTCCGTTTTCCAGATATGGATACATAGTGGGTATAATTTCTGAAGACACAGGGGTAAAGAAGCTATCGATCTGCACTTTCGAGGTTGCTGTAGAACCTGTATATTCTGTAGACCAAACTCTTTCATCAAGACCTGCAAGGTTTTGCAAGCTATCGGTTGCATTTAGGTTATGAGCAACAGTTTCAGCATTATTTGAGTAGTTTGCTGATGCTTGAACTAGTTGATCTAGTGTGCATGCTTGAGTATTATTGTTCCCAGAACATGAAGGCTGAACTGTTGACATGGAGATATGCATTGATGGAAACTGCCAGTCATGCTTCTGTAGGAGGCTGCTGGTCTCGCCGATACTGAACCTTTCATTTCCATGTAGTCTATTTGTAAGAGGCAAATGTTCAACATTTTCTGGTTTCTTTGAGTTTCTTAAATACAATCTATTTATTGCTTCAGATGTACTGATCTGAAAGTGTAATGAATGTTTTCTAGGGAATATTTCCTGTGTAAAAAAGTTAATAGGAAATTTGCTAATTGCTGATAAACTGACAGTGGGAGAAACCGTTATGTTTAATGACTCCAACGCAGGTTTTTCATTACTTTCTGAAATTTCTTTAAATAGATTGTTTAAAGAGACAGAGTTTAACTTGTCTGCTTCCAGCTGAACTATGTAGCTGGAAAATTGCACTGTTTCTTGAACATTCTCTGCCATATTATTTGTTTTATCCTGTATGGGAATAACATTAATTCCACTGGGAGAGCTAAGCTGTGGCAGTCTTTCTGTTGGGAAAAAATGTGGCTGAAATGAGAACCTCCATCCTTCTAAAGATTCTTTAGTAAGGCCAACAGTATGGTCTCCCCAGGACTTGTAATTTGAAGGCAAAGTAGCAGAAATGTATTCTTGTGTCACAAGACCTAAATTATGTGGGATCCATGAATTACCAAGGGACATCCCATTTTTTGTTATGTGATTCAGAAGAAGAGTGCCTGTGTATAGGTTATTTCCTGACTGCTTGGCAGGATGAAGCTCATTTGTTTTCCGTGGTATATCCGAGGAAGATGCCTTTTCAGAGTGTTCATTAAACATTTTAAGCAAAAGGTTATGTGATGGATATTCAGTTAAATGAGTGCAGTCCAAAAGTCCATGACACAAAGGTGATTTTGTGACAGACACACTTCTGGTATACCGATGTACTGAATTTGCCCTTGTAAGAAGTGTTGAGCTAGATAGATCTGTACTGTAGCCCATTAGCAATGAATCTTGTAAAGAGTGTTTATCAGATGATCCATGTAAGGTAAATGTTGCATCAACATTCTGAAACAATTGTGGGATATGAGTGGATTCTGTTAGATAGCTAAATTGCTTCTCAACTTTTGCTGCGTTATGGTCTTCAAATGAGGCTGTCACTTTTGTAAACCATATTCTACTTTGCACCAGTGTAGCATAAGAAATATGGCTTACAAAACCATCCTCCCTAAAGGTCTCATTGAATTTCAGATATAATTGTTTGCCGAAAACCTCATGTAATTTTTGATTGTTGTACAGTACTGAATTCAAAGAAGTTAAAGAAGCCATGGTGCTGGAGAAGGGAGTGAGATATCCAACCTTGGGATCTTCATGAGAGGTTTTTATTTGGTTCTGTAAAGTCCCAAGTCCTAGGATCTTGTGGCTATATTCTGTTGCGGGTGAAAAAGTGGCATAGTGAAAAGAAAATGTCCCCACAGATGACTGTGAATTGTTAGTAGATCCACTTGCTGAAGAATGGCGTACTGTGTCAAAACTTGGATATTCAATTCTGGCGACTGCATTCTTTGGAAGTTCAGACCTGGAACTTTCTGTTGGCAGCAATAAATACATTGCTTCCTCACTTGGATCTGTTATCAAAGAGGGTGTTTCAACATCTACTATGTCAATAGTCTCTTCAGTATGATTATAGAGAACTGAAATAACATGGTTTGACCAATCTGGAGTATGACTGTTATTATGCTCTCTACCTGCTTCATCATCAGTCCTCTCAGAGACTGCTGAAGTAGCCTGTGTTGAAAGGAAAAGCAAAAGGTTGCCTGCATTTTTTATCTCCTGTGTGGAAGAGCTTCTGTCTGGTTCAAAGGGCCTTTGTTTCACGGGCCAAATAATTGGAGTTGAGATGATTCCTATATTTCTAATCCTCTTAATTCTGGAGTCCTGCAGCCTTTGAAATGGTAGCCATGGATACTCAACCAAACTCCGCTTCATTTTGGTGAAAAACATAGCAGGAACTTTGATTTTCCATAGGTCTGTACAGATTAAGTCACACAGATAATGGATACAAAAGTTATTTATACACGTCTGTTTCTCTTTATGTCCATTTGGATCGATCTTTATCTCTCACTTCCTCTTTGATTTTCGGTTTTGGTCTACCTTGCTGACTATAATTTATACATGAAAGAAGATCTATTCAACTTAGTGGAAAAATGCACCACCTTCTCTTTGGATACAGAATCTGTTAAGGTGAGAGCTGAAAGTCCTAAGCTAATAGATGAAAATACCTTCAGCATCTGTTAAACTGACATGCAGAATAGTTAATAAAACAGATAGAACATGAGATCAGTTAACTATGTACTAGACCAGGGGTAGCAATTCCAGTCCTCGAGAGCCGGAGCCGGGTCAGGTTTTCAGGACATCCACAACAAATATGCATGAGATAGATTTGCATCTCAAGAAGGCAGTGCGTGGAAATCTATCTTGTACATAGTCATTGTGGATATCCTGAAAACCTGACCTGGCTCCGGCTCTCGAGGACCGGAATTGCCTACCCCTGGACTAGACCATAACAGCAACGGCAATACAAAGGGGCCTATTTATTAAGCTGCATGATCTGTTTAGTAAGGGAATTACTGCATGCCAACTGTTGCCAGAGGCCCACAGTAACAGTTAACACAGTGTTTTAAGTCTTATGTTGAACTGCTTATATAGAAAGGTGCCTAGAATAGATTTGCAATGGGTAGAGACTGTACCTTACAGTTAATCTAGAGGTCATTAGCACACATTAACGCAGCAGCTAACTTGGAGCAGTTAAGCTACCTTATGAGGTATAGCTAACCATATGGCAAAATGTTTAGAATGCCCCCCAACAGTTAATGCAGAGATTTGGAAATTTCTGCTTGGTAACTGTACCATCTTATTGCAGCTTTGTAAATAAGGCCCTTAACTGCATGATGTAAAGTATTGCTTTTAGTCCATTTTGGTTAAACTTTTACATAGATTATTATGGCTTGGATTTATATTGCATCTTTTCTCAAAACAGCATCATCATGTGCATTTTCAAAACAAATTACAAATAATTTATCAAAATAGTCTGCTATCTTAATTACTGCACTGTCTAGAAGCAATGCACTCTCCCACATGGATGGCAGAAAAGCTTGTAAAGATGAGAGCAAAGAAAGGCCAAGCCTGCTAAATCGCCACCCAGCTGTAGCTAGGTAAATGGAAAATACAGAACGCAATATCCAAAAACATCCAATATTATTCAGCACTACCAGCAGTACTACAAGAAAAAGGAGAAAAGACCTCAGTGTCTAATAGGGGTTCCAAAAAACTTCCCACATAGACAAGCCAGTCTCAAAATCACCACTTTGAGACCAGCAGACACATCCTCGGGCAAAAACTCCAAGATAAGTGGAATTAGATTATAAAATAACACAGTTTTACATGGTCTAAGTTACAACGTCCATGTTCCGGTCTAGGCTCTGTTGTAAAACTTTCGGCTATATATGCTGTACGAATAAGTCTAAGCCGGCCCACATCCCGCCCAACTCCCACCCTCGACATGCCTCCCGAAACGCCCCGTTTAGCTCTGGTTGTTCAGCGGCACTATGAAGGCCTAGGTCATTTAGAAATACGTCCAAATCCCGTTTTTATTATCGGCACTTGGATGTTTTGAGAAATGTTCGTCCAAGTGCCGACTTAGGCCGGTTTTTGGATGTTTTACTCTTTCAATTATGAGCCACTTACTGGACTTTGTACAACCCTCGATGGAGACTATGTTGAGAAATATAACTTTAAAAAAAATGTTTTAACTTGTTTTTTTTTACTGAATTTTTCAAACTACCCTCATAATTCCTACATCAGATGAAGAGATAGAAACTGAGGCTGAGATTAAGAAGGGTGTAGTAACAATGAGGAGAAGAAGATGATGAGAAACTGTATTCTATAATTCATCTCGTGTACAGCTCCAAAGGGGGCATGGCCAAGGGCAAAGAGGAAATAAATGGACTTAAGAAATGAGAATTAGAGTGAGGTGGGCAGGAAACAGTGGACTAAAAAAAGAGGAAGAGAGAGTAAAAGGGGAAATTAAAAGCAGGAGATGTTTGAGATGAGAAAAAAATGAAAGAGGAAGGAGAGATGGCTTACCAAAAAAGTTCATATGAAAAGAAAAACAAGAAAATGAAATTAAGAAAATTGTCAAGATAAAAGCAAAGAGGAATACAAGAGTAAAATGACTAAGGACAATAAAAATGTAAGGGCCCTTTTACTAAAAAGTGCACTAAGCCACCCAAAGTTAGGTGCACAACTCAGGGCACAGATTGCAGATAGGTGCATAAAATAATTGGCTAAACTGGTGATAAACATTAATTGGCACAAATTACTGGTTAAGCTCTGTACTCCTATTCCAAAGCCTGTGTGCCTAATTTCATGTGCAACTCCAAAGGGGGCATGGTCAAAGGAAGGAGCATGGGTGGGGTCATAAGCATTCCCAGGATTTAGGCAAATACTCATGCCTAAAGCAATTAGTATTCTATAAAGATAGTTCCGCATAGAACTGCTTTTATAGAAGTTGCACTTAGGCCCAGATTCTATAAATGGTGCTTGAAGTTAGGCACCTAGATTGGCGTGCCTAGCTGATCTAGGTGCCTTATTTTTTTAATTAGCAAATCCCTTCATCATATCTAGGTATCGGTATTTTCAGGGGTTTTGACATCCCATAAAGTTTCCATACTGCAAAATACCAGCTAACTCAGCTACCCAGCATTCTTGCCATTGTGCTACATAAAGCTTCTCTTCACATCAGATTACTACCTGGATCTGACCAGCTAAGACTCTGCATCCTAGCCTTTGACCTGAGCCACTACTCTTCAGTCAAATTCATAATAAACCTGTATGCCTTCAATATGGGATAGGTCCTTTCACATAACCCATGCAGCTTCAGCACACTATGGTAACCACGTTGTTGGCCACTTGTACCATTATTCACCAAATCCTACTTCCTCCCTGTTCAAGCTTGACCAATTCCTGAGCTGATACCGGGAGTGATGTTGCAAAAGAAATCTACTGTAGAGGCATTTAATTTTCAAAAGGTTGACTATGATAAAATAAGGAAAATGGTTCAAAAGAAGCTAAAAGGATCAGTTGCAAACGTTAGGACTGTAAACCAGGCATGGATGTTATTTAAAAATGCCATCATGGAAGCCCAGACCAGATGTATTCTACATATTAGCAAAGGTGGAAAGAAGGGGAAATGAAAGCCGGCATGGCTAAAAGGCGACGTGAAAGAGGATACTAGAGTAAAAAAAAAAAAAAAAAAATCCTTTAAAGAATGGAAAAAGGATCTGAATGAAGAAAATAAGGAGAGACACAAGCACTGGCAAGCTAGATGCAAAGCATTGTTAAAGAAAGCTAAGAAAGAATATGAAGAGAAACTTGCCAAAGAGGCAAAAACTCATAACGAATTTTTAAGGAACATCAAAAGCAGAAAACCAATGAAAGAATCTGTGGGACCATTGGATGATCAAGGAGCAAAAGGATACTCACGGAGGATATGGCCATAACAGAGAGCCTGAATGAATTCTTTGCTTCGGTCTTATTGGAAGAAAATGTAAGATATCTACCTGAACCCGAAATAGATTTCAAGGGTGATGATGTGGAGGAACTGAGAGAAATCTCAGTGAATCTGGAAGATGTACTAAGCCAAATTGACAAGTTAAAAAGTGATAAATCACCTGGACCAGATGGTATACATCCCAGTGTACAAAAAGAACTCAAACATGAAATTGCTGACCTGCTGTTAGCGATCTGTAACTTGTTGATAAATCGTCTGTAGTACCTAAAGATTGGAGGGTGGTCAATGTTACACCAATTTTTAAAAAGAGGTCCAGGGGAGATCCGGGAAGTTACAGACCGGTAAACCTGACCTCAGTGCCTGGCAAAATGGTGGAAACAATTATAAAAAATAAAACTGTGGAATATGTAGACAAATCTGATTTAATGAGAGGTCAGTATGGGTGCAGCCACTGGAGATGTTGCCTCGCCAATTTGCTGACTTCTTTGAAGGTGTGAATAAATATGTGGATAAAGGTGAGCTGGTTGATGTAGTGTATCTAGATTTTCAGAAAGCTTTTGATAATTTCCTCATGAGAGGCTCCTGAGAAAATTAAAGAGCCATGGGATAGGTGATAAAGTTCAGTTGTAGATTAGGAATTGATTATCAGATAGAAAACAGAGGGTAGGGTTAAATGGTCATTTTTCTTAATGGATGTGAGTAAACAATGGAGTGTCGCAGGGATCTGTACTGGGACCAGTGCTATTTAACTTATTTATAAATGATATGGAAATTGGAATGATGAGTGAGGTGATTAAATTTGCAGATGACACTAAACTGTTCAAAGTTGTCAAAACGCATGCAGATTGTGAAAAATTGCAGGCAGACCATTGGAAATTGGAAGACTGGGCATTCAAGTGGTAGATGAAATTTAATGTGGACAAATGAAGTGATGCACATTGGGAAGAATAACCCGAATCACAGTTACTGGATGCTAGGGTCCACCTTGGGGGTTAGAGTCCAAGGAAAGGATCTGGGTGTCATTGTAGACAGTACAATGAAACCTTCCACCCAATATGTGGCAGCGGCCAAAAAAGCGAACAGGATGCAAGGAATTATTAAAAAAGGAATGGTTAACAAGACTAAGCCTTGTATCGCTCTATGGTGCGACCTTACCTGGAGTATTGCATTCAATTCTGGTCTTATCTCAAGAAAGATGTAGTTGTACTAGAAAAGGTTCAAAGAAGAGCGACCAAGATGATAAAGTGGATGGAACTCCTCTCATATGAGGAAAGACTACAAAGGTTAGGGCTCTTCAGCATGGAAAAGAGACAGTTGAGGGGAGATATGATTGAAGTCTACAAAATCCTGAGTGAAGTAGAATGGATACAAGTGGATCGATTTTTCACTCCGTCAAAAATTACAAAGACAAGGGGAAACTTGATGAAGTTACAGGGAAATACTTTTAAAACCAAAAGGAGGAAATATTTTTTCACTCAGAGAATAGTTAAGCTCTGGAATGCATTGCTAGAGGTTGTGGTAAGCGCTGATAGCATAGCTGGTTTTATGAAAGGTTTGGACAATTTCCTGGAGGAAAAGTACATAGTCTGTTATTAAGAAAGACATGGGGGAAGCCACTGTTGCTCTGGATTGGTAGCATGGAATGTTGTTACTCTTTGGGTGTTAGCCAGGTACTAGTGACCTGGATTGGCCACCGTGAGAACGGGCTACTGGAGTTGATGGACCATTGGTCTGACCCAGTGAGGTTATTATTATGTTCTTATGACCCTCCCTGCAACTACCTTGATAATGCCAACTTGCCCACATAAGACACAAAAATAATGTACAGAAGTGTTAAAAATTGTTATCTACTTCTATAAAATGTTGCTCAAGCACAGACCTACACAGGATGGACCAGTTGCCTCACTATCCAACCCAGAAACAGAGGTGTCTCCAGAACGTTCATCAGCTCTCACTCTGGGGTGACCTGGTAATGGAGGACTGCAGGTTTGGGAATGCCTGAGGCCACTAATACACCAGGTACAATCCCTGGTCATTTGTACATACAATATATCAAGCTCATTCCACTGCTTGTCAAACACAAAACTGACCTACAATATAAAACCCCTCTGATTATGGAGGCTTTGACAGCAGATTAGGGAACACTGAGCTCACTAGCATGTCTGAAGCTGCTGACACACCAAGCACAATCCCCAGTCAGGGGTCCATCCCTCATCAGGTTTTTCCAATCGCTTTTCCAGAACCCTAAACAACCTCCAATACAAAGCTCCTTTGCTTATCCCCTTACGGTAGATGGCCCACTCTGGTCCAGATGACCAATCAGGTGACAGCCTGGGACAGCCAATACGTTGTCATATTAGAAACACAGAAGTATAAAAAGATGAAGGTAGATAAAGACTATGAGGCTGAGATACTACAGATATCCAGGGAATGTGTTGGATTTTTATTCCACAAGCAGCTGGTTATGCAGAAGCTGTCAGACAAGTGGGTGCCCAAATATGTGAATGTGATGAGAAATGATGTCGCATGGACACTTCCAAGTCGATTTTGCTGCATTTTCTGTGAGCTGGTGTCAACTCTTTGGAAAATCTATTTAATGTTGATGAAAAATGGTTACACTACTATAATCCTGAGAGAAAAATAACAGTCCATGCAATGACGGCACTCAGGGTCTCCAAGGCCAAGGAAATTCAAGACCCAAAAGTCAGCAGGAAAGGTCATGGCCACAGTGTTTTGGGATCAGGAAGGTGCTGCAATGTTTATCTTCCAATGGGCCAAACAGTTAATGCAGAATACTACTGTAACTAGCTGTGCTGATTAAAGGAGGCACTGAAAGAAGAAAGAGAAACTGTGGAAAGGTGTTCTCTTTTTTGCAAGACAATGCATCTACTCACAAGGCTGGCAAAATGATGGATTTTTTTTTTAGTGCAGTTGAGGTTTCAGTGCATAGACCATCCACCCTACTCACCTGATCTTGCTCCATTTGACTATTTTCTGTTTCCAAACCTTAAAAAACGTTTGAAAGGGCAACAATTTTTGAGTGATTTGGAGGCGATTGCAGCAGCAGAGCAGTATTTCAGTGTCCAGACATCAGATTATTTTTTGGTAGGGTTACAGAAACTTCAGACACGATGTGCCAAGTGTGTTAAACTTAGAGATGAATATGTGGAATAATTTGTAAGTTTCACGATTCCATGTCATTCTTTTCTTTCAACACCCCATCATATCATTGCACCAAGATGTCCATCTCTCTCCCCTTTCTTTTTCATTTGTATCTGTTTAGGGTGGGGGATTGTGGATCCTACAGGATACACTTACATTTCAACACTACTTGGAGAGATACCCTTTCCAATATTCCAACCTTTGCCTTCATATGGTGTCTGACACAGAAAGACATCCAGATTTCCCTGTACAAGACAATGGACCCAGTATCACGTGTAGGAATCAAAGGAGACATACCCAGTTGCTCCCTATATTAACTCTATTAACTCTATATTCTGTATCCAGCCTTCTACAGAATATCTCAGCGTATTATTCAAACATTACTGAGCAATAGTACAGCGAAGATTTCAAACCTTCGTACCCTGCCTTATAAACAACCTGTTCTGGCCATACCCTGAACCCCCTTTGTTTTCTTGGACACATGCTAAAATTTTCAGCAAATGCAACAGCCTGCCCTTTTCCCCCTACCAGGCTCATACAGAGCATCAAATGACAAATCTCAAATTTTTTAGACTCGACACAGCAGGGCTTTCACTATTATATGCACTGATAGGGAAGAGCCTGTTCTGCCCAGCACAACATGACCTTGTGTACAAAACTCTTCTACTCTTTTTACCTTCATCTAGAACACTTTTTCTAGTGATCAGGAGAAACCAACTCCTTATGCCCTATTGCATCATGTTGTATAGCTTTACACTGCTGCATTAGGTATCTGAGAGCCACAGTCACTCAACTGCAGTGGCATACAAGGGCAGGGGGGGGGGGGGGTCTGCTCCACTTGCAGCCCATAAGGGAGTGCTCCAAGAGCTAGCATCATGGTCGGGAACTACTTCCCCCTCTGCCATAGGTAGTGGCAGCCTTCACAACTCCCTACTCTGCCAGCATGGGCCTTCATCTCTGTCAGGTCTTCCTTCCCATCCTCATACCTTGGTATCTCTCCCTCCCCCTCCATGGTCTGGCATATGTTTTCCTTCCTTTCCCTCCCTCTCTCCCTGTCCCAACCTCTGTAATCTCTCTGTCCTCTACCTTCTGTGGTCTCCCTTCTCCCTCTCCCCAATCAGATGCAGCATTTCTCTCCTTCTCCTCCCCTCTGCCCGATAGGCACCTCCCTCTCTCCCTCTGTCACCCACCTCCCATCGGCAGCCTTCAGAACTCGCTGTTCTGCCGGCATCGGACCTTCCTCTCTGCCGGAAAGGGGGGAGGAAGGGGAGCTATATTTACACAATGCACACTGTATCAAGAGAATGAAATTAAATCTAAAACAAAACAAAACACAAATCTTATTAAAGAATATTTTTATGAGTACATTCATTGAACGTTTTACTTAAATATACCACTTCATTATTTCATAAAACCAATTGCTGAAAGTGCAAAATAGAGAGCAAATGCAAGACAGCTCTTACCAGACTTGTGATTAGTGGCTCTGTTAGTATCAGATGTGTTAGGGGTGATAGTGAATGGTCTAGTAGTGGTTACATTAGCTGGTAACAAAAGATGAGAAACACATAAACTTGCATGGAAATGTTGTTAATCAAGAACATAACAACATAATTCATGAAGAAACATGAACTTGCAAGGAAATTTTTACTATGAACTTGCATAGTAAATGTCATTATGTTGATAAAATAGCCTCATGCACCAATAAAAGCAGCAGAATATAGGGAAGAGAGAGACAACAAGCAATATTAGTTAATAAAGTGGTATTTCATTAGACAGTTGAAAGAAATTCTATGTACAGACAGTTATTATAGAATACTGGTCTACCTGGGTATGAACACTTACAGCAGCAATATAACAGATGTAAATGCTCACATCTAGATTGATGAAAAATGCATAGAAATTGTAATATTTAACAACGTTACTTACCTGGAGCAGGTGTTCTCCAAGGATAGAAGGTATATATTCTCACATGTGGGTGACATCATCCACGGAACTTGGTACAGACCAAGTTACCAAATGTACTGTCACTTTAAATTTTAATGCACTGCCCTTTGCGCACCCATACTGGTACAGAATGGGATGATTCATCACAGCCAGTTCACAGCAGGACATTTAATCGTAGCCACTCAAACAGCCGCGCTGAATCGTCCCATTCCGAGAGGGGATAGGGGACTGGAGAAGTGAAGCTGCAGCATTGTTAGTGGGCAGCCTCAGGTATGAGTTTGATGGGGGGGGGGGGGGGTGAGAGTGCTTGAGGGAGAGGTGCCGGATTGCAGACAGGAAGAACGTAAGTACTGCCATCTCCGGATCAGACCTTCGGTCCATCAAGTCCGGCGATCCGCGCACGCGGAGGCCCAGCCAGGTGTACACCTGGTGTAATTTTAGTCACCCATATCTCTCTATGCCTCTCGAAAGGAGATGTCCATCTAGTTTGCTTTTAAACTAAACTAAACTAAGCCTTAGGTTTATATACCGCATCTTCTCCACTGAAGTGGAGCTCGACACGGTTTACAGAGTTTAAAAAATATGGGAAGAGAGAAGAGAAAGAGTTTACAAAGCATAAAAAGAGGGGATGTAATCAGGAGAAGAGATTATTATATGCTAGAGAAGAGCCAGGTTTTCAGTTGTTTTCGGAATAGTTGGAGGGAGTCCAGGTTTCGCAGCGGGACAGTGAGGTCGTTCCAGAGGCCGGTGATTTTGGAGAGGAGGGATCTACCCAGTTTACCTGCGTGGAGGATGCCGTGTAGAGAGGGGAAGGATAGTTTATGTCTGTGGGCAGATCTGGTGGTAGTTGGTGTCGGGGCGAGGAAGGATAGAGGGATTAGGGGTGGAAGGATGCTGTGAATGATATACCACTTCATTATTTCATAAAACCAACAGAGAGCTGCCTCAGGGAGCATCCCCATTTAAACCATCACATCACTATCTCCATGTTGGTCTCAATTGGGCATGCTCCTTGAGACAGCTCTCTGGCGAAACGCTGAATTCACATCGGAGCCCCAAGTTTTCTATATAAGATAAGTCACTTTGGGCTTTTAAGAGTTCACTAAGATTAATTTATTTATTTATCACAAGATAGCCAAATAATGACTGATGAGGAGGCTGGCTATGGTATAACTCCAGCTTTACTTGAAATATGACGCTGGAGTGTAGCCGCTGAGATCATAAAAATCAAAAGTATTTTGTACTCCAGATACTTATTCATTATATTTTAAGAGCTTATTTATTAATGAACTATACAAAAAAACAATTTTTGATAGTGTGAAAGAGTGCAGCACTGATCGATTGATTGAGAGAAAACAAATTTAGCCATTCTAACGCTTAACCACAGAAGCTGTATATGAAGGAGTAGCAACTCACTTCCAGCCGCACACCATCATGGGTACATTCGTGTGCATAAATTAACAGTGACAATAATAAAGTCAATGCAAAAAATAAAAAATTCCAAAGTGTGCAATATATTTAAAGCAGTGAGGCGCTGTATAAAGACCAATTCTCCTCAGCAATAAATGGAAAAAAACACTTAGCTTAATTCTTCAAAGTTCTTCACCAAGTTTAGCATAACATCAACAGGGCTACAATCCTCCATGTAAGCCTCGAGTATGTTTGACTAGGCTTGGTTTCCAGGACTCAATGTGTCCCTTCCTCAGGCTAAACCGAGCAGCAGGTAAAGCTCGCCGCCGAAATTGAAGACGGTGTTCCATAGAGTGAGAGTTGGAAAGAGGAGCCACAACAGTGGCGCGAACCCAGCACTAAAGGCGGAGAAGGTGACGTCAACAGATCAACAGAAACATGTGTCTCAGTGATTTCAGATAATGGTATTCCATTCTATCCTTTCATTCATATCAAATGGATGAATGGAGTTAAGATAGAAAATCCAAAATTATTCTCTTAACTATATCCGGGCTAATTTATCTCCTCTGTAATCCGGAAGAATTTGTTCAATAATAAACCAAGTGAGATCATAAAAATCATGTTTACATTGCAAGCAATGAGAAACCATAGGCGCTGAAAGATTGGCTGTGTGAATTCTACTTTTATATTCTGCTAATCTCACTTTGAAACTCCTGAGGGTATGTCCAACACAAAGAAGATTACCTGGACAAGTGACCACATAAGTTACCCATTGAGAACAACAATTTGGTACGAGATTTGAGGGTATAGCAGTGCTTAGTTTAGGGATGACACCAAGTTGATAGGTGTAAAAAATTACTGCACACGTTACACAATCCACACAGACTGTGCTCCCCTTGAGTAATGTTAAATTCTTGATTGTCAGAACTGTGAGTCCCCGTAAGATAATTTCACAGAAGAGTGAAAGAGAAAGGAAGAGATGGCAGACCGTGGAGTGGGGAGATTGTTCCCCCCCCAGCCCCCAAATGCATGTGCATCAAGAACATCAACACCAACTACCTCATTATACAGTGTGACGGGGCTAGGGGTAAGCCTAGCACTGGCAACCCGACTCCCGCCCCAGGCACAAGTATTAGCGCTCTTTGGAGGACCACTCTGAAATAAGCACAACAGAGAAAAAGAAAAGGGAAAAAAAACCTTCTACGAATAAGGAAAAATTATGTTCTTACCTGTTAATTTTCTTTCCTTTCGACACAGCAGATGAATCCAGAGACTAGTGGGATAGCACACATCTACCAACAGGTGGAGATAGAGAAACTGATTAACAGGAGGTCCTGTATCTTCAGTATTACTCCTTGCCCAAGCATCCAGAACTAGTAATATGCTTAGCATGTAAAACAACTTGTTTCCCATAATAAATTTTAAAAGGTAATAATATCGAATACAACTACCAAGAATAACCAAACTTCCAAAACTCGCAAAACAAACCGAGAGCCATAACCAAACTTCCGAAACTGGCAAAACATACCGAGAGCCATAACCAAACTTCTGAAACTCGCAAAACATAAACAGACCGAAATATACAGAAAGGGCGGGGCCCTGGATTCATCTGCTGCGTCTAAAGGAAAGAAAATTAACAGGTAAGAACATAATTTTTCCTTCCTTAGCAACAGCAGCAGTTGAATCCAATGGGATGTAGCAAAGCAATCCTCAATCTGGGTGGGAAGCAAACGCTGCCTCCACAATAACTGAAGCACCATATGCAGAGTTCACACGCGCTGCCACATCCAGCGGTAATGCATTGAAAAGCAATTTGAAAAGTCTCTCTTGCTGGCTTTTTTGTATTAAGTATTCAAGTAGTTTAGTATGAGTGTACAAATTAAGGAATCAAGATATTTTTGATGAATTTTACTATATATTAATAAAAGATTAAGGAATTAAGGAATAAAAATACAATTTGAGTTAAAGGTAGGGAGGATGGGTTCAAGCCGGTAATGTAATCAGGAGAAGAGAACATATTTGCTTGTTTCTTTGACAAAACCCGAAATGGGTGAAGCTCCTTAATCTAAGGCTTGTTCCCTTATAGAAAATACCTTAAGTGTCATTTTGTTTTTTTTATTTTTGATTCATGCTGCATTCAGACATATAGTCTAAGGCTTCTGGGCTGCAGTCCATTTCATTCCCCTCAAAGACATCTCCCTCTATCTCCATAAAAGATTCCTCACTCTCTGAAGCTGAATACAAGCTATCCTCTGGAGCAGCATTTAGCCAGCCCTGCTCAAGGAACTTTTTCCTTCCAATTAGCCTCTGCTTAGGAAGCATGGCAGTGCTGTGGGAAAGGAGGTTTCTTAGCAGAAGGCAGTAAGACAGAGCTTCTAGCCTTCAGTTTCCTATTCTGTGAGGAACGTCCTTCCCTCCAGGTTCCAGATTGCCTCTCCCTGTTTTCAGCTGGCTTTAATTTATCCAGCTTTGAAACTTCCCTTGGGCTCTGAGCAGTTCTGCCTGTCAGCTCCACCCCTTTCTTTAACCCTTGCTGTGTCAGATTGCCTGACCAGAGGTTTAACCGGAGAATTAACAGATGGTTTATAAAAGGAATTATAGGGGCTTAGAACAGGTATTCTGTTCTTCTCTGCCATCTCTTCTCTGTTCTGCCCTGCCTGTCTGATCTTAGCACTGGGAATAGAGTTAATGGGCAACTTCCTTGACTTAGGAACAGGCATTTTTTCTTTAGTGGCAGGGTTTAAAGCAATTGTTAAGCTATTGAGAGGAGCTTCCCTGTCACAACAGACATGTTAGCTTGACATTGCCACAAGTATGTATGTTAGGATTTTAGAATATACTGTATATACACGAATATAAACCAAGATTTTGGGGCCAAAAAAATGGGAGGGTGTCTATATTTATATGCGAGACAACTCCCATCCCACACTTACCGCAGGTCTCCAGTACTGCCCTGGTGCATGAAGCCGAAGCTGCGGTAAATCCCTTCATCCCTCACAGTGACTTTGCTTGTGCAACTAGCTAACCAGCCTGCCCACTCCCTCCTGGTCCTGTTGCAGGTCTACTATAGGTCCCTGGTGGTCCAGTGGTGAGGCGAGGCAGGAGTGATACATCTACGCTCCTGCCTGGCAGTCTCTGTAGTAAAAAAATTGGCTGCCACGAGTTCCCGTGACAACTTTCACAAATCTCTCGCAGTAGTCATATTCTGCAGCTAAGTTCAACCTTACATATAAGGCAATTTGCCCTTAAATAGAAGGGTGATCTATAGCAAGATCACCTCTAGGAGTCAACATTGCCATTTTAATACGCAGAGGCAGATGGATGGGAATGAAAGGATCAACCTCTGCCTGGTTCCATTATACCACCATAGAGGACATAGGAGGGGCTTTGCAGTGGAGGGAGGAGCTTGTACAGGATCTATGCTCGAAGTGGGGGGGGGGGGGGAATAAGGGTGCTGTGATTGGAGGGTGGTGAGAGGATTCCCAGTGCTTTGATTGAAGGCTAAGGGAAATAGGGATGTTGGTGGTCTTATGTGTTTGGGGCTACTTCCATGCTACTGGATTATCAGCAGCACAGCTGTACTTACTGATGGCTCAGTTAGAGCAGCCACGCCAGCTACTGCGTAGTGTCACTCCCATACATTATCAGATCCGTTCACAGCATGTTTTGCCACCCTAAACATCAGGAGCAGGTCAAACACCTAATGTTGATCTTGTTAATCACAGATGTGCCCTCCCCTTCTGATATGGGGAAAGCACATTTATGTTTTCAGTTTGCCCTTGTCTAATCTAACAAATAATTTTATTCTGCTTTACGAACAGGCTGAAGGCGGATTACAATAAGAGTAGCACCTACTTCTATTTATAAAATGCTAGCATAATTGGTAGGTGCAGACATTTACAGCAATCTTAATTAAGTGCACTGCCTGCAATCATTCTGTAGTTTCAGTTTTGAGACGTCCCTTAATCTTTCCATTAAACAGCCTCAATAAAAGGTGCAGTTTTAGAAAACCTATAGGTGCTTGGGAGCAGCTGTAAATCCTGATGTAGATTTAATAAGGCATCCACATGTATTTCCATTCTAAAATGGGGAATGCACTTCCTCTTCTCTACTTCCCATAATGGAGCTTTACGCTTTACATGTGTAAATGCTGGCTTTCTAAAAATGGATATTCCATTTTATCTGAGATACACCTGTAAATCATGATTAGGGTTTCTAAAATAGCCACCATATTGTAACAAGAGAATAAAATCACTGAAAACAAAATACAGAAAATTGTAAAAAAAAAAAAATATATATATATATATATCACACACTGGTTACAAGTGCTGCAAATTTCACTGAATCTTAAAACACACTGCATTTATTATGAATTTCTGAAAATCAATTTGGGACCAAATTAATTGTTTATTAGATAACCTAGTGGCATTATCATATGATACTGTGCTATTTGGTATGGCAATGAGAGCAAAAAGTCAGATTTCTACAAACAATAATAAATTATTACTCATAATGACTGGTGTTGTCATTCAACAAATTACGTATAATTGGAAAGATTGGAGTAGATTAAATTATAATTTCTTGGTGGAATTCTTTATGTCATGTTTATAAAATGGAGAGATTTATTGCAATACAGCGGGGATGTTTCAGGAAATTTCAAGATGTGTGGGAGCCATTAACAAAATATTGTACTGTTTAGATGAAATTGTTTCCCTTAAATTTACAAGTTCAATAGTGAGGGGGGGAAGGGGGGGTTATTTTACTATTACATATTCTATAAGATATTTGATTATATGGTAGGAAAGGGTGGGAAGGGGGGGGTGATAAGAGTTTATGTTTTGTAGCAATGATGATTATTAAGTGATGTATTTATTGTTAATTTGTTTGAACATATGTCACACTTATTGTAAGTTTGAAAATGAATAAAGAATTTAAAAAAAACAAAAAAAAACACACTGCATTCATTGGCTGGACGTTTAAATATACCACTAAATTACTCAATAAAATTAGTTGATAACGGTGTAAAAATACACTGCCTCGAATCTTCATAAAGGTGGTTAATAAATTCCAGTACATAATAAAGTATAGAGCAAGACATCATTGCTTACCAGTCTCAGGATTATCAGTTCTGTTAAAATCTGATGAGTTAGAGGTGATAAAGAATGGTTTAGCAGTGGTTATACTAGCTGGTAACAAAGACAAAAAAATATATGAACTTGCATGGAAATGTCGTTAATGAAGATCATAATGACATAATTCATGAACTTGCAAGGAAATAATGTTAGCATGAACTTGCATAGTAAATGTCATTATGTTGATAAAATAACCTCATGCACCATGTAAACATACTAGCTGGTAACAAAGACAAGAAACACATGAACTTGCGTGGAAATGTCATTAGAAGATAATGACATAATTCATGCTAAAACATGAATTTGCAAGGAAATGTTACCATGAACTTGCACAGTAAATGTCATTATGTTGTTAAAATAACCTCATGCACCAAGAAAAGCAGCAGAACGCAGAGGAGAGAGACAACAAGCAATAGTAGGTAATAGAGTGGCATCTCATTAGCATATTGTGTGGGGAGGCACATATTTGCCCTTATAAGCCACAATGGACACCGAGGGGCTAGTTTCAAATATTGTCTGAATGGCAGGTTTTTGTGAGCGATATGTTTTGAATTCTTGTTTGGAGAACTCCAGCCACGTCAGAAACAGCTTCGATACTCTTAGGAATTCTATGAGCGTCAGAGCTGTTACCACTGTGACTGACGCTAAAAACTGCACTACAGTTTTGTAAAGGGGGGGTGTAAATTTTTTTGGGGTTTTTTTGACAGTGTGGTTCCCCTGAAGCAGCAATAGTGAAACAGGAGCCCCAGTTGGGAATCCATGAGATGAGTTATTTTGCAGTTGAATATAGAGACTAATTAGAAGCCGTGAAGAGATTCGTTTCTGCCACATCTGGGACTATGGACTTTCTTTAAAGATAAGTGTATAGTTTTTGATATTCAGGAGTATTTTTGTACTGGATGAAAGTTGAGTTTGAGAAAACTGCATATTTATGGATAGCGTTTAAGTAGAGTTTTTGACCAGTGATGTGTTTACCTCCGACTATAAGGGGATAAGTGAAGGGCTTGTGAATCCTTTCACCATGTTTATGAGCAACACAGGTCTTTTCTCCACATTTTTTTTGAAGACTCTTTTTTTTGTGTGTTGTAAGAATGGAATATTAGGTGGGTTTTAATATTTTTCACATTCTGCTATTTTGTATTTGCCTATGCAAAGTGCCATTTAAGGTAACTATGTGAAGCTTGATTTATAAAGCCAATTAGCATCTTCTTGTCTTTATAAAATGCTAGTATAATTGACTGGCACAGACATTTACATCAGCCCTAATCAGGTACAAAGGTTGCAATGTTTGTGTACTTTAAATCTTGGGACTTCCTTAATCTCGTCTGTAAAAGGTTGTCTAAAACAAACTGTTTTAGAAAACCTATAGATGCCCATGTAAGTGGGGAATTCATCAAGCTGCATTAGGGCCATAAGTTAGGTTATTTAGTCCTTAATGCGATTTAATTGGCCCTAATACCACTATTGCGGTAGTATTTAAGTCACTGCAGGTTATACAGTAATGAAATATGCAAATACATGTTTTGCATCTCATTACTATGTAATGCCCTAATATGAGTTGCGGTGATACACCACAAGTCACATTAGGACCCTAAAAACATTGAAATAACCCTAGCTTTTTACCGAGCAGGATTTCCCCTGGCACCAGCCCTCCCCACCCAACCCCCAGCTGAAACCCTGCCCCATCCCCTCTCTCAAGATTCCATGCTCCCCACTATTTTGAAAGTCTCCCACTCCTCAAATGGGCTACTTTTGAATGATGCATTGGTGGTCAGGGGGAGGGTCTTTGGGCAGGACTACTGTTAGGGGTCATGTTTTATTGGTGCAGGGGAGGGGGGTTCTTGTGCCCAAGGGGGAGGAAGTAGCCAAGCACACACCCTCCCTTTAAATCTGCAGGTAGTACAACTTTACATGTTTAAATAATTGCATTCTAAAATTGGAGTTTTCATTTGTATCTGAAATATATGTGCAAATGCCGCTATTTTACACATGTAAATTGGAATTCAATATTTATATTTATTGTAAGAATCCACAGGGCAGAAGATTCAAAGTTCCAGATTGTTGTATGCATAGACAGCATGATTAATATACAAACATCTTGTTAATTTTCTTTTCTTTAGTCCCCTCAGATCAGTCCAGAACTTGCAGATTATGTCCATCAACCAAGTAGGTGGAGAGAAGATAATTAAGCTTTATCTGATAATTTTCTTTCCTTTAGTCCCAAAAGATCAGTCCAGACGGGTGGGTTGTGTCAATTTACCAGCAGGTAACATAGAAACATAGAAATAGACGGCAGATAAGGGCCACAGCCCATCCAGTCTGCCCACCCTAATGACCCTCCCCTACCTTTACCTTGTGAATAGATCCCATGTGTCGATCCCATTTGGCCTTAAAATCAGGCACGCAGCTGGCCTCAATCACCTGAAGTGGAAGACTATTCCAGCGATCAACTACCCTTTCAGTAAAAAAGAACTTCCTGGTGTCACCCCGCAGTTTCCCGCCTCTGATTTTCCACGGATGCCCTCTTGTTGCCGAGGGACCCTTGAAAAAGAAGACATCTTCCTCTGTCTCGACGCGGCCCGTGAGATATTTGAACGTCTCGATCATGTCTCCCCTCTCTCTGCGCTCCTCGAGTGAGTATAGCTGTAATTTTTCTAACCGTTCCTCGTACGGGAGATCCTTGAGTCCCGAGACCATCCGGGTGGCCATTCTCTGGACCGACTCCATCCTCAGCACATCCTTGCGATAATGCGGCCTCCAGAATTGCACACAGTATTCCAGGTGGGGCCTCACCATGGATCCTTATCCCCTTTCTCTCCCCAATTGGGTGCTGCAGCAGCAGCACTTCTCTTCCCCTCCCCAATTGGGTGCAGCAGCAGCAGCATCTCTCTTCCCCCTCCCCCCTTGGGTGCAGCAACAGCATTTCTCTTCCCATCTCTCCCATTGGCGGAGTCGCAAGCTTCCCTCCATCGCTGACCTCTTGCTGCTCTTCCTTGCTTCGGGTCTTCCTCGTTGCTGGGTCCTGCCTTCACGGAAACAGAAAGTAGGCAGAACCTGGCAGCCAGGAAGGCCCGTAGAAAGGAAGAGCAGCAAGACAAGTTTTAACTTCCCTCCGTCGCTGACCTGTCTCCCTTAGCTTCCCTCCGTCGCTGACCTTAACCCTAGCGAACTCATGCTCCAGGGCTTGAACGTGTGCGTGCCTTCTCTTCTCCTCCTCCCCCCCTCCTGGAACGTAACTTCCGGTTTTGGAGGGAAGAGAAGGGAAGCTGGCACGCACACCTTAAAGCCCCGAAGCATGAGTTTGCTATGGGCTAAGGTGGAAAATTGCCAAGCAGGTGAGAGGTGTGTGTTGTGTTGTTTGGTTTTTTAAATGTTGAGCAGTGGCAGGATTCGCAATAGATGGCAGCCAGGCGATCATTTAAATTAGCCGGGCGCAGCGCCCAGCTAAAAGGCCCTAGGGCAGTGGTAGGCAAACTCATTAGTCAAAAGAGCCAAAATCAGCAGTATAACGATTAAGATTTTTTTTTGAGAGCCATACCCTTTGCCCACTTGCGCTATGACAGCTACGTCAACCCGACTGACACCCCGCTCTTCTGCACGTAGTCAAAATTGATTCGTGGCAGAGCCTAGAGAATGACAGGGGGGAAAAAATTTGTCTCTGTCCCGTCCCCGTAAGCTCGGTCCCCATCCCCGCATCTCCATCCCCATCCCCTGATTCCATCCACACAAGCTTTGAATTGTTTTATATTGAACTTATTATATTAAAGTATAAAAAGAAACAATATTCTGTACAATTGTCAATTTATAAATCAGTGTCTTCTCCCTACTCTCTCTTCCCCATTTCCCTTCAGTGTCCTCAGCCCACTCTCCACTTTCCTCCAGCGCACGCACATAAAAACAATCAAGTAATTTTATATCATTTTCATTCTATTCATTCATAGAAATTAAAGTCTAGATAATGCCAGTCATATAACAAAACATGATTTTACAAAAATAATTCCCTGCACAGTCAAGCCTGCAAGGATTACTAGATGTCTTTCAGCAGCTCCCCTACCTCCCTCCCCCTTACCTTCGTGGCCAAGTCAAAATGATCTACCAACAATAAAATTTTAAAAATACAAAGCACGCTGTACGCAGAGAAAATGTTAATTATCATTTATATTCCACGGGTTTTCAAAGAGGTCAAGGCAGATGACTTTATGCAATGTCACCTCAGTAACAACTATACAAAAATAGACAAATATTCCCCCTCCCTTTTTACTAAACCGCGATAGCGGTTTTTAGCGCAGGGAGCTGCGCTGAATACCCCACGCTGCTCTCGATGCTCATAGGCTCCCTGCGCTAAAAAACACTATTGCGGTTTAGTAAAAGGGGGCCATAGTGCAAAATATAGACAGCAGATATAAATTTTCAAAACGGACACATTTTGATCACTAAGTTGAAAATAAAATCATTTTTCCTATCTTTTTGTCTGGTGATTTCATGAGTCTCTGGTCCTTCTTCTGGTCCTTCTTCTTTCTTCTCCTGCCCCCCCCCTCTTTCTTTCTCTCCCCCTGGCTCCCCTCTTTATTTCTGCCTTTCTTTCTCTCTCCCCCTGGCCCCCTTCTTTATTTCTCTCTCCCCTGGCCCTCCTCTTTCTTTCTGTCTTTCTTTCTCTCTCCCTTTGACCTCCTTTTTATTTCTGCCTTTCTTTCTCTCTCCCCCTGGCCCCCCTCTTTATTTCTGCCTTTCTTTCTCTTCTCCTGACCCCCTCTTTATTTCTGCCTTTCTTTCTCTCTCCCCCTGGACCCCCTCTTTTTCTGCCTTTATTTCTCTCTCCCCCCTGGACCCCCTATTTTTCTGCCTTTATTTCTCTCTCCCCCTGGCCCCCCTCTTTCTTTCTGCCTTTCTTTCTCTCTCCCCCTGACCCCCTCTTTATTTCTGCCTTTCTTTCTCTCTCCCCATGGCCCCCCTCTTTATTTCTGCCTTTCTTTCTCTCTCCCCCTAGCCCCCACAAAGCCATCATGCCGATTTCTCCACTTCCACGATTCTTTCTCTACCTTCACCCCCAAGCCAGCAGCCAATTTCTCCCTGCTCCTTCCCCGAGCCAGGCCTGTCGCGTACAAGCGTCGGGCCTACAAAAGTCTTCACTTCTGGTGTCAGTTCTAATGGGGAGGAAGTTGCCGGCCAGCCAGACAGCGATTGGCTGGCCCAGAACTTACCCTCTGACGTTAGCATTGACGCCGGAGGTGAAGTCTTGTGGGCCCTGCACTTTTTCCCCGCCCACAAGTCCGCCTCACCTTTTGTCTCCACCTACCACCAGTTGCCGGCCAGCCGGGCTAAGGAGTGACTCTGCGGGGGAGCCGGTGCTGGGATGCGGTGGTGAGAAGGAGCAGTGGCAGAATAGGGAGGGTGGCCGGCTGTGCACCCCCTTGGGGCGTACACCTGGGGCGGACCGCCCCTCCCGCCCCCCTTGGTACACCACTGCTTCCTTCCCCCCTTCCTTTTCCCTTGATCTGGCATACCTTCCTCTTTCCCTCCATGCCCCGGCGTCTCTTCTTCCCTCCAAGCCCTGGCATCCCCTCCAGTTGGGCACAGCAAAACTCTCCCCAATTCTCTCCCCCTCTGCTCCCTTTCCTCCATCTGTTACCCAAAGCCTGGTGTCCTGAACTTCATTGGGCAGCAGCAGCATTCACAATTTGCTGCTGTTGCCAGCTTCAGGCCTTCCTCTCTGTCGGGTCCTGTCTTCATGAAAACAGGAAGTAGGCAGGACCCGGCAGAGAGGAAGGCCTGAGGCCGGCAACAGCAGCAAATTATAAAAGCTGCTGCTGCCTGAAAAAGGTAATGGCGCCAGGCCTTGGAGCACCGAGGCAGACCGCTTCTCCCCCTTCCCAGCCAAACCCCCGCTAACCCTCCTATCTCTCCCCCCCTCCAAGTGAACCTTTCCGACCCTCCCAGCGAGAGCAGCAAACGTCCCTCCAGTAGCGTCGGCTGCTTCGCAGCTTTCTCCTGCCAGTGAAGCATCACTGATGACGTCATCAGTGACACGGCAGAGGGAGGAGAAAGCCGCGAAGCAGCCGACGCTACTGGAGGGAGATTTGCTGCTCACGCTGGGAGGGTGGGAGTGCGATAGGGACCGGGCCGGCTGTGCACCCCCCCTAAGGCTGCACCCGGGGCGGGCTGCACCCGGGGCGAACCTCCCCCCCCCCCTGTTGGTATGCCACTGAGTCCAATAACAGTTGTTTTGGACATTCTACAAAAGTTAGGTTAAATATTACTTGGGCTTTTTACTGCCCGCTTTGGTCAAGTTGAAAATGAAGCTGACTCCAGTTGGAACATATTATAAATATACCTCACCTCTGGTTCATCACTACCTCAATGCCCCAGTGCTAAAGAATATAATATTACATGCTGCATATGGGATTTCTGTACTGTTTCTACAAACTGCTCCATATGTTTACACCATCAGTAATGACTTGTTTCACATGAACATACTCAGTAGCTCATGAGTCACCTCACTCACCTTATTTCAACACAGACTTGATAAGAGTTTTGCTCATAATCTTGAGCACACAGATTCAATTCTGGCTACAGTTATGCTACCACAGTTTAATCTTTGTTAGGTTAAAGGTGATGAAATGAAGATGAATCCTCAAGTATCAGCAGGCTAGGGACCTACAGAAAGGCTGCCTGCGGCTTGCACCAGGTCTTTCCCTCTGACTCAGAGCACTTTCTGATGCAACTTCCTGTTTTTCAGGAAGTTGAGAATACTGACCATTTAGCCCTACTCTGTTTACTATATTTTAACCAGTTCATAATCCACAATAGAACATTACCTCCTATCCCATGACTTTCTAATATCCTCAGCAGACTTTCATGAGGTACTTTGTCAAATGCCTTTTGAAAATCCAGATACGTTAGACTCACCTTTGTGTACATATTTATTCCCCTTTCAATTAAATATGGAAAAAATTATGTTCTTGCATGTTAATTTTTTTTCCTTTAGACGCAGCAGATGAATCCAGAGACCAATGGGATAGCACTTATCTACCAGCAGGTGGCGATAGAGAAACTGATTAACAGGTGATCCTATTGGATGACATGCCTCCTGCATCTTCAGTATTGTTCCTTGCCCAAGCATCCGTAACCATCAATATGCTTAGCATGTAAAAAACTTATTTCCCATAACAAATTTCAAAAGGTAATAATATAGAATACAACTATCAATCATAGCAGACTTCGAAAGTTGCAAAAGAAAAAACCTACAGTCAATATCCCGAAAGGGTGGGGCTCTGGATTTATCTGCTGCATCTAAAGGAAAGAAAATTAACAGGTAAGAACATAATTTTTCCTTCCTTAGCAATAACAGCAGATGAATCCAGAGACCAATGGGATGTAGCAATCCTCAATCTGGGTGGGAAGCAAATGCCACTACCGCAACAACATAAACACTAAAGGCAGCCTATGCAAGCACACCACATCCAACCGGTAATGCTGAGAAAGTATTCTTGGAAGACCAAGTAGCCACATAACAAAACTCCTCCAAAGAAAAAAACCTCTGGACTGGGTCCAAGAAGTAGCCATCGCTCTGGCTGTATGGTCATGAAGTTCTTCCGCCAACCGCTTCCATGCCATCAAATAAGCGTAAAGAATGTCCTCCTGGACCCTTCAAGTGATGGAGGCTTTGGACGCTGCCATATGTTTGTCATGTTCCTTGAAGAATACAAAGAGGTGATCTAAATGACTAAAAGTCATTAGAAACCTACAGATTGCATGTATGAAAGTCAGCAGCAGCAAAAAGAGAATGGATTATGTTGGCTAGGATGAAGCACTTCTATTAAAATTAGTCACGCTTTGCTTACTGCAGGCTGCTTCAGGGGCAGCAACAGTCAAATATAATCTATAAATTAAAAGTGAGTAATAAAATGAAATCACAATTGTATAACAGAAATAGGTAGAAGCTGCATCTGGGGCAATAGCTTTGGTGACATGATATTTCCCAGCCATATTTCAGCTTCATCGACTTATCGATCAGAACTCCCAAGTCTCTTTCCTGGGAGGTCTCTCCAAGTACCGCCCCAGACATCCTATATTCGTGCATGAGATTTTTGTTACCGACATGCATCACCTTATATCTATCCAAGTTGAACCTCATCTGCCATGTCGATACCCATTCCTCGAGCCTGATTATGCCACTTTGCAGATCTTCGCAATCCCCCTGCGTCTTTACTACTCTGAATAACTTTGTATCGTCCACAAATTTAATCACCTCACTCATCATACCTATGTCCAGATCGTTTATAAAGATGTTGAAGAGCACGGGTCCAAGCACCGAGCCCTGCAGAACCCCACTGGTGACGCTCTTCCAGTCCAAGTATTGTCCATTTACCCCCACTCTCTGTTTCCTATGCTCCAGCCAGTTTTTAATCCACGTGAGTATTTCACCCTCGATTCCATGGCTCGCAATTTTCTGAAGTAGTCGTTCATGGGGAACCCTGTCAAATGCCTTCTGAAAATCCAGATACAATGTCGACCGGGTCGCCCTTGTCTATCTGCTTGTTTACTTCCTCGAAGAAGTGCAGCAAGTTTGTCAAAGATCTGCCTTTGCAGAAACCGTGCTGGCTGGTCCTCCTCAGACCGTGTCCGTCAGGGTAATCAATGATGTGGTCCTTTATCAGCGCCTCTACCATCTTTCCCGGTACCAATGAAAGACTCACCGGTCTGTAGTTTCCCGGGTCTCCCCTCAAACCTTTTTTGAAGATCGGCATAACATTTTCCACATTCCAGTCCTCTGGAATCTTTCCCAATTTAATCGACAGATTGGCTAATAGCTGAAGTAGTTCAGCTATAATCCGGTCCAAGGGATTTATTGCTCTTAAGCCTATCAATCTGCCTGCATACCTCTTCTAGACTGACCATTAACCCTGTCAGTTTCCCATTTTCGCTTCCAGCATATAGCCTGATGGGTTCCAGTATGCCATGTATATTCTCTTCGGTAAATACAGACACAAAAAATGTGTTCAGTCTGTCGGCAATTGCTTTGTTCTCCTTTAGCGCTCCCTTTATTCCTTGGTCATCCAACGGTCCCACCACTTCCTTCGCAGGTCGTTTCCCCTTAATATATTGAAAGAATGGCTTGAAGTTTTTTGCCTCCTTGGCTATTTTTTTCCTCATAGTCTCTTTTGATCTCTCAAACTCTTCCAAAACCTACTATACCCACTTATCTTCCACCCCAATAGCCCTTATGGCTGCAGGTGGAACTTATATGGCAGTAAAGTAGGATTTTGGTGGGTTTTGGTGGACTCACTTTCCACCCTAAATGTAGTGGTTAGAGTGTCTTAAGGGCCTGGATCCTCCTCTTTATGGCTCATTAGCTCATCCAAACTGAACATAATGAAGATGACCAATGGTGCTACGGTGCTTTATTAGTCTGATTTTAAAAGACCAGAAATGTAGGCCTTTAAAAACCTGGTCTACATTATAGCATGTAAGTTCATCATTAGATGCCAGTAGCCACAATTCTCTAAGTGGAGTCTGAATGTGACCGACACGTGAGAGACACCATTTTTCTAGGCACCACTTATAGAATCAGCCCCTTAGGGCAAAATTCTGTAATTAGTGCCTAAAAGGATAGGCACCTAAAGTAGTTGCCTATCCAGTCTTAGGTGCCAATTACAGAATCGTGCTTAGCGGTGCCTAACTTAAAGCTTAGGCAACTGTAATGAAGGCCAGGGTTTTACAGGCGTACATTATAGTACCTAAGTCATTTAGATCAGTGTTTCCCAACCCTGTCCTGGAGGACCACTAAGCCAATCGGGTTTTCAAGCTAGCCCTAATGAATATGCATGAGAGAGTTTTGCATATAATGGAAGTGACAGGCATGCAAATCTGCTGAATGCATATTCATTAGGGCTATCCTGAAAACCCGATTGGCCTGGTGGTCCTCCAGGACAGGGTTGGGAACTACTGCTTTAGATAACCACACCTAGTGGCTCCTATGTCACTCTTCACCCTTAAACAAGCCTACTTTGGTATTAGGCGCCATGTGGCATCATATGATAGGCCCGTATCTTTTGTAGAATTGTGCCTAAGACATACGCCTATCTTCCAATTCATTTTCATTTTTTTATTTTTCCAATTATGAAGCCAATTTACTGAGTTAAGCGCCTCACTTTAGGTGCCTCATAGAATTTCCTCCTTAGTTTACAGAATTGCTCTTAAGCTTTTTTTTAGTGTAAAAAGCCAGTTTAGCATGTGAAAAAGGCCATTCCTAAAACTCTGTGGCCATATACATGCAACAACCATGAGACTGTTTATGGCTTAATATATCACTTATCCACAAAAGCGACCACAGCGGTTTACAATAACTAAAACAAGGTAAAAAGGAAAAGAATTTCATGAATTAGATAGAACATCATAATCACACTGGACCAAAGTTCAGTGAGATGCTCCTAAGAAAATTAAGAGTATGGGATAGGAAGCAATGTTCAGTTGTGGATTAGGAACTGGTTGTCAGACAGAAAACAGAGGGTAGGGTTAAATGGCAATTTTTCTCAATGGAGGAGGATAAATAGTGGAGTGCCCCAGGGATCCATACTGGGAGCTATGCTATTTAACTTATTTATAAATGATCTGAAAATTAGAATGACAAGTAAGGTGACTAATTTGCAGATGACACTAAACTGTTCAAAGTTGTTAAAACACATCCAAACTGTAAAAAAACAAAAACAAACTGCTGGCAGACTTTAGGAAATTGGAAGACTAGGTGTTCAAATGGCAGATGACATTTAATGTGGACAAATGCAAAGTGATGCACATTGGGAAGAATAACCTAAATCATAGCTACCAGATGCTAAGGTCCTCCTTAGAAGTCAGCGTTCAAGAAAAATATCTGGGTGTCATTGTAGACAATATGCTGAAACCTTCTGGCCAATGTGCAGTGATGGCCAAAAAAGCAAACAAGATGCTAGGAATTATTAGACAAAGGATGCTAAACAAGACTAAGAATGTTATAATGCCTCTATCGCTCCATGGTGGGACCTCACCTTGAGTACTGTGTTCAATTCTGGTCGCTTTACCTCAAAAAAAGATATAGTGGAGCTATAAAAGGTTCAAAGAAGAGTGACCAAGATGATTAAGGGTATGAGGAAAGATTACTGTCTATGGGAGACTGCAGAGTGGTTCAAGAACTGGACTTTTGAGGTTCTCTGGGGCTTCTTATAGGGTCCCCTCCAAAAAACCCTTTTCTGAATTTTTTAATTTCTGAAAGTTTTATATAGCTCTCCCAGGGCATTTTCTGGCACCAAAACACTGCCACGGTGACTATTTTGTATTTCCCGATTTTTAGAAGTCTCTATCTACCTCAAAAGACCTCATTTTTTTTATATTAAACAATTTCTGTTGACTCCTCATTTATGGAATCTGGGTTAGCCACTGTAGGAAACAGGATACTGGGATTGATGGACCTTTGGTCTGTCCCAGTATGGGAATTCTTATGTTCTTATATGATTAAAGTCTACAAAATCCTGAGTGTGTAGAACTGGTACTAGTGGATCGATTTTTTTTTTTTCTCTATCAAAAATTACAAAGACATGGGGACACTCAAAGTTACAGGGAAATAATTAAAAAACCAGTAGGAGGAAGTATCTTTTCACTCAGACAATAGTTAAAATCTTGAATGCATTGCAGGAAGGATGTGGTCAGAGTGGTTAAAGTTCCTGGAGGAAAAGTTCATAGTCTGCTATTGAGATAAATATGGGGGAACCCACTGCTTGCCCTGGCTTCATAGTAGTGCTGCCTCATTTATAATTCTAATTGATTCACTGATTCGGTTCAGCTGAATTGATTAAAATTGATTTGTTTTAGGGGGAAAAAAAAAAAAATCAGACTCGCCAATTTAGGCCTGCTTTTGGGCTTTCCCTCTGCCAGAGTCCTTCCTTTTGATGTAACTTCATGTTTCACGAAACATTAGAAGGACAGACTCTGGCAAAGGGAAAGCCCAAAAGCAGACATGCGAGGATTGGCAGCGAGGGCTAAGAATGCAGAGAAGGTAGTGGGATGTGATTCTGTACTGCGCTGCTTCCTCTGCTGCTGCTGTCAGACCCACAGGGGGGGAGGATTACTATTGGACCCATGCAGGGAGGATTACTGCTTTCCACCTCTGCTACCGTCAAAAGAACCTGGGGGGAAAGGGAGCTGGAAGTTGGAGGGAAGGGAGAGAGGATGCTGGATGTGCAGGGGAAAAGGGGGCGATTTGAGGCTGGAGCTGGTGGAAAGGGAAAAGAGAGAGAGGGTGCTGACCATATGGTGGCGGGGGGGAGGGGGGCTAGAGGAAAGAGAAGAGAGAGGGGGTGCAGGCTACAAGGGGTGGGAGGATGAAGGGAAGGGAAGAGAGGGTTCTGACCACATGGGGGGGGATAGCAAGAGGGAAGAGAAGAGATAGAGGGTGCCAGCCATATGGTGTGGGGGAATGGCTACAGCAAAAGGAAGAGAGGGAAAATGCTGGCCATATGATGTTGGGGGAGGGGGCTAAAGGGAAGGGAGAGACACTGGACGAGAGGCTGGAACTAGAGGTGAAAGAAGAGAGGGTGCTGGATCTGCAGGGAGGAGGAGAAAGAATGGAAGATGGATGGTGAGCATGGAGAACAAAGAAAATATCAAATGTGCAGTCAACCCTGGCAAGCAAGCTAATAGAAGACAATCAGAAAGCAGATACTGGGATCAACATGATTTGAATAATAAAATGGCCAAATAACAAAAAGGTAGAAAATTTTTTTTTTTAATTTTGTGATTACAGTACATCAGATTTGAAAGGTGTATCCTGCCAGAGCTGGTGTTAAGACAGTGAGCACAAATTAGAAGCTAACAGTGTTTGTTTTGTTTACATTTGATAACGCTGGCATGGGTTTGGAGAAGGCAAATGGTGGTGTGTGGTGTGTGAAGAGATTGTAAAAATAAAGTTATATCATAGAAAGCAAATCAAATTATATCGAATTGAAAAAAAAAATAATAATAATCGATTCTATTGGCAAAATCAAATTGAATTTTTTTTTTTCCAGAATTAGATAGCTCTAATTGGTAGCATGAAATATTGCTACCATTTGGGCTTTTGCCAGGTACTTGTGACCTGGATTAGCCACTGTAAAGATGAAATGCTGGGCTAGACCCAGTAAGACTATTAAGTTCTTATCTACAATTTAATCCCACCTAAACCAGCTCCTCTGAGACAGCAACTTGAAAAGCCTAAGAGAAAAAAATTAAGATTTAAGAAGACGCTTAAACTGTGGTAATGATTCAATATTTTGAAGAACTTATGAGAAATCTTTCCACAAAACTGGAGACAAATAGAAAAAATGCTCCTTTCCAAATAGGTTCTAGTCTGGTACCTTCAAGAAACAACCTTCACCAGAACACAAATCCCTATCAGGCTAGTAAGGAACCAATAAATGT
This sequence comes from Geotrypetes seraphini, assembly GCF_902459505.1. Classification (NCBI taxonomy): domain Eukaryota; kingdom Metazoa; phylum Chordata; class Amphibia; order Gymnophiona; family Dermophiidae; genus Geotrypetes; species Geotrypetes seraphini. Next base: position 160,496,507 of record NC_047086.1, on the reverse strand, counting down.
GCTATTATTGCTGGAATCTAATTATAGTATGTTAAAACCAAAATCTTAAATCTTACTCTAAAATATAAGGGCATAATGTAGGTGATATAAAGGGGTAATGTTCATGTTTTTGCATTTGTCCTATTTTTACATGGACCATATACTGAATTTCTAGGATCGTAGGTTGGTCAGAGCAGAAACAGTACATGAGTATTTATACAATATATGGGTACAAATATAGAAAATGAACACAAACTTACACAATCTTTGTGGCACATATAAATTTTCAAGTGTGAATTTGTGCTCTGGGGACCTATTTTAAAAAGCACATAGCTTTTAAAAAAATATGCATCTCTTTGGACTTTTCATGTAAGTGCCCTGTTATAAAATGAACCCCCTTCCCCTAGATAGAAGAAAACCTTTTGTAAATTAGCTCCTTAGTCTGATGGTAAGAGGAATTTCTAGCCTTTGATGAAATACAATTGTGTCTAGAAACAGTCTACATTCAATTTCATCATTTTTTCATTACAAATCGACATGCATGACAAAAAAAAAAAAAAATTAAATTAAACTATGTTTAATCTTCTAGCAGGCTAAACATAACATCTTGTCAACACATTTGAAAATGAAAGACTTGACCAGCAGACTAAATGTCTCTTGTAGCTGAAATACCTAAGGAAAAATCAATATCTGCACCAACTATGCCAACAAAAGCCATACAGACCTGGCATTCTGCCTGTGCTCATGGACAGCAAGCTCTTATTAAAAATAAATAAAAAAAATCTATAGATCAAGTGTCATAGAAAGCTTTTTGTTATCAGAATGCTTCTCTTGGAAACTGTGCCAGGACAAATATTAGATTCAGTTTTAAATTGTGATTCTTTATTAAAAGACAGTGAAAAGATTTCAAATGAGAATCTGGGCAAGAAAGACAGAGGCCATGTGACATAGGAGGGGGACATAATCAAACGGGACTGCACTGTCTACTAGTTTTAAGCCTTACACCTGATTTAAGAACACGTTTTGTTAAACAGCTAGTTTATATAAGTAAAAAGATATCTTTGTGCCATCTAACTTCTGGGCTAAATTCCAGTTGCATCATGGGCTATGCTAGCAATTACAGTAAAAGACACTGCAGAGTCTAATAAAGCTGGTAAAGGAAAAAGGATCCCTATATGCTTGAGGCCTTGTTGCAAAGTGCATTCCAAAACAACCTACTCGACAAAACAGAGGATGCACATGCCTTGTACTTACTTCTATGTATGAACAGCTGAGTAAAGTAAAATAGTGCACATACTTATGAACATCAGATATAATTGTTCTGTTTTCTTCCTCTAATCTAAAGACAATGTCAGGAATACCTCTTTTATTAAACTAGCCTTAAGTATATGCGCTAAGGAAGCTCATGGGTACTTTTAGCTCGACAGAGGAGGGTAATTTTCAGAAAAATGTAAATCTCTCTACCCTCTTTTAATCACTAATTCTTATTATGTTTTTCCTTCCTTATTTTAAAGTTCCTGTAAACCGTGCCAAGCTCTATCTTTATGGAGAGGAGGCTGGTGCCCGAAGATCCTCCCTCTTCTGGCCTGGGCTGGATTGGGCGACATAGATCCTCCCTCTTCCCTGTGCTGGGCTAGACTGGGCTTTGAGCATTTGCGCATGCTCAAAGCCTTCTGGTCTCGCTCTCTCCAAGTTTCTCAGAATCTCAGAGAGAGCGAGACCAGAAAGCTTTGAGCTTGCGCAAATGCTCAAAGCCCAGCCCAGTCCAGCACAGCACAGGGAAGAGGGAGGATCTCCGTCGCACCGCCCAGCCCAGCCCAGGCCATTAGAGGGAGGATCTTCGGGCACCGGCACCTCCTGTGCAATGCTCCAGGCATCCAATACACTGGAATTCATTGCTGGAAAATATGGTGAAATCAGTTAGCTTAGTGGGATTTTAAAAAGGCTTGGATAATTTCCTAAAAGAGAAGTCCATAGGCCATTATTGAGAAGGTGTCAGGAAATCCACTGCTTTTTTTCCTAGGATAAGCAACATAAAATCTGTTTTACTACTTGGGATCTAGCTAGGTACTTGGGACCTGGGTTGCCCACCATTGGAAACAGGATACTGGGCTTGATGGCCCTTTGGTCTGTCCCAGTATGGCAATTCTTATAATTCTGGAAAATGTGTGGTTTTTAGAATTTGTTGCTCACACACACAATTTTTTTAGAACTTGTCATTCATATGAAAAGGAATTTGTACGTACCTGGCCAGTCTTTAGAAGAAGCATTGGTCCTGACCACACAAACTCAAAGAGCTGGCAACACATTTTAATCACATTTTTCATGTACACAAATAAACAATCACCCCAGAGCACTGTTTTCACCATGAATGTTTATGTGTGTGTTAAATTTTATCTTTATTAAAATGATTTAAATTATATGGAGCCAATACATCCAGGGCTGGCCCTTCTGTTAGGAAAACTAGGCAACTACCCTAAGGCACATTTTGGGAATGCGGGAGGTGGTAAAATTTCAGAAATCTCAGGGTGTCAGGAGGGTACCACACCAGCTGTTAACATTTTTAAAACTTGCAGCAAGGCCTAAACTGATCTTGTGTATTATGTTATGATAGTAGATGACGGCAGATAAAGACCCGAATGATCCATCCAGTCTGCCCAACCTGATTCAATTTAAATTTATTTTTTATTTTTATTTTTTTCTTCTTAGCTATTTCTGGGCAAGAATCCAAAGCTTTACCCGGTACTGTGCTTGGATTCCAACTGCCGAAATCTCTGTTAAGACTTACTCCAGCCCATCTACACCCTCCCAGCCATTGAAGCCCTCCCCAGCCCATCCTCCCCCAAACTGCCATATACAGACCGTGCAAGTCTGCCCAGTACTGGCCTTAGTTCAATATTTAATCTTATTTTCTGATTCTAAATCTTCTATGTTCATCCCACGCTTCTTTGAACTCAGCCACAGTTTTACTCTCCACCACCTCTCTCAGGAGTGCATTCCAGGCATCCACTACCCTCTCCAAAAAGTAGAATTTCCTAACATTGCCCCTGAATCGACCACCCCTCAACCTCAAATTATGTCCTCTGGTTTTACCATTTTCCTTTCTCTGGAAAATATTTTGTTCTACGTTAATACCCTTCAAGTATTTGAACGTCTGAATCATATCTCCCCTGTCCCTCCTTTCCTCTAGGGTATACATATTCAGGGCTTCCAGTCTCTCCTCATACGTCTTCTGGCACAAGCCTCCTATCATTTTCGTCGCCCTCCCCTGGACCGCCTCAAGTCTTCTTACGTCTTTTGCCAGATACGGTCTCCAAAACTGAACACAATACTCCAAGTGCGGCCTCACCAATGACCTGTACAGGGGTGTCAACACCTTCTTCCTTCTATTGACTATGCCTCTCTTTATACAGCCCAGCATCCTTCTGGCAGCAGCCACTGCCTTGTCACACTGTTTTTTCGCCTTTAGATCTTCGGACACTATAACCTCAAGGTCCCTCTCCCCGTCCGTGCATATCAGCTTCTCTCCTCCCAGCATATACGGTTCCTTCCTATTATTAATCCCCAAATGCATTACTCTGCATTGAATTTTAGTTGCTAGGCATTAGACCATTCCTCTAACTTTTGCAGATCCTTTTTCATATTTTCCACTCCCTCTTCGGTGTGGAAAATATGAAAAAGGATCTGCAAAAGTTAGAGGAATGGTCTAATGCCTGGCAACTAAAATTCAATGCAAAGAAATGCAGAGTAATGCATTTGGGGATTAATAATAGGAAGGAACCGTATATGCTGGGAGGAGAGAAGCTGATATGCACAGACGGGGAGAGGGACCTTGGGGTTATAGTGTCCGAAGATGTCCATCATGTTTTCTATTCCACTTTTACCTATTCAGTTCAAGGCCAGATTACATTACAGGAGGTTGGGTCGGTTACCCAGGAAGTTATAATAGACAGTTGGACATGGACATTCAATACAGTTGCTAGTACAGGTAGATCAGTACAATTACTAATACAGTTAGGTCATAGTTACAAATACATAGTTACAAATTCAAATACAGTCAAACCTCAGTTTACGAGTGCACCGGTTTGAGAGTGTTTTGCAAGACGAGCAAAACATTAGCAAAATCGGCGCCTCGGAAACAGAGCAGCAATGAAGTCCAGGGTAGTGGATGCCTGGAGCAATCAAAGGACTTAAAACATGAATCATATAGCTAGCAGCAAACAGAGGGCTGCCAAACAGGAAAATGCTCACCACCACTGCATAAGTATCAGTCTGTGTTTTTTGAACTCATTTCAGTTGTTGAACCCAAGCACCATGCTGCTGATTAAATACCCCCCTAATCTAAAACAACACAGCACATTTTGAAATAGACAATCTATTGTACCATTACTTAATGTTCTTTATACAGTGCCAAAAACGTAACATGATCTGCTTACTGTGCTTTATAAAGGTGGAAGGTTTGATCTCCAGGTCTGCAGCAATGTGTCCCAGCATGAATTCCTCTTCAGTGTGGAACACTTTGAAGACTCCCCCTCCCCACCAAACCCTTTTACTAAACCGCGATAGCGGTTATTAGCGCAGGGAGCCGCACTGAATGCTCTGCGCTGCTCCCAATGCTCACAGAGTTCCAATGAGGTCGGGAGCAGCGTGGAGCATTCAGTGCGGCTCCTGCGCTAATAACCACTATCACAGTTTAGTAAAAAGGGGGGGGGGGAAGTGTTAGGATTAATGACAAATTATCCAAGAAAAGCTGAGAGAGGATGGCAACTGCACGCCAACTATAGGCACTAAGGGCTCCTTTAGCGAAGCCGCGTTAGCGGTTTAACGCAGGTAATAGCGCACGCTAATTTGCCGGCTGCGCTAGCCGCTACCGACTCCTCTTGAGCAGGCGGTAGTTTTTCAGCTAGCAAGGGGGTTAGTGCGCGTTAAAAAGTTGCGTGCGATAAAGCCGCTAACGCAGCTTCGTATAAGGAGCCCTAAGTCTAGTTGCATTTGCAGCTCCAATTTTAGTTTGTCTTCTATGTAACAAAAATAAACAAGCCTATTTCATCCTATGAATTAACTATCTTTATTTTTGCAGGTATGAGTATTTTTACAGTATTTCAGTAGACTACATATCACTCGCTGTGAGGCTTTATTTATTTAGCAAGGAAGCCTACAGAATTAAAGAGAAACTAATCTTCTAATTATAAACAGCAGTTTTTAAAACCTGAAATAAATACCTGGCACACCAACATTATTGCGTATCTGCACTGTGGTTTGTTCGTGTCTACTTGGATTGTGGAGAACTTTCTCCTGGTTTGTTTGATGAACAGAATTGCTACAGATGTCATATTTGGCAAACCTGCAGCGGAAGGGATGAATTTTGCTTCCTACCTTCACAGAGTCCTCCCAGCTTTTCACAGCTTGTTGGTTCTGTGGTGGGTTGGCTAGCCAGGGATGTACCTTGACAATTAAGAAAAGAAATCATGTTAGGAAATCCCAGTTGGCAGTCAGTTGCATTCCTTTTATGAAAAATACCTTTGGTTCTCACCCTGTCATCGCAAGAAAAGAGTTCATAGACAGTAACGCGGAAGACAAAGGCGCGCGCCGACAACTGAGCGCAAGATGGAGGCGTGCGCCGAAGAAAAAGACTGTTTTTAGGGGCTGCGACGGGGGGGTTTGTTGGGGAGGCCCCCCCACACTTTACTTAATACATATCGCGGCGGCGTTGTGGGGAGTTTGAGGGGTTGTAACCCCCCACATTTTAGTGAAAACGTAACTTTTTCCCTAAAAGCAGGGAAAAAGTTAAGTTTTCAGTAAAATGTGGGGGTTACAACCCCCCAAACCCCCCCACAACGCGGCGCAATCTGTATTAAGTAAAGTGGGGGGTTCCCCCACACACACCCCGTCGTAGCCCCTAAAAACATTATTTTTCTTCGGCGCGCGCCTCCGCACTGCGCTCAGTTGTCTGCTCACGCCTTTGTCCCGGCGCGCTTTTGACCTGACACCCAAGAAAAGCAAGTTATAAATTAAAGAACAGAATAGTGGCAAGGAATCATTTCAAGCCTATTGATCTAAGCATGGATTTGGATGTGAGGAAATGCATTTGTGCTGGTGCATAATTGTGTTTCATGTAAATTTAAGAGCTATTTTGCTCTCGTAACTCCAAGTAGGTACTGTACTGATATCGTGGCTGACAGAGTACTACCAAATATACCCCCTCCTTTACTAATGCATGGCACGGGTTTTACCGCCGACAGCGGCGGTAACTGCTCCGACGCTCATAAGCATACAAAATGACACGCTACACAAAGATTTACACAGGTGTTGAAGTCGGTCCTCGAAGGCCGGAATCCAGTCGGGTTTTCAGGATTTCCCCAATGAATATGCATTGAAAGCAGTGCATGCAAATAGATCTCATGCAGATTCATTGGGGAAATCCTGAAAACCCGACTGGATTCCGGCCCTCGAGGAGGGACTTTGACACCCCTGAAGGAGATGCTAATACATACATTCAATTAACATCGGTGGTGAAGCATAATACTAACTAGTTTGTAATATCCTTTATTGCCCTAATATGCAAGGCGATATCAAAGACTTTGTGAGCATTTATTCCACCTGTAATGAAAATGCACATGAGCAGCAAAAGAAAACACGAGGAACTTTGTCAAAAGCTTTCTAAAAATCTAGATACACTACATTAACCGGCTCACCTTTATCCACATGTTTATTCACACCTTCAAAGAAGTCAAGCAAATTGGTGAGGCAAAACCTCCCTTGGCTGAACCCATGCTGACTCTGTCTCATTAAATCATGTTTGTCTATGTGTTCCACAATTGAACCGTGAACCATATGTGTTAAAAGCGGTACACTAGCAAGTCTAGGGCTGACAACTGCATGAGGTGGAAGTTAAAAAAAAAAAAAGTATGGGGTACATGCATCATACTTTATAGGGTTGAGGGGGAGGGGACACCCAAAAAAGCATGTACATCTTGCTATATACTATACATGTGTTAGGACTGTGTCTGCGATTGCATGGTGTAAGTTAAAAAAAAAAAATTTGCATGGTTTGTTGGTAGTTTTCTACCCCCAATAATGTTTATAACATGCACCTATGATGTGCTACAATAAGGCACACCTATGATTTGCCTGCCTACGAAATAGCTTTTCCTGGTGTATGTGCACGTTTATATCTTTTTTTCGTTAACTATGCTGCACATTGGTCGCTTTCTCCATTGACTGATCAGATGGTATTTTTGTGGACCTCATTTGCATGTAAAGTTTTTGGAGTACCGCTGATTTAGAAATCGGAAAATTTATCACCACTACAACGGCTCACGGGATTTTAACGGCGACTTTAGAGCTTCGGAACCAGAGTGTTTAATCCCTGCCACTCCCAGTGACAGGATTCAAAAGATAAGGAGACTGTTGATAAAAGGAGTGAAGGATCTTTGTATATATTTAACCCACATGGGATAGTTTTGATTAAATTAAGGACTGAATAAAATAGTTTTGTCTCAGAACAAATCCTTTGCAGTCAAGCTGAGTTATTGATTGAGTAGATTATTGCAGTGAAAGACCTGAGCTGGAGACCTTGCACCTGGAATCTATATGGAATCCTGTAATCTTGGACCCTGAATGCAAATATCAGGTATCATCCTTAAACAGTGACTATGACTTCCATTCCCCACATTCATAGGAGCTGGGAATGTTGCTTCTGCAACATCCACAGCCTATAGATCCATACATTTGTAGTAATAAAATTTTTTTATCATGCACGAATTGACTTTCAATTTCATCTGCACTAATTTTTTAAAGCTCACTATCAAACTGAATGCATCTACGCATTTTGATAAAACACAAGAAATTTGAAGGTTTGGAGAATATTGCTCAAGGGAAAGACAAAGAGGGAGGCATATATAGCTGGGCAAGCTAGCATCTCCTGTACTTTTAGAGGCAGGTTTTTAGTTTGATAGGAAATATTCTTCTAGGGTCAAATTCTTGTCTTACATTTGAAATCAGCTTGCAATTATTGAGAATAGATATGACCAACGCTGTATGAACAAATAAGCCCTGAAACAAATTGAATATCTATTTGCTAATACAGAATCAATAAGTTCTGTGCTTCTCTGTAGCAAGTTAAGCATTCCTGCGCATTTGTCAGAGTAGCCTCACCTGTACAATTTATCAGCTGCCTGCTGACAAATGATGCTTTCAACACTGAAGAGGAGAAAGAAGAGGAAGATACCTGCAGAATGTAAATCACTCACCACAGCTTAAGTTGCTTTCAGCTTTCAAGGCTGAGGACGGGATCTCCCAGAAGTCATTCTCCCAGCTGACCATGTTCCCTTTCATATCACAGCTGAGGCTGGATAGTGTTTTAGAATCCAGCATGAAATCCCAAAGGCGAAAATTGTAAATGTCTCCTTTTAGAGAGTCTATATGATTACTGTAGGAACCCAGTACTAAAAACCCATTCTCTGGAATAAGCTTGTTCATAGTCTGTGAGCACGGAATGGTCTGATAACTGTTCTTGGTAATTATACTTATCTGTCCTCCTGAGTTTTCCCATGTGATGCACAGTTGCTTAAAGGCCCATGTGAAAAACTCCCCATAGGAATCCAGTGGTAATGCCTTATCCAGGGGGCATTCTATTCCTGAGATTTGCAAGAAGTGACCACTTTTGGATCTTCCAAAACTTAAGACTTCTGTTGTTGAATTCCAGTAAGAAAAAGCCTTCCAGTCTGTGCTGCTGTTGCTGTTTTTGGTGGCTTCAAAGCAAACTGTTAACTGGCTAAGGGCTGGCTTTGTGATTTTGCTTGCGACAGACACAATCTCTACAGTTTGGTTCTGTGGGATGGTAACTTTCTGATTCCTCAGGGAAACAGCCACTAGAGTAAAACACAGAAAAAGAATACTCAGATTAATATATTTCCACACGCGGAAACTTTCAAGATTGCACTGGCAATTGGCTAAAGCAACTCTATGAATACTTTCAATGATTTGATACCTTATCCACCTGGGACCCCTGATGAAGGCGTGTTTACCGAAACACGGACTGTGTCGGGTCCTTTGGTTTGGTTCAAGGTGGTAATATTAATTGCATTCATGCTTTTGGGTTAATAAATTTAGCCTGCATCTTTGTACTTCTGTTTGCAGTTTTCTTTGTTTTGATTTGTGTTCTATTCACTGCAGATTGTGTTGGATTTTTTTTCTCTTGTTGTTTACTTTCATTGAACTACATAAAGCCGCAGTTTAAGTCACAGTCAAGTCACTAATAGATATGGTCTTTAACAAATGACATGGAAAGATCTTTCCATACCTGCATTATCAGAGACACATTTAGCAACATGATGGCCCAATCATTACAATATATTTTTTAGGAAAGGGATTTTGCATTTAGCTCACACCTATGAGTAGTAAGTAGATCAAAACAAGTTGTATTCAAGTACAATAGGTATTTTCCCTGCCATGAAGGGCTCACAATCTGTTTGTACCTGAGAAAATGGAGGGTTAAAGGACTTGCCCAACATCATGAAGCGTAGGAATAGGATTTGAACTTAGCTTCTCTGGTTCTCAAGTCACTGCATTGGGCCAGTGGTTCCTAGATCTGGCTTGTGGGATCCCCAGCCAGTCGGGTTTTCAAACTATTCCTAATGAATATGCATGAAGCAGATTTGCATGCCTGTCACAGGTCATGTATTTGGGCTGCAAAAACCAGAGGGAATGGTACTGTTTAGGGAGTGAAGACATTATGGCCCAGATTCTGCAGAGTGCATCCTGATTTTAGGCAGCTGTAGGCATCCTACAGCTGTCTAATCAGCCAATCAGGATGTACATTTAAAAAAAACAACAACAACAAAAAAAGATGCTCCCCAGGCAGGCTGCCTATATTGAAGGCGCCTCCGGGAACCTAGGGAGGTCCACAAGACCGCCTAAGCTCACCTAAGGGCCTTAGGTGAACCTAGGCAGCCCTACGCGTCTCCCTAGTAGAGGGAGAGACGCTTACAATGTAGGCCAGCATTGTAAGTAGATGCAGCCGCTATACTTATAGAGGCAAGGGATCTCCCTGTCACAATAAGTATAGCGGCCATGGCTGCCTGTCCCCGCACCCCGATTGCCAGCAGGATGGTGCCCAACCCCTCCTGCCGGAAGACCGCCCACCCAACATCCCCAATCGCAGGCAGGAGGGTGTCCAACCCCTCCTGCCGGAAGGCCGCCCACTCAACACTCCCAATTGCTGGTCGGAGGGTGTCTAACCCCTCCTGCCAGAAGGCCGCCCACCCAACACCCCCGATCACCAGCAGGAGGGTGCCCATCCCCTCCTGCCAGAAGGCCACCCACCCAACAGCCCCGATCGCCAGCAGGAGGGTTCCCAACCCCTCCTGCTAGAAGGCCGCCCACCCAACACCCCCGATCGCCAACAGGAGGGTGCCCAACTCCTCCTGCTGGAGGGTGCCCCCCCTCTGGATCCCCCCACGCTAACACCTCCCCCCGCACTAACACCACCACCCCCCGATGACCCCTCTAACCTCCCCCCCAACTAACCTCTAAATTGTTGGCCGGCCGGACAGGTCTTGCTGCCGTCCGGCCCGCCTCATCGAAATGAGGCAGGCCCGCCCCTTCCTGGCCCATCCCTGCTAAGCCTAAGGCCTGATTAATTAAGTGGTGATGACTTTTAAATTGGTTCGTACCAGGGCTCAATCAGTGAGAATATGCTGCCTGCTTGTCCTGGGATAAGTATGCTTACTTTACCAGAAGTTGGGGTTACTATAGTACGAATGAGGGTGGAAGTTATCAATGTGAGATAATGTTAAGTTGGTCATTTTATCACAAGTCAGGGTATGGTAGCATAAAATGGGACCTTGTTAATTTATTCAATTTTCTACACTGCTCTCCCCAGGGAGCTCAGAACAGTTTACATGAATGTATTCAGGTACTCAAGCAGTTTTACAAGTATGTCCCTATCTACCTGGAGTAATGGGGGGAATTAAGTGTCTTGCTCAGGGTCACAAGAAGCAGTATTAATTTGAACCCACAACCTCAGGGTACTGCGACTGTAGCTTTAGCCAGTGCGCCACACTCTCAGGTTGTTGTAAAATAACCTGACATAACATTAGCCCACATTGATAACTTCCCCTTCCCTCCCCCACCCCAAATCTTGATTTGCTCCCAGACTCTGAAATACTGCAATTGTGAACATTCTTGTCACTTCTAATGTAGATTCAAATGTGATTTATTCATGTCGGCATGGAGTCTGAAAATGAATAAATCCTAAACTTCACCTTGACATATTAGTATAAAATTATCAGAAAATGTTTAGCTTTGAGTTGCACAAATTTAATTGTATTCTGACTAGAGATGTCTAGACAATAAATATACAGACTGATTTTTTTTTTCTGTACATACCTTGAGTATAGGTAGCATTGAACCCTTTTTTTTGGATGCTGAAGTCGCTTGAAAAAGTCACAACCATTTTATTTCCAGTTGAGTTGAATGATAAACCCTTGGCAGTGATGCCACAAAACTTTGCTGTGTTATCTCCATTGTTTAGTGAAAGTGAATCATACATGCAGCCTGGAGCTTCTTCAACTTCAAAGTCAACAAAAGTTAAATGAATGATGTAACCAGGAGGGGCTTGGAGAATCCATTCACACCCTTGGCTGCTGGGGTACTCGTTGGGGTAACACGGTGAAGAAAAGTAGCCCGAGGGGTTGGATAGTAGTATTTTGCAGTTAGAACATCCCCAAACTGCTGGACACAAAATAAAAGGGAGAGAAGGACAAATTAAATTTTAATATAAAATAAACCAACAACAAAGTGATTAAACCACTGAACTATTAGATGTTCAAGCTTCAGCAATATCATTCAAGGAGCAGCCTGGTAGCTCAGTGGCAGAGCTGCCACACAGAGGACTGGCTTTATCAGATTAGATATTCCACTCCAAACTGAAAGGTTACTTTTTTAGACAACCATTAGTTACCTAATCACAAGATTTTCCCTAAGTAGGGTCATTGATGAATTCTGTAAGTACCCAATATGAATGTTGATCTGTCTAGCTTTTTTTGCTCGTCTAGATGCTTTTAAATTGTAGTTTCCTTTCTTAAATCTTTCGATTTATTTTACCATAAACTACTAAGAATGTAATTGCCAATTGGCAGTATATCAAATGGTAATAAAACTTAGAAACACAGATTGGCCAAGGCCCACCTAGTTTGGGCTTAGACCTTCCCAGCAGCGATAGACCTGGACAAGGCAGTGGCTTGGCTCCTGCGATCCTGCATCTCCCTTTCTTAAATGGTCCACCAACAGTGGCTCTGACTCTCATATGCTGCCCTGCCTGTAAACTGGAAGTCTTTCTTCTGCCGCTTCCTGCGCCCTTCACAACTTTCTGTTTCTACTCAAACTGGATATGGCAGGAGAAGTACTTCCGGGTTAGAAGCAGGGCAGCATCTTGGAGCTACTGCCACTGACCCATTGAAGTTGAAGTGAGAGAGAAGTGGGAATGGAAAGGAAAGGAAGAAAAGATGCTGCACACAAGAGGAGAGGGGTGAGAGGGAGAATTGTTGGCACATAAGGGAGGGAGAAATGCTACATGGGAAGAGGGAGAAATGGATGGGAGGGGGAGTTGTTGGGACAAAGGGGTGGAGGAGAGGGGGAGATGTTGCATTGGTAGAGAAAAAGAAATGGATTTAGGGGTGGAGGAGAGGGAGAGATGTTAGACATGATGGTGGAAGGAAGAAAGGAAGGAAGAAATGCTGGATGGGGGGAGATGTTTGACCTAGGGTACAAGGGAGGGGTAGAGAGATAGTGGATTGTGGAAAGAGACAGAAATGATGGACATGACAGTAGAAAGGATGAAGGGAGAGAATGTTGCATGGGGGAGAAGGAAGAGAGATGTTGGAGAGAGAGAGAAAGGATCCAGAAGCAGAAGGGAGTGATGCTCAAAGCCTTCTGGTCTCACTCTCTCAGAGATAATCTTGGAAAGAGCGAGACCAGAAGGCTGTTATATTTGATGCTTGCAGTTAAAAAGTAAGTAAAAGCGAAAGCGAAAATGTAAATGAGCATCCCTCAGTAAACCAAATGAAACAACAAACCTGGAAACAGGATTGTGCTATTGCAAACCTTACCACGCAGTGGATCATCTCATCTTAAATTTTGCTTTTAAGTGAATATAGCCTAAAAGAACAGTAGAGTTGCCAGTGTTTGTTGAAATGGTTACTGGTCTCCAGCAATACAGACGAGTGATAAGTTTAAAAGCAGAGAGGAGCTGAAGCCGATAGCAATTCTTTGTGAACAGACATATGTCTCTATCCCATGGAAAATTTTACATCGGGGTGACTGTCTTCTGGATTGATAGTCTTTAGAAAGGAAGTCTACTTGTCTGGCCTTAAGACTGAAGGGTTTACACCAGTGGTGTAGCCAGTTAATTCTGGGTGGGCACAATATTTTCTCTGCCCCTGCCTTACCCCTAATCTTCTCCCCTCCCTCATAACCTCAACTCAAAATATAAATACAGTACAGCTCAATCAGCCGAAGATGGCCAGAGCTCCCTTTTACCAAGTTTGGCAGGCAGCAGCAACGTCCCTGAACCGCCAATGTCAGCACTTTCCTTCCCAACTGCCATTACTATCATACCAACAGACCCTCACCAAATAGTCTCAAGAACCACAAGAAGTTAAACTTGCCATGTACAACTTACACTAGAGAAATAAAAGTAGAAATGCATTTCCTTTACTAATGAACACAGTACAAAGACATCTACTATACACATTTCCCATAGCTAATGGTGCGTGTTTTATTAACAATAATTGCTTTTAGGGATTTCCAGGAATTGATGTCATGATGACTTGTTTCCTTAAATCTGGGCGTCATTTTGGAGCCAGCTGTGCATGGAGCTACAATTTAACAAAAACGTTAAGAATATTCCCTGACGCAGCCATTTGCTGGCGAAACAAGAGCCTCGTCGGAATGAATTTACAGTGTGTGGGCAGATTGGATGGGCCATTTGGCCTTTATCTGCCATCATGTTTCTATGTTTGTTCTGATTTCTTGGTGAAGAGATGTTTATGATCCAAATGCTTCTTGCTATCTGGTTGCTTCTTGATGGAGAAGTATTTAGGACATGCTTTGAATGAAGATGTTTGTAGCCTAGTTGCTGTAGCTATTTGATTTGCATATCCTGTCACAGGAGATCTCCCAGAGTGACCAAATGTGGGACAGATTACATCTTGGCAGGAAATGTATACTAGGACCTCCAATGGGGGAAGGGAGAATTATCCACAAGTATATCCCTGACTTACTGAATCAAAAAGTTATACAGTAGGAACAACCTATTGTGGACAACTAAGGTACTCAAATGCAATAGAAACACAGTAGAACACAAACATACAGAATCTGAAGCCACACAGACAGAATAATGCACACTACAAACTAATCATGCAGGTGTGCCTTTTTTTTTTCAAACAGCCTTCATTTTTAAAATAAACAATTTTATATCCAAGTTGTGGAAGCTGTTGGCTTTCTTCCCACTGAACTTCAAAAGCACTGCATAAAGGCTGAATTATTATGGCCAACAGGGAAAATAAAGTAAAACATCTTTAAAAGAACCCAAACCTTCTATATCTTCTGGAGAAGCAAAGTGTAAATAAGACATTAATTAAGCTGTTCACGGGCACAAATAAGGCACCATTGTCTCAACCCGACCTAAAAACTGAAGGGGTTACTGCAATAACGACAAGCCAAGGTTGTGTAACCTTAATTACATTCTAGCACAGCTTCCTGAGCGAGGATTGCAATCAGCCATGTTCTTGCAATGGAAATGCTGCAAGCACCAGGATGTTGCCACTGTATGCACTGATACACAGAAATATGAAAGATGATTCCATTATGAAAACTAAAGACAGAAATAACATTCTGTGCCGTTTTAGGGCCCCAGAAGAGGAAGCAAGTCATTCTTGTGCCACTCTCCACCCATTCTTTAGTCAGGGCAGTAAGACCATGACAGCACTCCTGCACAGGGAAAGAGAATGTGCAAGATAATCAAGCTGATTTTGATTATGGGGCCTTTCCAATGACACTTTGTATGTATAAGGGTACTTTGGGTATGCTAAAACTAGTGAAGCATTACATTCTTAATTACCATATTTTTCACTCCATAAGATGCATTTTTTCCCACAAAAAAAGTGGGCAGAAATAAAGGTGCGTCTTATGGAGCAAATATACAACCCCCCCTCCCCACCCCTGGTACCTTTTCTTTAATTCTGGCGGTCTAGGCAGGTAGACCTCCCCCCCCCCCCGTACCTTTTTTTAAAAATTCCAGCGGTCCGGCGATCCAGCACTGTATCTCCTGCTCCTCCCTCATTGGATGGCTGCCTCCATGCCTTGCGGCAGTGGCAGGGTGATGCACAATGCAGGTGCAAGCTTTTCACGTGCCTGCCTGGTCCTGCGCCACTCACTGAATGGCTGCTGTCAGGAAGCAGCAGGTACCCAGGCAGGAGCACAAAAAGCTCACTCCTGCCTTGTGCGCTGCTGGCCTCGACATTATGAGGTCTCAGGAGGCAGACGTTCAGCAAGGGAGGGGCAGGAGTGCAGAAAGCTCGCTCCTGCCGATACACTGCTGGACCAGCACAATTTAAAGGTGCCAGGGGGCTGGAAAAAAATTTGAGGGGGCTGGGGGCTGAGACTGCCTAGGTGCAGGGACTGGGACTGCCTACCACTAGACCACCAGAGAGGGTACAGGGCAGGGCGGGGGGACATGGTATAGAGCCTGGCAGGGAGTCAGGGGGGCTGGGTGCAGAGCCTGGTATATATTAGTACACAATTTAGTTCAGAATGTTTTTTTTCTTGGTTTCTTCCTCTAAATCTAGGATGCATCTTACGGAGCGAAAAATACGGTAATTTTTTACAGAAAGGGTGGTAGATGCATGGAAAGTCTCCCGGAAGAGGTGGTAGAGACAGAGACTGTCTGAATTCAATAGGGCCTGTCAGTGTTCCCTCTAAGGTGAGCGCATGAGCGATCGCTCACTATTTTCAGTGGCGTCGCTCATACGCTTTCCTCTGTCGCTCACTCGAGGGCAGGAGGAGGTGAGAGGAAGCGGCGGCAGCGGTATTTTAAAGTTAAAAGATGCAGCGGTGGTTCCTCTCAAGATCCCCGACTGCATCGGACTTCTGACGCAGGTGGGGATTCGTGAGAGAAGCCGCTGCCACATCTTCAGTGTCCTACCAAGGGGGAGGGGGCAATCCGCCCCGGCTGTACATCCGCCCTAAGGCTGCAGTCGGAGAGGAAGTTCGGGCCAGCCAATCGCTGCCTTGCTGGGCGGAACTTCCTCTCCGACGGCAGAATTGACGTCGGGGGAATGCTGGTCGGCCCGGTGAGAAGCAGAGAGAGCTTGGAGCAGCCGCGGTGGTGGCTTTGGGGACTGTTTCCCCCGATGGTGGCAGCAGTGGCTTTGTGGAGGGTAGGGAGAAAGAAAGGGGGCAGGCAGGGAGACAGAAGGGAAACGGAAAAAAAAAGAAAGAAAGGGCAAGGAGAGAGGAAGAAAAAGTTAGGGGAGGGAATGAGGTCTGGAGGAGAGGAAGCATACAGGCTGAAAGAAGGGAAGAAAGATTGGATGCACAGTCAGAAGATGAAAGTGCAACCAGAGACTCATGAAATCACCAGACAAGGTAGGGAAAAAATGATTTTATTTTAAATTTATTGCTCAAAATGTGTCTGAATTTATATATGCTGTCTATATTTTGCACTATGGCCCCCTTTTACTAAATCGCAATAGTGTTTTTTAGCGCAGGGAGCCTATGAGCGTCGAGAGCAGCGCTGGGCATTTAGCGCAGTTCCCTGCGCTAAAAACTGCTATAGTGGTTTAATAAAAAGGATGGGGGGTATATTTGTCTATTTTTGTATGGTTGTTACTGAGGTGACAATGCATAGAGTCATCTGCCTTGACCTCTTTGAAAAAAACCCAGAATAGGAATGATAATTAACATTTTCTCAGCATATAGTGTGCTTTGTGTTTTTTTAATTTTATTGTTGGTAGATCATTTTGACTTGGTCATTTTAAAGTAGCTCGCAAGCCCAAAAAGTTTGGGCACCTCTGAGCTAGAGCGTTGAAGCTGTGTATTTCTATTTTATCCCCCCTTTTACAAAACTGTGGAGCGTTTTTTAATGCCAGTCAAGGTGGTAACAGCTCTGATGCTCAGAATTCTATGAGCGTCAGGGCTGTTACCACTGTGGATAAAATCCACACTACAGTTTTGTAAAAGGGTGAGGGGTTAGTTTGTGATGACATATTCCATACTAGGCGAAAGTGTTTTCTGTGTTCTGTGTGTTCGAAAGACATGGTTTTCTGTTAGGATTGACGGTGTAGGATTGATCTGTGCTGGTCTGGCTTGTTTAGTTTTACAATGGGTGTATTGATGTACTGCTCACTGCAATATGTAAGATGCTGCCTTTTTCTAGGTACTCATGTGTGACGTGTGGTTTGTTACTAAAAATCATGTTTTTCTTACAGATGGGGGGGGGTGCCAAAAAATGATGGGCCCCGGGTATTACATAAGCTAGGTACGCCACTGTATGTAAAGATACCAGAAAGCTGGCGTAGCAAAAACTTTAAGTAAATTGTTATTCTTCTAAGCTTTGAGTATTTAACCCTCCCACAATCTCACGGGCACTCGTTTCAAGTTTATTGAGATTTTGATTTAAACGCAATATCAAATATTTTCAATGCATATAACAAAAATAAATTGGGGGAAATAAATAAAACCATTTGAACAATAAACATACAAACATATCCATAGATGATTAAAATTACATAAGGAGTACAAGGATAAACTACATTTGTTTAAAAATGCGTCCTCCGCGCCTGCTCATAAATTTGTGGAGTATGTAACTTGACGCTCATGCATATTTTTTTTTTTTTGCACACACCTCATCAATCCTTAGAGGGAACATTGCCTGAGATAGGCACATGGGATCTCTCAGAGTGAGAACATAAGAATTGCCACTGCTGGGTCAGACCAGTGGTCCATCGTACCCAGCAGTCCGCTCACGCGGCGGCCCTCTGGTCAAAGACCAGCGCCCCAACTGAGACTAGCCTTACCTGCGGACATTCTGGTTCAGCAGGAACTTGTCTAACTTTGTCTTGAATCCCTGGAGGGTGTTTTCCCCTATGATAGACTCTGGAAGAGCAATCCAGTTTTCTACCACTCTCTGGGTGAAGAAGAACTTCCTTACGTTTGTACGGAATCTATCTCCTTTCAACTTTAGAGAGTGCCCTCTTGTTCTTCCTACCTTAGAGAGGCTGAACAACCTGTTCTTATCTACTAAGTCTATTCCCTTCAGTACCTTGAATGTTTCGATCATGTCCCCTCTCAATCTCCTCTGTTTGAGGAAGAAAAGACCCAGTTTTTCTAATCTTTCGCTGTACGGCAACTCCTCCAGCCCTTTAACCATCTTAGTCGCTCTTCTCTGGACCCTTTCGAGTAGTACCTGTCCTTCTTCATGTACGGCGACCAGTGCTGGATGCAGTACTCCAGGTGAGGGCGCAAAATGGCCCGGTACAGCGGCATGATAACCTTCTCCGATCTGTTTGTGATCCCCTTCTTTATCATTCCTAGCATTCTGTTCGTCCTTTTCGCTGCTGCCACGCATTGCGCGGATGGCTTCATCGACTTGTCGATCAGAACACCCAAGTCTCTTTCCTGGGAGGTCTCTCCAAGTATCGCCCCGGACATCCTGTATTCGTGCATGATATTTTTGTTACCAACATACATCACTTTACACTTATCCACATTGAACCTCATCTGCCATGTTGATGCCCATTCCTCGAGCTTGATTATGTCACGTTGCAGATCTTCGCTATCCACCCGTGTCTTCACTACTCTGAATAACTTTGTGTCATCCGCAAATTTGATCACCTCACTCATCGTACCAATGTCCAGATCATTTATAAAGATGTTGAAGAGCACGGATCCAAGCACCGAGCCCTGTAGCACCCCACTGGTGACGCTCTTCTAGTCCGAGCATTGTCCATTTACCCCCACTCTCTGTTTCCCATGTTCCAGCCAGTTTTTAATCCACGTGAGTAGTTCACTCTCGATGCCATGGCTTGCAATTTTCTGAAGTAGTCGTTCATGTGGAACCTTGTCAAACGCCTTCTGAAAATCCAGCTAAACAATGTCGACCGGGTCGCCCTTGTCTATCTGTCTGTTTACTCCCTCAAAGAAGTGTAGCAAGTTCGTCAAACACGATCTGCCTTTGCTAAAACTGTTCTGACTGGTCCTCATCAGCCCATGTCCATCAAGGTGATCAATGACGCGGTCCTTTATCAGCGACTCCACTGGTCTGTAGTTTCCCGGATCTCCCCTCGAACCTTTCTTGAAGATCAACATAACATTCGCCACCTTCCAGTCTTCCAGAATCTTTCCCGATTTGATCGACAGATTGGCTATTAGTTGAAGCAGTTCAGCTATGGTCCCTAATGGTTACTGCGGATGGGCAGACTAGATGGGCCATTTGGCCTTTATCTGCCGTCATGTTTCCATGCCACCTGTGGGCTAGAGGAGGCCTGAATTTATGGAAGTGAGTCCCTGAAAGGTTTAAACCTCTGAAGTGTATGGTGTTTTTTTTCTTTGCCTGTTTGAGCTGGGCTGGGAATAAGAAGCTTCTATAGGAGGAAGGAAGAAGCTGGTTTTTGGGGAGTTTTGTTTTTCCTTCTTTTCCCCTAAGAAAGGACTGAGAATTAAACTGAAGAAACCTGAGTGGAAGGCAGAAATATTGAGGTTGCTCTGCCTATCAGTGTTTGGAGTTTGTTTTTTTTTTCTCTTAATGCATTTTTCTAGCTGTGAGGTTTTTTTTCAGAGGGTTTTTTTCCCCCCTACTGCTCAGGTTGGTATTAATCTCAGCCAAGTGTGAGCTATTGTGAATGTGGGTCTGGGGTAAGGTGACCATACGACCCGTTTTGAATGGGACTGTCCCTTTATCAGATCCCCTCTCTCGTTGTCCCCATGCACAGCTTCGGGATGCCGAAATGTCCCGTTTTCAGAGACGGCGTCCCGAAGCTGTGTGTGGGGCCAATGGGACAGGGGATCGCAGGAGAATAGGCTGTCTCTCTGCTTCCAAGCCCTCCGCAGAAAACAACCACGAAAAAGAAAGGTACAGGTGCCATCCCAGAAGCCTTCTCCCCGACATCAGTTCTGATATCGGAGAGGAAGTTCTGGGCCAGCCAATCGCTGCCTGGCTGGCCAGAACTTCCTCTCAGACATCAGAATTGACGTTGGGGAGAAGGAAGCAAACAGGACAGGGGGTCTCCGACTGCCAGGTAATCAGCCTCCTTCCCTCCCACTCCCAAACAGCGCACACAGTGTTAGAACACCCCCCCCCCCCCCACCGCCACCTCCGGATTCAGTTCACTCTAACACTTAAATACATAGATCATGCTGCTGGAGCAATAAGCACGAAAGCTGAGTATGACTGGGCAATTTCTAAACCACTAGATGCTTATAGCTAGGATTTGATAGAGACCGGGAGCTGCATGAAGAATACAGATAAAACTAACATATGCTAGAGATCAGAAGTAGAGCAAAGAATATAGTAGGAGGAAATTGAAGACACACAGCCGCGGCCTATATATGGGGAAATACAGTACATCTACCATAGAAAAGACCTATACTCTCTTTAATGTGAGTCTTAAAACTTGTGCACACACCGCTTATTAGCTTAGGGCCATATTCTGTAAACTATACCTATGTTAGGCACTACTAGGCTGCCTAGTGACGCCTAAATTCAGGATCTGCACCTAATTTTTATTTTGTAATTGGCGTGGTAATTGACCACGCTGGTTTGTAGCCAATCAAAAAAAAAAAGTTAAACAATTTAAGAGTTTGGTGCTGAACTCTTAGGATGTCTAGTGACGCCTAAGTGGAGGCACCCTCTTGCGCGTAAGGCCACCTAACAATGCCTATCTCAAACAGTAGGCATTCTTTCTTACTATTCAGTCCTCAATTTCCCTCTTTCATTGTGTCTACCTATAGCTTGCCACCTCTTTCCCTCACCCTTTCCAGTATCTAACTCTATCCTCTTTTTACAAACCCGTGTATGGGGCGCAGCCTAGTTATATGGGGCGGCCTATATAAAAATTTTAAGTCATCCCCTCCACCCCCGGTACTTTTTTCAGAAGCCCCCTCGGTGGCTTGTGGCTCGGGTCTCCAGTGGTGAAGGGCAACCACAATCTCTTTGGCATTCGGCCTGCCCCTCACTGCTTGTTGAATGGCTGAGTTCAGTTCTCGCGAATCCTATAAGAGCTGACATCAGCCATTCAGCGGGCGGTGTGGGGGCAGGCTGGATGCCAAAGAGAACACAGCTGCCCTGCACCGCTGGAGACCCGAGCCGTGCACCAGCGAGGGGGCTTCTGAAAAGGTACCAGGGGTGGGAGGATGAATGAAAAAGGCAGGGGAGGTACCGGAAGATAAGCTGTGCTTAATACCATGGGGTGGCTTATCTTCCGTTTTTTAAACATAGGCCACGCTTTTCTGTGGCCTGTACATGGGTGTGGCCTATATGGGGGGAAATACGGTAATCCAGGGGTTCTTAACCTAGTACTTGGGGTACACCAAACCAGTCTGGTTTCACGATATCCATCATGGATATCCATGAGATAAATCTGCACACACTGCTTCCATTGTATGTAAATCTGTTTCATGCATATTCATATTGTGGGTATCCTGAAAACCTAACTGACTGAGTGTGTCCCAAGGACTGTGTTGAAAACCCATGATACAGACAGACACAACCAGAGACTTTGGGGTAGGATATTGGCACTTCTCATCATTTATTGACCTTTAACCTTGAGCTTCATAGAACACCTAAGGGTGTGCCATTTTCTATCACCGTGCCACCCTTGCCATGTCTGGCACTCGAGAACAACCAATCTTGTTTTTCAAATTCTCAAGTCACTCTAAATGAAATGTTTGCTCATTCCCAAAAACTAGCTATAGCCAGTTCATTTTGAAATACTTTAGAGACTTGAAGCTCATTTACACGTGTCTTGTGCTTTCTTTGCCATGCCTCCCAGCCAGCTGGGTGGGAGTGTCCTGGGACAGGGCTTACTAGCAGGCTCAGCAGGTTCTCTCATTAGCTTTCCAGTACCTGCTGAGACACCTCCACCTGTGCCTTCACATGACATCACTTTGGCACAGCAATGGGTTGACACAGAGAATGTCACTTTATTTATGATTTATCTTTCTATCAATCAATTTATTTATGCAAGAAAATCATTAAATGGGAAACAGAAAACTCTTCAGACAGTATGGGGCCAAATTATGAAAAGGTACGCTAAACTATCTTAGTTCACTGTACATATAAACTTTTGTTTTTTACATGTGTGCTAGGATTGATTTTTCTGCCTATTCATTAAACTAATACACTTCCCCCTCCCCATTCACAGTTTCCACACTCGCGGTTTCACATATTCATAATTTTTGTTGGGGGAGGGGGGAAACCCCATAGTTTACCACGTTCCCGCCTCTCTCCAGTCTTCCTCCCGGCATCCCAGCGTTACCTGGTGGTCTAGCAGGCTTTCGGGGCAGGAGCGATCTTCCTACACTCCTGCCCCGTTTAGATCGCCAATAGGAAATGGCTGCTATGAGCTCCCATCGTAGTCTTGAAAGACTATGGGAACTCACGGCAGTCATTTCCTATTGGCGATCTGCATGGGGCAGGAGCACAGGAAGATCGTTCCTGCCCCGAAAGCCTGCTAGACCACCAGGTAAGGCCGGGATGCTGGGGGGAAGGCGGGAGGGAGGTGGGGGTGGGCCAGAGCTGGACGAGAAGATATTCGCTGTTTTTCTCAATTCGCAGTCCGGCTCTGCCCCTATCCCCCGCGAATACCGAGGGAGAAGTGTAAGTAGAGTGTACACCATTTGGTGCAGTTGTCAATCAACTGCTGGGCATCTTTTATAGAATCGTACCTAGCGGCACCTAACTTGACTTAGGCATCGGTAGATTTTATAATGTTAGGCACTGGTATATTAGTCCAGGGTTTTCCTGGCCTAAAGTTACTGGTGCCTGATGCCTAAGTCATTCCATGCCCATTCTCTGCCCCTAACCATGCCTACTTTTCATACAGGCGTGGGTAGGCATCAACAGGCACCTCGCTGTGTTCCACGCTGAACTTAAATCATTTTTAATTTTTTTAATTGGCTTTTAATGGCACTTCCAATTGCCACACTAATTGAGCCAATAAAATCATTGAGTTCTGTGCAGAAATCAGCTAAGTGGCATCTAGTGTAAGCACCATTTATAGAATCAGAGCCACTATGTATATCACGAACACCCACGCTTAAGGGGGACATTATGAAAGTGGGCTACCATTAAGGCAGGTCATTTTACTGTTAATGTGGGTTCTCCCTTTCATTCTCTTAGAGATCCTACGTACTTGCCCCAAGAATTCTTAGAGATGAAAACTGTCTGATTTCATCACCTCCATCGAGAGGCTGTACCACAAATTCACCACTTTCCATGAATCTGTGGAACGGCCTCCTGGCCATATTTCCTTAGGTTACTCTTGAGTGGCACCTCATTCCAGAGTTTCCTTTCAATTGAAACAGACTTGTCTCCTGTGCATTCGTACCATGGAGGTATTTAAACACTTCTGTCATATCTCCCTTCTCCTACCTTTCTTCCAAAGTATACATATTGGAGGTCTTTTAAGTCTCTTTCCATTTGCTTTACGATGAAGACCATTGATCATTTTAGTAGCTGCTCTCTGGATGGACTCCATCCAATTTACATCTTTTTGAAGGTGCAGTCTCCAGACCTGTACACAGTGCTGGTCTCCCTATGCACCCAAGGATCCTTTTGGCTTTTACCATCCAACATACATTATTAGTAACCAGGTCTCATTGCGTAAAATGAAACCTAACTCAAAGTTAGCAGTAAAATAATCTGTCTAACAGTAGCCCACATTGATAGCTATCCCCTAAATAGATAAAATGGAAGGGTGAGTTAGTAAGGTATTGTTGTTAAACTCCCTCTATGCCACCCAATCAAAACAAGCCTCTCACTTTCATTCATTTTAGATGCTACCCTATATCAGGGGTAGGCAATTCCGGTCCTCGAGAGCCAGAGCCAGGTCAGGTTTTCAGGATATCCACAATAAATATGCATGAGATAGATTGCATCTCGAGGAGGCAGTGCATGCAAATCCATCTCATTGTGGATATCCTGAAAACCTGACTTGGCTCCGGCTCTCGAGGACCAGAATTGCCTACCCCTGCCCTATACCAATCCTCTAGATCAAAGAATACGCCCCTCTAGAGTCTACCTTTTACAACGCAACATCTACCTATTCCACTGGAATGGCAATTTCCTTTTCCAGAGGTTCCTTCAGTTTTCACTAATAGGAAGGGCTTTAAAAGAGTCCTCTTGCCATGGTCGCCGTACTCCAAATGATAGCAACTAGTGGCACTTCCCATCATATCTATCAGCGGCCAGGTGGAAGATGTAGTGTCTGTGATAGCCTACATTTCTGTTGGCCAGTCACCTCCCTTCTCCTCTTCCTTCTTGTATTTTTCTCTTAGAAATTATACCAATGCTGCTGCAATGACTATAAATAAGATAGCAAACGGCATCTGGTACTGGTGATGCCATATTATGAAGTACTAGTAAATACCTGGCTTTATGTTCCTCCCTCATGATCACCTCCCCAGTTGCCTCCTCGCATCGGTGAGCTAGTCAGTCAAATAGAAGGTGTGTGTGGTAGGGAGGGATTAGCCTTAGCTTATATGACAGAACAATTTAGGTCATTGTTTTGTGTATGGTATGCGAGTGAGGAAATCAGTGCTGTTGCTGCATGGGTGCTGCTGATCATGAGAGAGAAAATTAAATGGGGAATGAGAAGGAAGGTAGAGGGCAATAAAGAACCAAGAGGATTGGCTGGGGCCTGAGGAGGAGGGTGAAAGCTAACTGGCCAAGGGAGGAATGATATCAGGTATTGGCTAGGACAGGGGTAGGCAATTCTGGTGCTCGAGAGCCGGAGCCAGGTCAGGTTTTCAGGATATCCACAATGAATATGTACGAGATGGATTTGCACTGCCTCCTTGAGATGCAAATCTATCTCATGCATATTTATTGTGGATATCCTGAAAACCTGACCTGGCTCTGGCTCTCGAGGACCAGAATTGCCTACTTCTGGTCTGGAGGTGCCAGTAGCGTTAATACACGCGTGTTAGAAGCACGTATCATGCACGTGTCAATAGCGTTTCATGCACGTTTGTTAAAGTTCAAAAACAAAAAAAAATGCAGGGTAAGTGCACCATGTCTTGCCAAAGCAGTGTAGAAAAAAGCATACATATCTTGTATTTTTACATTTGTATGGCTCACTTGTAGGAAGTTCTCTGCCCCCTCCTCTCTCTCCCTCCAATGAGATCGACGGACATTTATCACAGGCACCTATGATGAGCTGCATTATGGCATGCCAATGATTCACACTCATGTATGCCTATGACATAGCATTTTCTGGCACATGTGCGAATTTATGCCTCTTTCTGTGAACTATTTTGCATACATCCTACAACCTAGATAGATCTACAACCAACATAGATCTACAACCTACCTCTCTAGCTAATCATTGTAACTCTGTTTTTAAATTAACCTTTTGTAATCCGCCTTGAACCGCAAGGTAATGGCGGAATAGAAATCCCTAATGTAATGTAATGTAATGTAATACATGTTAGTCACTTTTTCCACCCATTTATTGGATGGGATTTCTGCAAACCTCCGTGAATCTCATTTTCATGCAATGTTCTTTGAGCATCACTTGCTGTTTTGAAATTAGAAAATTTACCTTCATTAAAGCGACCCAAAGGATTTTAACATGGACCTTAGAGCATCGGGGCCTTAAAGAGCTGTAAACAGAAGGATAGAATAGAACAGGGGTAGGCAATTACAGTCCTCGAGAGCCGGAGCCATGTCAGGTTTTCAGGACATCCACAATGAATATATATGAGATGGATTTGCATGCACTGCCTCCTTGAGATGCAAATCTATCTCATGCATATTTATTGTGGATATCCTGAAAACCTGACCTGGCTCCGGCTCTAAGGACTGGAATTGCCTACCCCTGTAATAGAAATTCAAGCAATGTGCAAGGATAGAAGAGAAAGCACATCTCAGAGGAGAGGCGAACAAGAATTGCTAATAACTTTGAACATCCTTATTACTTTGTTTTAATGAACTACTTGCCTCATCATTTTCATATCCTTGTTAGAGTACATATTTTGGCAGAGGAAGGATTAAATAAATTGTCATTTTGTTTATATTCTATAGCAACTTCTTCTGCTTTCTTTCAAAATCTCATGTGTGTTCCTTCTAGAGATTGGTTCTAAGCATATAACTACCATCTGGGGACCTTTTAATTGTCCATGTGCATGAGGAAAGGATTTTGAGATTTTTTAAAAATTATTTTTGCCAGACACCACTGAAAGGTGGGGGTGTCAGGATTCAAGAGGGTTTTAACCCATCAAACTGCACTGAGTTGGCTGGCCACTGATATTCTGTGACATTTAAACTGGGTGGTGCTGCTGAATCTCTTTGCTAACCAGCCTTTTTCTCACCAGTTAGGTTAGGGATGGTCTGGGGGCAGAGAATGAGAAGATCAGCCCTTTGCCAGTTGGTGGTGGCATTCAGTCTGCTAACCGGCTAAGCAAGTGTATAAAAACAGGTCAGAAAAAAAGGCTTTGAGGGGCATAATCGAAAGAAACGTCTAAGTCCATTTTGGGTCTAAGTCACTAGTCGCCCAAAGTCGGCAGTGTCTAAAGTCCATTCTCGAAAAATACGTCCAAAATATTTTGGTTTTTTGAGAGTCATCTAACTGAACGTCCAGCTGTTTGATCGCCCAGACCACTAAGTCGTCTATCTTTATATCTCAATCTCATCCAAAAATTTGTTCAAGTCAAAAACACCTAGAAAAGGACCTTTTGGACATGGGAGGGGCCATCAAAGTAATCGACTGGATACCTAGACATGGCAGCATAGTGGGGTACCTTACAGGGTACTGCTGCAAACTTCACAAAAAGGGTGCCACAAACATCTCACCATAACTCCCTTATGGGTCATGGTGAGCCCTCCAAACTGTCTACCACCCCAATAGTCCTCATGGCTGCAGGTGGTACCTATATGGCAGTACAGTAGAATTTGGGGGGTACATATGTTCTACTATAAATGCAGTGGTTAGAGTGGCTTATGGGCCTGGGTCCTCCTCTCTACGGTTCACTAGCCCACCCCCCACACTAAAGCCACTACTAAAGCTGTTCTACTAGGCTTTGCTATGCCAGGTACTGATGTCCTGGAGGCAGGTATGTACATTTTTATTCTGATTTTTATGGTATTGGGGGGGGGGGGTCAGTGATCACTGGGGCAGTGTGTGGGGGTCTGTACTTTGTGTTTGCAGTGCTTATCTGGTCACTTTGGATACCTTTTTGGCACTTATACCTGGTTTTACATGGCCTAAGTCACAACGTACAAGTTCCATCCAGGCAGCCTCGTTAAACTTTCGGTTATACTTGCAGTACGACTAAGTTTAGATCAGCCCACCTCCCGCCCAAATCTCGCCCTCACCATTTCTCCTAAAATGTCCCTTTTAGCTCTGGTCGTACAGCAGCACTGAAAAGGCTTAAGTCGGTTTTAGATAAGTCCAAAACTTGGTTTGATTATCGGCACTTGGACGACTTATCTTACTGATCGTCCAAATGCCGATTTATGCTGGCTTTTAGACGTATTTCCATTTTAATTATAAGCCCCTTTGTAAATATCTACTGATGCCCAGTTAATTTCCAGGTCAGCATACGTAACCAGATATTCAGTGCCAGGAAACACACTTGCCCAGCATTTAATAGTTCAGCCCTTGGCTGGGGCAATTTACAAGCCACTTACTACCGTGGGCTGTATATTACCCCTGAAAAAGAACATGCTCAATGAGAGAATCCAAATTGAAAAAAGAAGAGCAAACAAGATGTCAGTTCAGGTGTACAATAAAAAATCTTTATTATAAGGTCTCATAAGTCTGTATTAAAAGATAAATCCTGTTAGAAAGTCCCAACAAGGATCCAGGTTTCGGCAACAAAAGTTGCCTTCTTCAGGGGATAATTAATAAGCCATCTATATATTTCTTTGTCTCACCCTTCTTTGCTTTGCTTCTTCTGGTAGCTTTCTTCCCTTCTTTTTTAGATCTGTATATCACCCCCTCCATTTATATCTGCCTTCGTGTATACATCAGAGCGGTTTTATAATATTTGCAGTAGAAAAGGAAATACATCAAAATACAATTATTGAATACCACCACCCACCACTTTTTTTTTTAAATGAAGCCACATTAAGCTTTTATTTTTTTTTAATCGCCGGTTGTGGCGGTATTAGCTCTGTCACATAGAATTCCTATGAGCGCTGGAGCTAAAACTGCCGCGGCTATGTGATAAAAAAAAAAAAAGCTTAATGTGGCTTCATAAAACAGGGGTAAAATAGGAGAGATAGGGAAAAAAAATGAATTCCATTCCATCACAAGATGACGAGACCGCAAACTCAACCATCCGTGCCAAGCGCCCGCATAAAAAGATGAAGGTGATAAACAGATCAGGCGATACATCTCCAATTATCCCAACTGATTCTGTTCTATCCATTTGGCCTCTCATCTATATTTTGTATCTGCACTTGGTATTATACTGGCATTGTATTATATCTTATTTCAATATAGCATTGTTAAAGGCTTGCATTTTTCATACTGTTTCATGGGAGTCCTATTATCAGGCTTCAATTTATGGTTTTCAAGTTTACCTCATTTATTGTAATTACTAGTGTTTAAGCCCGTTACATTAACTGGTGCTAGTAAAGCCTCCTTCCCTCACATGTCCCCTATTTTCTGCCCCAGCTCCAAACACATTTTTACCCCCCCCCCAGCCCCCTTCTCCCATCTGTTCCTTTTCAGCCCGAGCCCCCTTTTCTCACCAGCAGCGTTTCCCTCCCCACTCCACTTCCCTGTCCAGCAGCACCTCTTCCCTGCTCCCCCGGTCCAGTAGCACATCTTCCCCTGCTCCCCCTGTCCCTCTTCCCTGCTCCCCCGGTCCAGTAGCACATCTTCCCCTGCTCCCCCTGTCCCTCTTCCCTGCTCCCACAGTCCAGTAGCACCTCTTCCCTGCTCCCCCTGTCCCTCTTCATTGCTCCCCCGGCCCAGTAGCACCTCTTCCCTGCTCCCCCGTCCCTCTTCCTTGCTCCCCCGGTCCAATAGCACCTCTTCCCTGCTCCCCCTGTCCCTCTTCCCCAGTCCAATAGCACCTCTTCCCAGCGGGCTGCATGTTGGGAACGCTGGCTGCTCGGAGCTGCAGGCGTCGTCCTGAGGGCCTGCCTCACGAGCGGGCGTCCGTGGCGTTTTCTTTAGTTGGCGCGTGGTGGTTGCAGGGGTGGAGTTGTGCGCCGGGCCTTTTCAACAGTCGGCACGTGTTCTCGGGCTGCCTTAGGGGCTCCATGTCCGTACTTCTTGTCTTGGAGGGTTGTGTTGGGGCGGGGCTACTGTGCGCAATTCCCTTGTGGTCGGCGCTGTGCGTTCTAAAATAGAATCCGGTCATGGATCAGAAAACACGGCGGCAGGGAACACGAAACTCCAAGTGCGCATGCGCGCTTAGGGTTTTATTATATAGGATGTTTATATTTGGTAAATTTACTATTGTTATGCAGCTAGCAAAATTGTAAGTTTTATGTTAAAACTTGTACTTGTACTACTTGTACTTGTTAAAACTACTTGTAAGTACTACTTGTACTTGTTAAAACTTGTACTTGTACTACTTGTACACTGGCTTGGGTAAATCTCTTCATAAATGTAGTTAGTAAATAAATAAATTTTAAATAAAAGTGAGACTAGGAAAATGAACAGTAAGGAAGCTATATTAACCCCCTCCCAATTTTTCTACAAACCTCTTTAGCTTTGGTTTGTTATTCTAATTGTGCAGTGTGAACATGTAAAATTGTTTGACACTGACCACTATCAGCCTGAGATTTTAAAACTGCTTTTTTTTAATCCCCCTTCAACTGTTCCATCACCAAGGGCAGTATTTTATTTCCGGGCATTGAAACATAAAACATTTGACTCTTTCTAGATTTCTGACTTGTTCCCATCACATCATCTTTGGGTAATTATTCCATATACACGGCAAGCATTCTAGCCTCAGCATCATTAACTGGAAATAGCACATAACCCCACGATCATTCCCTCTCAATGAAAGAAGCAATTGTGCTCCCTCTTGCAAAGTAGTTCAACAACTGGGAACTAGCCACAAGAACCAAGGGACAAAGGGGACACTATACGGCTGCCTAGTCAGATCACTCGGCCATGCACGGCTTCCTTCTCTAAGATGGCGCATGTCCTGCAGGCCTTCGCCCATCTGCACCGATTGCAACTGAAGGCAAGCAGCACAATGTCACTATTTAATGCGCTGCCACAGCTTGCATCCTTATGTACCGAAAGACCAAGGAGCATATCTGCCCACTTTTTTTTTTTTTTTTTTTTTGGGAGGGGGGGGGGTTCTTTAAAGCATTTTGCTTAGCACAGCAGTATTGACAGTGGTCTCTGTTTTGGGAAAGCAGTGAAATAAACACAATAGAAGAAAATGTGCTCTGAGTCAGGGTGGGGGCCCTGCTGCCTGCTTCCCCTTGATTCTTAGGCTTCAGGCCAATAAAAATGGTAGTGGAAATAAACACATTGACTGGGTAAATCTACGCTGACCCCTATGCACAAAGTTCATACAGAACACTGTAGCCACTGCCAGTAGTCAAAGTAATGGATTTCCCTCTGACAGGAGGGGGCAATGTGAAAATCCTGTGTTACACCCATTGTAACTTAAGAATATTTTTATTGGCATGCACTAGCTAGGGGAATAATTTTAAACAGATGAGAGTGACTGCATGGGTTAGGATTCTGCCTGATCAAGAGCCACTGCCTAAACTAACTTATTTTCATCATATACAATAGTGTTTCTGGCCAAACTTTCTATTTATTTTGAGGGTAATTTGACAACAGGCAACTGTGCATAATTTACAATTTTCTAACGAAAAGTATGCATGCACTTTTCCTATAAAAAAAAAAGTACACCACGCTAGTAACAGTATTATGAATAGAATTGCATTTTTATTCATAAAGGGAAACAAATATTTGTTATGTAGGTCTTTAGCTGCATTCAGTTTAGAAATTGATCGATTGAGCAAAACTGGTATATCGGGGTAGTGTTAGCATAGTTTAAGACCTTAAAAAAAAAAAAAAAAAGAGTTCTATTGATGGTTTGGCAAAAATCAACTTCAATATTTTAGACTATGATACAAAGTCTCTCAGGGATCTCCACTTTCACCCATTAGGAAAATTAAGTACAATGGTCTTCCTACATTATTCTTATGCAGATGATATTACATGGGTATTTCCAGTTGATTAGAACTTACAGGATACATATGCCAATATGAAAGAGGTACCCCAAGGGTTCTTACTCAGGGCGCCTACATCCTGCGCTCAAACCACTGAAAAATTCAGAAGGCGACCTGGATCCCCAGCCCTGCAGGCTGGCTCCACAGGTCCACCCAAAGGTTTGCCCTATGAGCTACAGGCCAGCTCCGTGGAAACTGCATCATTTCCCAGGCAGAGAATCCCCAAATATGTGGTCTTAGGGCACCAAAGCCTCAGAAAACACACACTTATAGCTGAAAATAAGAAAAACTAAAAAGAGCTGATCAAAACACCTCTGCATAGTTTGCTTGCAGAAGGAAAACTGAAGGGGGCACTACACTTCACTGGCAAGGTGGGAGGTGCTGAAAGTTGTGAGTAACACGCTTCTGCAAAACTAGGTTTACAGAAATTGATTGATCACCTAACATACAGACTTCTGAGTAGATGTAAAAGAATTATATTAATAAAACAGTGGATGGTTAAGAATGGGTTGAAAATCAATGTGAACTTCAGACGCATTGTCCAAAGCACCATCACACCTCACTCTGACTATTGCAACTCTACTGATAGGAATTCCCAAAAAAATACCTAAAAGCTCTGCAATCTGTGCAAAACACAGTGGCCAAGATGATTCACAACATCCCCAGACAAGAACACATGCCAACACTAAGTTCCCTACACTGGCTCCCAAAAGAGCAGGGGTGTCAAAGTCCCTCCTCGAGTATATTTCTGTGTCTCGATGGCCACATATTTGGACTTGGAGGATGAAATGTACAGCATCAGCATCTATGAGACAAACCTGGTTTTTCTTGTTACACAAATCTTTTTGGACCCCTGTTAGGTTACAAAAGTTGGACAGTTCTAAATTTAATAGATGCTAGTACTGTCATCTAGACATTGGGACACTGGATCATCTGTTTTATTGTCCTTTGATACTCAACTTTTGGAAGTCAATATTGGGACATATTAACCTCATATTGGAATCGACAATCCCTACTGTATGTTAAGCCCCCCCATGGATCGTTATAAATGCCGGTTTTTTCCGATTATGACTGGAGTAGCCATACAGATAACTCGAAATTGGAAAAACTGTGATCGTCTTAATTTTTCCTTTTGGTGGGCAAACTTATGTTTAAGCTACAGGTATGAAAAGATGAATGCCGATATTTTAGGGCATTCTAAGATATTTAACTTAGTTTGGGGTCCATTAACATCTTTTGTACAATTGTTATAGTTCATTTAGCCTTCTTTTACTGATGTAATTCAGACTAGAGAGCTGCATGGGAACGGGGACGGTGGGGATCCTGTGGATTCCCCCTTCAGGTTGCATAGATCCTGTGGGGATGCTCCCTCGGGTCGCAGGGATCCTGTGGGGATGCCCCCTTGTGATCCTGGGGATCCCGCGGGGTTCGATGCAACTCGAGCTGCGAGGCTTGTCTTCTTTTCCTACCTGACCTGATGTCTTCTATTTCCTGCCTGCCCTGCAGCACGTAGTCGACTGGAAGTCTTCCCTGATGTCAGCACTGACGTCGGAGGGAGGGCTTTGCATCAATTACATGCCAGCATGTAGGGCAATGAGTCCTGCATGCTGCACGTGACTGACGCAAAGCCTTCCATCCGACATCAGTGCTGACCATGGAGGAAGACTTCCAGTCGGCTACGTGCTGCAGGGCAGGCAGGAAATAGAAGACATCAGGGCAGGTAGGAAAAGAAGACGAGCCTCGCAGCTCGAGCTACCTCAGAGAAAGTTACTGAAAGGAAATTTCCTGGAAGATGAGGGCTGGACACGAACGTGGGAGGCAAACACGGGACACAAAAGGGGGGGGGGAGGGAGTGCGTTTTTGGACACAAGGCATGAACTTGGGAGAGAGGATGGAGGAAGGGAGGGAGGGAAAGAGATGTTGAGGTGGGAGAAGGAATGCGTTTTTGGACACAGAAGGCATGAACTTGGGAGAGAAGAAAGGGAAGGGAAAAAGATGGTTGTGTACACGGGGAATGGAAGAAAGGAGAATTTTTGGTCATAGGGAGGGAGTGAGGTACAGATGAGAGGGAGAAATATTGTGGTGGAAAGGGAACAGTGGGACAGACTGAAATGGATGCAAGAGGGAGGAATGCTGGACATAATGGTGAAGGGAATGGAGGGAGAAATGTGGCATGGTGCTAGAGAGGGGTGATAGGAGAAATGTTGGGCATGGGGCTGGTGGGCAGGGGCAAAAACTGAGAAAGGGATAAATGCTGGACCATGGTAGGAGGAACCAATGGACAACAGAAGATGGGAAAACAGAAAAAAGAAACTGGGACCAACTTGTCTCCAGACAGCAAAGGTAAAAAACGGAATTTATTGACTAAAATATGTTAGCTTTGGGAAATGTATATAGCAGATCTCTTTTTTAAAAAAAATATTCTTTATTCATTTTGAAAACTTACATCAAGCGTACAGGAATATATCATTAGTAATAACAATAACACTTGTAATTCTCATATAATTCTACAAACATAAAAATTATATCCCGTCCCACCCACCTTCTTTCAAATATTATAATCAATTATATCATAAATATAATATAAACACATAATATAGTGAAATTTCCAGAAAAACTCCCTCCCACCCCCCAATGTGTACATATATTCATCCAAGGAAAATGATGTTTACTCCTTACAATATCGTTTCAATGGCCCCCAGATCTTTATAAAATTATTATAGATATCTTTGTATTACATTACATTACATTAGGGATTTCTATTCCGCCATTACCTTGCGGTTCAAGGCGGCTTACAAAAGATTTATAAACAGGGTTACAATGGGATAACAATAGAATTGCTAGAGTGGTAGAGAGTAGATCTTTTGACATTTCTTTGGTAATTAAAAACAGGGAGGCTTAACAGAAGATTTATAAACTACAATTGTCCTTGCTATGATAGTAAAGGGTAGATCCTTTGTCTATTATTAGTGTTGTTGAGAGAGCGTGAGGTTAGGGCTGTTTCAGGAATTTCTTGAAGAGTATGGTTTTTAGTTTTTTTCTGAATGTCCTGTAGTCTGGGGTGGACACCAGAAGGTTGGAGATCCGTCCAGTCATGCTGCTTGAGTGGCCAGGAGGCCGTCGTGTAGTTTTGATCGTTTTACTTCTTTGGTCGGGGGGGGGGGGAATGAATGGGGAGTGTGTTTTTCTATGTCTGGTTGTGGATGCTGGGATGAGGCGGTTGTTCAGGTAAGACGGGCTGTCTCCGTTAAGAGTTTTAAATAACATGCAGTAGAATTTGAATTGTATTCTTTCTTGGATTGGTAGCCAATGTGAGTTGATGTAGGCTTCTGTGATATGGTCATGTTTTCTCAATGAGTAGATGAGTCTTAAAGCTGTATTTTGGATTGTTTGTAGTTGTTTGGTCATAAAGGTTGGGCATGGGAGGTAGAGGATGTTGGTCTAGTAGTCTAGTAGTCCTAGGATTAGGGATTGTACTATAAGCTGGAATTGTGTTTTCAAAGAATTTCCGAATTTGTCTGAGGTTTCTCATGATAGCGAAGGATTTCTGTATTGTGTTGTTTATTTGCGGTTGCATGGTACAGCATCTGTCTATGGTTATTCCTAGTAGTTTTATGGTGGTGTGGATGGGGTAGTTGATTGAGTTGAGTTCTAGGTTGGCTATGGTTTGGATTTTGTCATTTTCGAAGAGAATGAATTTGGTTTTATCTGGATTGAGTTTAAGTTTGTGATCTTTCATCCAGGTCGTAATGGAGTCTAGTGTTCGTTGTAGTGTTTTGGTCAGGGAGGACATTGATTGGTCATATGGTAATAGAATGGTAATGTCATCCGCGTAACTGTAGGTGGTTATGCCCATATTGTCCAGATGTGTTCTGAGAGAGGCAGTGTATAGGTTGAAGAGGGTAGGGGATAGTGGGGATCCCTGTGGTACTCCGCAGGGGTTTGACCATGGTTTTGATTTTTCTTTATTAGATTTTACACTGTAGGTTCTGGATTTTAGGAAACCTTCAAACCAAGAGTATACTTTGTCTGAGATACCTATTGTATCTAATATTTGCAGAAGAATATCGTGGTCTACTAGATCGAATGCTGCAGTTAGGTCCAGTTGTATGAGAAGTATTTTTTTTCCTGTGCTTAGTTGTTATCTGATTGTATCCATGAGGGAGCCAAGTAGTGTCTCTGTGCTGTAGTTTGTTCTGAAGCCGGATTGCATAGGGTGGAATAGGTTATGGTCATTCAGATAGTTGGTGAGGAGTTTGGCTACTAGGCCTTCTGTGAGTTTGACATATAGTGGTATTGAGGCAATAGGTCTGAAGTTGGATGGTTGATCTGGTGGACCTTTTGGGTCTTTTTGGATTGGGGTAATGATGATTTCGCTGAGGACCAAGGGGAAAATGCCGTCTTTGAGCGTGGATTGAATCCATTGTAGAAGTAGAGTACGGAATTTTACACTGGAGGTAGTAAGGAGATATGAGGGGCAGTGGTTGAGGTCACAAGAGGCGTGGCTGTATTTTTTGTAGAGATAGTTGAGTTCGGACCATTGTATATTGGGGAAATGTGACCAAGTTCTGTCTGCTGCAGTTGAATCTTTGTCTGTGGGGTGAGTTGTGATTATGTTTAGGAGGGATGGGGTAGCATTGAGGGAGGCTCTGGCGTTTGTGATTTTGTTCTTGAAGTGTTCTGCCAGGAGGGTAGCCGAGGGGGGAGGGGTATTATTAGTGGTTGTGTAGGGTTTGGTATCTGTGAGGTCTTTTAAGATTTGAAATAATTTTTTGGAGTCTTGGGTTTCTGTGCCTATAAGATTTGTGTAATGAGTTTTTCTCTTGTCCTTTAGTAGAAGTTTGTATTGTTTGTTGATTTGTTTCCAAGCGATTTTAGTTTTGTGTTCAAAAGAAAAGGAAATGCATTTCTGGTTTTATTTCTACAGTTTTGAAGTACTTGCTGACCCTTGCTGTGACAGGTGGGGATCTTCAAGCACCGCCAGCAGAGTACCTCCTCCAGAGACGGCCAGAACTCCCCTCCACCAAGCGCGTAGTCACTGGCAGCATCCGTGACTCAAGGACGCTACTGCTGCCTGCCAAAAAGGCAAAAGGGACCCCCGGCCAACTGCAAAGGAAGTCCTCAGCTGACAGCTTGGGGGTTCTCTTCAGCTGAGTATTTATATTTTATATTTACATTAGACTTGCAGGGATCTCAAAGTCCCTCCTTGAGGGCCGCAATCCAGTCGGGTTTTCAGGATTTCCCCAATGAATATGCATTGAAAGCAGTGCATGCACATAGATATCATGCATATTCATTGGGAAAATCCTGAAAAACAGACTGGATTGCGGCCCTCGAGGGACTTTGAGACCCCTGCATTAGAGGCCCTGGTAGAAACCCGTTTACAAAGTATGTATTCTTCCCAATTAATATTTCCAAATTAATAAAGTGTCTTTGATTATTTGTAAATGGGTCTCTACCAGAGCCTTTAATTCAGTAGCATAATTAAATGAAATAACTATTTCTGAAGTTTATAGGGATGGGCGGGGACGGAGGGGATTCCTCGCGGGGACAGGTGGGGACGGAGGGATTCCTCGTGGGGATGGGTGGGATTTTGGCAGGGACGGGTGGGATTTCTGTCCCCGCGCAACTCTCCAATTCAGACACATTCAGGGGGGTGGGTGGGGATGTATCTTTAGGGTGATCTTTAAAGTAATTGGGGGGGGGTAGGGCATATATTGTTGTACTAATACTGATTGTATTTAAGTGCTTATTTATTATCACTGATGTGAACATTATGTTACACTTTTTGTTAGTAATAAAAATTAATAAAGAATTTTATTTTTTTTTTTAAAAAGTCCCTCCTCTGGTGAATTTTTATATGTGAAAGTTGAGTGAAGCTTTTATTATACTCAGGCCCTCTTTTACTAAGGTGTGCTAATCGATTTAGCGCATGCTAAACGCTAATGCATGCATGTTAGTCTAAGGACACGTTAGCGTTTAATGTGCACAAAATCGATTAGCGCACCTTAGTAAAAGAGGGGGTCAGTTTATGTATATGGGCAATCTATATAGAATATAGAATCAGGGCCAAATACAGAGCTCCAAAATTTATGCTCATAGGAGCTGCCATACTGGGAAAGACTGAAGGTCCATAAAGCCCAGTATCCTATTTCTAACAGCAGCTAATCCAGGTCACAAGTACCTGGCAAGATTCCAAAGAGTAAAACAGATGTTATGTTGCTTATCCTAGCAATAAGCAATGGATTTCCCCAAGTCCATCTTAATAATGGCTTATGGAATTTTCTTTTAGGAAGTTATCCAAACCTTTTTTAAACCCTGCTAAGCTAATTGCTTTCTCCATATTCTCTGGCAATGAATTCCAGAATTTAATTACGTGTGGCCACTGGCCATATTCTCTGGCAATGAATTACAGAATTTAACTACATGTTGAGTGAAGAAATGTGTACAGTACTTTCAGCAAAACTTAGGGGGAATAACTTTTCAGCTGAAAATTCATCTTAATTAGGAAATTAAAAATTATGCTCATAAATTTAGACCTGGTATTTGTTAGCTAGATTTATGAGTCTAGCCCCCTCTTCTATGAAACCGCACTAGCTTTTTTTAGTGCAGAGAGCTGTGCTGCTCCCGACGCTCATTGAGTTCCTATGAGTGTCGAGAGCAGTGCGGGCCATTCAGCGTGGCTCCCCGCACTAGAAACCGCTAGACTGGTTTCATAGAAGAGGGGGTAATTTATGACCTAATGCTGAAAATCGGTGATAAGCTACTAACTTATTTTCCTGCCCTAAGCTCTGAGTAAAAATGCATGCACTCAGCCCCAGTAAATTTTCAAGAGGCCAATTTATGAGCGTGAAGGGGCATAATCGAAAGGAACGTCTAAGTCCGTTTTCATCTAAGTCGCAAGTCATCCAAAGTAAAAACACAGCATAGGACACATGTTCGAAAAATACGTCCAAATTTTTTTTTGTTTCGAAAATCGTCTAAGTATACGTCCTGCCGATCTGATCGTCCAAGTCGCTAAATCATCCATCTTTATACCACATTTTCGTCCAACTTTTCATTCAAGTCAAAAACGCCTAGAACAAGCCCTGTTGGACGTAGGAGGGGTCTGCAAAGTGATGGACTGAACACTCAGACATGGCACCTAAATAGTGTGGTACCCTACAGGGCACTGCTGTGAACTTCACAAAAAAGGTGCCATGTCTTTATCTCACTACAGCTCCATTATAGATCATGATGAGCCCCTCCAAACCATCTCCAGAATCCACTAGATCCACTTATCTACCACCCCAATAGCCCTTATGGGAGCCACTTATATGCCAATAAAAAAGGTTTTTGGGGGTGTATAGGGGAGTACACATGTTTCAATATCAATGCAGTGATTACAGGGGCTTATGGGCATGGGTCCTCCTCTCCATGGGTTCCTAACCTACCCCCAAGACAGCTTAAGACGCCTCTGTGCAGGACGACAAGGCTTTCCTATGCCAGGCTGCCAGGTGATGATGTTCCGGAGGCCCCATTTAGCTATGGTTGTTCAGCGGCACTATGAAGGCCTAGGTCATTTATAAATACGTCCAAAACCCAGTTTTATTATCGGCACTTGGATGTTTTTTACTAATGATCGTCCAAGTGCCGACTTAGGCCGGTTTTTGGACATTTTTCTCTTTCGATTATGAGCACCATAACTTTTAAAAGGCTCCTTTTACAAAGCTACAGTAGCAATTTCCATACAGCAGATGTGAGGAAGCCCATTCAATTCCTATGAGCTTCATCACATTTGCTGCAATAGGAACCGCTACTGTGGCTTTGTAAATGGAGTCCAAAGTTACGAGCATAAAACTTTTGAATATAAGGCATGACATTTCAAACGCAATCCGCCAAAAATACTGCTCATATTTATTAAGCTTGAGTTTCTGGTTCACTATACAAATTCTACCAAGGATTACTATTAAAAGTATTTATAAAAAAATAGAAGAATTTTTATAAGTGGCTTTTCCAAGCCACATTTATAATTTCCTCTACTTTTGGATCAAATTGCAAGCTCAAAAAGCACATTTTGTTCTGTTTTAAAATACTTAAAATTTCTTCCCAGTTTGAACAAGTGGATTACAATTTGTTTGTTTGAAGTG
Source organism: Geotrypetes seraphini (assembly GCF_902459505.1). Lineage (NCBI taxonomy): Eukaryota > Metazoa > Chordata > Amphibia > Gymnophiona > Dermophiidae > Geotrypetes > Geotrypetes seraphini. The sequence goes on along the minus strand of NC_047086.1, from coordinate 160,456,961 downwards.
GTAACAAGAACTTCCCATATGAAAAAAATAGCTTCTTCTGCTTTCAGTTGAATTTTAATACAATGTAGGGTACAGATTCAAGTCCATCAAACAAATCGCTTTTTGTTCAACCAAATACGAGACAGACAGGCGAGGAAACTTGAACATCCAGCATCATTATCTTTTGTCACTGACTTCTTTCTTTTAATGATTCTATTTCATTCTGTTGAGGTCAGGGAATATATGGCAGATATTCAAGTGCTTCAAAAAAAATATAAATCATCTACAAGAAGCATCCAGTGGGAAAAAAATTCTAGAATAAGAGTTCATATCAGGCCAAAAGAAGAAAGACCCAGGAATGATATTAGAAAAACATCTTTACAGTGATTAGTGAATACATGGAATAGCTTTTTAGTGAAGGTGACTGAGGCAAAGATGGAGGAAAAGAAGCCAACTTAATGAGTGGTGCAGCTTGGAACTTGTCAACAAGCTAATGCTGATGCTAATACAAATACACTAGTAAACACACCAATACAAGACCCTCTACAACAGATCTAAAGATATTTTTTAGGCAGATGCTACAAGAAATCCCCCAAATGCTATAGTCTTCCTGACTGGAAACTAGACTGGTCTAAGCCTTTTCATTCTGCTAGACTGTTCAGAATGACAGAATGCATCAAAGCTCCATCTCTCAGGGAGGGAGGGAGACAAGACTCCCTCCAGGAGTGACCTATCACAGGCACCATATTTTCTTGCTCTGACATCAGTCATGTAGTGCTTAAAAATGAGTGAAATGAGGACTACGTCACTACTCTAACAATATTTTCTGGAGCTATCATCCAGGCCTCTTTTCATGAGGTCACCCAAGATCTAATCTAATCTGATGCTTGGCTTTGTATACCAAGACTTCAATCCAAAACAAAGAGTGACCAAAGATCTTAGCTCCTTTGATACCTTTACTAGAAGGACAAGATAGTTTGAGTTGTTGGTCACCCCTTGCAAAAGAGAATCTATAAAGATTCCAAACTAAGAGGACTAGGGGAGTGAAAATGCCATGAAGAATTTTAAAGATGACACAAGCACATTTGAACTGGACTCTGAAATACACAGGGAGCCAATGAAGATTATGAAGCAATGGTGTCTACATGATCGAACTTATGCTTCCCGAAAATCAATTTAGCAGTAGTGTTCTGGACCAATTGCAGTCTAGAAAGGCAGGTGTTTGTAATACTAAGATAAATGACATTACAATAGTCAAGATGAGATAAAATGATTGACTGAACTAAGATGAAGAAGTGATGTTGATGAAAAAGGTGTAATCTTCCTTAACGTACGTAAATTGAAAAAACATTTCTTAATCACAGAATTGATCTGATCCTTGAAAGAAAGTGAGGAGTCAAAAAAGACTCCCAGAATCTTGGCAGAAAACTCGATCTGCAAGGAGGATCCAGAAGCTAGTGTCACAGATCTAGGCAGATAGTCCAATTTTGGGCCTAGCCAAGATATTGTTGAATGTGCCTAGAGAATCCCTACTATCTACTGGTTTACAATATATGCTGACTCAATGGCAGCCTTAATCCACTGTGCCACAAAGGACTTTGACACTACATCCCTCTTATGGTCTACTTTTGCATGCTCACATATGCAACTGCAGTGCCAAATTCAGACATAATCCAAATCACCTTTCCTTCAAGAATAAAAGAAACTGCACCAGAACAAGCAAATGGCCCTCACTTCCAGACGACTGATAAACCATGATGCTTCAACCAGTATGCCTGCCCTCCTGGCTGAGGTAGTGGGCTCCCCAGCCCACTAGGCTAGCGTTGGTCATCACCACCACCTGTAGTACAATAGACTGCACCAACAAATTCAGAGATCAAGAAAATGTGGCAGAAGGTTAAAGGAATTCTCTCTGTGGTAATGGGCTCCACCACCTCTTAAAAAGTATTTCCAAGCATATCTATTACATAGAAACATAGAAGATGACGGCAGATAAGGGCCATAGCCCATCAGGTCTGCCCACTCTACTGACCCACCCCCAAGTCTATCCTAGGGATCCCACTCCTGGTGACAGGTTCCATTGGCTTAACCCTCTAAGGGATCCCACATGGGCATCCCATTTGCTCTTAAATTCTTGCACGCTGTTTGCCTCGATCACCTGCACCGGGAGCTCGTTCCAAAGATCAACCACTCTCTCGGTGAAGAAATATTTACTGGTGTCGCCATGAAATTTCCCGCCCCTGAGTTTGAGTGGATGCCCTCTTGTGGCTGAGGGTCCTTTGAGAAAGAGAATCTCTTCTTCCATCTCGATACGGCCGGTAATATACTTAAACATTTCGATCATGTCTCCTCTCTCCCTACGTTCCTCGAGTGAGTACAGCCGCAAATTTTTCAGCCTTTCCTCGTATAATAGGTCCTTGAGCCCCGAGACCATCCTGGTGGCCATCCGTTGCACCGACTCTACTCTCAGCACATCTTTTCAGTACTGTGGCCTCCAGAATTGCACACAGTATTCCAAATGAGGCCTCACCATGGTTCTGTATAATGGCATTATGACTTCAGGCTTCTGGCTGACGAAACTCCTGCGGATGCAACTTAACAACTGTCTTGCCTTAGATGAAGCCTTCTCCACATGATCAGCAGTTTTCATGTCTGCGCTGATGATCACTCCCAAGTCTCGTTCTGTTGAAGTTCTAGCTAAGGTCTCACCATTCAAGGTGTAAGTTCTGCACGGATTTCTGCTACCGAAGTGCATGATCTTGCATTTCTTAGCGTTGAAGCCTAGCTGCCAGGTCGAGGACCAAAGCTCCAACAAATGTAGGTCCTGTGTCATACTATCGGGTGAATTGCCGTCTCTCACTATATTGCATAGTTTGGTGTCGTCAGCGAATAACGTTACCTTACCTTGAGTTACCTGAGTTAGGTCCCCTATGAATATGTTGAAAAGGAGCGGGCCCAAGACTGAGCCCTGCGGTACATATGTTACCTGAATTTACTACACCTCATCAGTTCCAGGAAGTGCCTGACTTTGGAGCAATGCCAAGTGCTAAGATGAACATTACCAGTGAATCTGACAAACAGATCATCTAGAAAAAAAAAAGTGGAATTAGAGGGTTCCTCTTCCTAGCAGACATTGCAGGGCACATGTCCATTTCTGTCATGGTAAGTGCAAAATTAATGTAAAACAACAACAAAGTTGTTCCGTGGTCACTGAGAGGAGTCTCATTCTAAACCGTATACAATGAGGGGAGAAAAGCCTCAAAATTATGTAGCAATACATTTAACACCATAAAGCTGCCTTTAAATAATATCATAGGCATACAAAACTCCCACTCAAAATCAGCAAGAATTAAGAAAGAAAAACTGCCAATCAGCGAGAAATGTTCATAATTTCACATGTGTATTATGATATTCTCCTGTAGTTCCTATCATAGGGAAGAGTATCAGAAAATATTGCAGTATGTTACAGGAACATACTGCAATACTGGGACTGTTTACCCTCGAGAAGAGAAGACTGAGAGGGGATTTGATAGAGACTTTTAAAATATTAAAAGGATTTGATAAAATAGACCAAGAAGCAGTATTGCTAACATTTTCGGATGTGACACGGACAAGAGGTCATAGCCTGAAACTGAGTGGCAGCAGGTTCAGGACAAATGTCAGGAAATTCTGTTTCACACAGCGGGTGGTGGGTGCTTGGAATGCACTCCCAGAGGAGGTTGTGGCGGAGACTACTGTACTGGGATTCAAGCGCAAGTTGGACGCACACCTTCTTGCATATCATATTGAAGGATACGGTAAAGTCGGGTCTCCAAAAAGGAGTACCTAAATGGGCCGCCGCGTGTGCGGAGCACCGGACTAGATGGACCTCGGTCTGATCCGGTGAAGGCGTTTCTTATGTTCTTATGTTATGTTCTTATGTTAACATCAAAACTTTAAAGATATCGACTGTATGATATCGTACAGCAGAGATCTGAATTTGAAAGATCGACTTTTTAGTTCCAATGTTTGGACAGCTCTAAGAGTTGTATGCGTGGTCATTTTAAATGTGGCAGGTATGGAGTGTGTGAAAATGTTAGAAGATGAGGTGAAAGTCCCCCTGCGACAAAAAGTGACATTGAAGAGACTGACAACTTGTGTTTCTATTTTTGTGATTTATATTTTGATTTGTCCATTTGCTCTTAAATTCTTGCACGCTGTTTGCCTCGATCACCTGCACCGGGAGTTTGTTCCAAGGATCAACCACTCTCTCGGTGAAGAAATATTTCCTGGTGTCTTTTTGAACATCATTATAGTATCAGTCACAAAAGAGGTGTGGATGTATTGAGTCAGCATTGTATCCAAGCAGAGCACGTTTTTCAGGATCTAGAGTATTGGATTCACTGCCTCCCTCTCAGCAATGGGGTAACATGAGAAAAACACTCCATCAGATCGAACAGCAGTGGATTTTTAAGTTACACACAGTGTGGCTGTAAGAGCTGAACCAGAGGTTAGAATGGTGTGCATTTTTTGAGATTTTTGGAGTGATTTTTGTTTTGTTTTTGAGAACTTGTTTGAATGTTGGCAGGGCCCGGAAGTGACGTAATATTCCCGGATGGTTTATAACAGCTGGGGCTCGGCATCCTATTGTTCCTGACTGCCATTGAATGTGGACTTGTGCACGAAGGTTTTTTGGACATCTCTTCCCCCCTGATGCAGACAATGGACTTGGCGAAACAAGGTCTCTTTTCGGAAGTTGAGTGTGGCATGTGGAGATAAGTCCCACATATTTGGAACCAAGCTGGAGGTTCAAAGATAAGACCCAGTTATTTTCTCTTTTCTGTGCACCTGATTGGCAGTTTTTCATTCTTAATCCTTGCTGGTTTTGAGTTTTTGGCAGCTTGATGTTGTTGAATGAGCTAGGTAATTTTGAGGCTTTCTCCCCTCGTTGTATGCGGTTTAGAATGAGTGGCCACGGAACAGCTTTGTTTATTATTTATTTTGCATTAGCATTTTTGCTGTTTCCTTTTTTGAGTTGTGTAAAGCGCAAAATTAACTCATTTGGAAACATTACCTTGAGAGAAACCACAAAAAGGAAGAAAGGAAGCTTGTGTGTCATTAGGGCTCTGAAAATTCCAGAACTACAAAATATTCCTTCCAGAAATGATAGTTGTGGACTAAATGAAGCAGCCTACAGTAATGTATCACCTTGTTGCATTTGCCTTTCCAGAAGTAGCAGGAAATTAAAACTTAGAGCAATGTGCAATTTCACAATCATGCAAACAAACTGATTTCTTTTTGGCACTTTTTCCCGCCTTATCCTTAAGTTTAGGTCATATGCTTTTTTATTGCTGTATTAAATAGGATTAGTGTCGTGTTTTGTGTCACATAAAAGTAGGCACCCATAGGGTACTTTTATAAAAGCCTTTTTACGAGTGTAGAAAGTTTATACAGTCATCCCCATGATGATATCATAATATCTGACTAATGAAGGACCCTTTTACTAAGGCGTGCTAAACCCTAACATGGGCTTAGTGCTCCAAAAAGGATTCTTGCAGTAATTTCCCTGTTTGTAAGCAGTAATCATGCAGAAAACTTGGGCTTGGAAGAAGGCATGAAAGTGCTAACCATGTTTACATTACCACATGCTGATTAATGCTGGTTTAATGTGGGAGTACTAAGCCCCTTCTAAACAGAGGGTGGTAAATCAGTGTCTCAAACTTTTTCTTAGCTCTGGTATATTAAACAGAGCAAATGTTTTTCGTGGCACATTATAAATGAAATTATAAAATTGCAAAACCAACAAAAAATTAACTCCTTCCTTTACAAATCCACGCTACTGTTTCTAGCGCCAGCCACCGTGGTAATAGCTCCCACACTCACAGAATTCCTATGAGTGTCTGAGCACGGCTTTGCAAAGAAGGGGGTAAATTTGAAAATTATTTATTTAAAATTCTTCAAGCTATGTAAGGGTAATTGTAACAATGGTGAAATTAAAGAAGATAGAATAGAATTGTTAATTAATGTGATGATGTGCTTGTTTTTAAATGCAAATTAATTCAAAATGTGGCTCGATAATAGACAAGCAAACACGCATTTCATCATCCACCATCTGCAATTGTTCTCTTTTTTTCAATTTAATTTGTCAGAACTGAAAATTCAAGTTTGCAAAGATAAGAAAATCCAAACAGTAACAAAGCCTTGATTGCAAGCAGATTGATAGGCTTATGAGCGATAAATCCCCGGGACCGTATGGCATCCATCCGAGGGTTATCAAGGAACTAATAGCCAATCTGTCGATCAAATCGGGAAAGATTCCGGAAGACTGAAAGCTGGCGAACGTAACCCCGATCTTCAAGAAAGGTTCAAGGGGAGATCCGGGAAACTACAGACCGGTGAGTCTGACCTCGGTACTAGGAAAGATGGTAGAGGTGCTGATAAAGGACCGCATCATTGATCACCTTGACGGACACGACCTGATGAGGACAAGCCAGCACGGTTTCAGTAAAGGCAGATCTTGCCTGACGAACTTGCTCAACTTCTTCGCAGAAGTAAACAGGCGGCTAAACAAGGGTGACCCGATCGACATTGTATATCTGGATTTCAGAAGGCATTCGACAAAGTTCCACATGAACGACTACTATGGAAAATTGCATACCATAGGAATCGAGGGTGAAATACTTACATGGATTAAAAACTGGCTGGAGCATAGGAAACAGAGAGTGGGGGTAAATGGACAATTCTCAGACTGGAAGAGCATCACCAGTGGGGTGCCACAGGGCTCGGTGCTTGGACCCGTGCTCTTCAACATCTTTATAAATAATCTGGACATTGGTACGACGAGTGAGGTGATTAAATTTGTGGATGATACGAAGTTATTCAGAGTAGTGAAGACACATGGGGATTGCGAAGATCTGCAATATGACATAATCAAGCTCAAGAAATGGGCATCAACATGGCAAAGATATTAAAAACTAATACACCTGCATTCATAGATAGGCTCCTGATTCCATACAGTTCGTCCAGAGTCCTCAGATCATCTTCTCAGTCTACTCTAAATGTTCCCTCATTAAAAATTATCAGAACCCGCCGTGCTTCAATCTTCTCTGTTACTGCCCCAATGATATGGAACTCTCTCCCTTTGTACTTAAGATTAGAACAAGATTTGCAAATATTCAAAAAGAACTTAAAGTGTCTTCTTTTTAAAGAAGCCTTTAACTGTTAATTCTTTTTTATAATAATATCAGTTATTTTCTCCTCCATTAATATAGACTACTAAAATTCATCACCATGACCTCATTTGGTATCTCATTTCCCCTTATCTCCCTAATGTGTCTCCCTTTTATGTTATCTTTTCACAAATATTGTATTTCTTCCCCGCTTTCCCATTGTTTCTAGTTTTTCTCTTTTTAAGGATGTAACCCTTGTTCGTTTAGTAATATATTATGTATAAGTGTGTTTACTTTAAATTCTGATTTTATTTTATGTAAAACGCTTTGTATTTGGAAAAGCGTTTAATCAAATAATTTAATAAACTTGAAACTTGAAACTTGCAAATGAGGTTCAATGTGGATAAGTGCAAAGTGATGCATGTCGAGAACAAATTTCAAGAGGAGCAGAAACCTCCCAAACCCCAAGAAGTGAAACTAGATAAGGGGGAGAGACAAGAACAAGAATGGTAAATCTACTCTCAAAACAATCTATTAATGAATTTTATATGCTCGGGAGAGCCCTCAGTCACACAGCCACCAACTGGAAAGTCCCAGAAGTAATGGCTGTCACTGGCTTACACCCAGAAGAGTGTTAACTGTGAAACAATCCCGGGCTCTCTCCATGCTAGTTTAAGTGATTAAAGTGCACCCAAAAGTGCTGAGTGTGAAAAAAATATATATAAATAAATAAAAAACACACACTCTACCATTTTTTTTATCTCCCATCTATTTTCGGGTTTTGCTATTTTTCTAGAGAACAAATTTCATGCACAATTACAGGATGTCCGGGGCGGTACTTGGAGAGACCTCCCAGGAAAGGAATTTGGGAGTTCTGATCGACAAGTCAATGAATCCATCTGCACAATGCGCTGCGGTGGCAAAAAGGGCTAACAGAATGCTAGGAATGATCAAGAAGGGGATCACGAACAGATCGGAGAAGGTTATAATGCTGCTGTACCGGGCCATGGTGCACCCTCACCTGGAGTACTGCGTCCAGCACTGGTCGCCGTACATGAAGGACACGGTACTACTCGAAAGGGTCCAGAGAAGAGCGACTAAAATGGTTAATGGGATGGAGTAATTGCTCTACAGTGAGAGATTTGGAGAAGCTGGGCCTCTTCTCCCTTGAAAAGAGGAGACTGCGAGGGGACATGATCAAAACATTCAAGGTACTGAAGGGAATAGACTTAGTAGAGAAAGACAGACTGTTCACCCTCTCCAAGTTAGGAAGAACGAGAGGACACTTTCTAAAGGGGATAGATTCCGTACAAACGTAAGTAAATTATTCTTCACCCAGAGAGTTGTAGAAAACTGGAACACTCTTCCGGAATCTCTTATAGGGGAAAACACCCTCCAGGGTTTCAAGACAAAGTTGGACAAGTTCATGCTAAACTGGCGAGACTGGACTCATTTGGAGCACTGGTCTTGATCTAAGGGCCGCCGTGTGAGCGGACTGCTGGGCAGGATGGACCACTGGTCTGACCCAGCAGCAGCAATTCTTATGTTCTTAGCCACGGCGGTAACAGTTCTGATGCTCATAGGAATTCTATGAGCGTCAAAGCTGTTACCACCGTGGCCGGCGCTAAAAATCACACTACGGTTTTATAAAAAGGGGGGGGGGGGGAGCTAAGGTTTAAGTGGATGATAAATTCTAAAAATAAACAGAAATTCAGCAAAATCTCAAAAAATATTCTATTACAGTAAGGAGACAAATTAAACCATTTACAGTCCACAATTTAGAGGGCAGAATAAATTTAGAAAAGCCCAAGGAAGGAAAAATTATGTTTTTTACCTGTTAATTTTCTTTCCTTTAGATGCAGCAGATGAATCCAGAGACCAATGGGATAGCACACATCTACCAGCAGGTAGAGATAGAGAAACTGATTAATAGGTGGTCTTATTGGATGACATGCCTCCTGCATCTTCAGTATTGCTCCTTGCCCAAGCATCTGTAACCATCAATATGCTTAGCATGTAAAAAAACTTCTTTCCCATAACAAATTTCAAAAGGTAATAATACAGAATACAACTATCAATAGTAACAGACTTCGAAAGTTGCAAAAGAAAAAACCGACAGTCAATCTCCAGAAAGAGTGTGGCTCTGGATTCATCTGCTGAATCTAAAGGAAAGAAAATTAACAGGTAAGAACATAATTTTTCCTTCCGTAGCAACAGCAGCAAATGAATCCAGACACCAATGGGATGTAGCAAAGCAATCCTCAATCTGGGTGGGTACCAAATGCCGTCTCCGCAACAACCGAAGCACTAAACGCAGCCTCCGCATGCGCCCCCACATCCTACCGGTAATGCTGAGATAAAGTATTCTTGGAAGACCCAAGTAGCCGCGTGACAAAACTCCTCCAAGGAAAAAACCTCTGGACTGATTCCAAGTAGCCGCCATTGCTCTGGCTGAATGGTCATGAAGTTCTTCCGCCAACCACTTCCCTGCCATCAAGTAAGCATAAAGAATGTCCTCCTGGACCCTTCGAGCGATGGAGGCTTTGGACGCTGCTATATGTTTGTCGCATCCCTTGAAGAATACTTAGAGGTGATCTAAACGACTAAAAGTCTTTAGAAACCTACAGATTGCAGGGAATGCTACGCACTTTTAAAAAATGCAGTGAAGAAAAGCTCGCCTCCCCATTCCTCCTCCCAGGAAGAAGGAAGGAAAAGTGAGAGTGGCATAAAAGAAAGGATGACACCACCTTAGAAAGAAATTGTGGTACTGTCTGAACTGACACCCCAGAATTTGTAAATCAGAAATAAGAATCCCCGCTGTACAAGGCCTGCAACTCAGAAAACTGCCAAGTTGAAGCCATGGCCACAAGAAACACCGTGTTCAATGTCACAGCCTTTTAGAGTCTCAAAAGACAAGGTTGAAACGAAGCCTTCTCTAAACTGCGAAGAAGCACCTTAAGAGACTGTACGCTGGACAGAGCTTCTTAAGAGGTGTACAAATATACTGTACTCCTTTTAGGAACTGAACTACATGAAGCTGAAAAGTAAGCGTAGAGCGAGATACCTAGCCCTTGTAACAAGCTAAGATTGCCACTTGAAGCTGAAAGGAATTGAACGCTAAGCCCGTGGCAATACGCTTGTGCCAAAAAAGAAAGAATATAAAACACAGAACTCTGGAAGGGTGCCAATGTTGAGAAGTACCCAAGAAAGGAAAAGCCTCCAAAAGGAAGCATAAGCCACAGGTGAAGACGTTGTATCGCCTGGAGAAGAGAAGAAATAACCTGCTTCGCATAACTCTTATTAAATGTCAGCCATGACTTTTCAAAAGCCAGGTCGTAATATTAAAGTAGGACGAATATCCATGTTGATTGGACCCTAGGTGAGTAAATCTGGAGATACCAGGAATCTCAACAGTTCAGCCGTTGAAAGACTCATCAGATCCGCATAGCAAGGATGGCGCAGCCAATCCGGAGATTCTCTAATTACTGTGCCCTGAAAACGAGCTTGAGATGGCAAATTCATCCAATCATCAGCCAGGGGAAAACGCTTAAGAGAAACCAGAGGCGAGAAAGAAGCAATGCTGCCATCCCCTCTGACTGCCCCTCCCTGTGTCTGATGAAGAAGCTAGGAAGCTTTGAATTTCGAGACAAGGCCATGAGGTCTAGTTCTAGGATATGTCACCTTTATACAAAGAGCTGGAACACCTGAGCAAATAGTTCCCAATTTCAAGGATGTAGAAGATTTTATTATTTCTAAAGTGCTGAAAGGCATACACAACACTGTACATTTTAACATACAATAGATGGTCCATACTCAGATTTTGTGGTGAGAAAGTCTATCTAAACCCTTTTCCTGTCCTGTAAAATGATGCGCTGACAGAAGAGGAAGAAGATATTCTACCCATTGAAGTAGAACCATTACTTTACTCGCCAACTGAGTACATCACGTACTTTCCTGGCTGTAGAGAAATACCATCGTCGTAACACTGTCCTAAAAGACCTTTATCATCATTCCGGAAGAATGGTCTGAAACTCCTGAAACGGTAGCCTGACCATGCTTCAGTCCAGAAGAATGAACAAGTACTGACTCCTTGCACTGAGGATTGAAGGCACTGAGCCCTCCAACCCGACAGCCTGGGATGTTTGGCGAATTTGAGCCAGTCCAGCAAAGCACGAGGCATGCCTTTGAAAAGATTAATCTCACTGAGCCACCAAACTATATTGAGCGATGCTTGAGGATCCTACTAGATACTACAATTGGAGCCTTAAGATACCAGGAACCACTGGAACAAAAGCAAGTGCTGTAGCATTCTCATGTGAAAGCGAGCCAAAGTTCCCAGTGGAGTCACCACCATAGATTCTAGAACCTGTATAGAATCTCATACTCTTGTTCTTGGTGATGGAAGAAGGCAAACCTGAGACTGTAACCTGTCGCACCAGTCTCTGGGAAGAAACACATTCCTCTCCTACATGAACAACATCCCCTGATATTCCAGTAATTAGTATAGGAGAAAAGAGCTCTTTGGAAATTTGAAGATTCACATCCAAAGAATTGAAGAAAAGAAGTTCAAATAAAAAAAATCACCCGTTTGTGTCTGACAAACTGACCTGGCTAGAAGACATCCAAATCAAGCAGTCGTCTAAGAAAGAAAGTGTCTGAATCTCCTGTTTGCATCATAACGCCACTACTGCCCTCATTTTCTAAAATGTTCATGGAGCCGTGGCTAGGCCAAATGGCATCTGCCAAAACTGATAGCGCTGCTCGGTAAGAGCCAAGCGAAGATAGTGCAAATTTGGTGTCCATAGGGAAATTGTAAATATTCTCACAGTTTTTCTCTGGAAATGTCTAACTCTGAGAAACTAATTCACCAGAATGAGATCCAGTCCCCTTCTGACCAATTCCCCATCTTAGGCACTATGAAGTAAATGGAATAACTTCCCTTAGTTCCGGAAGAACTAAAACTACTGCCCCGAGAACCAGTAACACTTAAAAGGGGTCTCGAAGGAATGTAACCTTTGGAAGCTCAATACATGCTCACTCTAAGACAGAATCTGAAATGGGAGGAGGATTCAAAGTTCCAAGCATCCTGAAAAATGCCCATAGCCCCTGACCTGACATCATAGTGTCTCCCCCCCCCCTCATGAGAAAGTATAAAGAGTTACCAGAGGAAGTGAAGATCCCTTTAGAATGAAGAGCAGACAGTCGGGGAACAGCTGAGAGGGGAGCAGATTGTTTCCCACCCCATGGGAAACAATCTGCACCCTAACTGTTATCAGATAAAGCTCACATCCCTAAAGAGAGCTTCAGTGATGATTCCAACAGCTACATAGCATTTGCTACTCTGTGGGTTTGGGAGAATAGGTAACTTGTCCCTGGTTAGAAGGAGCCACACAGCTCTTCCTGCCAGTTTGAGGGACTGTCTAGCAGGTGCCATGAGAAGATGGCGACCTGAGAAATCTGTGCGAGAAGCTTTGAAACTTGCAGTCCCTGGCACACTAGAAATAGAAAAGACAGTTCAGGAATCAATTCTATAGTGCTACCAGACACACACAGCGCTTTAGTGATACCAGAGACACACAGCGCTGCACAGAGGCACAAATAATAAGAAAACCTCTAAACCTACATAGACTCAGCCTTCAGGGACACCAAGAGAGACAAGAAGATACCCATATGAAACACAGGTTACTCTCCTGCCGCTGACATCACTGTGCAGCAATTTGCCTTCTGCCGACTCATAATGGCAAAAAAATCAAGATTGGGCGGCTGAGCACAGGGCAGAATCTCTTTCTTAAGCACCGTGAGGCATAACAGTACAGTCGCAATTAAGTCTTTTCAAGCAAAGAGTGGGGAAACACACACAAGGATATCACCACAACGTGGCAAAAGCTGTTGAAACACTCCTGATGCGTAGAACCTCGAAAACAGGGAAGCTGCAGGATAGTGACCCAAGTCAGCTGCAAAATAAACTCCGTGAACGCTGCGGTGCTCCTGCTAGCACCGGAGACCCAAGCGCGTGCCTGTTTCGTGCTGAAATGAGCTGGCTCTATCAACAAACCTACCCGGAGCCAACATTAAAATATTTTTCCCACTATCATGGTATAAAATGCTTAAAATAAACATTGGAGAGAAATAAAGGAATGCTGCTTCGTTCTCAACTTAGGAAAATAAGCACACGCTTCTTGCGCTCAGTCAGGAACCGGCTATGGGAAGAACACACCCGGAGCCGTCCAAGTATTTACCTCACCGGCTGCGGGAACTGCCAAGCAAAGTACGCCTCGGGGAGAAATCCCACTACCACTGTGGCGCTGCTGCCAGAGTATGAAAACAAGCGCGTGCCTACAACACGCGGGAAGGCACTAGTTCAGTCAACAGAGCTCTATCTATACACCCGAACCCTTTACTGAATAAACTTCATACAAATGTAAATTTACTTGTCAGTCACTAAACCATTTCCACAACTCTACAAAATATAGCGTTTGATAAAGAACATATTCCTTCTGTAGACTCGCACCAAACCCACAGCTCCACCACAACCAGAAACCAGAAAAGAAGTGCAAATAAAACATATACTCACAACTTTGTTGATAGTGCCGGGAGATGCCGATTGCTCAGCACTATAAGAGCAGAATTGTTTAATAGTCACTGTGGGTTTGTTTTTGGGTTTTTTTTACAGTGAAGGGAAAGAAGAAAAATTGAGACCCAGTCAGACCCTCTATCATTGGAGGGAGGGTGAAGCAGGGACCTGGGGGGAGCCCAGGTGTAACCCCCTAAAGCCAGCACCGTTCAGCCGGATACCCCTGTCTCACTGAAGAGAAACCTCAACAGGAGAAATAGAATTGCCATCTCACTGAAGAGAAACCTCAACAGGAGGAAATAATTTTCCAGTCACATCCAGAATTCAGGAGCTAGTTGAGTAGTGACCATCACCTGCTGGGAGATAGAGCATACTGAAGATGCAGGAGGCGTGCCAGCCAATAGGACCACCTGTTAATCAGTTTCTCTATCTCCACCTGCTGGTAGATGTATGCTATCCCTTTGGTCTCTGGATTCATCTGTTGCTGTTGCTACGGAAAGTTGGGATCAATAAGAAAAACCCAAAGAAAATGGTAGTAAATACCTACTGCTAATACATCATATCAGGACCTAAAAGTCTGAAGCAGAAGTAGAAGATATCTTTTACCTTGATAGGAAATAATATATTTGCAAGGAAAACACAACTGAAATAAAGCCCCTATATCAATACAAAATGACAAAAAAGTATTTATGCAGAATTTCAAAAGTACACAAAGAATGGATTAATGTTCAACTATGTCAGTTCCTTATAATGTTAACCTGTCACTTTTTAAGTTTGTTAGAAAGCAGCATCAGTAAAATATGGTAATCCTCCTTGTGTGTGATCCCCTGCACTTCCCAAACCACCCCCAAAGCGGCCAGGACTATTGCTATTCATTTCACCCTCACGAGATCTGATTAGTCCATACTACCATGAGACCACAGATGACAAATGTCATACACATTGCAAAAACCAATTTCCATTGCAAATCAGATAATCTGTGGCACTTTTACAAACATAATTGCTTTCAAATTGCACAACTACAGTTCAAAGAACTCCAAAAAAAACTTTCATTTGCAAAATTTTAAATACGGGAAATGCTGGCTCGATGGCTTATGTACTATAGAAAGATCTGGTTAAAATCTTCTATTCCCTGGGCCATCCAGGTTTGGGAATTCTGGAAAGAAGTATTTGCAGCCTCTGGGTAGGAGAGAGTACTAACCATGGCACAGTGGTCACATTCATTGGCTGGATTAGGATCCACAATTACACGGTTGTTACAACGAGTCGGACTAAAGCTGGATAACTACAAATGAAGTCTTCTAGAGCCAGAACTCATACTTAAACTGACCTGGTAAAGCAAAGATACTTACCTCCAGCAAGTGTTCTCTGAGGACAGTAAGCATATGTTCTCACCTGAGAGATGACATCCATGGAATTTAAATCTCTCTTCAGAATATTTGGACTGAATCCATGGTTAAATCCCAATCATACCAGCTCAGTAAATTCATAAAACAGACTGTAGAAAAGTTTGAACAGATTGATAAATGGATTTCCATAATAGATACGAAGCGCCAAGAAAATGGAGCCTCAAATTGCCACTTTGCAGGTGACTGGGGCTACGGTAATTAAAGACAGTATCAGTGCATTTTGGTATGGAGAAGCTGGAAAATTCACTGCATTTTAGAACCTGTGATTCTTGAATTTTCCACAAACTACTGTAGATTGCTTTCTGCAGATGTTTTGCTTAAACAGTATTTTAGGCAGATGTTGGGAAAAAAAACTATGTATTCTTTGATACAATTCATGTAGAAAAATTTTTGCTGTTTTTAGTGTTAGGACATAGGAGGAGTTTGGTCTATAACCAGTTACTTTATAGTTAGATCCTATGCTCTTGATTTAGACTAAAGGATCTTTGTTTTCTTTTAATCTTTTCAGTTTATTGAAAGTTTTTCTCCCCCCTCCCCATCTCCACCTTCCCCATTTGATGTGGGCTAAGTACGTCTATTTCCATAGTTTACTTAGGGCTAGATTCACTAACCTCCGATCCATGTCCATTTGCATGCAGGTTGACAAATTCACTAAAGGCCTGCATGCAAATGGGGACGAACGTTGGCACGCTCCCAACCAACTGCACGGATCGCTAAAGCCCTGACAGTAGTGACAGGAGAAACAGCCTCCTGTCACTGCTGTCAGGGCTTCTGCCAGCTTTAAAAAATGTTTTTTTATTTTATTTTTTTTTAATCAGGCAGATATCTTGTGTGTTTTACACAAGCAAAATATCTGCCAGATTTAAAAAAATTAAACCTCCCCTCTCACTGTTCCCCGACAAGTGCACCGTCCTCCCCTCCCCGAACCCCCCCAAAATGTGCCCCGCCACAACCTTTAAAATTATGGCAGGAGGGTACCCACTCCCTTCTGCCACCCAACGGATGCCCCCCCTGTTCCCGTTCCCCTCCCCACACCTTTAACTGAGCAGGAAGGGTGCTCAATCCCTCCTGCTCCAATGCCTCCCGCGACAAGTCTGAGGCCTTAGGCCTTGCCCCGGTGCATCATGGGATGCATGGGCGGGGCCTAAGGCCCGATTGGCTCAGGCTCCTCCTTTGGAACAGCATGTAGGGAGATCTAAAGCCTCAGGAAGCTGGAAAGCTGGAGTTCAAGTCTTCTGACTGCCTCACTGGCCCAACCACCACAGCCATTGACCTCCGCCACCCTCGGATACGTCATGCAACCACTTGGCAGAGGCATGCAGTCTAGCTCTGATCCTGGTTGTGCCTCCACGGAACTGCTCAGCCTGCGTTACACCCCACTAGTGGACAAACCTGGGGTGAGCTAGCTCCTGATCTGTCCTGCAGGCTGTCCGGGGGTCTTATTGCCACACAGGGAAACCCCCAGAAGCAGACGTTCAACAGTCTGCGATCTCCCGCCACAAGGATATCTCTGCAAGGAACCTCCACAGCATGAGGACAAACCCACGAAGGAAATACCGATAAAAATACTGAAAACTAGCAAAAGAAGCATGAGCAGAAGAGATAAGTTTCTACGGGCTGGCATATAGAAAGCAAGACTGGTGTCTAAGGGGCAAGCTCCAGAATATGCTAGTAGAGGGAGGAGTTAAGACTTCAGTCATTTGAGGCTTCCTACAGTGCCTGGCGGCAGGGGATACACAAATCCACTGGTCCCTGAATAAAGGGGGATTGTACAAGAACTATTAATAGTTTCAAATACATAGTTACAAGTAGGTCATTGTTGGTTCTTCATTTTGACCTAGGAGCTGTATTAGACAGTTTAGAAATAGACTTATACGATTACCATTTCAGTTACTTCAGGGTTGGCTCCCTATCTTTGTACAGAAATGCTTTTAGAAGTTTCCTGAATCTGAGGTAGTGATCACAAGATCGTAGTGTAAGCGAGTTGGTTCCAGCATTTTACTAATTGATATTGGATATAAGATAATTTACCTGATAGACTTTATATTGTTGAATGCTGGGAATTTTAATTAGGAAAAAATCTCTGGTGGAATATAGGACTGCCAACTCTGTTAGGTAGTCGGGGGCATTCCCTCTCAGGATCTTAAAGGCAGTGATGCCTAATTTAAACTTGATCCTTGTGGTTATCGGCAGCCAGTGTGGTTTTATATAGTAGGGTTGTATGTGTTCCGATTTCCATAGTACATACATGTGCTAACAGGTGAAAATGTTTTGATGAATCAAGTCCAAAATCATTCTGTGATTCTGAGAATACTGTAGCACAGGGGTATCAAAGTCCCTCCTTGAGGGCCGCAATCCAGTCGGGTTTTCAGGATTTCCCCAATGAATATGCATGAGATCTATTTGCATGCACTGCTTTCATTGTATGCTAATAGATCTCATGCATATTTATTGGGGAAATCCTGAAAACCCAACTGGATTGCGGCCCTCGAGGACGGACTCTGACACCCCTGCTGTAGAACTATCCAGGTCATTAGTCAGGTAGCTTATGAACCTCAGTCAGCAATTGTGTTTTTCCAGGGGATATTTTCATGCTATTCCTCATTTATTTCCATTTCACATTAAATCTTAATAAGTGCATACATTGCATGACCCTGCCATAATCTTCCTCAGATGCAAATCCTGAAATAACTGTTTACTTAAAATGTTGGTGTATATGGTTTATTTGAGGAAATGAACATAAGGACCGGGGAAAATGGCGGAAGCACTGATA